>NC_041730.1:128231082-129456082 GCF_004115215.2 Ornithorhynchus anatinus | reverse complement strand
TGGGGGTGCGCTAGAAACCGGGCACACGGGCCCCCTCCCCCGGCCCCAAACCCACCGGTGAGAGAAATGAGATGGAGATCCAATGAGTAGGTTGGCAATAGAGGAGCAAAGTGTGCAGGCTTTTTTAGAAATGGACCACTCCTCTTGGAATCCAGCCAGCCAGGCAAGGTGCAAGGTTTGGGGGGGCGGGGGGCAGGTTGGCTAATGAATGTGCATAGCCATGGACTACTCCTTCTGGTAACTGAACTTCTGAAGGTTTTACACTCTGCTCAGCAGACAGGGCCGAGATTATGGTGGATGCAGTGGTGATTGGTTTCACACTGTGTAGTTGTTGGGGATTTTTTAATGTGTTGGTTAAGCGCTTTCTATTGACCAAGCACTGTTCTAAGCCCTGGGGTAGGTACAATTTAATAATAATAATAGTAATAACGTTGGTATTTGTTAAGTGCTTACTATGTGCAGAGCACTGTTCTAAGGGCTGGGGTAGACACAGGGGAATCAGGTTGCCCCATGTGGGGCTCACAGTCTTAATCCCCATTTTACAGATGAGGTAACTGAGGCACAGAGAAGTGAAGTGACTTGCCCACGGTCACCCAGCTGACAAGTGGCAGAGCTGGGATTCAAACCCATGACCTCTGACTCCAAAGCCCGTGCTCTTTCCACTGAGCCATGCTGCTTCTCAATTTATTGGGTTATATTCATTCATTCAATAGTATTTATTGAGCGCTTACTATGTGCAGAGCACTGTACTAAGCGCTTGGGATGAACAAGTCGGCAACAGATAGAGACCAACACAGTCCCTGCCCCACTTGAGGCATACAGTCTAGAGAATATTGTCTCATCAGCCATATATTTACTCTTCAAAAGGTACTTTGCTTGCAAATAGTACGCAGATCCCTACCGACATAAGGTATTTGCAATCATTTTAAGGGTCCAACATATTGGGTATAAACATATTTCACTTCTTTTTTGAGAGGTAGCCAGATAAAAAGCCACATGTACACTTGACTTGGCCCACAAATCATGAATTACCAAGGCTTCTCCCAGTGGTTTCGCACAGCAAAACTTTTTCACCCCCAATCTCAGTAACACTTCAGAGGAAATCTTGTGTACGGTTAGTATCAGTGCACATGCTCGGCGAAGTGCCTGAAAAACAGTGTGGCCTAGTGGATAGAGCAAAGGCCCGGGGGTCGGAAGAACCTGGATTCTAATCCCGGCTTCGGCACTTGCCGGCTGTGACCTTGGGCAAGTCACTTAACTTCTCTGTGCCTCAATTAGCTCATCTGTAAAATGGGGATGAAAACTGTGAGCCCCAGGTGGGACGGGGACTGTGTCCAACCTAATTAGCTTGTATCTACCCCTGGGTTTACTACAGTGCCTAGCACAACGAAAGCACTTTACAAGTACCAGTTCAAAAAAAGCGCTTACTACGTGCCAAGCACCTTACTAAGCCCTGAGGTAGAATCAAGATAAATAGTCCCTGTCTCACATGGAACTCACAGTCTAAGGGAGAGGTAGAATAGGAATTGCATTCCTATTTTACAGATGAGGAAACTGAGGTACCAAGAAGTAAAGGAACCTGCTCAAGTTCACAAAGCAGGCAAGTGGCAGAGGAGAGATTAGAACCCAGGTCCTCTGATTTCCAGGCCCATGTTCTTTCCATTAGGCTACACGGTTTCCACCCCCACCCCCTTCCCCACCAACTGTCATTTCACCTGAACCCTTGAGCACTCCCTCCCTGGTAGCACTTTTGAACACATCTTTAAACTCTGTTGCTTCCCCCCACCTGGAATTTATTTTAGTGGTTATCTCTCCCACTAGATTGTTCCTTGGATTCAGGGGTATTGACTAACTCCGTTGTACCTTCCCAAGCCCTAGAGTGCTCTGCACAGAATAAGTGCTCAATAAATACCTCCGATTGCTTGATTCCGATTTCCGGATCACGGTAGCAGGAGCCGAGGTGGAGAGAAGCTGGACGCGTAAAGACACTGGATATAGAGGCATGTACAGGAGCCAGATCAACTGCAAATGGGGCTGTTTCCCATCTGTGAGAGGAATAGAAAAAGACTCGGAGAAGCAGGGAACATTTTTGCAGGGGAAGGTAGGGGCAGATCTTGGCAAATCAATCACTTTAATGGAGGGAGTTTCCTTTTGATTTTCCTAAAAAATTCAAATTTCTATTTTCCCTTCTGGCACCCTGCCTATTCTCCTCTTCCATCCTCCATTATGGATAAGCCTTTACGTGGGGATATATTTGGAATTGTATGCCAAACATTCAAGGGAAACGAACCTCACCTGCCTTTCTTGGACACAGCAAGTGGTCTTTTGGCTCCAGCGAAACCAAACTGCCAACCGAAGGTTCAGTTTTAAAACCAGGAACTCAAGGGTTCCAGCGGCCTCCTTAAGCCTTTGGGGAACCAGAGCCATTAGCCATGGCTTCTTGCAATATTCAGCCACATGGATTTTTCATCGGTGTTATGTAGCTATAGATTTGGATAGGTTGGGCCTAATCCCCTTTAATCAATCAATCAATCAATCGTATTTATTGAGTGATTACTGTGTGCAAAGTACTATATTGGAAGATTCTAGAGAAGCAGTGTGGTTTAGTGGAAAGAGCACAGGTTTGGGAGTCAGAGGATGTGGGTTCTAATGTGTGACCTTGGGCAACTCACTGCACTTCTCTTGGGAAGCAGCGTGGCTCAGTGGCAAGAGCCCGGGCTTGGGAGTTAGAGGTCATGAGTTTGAATCTCAGTTTTGCCACTTGTCAGCTGTGTGACTATGGGCAAGTCACTTAACTTCTCTGGGCCTCAATTGCTTCATCTTTAAAATGGGAATGAAGACCATGAGCCTCATGTGGGACAACCTGATTACCCTGTATCTATCCCAGCGCTTAGAACAGTGCTCTGCACATAGTCAGCACTTAACAAATACCATAATAACAATAATTACTATTATTATTGTTAGGCTGCAAGCTCACTGTGGGCAGGAAACATGTCTACCAACTCTGTCCTATTGTACTCTAAACACTTAGTACAGTGCTCTGCATAAAGTAAGCACTCAATAAATACCACTGATTGATTGTACTAAGCACTTGGGAGAGTACACTGTAACAATATAACAGAGTTATTAGACATGTCCCCTGCCTATGGAGAGCTTACCATCGCTAGTGCTCTGCTTGTTTGGGGGCTGCCTACCTGAGCACTTTTCTGAGCAAAGTCTGAGCACTTTTTCTGGCAGGGATAATTGTAAACAGTTGCTACGTCAGAGCCATCTCAATCCATTCTGCCCCAGACACAGGCCTGGGAGTCAGGAGACCTGCGTTCTCTGGGTTCTAATCGTGACTCCACCACTGGGTTGCTGTGTGACCTTGTACAAGTCTCTTAACACCTCTGTGCCCCAGTTTTCTCATCTGTAAAATGGGAATTCAATACCTGTTCTCCCTCCTACTTAGAATGTGAATCCCACTGGAGACAGGGACTGTATCTAACCTGATAATCACATATCAACCTTAGCGCCTAGCTCCCTGTTTGGCATATAGTAAAATAAGTATTTATCCAATACCAAAATGATTACTTTTATTACTCTAAAGCTCAAGATTCGCATGTAAACCAAAAAGGCCCAATCCTGGTGAACTTCAGCATTAGGGAGGGCTTTTCCTAAACCTTCTGGGAAGAAAATCTCCTTCAGCTGCCGTTCGCTACGTTCACCCCTCTCTCTGTCCTACGCCCCCTTCCTCCACCTAAAGCCCATCATCCCAATTCTCACTGCACCTTACAGGCAATGACACATTTACTAAGAGCCCCAGACTCATCCACCTGCCTGCTTCAAGACTGATTGCCCTTGACCTAAAGGAAAACTGCTCATACCTGCCATAGGCCCTATAGAGGAACTCTCTTAAAGGTATACCCACTGGCTTCCTCCTTCTGCCTGCCGGCATTCCTGCTTGCCATCTGCTAACAGGCATTACGGCTCTGGATGACGTGGACACCCCGCTGTGTTAATCTGCTTCTATTCAGGGGCTGGCTGCGACCAGGAGACAGACAATTTATCTTTAGTGCTCTTATTTTCCATCATGCCCGCCACACAATTCAAGCGCTTTCCCAGCAAGGGAAATGGAGAGAGATAAACCAAATGGTTGTTAACGCTCCAGATCGTGTGGAAATAGTCCATCTGCAGTCCATTGCCCTCACAGCTGGGTATTTTGGGGGCACCCATGGGCTGGGGAGGGCATGGAAGTGGCAACTATTACCCAGTATGCCCTGCTCTGGGCTCCCCCTGCAATGGAGATTTAGGGGTGTCACTTGACTCTCTAGCCTTGGGAAGTTTTCACCTCCATGGTGGAAAGAAGCAGCTGTTTAATGGCCACATTACTGGATAACTAAACAAGGGAAATGGAGAGGAATATCCTATCTCAGTGAAGGGGCAGGATAGTTTTTGTTTTTCGGAAGGGGGGGAGGAGGTGAGGTGCAGAATTCAATTATCCGAGTTGGAAGCTGGCCAAGACTCTGGGGCTAACTCTCCTCTTGGCAAAGGCTTCTGGTTGCCCAGCATGAGGATCCAACTTTTACATCTCATCCTGAGGTCACCGTCTTCATCAGCACTGGGGCCTGAGGGGATCCCATCTTTCAGGAGTGGAATCCTCCCTTTTGAGCATTTTCCCTAGCAGTTTCCTAATCCAGTGCTAGCAGATGCCAGTTAAGGTTCCATACTAGTAACGTATTTCCCCATATTACTGCTGGCGAAGAGAGAAAGGTCTTTTGCAAATTATAATCTGGGAGAGAGAGAGAAAATGTGTGTATTCAACCGGCACTGTAACTAGATATTTAGTGAGACGGGATTTCTCCTTTGTGTACACACACACACACACACCCTTCCCCTCCTCCCTGGACCACCCCCAGGGGCCTAATGACAACGAGTTTGAAAAGGGCATTTGAAGAGTGACTAACAGAGAGTGATTAATTTTAGTAACCAAAAGCTTTTCAAATAGACAAGTGGCTTTTAGTTCTATTTTTTCTGGTTACCTAATCATTTTTGACCCAAATGTTGTTTTCTTTTGTTGTTGTTGTTGTTGGTTTGTGGTTTCTTTTATTTATTTTTAAGATCTAGAGTTTGGCGAGGCCTGAACAAGTAACCAACTCCATCCGTCTCTGTTGACCAAATACTTTTCAGACTTGTCTGTGGACTGGGATTTTGAACAAATCTTGGCCCTCTGAAGATTTGGGCTACTGCAGAACACCTGTGAGGTAGTTATAGGTTTCTATTATGGTTTTTATTCATGTATTTGTGGCCTGAGAAGTGCTTTGGCAAGCTCATTATGGGCAGGGAACTTGCTGCTAATTCTGTTGCACTGTATTCTCCCAAGTGCTTAGTACAGTGCTCTGCATGGAGTAAATGCTCAACAAATATCATTGATTGATTGAAATGGATAGAGTGGTGTGATCTGGTGGGTGGGTAAGGGCTTCCTTTCATTAGTATTTTCTTTATTTTATAAACATGTTCCAAACCACCTTGACTCCTATGACTGCATGTAAAACAAGAGAAAGTCCAAACTAGTAGTCCCATTAGGATTTTTTTGAGCATGCTCTGGGTGAAATAAACTGTAGTAGTAGCATTTGGGCACGTAATGCAATGCTCTGTATAGTGTAAGCGCTCAAAAAATAACTTTCATTGGTTTTAGCTACCATTTGGTTCAGATCTCGGCACTAAGAAATTGGAAAGTACAGAATAATGAAGTGATGCCTCACCTGCCCAGGAGGAATTTACACCCTAATAAGTGAGAAAAACAAAAATATTTGCAATCAGAGTGGTCAAAATAAATAAAGCAGCCCAATTTATTTGTATGTGAGTGCTAGGGAGAGTGTAAATATATTGATAAATGTTAGACTGTGAACTGGTTGTGGGCAATGTGTCTGTTTACTGTTGTATTGTATTCTCCCACGTGCTTGTGTAGTGGATAGAGCAAGGGCCTGAGAGTCAGAAGGTCATTCATTCATTCATTCATTCATTCATTCATTCATTCATTCATTCATTCGTATTTATTGAGTGCTTACTATGTGCAGAGCATTGTACTAAGCTCTTGGAATGTACAAATCGGTAAGAGATAGAGACAGTCCCTGCCCTTTGACGGGCTTACAGTCTAATCAGGGGAGACAGACAAGAACAGTGGCAATAAATAGAATCAAGGGGAAAAGCATCTCATTAAAACAATAGCAAATAAATAGAATCAGGGTGATGTACATCTCATTAACAAAATAAATAGAGTAATGAAGATATATACAGTTGAGCGGATGAGTACAGTGCTGAGGGGAGGGGATGGGAGAGGGGGAGGAGCAGAGGGAAAGGGGGGAGAAGAGGGTTAAGCTGTGGAGAGGTGAAGGGGGGGGTAGAGGGAGCAGAGGGAAAAGGGGAGCTCAATCTGGGAAGGCCTCTCGGAGGAGATGAGCTTTAAGGTCATGGGTTCTAACCCCAGCTCTTCCACTTGTCTGCTGTGTGGCCTTGAGAAAGTCACTTCACTTCTCTGTGCCTCAGTTACCTCATCTGTAAAATAAGGGTTAACACTGTAAGCCCTATTCAGGACTCGGACTGGGTCCAACCTGATTTTCTTATACCCACCCCAGTGCTTACTATGGTGCCTGGCACAAAGTAAGTGCTTAATAAATACCAGAATTATTATTATTATTACTAAAGTGCTATGCACATAGCGAGAGCTCAATTGATTTGATTGAATGAATGAATAAATGAGTGATATAGCTCAGGGAGATCGAAAATGAATCAGGGAAAGCTTACTGGAGAAGGTGGAATTTTAAGAAGCATTTGGATATGGGGACAGCTGTGCTCTGCCTGATGTGGACAAGGAGATAGTTTCTAGCACTTGAAAAAGAACAACAGAAAGATGTGATTTGTTCCCTGTTCACAAAGAGATTGCCCTCTATTTCTATCGGTCAATGGAATTTATTGAGTGCTTTGTGCTAACAGATCACTGTACCGAGCACTTGGGAAAATACACTACAATAGAGCCGATAGACATAATCCTGGCCCACAAGGAGTTTACAGTCCTCAGGGGGAGATGGGTATTAAAATAAACCCCAGATAGGGGAAATGGAATAGGATAAGAGTCTGTACCTAGAGTCGTGGGTCTGAGGATGAGGTGAGTCTCAACTACTTAGGTGGTACAGATCTAAGTACATAAGCAGTACAGAAGGGAGGGAGAGTAGGAGAACTGGGGACTTAGGAAAATCCTCTTGTGGAAGATGCAATTTTAGGAGGACTTTGAAGGTGGGGAGTGAAGTGGTCTGGTGGATTTTAAAACCAGGGAAATTCTGGGCCAGGAGGAGAAGGGGTCAGTGGCGAGATGGACGATATTGAGGTACAATACGTAGGTTGGGGTTAAAGGAGTGAAGTGTATATGAGCCAAGTTGTAGGAGAATGATGAGATAGGGCAGGAGGGGGAGAGCTGATTCAATACTTTAAAGCAGGTGGTTTGATGTGGAGGTGGATGGTCAACTATGGAGGTTTTTGAGGAATTGAGAGATAAAAATGATCCAGGCAGCAAAGTGGAGTATGGACTGGAGAGGGAGGAGTCAGGCGGCAGAGAGAGGTCAGCAAGGAGGCTGATGCAGGAGTCAAGTAGGCTTAGGATAAGTGCGTGGTTCAGCATGGTAACAGGATGAAGATGAAAGGGCAGATTTTAGTGATGTTGTGAATGTAGAACTTACAAGATTTGGTGACAAATTGAATATGTGGGTGGATAGAGCACAGGCCTGGGAGTCAGAAGGTCATGGGTTCTAATCCCGGCTCCGCCACTTGTCTGCTGTGAGATCTTGGGTAAGTCACTTCATTTCTCTGTGCCTCAGTTACCTCATCTGTAAAATGGGGACTGTGTCCAACCCTATTTGCTTTTATCCACGCCCAGACTTTAGTACAGTGCCTGGCACATAGTAAATGCTTAACAAATACCATAATCCTTATTGCATAATATTACTATTATGTTATTATTATTATTATTGTGTATTGTCATTGTAATAAATATTTAATGATAATTATTTTTTTCCTCCACAATGCTGCTTGTCATTTAAAGCCTGGCTAAACTGTGTTATTCTTGAAGTATCAGCAGTTCATTAGAATTACCCAGGATACTCAATTGTAACTGCTTTCCCTGGTTTACTGGTGATAATGAACTTCGAAACCGGAACAATTAAGCATCCAAATAATGCTAATGAACTAGTGATCCAATGCCTGAGAAGCACAGAGGTGTTCATATGTTTTTTTTGTTTGCTTTCAGTCAGCCAGTCAATCATATCTATTGAGTTCTTACTGTGTGTAGAGCAGTGTACTGAGCGCTTGAGAGAGTACAATATAACACCGAACAGACACATTCCCTGTCCACAATGAGTTTACAGTCAACAAGTCTTCTTGATTTTTACCCAGTGCCACTGGGGTGAGGAGATCCTAGCTAGTTGTTGTAGTAATAATTTACTTAAGTATCTATTTTGTGCAGGCCATTGTATTAAGTGTTGGGGAAAAATATTTGGGTCTGAATTACACACCATCTGTATATAGCCTTTGAAGAACTTCCAGTCCATAAGAAAAAAAAATGTGTCTGGATTTAGTACCATGCATAATCTTCAAGGAATTCTCAATCTGGAAAAAAAAAAAAAAACTTAAAGGAAGTCAAGGGGTTTGGTGACAGACAGAAAGGAGAGATGAAACAATAAAAATGCAAATAAAACATCAAAAAGGACCATAAATTCACTGGGGTAAGGGGACATGTCTGTCAACTCTGTTTCGTACTCTTCCAAGCCCTTCCAAGCACACAGAGTTCAACAGATACCATTGATGATGATGACTACAATGAATAAGATGGGAAAAATAGGGTTTTTAAAGAGCGCAGAGATGTAGACTGAATGGTTTTCTAGAAAAATGATCTGTGCAGCACAATGCAATTTGGACTGTAGTGGGGAGAGACAGGAGGTAGGGATGAGAGCAAGGAAGCCGATACAGTAATCAAGGCAGGATATGAAAAGTACTTTAATTTGTGTTGTAGAAGTTTAGATAGAGCGGAAAGGGCGGATTTTAGCAATATCAAGAAGATAGAACTGACAGGATTTGATGACAAATTGACTATGTGTGTTGAATGAGAGATGAGTCGAGAACATCGCCGAGGCTATGGGCTTGCGGGAGAGGGAGAATAGTGGTATTGTCTACAGAATTGGGAAAAACAGGGAAGGGAAGGGTTTGTGTGGAAAGATAAAGAATTCTGTTCTGGACATATTGAGGTGTTAGTGGGACTTCCAAGTAGAGATGTTCTGAAGACAGGAGGAAATGTGGGATTGCTGAGAAGGAGACAGATCAGGGCTAGAGAGGTAAATTTGGGAATCCTCTACGTAAAGATGGTAGTTGAAGCCATGGGAGCGAATGAGTTCTCCAAGGGAGTGAGTGTAGATGGAGAATAGAAGGGGCCCCAGAACTGATCCTTGGTGGATCACCACAGTTAGAGGCAGGGAGGCAAAGATGGAGCCTGAAAAACAGACTGAAAAGGAGTGGTCAGAGTTATAGGAGGAGAACCAGGAGAGAGCAGTGTCAGTGAAGCTAAGGTTAGACAGTGTTTCCAGGAGAAAGGGTTGGTCAGTAGTTTAGAAGGCACCTGAGGGGGTGAGGAGGGCTAGAATGGAGAAGAGGCCGTTGGGTTTGGCTATAATGATATCATTGGTGATTTTGAGGGGTGCTTCCATGGAGCGAAGGAGCTAGAAGCCAGATTGGAGGGAATCAGGGAGGGAATTGGAGGAGAGAAAGTGGAAACATTGGGAGTGAACAGGTTTGGAGAGGAATGGTAGGAGGGAGATGGCATGATAACTGGAGGGAGCTTGGGATCCAAGGAGGGTATTTTAGGTTAGAGGATACAAAGCACGTTTGAAAGCAGTGGGGAAGAAGCCATTGGAGAGTGAACAGTTGAAGATGGTGGTCAGGGAGGGAAAAAAGGAGGGAGTACATGCTTTAAAACGGTCAGAAGGGATGGGGTCAGAAGCATGTGTGGAATGGGTAGATTCAGAAAGGAAGCAAGAGATCTCTTCTTGAGTTACTGCAGGAAATATAGGGAGAGGCGAAGAGGGTGGAGGAGCGGGGGATTGGAGAGGGGTAGGGGAGATTTTAGGGAGATCACGCTCATGGTTTCAATTTTGTTGTTGAAGTATGTGGCCAGGTGACTAGGAGAAAGTGATAATAATAATAGTAATTGTGTTATTTGTTAGACATTGTACTAAGTGCTGGGCTGGGGGTATGCAAGCATATTGGGTTGGACACAGCCCCTGTCCCACATTGGGTTTACTGTCTTAATCCCCATTTACAGATGAGGAAATTTAAGCACAGAGAAGTGGAGTGGCTTGCCCAAGGTCACACTGACAAGTGGCGGAGCCAGGATTAGAACCTAGATTCTCTGACTCTCAGACCCATCCACTAGGGCATGCTGCTTCTCTGGTGAGGGTAGGGGAACAGGATCTTTGAGGAGGGAGTTAAATGCCTGGAACATTTAGTGGGGACCATGGGTATGGGCGTGAAATAAAAAGGAGAAGTATTATTGTCGGGCAGAAGAGAGGGTCAAATTGAAGCAGACAAAAATTAATTTAATATCTAACCTGGGTTTTACTGCCTCTGACTTCTAATTCTCCTCCTGTCTCTGGTTGTGTGTTCTTGACCTCTTTCACCAGCTCTTCCTTTTTCTCCCACTCCCAAATGTTGGAGTCCCTCAAGTTTCAGTTTTAGGACCCCTTCTGGATATCTCCACCTACTCCTGTAGAGAACTCATCTTCTCCCAAGGCTTCAACTACCATCTCTACATGGATGATTCCCAAATCCACAACTCCAGCCCTGACCTCTCTCTCTCCCTTTAGTCTCGCATTTCCTCCCACCTTCAGGACATCTCTATTTTGATATTATAGCGACATCTCAAATTCAACATGTCCCAAACTGAACTCCTCAACTCCCCTCCCAAACCCTGTCCTTCTCACCCACTTCCCTATCACCTTCCTTCTTGTTTCACAAGCCCACAATCTTGGCATTACCCTCCACTCATCTCTTTCGTTCAAACCACACATTCGGTCTGTCATTATGAATTTTTCAGTTCTAACTTCATGACGTCTCTAGAATCTTCACTTCCATCCAAACTGCTGTCATGCTTGTTCACACATTCATCATATCCTGCCTCAACTACTGTATCGGTCTCCTTGTTGACCTCCCTGCTCCAACCTATTCTCTCTACAGTCCATGCTTCATTCATACTTCTTATTTCTACAATTCCGGGATCATGTCGACCAGGCCTTCCCTAACTAAGCCCTCATTTCCTCTTCTCCTACTCCCTTGGGTGTCACCCTTGCATTTGGATATTCACCCTTTAATTCACCCCTCCCTCAGCTCCACAGCACTTGTTTACATATCTGTAATTCATTTATTAATATTAATGTCTGTCTCTCCCCATCGATGTAAGCTCAGTCAGGGCATGGAACATATCTTCCATCTCTGTTGTATCGTGTGCTCCCAAGTGCCTAGTGCTGTACTCTGAACACAGTAAACATTCAGTAAATTCAGTTGATTGATTGACCAAATATATTGTTCTTTCCTAAGAACTCATGTGGTGCTCTGCATGCAAGGAATGCTCAATAAATACCTTGATTGATTGATCCTATCTTAATATTCAATTCTGGATAGTGACATTTGCCTTCAAATGTTCTCTCCACTATAATTGTTCTGATGGGAGTTTCTACTGGTGATATAATAATAATGATAACTGTGGTATATTTTAAGCATTTGCTATGTGCCAGGAGCTGTACTAAGCCCTGTCCCACGTGGGGATCACAGTCTTAATCCCCATATTACAGATAACCTAAATGAGGCTCAGAGAAGTCAAGTGACTTGTCCAGGGTCACTCAGCAGACAAGTGGCAGAATCAGGATCGGAGCCCAGGTCCTTCTGACTCCCAGACCCATGCTCTTTCCATTAGGCCACATTGCTTCTCTTAAGTATCGAACTGAGGCTCTGTTTACGAGCTTTACTATTAGCTAATGTGGTAATGGCACTGGGTTAAATCACTCTCTGTTGTGAAGACTCACCATTCTTGGTTCAAAGAGAGGATTTCGGGAGTTAACGGTGTCTGCACTCACAGGTCTAAGCATCTATATTCACTATGTACAGTTCATTCATTCATTCATTCATTCATCGTATTTATTGAGCACTTACATAAAGAGAAGGCCCATTGCTCAGTTAGGGAAGCTGAGGCATATAATGCTGAAGTAACTTTCCTAAAATGATACAGCTGAGAAAGTTTTGTTCCCGGTCCTCTGCATTTGTCTTAAAACATACCCCCATTATCTTGATACCCATAGGGGGAAAGGGGTAGTGGGCATTTTAACTGTCCACAGATCTCTCTCTTTAGTTCTTTATGTTGGCAGAAGGCTGGAGCGGCTTTTTTTCTAATTAAGTTGTATTTGCTTTGTCATCTGAATTCGATTCACTTTCAGTCCCTCCGCTTAAGAATTATCCTTTATTAAACTTCTGCATTCACTTTCCCGGCAAGAGACAATCGCTCTCTAAATGCAAACAGTAGCAACTTTAGTAGTTCTCCCCCAGGTACTGGAGCGCTTATTTCTCCTTGAGGTTTTTTTTTTTCGTTTGTGTGGTTTGCTTTTTTTTTTTAACGCAGGTCTTTCAGATCTGCACTGCACAAGGTTTGCTGCAGCAATTACCTGCAAAACCACCCTTAATGAAAGATTCCAGCTAGGTGAGGCCCCCAGCCCTTAGGCTCATAACTTCAGCCCATTAGACCATTGTCCAGCTCACCTGGATAGTCCATGTGTTCTGCACTGGTTGGCCATTTTCTGAGGTGAACTCCCGCTCGCCTCCAGGAGATGACAATAATAATAATTATGGTATTTACTAAGTGCTTACTATATGTCAGGCACTGTACTAACTGCTAGGGTGGACACAAGTAAATCAGGTTGGACACAGTCCCTTTCATTCATTCATTCACTTCTATTTATTGAGCGCTTAGTGTGTGCGCAGAGCTGTCCCACGTGGGGCTAACAATCTTGATCCACATTTTACAGATGCAGTAACTGAGGCACAGAGAAGTGAAGTGACTCGTCCCAGGTCCCACACGCGACAGATGGCGAAGCTGGGATTAGAACCCATGATCTTCTGACTCCCAGCCCTGTGCTATATCCACTACGCCGTGCTGCTTCTCATGATGGCTGACTTCCTTCTCCAGACCTTTGGTCCCTTGTTTCCAGAACTGCTGGTTTGATTAAGACATGTGTCGAAACATCAGGAAATAGCACCAGCAGAGGCTGGGTTTTTATGCAGAATATATTGGGAATGTGTGTGTTTGGGGGGATAGAGGGGCTTCCAGCAAGATTCAGGATTTTACTGTCACTGTTGGAATTCTATGTTCCTGTCTTCCTCAGGGCACAGAGGATTGCAATAATTAGATAAGGCCCATAAAACACACAATGCCCCCCTGAGAGAGGCCATTTATAAACCCCATTATTATATTACCCCTTTCCCTCTCAGAGTCCTTCTAGAACATCCTGGGCTCAGGATTTTCCTCATTTAACTCTCATCCAGTACATGGAGGAAAACCATTCAAGTTATCTACTTTATCTATCTATCTATCTATCTATCTCTATCTATCTCTATCTACCTATCCATCTATCTATCTGTTTACCTATCTATCCATAATCCTATCTATCTCGATATCTATCCATCTATCTATATGTAATAATTGTGGTATTTATTAAACAAGTACTGTGTACCTGGCACTGTACTAAGTGTTGGGGTAGATATAAGGTAATCAGATTAGACACAGTCTATGTCCCACATGAGGCTCACAGTCTTAATCCCCATTTTCCAGACGAGGTAACTGAGGCATGAAGTTAAGTGATTGCCCAAGGACACACGGCAGACAACTGGCAGAGCCAGGATCAAAACCCCGGTCTTTCTGACCCTCAGGCCTGTGCTCTACCAAACTAGGCCATGCTGCTTCTCTAATCCAGGGCCTGTTTTAGGCCTGGCTGCACATCGTCGGAGGAACCACAGACTAGTGAGCTGGAAGTGCTTGTTTGGTTTAGGCCCAGGCTCCAGGGGGAGAACCTCTACCCTGGAAGCTCCTTGAGGGCAAGGATCGTGCCCAAGACTTTGTTGTATTAAACACTCCCAAGCACCTAGTACATTGCTCTGCATACAGTTAACACTCAATAAATACCTTTGTTTTATTGAGTAATTGAACCAGTAAATCATCCAGAACACATGGGAAACCTCAGAGAACCAGGCTCCGCATTCCCCTTTTGAGGAGCCTATTCCATGGTTTTATCCCTCTCATGGCCAATCAATCCCTTTGATGCTTTATGCTCATTTCCTCTTACCTGGTTCTCCATGGACTTGAAGAACTGCTGGTCAATATGCAATTCTTTGCATTCTGGAAGACAGTTATTTTTGCTTGCTTGGTTTGCCACATCTTAGGTGCTTGCCACATGAAGGGCACTGTTCTAAGCAGTGGAAGCAGCGAAGCAGTATGGCTTCATGAGCTTGGGAGTCAGAAGACCTGGGTTCTAATCTTGGTTCTGGCTCTTGCTTGTTGTGTGATCTTGGGCAAGTCATTTAACTCTTTTGTGCCCCAGTTTCCTCATCTGTAAAATGGCATCACTTCAGTTCTCTGCTCCTCAGTTCCCTCATCTGTAAAATGGGGACTGAGACTGTGAGCCCCACATGGGACAAGGACTGGGTCCAACCTGATTTGCTTGTATCCAATCCAGCGCTACAGAGCCTGACACATAGTAAGCACTTAACAAATACCACAATTATCATTATTATTTGAACTTAAACTGTGAACCCCTTGTGGACCAGGGACTTATCCAACCTGATTAACTTGGATCTTCTTAAACCCATAGTAAGTGCTAAGCAAATACCATTATTATTATTACTGTTATTTTTCCTGGAGAGCAATACAAGGATAATTGAGGTCGTCGGACCTTATGACCCGTGGCATCACGTGCCTTATTCTGGGCAAACAGTGAAACTGGACAGCATCAGATACGCCTTTTTGTTGATGGACACTGAGTAGTAATAGTCTCGTCTTGTCTTATGCCGTCGAGTCGTCTCCGACCCTTAGCGACACCACGGACACATCTCTCCCAGAACGCCTCACCTCCACCTGGAATCGTTCCGATGGTGTATCCATAGTTTTCTTGGTAAAAATCCAGAAGCGGTTTACCATTTCCTCCTTCTGCATCTTTTCCTTCTCTTTAACGCAGGGTTCATCAAGAAGGTAATTCCTGTAGTCTAGAAGAGCTGAGTTTGTACCAAACTAGGACCACTGATGAAAGCACATGGATCAACAAAGTAGCAGTTGGGATGGGCACAGAAGGGCAGATTTGAGCAATGTCATGAAGGTAGAACAGACAGGATTTGGTGCCAGATTGAATATGTGACTTGAATGAGAGAGATGATTCCACATCAAAAAGAAATTCCTTACTGTTGGCTGTAAAGCACTCAATCACCTTGCCCCCTCCTATCTCACCTTGCTGATTTCCTATTACAACACAGCAATGAAGCAATGAATAATTGTTTCTCTTTCTGGGAGAGATAGAAAAAAATGGTGTTCAATCTAACTTATTAGATGGCGAAGCGTGAACATCCACTTGCTCCCTGAGTGCCAAGAAATGAAACCACGGAGGGGCTCAGACTCTGCCCTGGGCTTTGCCTGACCGTGTGGTTAGTTTTGAAGTGGCTAAAGCGCGGTCCTGGGAGTCAGAAGGATCTGAGTTCTAATCCTGGTCCCACCAATTGTCTGCTTCGTGATCTTGGGAAAGCCACTTCACTTTTCTGTGCCTCAGATAACTCATCCGTAAAATGGGGATTAAGACTGTGAGCCCCATGTGGGACAGGGATTGTATCCAACCTGATTTGCTCGTATCCATCCTAGTGCTTAAAATGGTTCCTGGCACACAGTAAGTAAGTAACAAACACCACAGTTATTATTGTTATTTTGAGCACACCCACTTCACTCCCTTGACATCATCCAATGTACTGTACCTGGATCTCATCTACCTCACTGCCAACCTCCCGTCCACATCCTGCCTCTGGCTTGGAACTCCCTCTCCCTTCAAATCCAACACATCATTACTCTCCCCACCTTCCAAGTCTTACTGAAATCACATCTCATTCAGGATGGAGAAGCAGTGTGGCTCAGTGGAAAGAGCATGGGCTTTGGAGTCAGAGGTCATGGGTTCAAATCCCGGATCTGCCACTTGTCAGCTGTGTGACTATGGACAAGTCACTTCACTTCTCTGCGCCTGAGTTACCTCATCTGTAAAATGGGGATTAAGACTGTGAGCCCCACGTGGGACAACCTGATTCCCCTGTGTCTACCCCAGCGCTTAGAACAGTGCTCTGCACATAGTAAGCGCTTAACAAATGCCAACATTATTATGCCTTCCCTGACTAAACCACTTCCCCTACTCCCTTTCCCTTCTGCGGCACCTTTTTTTTATCTTTCTTTTTCTTTCATTTTAGATGGTATTTGTTATGCACTTACTGTGTTCCAGGTACTGTACTAAGTGTTATAGTAGATACAGCTAATCAGATTGGTTATAGTTCATGTCCAATATGGGGCTCACAGTCTTAATCCCCATTTTACAGGTGAAGTAACTGAGGCAGCCAGAGGTTAAGTGATTTCCCCAAGGCCACACAGCAGACAAGTGGTGGACCCACTTGCACTTGGATTGGTGCCCTTTATTCATCCCACAATCAGCCAACAGCTCTTATGTATGGAAGCAGCATGGCTTGGTGTAAAGAGCCCGGGCTTGGGAGTCAGAGGTCATGGGTTCTAATTCCGGCACTGCTACTTGTCAGCTGTGTGACTTTAGGCAAGTCACTAACTTCTCTGTGCCTCAGTTACCTCATCTGTAAAATGGGGATTAAGAGTACGTGTCCCATGTGGGGCAAGCTGATTATCCTGTATCTAACCCAGAGCTTAGAACAGTGCATGACACATAGTAAGTGCTTAACAAATACCATCATTATTATTATTATTATTATTATTATTATTCTGTATCCGTAAATTATTTGACATCCTGTCTCCCTGTCTAAACTGTAAAATACTTTCGGTCAGGGAACATGCCTACAAAATTTGTTATATTGTAATCTCCCAAGTACTTACTACAGGGCTCCGTATATAGTCAGTGCATAATAAATATGATTGATTAATTGATCAATCTTAGATTGTGAGCCCCGTGTAGTAGAGGAACTGTGTCTAATTTCATTATTTTGCATTTTCCTTAGTGATTGGAACATATCACACATTTTATTGTTTTTATTGCTAGTAGAATAGTAGTTTGTAGCAACAATAGAAATAGTAATGTCCAACTGAATGTTTTTAAAGAAAAATGATTTGGGCAACAGAATGAAGTATATAATAACAATAATAATTATTATTATGGCATTTGTAAAGCACTTACTATGTGCCAGGCAATATTCTAAACCCTGGGGTAACTACAAGGTAATCAGGTTGGACACAGTCCCTGACCCACATGAGGCTCACCCTCTTTGTCCCCATTTTCCAGATGAAGTAACTGAGGCATGGAGAAGTGATGTGACTTCCCCAAGGTCACACAGCAGACAAGTGGCAAAGTCAGCATTAAGACCCACCACCTTTGACTTCCAAAACTGTGCTCTTGCCACTAGGTCATGCTGCTTCTCAGTCCAAATATGGACTGGAATGGGGAGAGATAGGAGACAGGGAGATCAGCAAGGAGGCAGATGGAATAGTCAATGTGGGAGAATTCAAGTAGTGTCCAAGGCACCTAGGGGAGCCGTTTTCTGTTTTTTCATTTATTCAATCGTATTTACTGAGCACTTACTGTGTGCAGAGCACTGTACTAAGCTGTTTGAATTATTTGTCAGCTTCAATAGAGAATCAGCCCACGGTTGTCAAGTCTTCTCACCTCCATAGCTCTCCTCACAAGCCACCATTTTCTTGAGGAATTCCTAGGTCGCGTCACCTCATTCGTTCACTTCAGGAGCCCAGTAGCAAGAGGAGTTTTAGAACTCCCGGATCCTGACCCTTCCCTCCGCATGCCCCCGCAATTGACAGTGACATACTCCCATGGGATGGAGGCTTATTAGCCCAAAGCCAGTTGCTACTTACCAATAAACCAGCGTTAAGTCGGAAATAATGGACAACTCACAGAAGCCTTAAGGTTCAATTTACTCCAGAGTTCCATGTTCTTTTACCTACTCTGTGGCACTAAAGCAAATTTCTATAATAAAAATGAGTGATGCATTTGAAGGACTCCAAATTACCCATTTGCAAGTATTCGCTAGGGCCTCTGTAGCCCATCATATACAATATCTCCCTCCTCAGATACAGTCTGAAACTCACAGGCTGGGGTTTGTTCTACAGCTCCTGAGAGTTTTGCTGTTTATACAGTCGAGAAAGTTAAACTAGCAAAACACAACCTCCCAATGCAGATATGGAAATGACTGTTTCAGTAATTCATTAATGGTGTGCTAGGCTTAATTGGGTTTAGTTAAATGTCCAGATAGATTATTACCCTGGGTGTCACAGACAAGCTGGACTTGCATCAGAAACTGACTTATTTAATGTTTATTGTCCCGGGCAGAATGAGAAACAGTGACCTTCTCTCTCTCTCACACAGGGATTCCTTAATTATTTTTCACGTCGGTGAGCGGCTGGAATCAAAGTTTTTCCTTCAGGGACATTCCCTCTTCCCGTTGCAACTCTTCCTTTCTTCCTGAGAAGTTGTGTTGCTTAATAAGTAGTGTTGCTTAGTGGAAAGAACACTGGCCTGGAAGTCAGAAGATGGATTCAAATCCCAGCCTCTGCCACTTGCCTGCTATATGAACTTGGGCAAGTCACATAACTCTTTATTTCAATGGCATCTAAGCATTTACTAAGTGCCAGGCACTGTTCTACGTGCTGGATAGATATAAGGAAATAAGGTTGGACACGGTCCCTGTCGCATATGGGCCTCACAGTCTTAATCCCCATTTTATAGATGAGATCACTGAGGCACAAAGAAGTTAAGTGACTTATCCAAGGTCACACAGCAGACAAGTGGCAGAGCTAGGATTAGAACCCAGGTCCTTTTGACTCCCAGGCCCATGGTCCATCCACTAGGCCATGCTACTTTATCTGTTCCTGCTTCCTCATCTTTAGAAAGGGGATTCTAACTTGGACAGGGAGCCCATGTGGGAGAGGAACTGTGTATGACCTGATTATTTTGTGTCTACTGGCGTAGTGGATAGAGCACGGGCCTGGGAGTCAGAAAGTCATGGGTTCTAATCCCAGCTCCACCACTTGTCTTTTTGATGACCTTGGACAAGTCACTTCACTTCTCTGGGCCTCAGTTACCTCACATCTGTAAAATGGGGATTGAGATTGTGAGCCCCACATGGGACAGGGACTGTGTCCAACCCATTTGCTTGTAGGGCTTGGGAGTCAGAAGTCATGGGTTCGAATCCCAGCTCTGCCACTTGTCAGCTGTGTGACTGTGGGCAAGTCACTTCAATTCTCTGTGCCTCAGTTACCTCATCTGTAAAATGGGGATTATGCCTGTAAGCCTCACGTGGGACAACCTGATTACCCTGTATCAACTCCAGCGCTTAGAACAGTGCTCTGCACATAGTAAGCGCTTAACAAATACATTATTATTGTATCCACTCTGGAATGAAGCAGCATGGTGTAGTGGATAGAGCACGGGCCTGGGAGTCAGAAGGTCATGGGTTCTAATCCCAGCTCTGCCACTTGTCTTCTGTGCAGCATTGGGCAAGTCACCTGACTTATCTGTGCCTCAGTTACCTCATCTATAAAATGGGGATTAAGACTGTAAGCCCTATGTAGGACAGGGACTGTGTCCAACCCGATTTGCTTGCGTCCACCCCGGTCTTTAATACAGTGCCTGACACATAGTAAGTACTTAACAAATACCATTGTTATTATTACAGTACCTGGCAAATAGTAAGCACTTAACAAATACCATAATTATTATTACATAATAAGTACTTAACAAATAGAGAAGCAGGGTCACCTTCATTCATTCAATCATATTTACTGAGTGCTCACTATGAAAAGGACTGTACTTAGTATTTGGGAGAGTACAATATAACAATAAAAAGACACATTCCCTGCCCACAGCGAGCTCACAGTCTAAAGAGAGAGACTGATAGTAATGCACATACATGAAAAAAAATTATAGATATATACATTTATTGCCATTGTTCTTGTCTGTCCATCTCCCCTGATTAGACTGTAAGCCCCTCAAACGGCAGGGACTGTCTCTATCTGTTGCCGACTTGTTCATTCCAAGCGCTTAGTACAGTGCTCTGCACATAGTAAGCGCTCAATAAATACTATCGAATGAATGAATGAATGAATATCACAGGGCTGGAAGGGGGATGAATGAAAAAAGCAAGTCAGGGTGATGCAGAAAGAAGTGGGAGAAGAGGTAAGGAGGGTTTTTTGGAGGAGTTGTCACTTCAATACTGCTTTGAAGAAGGAGAACAATCATCTATTCCCTAGTGGAAAGAGTACAGGCTTGGGAAACAGGGACCTGTATTCTAATCCTGGCTCTACCACTTATCTGCTATGTGACCTTGGGCCAGTCACTTCACTTCTCTGTGCCTCACTTACCTCATCTGCAAAATGGGGATTAAGGCTACGATCCGTTTGTGGAACACGGTCTGTGTCCAACCTGATTAACCTTGAATCTACCCCAATGCTTAGGACCGTGCCTGGAACATAGTAAATGCTTAACTGATACCATTAGAAAATACCACTGTATTTATTATCCCTAGCAGTGACAGAGGTACCGAGATTTTTCCATTGCTTTTATTGAACCTTGAATTCAATCAAATCAGTCAGTCTGTCAGGGGTATTTTTTGAGTGCTTATTGTGTGCAGAAGTTCTACTAACCTCTTACCGCTTCGGTGGTGGAGAATGGCTAATTTAGTATTGGAGTAATTCATTCATTCAGTAGTATTTATTGAGCACTAACTATGTGCAGAGCACTGTACTAAACACTTGGAATGTACAATTCGGCAACAGATAGAGACAATCCCTGCCCAGTGAGGGGCTTACCGTCTAATCGGGGGAAACAGACAAAAGCAAGACAACATAATCACGAAAATAGAATCAAGGGGATGTACATCTCATTAACAAAATAAATAGGGTAATAAAAATACATAAAAATGAGCACTGGGAGTCAGAGATCATGAGTCCTAAACCCAGCTCCGGCACTTTCATTCATTCAATAGTATTTATTGAGCGCTTACTTTGTGCAGAGCACTGTACTAAGCGCTTGGAATGAACAAGTCGGCAACAGATAGAGACAGTCCCTGCCGTTTGACGGGCTTACGGTCTAATCGGGGGAGACAGACACTTGTGTGACCTTGAGAAAATCACTTCACTTCTCTGGGCCTCAGTTATCCCACATCTGTAAAATTGGGATGGAGACTGTGAGTCCCACCTGGGACAAGGACTGTGTCCAACCCAGTTTGCCTGTATCCACTCCAGGGCATTGCACAGTGTCTGGCACATAGTAAGCACTGAAATAGCATAATTATTATGATTATTACTGTCTCCCTACTCTCCCTGTATCCACAGACCCTGCTCAAATGCCACAGAAGTGAAGCAGCGTTGGAAGCAGTGAGCAGTGCCAGTTTGAAGATGGAGCTTTAATAGGTAGATTGCAATAAGACTGTGAGTCTCACGTGGGATAGAGACTGTGTCCAACCTGATCACCTTGAATCTACCCCAGCACTGAGAACAATACTTGACAGAGAATAAGTTCCCCACAAATCCAATAATACCAATAATAATAGTTACGATTATTAAGACAGAGACTGTAGTGGCCCTTAAGGATCTTGCTCCATCCTTATGGAGCTGTAGGTTGGGGAAATGAGAAAGAGAGGAGAGTAGCTTAATTAGTCCAAGAGGTCTTTCCTGATTAAGCCCTCCTTTCCTCTTCTCTCATTCTCTTCTGTATCATCCGGACTTGCTCCCTTTATTCACCCCCCCTCCCAGCCCCACGGCACTTACATACATACCTGAAACATTTCTATTAATGTCTGTCTACCCGTTCTAGACTGTAAGCTTGTTATAGGCAGGGAATATGTCTGTTTATTCTTAGGAAGCAGCATGGCATAGTGGATAGTGTAATAATAATAACCTGGGAGTCAGAAGGTCATACCTTTTAATCCTGGCTCTGCCACTTGTGTGGCCTTGGGCAAGTCACTTCACTTTGTGCCTCAGTGACCTCATCTGTAAAATTGGGATTAAGATCGCGAGCCCTATTTGGGAGAGGGACTGTGTCCAATCCGACTTGCTTGTGTCCACCCCACCAATTATAAAAATAAGACTGACTGGTCACCTGGCCTAATTGCAATAGTAGATCTATTGTGGCCTTTGGGCCTTGAAGAGTTATTCAAGAAGGCTGTGCCATTTTGCTTTTGGAGTGTCTTTCCCTTCATTTCACTCTTCTGGAAGTCCAAGGGAGCTCAGTGTCTGACAAAGGACTGATTTGCTGTCACCGTCCTGCAAGTCAGTCTAGGCTGGTGGGAAATACTAGAAGACCTGAGTTCTGGAGCAGCATGGTCCAAGGCTAAGAACGTGAGTTTAGGAGTCAGAGGACCTAGCTTCTGATTCCAGTACCCTGAATTTCCTGTTGTGTGACCTTGGGCAAGTCAGTTAACTTCTCTGTGTCTCGGTTTCCTTATCTGTAAATGGGGATTCAATACCTGTTCTTCTTCCCTCTTAGGCACATCTCCTCCAAGAGGACTTACCTGATGAAGCCCTCCTCTTTTCTTCTCTCACTCCCTTCTGCACCTCTCTTACTTTCTCCTTCATTCATCCTCCCTCCC
The DNA here is from genome assembly GCF_004115215.2 of Ornithorhynchus anatinus. Classification (NCBI taxonomy): domain Eukaryota; kingdom Metazoa; phylum Chordata; class Mammalia; order Monotremata; family Ornithorhynchidae; genus Ornithorhynchus; species Ornithorhynchus anatinus. The sequence continues at coordinate 129,433,159 of NC_041730.1, read as the reverse complement.
ATTGCCACAGCACATATGTATATATCTGCATATCGCTGTCATTTATTTCTTTATTTATACTAATGTCTGGTTCCCCGTCTATACTGTCAGCTCATTGTGGGCAGGAATGTGTCGGTTTGTTGTTGTGTTGTACTCTCCCAAATGCCTTAGTAATAATAATGTTGGTATCTGTTAAGCGCTTACTATGTGCAGAGCACTGTTCTAAGCGCTGGGGTAGATACAGGGTAATCAGGTTGTCCCACGTGAGGCTCACAGTTAATCCCCATTTTACAGGTGAGGTAACTGAGGCACAGAGAAGTTAAGTGACTCTCCCACAGTCACACAGCTGACAAGTGACAGAGCCGGGAGTCGAACCCATGACCTCTGGCTCCAGTACTTGGCACACAGTAAGCGCTCAATAAATATGATTGAATGAATGAATGAGTAGACTGTGAGCCCCATGTGGAAAAGGATTGTGTCAGACCTGATTTTCTTGTATTTAGAACAGTGCTTGGCACATAGTAAGCACTTAACAAATACCATAATTATTATTATTACTACCCCAGTTGTTAGTATAGTGCTTGAAATATAGTAAGCACAAATAATAATCATCATCATTATTGCTATTCATTAATAGTGTTGTTTTTGTTATTACACTGGCCACCTCTCTTTGCCTCAGTTTCTCATTAGTGAAATCCACCCTTTCCTCTCCACCCAAATGGCTACCTTACTGTTACGGGCTCTCGTTATATCCCGGCTAGACTACTGTGTCATCCTTCTCTCTGACCTCCCTTCCTCCTCTCTCGCCCCGCTCCGGTCTATTCTTCACTCCGCTGCCCGGCTCATCTTCCTGCAGAAACGATCTGGGCATGTCACTCCCCTTCTTAAACAACTCCAGTGGTTGCCTATCGACCTCCGCTCCAAACAAAAACTCCTCACTCTAGGCTTCGAGGCTCTCCATCACCTTGCCCCTTCCTACCTCTCCTCCCTTCTCCCTTTCTACCGCCCACCCCGCACGCTCCGCTCCTCCGCCGCCCACCTCCTCGCCGTCCCTCGGTCTCGCCTATCCCGCCGTCGACCCCCGGGCCACGTCCTCCCGCGGTCCCGGAACGCCCTCCCTCCTCACCTCCTCCAAACTGATTCTCTTCCCCTCTTCAAAACCCTACTTAAAACTCACCTCCTCCGAGAGGCCTTCCCAGACTGAGCCCCTCTTCTCCCTCTACTCCCTCTACCACCCCCCTTTACCTCTCCGCAGCTTAACCCCCTTTTTCCCCTTTTCCCTCTGCTCCTCCACCTCTCCCTTCCCATCCCCACAGCACTGTACTCGTCCGCTCAACTGTATATATTTTCGTTACCCTATTTATTTTGTCAATGAAATGTACATCGCCTCGATTCTACTTAGTCGCCATTGTTTTTACGAGATGTTCTTCCCATCGACTCTATTTATCGCCATCGTTCTCGTCCGTCCGTCTCCCCCGATTAGACCGTAAGCCCGTCAAACGGCAGGGACCGTCTCTATCTGTTGCCGACTTGTTCATTCCAAGCGCTTAGTACAGTGCTCTGCACATAGTAAGCGCTCAATAAATACTATTGAATGAATGAATGAATGAAATGGGGATAAAATCATGTCTTGATGTATTTTTTAGTAATAGTAGAAGTGATAGAGAAGCAGCGTGGCTCAGTGGAAAGAGCACGGGCTTTGGAGTCACGGCTCATGAGTTCGAATCTCAGCTCTGCCACTTGTCGGCTGTGTGACTGTGGGCGAGTCACTTAACTTCTCTGGGCCTCAGTTCCCTCATCTGTAAAATGGGGATGAAGACTGTGAGCCCCACGTGGGACAACCTGATTCCCCTATGTCTACCCCAGCGCTTAGAACGGTGCTCGGCCCATAGTAAGCGCTTAACAAATACCAACATTATTATTATTATTATTATTATTGATATAAATTAGTGAATGACTACAGTGTGTCACACACAATGCCAAGCACTGGGGAAAATACAACAGAAGCAAAACCTGTGTCCTTTGCCCATCATGAGGTGACAGTTTAATGGGGAAAATTGATGTACAAACTCTTTAACAAGTAGTGAAAGCAAATAAAGAATGAGGATAATAATAACAATAGTAATAATAATAGTAATAACAATAATGATGGTATTTATTAAGTGCTTACTCTATGCCAAGCACTGTTCTAAGTGCTGGAGTAGATATGAGATTATCAGGTTGTCCCACATGGGGCTCATGGTTTTAATACCCATTTTACAGATGAGGTAACTGAGGCACAGAGAAGTGAAATGACTTGCCTAAAGTCACACAGCTGAGAAGTGGCAGAGCTGAGATTAGAACCCACAGCCTCTGACTCCCAAGCCTGTGCTCTTGCCATTAAGCCACGCTGTGGGGTTCACAGCCATTCTGTGAGGATCAGATTCATTCAATCGTATTTATTGAGCAGTTACTGTGTGCAGAACACTGTACTAAGCTCTTGGAATGTACAGTTCGGCAACAGATAGAGACAATCCCTGCCCACCAATGGGCTGGAGATTGTTCCAGGAGGAAATATCACAATACATAATTGAATGTACACATATGGTTACGTGCTAAAGATGGGCATAAATACTTATGGCCATTGATGTCTGCTGGAATATGATATGGGGTTTTGAGAATTAATCCTAGATTATGAATTGAATAATGTTGGTATTTGTTAAGCGCTTACTATGTGCAGAGCACTGTTCTAAGCGCTGGAGTAGATACAGGGTAATCAGGTTGTCCCACGTGAGGCTCACAGTCTTAGTTCCCATTTTACAGATGAGGTAACTGAGGCACAGAGAAGTGAAGTGACTTGCCCACAGTCACACAGCTGGCAAGTAGCAGAGCAGGGATTCAAACCTATGACCTCTGACTTCCAAGCCCGGGCTCTTTCCACAGAGCCACGCTGCTTCTCTCTTGGGGCAAACTTGAACACGTTTGATCCGATTGTCCTAGGGTTTAGCACAGGGCTTGGCGAGGCTGTCCAGGGTCTTTCCTTCCACAGAGATGTTTTATAAGATGACATTATACATTTACAATCGATCAGTTAATTAATCAATTTGGTTGACTGTTGAGATACCGGGTCCTCCCATAGCCCGATGTTGTCTGCTCAATGTGCTGATAATAGGGAGTAAACAAGCCCATGAACCACACTTGGTTAATGCAATTTGTCTAATCTCCTTCACTTGATTTTAGCTAAATTGAATAATCATTCAATTCCAATTCAGCTTTTTCAGCCTGTGGCTTGTTGGCAGTAGTCACACGACCTATGTCCGTTAAGCAAAGAACTGTGGCTTGGTCAGTCAGTCATATTTATTGAGCGCTAACTGTGTGCAGAGCACTGTACTAAGTCCTTGAGAGAGGACAGTATAGCAATTTAATAGACCCATTGCCTACTCGCAGTGAGCTTACAGTCTAGAGGGGGAGAGGGACATTCATGTAAATAAGTCAATTCATTCAGTCGTATTTAATGAGCTCTTACTGCGTGCAGAACACTCTACTAAGCGCTGGGAAATTACAATTTGTAATAAATAAATGATGGAAGTGTTGTGGGGCTGGGTGGGGGAATGAATGAAGGGAGCAAGTCAGGGAGACACAGAAGGAAGAGGGAGACGAAGAAAGGAGTGGAAATGACCTGCTGTTTGTGTGGTGGAATAAGCTCTTCACAGACTCTTTCGGACTTAATGATTAGCTTAATCATTGGCCAAAGCAGTGTTTTTGGCAGCTAATAGAGGAATTAGAAGGTCTCCTTCTTCCTTCCCTCCCCTTGCTGCTAAAGCCCATCCACTCCTCCCCGTGGTGGGCCTGGGAGAAACAGCACGTAATGGGAAATTGCAAAGTACAAGGAGATGGGTCCAAGCGCTGTGAGACTGAGGCGGAGTGAGTATCAAAGTGCTTAAAGGGTACAGAGCCAAAGGAGGGTGGGTAATGGGGGAGATGAGGGTCAGTCACTGTAACAGGTTTTAAGAGTGATACCTGAAATTTAGAGCAACCGCACCGAGAGGATGCCAGATAAGTCATAGCTTATTTATTCTGAAGTAGGAAGAATAAACGCTCATATGCCAGTCAGCAGAGGGAGACCCAAAGGCTCAGAGAGGGGAGATCTGACACTCAAAGATCATTCATTTATTGAATTGTATTTATTGAGCGCTTACTTGTGCAGAGCACTGTACTAAGCACTTGGGAGAGTACAATGTAACAATTAACAGAAATATTCCCTGCCCATAGAGAATTTAGAGGGGCAGACAGACATTAATAAACCCCTTGTCAACTGTGTGACTGTGGACAAGTCACTTCACTTTTCTGTGCCTCAGTTCCCTCATCTGTAAAATGGGGATGAAGACTGTGAGCCTCACGTGGGACAACATCATTCCCCTGTATCTACCCCAGCGCTTAGAACAGTGTAACTGCACGCAGTAAGCGCTTAACAAATACCAACATTATTATTATTATTAAATAAACTACAGATAGTAATAATAATGTTGGTATTTGTTAAGCGCTTACTATGTGCCGAGCACTGTTCTAAGCGCTGGGGTAGACAAAGGGGAATCAGGTTGTCCCACGTGGGGCTCACAGTCTTGATCCCCATTTTACAGATGAGGGAACTGAGGCACAGAGAAGTTAAGTGGCTTGCCCACCGTCACACAGCCGACAAGTGGCAGAGCTGGGATTCGAACTCATGAGCCCTGTGGATGTAAGTGCAGTGGGGCTGGGAAGGGGGATGAATACAGGGAGCAAGTCAGGGTGATACCGAAGGGAGTGGAAGAAGTGGAAAGGAGGGCTTGGTCAGGGAAAACCTCTTTGAGGAGATGTGCCTTCAGTAAGACTTTGAAGTGTGGGAGAGTGATTGTCATGGCAAAACTCAACAGCAAGGGGTAAGCAGCACATTTTTATAAGACGTTCTGGTTTACTCTGAAGGGTGGCTTGGGTTGTGAGCTTTGCAAGCACAGCAGTAGAGAGAGGCTGCTGTGGGCACATTATCACCTGGTGAAGTTTCCTCTGACCAAGTCCAGTAGTTTCCCACAGTCCAGATGTTATGAGAAGCAGCACAGTGTAGTGGGTAGAGCATGAGCCTGGCAGTCAGAAGGTCACGGGTTCTAATCCCAGCTCTACCACTTCTCTGTTGTGTGACACTGGGCAGGTCACTTATCTTCTCCGTACCTTGATTACCTCATCTGTAAAATGGGGATTGAGACTGTGGGCCCCACGTGGGACAGGAACTGTGTCCAACCCAATCTGCTTGCATCCCCAGTGGATAGTGTGATTCAGTGCCTGGCCCATAGTAAGAACTTAAAAAATACCATAATTGTTATTCATTATTATTATTATATTTGGGTTTGTCCTTGCTCTATGATTTCTAGCCTCCCTCTTTGTGGGATAAGAAATACATTCCTGAAGTTGGGCCGTTCTTCTCCTGGTACAGGGATATACTTATTCTTCCTCAGGGGCCTGCCTCCCAGGGATATGGTAGTTCTGTTGATTGTGCATAATACCAATGTACAGAATCTGGGGGCCATAGCTGGGGTAATTAAAAACAGTCTCACTCAGGGGCTGGGGATCCTTCAGGTCCTCTTTCCCATCCTGTGCCTTCAGTCTATAGCAAATTTCTTCCACGAACCCTGCTGGTGAAGGCCTCATGGAGGAGATAGAATTGGTGGTCTATCAGCAGGAAAGTGGGAGAGAGGTTCAGGATAGAGGGAGGATATTAGAAAGAGAACATCAGTAAGACAGGAATGATCAAGGTACAGTGAACAGGTATTATTATTATCAGGAACTTGAGTTTTAGTCCTAGTTCCACCCCTGCATCAGTGATCATAATCATCATCATGATTCTCCTCACCAGCAAGAATCTGTTCAACTTCCACTCTGTATAAAATCAATTAATGATAATAACAATAATTAGAGTACTTGTTAAGTGCTTACTACATGCCAATCACTGTTCTGAGTGCTAGGGTAGATACAAGTTAATCAGGTTGGGCACAGTCGCTGTCCCACATGGGGCTCACAGTCTCAATCCCCATTTTTTACACATGAGGTAACTGAGGCATAAAGAAGTTAAGTGATTTGCCCAAGGTCACACAGTAAACACGTGGTGCAGCCAGTATTAGAACCCATGATCTTCTGACTCCCAGACCCGTGCTCTATCCACTACACCATGCTGCTTGTATTAAATACCAAGTAATCAATTAATGGCATTTATTGAGCACTTACTGTGTAGGGCACTATACTAAACCCTTGGGAGAGTACAGTGCGATACAGTTGGTAGCCATGAGCCCTCCCTCGAGGAGCTTACATAACCATTCCAGATAAACAAGAACTTAGACTCTCAGCTAGGAATTAGGGTGGGAAGGGCCAGGCCAGACATCCTGAGCCTACTCTCTTGAGAGGGAGAGTCCCTGAGCTGGACCAGAAGAAACTTAAACCTAGAAGTGAACCAAAGTTGGGAATTCAACAAGTTGAGTAGTTTGGTTTATGCCACCAGTTCTTTGTGATATTTCCATGACAGCAGAGTAACTTTGCACCACCTTCTATACAATGCTACTGTCCAGGAGATTCCAACCACGAGGAGGGAAAGAATGAGAAGAGCTTTGTCTGACAGTTGATCTTCATCTTTACCTGCCATTACTCTGTCAGACCAGTGGTCTGTGTGGCCTGGTCTTCTGTCTTTATAGCAACAGGATGCTTGGAGGTCCCATGGGATGGTTGTTGTCTTAGACATGCAGTGTGGTTTAGTGGATAGAGCATGGATCTGGGAGTCAGAAGTACATGGATTCTAATTCCTGTTATGTCACATGTCTGCTGTGTGACCTTGAACAAGTCACTTCACTTCTCTGGGCTTCAATTACATCATTTGTAAAAAGGGATTAGAAGCGTGAGCCCGACGTGGGACAGGGACTGTGTCCAACCTGACTAACTGTATCTACCCCAACTCTTAGAACAGTGCTTGGCACATAGTAAGCACTTAATAAGTACTATAATACTTCTTATAATTATTATTATAATTCTAATGTAGCATCTATCAACCCTAATCTTTCCCTCTGTATTCTCAGTGTTTCCCTTTAGTGACCTGTTTTGGACCATTTGTTTTCAGCCCCTTGGTCCTGAATTCCATATGCTTTCCGTCCACAGGGTGAAGAAGCATTTTCTTTTGTGGGTGTTGAATCAGTTACTTTCAAATTTAGATAGGGCGTTTCACTGTTCTGTTTTTGTGTGGGATCTGATGTACAAGAATCCCTTGTTGGCTCTACCACACATTTCAGGATTCTGTGGGTCTCAATCAGGTACCCTTTCAGTTTTCTTTTTTTTTTTTTTTTCCCAGTCAGTGTCCTTTTCCTTGTCAGTCTTCTCAGGAAATGGCATCACCTAGGCTGCATTTGGATCTGTATCCTTTAGGCAGCACTTGTTATCCACCCTTCCCTCAGCCCCACAGCACTTACGTACATATTTATAATTGATTTATATCAATCTCTTTATTCCCCTCTAGACTGTAAACTCTATGTGAGGCAGAACAAGTCTACCTACTCTGTTGTAGTGTACTTTGCCAAGTCCTTACTTAGTAAAGTGCTCTGCACCAATTAGAGTTCAGTAAATATCACTGATTGATTGACCAGCTGGCTCTCTGCATCAGGCTCTCCTCCTTTTCCTCCTCCTACTGCTCTCTTACAAAACCTACCTGCCCTGGTTTATAGCTTCTTATGCAATACCTGCCAATTCTAATAATCGTAGTATTTGTTAAGTGCTTGCTATGTGCCAAGTACTGTACTAAGCACTGGGGTAAGCACAGGATAATCAGGTCTGACACAGCACCTGTTCCACATAGGGCTCACAGTCTAAGGAGGAGGAGAGAATAGGTATTGAACCCACATTTCAGAGATGAAGAAAAATAAGCGACTTGACCAGTATCACAGAGCGGGTAAGTAGCCTCTTTTCCCCGACTCCCACTCCCTTCTGCATCATCTGTTCATTTATGTCTGTACCCTTGGACACTTGATATTCACCCCACCTTCAGCCCCAGAGGACTTATGTACACATCTGTAATTTCTTTATATTAATGTCTGTCTCCTGTTCTGGACTATATTGTATTATACTCTCTCAAGTACTTAGTACATTGCTGTGCACGTAGTAAGCTCTCAATGAATATCATCAATTGATTGAAGTGGCAGAGCTGGGTCCTTGACTCTCACACCCAAACTTTTTCCATTTTTTCCCTGCTACTTCCCAATCCTGAGGTACCCATAGAGACTGGATCCAGGGCCTGGAACTTTGGTTAGCAATCTCCTCTCTCCCTAAAGCAGACCAGCCCAGAGCAAAAACTCCCTTAAACATTTGTGCCAGGCCTCCTTCAGCAAATGGTCTGAAATACGTTAAAATCAAATATTGTAACCAAGGTGGAACCTTCCCCTGAAATTTCTAGATAATTGAGGCCAGACTGCATGATTTTTACCCGAATTATCCTGCAGATCTGACCTTGTCCGGCTAATTTGTGTTTTCATTATTTAGTCACAGCATTCATTACGTACTTGTCTAAAGTTGTTGAGTCGTCTCTGACCCATAGCAACTCCATGGACACATCTCTCCCAGAATGCCCTATCTCCATCTACAATCGTTCTGGTAATGGACCCACAGATTTTTCTTGGTGGAAATATGGAAGCGGCTTACCACTGTCTTCTTCTGCACAGTATTCATTCATTCGTTCATTCAATCGTATTTAATGAGCAACCACTGTGTGCAGAGCACTGTAACAAGTGCTTGGGAGAGTACAATACAACAGTAAACTTAAGTCTCCACCCTCGACTCTCTCCCGTGCCGCTGCTGTCCAGCACAGGGGAGTTTTTACCTGTGGCAGATTGCCTTCCACTCGCTAGCCACTGCCCAAGCTAGGAATGGAATGGATATGCCTCTGCCTGATTTTCCCTCCTGTAGCTGAGACTGGTAGAGTACTGGAAACTCTCCAGGTGTGATCCTGAGAGGGAATTAAGTACTTACTACATGCCAAACACTGTGCGAAGCATTAGACTCAGGACACACTTTCTCTATGAAGAAATCACCACTGGAACTCTGGCTTATCCTGTCATGATTTTGCTAATTTTATAGACACAGGCATTTGAGCCATTGTAACCATCAAGTAGAAGGGTAAGCTACCCCAGGCCAACCCTCTACCCCTCAGGTGGATAGGGGCCCATGAGTGCCAGGGAATAGTGAATTTCAGAGACTCCAGGTCTCTCTTTTGTTTTAAATGTTATTTGTTAAAAGCGCTTACTATGTGACTGTATTAAGTGCTGGAGTAGTTTCCTCATCTGTAAAATGGAGTTAAAATGCCTAGTCTTCTTGAACTATGAGCACTCTGTGGAACAGAGACTGGATCTTATTTGATCATCTTGTATTGGCCCCAATATTTAGCACAGTGTTTGGCATATAAATACTTAATCCCATTGCTAAATAATCGACCTCCCAATACAACGTGGGATTTAGGGGCCGTAGTGAAAGAGTCTTCCTAGGAATAGCCATTCACCAATATTTTCTCTTGATCACCTACTGGATACAGAGCACTGTACTAAGGGTTTGGGAGAGTGCAGTAGAGTTGCTAGACACAATCCCTGCTGTCATGGAGGGTTTTTTTAAACTTAAATGATATTTGTAAATGCTTTACTATATGTCAGGCCCTCTATTAAGCTGTGGGGTAGATACAAGATAATCCTACTGGTCACAGTCCCTGTCCCACATGGAGCTCACAGTCTCAATCCCCATTTTACAGATGAGGTCGCTAAGATACAGAGCAGTTAAGTGACTTGCTCAAGGTCACCCAGCAGACAAATGTGGAGCCAGACTCGTGCTCTTTCCACTAGGACACACTGCTTCTTACTGCTCTACTTTAGCTGAGGGGCTAAAGGCAGGCCCTGCTGTACAGGATCAAGGAATGAGCTTCTTGACCCAGGAAGGAGGGAAGGGGGTGGACTTTGGTCTGAGTAGAAAGGGTGGGGAGGGAAGAGGGCACCAGGGCCTCTGCCTACCTCTGGTGGCTATAGTTCGGTATCTAACATGCTTAAGTAATGTGGTCTGTGATCTGTAGGCACATCACAGATTCTTTCTTGAGCCCTGGGGTGAGGGTGGTTTTTATTCATTCAGTCGTATTTATTGAGCACTTACTGTGTGCAGATCACTGTACTAAGCACTTGGGTTTTCAATATTCAACCCCAGAACTCCCAGTATCTCTAGAGATTTGTGATTTTTGTGAAAAGATGCTGGTTGCATCCTGCCCACAAAGGCAATTAAACCTGACAGATAGGACAGTGATATGAAACTGGTTCTCTGTTTTTGGTTGCTTTTGCTGGGCAGCAGCTTACCTTTTCACCAAATAAGATCCCAGGAATAGTCCAGAGGTAAAGTTTGAGTGGGCCATTTGACACTCTGAGTTGTCTTTTTTGGAAGCTTAGGAAAGACGGGCCATCGATATTGTGCATCCTACTGAAAAGTCCTAATATGACACACTTTTTTTTGGTGCTTGCTTTTTTCTGGCAAGGTATTTAACCCAAAGGAAAAAAAAAAATTAAACCCACGAATGTCAACATAACAGGACAATGGCAATAGAGTTGTTGTAAACCAAATATATTTATTTTATTTGTGAATTTAATTTCACCTGTGCAATATGCCAATAGGACATTATCCAGAATGGCAAATGAGAAAGAGATCAAAAGCTCAAAGAACTGTTTAGAAAATTCATATATTCCCAGTTACATCCAATTACATTCAGAATACCAAATGTTATACCACCTGACAGGTAAGAAGACTCAATGATTCAAGTTGGTTGTCCTACAAGCTTTAACTTATGCTGGTGTTTGGGGGATCCTAGATCATAATCAAACAGTGGTATTTATCAAGTGCTTGCAATGAGCAGAGCACTGTACTAAGTGCTTGGGAGAGTACAATAGAATTAGCAGTCATGTTCACTGCTAATAACGAGCAGGGGGAGAGGTGATGAGTAATGCGTATCCATGGAGGAGAAATGGAATTTGATCTTTCATTTTCTGCCTGACAACTCGACCTGAAGTCCGTTTATCAATAATACTTATTGAGCACCTCCTGGGAGCTGAATACCGTTCTAGGCATATGGCAGTACAGTAGAAATAGGAGACCTGATCACTGCTTTCCTAGGCACTTTGTCACTGGAGAAGAAAGAAGGCTATTTATTGAGGGACAACTGATGGCTCAATAAGCACCAATGATGGATTGATTGATTGACTGACAGAGATTCAAAGGGAAGCCAAGGGTTTAGTCCAAGAATGAAGAATTAAGGAACTCTGCTCAGTGTCCCAACCTTTGCTTGAGGCCACACATCTGAAAAATATTCATGTGAAGTCAGCTTATAAGACAAAATCAGGCATTCCTTGCCACCTGGGTATCTGTGTGCCATAGGGCAGCTCTAGACTGCCTAATGCTTCTATTATTATCATTATGTTGATGTTTGTTATTTGCTTACTACATGTCAAGCACTGTACTAAAGACTAGGGTAGATACAAGTTAATCAGGTCAGAGCCGGTCCCTGTCCCACAATGGCTTCACACTAAAATACCTATTTTACAGCTGAGGAAGTTGACACACAGTTAGTGACTTGCCCAAGTTGTCATACAGTAGGCAACTCACAGAGTCGAGATTAAAGCCCAGGTTTTCTAACTCCCAGGCCCATGCTCTTTCCACTAGGCCATGCTGCTTCTCTTCCATCTCTACAATAGATCTACAACAGACATGGATTATATCTTTAATCCCAAGTAGTCAGCTGTAAACACCCTCAACTTTAAAAACAATTACATTTAGATGAGTGAGCTGCATCGATGGGAAGGTATGGTAGCCCTAACCAGTGAAGTTTGATTGTTTGCTAAACTTTCCTCATTCCTACCCAAGCCAGTAAATGAAAGTATTCAGAGTCATTTGGCATTATGATTGGAGAGAAGGAAATATCATTTAGAACACACTCAAAGAAACTGAAGTTGTCCATGTTGTTGCACTCCCATTGTTATTAAGATTGTTCGGATGCCCAACTTGGTTCTCATTAAAAGAAAAATCCATTGTGTGCTTTTAATATTAAGAATCGTTGTACTTACTGATCATTGGTGTTTCTGTGGGAAAACATACCATTCATTGATTGCAGCGTTTCAGGCACTACTATGCCCACGCCTCAACTTTTGTTGAGCTTTTAAATCTTGAATGTGCTGCATTGATTTGTGAAAATGTTAGATCAAATGCTTCTTCAACAGCCTTGCCCATAGAACTTCTCAAAGGTCCTTTCCACTTCTGTGACACACTGAGCCAATTCCTCTATTTTCAAAGGTGAAAACACACCACCTATCCCACTGGCCAAAGTGCTTGAAGGTTCTGTTCATCAACACTGAACTTAGTTAAAATGTTTCATTTTTTCCCTCCTGAATGGAATTGAATGTTTCTCTGGGAAGGGAAAATAGGGTCTTCAAAGGGCAGTGTAGAATTATAAAAGATCAAAAGGCAGAGAGCCTATTTAAGATTAGATAATCTAATTGGAGAGAGGGTGGTTTTAAAGAGCTTCCTGGCCCTTCCCCCACCAATGGACTCTTTCTAAGATCTAGCACCAGGATCATTGTGAAATCTACTCTCTGCAAGCCCCCTGACCCAGTTGACTCAGCTGTGAAAGTTCTGAAACCTGATTGTGAAGGGAAAAAAAATTACTAGAATTGTAAAACTCTATTGTCTAACCTATGATAAATTACTTAGTTGCAATTTAATCCAAAAAAATATCAGTAGGCCTCTTGGTATTTGTTAAAGGCTTACTATGTGCCAAGCACTCTTCTAAGAGGTGGGATGCATATAAGCAAATAGGTTGGACACAGTCCCTGTCCCACATAGGGCTCACAATCTTAATCCCCATTTTACAGATGTGGTAACTAAGGCACAGAGGAGTGAAGTGACTTGCCCAAGGTCACATTCCATTGCTGAGATTTAGGGTTCACAATGTTTATGTCTCCAGAAGAACGTTATCTATAAAACTCCATCGAAATACCCAGAGAATCTCCTAGGACCGTTCTCTACTTCCCTGGGATCATTTCAGAGCCAGACAGGTGTAGTTCTGTTGTTGGATACCAAATTGGCCATCTGAGAGGAAAACCGTGAGTAGTACATATTAAATGAGCAGAAAACCAGTACTCCAGTACATAGTCCTCTCTCTAGAGTCAGTTTTCTAGGCCCCATTACTGTCACCACAAAACATTCAGATTTGCAGTGTATTTTGAATGCATTTTTAAAAGGATCACCAGGCCCAACCTGAGAATTCAGGTTGGAAGGTCTGGACTACAACTGATGTTGGGAAGCAAAACTGCATTCAGTAATAATTTCCCATTGTGCTCTTCTTTTCCACATTGTTATTCTGTAGTCCATTAGACCCAGTTGTTAGGAAAGCATATTGCTGGCATGCTAATTAGCAAGAATTTTGCATTCTAAATTGGAAACTGCTAAAGAAAGTATGTGCTTTGACAGGGGGACATTCTGAATGTGCAGCTATCTGGTTCCATTGAGTTGGGCAAATATCAAAGGTTGGAATTTCAAATTGCATCCTGAATTGTGGATGATCCTGGAACAAATTTATCAGGGCTTGGCCATCCACCTGTTTCATAGGAAAAGACCTCCGTAGGTCAAGAACTCTCCCATCCAATTGATGTGGGCTTTCTTGAAACTAGGAGGACCCAGGCAAACAGATAAAAACAGTCAAAAGTTTGGAAGCATTTTGGAAACAAGAGTTTGCAATTTTTTTAAAAAAGGTACATTTCACCTTTAGAGAAACTATAGATATCAAGAGCCATTGCTTATGGCAACAAACATCTCAGAATGATTGAGAAAACAATTCTAAGAGAGCAGATCAAAAAGCTCTCAAGAAACCATTTTGTCTTCTGCTAACTACTGGTTTTTGTATATGTATTCTATTAGTCCAAGTCTCTACGCAAAGTAGGTCATCCGGGGCCAGAACTAGAAAGCACCTCATGCTACAGTCAAAAAATTTCACCTATAAGAACAGAAAAGGAAGTGACTGGCAGCCGATGGTATGTTTTCCAGGTGACACACAGAACTACAAAAAGCATAGGGTTTTCCATGTCACATGCATTAGGGTGTCTTGGCAAAAAGGAAAGAGTCACAGACTACAGTCCTTTGTGTCCAGAACATTATTATTTCATACAGTGCAAAAGTCATCATAGCCTTCAAGGTGCAGGTGCCTAATCACACACTTTTTTTTACACTATTTGATTCGGGAACTAACCAATAAACCCCACAACCCAAGGTTGTCCAAATCTTCATCTTTGGGATTGAAATCAAGGCCTAACTGCAGGTGACCTCAAAACAAGTCAAGCTCATCTTGGTTGCAGGTCAATAGCCACCGTGGTGTGAATCAAACTCTGTAAAGTGAATACCTGCACTGGGTTGTATACCTGAGATGCTTCTAAGCTGAGCTGCTCAATTATAATTGTGCCATGCATAGCATGGAATACTGTTTATACAGTCAGATGAAAGGTACAAGGCAAAGATGGCAGACATTTTACATAGGGTGACTGTAGGTATTATGGGAACATTTCCTTTTGAACATTTGAAAATGGCGATTTTATTTCACCCCTTTTCCTAGAGAACGGTACCGGTCCAAAGACCGAAAACCACCTGCAAACTCTCTTCACTTTGAAAAGTTAGCTCCTTCCTCGTATCGGAGCGTGGCTTGTTGAAGAAAGTTTCCTCGAGAAAAGCAAACCCTGTCTAACCAAATAAGCACTTGAACAGAATTCTGTTGGGTTTCTCTCTTGCAGGGAGGATTTGCCCAGCTAAGATTCATCCTGAGATGATGTGGCCAATGTCAGTTTTCTAGTACTATCTAGGTGGATTTTGAGTGAAACCTGCACCAGATATCTGGAAAACTGTTGCTGTATCTTTATCTCATCTTGTGATGAAGGCTGTGCTTTTACTGTATATCCAGTATACAGTAATAGAGTTCATAGGAAAATCTGGGTTCTTTTCAGTGTACACCAGTGCCTGCAAGTCTTTTGGGTTTACTGGGGTGTTTGAATCCAAACTCAATTAGAGTATTCCAGCCAAGTGCCTTTGCCATCCCAGGAAGCTTACTATCAGCGGAAGAGGGAGTTGGGATGGTTCTAAATACAACAGTTTTAACAGGGAGCCGGTTGTCACCCTTGGCCACCTCAATCTCGAGCAAAATGGCTTCCTGGAGAGGAAATCCTCAGTGCGTCGGTGGAAGCAGCAATGATCACAGCCGGTGAGGAGAGAGATGGGAAGGAGAGGAGGGATAAGGGTTCTTTTATGGGTCCACTGCCTTTCCCACAGATGGGCCATTTTTCATTCACCCAAACCAAAATGAACTTCCAGAATTGGACGGGGAATCTGTTCACCTTCTTACCTCCCCTGCCCGGAGAGATAGAATCCTTTGGTTTCATTTCTCTCAGAAACCCGAGGGCCATCCTTGGCGATGGACTGGAAGCTCCTTGTGGGCAGGGAACATATCTACTTTCTACATCTCTTTCATACTGTACTCTCCCAAGCTCTTAATACAGTGCTCTAAGCACAGGAAGTGCTGAATAAATAGGATTGATTGATTGACAGGTCTCAGGTGAACATTTGCGGAGCTCTCTGAACATCTGTAAAAAGGAAATAGTTCTAGGAGGGGAAGGGTGTTCTTGACTTTAGTCATTTTGATTTTTCAAGAGATCCCTTCTGCAGCAAGGTCCTCTAAATCATTCGTAGAAGTAACATCCAGACTTGTGGCTTCATGTGCTGTGGTTTCTGAGCTCTGGGGCATCTCGTCAGTGGGGTGACTTTGCGCGACACCCCCAGATGCGCCTAGGTGTCTTGAATCCCCCGGGCTTGGATACCTCTTCTCGGTCGGTTCCATTGTCTGAGCATTCTGCCTAAAAATAGGAGTGGAGAGTTCAGAAGCGGACCTCAGAGGGGCTAAAGAAGTCACCGATAGAGGCTGGAAGCCAGGGTATACCACGTGAGGTGAATTGAAAACTTCTGGAGAGGCTGGGTCAAGCGTGTCTTTCTCAGAGGAAGGGATGGAGACTTTGACGTACTTGCCTGTCTCTGGATCGTAAAAAGTCTTAATTTGTACTTGAACGGGTAGATCGAAGACAAAGTATTCTCCGGAGTGGGGGTCCTGGAGGAGCTTCCGCTGAGTTGCCGGGTAGGAGGGCACCGGGGTGACCGACTGGATGATCCGTTGCCTCCTCCATATGGGCTCAGGGAAGGTGGCGACAGAGTGGCGGTGTGTGGAAGGTGGAAGGGAGTGGACAGTAGGGAAGGTGACTAGAGAAATCTCACTGGGAGACAGAGGCCTTCCCCACGTCGTACCTGGTTCATCTGCTTGGGGTTTTTCCTCCTGTACGTCAGCGTGCTTTTCTTGTTGCGGGTCAGTCGTTCTCCTCTTGTTTGCGAGTTTCTTGGCCCGGCGGAGGGCCTTTTCAGTCTTGGGTGGGACAGCGGGTGGCTTCCCTGCTGACCTTTCCACATGCCCGGTGGGTGGTGACTTCTCGCAGGGAGATGTTGAGTTGGCAATGTGCTCAGAAAGCAACCCTCTCTGGGAGGAGTCCATCCGCCCTTCAGAATATGGATCGAGAGGGTTACATCCCATATTCCACCTCGGTAGACATACACCATCCTCCCTCCTTCTCATCTTAGTACTTGACTTTGTTTCTGGTACCGGGCCGGTTAGGTGCGTGTCTAGGCCTGACAGTGGGCTTGTTACTGTTGAGCAGGCAAAATTCCCCTGCAAGGTATCCCGATCGTCAGAGCACTCCTCCAGAATCGCGCTGGTGGCAGGAGAATACCTACTGCTCCCTACTAGAGAATTTGCCGTAGGAGAGCTCATCATCTCTTCTGGGCTTATGTGTCTCACCGAGGACCCTGTCCTAGAAGCCGATAATAAGTGACCTTTAAAACCCTCTGTCTGTTCTTCCAAATGGGCGAGGGCTTGGTTGGGGGAGAGGTGTCCCTCAGGATCCACACTTGATAAAACAATGGCTGGTTTTACTTTCTCTTTGTTTCTTGGCTTGCTCTCCCGGTGGCTTCCCACAGTGCACTTTGGTACCTTTCTCGATGCACCATCCTTCATCAGCACATCACCTGGCAAGTCACCCTCATCTTCTGAAGGGATAACTCCTGTTCCAGGAAGAGAACGCCCCACTCTGGATGAGATCTGCCTACCGTGGTTTGTAGCCCCGAAGGCTCCTTTACTTGCCTCCGAGGGTTCCACGGTTGACCCAGAGGCCTGGCCCTGTTGTTGACGATCGGGTGTGTCTTGGGCCTCCTGGTAAACCTGGTTTCCCATCTCTGCCCACTCCGCCATTGCCCTGGTGGTTTCTCTCTTACCACTGTTTGACGCCTCTTCAGACGACTGAGTTCTCAGCAAGGGCAACAAGATGGGCTTGATCACAGGAGTTGACTTGAAGGTGTTATCTTTAATTGTAAACACAATGTGTTTGTGGGAACTGGAGGAAGGTGATAACTGGAGATCTTCTTTAAGGGGAAGGAGGACAGCTGTATTTCCACCTGACCAAGTCTCCTGGCAGTCGAGTTCTTTAGGGTCATTCATCTGTATATCTCTCTTTCTTTCCCTCTGCATCATGCTCTCTTCGTCTCCCTCTTCTCTGATGGTGTCACCATTGACCAGAGCAGAGTATCGCAACTCCTCTTCTCTCTCTGTGTTCTCTTTCTTCTCTCTCTTTTGCCTCTCATCCAGGCCACTCTGCCCCTCTTCCCTTTGACTTTCTGGAAACCTTGCTTTCTGCCACGGCTCTCTCGGAGACTGTAGGTCCTCAAAGGAGGCGAATGATTGGTCAGATGAGCTGGTGCTAATTATAGCTTTGTTTTTGAGGCTTGGGAAAAAATCGGATTGGCTATCACTATAAAATACATCTTCTTCCTCTGGGGACAGTGGAACCGGTGATATTTTCTGGCTGAGATTTGCTTTCTGATTTCCAGCTTCTCTCTCTTGTTGATTTTCTTGTGAGATGGATCTTGGCATTAAGTTTTCAGGGCAGTGATTACTCAATTGATTTTCACTGCTATCTGCGGCGTCTGTACCATAAAGTTTCAGTGAGGGCAAATGCTGACCCTTCTTAAAATTGGGTTCATTTAACTGGTGCCCTAAGCCCGGAATCATTTTACTGCCCTCGGGTTCTCTAACGAGATCTTCAGCCTTGGAATTGCTTTGTTCTGGACCCTCTCCATTGATGTAGAAGGGAGGTTCTGTTAAGATCGGAGGTGAACTTAGAGACAGATAATTATCCATGCATTGTCCGTTTATGTATTTTTTACTCTCCTCCTCATTATTCTCATAAGGCAAAGAGGGGAAGAGTTGTGGATTATCCTTAGTAGACATGTCCTGTGGGCTTTCTTCAATCAGGTTGAAGATTCCATTGCTGACAGTCTCTTGTTTGACATAATCCCGGCCTTTGATTTTCTCATCGAGACTTTTTAAGAGAGGCAAAGGACTGTAAGTGCTCTTTACACGTTTTCGAACATCCTTGAGGTTGAATAGCAAACTAGGCACTTTGGACTTGTAACTGTCTCGAGATTGATAATCACTAAACCCCCGCCCCTCCTGTTCTCTACCTTCTGGTGCCTTTTCTGGGAGTGGGGGGGTTATCCGAGCCGATTGATTTTCCAAAGAATTTATGACCTGTTTGGTAGGTAGGATGGGAGTCAGTAGCTTACTGATGTTAAAAGGAGGGCCATAAGCTTCACTGGCATCCACTGAGTTCACCCGTTCTCTTACTGCATCATTTTCATTATGCGGCTCTACGGCATCCGGACTTTTATTTAAAGAAGAGCCTTGTCCATTGATCTTTTTCATTTCGTTTGCTCCTTCCCGTCTCATCTCCTTTCCCCTCCTGCCATTTTTTGGTCTCCGCCACGGGGCTTGGGTGCTCACCATCTCAGAGTTGGGTTCTGAATGAGAAGGCTTTTCTTTCCTGGCAAGGCCCGGGAATTCAGAGGCCGATGGATCGGAAGTGACTTGGGACCCGGAGGAGCAAGGAACGACCTCTCCCTGAATGCTCTCTTCCTCATTTAAGGCCACCCTGGTGTGGCTGGGCGACGTTTTACATTCAGATGTATGGGGCTCTCTGAATAACGGCATGTCATCGTAATGAAGGAGGACCTTGGTTTCGGGTGGAACTTCGGTAACCTCCTGCCTCTCGAGCATCTTCTGACTATGCGTATTCCATGACTCGAATGCGCTGTTTTCACTGTGAAGGAAGCTCCCTTGGCTTGCCCATTCTTTACCCTTGCCCGTCTTACCCCTGCTAGGCTTTTGAGGAGGGTGGCCGAGACTCGCCTGAAATGAATCGGTGGGTTCCGGCGGGTCGGGACTGAGGCCGTCGCGGTCATATGCCAGATCCGAATGTTCGGACGAATCTTCCGGCGCCTGCTTGGCACCAGGCCAGCGTTTAGTTTGGCTTGGGTCTGACAGTTCGGCAGGCACCTTCCTGACCGTTAGAAATGCTGAATCGAAGCAGAAATTAACTCCACTCCCGGGGCGAAGGGAGCATTTTGGAGAGCTTCTCTGGACAGCCTGCTTATGGGCTGGGGATGAATTGTTGGGGCGCTGGCTTTCTGTCCTGTCAAAAGTCTTAATCAGTGACGATACCTTGGAGATGGGTTTGCTGCTCCTCAACCCTGACACTGGCACCTCCAGTGCTTTCCTTGCTGGCGGGGGCAGTGGCGGGGTACCACCCTTGGGATATCTCTCCTCCCCTTGAACGTATTTCGGTAACCGTTGGAATGTTGAGGCCCAGGTCGCGCGTTCATTCCCTTGGGATGGTAATCTGTTACAGAGGTTGCTTTTCTTGAGCACATGGCTTACGGTTCCCTGGTGAAATTTCCCAAAGAACTGGCGAGAGATATCTGGCGAGATGACGAGATTGGAGTCGTTGAAGGATGCCTCTTCAGCAATACACAAGCTCCTGAATGCCCGGTCTGTAAGACTGCTCACCTCTCGATCTGCATCATCCAAGACGCTCCCAATGCTCGAAGAGTCGCTCAGTCCATCGGAGCATTTCTTATTCCCCTGCATTGTCCATGTCAATCGGGAAACTAACTTCCTCTTCTATGGAGTGAAAGGCCTGGAGTCTTTTCTTTTTCCCACCCTCCTTTGTGGCTGACCAATAAAAAATCCTCCCTCCAAAATGGGAGCTTTCGTTCACCCGGTGCGGTCACATGAGATCCTTTTTTCTGAAAAAACAATAATAATAAAGTGTAAATCATGATGCTTTATAAATACTAACTATGGTACTTGTTAAGCACTTGCTATGTGCCAAGCACTGTTCTGAGCCCTGGGACAGACACAGGTTAATCGAGTTGGACACAATCCCTGTTCCACATGGGGCTCATACTCTTACCCTCATTTTACAGATGAGGTAACTGAGGCCCAGAGAACTGAAGTGACTTGCCCAAGGTCACACAATAGACAAGTGGCAGAGCCTAGATTAGAACCCAGGTCCTTCTGACTCCCAGCCCTGTGCTCTGTCCACTAAGCCATGCTCCTTCTCAATCATGTCTATATGAAAAGCAAAACACAATGTGGGATATTTATCAGGCCTAAGATTTTCCAGGACAGAAGGTGGGAACATTCTAATTGGTAAACTATCTGAACGAGGGCCAACTACATGCCAAGCACCGTACTACAGGGAAGCATCACTCAGCAATCGATGGTATTTATTGAGCGCTTACTGTGTGGAGAGTACCGTACTAAGCACTTGGGAGAGTACAGTTGAATAGAATTTGTAGACCTGTTCCCTGTCCACAACGTGTTTAAAGTGTAGAGGGCAGCAAGTGTAGGCCTTCTCAATTCACAAGGACGATAGCTGACGGTTTGCTTAACTGGTGTTTGGAACAACAAGCGTTTGAAGAAATATCTTGAATCCTTCCCCCAAAAGGTAGAGGATAAAGTAAAATAACCACAGTAGTCATCACTAGACCACAAGCTTCTTGTGGGCAGGGAAGGCATCTACAAACTCTGTAATATTGTATTCTCCTAAGTGCTTAGAAGAGTGCTCTGCCCACAGTATGCACTCAATAAACAGGGTTGTTTGAATGATCACTAAGTAAGTTGTCAGAAGCTCCAATTCCAAGGCATCACCTCTCACTGGTGACGTGCTCAGAGGGTTTTGTGGTGAAGGGAAAAAAATCCTGAATCCCACTCCTCAATGTGCTGGAAAAGGTACCTTGCTGATGACCTCAAGGAATGGGGAGTTGGGCGTCAGAGTAATTCATTCAATTGTATTTATTGAGTGCTTACTGTGTGCAGAGCACTCTACTAAGCACATGGGAAAGTGCAATACAACAATGAACAGTGACATTCTCTGCCCACAACAAGGTCATCTGGAGTTGGGAACAATAAATATTTGATGAAATATCTTGAACTCCTCCAAATAATGGAAGAAGATAAAGGTAAAATCACCACAGAAGTTATTTCCCTCTTTCTTTCTCCCTATTCCTTCTCTTACCTGCCACCTATCTCCCTTTCATCTAATGGTAAGAGATCTGAGATCAGACCCAACCCTGGGGCTTTTTTTCTCCTTGTTTATTTTTTTCATTTTTTTTCTTAAATGATATTTGTTAAGCACTTACTACGTACCAGGCACCATACTAAGTGCTGGGGTAGATAAAAGATAATCAGGTAGGGCAGAGTCCATGTTTCACATGGGACTCACGATCTTTATTCCCATTCTACGGATGAAGTAACTGAGGCCCAGAGAAGTTAAGAAAGGAGGAGAGAGGGCATGATTAAAGGGAGAGAGGGAAGGTTAGCAATTTGCTAAGCCATTCCTCTCCACGGCTCCAGGATTGTTTGTCCTACATTATCCACCTGGACTCCTGCCCCATTGGCTTCTGCCATAGCTTACCCAGCTATAGAATTTGACAGCCTCCAAGGCTGTCTTCTAGGTGGAAACAGCATGGCCTAGTGGAAAGAACATGGGTTTGGGAGCAGAGGATCGGGTTTCAAAATCAGACTCTGCCACTCGTCTACTGTGTGACCTTGGACAAGTCACTTCACTTCTCTGGGCCTCAGTTACCTCATCTGTAAAATGGGCACAAAGACCATGAGCCTCACATGGGACAGGGACTATGTCCAACCTGCCTAGCTTGTATCAACCCCAGCATTTAGTACAGTGCCTGGCACATAGGACATAACAAATACCATTAAAAAAACTCCCCAAACAAATCCCACAAAAACAGCCCAGGAGGCTGGTGATTGAGAACCGGAGGTCCTCTCTTCTTCCTGTTCCTCTTTCTCCTCCTTATTCTCTTTCTTCTCCAACTCCTCCTCCTCCTCTTCCAGTTCCTCCTCCTCTCACTCCTCCTCCTCTTCTTCCTTCTCCTCCTCCTCCCAACTCCTCCTCCTCTTCCTTGTCCTCTTCTTGCTCCTCATCCTCTTCCTCTTCCTCCTCCTCCTCCTGTTCCTCCTCCTTCTTCCCCCTCCTCTTCCAGTTGCTCCTCCTCGTTTCCCCTCCTTCTCCCCCCTCCTCTTCCATTTCCTCCTCCTGTTCCTCCTCTGATTCCTCCTTCTCCTCCTCTCCTCCTCCTCCTGTTTCTTCTCTCCTCCTCCTCCTGCTCCAACTCCTCTAGTTCCTCCTCTTCTTCCTCCCATTTCTTCTCCTCCCCCCTTCTCTTCCTCTCCCTCTTCCTGTTCCTCCTCCTCCTCCCCCCATTCCAAGCACTTAGTACAGTGCTCTGCACATAGTAGGTGCTCAATAAATACTATTGAATGAATGAATTCTTCTCTTCCCATCATTCTCCTCTTCCTCTTCCTCCTCCTACCCCCCCCCCCCCACGCCTCCTCCTCCTCCTCCTCCTCCTCCTCCTCCTCCTCCTCCTCCTCCTCCTTCTCTTTCCTTCTGCAAGACACTGTAATCCACATAAGATGTACATGGCCATTTTGTTGCTCCCCTCACATCCCCATCTGGGGACCTTTCCGTCTTGGGACATTTCTGAGGTAAGGGATCACCTAAAGGAAGCTAGGCCCAGTTAGTTTTAGGGTGGTGCCGGTGTCCCCAAGTGATCACAGAAGCAGTCCAAGGAGAAGGCTGCTAGCTACTGGGGAATGGTTTCTTCTTGAGCTAGGTTTAAACTTGGTTTAGTGGTGGTATTTTTTAAGCACTTACTGTGTGCCAAGCATCGGACTAAGTGCTGGGATCGATGCTAACAAATAGAGTCGGTTTATGCTGAAATATCTAGGCATTTCTTCTAGAACAGTTTACACTACCTAAGTATATTGGAGAATTGAGGCAATTTCCCCAGTTATTACTTGAACACCACTGAAAAAATGGAAAATAATGATTGGAATAACTGCTCATTCAACCAATTCCTTCCTAGGCAGTGAGAGAAAATCCTTGGTAATAATAATGATAATGATAATAAAAATAATAATGAAAATTGTGGTATTTGTTAAGCACTTACTATGTGCCAAGCAGTTTACTAAACAGTGGATCGTCAGGTCCCACATGGGGCTCTCAGCCTAAGTAGGAGGGAGAACGCATATTCAATTCCCATTTTTCACTTGAAGGAACTGAGGCCCAGAGAAGTGAAATGACTTGTGCAAAGTCACTGAGCAGACAAGTGGCAGAGCTGTGATTAGAACCCACATCCTTTGGCTCCCAGGCTCATGCTCTTTCCATTAGGCCAAGCATTCTTGGGTCCTGAATTATCAGGATAATTGGCTCAATTTTCTACTTCACACTGCTCATAAGTCTCAGACATGTGGCTATAATATGAGTTAGTGAGCCCCCCCAGAGGGGCAGAAACCATAGCTAATTCCCACCTGTGCGTTCTCTCCCAGGGCTTAGTGCAGTGTTCTGCACACAGAAACCACTTACTAAATATTGTTACTACCGACGTTTCAGAGGCCCAGTTTCAAATTTTAGACCTGCCACTTTCCTGCCAAAGGGCAAGTTATTTAATGCTTAATTTCCTCATCTGAAAAATTGGGATAAAATACCTGTTCTCCCTTTCCCTTAGAGTGCGAGCCCCATATGGGACAGGGATTTGTGTCTAATCTGATTATTTTGTATCTATCCCAGGATTTGGCAAATACTAAGTGCTTAATGAGAAGCAGTGTGGCTAAGTGGAAAGAGCATGGGCTTGAGAGTCAGAGGTCATGGGTTCGAATCCCGCCTCTGCCCCTTGTCAGCTAGGTGACCTTAGGCAAGTCACTTAACTTCTCTGTGCCTCAGTTACCTCATCTGTAAAATGGGAATTAAGACTGTGAGCCTCACGTGGGACAACCTCATTACCCTGTATCTAACCCAGTGCTTAGAACAGTGCTCTGCACATCATAAGCACTTAACAAATACCAACATTATTATTATTAATGAATACTGTTATTAGAATTATTACCATCATTATCATCGTCGAGGATATTTATTGAGCACTTACTGTGTGCAGAGCACTATTCTAAGTGCTTGAAGAGTACAATACAAATGTTATTATAGTATCTATTACTATTATATCATTACTCTAAATGTACAAATTTCATGAAGTTCAGTAGTGAAACTGGAAATGAGAGGAATCCCAGTTAGATCCTTCTCAGGAACCTTCCTTTTTATATGAATGTATACTGGAAGAGCATACCTTTTGGAGATTTTCTCCTGGGCCTCTGTATATTTAGAACTTCCTCTCATCCTTGGGTTATGATTCATTGCTGCCCATCTATAGTGAGAAGTTGAAAATAGTTCAGTGGAACAGAGTTAAGCAAGAATTGTCTTAATCTAAATATTTCAATTGTATTTATTCCAGTTTCAATCGTATTTATTGAGCACTAACTGTGTGCAAAACACTGTACTAAATGCTTGGGAGAGTACAATATAACAGTAAACGGACACATTCCCTGCCCACAATGAGCTTACAGTGTAGAACGGGCAGAAAGACATTAATATAAATAAATTACAAATATGTACATAAATGCTGTGGGGCTGGGACAGGGGATGAATAAAGGAAGCAAGCCAGGATGACGCAGAAAGGAGTGGGACAAGAAGAAAGAAGAGTTTAGTCAGCGACGGCCTTTTGGAGAAGATGTGCCTTCAATCAGGCTTTGAAGTGGGGGAGGGTAATTGTCGGATTTGAGGAGGGAGGGTGTCCCGGTTCAGAGGCAGGATGTGGATGAGGAGTTGGTGGCGAGATAGACAAAATTGAGGTTTAGGGAGAAGGTTGGCATTAGAGGAGCAGAGTGTGTGGGCTGGGTTGTAGTAGGAAAGTAATGAGGTGAGGTAGGAAGGGGCAAGATGATGGAGTGTTTTAAAGCCAATGGTAAGAAGCTTTTGTTTAGTTCAGAGGTGGATGGGCAACCCCTGGAGTTTCTTGAGGAGTGGGGAAACATGTCCTGAACATTTTTATAGAAAGATGATCTTGGCAGCAGAGTGAAGTATTGACTGGAGTGGGGAGATACAGGAGGCTGAGCGGTCAGCAAGGAGACTGATATAGTAATCAAGGTGGGATAGGATAAGTTACTGTATTAACTTAGTAGCAGTGATACACTTGATCTCCAGATCTTTGGAGTTTGTGATTCTGCCACCTTCAAAACAAAGGCAGTTGTTTCCGTAAATTGAAATAGGTGTCAAATTTCCCCCTCAGTTGTGTCATTTGCTCTCAATTCAACAGTCATTTAGGAAACAGTTGAAGACATCTTGATTTTTTAATCTTGACATCATTTCAGATGGAGCCAACAAAATCTAGGGTCCCAACAGTCGATTTTCACATGCTTAGACCATTTAATGTCTTTGGTTAAAGTAAGGAAAGTCAGTTCAGTCAAACACAAGCCCACTTAAAAAGCAATAGTGTATTACAGTATATCATTTATTGTTGGCATAAGAATCTAGTAACCACTCTGACAGCTAAGAGTACCCAAAACTGCCCAAGAGAATTTGAAGAGTGCTCAGAATGAAGTGTAAACTAATTAAAATGAAACCATCATGTAGATTTTAAATACAGAAAGTATCAGGGGACTTGATTTCCAAGGTCTTTCCTACATGGACGTTACTGTCTTGGCTCTAGCTCAGGTCAGTGAAATAATAAACAATTATAAAATTAATTCTAAGCGTTTCTCATGATACATCCCACCGCCCTCCCCCCCCCCCCCCACAAATCTTTCTGTGGTTGAGCCTAGAGAACCTAATCTCTCCCCCACATGCCTCCTGGGGCCTTGGTAAGGGTGCAAGCAAAAAATCCTTTTGAGGAACAAAAATGGGCCCATTTCTACTCCAATCTTGGTTCAAGAGAAGAATCCCTCCCTGCAGACATGGTGGTTTACCCAACTGTTGGAAGCAACTCTTATCTCATCTATCTCATTGCTGATCTCTGGCTCATGCCCTGCCTCTAGCCTGGATTCCACCCCCCCCCCCCCGACCCCTTCATATCACATAGATGATCACTCTCCCCACCTTCAAAACCTTATTGAAGGCACACCTCCTCCAAGAGGCCTTCCCTTCTCCCAATCCCTTCTGTATCACCCTTGCGCTTGTGTTCTCTTTATTCACCCCTACCTCAGCTCCACAACACCTTTGTACATAGAGAACCAGTGTGGTCTCCTGGATAGAGCATGGGCTTGGGGTTAGAAGGATCTGGGTTCTAATCCCGGCTCCGCCACTTGTCCGTGTTGTGACTTTGGAAAACTCACTTCACTTCTCTATGCCTCAGTTACCTCATCTGTAAAATGGGGATTAAGACTGTGAGCCCCATGTGGGACAGGGACTATGTCCTACCTGATTACTTTGTATCTACCACAGCACTTAGTACAGTCCCTGGCACATAATAAGTGCTTAACAAATAACATTTTAAAAAAAATCCATAATCTATTTATGTTATCTCATCTGTAAAACTGGGGAGTGAGACTGTGAGCCCCACATGGGACAGAATCTGTGTCCAACCTAATTCGATCTTATCCACCCCAGCGCTTAATACAGTGCCTGGCACATAGTAGCGCTTAACAAATACCATCACTATTATCAATGTCTGTCTTCCCCTCTAGTCTGTAAGCTCATTGTGGGTAGAGACGTGTCTCCCAAGTGCTTAGTAAAGTGCTCTGCACATAGCACACAATAAATATGATTTATTGATTGATTTTTCTATGCCATTTTCCAAGTGGGAAAGAAAATGCCTTCGCTAGGAACAGGGAGTTTTCTGAGTTGCAATTTCTATGCTGCCTGAATGAGCCAGTCAGATTTACTTGTGGATACCTTCGAGAGAAGAGGCTATGGGTGGTACTCTTCTTCCTATTTAAACCCACATAGTGATTTCCTCTAAGAACACCCAACTGTTTCCTCTCCCATGGCGAGAAGAGTTATCAACTCACTATCACTCCAAATTGATTAAACATCAGTCCTGTGTAGAGCAGTGTAGTAACCACACGGGAGAATACAATTTAGTTAGTATACATGGTCCTTGCTCTCAAGGAACTCCTAATCTAGTAGATTTTACTCCTAACCATTCCAACCTTACTTGGCAGTTGAGAGTTATTATTTTCCCACCCATTCACTGAAGCGCAGAGAAACAGCTTGTACCATCATCCCATAAAAGTGAGAGAGCCCAATCTAGAATTTACTGCTCTTTCATTCCCCTTTTTATTCTGAGACTAAAATATGCTTCATTCTGGTCATCCAGGAATAAACAAGGGAGAGTTTCCTTTGTTCGGAACCAAGACATTGTGAAGCGTTTCTAATACTGTCATAGTCGATAGAGCCCGGGCCTGGGAGTTAGAGGGTCATGGGTTCTAATCCCAGCTCTGCCACTTGTCTGCTGTGTGACCTTGGGCAAGGCACTTCACTTCTCTGTGCCTCAGTTACCTCATCTATAAAATGGGGATTGAGACTGAGAGCTCCACGTGGGACAGGGACTGTGTCCAACCCGATTTGCTTGAATCCACTGCAATCCTTAGTACAGTGTCTGGCACAAAGTAAGCACTTAACAAATACCATTATTAATAATAATATCAATGATAAAAGCTAACAATCAATCATATTTATTGAGTGCTTAATGTTTGCAGAGCAAGTGCTTGGGAGAGGACAATACAATGAAGTTGGTAGACATTATGGGTACACGAGAAAGATGTGCCTAGCTAAGGAACGAACAACTACAAAATGTTTGGTTCCTTGGAAGACCTTCTTTGATTTGTAGGCTATCAGTTTAAAGCATTGCTTTACAGTGTCACTTTATGTGTTGCTTCTTGTGATTGGTTTCCCCAGACAGGATCTTGATTAGCTTGTATCTACCCCAGTGCTTAGAACAGTGCTTGACACACATTCTTGATTCTATTTATTCTTGATTCTATTTATTGCTATTGTTCTTGTCTGTCCGTCTCCCCCGATTAGACTGTAAGCCCGTCAAAGGGCAGGGACTGTCTCTATCTGTTACCGATTTGTACATTCCAAGCACTTAGTACAGTGCTCTGCACATAGTAAGCGCTCAATAAATACTAGAATGAATGAATGAATGAACATAGTAAGCTCTTAATGAATATCATCAATATCGTTACATTATTATTGCTGAGATCTGGTTGGCGGAGTGGGGAAAAGAAAACGGGAGCGACCCTGGCAGCTTTTGCCAAGTATTTCATGATTCATCATTTGAGATGTTCTAGGGTTCTCGAAGAAAACTAGATCAGGGTATTGTTTTAAAACGTGCTTAGTGAAAACTTTGCAGTCTGGGTGTGGGGCGGGGTAGGGGACGGGCAGGGAAGGAAGGCAGTTAAGATTCCAAGCTTGCTTCTGGGGTGATGATGTGGTTACAGCTAAAGCATCACCAAATCTGCTGAGAATTTCATACTTAATACTTTTAAAAAAGTCCTAGAAACCCTGAAGAATACAAGATCAGGTTTCTGTTTCAAAACATACAGAATGAAAACTGCAACCCAACTTGGTCCAAGCAGAAAGGTGGGGAAACTGAAGGGGAACAGATCAGGAGCAGAGAGTCTTCCCTAATACAGAACGGATTCAAAGCTTGCTCCCGGGAGGTGAGGCGGTGGCCACGTATGCCAGGCTGGGGAGTGAGGAAGACAAGAGGAAGGCCCGGCACTGCTTGCTTCCCAGGACCCTCCCTGGTTTTGCTCTTACTGGCTGAAGTGAAATTTAAAGGAGTTGGTAAAGTCTTAAATCATCCCCCTGTGCTGGCTTTATGGCAGGGAATGTGTCTGTTTCTTGTCTTACTCTTCCTGCTGCTTAGTACAGTGCTCTGCACACAGTAAGCACTCAATAAATACGGTTGAATAAAGCGATTCACCATATAGCGGCATCGCTATCCTTAATGGCGTAGTTCCTCTGTAGAGCCCACCCGATCTCTCTCACTGTTGTTACTTCTTGTAGAGACTCTTCCTGAAATATCTAGAATATGATAATGCTGAATTTGAACAGCTCCACTTAACAAAGTTCCTTACTCAATAAAACACCACTCTCGACGCCTAAGGACGTCCTTATTATATATAAATGTATAAAAACAAATGGGTTTCCATTTGGGTGTTCAGCTCCAAACATTCATTGGATCGGAGATTGCTTCCAGACAATGGGACTGGCTGAGAGGGACTGGGGTATGAGAATGGGAAGAGGAGAGAGGGAGGGAAGTGCGGCTTAATGAAAAAAGCACGGGGCCTGGGAGTCAGAAGCCGTGGGTTTTAATCCCGATTCCACCACCTACCTTCTGTGTAACCTTGGGCAAGTCAAGTACCCTTATCTGCTAAATGGGGATTCAATATCTGTTCTCCCTCTTACTTAGACCGTGAGCCCATGTGGGACATGATTATCTTGTATCTATCCTAGTGCTCTGTACAGTGCTTGGCACGTAATAAGAACTTAACAAATACCACTGTTATCATCACCAACATCATCAGCAGGAGGAGGTGAGGTATGAAAATACCCGGAACTAAATGAGCGTGAGAGAAGCAGCATGGCCTTGTGGAAAGAGTGGGCAGGGGAGTCAGAGGACCTTGGTTCTAATTCCAGTTTTGCCCCATATCTGCTGTGTGACCATGGGCAAGTCATTTAACTTCTCTGTGCCTCAGATACCTTATCTGTAAAACAGGGATCAGCACGGTTATCCTGATGTGGGGCAGGGACTGTGTCCAACCTGATTATCTTGTATCTACCCCAGAGCTTAGAATAGTGCTTGCCACATAGTAAGCAATTAACAAATACCAGAATTATTATTATTATTATCATTATTATTATTATTATTAAAGGCCAAAGTCTAAGGCCAAATAATAATAATGTTGGTATTTGTTAAGCGCTTACTATGTGCAGTGCACTGCTCTAAGCGCTGGGGTAGATAGAGGGGAATCAGGTTGTCCCACATGAGGCTCCCAGTTAATCCCCATTTTACAGATGAGGTAACTGAAGCACAGAGAAGTTAGGTGACTTGCCCACAGTCACACAGCTGACAAGTGGCAGAGCCGGGATTCCAGGAGTTCCAGGTCTGAATGCAGATTACAGGCTGCACATCACTCCTCTTCTGAACCACCGGTAGAATTCCCTGTCCAATTCCACTTCCTTGTGCTCCTCTCAGTGAAGTAGAAACAGAGTGAGAGACAGCATGGCCTAGTAGACAGAGAGCAAGACTGACAGGCAGGGGATATGGGTCATAATCCTCAGTCTGCCACTTCATTGCTGTAAGACCTTGTTCAAGTCACTTTACTTCGCTGTGCCTCCATTTCCTCATCTGTAAAATGTGGCTTTAATACCTGGTCTTCCTCTCCCTAGATTGTGAGCCCATTGTGGGGCAGGGATTTTATCTGATCTGATCATCTTCTATCTATGACAGCTCTTGGCCCATAGTAAGCCTGAAAGAAATATCATGATTATCATTCAGCAGTTTAGTGTGTGTGGAAGTATATCTAAGCAGCATGGGGCAGTATGGCCTAGTGGCAAGAGCACGGGCGTGGGAGTCAGAGGCTGTGGGTTCTAATCCCAGTTTCTCCACAGTTCTCTGTGCCTCAGTTACCTCATCTGTAAAATGGGGCTTGAGACTGTGAGCCCCACGTGGGACAATCTGTTTACCTTGTATTTACCCCAGCACTTAGAATGGTGCCTGGCACATAGTAAGCACTTAAAAAATACCATTATTATTATTATTACTATTATCTAAGGGTGCGGGTACACGCGTGTGTCTGAGTTGGGGCATTGTAGATACAAAGGATATTAAGGAAGCTGAAGGTGATTTACAGAGGAGTGAAGCTGAGTGAGGGAAGTTAACAGGGAGGATTTGGGGAGGAGAGTGAAGGGGCTAAGGAAGAATGTGGGATAGTGGAAGTGGAAGAGCGAGAACCCGGGCTGTAGAGATGTCAGTTGGAAGCGTGAGTGGAGAAACTTTTTATTTTTGAGAAAGTCATTCTCCCCTTTAAGGGTGAATGCAAATCTGTTTCACTGCAAATCTTTTATTGGACCCAGTTTAGGATTGATATTTTGAAATTTCTGGCCCTGGAAGCAAAAGTTTACTTGGAATAGGAGAGTACCTTGTATTCTCATGGGGCATTCTACTTTCCTTTTCTCACCAAAGGGCTGGGTTAAACCTCTCTGATTTGTGCTTCAGTGGGAATCAGTGAGTAAATCAAAAAGTATAATAAAAACCGGGATTGAAAATTACAGGCTGCAGGCTCCTCATTTACTGGGACAAGTGCAGTTTAGTTGAAATTGCTTTTGATAACACAATCAATGTGTCAACAGATAATTTATCAAGCCCCCAAGTCTTAGTAATTCTAGGTCTTCCTGCAGTCTCTTATTTTAATCTTCGTTGTGAGGTTGCCTGGGTTTTGAGAAGAATTAATAGGTTTGTGGATTAGTGAAGTAATGATGTGGACCATTCTACTGTAGCGATAGAAACATCCTTTATCACTAAGGATTCTGAAGTGGTCTTTGAAGTACACACATATACACATATGTTATTATTATTATATTTATTATATTTGCTGTAATGTATACCCGTAATAATAATGGTATCTCTTAAGCACTTCCTACATGTCGAGCACCGTTCTAAGCACTGGGGCAGATGCAGGTTAATCAGGTTGGACACGGTCCCTATCCAACATGGGCCTCCCAATCAAAGTAGGAGGGAAAACAGGGATTGGCTCCCCATTTTAGAGGTGAGGAAACTGAGGCCCAGGGAAGTGAAGCGCTTTGCCCAAGATCACACAGCAGACAAGGGACAGAGTTGGGATTGGACCCAGGTCCTCTGACTCCCTGGTACAAGTTCTTTCCACTAGACCACTAGGTTTTTATATATTATATGTATGGTTTATTCTCCAAATGGTGTATCATTCAATCGTATTTATTGAGCACTGACTGTGTCCAGAGCACTGTACTAAGTGCTGTATCATCATCAACGGTATTTATTGAGCACTTACTGTGTGCAGAGCACTGGACTTAGAGTGTGAAAAAGTACAATATAACAATGTTGGTCAACACATTCCCTGTCCACAGCGAACTTACTAGAGTCTAGAACATAGATGAATTAACTTTACCCATCTGACCAGTTTACATGGACAGCAATTGTTACGCAATTAAGTAAAAAAAAAAAAAAAAAAGACTACAGTACCAATAGGAAGGGCATGAATGAATATTAAACTGCCATAAAGAAAATTCCTCAGTTTTCTCCCCACTCCCCTTACCCAAGGAATAATTTTTGTCAATGGATACTTTCCTATTTGCATCATTTGATGCCTGTATAACAATTGCCACATGAATTCAAGGATTACAGCTTGAAAATTCTTCTTCAAATCCCATTGTGATTCCATTAAAAAAAATAATAAGTATAGCTTTGTTTAAGATCATGGACATAGAAGTCAGAAGACCTGTGTTCTAATCCCAGCTCCATTTACCTGCTGTGTGTCCTTGGGCAACTTAACTTTTCTGGGCCTTAGTTTCCTCATCTGTAAAATGAGGATGAAATACTTATTCTCTCTCCACCCTGCCCAAGACTGTGACTCCCACATAGGACAAAGATTGTGTCTAACTTGATTATCTTGTATCTTCTACAGAGCTTGGCACAAATCATTATTATTATCATTATTATTATTATTGCTATCTGGCTTCAGAACTGTTGTGCTGCCCGAGCTTCTCGACAGTGACAAGACCTGACCCAATTTAGACACCATAACCCAAGTGGCCCAAGTAGCTCCAGAAATTATCTGCTGAGTGACCTTGGGCTAGTTGCTTAACTTCTCTGTGTCTGTTACCTCATCTGTAAAATGGGGATTAGGACTGTGAGCCCCACATGGGACAGGGGCTGAGTCCAACCCTATTCTCTTGTAACTACCTGATGCTTAGGACAGTGCCTAGCACATAGTAAGCACTTAACAAATACCGGAATTATTATAATTTTAATTATTATCTGACTCCTTGAGTGGTTCCACCAATGTCATTATGGGCTCGAATTGAATACCAAATGGCAAGAAATCAATCAATCAATCAATGGTATTTAGACTATGAACCCGTTGTTTAGACTGTAAGCCCGTTATCGGGCAGGGATTGTCTCTGTTGCCAAATTATACATTCCAAGCTCTTAATACAGTGCTCTGCACATAGTAAATGCTCAATAAATACTACTGAATGAATGAATATTTATTGAGCACTTACTGTGTGCAGAACACTATACTATGCACTTGGGAGAGTCCAGTGCAACAGAGTTGGTAGACACATCATTCCCTGCCACTAGGAACTTACAATCTAATAATGTTGGTACTTGTTAAGCGCTTACTATGTGCAGACCACTGTTCTAAGCGCTGGGGTAGATACAGGGTAATCATGTTGTCCCACATGAGGCTCACAGTCTTAATACCAATTTTACAGATGAGGTAACTGAGGCACAGAGAAGTTGAGTGACTTGTCCACAGTCACACAGCCGACAAGTGGCAGATCCAGGATTCAAACCCATGACCTCTGACTCCCAAGCCCATGCTCTTTCCACTGAGCCAAGCTGCTTCAATCTAGAGGAGGAGCTTACAGTGTAAAAAAACCACAAGAAAGGACAAAAAACAATAAAGTTCTGGAACGAAGTCAGTATCGTAGCATATGGTTTCCTCACAGACCTATTCTCTTTGGACCTTGAGTAAAATGAATTTCAGCAGGATACCCAAACAACTCTCCGCACTCTTTCCCAGCACTTGGTAAAGTGTTCTGCACACAGTAAGCCCTTAATAAATACCATTACCACTAAAACGCCAACTATAACTTCCACTATTACTAATATTATTACAACTATTACCACTATTATTACCACAATTACTATTGCAACTGCTGTACGGAGAGCTGAAATAGGGAAAATGAAAGCAAGAAGGGCAGGGAGGGTATTTTAAGGACACAGTCGAACAAAGTCTCAGACATTGCCGCATCTCAGCTGAAAACTCAGAGTCAAATTACCAAGGGTAGGGCAGTATGGTGTATGGTATTCAAGAGAGAAGAGACTCTTTTGTGCAAAAGCCGCACAAGGAATGAGAAGTGAAAAAGGATAGCATTTTTGTGTGCACAGTGCGGTCGGTACTATAGGCCTCCCTTCGGCCTTTTCGTCACACACAAACTCAGAGGGGAATGTTACCATTAGTGTCTTTGGAGATAAAGGACAGCACTCTGTCTCTCTCTCCTCTCTCTCTCCCTCCCCCCCGCCTCCAGTTTTGGATTCTGCTCCCACTCTTGTACTCACACAACCACTTAGCTGAGTACTTGCGAATAATAAGTGCTCAACAAATGCTACTGATCGCTTGTCAGGTGGGTTAGCTAAGAGATTCCTGGGAGCTGGTGTGACTGGGATAGACATTACTAGTTCCAGCAATCAAGTCTCTTTATGGGGAGGGACGGAGGGCAGCTGTGCATAAATATGAAAATATTCTCTCAGAGGCAACAAGGAAAGAATTCTGCAACTGTTTCATAACCAAAAATCAGTACCTTTGGACAGTTGGGCAGAGAAAGTGTCTGCTAACTGATTTATTCTCATTTCTCATTAGTTCCCTTATTAGCATTCAGTAAGCAACAGTTCAAAATGGACTTCTCCCTACACTTATTTTATGGAAACTCAAAAGTACCGTGAAAGTGCTTTGAGTGTCTAGAGAACATGTTAAAAGTGTAGAACTGTGACACCCACCATGAAGTCATGTGAGATTCAGGATAAAAGTGGAGAGAATGGTGTTTAGTAGTGGAAGAATAATCAATCAATCACTCATATTTAATTGATTGCCTACTGTATGCAGAACACTGTACTAAATGCTTGGAGAAGAGGGGAGGGGAAGACAGACAATACAATGAATTACGGATATGTACATAAATACTGAGGGTGGGGTGAATAAAGGGAACAGATCCAAGCGCAAGGGTGGTACAGAAGGGAGAGAGCATAGAAGAAATGAGAGTTTAGTCAGAGATAAGCCTCTTAGAGGAGATGGTATTTTTATAAATTTTTGAAGATGGAGAGTGTGGTTGTCTGTCATATAAAATAATAATAATGATGATAAAAATAATAAGCAGCATGGCTCAGTGGAAAGAGCCCGGGCTTCAGAGTCAGAGGTCATGAGTTCGACTCCCGGCTCTGCCACTTGTCAGCTGTGTGACTGTGGACAAGTTACTTCACTTCTATGTGCCTCAGTTCCCTCATCTGTAAAATGGGCATTAACTGTGAGCCTCACGTGGGACAACCTGAAGACCCTGTATCTCCCCCAGTGCTTAGAACAGTGCTCCGCACATAGTAAGCGCTTAACAAACACCAACATTATTATCATTATTAATTATGGTATTTGTTAAGCACTTACTATGTGCCAGGCACTGTACTGAGCTCTGGAGTGGATACAGGCAAACTGGGTGGGGCACAGTCCCTGTCCCACGTGGGACTCACAGTCTCAATCCCCATTTTATAGATGAGGGAACTGAGGCCCAGAGAAGTGAAGTGACTTGCCCAAGGTCACACAGCAGACAATGAAGGGGGAGGTTGTTCCAGGCCAGAGGGAGGTTGTGGACCAGAAGTCAGCAATGTCACCAAATGTATTTGGAGCCAAGAGAACTTGGGAATTATATTTTATCATAATAATAATAATAATGGTACTTGTTAGGTGCTTCTTCTGTGCCACACCCTGTTCTAAGGATGGAATAGATATAAGGTAACCAAGTTGTCCCAGATGGGTCTCATAGTCTTAATCCCCATTTTACAGAGGAGGTAACTGAGGCATGGAGAAGTTAAGTGGCTTGCTCAAGGTCACACAGCAGACAAGTGGTGAAACTGGGATTAGAACCCACGACCTCTGACTCCCAAGCCTGTGCTCTTTCTACTAAGCCACACTGCTTAAGATGAATGAAGGATCTTTCTGAGGTCTCCCTCAGTTTCAGGTTGATCAAGGATGTAGTGTCAGTTTGGTTTGAAAACAAGGGGAAGCTAAAGCCTTGGTGAAATAGGCTACAGGCCTATGGAAATGAAGAGTTAGAGATTGGAGATGGAGATGCTGAAAAAGGTTTCCATTTCTTTTTGGTCTTGAGCCCAGCTCTGACTATCATTCTGAGGTTAGACTTAACTTCAGCAATTTCGTACTGTTTTATCCTTTTAATTGACAAGGGAGGATAATTCAGTTGAAGAATAAAAGGAAAAAAGGATTAATTCAGTTGGAAATTAAATGGAAAAATGTTGTTTGGAGAAGGTGGACACAAAATCTAATATGCTGGAACTCCCTCCCTCTCCCTCTCCGTCTCCGTCTCCCTCTCCCTCTGCAGATGCCAGACTACAACTCTAACAACTTTCAAAACCTTACTGAGCTCACGTCTCCTCCAAGAGCCTGGCACCGATTAAACCCTCTTTTCCCCTGCTCTCTCTCCCTTCTGCATCTTCTATGCCCTTGGGTCTGTGACCTTTGGGCATTTTATATTCACCCCACCCTCAAGTCCACAGAACGTATGCAAATATGTACAGATTGTATATTACAAATTATTTGTTTATATTAATATAATAATAATAGTGGTATTTTGTAAGCGCTTACTATGTGCAAAGCATGGTTCTAAGCGCTGGGGGGGTTACAAAGTGATCAGGTTGACCCAGTGGGGCTCACAGTCTTAGTCCTCATTTTACAGATGAGGTAACTGAGGCACAGAGAAGTAAAGTGACTTGCCCAAAGTCGCACAGCTGACAAGCGGCGGAGCCGGGATTAGAACCCATGACCTCTGACTCCCAAGCCCGTGCTCTTTTCACTGAGCCACGCTGCTTCTCTGTCTCCCTCTCTAGACTGTAAATTCACTGTAGGCAGAGAACGTGCCCATCAACTCTACTGTATTATATTCACCCATGTGCTGAGAACAGCACTCTCCAAACAGGAAGCGCTCAATAAATAATAATAATTGAGGTATTAGTTAAATGCTTATTATGTGCCAGGTACTGTACTCAGCACGGGGGTGAATACAAGCAAGTAGGCTTGGGCAGAGTCTCTGTCCCGTTTGGAGCTCACAGTCAGTCACAATCCCCATTTTACAGATGGGGTAACTGAGGCCCAGAGAAATGAAATGACTTGCCCAAGATCACACAGCAGACAAGTGGTGGAGCTGAGATTAGAACTCAGGACCTTCTGACTCCCAGACCTGTGCCCTTTCCACTATGCCGTGCTGCTTCTCTACCATTGATGATGATGATGATGATGATAATGATGAGGGAGGAAGATCTGTCATTATGGTCAGAGAGGAAAGTGACTTTAAAATCATCAGTCAATCTATCAATTGGTGGTATTTATTGGGGGCCTACCACGTGTGGAACGCTTTGCTAGGTTTTTGGGAAAGTACAACGCAATAGAGCCCGTCAAAGGGCAGGGACTGTCTCTATCTGTTACCGATTTGTACATTCCAAGCGCTTAGTACAGTGCTCTGCACATACTAAGCGCTCAATAACTACTATTGAATGAATAGAGGTGGTAGACCTGACCTCTGTCCACAAGGAGCACACAGTATACGGGGGAGACAGACATTCATTTAGATTTGTGATAGGAGAAATTGTTGAGTATAAGAATATTTACATAAGTATAATAATAATGTTGGTATTTGTTAAGCGTTTACTATGTGCAGAGCACTGTTCTAAGTGCTGGGGGAGATACAAGGTAATCAGATTGTCCCACGTGAGGCTCTCCGTTAATCCCCATTTTACAGATGAGGTAACTGAGGCACAGAGGAGTGAAGTGACTTGCCCACAGTCACACAGCTGACAAGTGGCAGAGGCAGGATTCGAACCCATGACCTCTGACTCCCAAGCCTGGGCTCTTTCCACTGAGCCAAGCTGTTTCAAGTACTGTGGGGCTGGGGTGGGAATCTAAGATTTTAAGGAGTAAACAGCCAAGTTCAAAGTCGAGTTAGAGGGGAGAGCAGAGAGGAGAAATAAAAGGCTTTGGCTGGGAAGGTGTCTTGGAGGAGTTGTGATT
The DNA here is from genome assembly GCF_004115215.2 of Ornithorhynchus anatinus. Lineage (NCBI taxonomy): Eukaryota > Metazoa > Chordata > Mammalia > Monotremata > Ornithorhynchidae > Ornithorhynchus > Ornithorhynchus anatinus. The sequence goes on along the minus strand of NC_041730.1, from coordinate 129,394,743 downwards.
TTAGGAGGTTTTTGAAGGTGGGAAAAGTGGGAAAAAACACCTCGGTTCTTCCTCAATTTCTCTGCTGCTTCCTTCGTTCTCTTTCTAGCCCTTGCCAACCTGGTCCTCAGGAAGCCACCTGAGGTTGTTATGCTTGAGTTTGATAAAGCTTCTTCAGTGTGGTTTTCATAAGCCTAAGATGGGGTAGATTTAATTGTTTTAATTGAACGGTTTTTCCACTTCTCGGTTAAACGGAAACATAAAAAGTGGTTTAAGACAGCCAGGATGACAGAGGTTTTTCTTTATCACACCCAGAAGGCCCTGGAATATTGGAGTTGATCTCACTTGTTTCTGAATTTGTTTTCAAGACAGCTAGGTGAGCTGGAGTTGGGGAAGAATTCAGTTGTTCATTCAATCATTTCTTGAGGGCTTACTGTGTGCAGAGAACTGTAGTAAGAGCTTGGGAGAGCACAACAATAAACAGACACATTCCCTGCCCACAGTGAACTTACAGTCTAGAGGAGGGGAGACAACATTAATATAAATAAATTACAAATATGTGTATAAGTGCTGTGGGTCTGGAAAGGGGAAGAGCAAAGGGAGCAAATCAGGGCAATGCTGAAGGGAGAGGGAGAAGATGAAAAGGGGGGCTTAGTCAGGGGAGGCCTCCTGGAAGAAAAGTGCCTTCAATAAGGCTTTGAAGAGGGGAGAGTGATTGTCAGATTTGAGAAGGAAGGGCGTTTCAGGCCAGAGGCAGGATGTGACGGAAAGATAGATGAGCTCGAGACATAGTGAGCGGGTTAGCATTAGAGGAGCGAAGTGTGCAGGCTGGGTTGTAGTAGAGAGTAACGAGGTGAAATATGAGAGGGTAAGGCGACTGTTTTAAAGCCAATGGTGAAGAGTTTCTGTCTGATACAGTAGTGGATAGGCAACACTGGAGTTTTTTGAGGAGTGGGGTGACGGATATAGTAGTCTATAGTAGTCTATAGTTCTATAGTAGCCATCCCTCCCACCTCTCAGCCTCCCCTGCTGATTCCCTATTTCCGTGGGCTTCCGTTATTAGAAGCCATTGTAGAAAAATGATCTGGGCAGCAGAGTGAAGTATGGACTGGAGTGGGGAGAGGGAGGAGGGTGGGAGGTCAGCAAGGAGCCTGGTCCAGTAGTCCGGGCGGGATAGGATGAGTGATCGTATTAACGTGGTAGCAATTTGAATGGAGAGAAAAGGGCAGATTTTAGCGATGTCGTGAAAGTGAGACCGACGAGATTTTGTGATGGCTTGAATATGTGAGTTGAATGAAAGGGAGGAGTCAAGGATAATGCCAAGGTTACAGGCTTGTGAGACGGAAAGAAGTTCACAGCAAACTGAAGTGAAACAAAACTACCCGAGTAGACGTGATGTCACAGTGCAGTCCATGAACACAATGCAATCTATCAATCAGTGGCATTCATTGAGTGCTTACTGTGTGCAGAGCAAAATACTAAGCATTGGGAAACTATAATACAATAAGGTTGGGAGACACGACCCCTGCACAGAAGGAGTTTACAGTCTAAAGGGGAAGGTAGATTATAGATAGGAAAATAGATTATAGATAGCAAAAATAGGGGAAATGCAGATAGCCACTCCTCTACCATACAAAATCCTGGGTTCAGTGAGCAAGAATCCTGGATCCAGGTCCCACCTCCACCCCTGATGTGGAATCTAGAGCAAAGCAGTTCTTCTCTGGGCTCCAGGTTTTGTGGGAAGCAGCACGGCCTATTGGAAACAGCATGGACCTGGCAGGCAGAGGACCTGGGTTCTGATCCCGGCTCTGCCAGTCGTCTGCTGGGAGACCTTGGGCAAATCACTCAACTTCTCTATGGTTCAGTTTCCTCAATTGTAAAAAGGGGATTCAATACCTGTTCTTCCTCCTTCTTAGACTATGAGCCACATGTGGGATAGGGGCTGTGTCCAATCTGATTAACTTGCATCAACCCAGCGTTTAGAATGGTGCTTGACACATAATAAGTACTTCACACATGCAAAAATATTGGTAATAATATTAATATTAAGAATAATATTAAAATAATTCTAAATCTTAAAATGGGGGTCACCCTGGTGGTCACATTTACCATAGGAAGGCTGGACTGTATAATGGCTATCTTGGCAGAAGGCTGTGAGCTTCTTAGATAGAAACTCTAGGCTTCAAGGCTCTCCATCACCTTGCCCCTTCCTACCTCTCCTCCCTTCTCTCTTTCTACCACCCACCCCGCACGCTCCGCTCCTCCGCCGCCCACCTCCTCACCGTCCCTCGGTCCCGCCTATCCCGCCGTCGACCCCCGGGTCACGTCCTCCCGCGGTCCCGGAACGCCCTCCCTCCTCACCTCCGCCAAACTGATTCTCTTTCCCTCTTCAAAACGCTACTTAAAACTCACCTCCTCCAAGAGGCGTTCCCAGACTGAGCTCCTCTTCTCCCTCTACTCCCTCTGCCATCCCCCCTTTACCTCTTCGCACCTAAACCCTCTTTTTCCCCTTTTCCCTCTGCTCCTCCACCTCTCCCTTCCCATCCCCACAGCACTGTACTCGTCCGCTCAACTGTATATATTTTCGTTACCCTATTTACTTTGTTAATGAATTGTACATCGCCTCGATTCTATTTAGTTGCCATTGTTTTTACGAGATGTTCTTCCCCTTGACTCTATTTATTGCCATTGCTCTCGTCTGTCCGTCTCCCCCGATTAGACTGTAAGCCCGTCAAACGGCAGGGACTGTCTCTATCTGTTGCCGACTTGTTCATCCCAAACGCTTAGTACAGTGCTCTGCACGTAGTAAGCGCTCAATAAATACTATTGAATGAATGAAAGAAACTGATGGGAAAACACAAAGTATTGCTACCTGAAGTGAAGGTTGAAACCTTTTAAGGTGTCTGCCCCACGGATAACACCATACTGAAACACCATATTGGCTGCCACCTTGAAGGAAAAGTAATCTCTTCAATCCTGACTCATTTCTGCTGCCCATATGTCAAAGGGAGTTTGGACAGCAGAGATGCCAACTGATCAGCACTTAATGTTCTTTATAGCCTTGGGCAAGTCATTTAACCTCTCAGTATCTGCTTTCACATCTGTAACATGGAGATGAGGATAACTGTAAGGAGATTATAACTTAACATGAAGCCAGGATTTATTTCCCTAAACTGGATTTTGGAGTCTACATGGTGTGTTCTATAGTAGCCATCCCTCCCACCTCTCACCCACCCCTGCTGATTCCCTATTTCCGTGGGCTTCCGTTATTGATCTCGTTGGTTCCTGAACTGTAGAAACATCTTTTTATTCCTTTCAATTCTCCAGTACATTCATTCCCCTTCCCTCCGCCTCCTCACCCATACACACAAATTTAGGGATGATGAGGCAATTTATCTGGCTTGGAAGTCTAAAAACCAGAGCAGGTTTGGGGAAATCCTGTGACAGTTTTAGGATGACTTCATGAGGGGGACTCACTCCATCATTTTGTTGACTGATGAAGGGTAAGTTATTTTTAATCACGTCAGCTGTAACAAAGTTCAATACCTTGTCGACTAGGTGAATACGAGTGCTAGGTACAGTGCTCTGCACACAGTAAGTGCTCAATAAGTACAAGTGAATGAATGAATGAATACAAATGCAGAAATGATTTTCCTTGAGAAGGAAGAGCAGTCTGGACCCAAGAACTTAGTAGTAATAATAATCATAGTGTTTGTTGAGAAGCAGCGTGGCTCAGTGGAAAAAGCCCGGGCTTGGGAGTCAGAGGTCATGGGTTCTAATTCCGGCTCTGCCACTTATCAGCTGTGTGACTTTGGGCAAGTCACTTATCCTCTCTGGGCCTCAATTACCTCATCTGTAAAATGGGGATTAACTGTGAGCCTCACGTGGGACAACCTGATCACCTTGTATCCCCGCCCCCAGCGCTTAGAACAGTGGTTGGCACATAGTAAGCACTTAACAAATGCCATTATTATTGTTAGGCACTTACTATGCTCCAGACACTGTACTAAGCACTGGGGTAGATAAAAGATAATCAGGTCCCACATAGGGTTCACAATCTAAGTAGGAGAGAGAAGAGATAGTGAATCCCCATTGTACAGATGAGGAAATATAAAACCCAGAGAAAAAGTTAAATGACTTGCCTAAGGTCATAAGGCAAGTGACAGAACCAGGATTAAAACCCAGAACCTCTGTCCCCCAGGCCCATACTCTTGGATGCTGGTGGTGGTAGTACACATACTAGTAACGCTAGTAATAGTATACCCTTCCCTGTATACTACACTCCCCTCTAGTTAGCACTCGGAGAGGTACAGAAGAATGAAGAAACATGTTCTCTCTCAATAAGAAATAGTCTCAAATGGAAAAAAAAAAAACAGACTAAAAAATATTTACAAATAAAGGAATCAGCATAAAAATTGAATGTACAGTTGAATAACATTCACACTCAGACGTACACACGTGCCTAAGATGAGACTGACTACAGAATGTCTAGATGTGATTGGCAGGATAAATATGATTTGGAGATTATTTAGGGAAGGCTAGTTGGAGGAGATGGGATTTTAGGTGGCCTTTGAATGAAGGAAGAGTGTTTGTGGAGGACGGAAGGGACAGCGTGAGTGAGGAAAGAGGCCGTGGGAGAGATGAGAGCGAGGTATGAACTGGACCGGAGATCAGAAAGCCCCAGTGCTCTCCTTGCCTCTATAAAACCCTTATGGAGTGACCTTGTGCAGATATTTTCTCCTTTTTGAGCCTTAGCTCCCTCCCCTGCCCCCTTTTCCACATTTGGGAGGGTCTTTCTACTTTCCACATGGCCTACAGCCCCATTTCTGAAATGGTGCCCCAAATCTATAACAAGAAAATGCTTAAAAATTCCTAAACAGTCTTTAAAAAGTCCCAACATTCTGTCTTCCTCTTGCTACGGTGAGCATGGTCATTTACCCCTGCACAGAGCCTGGCCCAAATTCTATGTCTCTCATTGATCCAGACACCGGGCAAACCAAGTAAGGGCCTGGAGGTGGGTGATGTGACTTACTGAGCCGGCTCTTTTTCTCTGGGATGCAGGTTGGCGGCTCCTGTCATAACTCACTCCGGCATTTGGCAGTGACACCCTGGGTTACATTACGATCAGTAAGTCTTAAGTGCAGCCTCTTCCTTGTGGGTGGGTAGCCTTTTATTTTTACTTGATGATCTCCCTCGGTGGCTAAATGCAGGGCCGGGCTACACCATCTTCATTAACAAACGATCCCAGAATGGAGCCCATTAGTGGATGCTGGCAGAGGCGAGGTCTGGAAAAGGGATCGTCTGGTTGAGCATAGGGCCCTGGGCAGGAGAAGTACCATTGATTGATTGATTGACTGATTGATTGAGTTTGGGAACCTCTCCATTAGGCTTTTTCATCATCCCATTTTGTAAATTTGGATCATTCATTGATTCCCTGTGCCCAGTGAGGAGTGAGGCTACAGCTGTATTTGGAGAAGGAGTTGAGACTTCAGTTAAATTCCAGGCTGACTAACTCTGTCCTAAAACTATGCTGGGCTGGCTAATTCTGTCCTAAAATTACCCTGTGACCTCAATTACTTGCCTGATTGGGATCACGATTAAAGGTTAGATAGTAGAGGCTTAGACAGGGGGCCAAGTTTTCCTTTCAAACACAGGGGTGTGGTTTTGATGAAGCTTGAAAGGGTGGGGAAAATGCTTACTATATGCTAAGCACTGTTCTAAGGGCTGAGAATAGTTACAAATACCATCCTTATTATACAAAGGAATCAGGGTGTCCCATGAGGGGCTCACAGTCTTACTCCCCATTTTACAGATGAGGTAACTTAGGCACGGAGAAGAGAAGTGACTTGCCCAAGGTCACACAGCAGACAAGTGGAGGAGCTGGGATTAGAACCCATGTCCTGGAGAAAAGAAGAGCATAAGAGGGAAAGAGAGAAGGAAGAGGGAGGAAGTAACCAAGGGGAGAGAAAGGAAGAAGGAGAAAAAGAGGAGAAGGTGGCAGGAGAGAAGGGAGAGAAAGATAAGAGGCTATTTATTTCCTTTTCATAGCTGCATTCTTTTCTTCACCAATGTCATCATTCACTACTGCCAAGAAACAGTGACCCCATGGATTTAACCCCAGTGGTTTGGAACCCTAACCCTTGACAATCAATCATATTTATTGAAGGCTTACTGTGGGCAGAGCACTGCGTTAAAAGGTTGCGATATAACAATATAACAGAGTTGGTCAAAATTTTCCCAGCCCATAAAGAGCTTACAGTCTAGAGAGGGAGACATTCATTAAAACAAATAGTGGATACTGCTTGTGCTGTGAGGCTGAGAGCCGGGTGAATAATGGCTACCAATCCAAGTGCAAGGACTACAGAGGAGAGAGAAGGAAAAGAGGAAATGAATGCTTAGTTGGGGAAGCACTCTGTGCTTCAGTTACCCCATCTGTAAAATGGGGAATAAGACTGGAAGGCCCATGTGGAACATGGACTGTGTCTAACCTGATTATCTTGTATCTACCCCGGAGCTTAGAACAGTGCCTGGCTCAGAGTAAGCGCTCAATAAATACGATTAAAGAAATGAATGAATGAAGCCGAGGTTGGATAATGTTTCCAGAAGAATGGAGTTGTCCACAGTATCAAAGGCAGCTGAAAGGCTGAGGAGAATTAGGATGTCTTACCCTACAACCTCCCCAAAGCTATCTGATTACACTGGAGTTGACTGGTTCCCCTTCCGGCCTCTTACCTGCTCATAGGGCCTGGGCGAGCTGGCTGCCCAGGACCAAAATGCTCTGAGGATGAAGTTATTAGGTTCTCATGCCCAGGGCTAAACCCCTGGAGCGATGGTCACCTTTGCCCCTTGGAGGCCTGAGTAAATGTATTTTTAGGCTTGAATAATCGGAATCGACACAGACCAGACTTTAGCATAGTTTAGCCCTGAGATGTCTGAACTAATTTGCCAAAGTAGATGTTGCCATAAAACCTGAAAGTTCCAGTTTGAAAGTGAAGATTAAAGTAAACATTAAACGGTTTGCTAGCTAGCTTTACAGTTGGGCTGAGTGAAAAGTGGGATTTCTTTTCAATTCCATCTACTTGTGACCCTTCGTATCACTTCCTGAGTCAGAGGAAGTGAAGCACTTCTTTATTCCCTTCATAGGTGAGTTAAATAAAAATCCAGAGTGGTCATGACTTCATCCAAAGGACCTCCAACAGGTCTTTAGAAAAGCAAAATTAAACTGGCTACACTATGCCACTGCCCCTGGAGCTCAAGATTCCTTTTTTTAAGTAGTTTTTGTCCCCAAAAGATTAAGACCATCTAAGGAAGGAGGGAAGAAGGTAATTGAGAAGCAGCATGGCCTGGTGGGCAGAAGTGTGGCCTAGTAGAAAGAGCACAGGCCTGCCAGTAAGAGCATCTTGGTTCCAATCCCAGCTCTGTCACTAATCTGCTGTGGGACCTTGGGCAAGTCACTTAACTTCTCTGTGCTCCAGTTACCTCATCTGTAAAATGGGGATTATGACTGTGACTGGGCTCTACCCCAGTGCTTAGTACAGTGTCTGGCACATATTAAGCACTTAACAAACATCCCGGAAAAGTTACATGGAACAATACAATATTGCCTCACGGAAAGAGCTAGAGATTGACAGGGTAGCCAGGTTCTATTCCCAACTCGGCCACTCTCCTTGGGTCTCAGTTTCATCATCTGTAAAATAGGAATGAGATTCCTGTTCTTCTTTCCATGTTAAATTATGAATCTCATGTGGGTCAGGAACTGTCTAGACTGCAGTGTGTAGACTGTCTATACTGTAGACTGCATAGACTATAAACTTGTCCCTAGACTATAAGCTCATTGTGGTGAGAGAACGTGTCTATTTATTGGTATTTTATATTCTCTCAAGTGCTAAGCTCATTTGCTCGGCACACAGTAAGCACTCAGTAAATATGACAATGAATTGAATGAAAGTCTCTCTCTGTTGAGTAGGGATTGTCTCTGTTGCTGAATTGTACTTCCCAAGCGTTTAGTACAGTGGTCTGCACACAGTCAGCGCTTAATAAATACAACTGAATGAATGAATCTAATTATAGTTTATGGACCCTAGTGCTTAGTTCAATGTTTGACAACTAGTAAGTGTGTAATAAAGATAGTAATTCCATTATCTCAGCATGAAGCTCATCTGTTATTTCAAAGCAAAATGAAATCAAGCATTCATCCATTCATCCACCATCCATCCATCCATCATTCCAACCAGACATTCCTCCAACTAGTAAGGACAAATTCAAGTCTTGAAAGGGCAGGTTCTCTGAATTTTCCCAGGTCTATTTCAGGAAGAGTGGGGAAATCCATAAGACTCGCTGTGGACATAAGAGTAAATGAGTTTACGTTTCTTCAGAGGGCTAGTTTGTGAGGCGGAAAAGCTTATCCAGTAGAAGTTGTTCTACACTTTCACTGAAAGAAAACCATCCAGCTGGACATAGGAATGAACAATGATGGCAAATGCAAAGCGTTGGGAGAGATCAGGGCTGTAACAACATCTACTTGAGCAATAATAATGGATGACTTCAGCTACCCAATTTAAACTGTCCCTTTGGGACATGATTTGGAGAAGCAATTTCTCAACCGCATAAATGATTGCTTCATGGAACAGCTTGTGCTGAAGGATAAAAGAGCTAAAGTTACTCAGAGCACACAAGAATGGATTCAGAAAGGGAATGTGATTGACCCTCTAACACTAAGTGCTACAGATCATACTACATTATTTTCAGATGCAGATCCAAATCTGACTCCATTTTCTGCCTCACGCTGCCAGAGCTGCAGTCTCAGAGTTCTCTGCACATTTTGTAGTAATATTAGTAGTTATTAAACACTTGCTGGGTGCAGGGCATTGTGATAAGTACTGGGAAAAAGTACACAGGTGGGTATTAAATGGGGACTCTGTTCCTTGAGGTGTTCACCATCTGTAGTCATGAGTTGAAGAAAATCGCTCCCACTGTCAAATGACAAGTGAAGGAGAATCTGTCAACGCTCATTCAACATCTTCCGTGTGTCCATCACTGTATTACGACGTTGGGAAAGGGCAATAGACTTAGAAGATGTGATCCTTGCCCTCAAAAAGCTTAGAATCTAGTAGGGTAGATGTTGAATCTATTATCTTCCCATCCTTTGGAGGAGGTGTTTAGGGTTCTAATCCTCCTCTATTTCTCAGCTGCCTTTGACATTGGACCATCCCCTTCTTCTCCATACATTATCCAACCTCGGCTTCACTGACTCCGGCCTCTCTTGGTTGTCCCCTTATCTCTCTGGCTTTTCAATCCCAGTCTCCTTCGTGGGCTCCTCCTCCCCTCCCATCCCCTAACTGTAGGGGACCCTCAAGGTTCAGTTCTTGGTCCCCTTCTATTCTCCATCTACACTCACTCCCTTGGAGAACTCATTCACTCCCATGGCTTCAACTACCATCTATATGCAGATGACACCTAATTCTACACCTCCTCTCCTATTCTCCCTCCCTCTCTCCAGGCTCGCATCTCCTTCAACCTTCAGGACATCTCTACATGGATGTCCTCCCATCACCTCAAACTCAGTATGTCCAAGACAGAACTTATCTTCCCTCCCAAACCCTGTCCTCTGCCGAACTTTCTCGTCACTGTAAACTGCACCATCATCCTTCCCGTCTCACAAGTTTGTAAGCTTGGTGTCATCCTTAACTCTGCTCTCTCATTCACCCCACATATCCAGCCCGTCACCAAATCCCGTCGGTCTCACCTTCACAATGTTGCCAAGATCCACCCTTTCCTCACCATTCTAACCACTGCCACGTTAGTACAATCACTCATCTTATCCCAACTGGATTACTGCATCAGCCTCCTTTCTCATCTCCCAACCTCCTGCCTATCCCCACTTCAGTCCATACTTCACTCCACTGCCCGGATTATCTTTCTAAAGAAACATTCAGGGCATGTCACCCTGCTCCTAAAAAATCTCCAGTGGTTGCCTATCCACCTCTGTGTCAAACAGAAGCTCCTCACTATTGACTTTAAAGCTCTCCATCACCTTGCCTCTTCCTACCTCACCTCCCTTCTCTCTTTCTACACCCCAGCTCACACACTCCACTCCTCCGGTGTTGTGCCTCCATCTCGCCTGTCTCAGCACTGACTCCTGGCCCACATCCTACCTCTGTCCTGGAACACCCTCCCTTCTCAAATCCGCCAATCACTCTTCCCCCTTCTAAGCCCTTCTGATGGCGCACTTCCTCTAGGAGGCCTTCCCAGACTAAACCCTCTTTTCTTCAGCTCTCCCTCCTTTCCATGTCACTTCGACTCACTCCTTTTGCTCTTCCCTGCCTCTCCCTGCCCTACAGCACTCGTGAATTTATGTATATATCTATAATTCTATTTATTTACATTGATGCCTGTTTACTTGTATTGATGTCAGTCTCCCCAGCTGTAGACTGTAAGCCTGATGTGGCCAGGGATCATCTCTCTTCATTGCTGTATTTTACTTTCCAAGCTCTTATTACAGTGGTCTGCACACAGTAAGTGCTCAATAAATATTATTGAATGAATGAATAAAGATGCCATGGATAATCATAATAAGAAAAATAATAATTGTGGTTTTTGTTAACTCCTTGCTTTATGCCAAGCACTGTACTAAGCACTGGGGTAGATAAAGATGATCAAGTCCCACAAAGGGCTCCCAAGAGAAGTGGGAGGGAGACAGGCATTACCCCCCCCCCAAAGCCTTACTGAAGTCACATCTTCTCTAGGAGGCCTTCCCAGACTAAACCCCTCTTTTCCTCATCTCCCACTCCCTTCTGCATCACAGTGCCCTCATCCTTCTTCTGGCCTGGTATTCCCTCCCACTCCATATTCTACCCCAGATTACCACTCTCCCCATGTTCAAGGTCACCTCTCCTCCAAGAGGCCTTCCTCAATTAAGGCCTTTTCCCTGCCTGCCTCTCCCTCTGAGTCAAATATGCACTTGGATCTGTACTCTTTGGACAGCTGGTATTCACCCCACTCTCACAATCTCAAAGCACTTATATACATATCTATAAATTATAAATTTACCAGGGAAGCAGCGTGGCTCAGTGGAAAGAGCCTGGGCTTCGAAGTAAGAGGTCATGGGTTCGACTCCCGGCTCTGCCACCTGTCAGCTGTGTGACTGTGGGCAAGTCACTTCACTTCTCTGTGCCCCAGTTATCTCATCTGTAAAATGGGGATTAACTGTGAGCCTCACGTGGGACGACCTGATTACCCTGTATCTCCCCCAGCGCGTAGAACAGTGCTCTGCACATAATAAGCACTTAACAAATACCAATATTATTATGATTATAAATGATTTATATATATTAATATTCATTCAATAGTATTTATTGAGCGCTTACTATGTGCAGAGCACTGTACTAATTGCTTGGAATGAACAAGTCGGCAACAGAGAGAGACAGTCCCTGCCATTTGACGGGCTTACGGTCTAATCGGGGGAGACGGACAGACAAGAACAATGGCAATAAATAGAGTCGAGGGGAAGAACATCTTGTAAAAACAATGGAAACTAAATAGAATCGAGGCGATGTACATTTCATTAACAAAATAAATAGGGTAATGAAAATATATACAGTTGAGCAGATGAGTACAGTGCTGAGGGGATGGGAAGGGAGAGGGGGAGGAGCAGAGGGAAATGGGGGGAAAAGAGGGTTAAGCTGCGGAGAGGTGGGGGGGGTGGTAGAGGGAGAAGAGGGAGAAGAGGAGCTCAGTCTGGGAAGGCCTCTCGGAGGAGGTGAGTTTTAAGTAGGGTTTTGAAGAGGGGAAGAGAATCAGTTTGGCGGAGGTGAGGAGGGAGGGCGTTCCAGGACCGCGGGAGGACGTGACCCAGGGGTCGACGGCGGGATAGGCGAGACCGAGGGACGGTGAGGAGGTGGGCTGCGGAGGAGCGGAGCGTGCGGGGTGGGTGGTAGAAAGAGAGAAGGGAGGAGAGGTAGGAAGGGGCAAGGTGATGTAGAGCCTTGAAGCCTAGAGTGAGGAGTTTTTGTTTGGAGCGGAGGTTAATAGGCAACCACTGGAGTTGTTTGAGAAGGGGAGTGACATGCCCGGATCGTTTCTGCGGGAAGATGAGCCGGGCAGCGGAGTGAAGAATAGACCGGAGTGGGGCGAGAGAGGAGGAAGGGAGGTCAGAGAGAAGGCTGACACAGTAGTCTAGCCGGGATATAACTAGAGCCCGTAACAGTAAGGTAGCCATTTGGGTGGAGAGGAAAGGGCGGATCTTGGCGATATTGTAAAGGTGAAACCGGCAGGTCTCGGTAACGGATAGGATATGTGGGGTCAACGAGAGAGATGAGTCAAGGATGACACCGAGATCATGGGCCCGAGAGACAGGAAGGATGGTCGTGCCATCCACAGTGATAGGGAAGTCTGGGAGAGGACCGGGTTTGGGAGGGAAGATGAGGAGCTCAGTCTCGCTCATGTTGAGTTTTAGGTGGCGGGCCGACATCCAGGTGGAGACGTCCCGGAGGCGGGAGGAGCTGCGAGCCCGAAGGGAGGGGGAGAGGACGGGGGCGGAGATGTAGATCTGCGTGTCATCTGTGCAGAGATGCTAGTCAAAGCCATGAGAGCGAATGAGTTCACCGAGGGAGTGAGTGTAAATGGAAAACAGAAGGGTCTCCTCCTCTAGCCTGAGCTCATTGTGGGCAGGAAACATGTCTATCAACTCTACTGTACTATACTCCCCCAAGTGCTTACTGTAGTGCTCTGCACGCAGTAGAAGCTCAATAAATATCACTGACTGACTGAACGAAGGGAGATAATTGAGCCTGAAAGTTTTCCGTGTCTTGGAGTCTGTATATTTTTAATGGTACCCATTGAGAGCTTATTATATGCCAGGCACTAAACTAAGGACTGGGGTAAGTAGATACAAGATACTTCAGTTGGACAGAATCCCTGTCCCACCTGGGGCTCACAGTCTAAATCAGAGGAAGGAGGATATAATCCCCATTTTACAGATGAGGTAACTGAGGCTCAGATAAGTCAACTGACTTGCTCTAGTTCACACATCACACAAGTGGAAGAGCCACGAACCCAGGTCCTCTGACTCCCAGTACCATGCTCTTGCCCCTTGGCCCCCTCTTTCAACACGGTTTAGTTGTGAGCTTTAGGTATCATCATTATTACCATTATTAATGTTAACATACTAGAATCAATTATTAATAACTTCATCATTCTAATTTAACTCTTGATTTATCACCCTGTGTTATGCCTCAGTCTATCCAACGATATTTAGCACCTGTAGCAGTTTTATTAGCTCTTCCAACACACCTAACTTACCATCAGAGAGGAGCTCAGACTCTGGGGGAATTTGCCTCAGTATTTATTGATTAGATTTACATTACAGTAGCACCTTTCGTGGCCAAGCTCAGGACTCCTATTTAATAAACCTGCTTCTAATTGATGTTTCTCATTTGAAGACTTCATATACTTTCCAAGGGAAGTCTGTGGTTTCCCTTTCACAGATAAAGTGATCAGCCCTGGATCTATAGAGTCTAGATAAGAGTAGGGAAAATAAGCCAAGGAGCCCAGCATCCTCTTCTGCACGAGTTCCTGAGCTGTGCATTTGGTAAGGGTCGTGGAACAGATGGGGAAGCAATCGGACAGCTGTCTGAGAGGTGCAGGGGGCCAGCCAGCTTGCTGAAACTGGCTAGAGTTTTCCAGGGAAGACCCCTCAGGGATGAGAATGAGCTGACCGACAGCCATCTAGCTCTGGGCCAAATAATAGTATTTATCTACTAAATCCCATAGGTGAACCTCACCGTTAGTGACATCTTCTTTAAATACTAAAGATATATCCTTCTCTCTCTCTCCCTCTCTCTCTCTCTCTCATTTTTTTCTCTCTCTATGCACAGACACAGGCATGAAATATCCTTTAGCTCTCACAGTCGATTGGCATGCCAACTCACTAACAGGATCGAGCTAGTCTTTGAAAAGTTCAGAGATGACGGCTCCTCATTATCCATCCCAAAGAGGGCTCAATTCCAACATCACCCAAACAAGAAGCAGTGGGGTTTACTGGAAAGAGCACGATCTTGGGAGTCAGAGGACATGGGTTCTAATCCCTGCTCTGCCACTTGTCAGCTGTGTGACTGTGAGCAAGTCACTTAACTTCTCTGTGCCTCAGTTCCCTCGTCTGTAAAATGGGGATTAAGACTGTGAGCCCCACGTGGGACAACCTGATTCCCCTGTGTCTACCCCAGCGCTTAGAACAGTGCTCTGCACATAGTAAGCGCTTAACAAATACCAACATTATTATTACAAGTTGATCAAGTTGGACATAGTCCTTGTCCCACATGGGGGTCCAACTCATAATCCCCATTTTCCAGATGAGGTGACTGAGGCACAGAAAAGTTTTGTGGCTTGCCCAAAGTTAAACAGCAGACATATGACAGAGCCTGGATTAGAACCCAGGCCCGTCTGACTCCCAGGCCCATATTCTATCCACTAAGCTATGCTGCTTCTCTCGCTTTCACTCACTTAATGGGAAAGGAACCAAAATTACCATGGAAAAAAATTTCCACTACAACTAACCACTTCAATTTACAATTACATGGTGGTTATCGTAACTCAGAAATGTCCAGTGGGTACCTACAAGTCTTATCAAAGTATGGAATAAGTCAAAACCCCAGTTTACAGAAGCCCAGAAATTGAAATTCAAGAGCCATTTTCTGTGCCTATCCACTCCTGTCAACCTCCCCGTCACCTAATCCATACTCAGAAGCAGTGTGCCTTAATGGAAGGAGCACCGGCCAGGGAGTCAGAGGACCTGGGTTCTAATCCCAGCTCTGCCACTTGTCTCCTGTGTGACCTTGGGCTAGTCACTTAACTTCTTTGTGCCTCAGTTACTTCATCTGTAAAATGGGGGCTATTACTGTGAACTCTATGTGGAACAGGGACTGTCCCCTACCCGATTATCTTGCATCTACCCCAACCCTTAGTACAGACATGCTTAGTACAGTAAGCACTCACTAAACATGATTGATTGACTGGAACATATGTGCTTTACAAAGACCATAAAAACAAAACAAAAGAAACGCAGAGTTTTTTGACAGAGTTTTTCATTTGCAAAGCAAGTAAGCTCTTTATGGCAGGGAATTTATCTGGTAATTCTGTTTTATTGTACTCTCCCAAGTGCTTAGTTCAGTGCTGTGCACATAGTAAGAGCTCAATAAGTATAAATGGCTGATTGAAGTGCTGGCAGGATAGAGAACTGAACAATTTACAAAGGGGCAGTTGGAAGGGTCAGTGGGAAATAGAATTAATGCAGATAACTGATTTTTTCTTTTTGCGTATCTATGAAAAAACAAATTGATTAGAATCTTAAAGCACTGTATATACATCATTTCTCAGAAACAGCTTTGTTAGGGCCAGAGGACAGTTTCATTTAAGGTGGTGCCATTCCCTGTGTCTGAGGGTCTTCCTCTCCACCAGTCCTACTGAATGAAGTTTTTATTCAATTAGCCCCCATATGAGCATGAAGCTAAAAAGCTTCTTCCAAGGCTAAAATGTTATGGACATGATCTATGACTTCCTTTGGATATAAAGTCACCAAGTACTTACATGTGCACATCAAAGAGTACAATGCTCCTCCCATAGTAAGAGATCAATAAATACTATTGAATGAAAGAGAAGAATTAAAATATGCGTCTAAGTCCCCCCAACCCTCCCCGGATGTCATAGATCTTGTGTTAAATACAAATGGACTTTCTGAGTCAGTCAGAAACAGGGGAATCTAATAATTAATAATAAGAATTGTGGCATTTGTTAAGTGCTTACTTTGTGACAAGCACTGTTCTAAGACCTGGTGTAGATACAAGCTAATCAGGTTACACAGTCTCTGTCCCACATGGGGCTCACAGTCTTAATCCCCATTTTGCAGATGAGGTAACTGAGGCATAGAGAAGTGAAGTGACTTACCCAGGGTCTCACATGACAGACATATGGCAGAGCTGGAATTAGAACCCATATTCCCAGTCTCCCAGCTCCATGCTCTTTCCATTAGCCCATGCTGCTTCTCTAGAGTGACTAAATCAGCATCAGTATTATTTATTGAGTGCTTACGGTGTGCAGACCACTGTACTAAGTGCCTGGGAGAGCTCTGTTGTATTGTACACTTTGCCTTGCCTGGCTCCCTCTCACTTCACCTCACTGCTCTCCTACTAAACCCAGGCCATGCATTTTGCTACTCTGGTGCCAACCTACTTTCTGTACCTTGATCTCATCTATCTTGCCTCCGACCTCTTGCCCACGTCCCGCCTCTAGCCCGGAATGCCCTGCCTCTTCATATCTGACAGACAATGACTCTCCCCTCCTGCAAATCCTTACAGAAGGCCCATCTCCTCCAAGAGGCCTTCCCTGACTAAGCCCTCCTTTCCTCTTCTCCCACTCCCTTCTGTGTCTCCCTGATTTGCTCTCTTTATTCACTGTCCCCTAAGCCCCACAGCACTTTATACATATCTGTAATTTATTTATCCTAATGTCTGTCTCCCCCTCTAGACTGTAAGGTTGTTGTGGCAGAGAACATGCCTGCCAGCCCTGTTATATTGTACTCTCCCAAGTGCTTAGTACAGTGCTCTGAGCATAGCGTTCAATAAATACTATGGATTGATTGACTGAGTTGGCAGACTCATTCCTTGTCCACAACGTGCTAGCAGTATATACAACATATCAGCTCTCTTCTTCCTACCTATCATTACTTCATTCCATCAACTCATGTGTCAATCTTTTCTCTCTCACCATTTACCCCTCACTCAGACCCTCCCTCCTGCCTGGAACTCCCTCCTTCTTCATATTCTCCAGATTGCCTCTCTTGCTGTCTTCAAAATCCTACTAAAATCATACGGTAATAAAAACTGTGGTATTTAAGGACTTTAGCACCGTACTAACTAGTGGGATAGATGTAAGTTAATCAGTTCAGAAGCCAGTCCCTCTCTCACGTGGGGCTCACTAGGATAGATACAAAATGATTGTCAGATGCAATCCCTGTCCTACATGGGGCTCACAGTCTAAGAAGGAAGGAGGACCCGCCTTCAATCTTCATTTCATAGATGAGGAAAATGAGGCCCAGAGAAGATGTGACTTGCCCAAGGTCACACGGCAGGCCAATGGCAGAGCCAGGATCTCTTCCAGGAAGATTTCCCTGACTAATCGCTCATCTGCCCATCCTGTTCTCCCTTCTTTCTGCATCATTTCTGTACTCATATGTCCACATTCACTAAGCACTTTCTTACTCAGCGCCCAGGACCCCAGAGCACTTATGTATATATCTTATGCTCTGTGGCTTCCCTATCTGTAATTTATTTTGTCTGTCTCCCCCACTAGAATATAAGGTCTTTGTGGGCAGGGTTTGTGTCTACCCCACTCAAAAACTTCCAGTAGCTGTCCATCCACCTCTACATCGATCAGAAACTCCTTACCATTGACTTTAAAGCTCTCTATCACACTGTTACCCTCCTATTTTACTTCACTGATTTCCCACTACAACCCAGCCATCTAACTTTGCCCTGTTAATGCCGGCTCACCCACTGTACTTCCATCTCATCTATCTCACCACTGACACTTCCCCCACACCCTACCACTGGCCTGGAACGCCCTTCCTCTCAAAGCTTGCAGATCATCGCTCTCCCCACCTTCCGAGACTTATTAAAATTGCATATCTTTCAAAAGGCCTTCCCCGACTAAGTCTTCATTTCCCCTACGCTTTTTCCCTTCCGTGTTTAGCCTTGCACTTGTATCTGTCCCATTTACTCACCCCATCCCTAGCCCTACAGCACTTATGTACATATCTTTAATTTATTTTAATATCTGTGTCCCCTTCTTGATTGCCAGCTCATAGTGGGCAGGGGATAAGCCTCCAAATTTTGCTATATTCTACTCTGCCAAATGCTCAACATTATGCTCTGCATACGATAAGTGTTCAATAAATACCACCGATTGAGTGATTGATTGATTACCTACTCTACTGTACTCTCCCTAGGGATCAATACATTGCTCTGCATGCCTTAATGGCTAAATAAATAGCACTATTTGAGCGATCGCCCAGGTTTCAGGAGCAGGGGCTCGGGACCATCCAAACCCCTCTAGATGGTGCCATGGTTGATTCATTATGGTATTTGTTAAGGGCTTAGTATGTGCCGGGTACTGTTCTAAGCGCTGGAGTATTATTATCATTATGGTATTTGTTAAGCACTTATTCTGTGAAAAGCACTGTTCTAAGCACTGGGGTTGATACAAGGTAATCAGGTTGTCCCACCTGGGGCGCTCAGTCTTAATCCCCATTTTACAGATGAGGTAACTGAGGCACAAAGAAGTTAAATGACTTGCCCAAAATCACACAGCTAATAAGTGGCGGAGCCAGGATTAGAACCCATGACCTCTGACTCCCAAACTCGTGCTTTTTCCACTAAGCCGTGTAATTTCTCTAAGAAGAGTAGATTTAAAGATGTGTATATATCTATAATTCTATTTATTTATACTGATGTTACTGATACCTGTTTATTTGTTTTGATGTCTGTCTCCCCCCTTCTAGACTCTGAGCCTCTTGTGGGCAGGGAGTGTCTCTGTTGCCGAATTGTACTTTCCAAGTGCTTAGTACAGTGCTCTGCACACAGTAAGCACTCAATAAATACGATTGAATGAATGAATACAAGTTAATCAGGTTGGACACAGTCTCTTTCCCAAATGGAGCTCACGGTCTTAATTTCCATTTTTCAGATGAGGGAACTGAGACACAGAGAAGTGAAGCACCCTCTTCTTACTCCCTCCTACCTCGCCTCACTGTTCTCCTACTCCAGACCAACTCATACACTTGGCTCTTCTAATGCCAACCTTCTCACCGTCCCTCCGTGTCTTCTATCTCGCCACCGACCCCTCGCCGGCATCCTGTCTCTGGACTGGATCGCTCTCTTCTAGTCCAGAAGTGCATGGGCTAAAGCCACAGCAGGGTCAATCCTCTGTTGAACAGAAGGTGTTGAGACCAGAGGCGTTAGGGAGAACAGAATGAATCGCCTCTGGCCCCCTCAGAAAATCTTTCAGAGCAGCAGCTGGGCCACTTGAAGCCAGAAAAGGGGAAAGTTGGGATGAACATCTCTGGACCAGCTGGGGGCGAGGAGGTCATGTGTTAATAGCTCATGTGCCCCGAGGTAGTGGGGAGAGCAGGTTGCAGTGTGAGAAGCGGAGACGTGGGGAAGAGATGAAGGAGAGGCAGAGTTCTGGGGAAACCCGAGGCAGAAGGAGGACTGCTAAAGGAGATAAGGCTGAATCCGAACCTGGATCTGGAGGTAACTTAAAGGGTCTAAGTCTTCTAGCAGAGAGACAATGACCCCAGATCAGTCATGCAGCTGTCCCTCTAAAATGGTCTCCATGGTGACTAATGGGGGCACTCCTATAATATAGAAGATGTATTGTTTCAATGTCTATTTTCATAATGTATCTACACTAGTCTATTGTCTAGTGGAAAGTGGACGAGAGTAGTCAGAAGACTGGTTCCTAATTCTGACTTCTTTACATGCCTCCTGTGTAATCTTAGACAAGTCACTTGATTTAACTGTGCCTCAGTTTCCTCATCTATATCCTGGGGATAAGATCTCTAGTCCCCCTTCTTAAGCTTGTGAGCCCCATGTAAGCAAAGGATTGGCTGACCTGATTGTTTTATATTTAACCCAGTACCTAGCACAGTTCTTTCATTCATTCAGTTGTATTTATTGAGTGCTTACTGTGTGCAGATCACTGTACTAAGTGCTTGGAAAGTACAATTTGGCAACTGATAGAATCCTTATCCATCAACGGGCTCGCAGACTGTAAGTATTTAGCAAATGCCATTACTGTTATTATTATAAAAAAAGAAAGTTGTGCTAGGCTCAGAGGTTGTCCTGGAGGTTGCCCAGGGTGACAGCAGGAGAAAGGAGACCTGGCTTGCAGATGGAAAGGGCCCAAGTGCTATCTGTCAATTGGGTAGAGTAGGGAGGTCAGAGGGAGTGGAGGGAATGCAGAAGGAAGAAATGTAGTACAATATTAGTCCTGACAACAGTGAAGCAGTGTGGCCTGATGGATAGAGAATGGGCCTGGGAGTCGGAAGGACCTGGGTTCTAATGCCTTCTCCACTACTTGTCTCTGTGTGAACTTGGGCAAGTCACTTCACTTCTCTGGGCCTCAGTTACCTCATCTGTAAATGGAGATTAAGACTGGAAGTCCTATGCAGGACAGGGATTGGGTCAATTTAATTACCTTGTATCTACCCCAGTGCTTAGTACAGTCTCTGGCATATAGTAAGTGCCTTAAGAATACCACAGTTATCATTATTATGAACTTCAGGATTTCATGCTATCTTCAGGGCTCTGCACACAGCTCATTAAATCCTCCCAAGCACTTAATACCATGCTCTGCACACAGTAACCACTCAATGAGTCCATTGTTGGGCAGGGATTATCTCTATCTGTTGCTGAATTGTACATTCCAAGCACTTAGTACAGTGCTCTGCACATAGTAAGCTCTCAAATACTATTGAATGAATGAATATGAATGATTGATGGATAGATTAGGGTTGCCCTGAGCCCACCTGGGCCACCAAAGGAATTTTCTTTTTTTAAAAAGCAGCTGCCTCATGCAGCAAACATGGCTGGCATTGTCCTGACAGAACTAGAGCCGAAAAGCAGGGCTTGTCTTTTCTTCACGTCCCAGTGAGTCAGTTGTATTTATTGAGCATTTTCTGCGTGCAGAGCACTGTAGTTAAACTTGAGAAAGTAGAGTAAAACAATCTAACAGACACATTCCCTGCCTGCACCTAGCTTACAGTCTAGAGGATGGGGACAGACACTGATATAAAGAAGTATATATAGATAATGGCTGTGGGGCAGAGTCAGAGATCAGAGTTCTCTTTCCCAGATCCATAGATTTCTCCCTTTATTGGTTTGGTTCAAAACATTTGGTTTCCTCGGTTTTAATGATAAGGGACCAGGGGAGACAAAGAGCTGGTAAGAAAAGGTAAAGTGGAGTAAAATCACAGGAAATCGGCAGATACTCACCAAAGCCAAGAGAGAAGCAGCATTGATTAGGTGCAGGTGAAATTAGCAACTATTTCTGCCATTACAACTGATACTAATAATCACTGTGGTATTTAAGTGCTTACTATGTGCCAGGCACTGTTCTAAGCTCTGGGGTAGATTCAAAATAGTTGGGTTGGACAAAGTCCCTGCTCACTCATTCATTTGTATTTATTGAGCACTTACTGTGCACAGAGCACTCTACTAAGCGCTTGGAAAGTACAACTCAGCAATAAAGATAGACAATCCCTGCCCACAACAGGCTTCCAGTCTAGAAGAGGGGAAATGGACATCAAAACAAGTAAACGGGCATCATTACAAGTAAATAGAATTATCGATACATACACATCAAAACAAATAAATAGCCCTGATTGTAAATAAAGAGAATTATAGATATATACATATATACATAAGTGCTGTGGGGTGGGGAGAGGGGGAAGGGCAAAGGGAGCTAGTCGAGGTGACGCGGAAGGGAGGGAGAGCTGAGGAAAAGGGGGGCTTAGTCTGGGAAGGCCTCTTGGAGGAGGTGAGCCTTCAGTAGGGCTTTGAATGGGGGAAGAGCCTACCTAGGGCTAATAGTTTTAATCCCCATTTTACAGATGAGGCCCAGAGAAGTTAACTGATTTGCCCAAGGTCACACAGCAGACAAATGGTGGATCTGGGATTTGAACGCAGATCTTTCTGACTCCCAGGCCTGTTGTGCTCTATCCACTAGGCCGGTGCTGCTGCTTCTGAGGAGGCCAATAGAGTGGAAAGCTGGAGGCAGAGCACGGTATCATGATTTTTGTGGCAAGAGTGGAATCTTTGAGGGGAACTGTTCTTTTTACCAGTTCAAGTGCTCTTGCTGTTGCTGAAGGTTTTTCTGCATTCTTCGGTGTTGCCTGGGTCAAGCCGGGCAGCAGCTGCAGCAGACAAGGTGAAGGACAGAAGCTCAAGTCTTTTTAGATGAAGTTGGTCTCGCTGCCATCACAGCCACTGTGGCAGAAGCCATTTTCCATGCCCTTTCCACCCTCTTTGGTATGATTTGAACAATAATACAAAAATAAATATGGTATTAAGTGCTTACTATGTGCCAAGCACTGTTCTAAGCAATGGGGTAGATAAGGTAATTAGGTTGTCCCACAGGGGACTCACAGTCTAAATCCCCATTTTCAAGATGAGGTAACTGAGGCACAGAGAAATTAAATGGCTTGCCCAAGGTCACACAGCAGATATGTGAAGGATCCGGGTTTAGAACCCACATCCTCTGACTCCTAAGCCCAGGCTCTTGCCACTAAGCCATGCTGCTTCTCCCAGTAGTAGTACTGTATTAACAGTAGTAGGAGTAGGAATAGCAATATTTGTTAAGCGCTTATTATGCGCCAAGCACTGTACTAAGCAGTGGGGTAGAGAAGCAGCTTGATTCAGTGGAAAGAGCCCGGGCTTGGGAATCAGAGGGCATAGGTTCTAATACCAGCTCCACCACTTGTCAACTATGTGACTCCGGGCAAGTCACTTCACTTCTCTGTGCTTCAGTTCCCTCGTCTGTAAAATGGGGATTAAGACTGTGAGCCCCACTTGGGACAACCTGATCACCTTGTAATTCTCCAGCGCTTAGAACAGTGATTTGCACATACTAAGTGCTTAACAAATAACAATCATTATTATATTATTGTTATTCAAGATAATCAGGCCCACACAGGTCTCACAGGTCTAAGTAGGAGACCAGAATTTAATCCCTATTTACAGATGAGGGAACTGAGGCACAGGGAAGTGAAGTGATTTGCTCAAGGTCAAACAGCAGACAAGTGGCAGAACCGGGATTAGAACCCAGGTTTCTTGACTCTCAGGCCTTTCTCTTTTCACTTGGCCAGGCTGCTTCTCCAAATAGCAGTAATGATAGTAGTGGTAATAGAAGTAATATAGTAATTTTAGTAATAATAATAATGGCATTTAAGTGCTTACTATGTACCAAACACTGTTCTAAGTGCTGGGAGAGATTCAAGGTGATCAGGTTGTCCCACTTGGGGCTCACATTCTCATCCCCATTTTACAGATGAGGGAACTGAGGCACGAGAAGTGAAGCGATTTGCCTAAAGTCACATAGCTGACGAGTGCCGGAACTGGGATTAGAACCTACGACCTCTGACTCCCAAGCTGGGCTCTTGTAATTGTGATTGTAGTAATAGTGTTAGTAGTAATGATAATCGTAATGGTGAATAGTAGAAACAGTAGTCATAGCAATAGTGTTAGTAGTAGAAATAATTAATAATGATGGTATTTAAGTGCTTACTATGTGCTAGGCACTGTTTTAAATGCTGGAGAAGATAATGATAATTATGGTATTTGTGAAGCGCTTACTAGGTGCCAAGCACTGTTCTAAGCACTGAGGTAGATACAAGGTCATCAGGTTGTCCCACGTGGGGCTCAGTCTTAATCCCCATTTTCCAGATGAGGTAATTGAGGCATAGACAAGTTATGTGACTTGCCCAAAGCCACACAGCATGCAGGTGGCAGAGTCGGAATTAGAACCCACATCCTCTGACTCCCAAGTCTGTGCTCTTTCCGCTAAGCCATGCTGGTAATTGGTTTGGACAAAGTCCCCGTCCCACACAGGGTTAACAGTCTTAATCCCCATTTTAGAGGTCAGGGAACTGAGACATAGAGAAGTTAAGTGACTAGCCCAAACTCACACAGGAGACAAGGGGCAGAGCTGGGATTAGAACCCATGACCTTCAGACTCCCAGGTCCTTGCTCTATCCTCTAGGCCATACTGCTTTTAGTGATAGTAGTAGTAAGGGCATTTTTTGAGAGCCAACTGGGAGCGATAAACACTAGTCAATGCTAGAGAAAGGATAGAAAAAAGTGATACATTCCCTGCTCTGAGCTTACATTTCAACAGACAAGCAATATTTACAAATAAAATCATCAGAAAAATAAATAAATAAATAAATGTTGGTATTTGTTAAGCGCTTACTATGTGCAGAGCACTGTTCTAAGCGCTGGGGTAAACAGAGGGGAATCAGGTTGTCCCACGTGGGGCTCACAGTCTTAATCCCCATTTTACAGATGAGGGAACTGAGGCACAGAGAAGTTAAGTGACTTGCCCACAGTCACACAGCTGACAAGTGGCAGAGCTACTGCACAAGTGAAGGAACAAAGATAGGTGCTGAGGACCCGAATAAACAAAGTGCTAGAAATGACCGCAGTGTTAAGGGAAATTTGGGGTGTTGGGAATTATTCAGGGTAGTTTTTTTTTTTTTTTTATGGTATTTGTTAAGCAGTTACTATGTTCCAGGCACTCTACTGAACACTGGGGTAGATATAAGAGTGTGAGCCCGTTGTTAGGCAGGGATTGTCTCTAACTGTTGCCAAATTATACACTTCAAGTGCTTAGTCCAGTGTTCTGCACCTAGTAAGTGCTCAATAAATACGATTGAATTAATGAATATAAGTTAATCGGGTTGGACCCAGTCCATGTCCCACATGGGGCTCTCAATCCCGATTTTACAGATGAGCTAATTGAGCGTAGTGAAGTTAAGTGTCTTACCCAAGGTGGGATCGTAGAAAAGCTTTGAATAGGGTGAAAACTGTGCTAACTATTGTAAAGAGCAATGTGTTCTAGTGGATGGAGCGCAGTCCTGGGAGTCAGAAGACCTGGCTCAGCTCAGCTACTTGCCTGCTGGTTGGCTTTGTACAAGTCACTTAACTTCTCTGTGCCTCCCTTTCTTTGTCAGCTAAATTGGGATTAATTTCCTGTTCTGCCTCCCTCTTAGATTGCAAACCCTTGTGAGAGTGGGAACTGTATTAATTCAATAGTATTTATTGAGCGCATACTATGTGCAGACCACTGTACTAAGCATTTGTCCATTTCTCCTTTTGCTTAAACTGTGAGCCCCGGGTGTGAAAGGAACTGTGTCCAACTTGACTAACTTCTTTCTACCCCAGCACTTAGCACAGTGCTTGAAGTAAGTGCTCAACAAATAGCATATTATTATTGTTGTTAATATTGTTGCAGCGTGGCTTAGTGGAAAAAGCCTGGGCTTGGGAGTCAGAGGTCATGGTTTCTAATCCCAGCTTCACCATTTGTCTGCTGTGTGACCTTGGGCAAATCACTTAACTTATCTGTGCCTCAGCTACTTCATGTGTTAAATGGGATTAAAAAATGTGAGCCCCACGTGGGACAATCAGATTCCCTTGTATCTACTCCAGTGCTTAGAACAGTGCTAGGCACATTAGTAAATGCTAACAAATACCATAATTATTATTATTATTATAAAACCCATAATAAGTCCTTGCAAGAATACAGACAAGTCAGTAGACACGCCTTCAAGGAATGCCCAGTTTGCCAGGGGAGACAGACCCTGAAAAAATTTACAGTTGAGAGGAAAGAGAAAAAGAGGATATGTATTTGAGTCACTACTGAAGGAACAGAACATGTAAAATGCGTATATAAGTGCCAGGGGAGATTGTAAGATCATTAAGTGCTGATGTGGTCTAGGAGTGCCAGAGTGGCAGTTGAAAAGTCAAAACCTGGGAAGATAAGTTAATTAGGAGAAACTTCCTGAAGTTGGCATGTCTTCAGAAAGGCTGGGAAGATGGGAAAATTCGTGCCTGGTAGATTCGAAAGGGAGAGGAAGTTCCTGGCAGAGACATGATGTGAGAGAAGAGGTGGCATAGGAGATTAGACAGTGAGGCGCAGCGCTTTATGTCTCTGACCATAGAGTGCCATGACAAGTGAAAATCACTATTTCCTGCTCCAAAGTGCTCTTCCTGCCACTCGCTGATTGGAATGCTCCCAGCTCTGTCCGGAACGTGCTTGGAAACTGGAAATTGATTTACGTTTTTGGTCAGCCTGGTTTGCTACAGCCGATAAATACAAGAATGAAGTTATTAGAGCAAAATATCCCCTTGTGAATGTTGAGCAGAAAAATAATTTTGCTTGGAATGAGCTTATTGGTAATTTGAATGACTCTTGGAAAATTATTGATAATATTTTAATATATTTGTCCAGTGATTTTTTTTTTACTCTCAAACAAGCTGGGGGACCATGATTCCTTTCCTTCCTATAATGTAAACGATGTAAGGACCTACATCTTTTGACCAAGGAGTTCCAGTATTTTCCTAGCTCTACTCCAGATGTTCAAGTGGGGAGACAGCAAAACCTTTGGGAGGTTACTTAACCTCCCCGTGCCTCAGTTACTCATATGTTAAGTGGAGATGTTACATCCTCTCCCCACCTCTTAAGTTGTGCTATTTGATAAGTTCCTACTCTGTGCTAAGTGCCGAGGTAGATACCATATTAGGTCAGATACAGTCCCTGTCCCACGTGGGGCTCACAGTCCAAATGGGAGGGAGAAGTTTTAAAAACAAGGAAACCAAGGCTCAAAGAAGTTAGGTTACTTACCTAAGGTCACTCGGAAGGCCAGTGGTGGTGCTCAGGTTAAAATCTAGATTTTCTGACTCCCACGCCCTTGAAGCTGCCATTCGGTCATACTACTTCTCCTACGTATAGTGCTTCTCCTATGTCCACCGTGCTTACCTTGATGAACTCTAGATTTATTTTTTTTCTTTATTGTATTTAAGTGCTTACTGTGTGTGGATACAATTACCAGACTGAGCCCTCCCTTTCCCTCTGCTCCTCCTCCCCTCTCCATTGCCCCTACTGCCCCCCGCCTTACCCATTTCCCCTCCCCACAGCACTTGTATATATTGTACATATGTATTGCTCTATTTTATTAATGATGTGCATTTATCTATGATTCTATCTATTTTGATGGTATTGATGCCTGTCTACTTGTTTGGTTTTGTTGTCTGTCTCCCCTTCTAGACTGTAAGCCCATTGTTGGGCAGGGATTGTCTCTATCTGTTGCCAAATTGTACTTCCCAAGTGCTTAGTACAGTGCTCTGCACACAGTAAGTGCTCAATAAACTTCCTGTCCCGCAAAAGCCTCACAGTCTAAAAGGGTTCACGGTCCTCTCTCCTCTATGTATCCTCAGAATATCTTGGTTGTCTCAGTTGCTGAGTCATGAGACAAGCTTTGCATTTTCTTTTTTTTACAGAGGAAAAAATTGAATCTTGGCAAAGTGAAATGGTGGGTCTTAAATCAGTGAGGCAGGCTTTTAATCTCCCACTCCACCTGCCCTCTAATTGCCCCCTGTTCTTGACTTCTTTCCCTTAATGAATGCTAGTCTTAAATGAGTATATTATTATCAGCCTCCTCACTTATCATCAACCTCTTCACTGGTCTCCCTGCCTCCAACCTCTCCCCACTTCAGCCTACACTATACATTGCCACCTGAATCATTTTCCTAAAGCACCGCTCGGCAAACATCTCCACTCCATGAACATTTCAGAGAAGCAGTGTGGCCTACTGTGAAGAGTCCAGGCCTGGGAGTCAGAGGACTTGGGTTCTAATACCTCTCCGCCATCTATCTGCTCTGTGACCTTGGCCAAGTAATTGAACTTCTCTGGGCCGCGGTTACCTCATCCGTAAAAGTGGGATAAAGATTGGGAGCCTTGTGGGATGTGGACTGTGTCCAATCAGATTGGCTAGTATGTACCCCAGCGCATAGTACAGTGCCTGGCATATAGTAAACGTGTAACAAATGTCATGAAAAAAACCACCACCACTCCAGTGTATACCCATCTCTCTCTGCATCAAGCAGAAACTCCTTACATTGGCTTCTTGGACCAGCTTTCTCCATCTTAAGTATCAGCTCTCTTCTCTTGACACTCTCCAGTTTGTTCTCTGGAACCTCGCTCTTGACCTTTTTGCCTTCAATCCCTGTATGGTGCTGTTCCACCAGCCTGACATTCAGTCCTCCACACCTCCCCATTTTCTAGAACTTTCTTAAAAAAAAAAAAATCCACCTCCTTCTGAAAGCTTTCATTGATCAATTCGTAACATCTGTCACTAACTCAGCACTGCCCTTACCACTTTCATATTTAATTCTTGTCTTCATCACTTAGGTAGATCATAGATTTCTACATAATTTGTACATTCATCCAAAGCAGCATGGCCTAGTGGAAAAAGCATGGGCCTGGGTGTCAGAAGACCTGGGTTCTAATCCCAGCTCTGCTGCTTGTCTGCCATGTGACCTTAGGCAAGTGACTTAACTTCTCTGTGCCTCCATTTTCTCATCTCTAAAATGGAGATTTGTAAAATCGATTTCGACTGTAGCCCCACCTTGGGCAGGGACTGTTTCTGACCTGATTATTATTATTATTATTATGGCATTCGTTCAGCACTTACTATGTAACAGGAACTGTTTCAAGTGCTGGGGTGAAACAAACGAATTGGGTTGGACACAATCCCTGTCCCACAAAGGGCTCACAGTCTTAATCCCCATTTTACAGATAAGGGAACTGAAGCCCAGAGAAGTGAAGTGACTGCCCAAGGTCATATAACAGACGAGTGATGGAGCTGGGATTAGAACCCATGGCCTTCTGACTCCCAGTCCCGTGCTTTACCCACTAGGCCATGCTTAACTTGTATCTACCCCAGTACTTAGAACGGTCCTTGACATATAGTAAGCACTTAAATACCATAATGATAATAATTATTACTATGCTCAATGATTTATTTAGCTATTCTCATCCTAATTTAATTTTTACCACTTCCTACGAATGCCCATTAGATTGAAAAAAGTTCCTGAACGGTGGGAATCTGATGTTTTGCTTCTCCTGTACTCTCCGAAGTCATAGTATGATGTTCTGCATGAAGTAGGCCCTCAATAAATATGGATGATTTACTGAGCACCTTCTAGACTGTAAACTCATTGTGGGCAGAGAATGCATCTGTGATATTGTTATATAGTACTTTCCCCAGGACTGAATACAGTGATCTGCCTGCAGAAAGCGTTCAAAGACTGGGAGCCCGTCGTTGGGCAGGGATTGTCTATCTGTTGTCGAATTATTCTTTCCAAGTGCTTAGTACAGTGCTTTGCATACAGTGCTCAATCAATATGATTGAATGAATTAATAAATACTATTGTCTGACTACTGGTTTTTGGCTAAGGGCTCTGTCAAATGATGGTGAATGGTAGAGGGACTACAGGCAAAGAGGAAGACTGGAGGGCTGATGAGAGAGCTACTTTTGTGGAGCCTCATTCTGTAGGTTGCTGCCACTTGCCTCCTATGCTTCCCCAAGCTAGCTCCTTCTCTCTGGCCTTTTACTGATCTCTGTGAGCAGGCAATGTGTAGGTTTATTGCTCTGCACACAGTAAGCGCTCAATCAATACGACTGAATGAACGAGTGAATGAATGCAGGAGCTGTTGGGGGAACTTTAGGTTAGTCAAGCGCGTGCGCAAGAATTTCTGATATCCACCAACATCCTGCTGTGGGAATTTAGTAGATTCCTTACCCGCCTTCCAAGAGAATTTGGTTACACCTTTGTACCTCAAAACCTTTAGAACAGCAGATTACAATCCTTCAATACTAATAATGATATTAATAATAATAGTGTGGTATTTAAGCACTTATTAAGTATCAGGCACTGTACTAAGTGCTGGGGTAGAGATAAAGCAATTGGGTTGGCACAATCCCTGTTCCACATTAGGTTCACAGTCTTAATCCCAATTTTTTACAGATGAGGTGACTGAGGCACAGAGAAGTAAAGTGATTTGTCCAAGGTCTCACAGCAGACACATAGCAGAGTTGGGATTAGAACTCACGTCCTTCTGACTCCCAGCCCCCTGCTCTATCCACTAGGCCACAGTGCTTTTCCTGGCTCTTTTCTGTTTTTAATTCTAATTTAGAAGTTACCATCATCATCAATGTTATTTATTTCATGCTCATTATGTGCAGAGCACTGAACCAAGCACTTTGGAGAGTACAGTACAACAGAATTAGTAGACATGTTCCCTGCCTATAACAAGTTTAGAGTCTAGAAGGGGAAACAGACATGAATAAAAATTAATACTGTATCATATTAAAGAATACTTTCCCAAGTTCTTAGTACAGTGCTCTGCACAGGGCAAATGCTCAGCAGATATTGATGGACTGAATCTTGTATTGTTCATACCCTAGTGCTTAGCATATAGAGAATGCTTAACAAAAATCACATTTTTTATGATATTTATTAAACACTGTACTAAGCGCTGGGGTAGATAAAAGCTAATCAGATTAGACACAATCCCTGTGCCACATGGGACTCAGTGTCTTAATTCATTATTTATTGAAAAAAAGAATAAAAAGCTGGGCTTATTTGACCTAAATAAGAAGCTAAAGAATGATTTACTCCTATTTAAGTAATATATGAGGGTATAGGTTTATAGATGGTCATTCTCTTGATCAAGTGATTGAGTGCTCACTGTAGAAAGATGATTTTACAATGGTATTTTTCAAATGCTTACTATGTGCCAGTCACTGTACTAAGCCCTGGAATCGATACAGAGTTATCAGTTGGGACACAATCCTTGTCCCATGTAGGGCTCACATTTATTCATTCATTCAATCACATTTATTAATAATAATAATAATAATAATAACAATAATGTTGGTATTTGTTAAGCACTTACTATGCACAGAGCACTGTTCTAAGCGCTGGGGTAGATACAGGGTAAACAGGTTGTCCCACGTGAGGCTCACAGTTAATCCCCATATTACAGATGAGGTAACTGAGTCCCAGAGAAGTTAAGTGACTTACCCACAGTCACACAGCTG
The DNA here is from genome assembly GCF_004115215.2 of Ornithorhynchus anatinus. NCBI lineage: Eukaryota > Metazoa > Chordata > Mammalia > Monotremata > Ornithorhynchidae > Ornithorhynchus > Ornithorhynchus anatinus. The sequence continues at coordinate 129,364,055 of NC_041730.1, read as the reverse complement.
ACAAGTGGCAGAGCCGGGATTCAAACCCATGACCTCTGACTCCCAAGCCCGGGCTCTTTCCACTGAGCCACGCTGCTTACAGTGTACACAGCACTGTACTATGCACTTGGGAAAGTACAATACAACAATAAACAGGGACATTCCCAGCCTGCAACAAATCCCCATTACATAGATGAGTTATCTGAGGCACAGAGAAGGTAAGTGACTTGTCTGAGGACACACAGCAGACAAGTGGCGGAGCTGGGATTAGAACCCCATCTTCTGACTCCCAAGCCCTTGTACTTTCCACTAAGCCATACTGCTTCTATCCCTTCGCATTAGGGGCTTACAGTCCTCAGGGAAACATACAATAAAAGTAAAGATCTTTTACCACAGATAGCTTTGTCCTTTCACACCATCAGGATTTCTCATCAGTTTTTGCTCCAGTCTGAGTAGGGGGGAAAAGCAAGAGAAGTGAGATCTTCCTTCTAATCCCCAAGACCTCTGGACAGGACCCCTCCAGCCTGGGAAAGGCGCTACTCTGCCTCCACCATTGGGATTTCCCATCCATCAATCTATCAGTCATTGACATTTATTGAACATTTACTATGTGCGGAACACTGTACTAAGCACTGGGGAAGAGTACAGTATAATAGAATTAGCAAACATGTTCCCCTTTGATTATTTCACTATTCTCATTGGTCCCCGAATTTCCAACCGTTTCAGCTCCAAGACACCCAACAGAAGCATTTTGACTATTTCTAAGAGTTGGTGCACTGCGGGGCCCTGGATTTTATTCCCTTTATAATATAAAGCCTAATACAACAGTATTTCTCCCTCAAGAACATATCACTTCCTAGAAATCCCGCCCAAGCCTTGGACTTTAATTTCCCTAAATTTACCAACCATCTTTACTGATGGTCACTTTTATGTACAATGGGTAAATTAAGTCAATCTGTTTTAAACAAGTCTGAACTGATCGCCTGCTTTAGCTCAGGAAGGGTATGAGAAATCAACTTCTAGACTAAGGTGGTGTCTGTAAGATTCTGGGAAGCAAGGGAAGTTGTTCTTGTAGCCACCATCCCCTATTTCTCTTTTCATATTTCTCATGGTCTTTGTCTTTCCTGGGTTTTTATAATGGTGGTATTTGTTAAGCACTTACTATGTGCCCAGGCACTGTACTAAGCCCTGGGGTGGACACAAGCAAATCGAGTTGGGCACAGTCCCTGACCCATGTGGGGCTCACAGTCCCAATCCTCGTTTTACAGATGAGGTAACTGAGGCCCAGGGAAGTGAAGTGACTTGCCCAAGGCCACACAGTAGACAAGTAGCACAGCAGGGATTAGAACCCCTGACCTTCTGACTCCCAGGCCCCTGCTCTATCCACTACGCCATGCTGCTTGTTTCACTTTTCCTTATGTTTCCGTTGCCTACCCCCTTCTTTCTCCCCCAATCTTACTATATTCTGTGCCCCTTGAACACCACGGACACTATGCAATTAATAATAATTATGATTGTATTAAGCACTTACTATCTGAGAATCACTGTGTTAAGCGCTGAGGGAAATACAAGATAATTAGGTTGAACACAACCTCTGTCCCACATAATAATGTTGGTATTTGTTAAGCACTTACTATGTGCCGAGCACTGTTCTAAGCACTGGGGTAGATACAGAGTAATCAGGTTGTCCCACGTGAGGCTCAAAGTCTTAATCCCTATTTTACAGATGAGGGAACTGAGGCCCAGAGAAGTGAAGTGACTTGCCCACAGTCACACAGCTGACAAGTGGCAGAGTGGCGATTCGAACCCATGACCTCTGACTCCCAAGCCCAGGATCTTTCCAGTGAGCCATGGAGCTCATAGACTAGTAGGGGAGAGCAGGAATTGAATTCCCACTTTACAGATGAGGAAATTGAGGCACAGAGAAGTCAAGTGACATTCATTAATTCATTCAATAGTATTTATTGAGTGCTTACTATGTGCAGAGCACTGTACTAAGCACTTGGAATTGGCCTAGGGCACACCACAGGTAGAGCCAGGGTTAGAACCCAGGTCCTCTGATTACCAGAGAGCTGTGGTCTTTCCACTAGGAAATACTACTTCTCATCAGGATCAGGGACCATTTCTAATTCTAACCTCTCCCAGGGCTTAGCACAGTGCTCTGCACATAGAAAATGTTGAAGAAATACTATTATTACTACTACTACTGCTACCATCACCACCACCACTACAATTTTTTTTTCCAGGATAAAGTGTTTTTCACACATTTGGCCTTTAATAACTATTAAAAACAAATTGGTATCAGACCTTGAGGATTTTACAGTCTAACAGGTGACACAAGTGAACTAGGATTGTCACAGATATCATGGGTGAAAGAGAGAGAGAATAGGAATAAATAACACAAACAAGAAAATAAAAAGTAAACAGGGGCTCCTGAGCTCTAACGGGGCTAGCATGAAGTCACAACAAGAAAGCTGGGCGAAGATTATTTTGGGAAGTCTTCCTGGAAGAAATGATTTATAGGAGATGGACTTTTAGATGAATTTAAGTGTGGTGGAACAGAAGGGATGGTGTGTAAGATTTTCCACTGGATTGTGAACTCCTTGAAGGCAAGGATCCTGTCCACTAACTCTATTGTACTCTCTCAAACTCTAGTACGCTCAATAAATATCGATGAGTGATTAGGGGAAAGATATGAACAACTGGCCAAAGACAGAGAAAATATAAGTAACGTAGAGTTAGAGATTTTCATAAGGTATTAAGCACTGTGGAACTAGTGAGCACTAGAATCAGTCAGTGGTATTTACCGAAAGCTTACTGTGTGCAGAGCACTGTACTAAGCACTTAGTAGACTACAATACTGGGTGTCTTTTAAGAAGCAAAGTATTATTAAGCTTGTAAATTGTAAAGTCGGGAGAATCACTGTACATGGCCTCCAAATCTCTTCCAACCCTTTGAGTCTGTGGTTAGTTAGTTATGGTACTCCTTAAGAATGAATGGACAGGAAATGTGACTGTTTATTGATGTATTGTACTCTGCCAAGCAATTAGTACAGTGCTCTGCACACGGTACGTGCTCAATAAATACAGTTGAATGAACAAATGAACTTACTATATGCAAATGCAAATCTCCCGAGGCAAACTGAGGTAATGAGTTCAGGCAGTCCCTTTCCTACACAGCCTCTCAATCCAAGCACGAGGTAGGGAGAGCTCGCATCTCATCCCCATTTTATAGATGAAGAAACCAAAGCCCAGAGAGGCAAAACAACTTACCCAAGGTCACACAGCAGGCTGGTGGCAGAGCTGGGATTAGAACCCGGGTCCCTTGACTCCCAGGCGCATGTTCTTTCCGGATTCACCCTCTCTGGGCGCGGTACTTCTTCAGAATTTGCTATGTGTCAAGCGCTGTATCAAGCATGGGGAAATACCAGATAAAAATGAGTCCCGTCCCACAAGGTTTTCACCGTCTAAGCAGGGCTTTTGTGTTAATTTGTTGAGGCAGTTCTCCAATTTAGCATGAATGATGTGATCCCTTACTGCAGGATCAAACTGGCAGCAGAAGACGTTCCGAATCTAAATTACCGGTAGGCCAAGCTCACTGACCCCCGAGTATTTGTCAACTCTGTGAGTTACAGGCATTCAATTGCCTTTCTCTGAGTTGGAATAGATAGCTGTTTCCAAGAAGAAGAAAAAAAAATCACAAATCCTGACGGGACACAGCAGAAGCATTTGGCGGGTGAGCTAGTGTCGAAAGAAATGCCCCAAAATAAAGATGATAGACAGAAACAGGAATCACGTAACATCTGATAGTTGTGTGTGAGCCAAAATATCATTGATAGACACAGGCGGGCCTTAGAGAAAGGCGCTACTGTAGCTGAGAGCTGGAAGATCCTGCAGTTTGCTGCTGACTCTACAGATTCATTTGGTTCACATCCAATGTTAACCTCCTAAAGCTTCTTTAGAGACTTTTCAAGCAAATTGAAGACTTTCTTCCCTCTCTCCTTTCCCATCCTTAAATTTCAAGTTAAGGCTGTCTCTCCACATAAATCTCATCCAAATATCTAGTTGATTGCTTTGAAGAGCCCCTCTGGTCATGCTGGAGGCTGCCAGAAGGCGAGGAGAGAGGGAAAGGAGGCCTGCAGAGATGGGAAGGGGGGCACTTCCTCAGAGAAAAACGGGAAAATGCAAATGCAAATGAGCCGCTGTTTGTGTCTGGATGTCTGAGGGTGAGTTTGGAAGCCCTCCCGGGATACAGGATACACGAGTCCTGCCCCAATTAGAAGGTACCGTGTAGGCCATAGCCCAAAAGGTTGGCAAGGCTGAGGGTGGAAAAAACTAATTAAAGAAGTCTCAGTCTTGGAAAGGGCAGCTAGGGCAATCTCTGGGCAGAAAGGGAAGGGAAAACCTATTTCCCCCCTTCTGTTATAGCATATTCTCCCAAGTGCTTAATTCAGTGCTCGGCTCACGGAGAGCACTCAGTAAATACTTCTGATTGATTCTGATTTCTGGCTTTCCAAGATCACCCCTGATTTATAATTAGCAGAGTTGTGCGGATAAATAGAGGGTGTATTCACCAATGCACGCAGATCGACGGAAGGAACGAGGGTTGATTGATGGGTCTGAGATAGTGGTGGTGTTTAGTCGTGTATCCGATTCACTTGGTTTGGTCCAAGCACAGCAGCTATTCGGGACTCTGAAGCCAAACCGAGTTGCTGCCCTCCTTGCCCGGTGTTGCCCTTGAAATACCTCTTGCGAGGGGACCTTTCTCCTGCCGTTCTGTAGCCGGATGGCCCCCCAGCCAGAATCTTCAAGCCACAGCCCATAGGGTTTTGTGAAGGAGAGGTGGAGGTCATCTGCTCAAAGAGACGACAGCCACCTGCCCTCGCTCCGTCCCCAGGCCAGACCCCCGGGGCCATTACTGTGCGAAGCAGCATGGCCTAGTGGGCCTGGGAGTCTAAAGGGCCTGGGTTCTAATCCTGGCTCTGCCAATTATCTACTGCGTAACCTTGGACAAGTCACTTACTTTGCTGTGCCTCAGTTGTCTCATCTGTAAAACGGTGACTAAGACTGTGAGACCCATGTGGGACAGGCGCTGTGTCCAACTTGATTAACTTCTATCTACCCAAGCGCTTAGAACAGTGCTTGACAGATAGTAAGTGTTTAATATGATTATGATATTATTATTATCTACTTTGGGTTAAAGGGGTATGGGCAGCTCGGGGGAACTGTCCTTGGTTCTGAGGAATCATCCCACCCCACCCAAATGGGCAAGGTCATTCATTCATTCCTTCATTCAGCCATATTTATTGAACATTTACTGTGCGCGAAGCACTGTACTATGCACTTGGGAGAGTACAGTACACCAATAAATAGATGCATTCCCTGCCTACCATGGGCTTACAGTCTAGAGGTCATGCCAGAAATGTTTCCTCCTCTTCCTCCCCCAACAAAGTTCACCCTGCCTTCCAGACCAAGCTGTCCAAATAATAATAAGAATAATAATTGTGGTATTTAACCGCTTACTATGAGCCAGTAACTGTTCTAAGAGCTGGGGCAGATGCAAGGTACATGGGTTGGAAACAGTCCTGTCCCAGATTGGGCTCAAAACCTTAATCCCCATTTTACAGATGAGGTAACTAAGGCACAGAGAAGTGAAGTGACTGCCCGGGGTCACACAGCAGACAAGTGGAGGAGTCGGGATTAGAATGTGGGTCCTTCTGATTCCCAGATCCTTAAAATAGGAGCACCCGACATTCATTCATTAATTCATTCGATCATATTTATAATAATAATAATAATGTTGGTATTTGTTAAGCGCTCACTATGTGCCGAGCACTGTTCTAAGCGCTGGGGTAGACACAGGGGAATCAGGTTGTCCCACGTGGGGCTCACAATTAAACCCCATTTTACAGATGAGGTAACTGAGGCACCGAGAAGTTAAGTGACTTGCCCAAAGTCACACAGCTGACAAGTGGCGGAGCGGGGATTCGAACCCATGAGCTCTGACTCCAAAGCCCGTGCTCTTTCCACTGAGCCACGCATTTATGAGTGCTTACTGTATGTGGAGCTCTGAAATAGCAATTGGTAGAGTACAATACAGTGATAAACAGACATATTCCCCGCCCACAACAAGCATACAGTCTAGAGGGGGAGACAGACATTAATATAAAGAAACCTATGACAGCTAAATCCATGGGCACCCAGGACACAGTCACCTGGGTCCCCGGCATCCTGGCTGAACTCTTCAGAGGATGAGGAAGCAGAGTGGCCATGGAGTGGGTGGTCGGTGATAACGCTGCACCCACCCATCCACCCACTTGCTCCCAGACGGGGCTGGGTGATTCTGGGGTCACACAGTGGAGACCCCAAAATAGGGTGGTGAGAATTCCCCAGGGCTAAGCATGGTGGAATAACTCTAACCCGCAACTGGAACCCTCTGGAAGAAAGCTCCTGGGTATTAACATCTAGAAACAGCCTGGCCTAGTAGAAAGAGCCCAGGCTTGGGAGTCAGAGGACCTGGGTTCTAATTCCAACTCTGCCACTTACTACTGGGTGACCTTGGGCAAAACACTTAATTTCTCTGTGCCTCAATTTCCTCAACTGTAAAATGGGGATTCAATCCCTGTTCTCTTATTTAAACTGTGAGCCCCATATGGGACCTGATTATCATGCTTAGTACACTCCTTAACATATTATCAATGCTTAGTACACTCCTTAACACATAATATGCACTATTATTATTATTATTTGCATTCTTATTTCTAGACTTCAAGATTATTATTACTATCATTGCCACTCTTACTCCTTCAGCTTGGGGTGGAAAGAGAGCTGTTCTGAATTTCCAAAGAGGGAGGGGAAAGAATGCTTCATCTCTGTGGAGCGCCACATGATGATGATGATGAAAATATATGTCAAGTTCTTACTATGTGCCAAGCACTGTTCTAAGTGCTGGGTTAGATAGAAGGTTAGCAGGTTGTCCCACGTGGGGCTCACAGTCTTAATCCCAATTTTACAGATAAGGTAACTGAGGCACAGAGAAGCTAAGTGACTTGCCCAAAATCACACAGCTGACAAGTGGTGGAGCTGGAATTAGAACCCACAACCTCTGATTCCCAAACCTGTGCTCTTTCCACTAAGCCACGCTGCTTCTCACTTCCCAGACCTATCCCATTGCTCATGCCCCAAAGCAGGTAGTGCTCAGGGGGGAGTGGGGAAGAGGCTGTGGAGGGGAAGAAGCCTCTGGAATTCCCTCTCCATTTTCCTTGCTTAGGACTCTCCTTAAATTCCAAAGATTTGCCCAAGCAGTATGACTCAATTAATTCAATCGTATTTATTGAGCCCTTGCTGTGTGCAGAGCACTGTACTAAGTGCTTGGAAAGTACAATTAGGCAACAAATAGAGACAATCCCGACCCAACAATGGGCTCACAGTCTAGAAGGAGGGAGGCAGACAACAAAACAGAACAAAACAAACTAGACAGGCATCAATATAAATAAATAGAATTATAGATATATACACATCACTAATGAAATAAATAGAATAATAAATATGTACCTGTCTTGACCTACTTGTTCCACTATTTACGAAGTGTTCATGCACCTATCCATCTTTCCAGTTCCTTTTTCCTCCTCTCAGTAACTGTTTTTGGTTGTATTGTACTCTCCCAAGCCCTTAGTGGAGTGCTCTGCACACAGTAAGCTCTCGATAAATACGGTGGAATGAATGAATGAAATACTTCTATGTGCCTATCCCGGTGTTAGATGGTCAGCTCTTCGAGGTCTAGGATTGTGCCACGTACCCCCGTCGGACTCTCCCAAATGCTCGGTCTAGTGTTCTGCACACAGCAGGCCCTCATTAAACACTATTGATCGATTAACCGATTGATCGATTGTCTGCAGATTGACTTCAAGCACTTGATGGTTCATTTTCTAGTTCCCACCATGGATTCTGGCAAGTGAATCAATCGTAATTATTGAGCACTTTCTGCCGCGCGCTGTACTAAGCACTTGGGAGAGTACAATGGAACAATAAATGGACACATTCTGGGCCCACACCGACTTTACAGTCGGGTTTGGGGGCCTAGCTCCCCTGCAAGCCCTTCTGGAGGAGAAGCCGCTGACTAGGGGACAATCGAGTGTCACTGTGATGTATTTCCTCCTTTTAATCTAGTCTTTACACATTCTAAAAATAAAGGCATTAGCCAAGAAGACTGTAGGCATCTTGTTGAGAAAAAAGTGGCTTGATTGTGAGTGGGGCATTCAGAAGTCCTGAGTTTAGTCATGTAGTCATTTAGTGAAGCAGCCTGGCGTAGTGCAACTTGGAGAACCCAGTTCAGCGAGGTCAAATATCGCCTTTGCCCTCAAGGATTTAACAAGCACAAGTAGGAATTACTTCCTTAAAGGGGAATTGACAATCAAATTATTATTGCTGCTGGCATTATCACTATTTCTATTTTTGCAGATAGAGCTACTGGATTCTGAAATATTTCTCTCCCACTATCTTATCGATAAGATCACCTTAAACTTAAAATCTTAAAGACATATTGCTCTGCATTGAGACAGATGACATAAGCTAGATAAAAATTACATAAAAATCTTGACTCATGCACCTAAACATATATCCATACAGTTCTCACAATTGTTAGCCCATGATGTGCTTCTTGCTATCGTGATATACTCCCTTCTACACATACACACAGGTGCACCACATATACACAGCTGTCCCACCATCATTCCCAGCAAACAAATCCCTTACATTAACCCGATTCATAAATTCTGCCTTCCCTGATGAACTTGACCACATAGCCACTCATGTAAAACACACAGACGTATACAACCGATCCACTTCACAGTGCCCCCACAAACTCAAATCATCTCATTGCTCTCCAGAAAATGACTCTCCCCTCAGAAAATTTCCCGGTAACATCCCGGGCCATGTGGCAATGTGAAACAAAAGAATTGGCACCAGAACGTGTCCTGCAGTTCACTGGATTTTGTGCAGATGAGTTTAAGCAGCAAGATCTACGCCCACTGAGACACATCTGCTTTCACTACCTACCCCATGTGGAAAGGGCAGCCGGATACTAGCCATGGTGGACTTGGTTAGAGTCTGAAGATCCGTCCTTCATCTGGTTTGCATTTTCTGAGAGCCTTTACTCCATGACTGTAGCGTGTAGTAATGGGGCCAGTGTAATCAAATCCCAAAGGGCCAGTGAGGAAAACAGCTCAGACCAGATTCAGTTTCTGAGATTTCTGGCACAGGCTGAAGGAATAGAGCTATTTTGAGGTGAGGAGCTTCCCCCCCTTGGCAAAAATCTCTACCACTCCATTACTGACGAGAAACAGGTCAGTGAAAACAATCAAATCCATGCAGTTTTCACTGGGTGAAGAAAACTATTGGTAGTTCGACATCATTCTTCACAGAATTGTATTTTTTCCCCTTTCTGCCCATTTCTCTACTCTCTTGATCCTGTCCTAATGGTGCTACCCTTCCTCGGATTATTGGTGGGGAATGAACCCAATCAATCTGGCTCCTTCTAGACACTCCTTCATCTCAAGGACATACCTGGTCACCTCTCTCCCCAAGACCCAGGAATGGAATCCGATTTGTCCCTTGGATCTTCCGACAGGTGCCTATTTATAAATGACGCCGAGAAAAGAAGCCAAATCTCCTCCAGACTTTTGGAAATGCAGAAGTGTTTCATATTGGGATGAGAATAATGGCTGCAGAGTTCTCCCGACATTCCTCTTCTGGTTGGCAGATTGAAGATTTCCTGCACCAACTGGACTTGGAAAATCTGATACCATCCATGAAGCCTCCCCATGATTAAAAGGGGATGCAGTCATTTGTCCTGGTGTGAGCTCACTGCAAGGGCTATTTTAAAAGATTTGGCATTTTCAGGCGGTCATTTTGTGCAAGGAGAACCAATTTGTGGAACATTTTTCTTTCTAGCATGGCCTTTGGTTATCTCTCTTGGGGAGGAGTCTATCTTTCAAACACAAGCCGTCAATCCTGAAGGTAAAGCGTATTTTAAATGATAATCTAATAAATAACAAAAGGTTTACTAGATATATTTTCTTTCCATAGTTCAACCCCCTCCACATAACAATTCAACAACTCTTTTACTTGGCATTCAGTCCATGCCATTAGGGAGAAAATGGGGAAAACAGTTCAAAATGCTATAAAATTTGGGGATAGGAGAGATAAAATCCCCGGGAGAGGTGATGAGAAAGGCAGGGGAGATTGAGTAAGAGAGAAAGGAGGAGAGAGAAAGGGAGAGTTTTAGGTGAAGAAGGCTTCTGTAGTGGGGAGACCATCTTTTATTTCAGTAGCTGTAATATCCAAAAATTATTTTCTTCTTTGCCAAGAAGTCTCCAACTCTGCCTTTGCTAGAAGAGGGATGGTAAACAAAACAAACAAACAGGCAAACAACAACAAAAACTAAAACTATTTTTTTTGTACTTTAGTCTATGAAATACTGTGAATACTGATTTGTTTCATTCACTTATTAAACTACTGTCCTATACTTATGTCAGTTTATATGCAATCCCTTCAAATAAGCACACGTAAAGATGAATTTACACATCATTCACTTGTATGCAAACACACCCTCACAGATCACACTAAAAATGCACGCTATTAAAATACACTCACATGCCCACTCAGCTGCACTTCTGATTCTTGCTAATGCCCCCTGCTCACATTCAAAAGCCCGAGTAATTTTCCTCACCTTACCTCCTAGAGACCACATTCTCATTCGGGGCAAGCCAGCTTCTGCTTCTTTCTGTGAAACGGACAGTCACCAAATGTCACGGCAGCCCTGTCACTAGCCCAGCGACACTAGCACTTTCCATTATTCAAGTGCCCAGGGCTCCCTACTTAACAGGGTTACTTGAATTGGAGATTTAAAAAATTGAGTTGAAGAGGCCAAACCGTTCTATTCTCTCCAGACTTGCCAAGCCCGGTCAAATGAAGCAAGCGAGAAGCAAGGAAGAAATCTGAAGTTACTAAAATATACTTAAATAGACACCAGGCTAGGGGAAACCAAATGGTGGGGAAGGAGGAAACAGAGTACGTATTGGAGCAACCATTTGGTGTCAAGTAACAGGCAGATTAAACAAACAGACTCATCAGCTATTTTTACATCCAGATCTGCCCGTAGTAATAGATAACTTCACGGAGGGGGAAAAATAAGGGGCCTGTTGAGTTGTTCCCTAAGATCCAAACCTCAATCCAAAGTAATTTATAGGATTCTGAAGCCACCTCAATACATTTTAAAAATATCTCAAGGTGGGGAGGAAAAATATTTTTCTAAGGAGCCATTAAAAATAAGATCAAGGATGTACCCTTAAGCAACACATGATTGGTCTGTTGATCTGTGGTTCAGAAATAGCCCATTTCATCATCAGCTCTGACAAATGTAACCTGCATGCCTAGAGGAATTAACCCACTCTCTCTGGTCTCCTGAGGGCAAAAACCCCCGGACTCTTGTAGGGAAGGAGGTGGGACATGGGGAGTTGGCAGTTTGAAAGTTGCAGTCGGTCAGTCGTATTTACTGAGCAATTTCTGTTTGCAGAGCACTATGCTGAGTGTTTGGGAGAGTACCATACAACGATATACAGATACATTGCCTGCTCACAATGAGTTTAACATTGCACAAGGATGAGAAACCATGGGGGAACTATATAATGAAGATTAAGTCTGAGGGAGGTAGGCATAGATGCGGGCTAGTGAAACTGGTGTTAGCAGTAAGCTAAACAGGGAATTTAATTTGACTTTTTAAATGGAGAAGCAACAGAGCTTAGAGGAAAGAGCACATGACTGGGAGTCAGAAGATCTAGGTTCTAATCGCTCCTCTCTCATTTGCCTGCTGGGTGACCTTGGACAAGTCACTTAACTTCCCTGTGCCTTAATTTCCGCATCTTTAAAATGGACATTAAAGAGCTGTGCTCTCTCAGGGATGGACACTGAACCTGTACGTGTTCTATTCTGGTTGCTTTGCATCTCCCCCAGAGCTTGGCACATAGTAAGTGTTTAACCAAACACCACCAGGATTATTATCAAGTATATTGTGCAATGGGACAGGGCTCTTTCTTTGAGATCTCAATGCACCAGACTGGTTTGACTAAGAAGAAGCATGTTGCTTTTCCAGAGCCCCTTTCTTCAGAAATCTCAGAACTCACAGCAAGTCAACTCCTGACTGCTCCAAAGCTTACCACCTTTATTCCCCTTTTACAGGGAATAACTTTACAGTTTAGATTGTGAGCTCCCTGCGGGAGACGACTTCGTCACCTGACCTTCTCATTTGCATTCTCTCCAGTTCCTAGCCTAGTGTCTGGCATGTAGCAACTGCTTACTAAATATCTAATCAGCCAATCGACTAATCAAGCAATCAGAGCGAATGTGTCATTGGCTCAAGGGAGCACAGGTCGTTTCCTTCCAGGCTAAAAAAACGACCCATTCCACCACCATGCAAACCCACTTTCTCCCTATTTATCAAGGACAGCTTCCAGGGCTTTGGTAGCCATTCTGTCCAGTTGTCATCAGATAGGGCATCGTCAAAGGCAGACTATTTTACAAATAAGAACTGTGGTATCTGTTAAGCGCTTACTATGCGCCAAGCACCACACTAAGTACTGGGGTACATACAAGATAATCAGGTCGGATGTAGTCCCTGCCCTACTGGGGCTCATAGTCTGAGTAAGAAGGAGAAAGAACATTGAATCTCCATTTTACAGATGAGGAAACTGAGGCACCGAGAAGTTAAGTGACTTGCCCAAGGTCATTCAGCAAGCAAGTGGAGGAGCCAGGATTAGAATCCAGGTCACCCGATTTCCAGGGCCCTGCTCTTTCCACTAGGCAATTCTCCTTCTCTCATCAAATGGAAAGTAGACATGGGCATCAGGATGCTGGCTTTGCTCTCCAAGCCGTTGCCACACCTCATCTCACTTGAAGAGCAACTTACTGAGCAGGTGCACAGCTGAGCAGGTGTTGTTCTTGCTGGTTCACTTCTTATTGTTGAGAAACAGCATGGCCTTGAGGAAAGAAAACAGGCCTGGGAGCCAGGAGACCCGGCTTCTGACTCTGGTTCTGTCACATGCTTGTTAAATCATTCAACTTCTCTGTGCCTCTTTTTCTCATCTGTAAAATGGGAGGTATACAACCCCTCGATTCTATTTATCGTGATTATGTTGTCTTGTTTTTGTCCATCTGTCTCCCCGAATTAGACTGTGAGCCCGTCATTGGGCAAGGATTGTCTCTATCTGTTGCCGAATTGTACATTCCAAGCGTTTAGTACAGTGCTCTGCAAATAGTAAGTGGTCAGTAAATACTAGTGAATGAATGAATGAATGAATAAATGAGGTTCAATGTGTATTCTCTCTCTCTCTCCGCCTTGGACTGTGAGCCCCATGTGGGACAGTGTTTGCGTCTGACCTGATTATCTTTTATCTATCTCAGGGCTTAGTTTAGTGCTTGGCACAATGAAAGCTCTTAATAAATAGTATTATTACTACTACTAAAAATAATAATGATGGTATTTGTTTAGTGCTTACTATGTGTCAAGCACTACTATTAAGCCCTGGGGTGGATACAAGCAAATTGGGTTGGACACAGTTCCTGTCTCACATGGGGTTCAAAATCTCAACCCCCATTTTATAGGTGAGATAATTGAGGCTCAGAGAAGTTAAGCGACTTGCCCAAGGTCACACAGAAGACAAAAAGCAGATCCGGGATTAGAATTCATGACTTTCTGACTGCCAGACCTGAGCTCTCTCCACTACGCCATGCTGCTCCTAAGTGATAACCTGAGATGATAATGTTATTATTATTATTATTGTTACGAGTTAAGCTCAGGGAGGAACAAGCAGATCCTCCCATTAACCAGGTCCTAAAAGAACAAAACTAGAGTCGGACTCAGATGCTTCGGAGAAGCAAAAAAAAAATCTGTCAGCAAAGGTGCCCTTTCTTTATCTAGCCACTCTCCATTTCTATAGGCACTGTTCAGCCATCCGGAGGGAAGAGTGTGACCGTAATGCCTGTATAAGCATCCAGAAACCGCCTCTTAATCTCTCTAAGGAAGGGAGTTGTCTGAAAGTCAGCTGTTGAAAAGAAGGAGGAGAAGCTGGAGATTGGTTTGGAGAAGGGGAGGAGGTTGCAGAACAGAAGTTATAAAATGATTCAGGAGGAGAATGTGATACTTCAATCCATGGAGGGTACCACAAGATAGTAACCCATCTTGAGAGACGGCATGTTACCACCGCTTAGGCAGGGTTTGGGTCCAAGAATCTGGATCGTAGTTGATTTGCGTGGGATCAGGTTTCTTGACAATAATTCATCTACCTGCTCCGTGCCAAAGACCTGATGAGCCTTTCCAGTGACGGAACTTTGATTCATTTGCCGATTCAGGCACCTAAAGCTGGGAAAAACAGAATAGCTACCTGCGGAATATGTTTGTCCCACTTAGGCTCTGTCAGCCCTTGGATTTTATGAGACTGAGAACAAGTGATTTCTTGGGGTTTACCCTCTCTCAAACCTAGGCACCTCTGGGTCACATGGAAAGAATATAGTTGAAAACACAGTTCTAAATGGGGGACCATGTACACTCCGTGATAGCTAGTGTTCTGTTTAGAATTGTACTGTTTAGTTCCAATCACCAGGCTCTGATTTCATAGACTATAATAACATAAATAATTATGCCCTGTTGTGTTGTACAGATTCTTATTACTCTTTGCATGGCATGTAGACTACTCTAAATGTAACACTAATGATGGAGCAATTGGAATGTTTTTAACTACACTTCAAAATGATCCAGCCATTACTCTGTCATGTAAAATTACCACCAAATCAATTTCAGGGCAGAATTAATTTTCTTCTAAATTTGTCTTCATCAAAAATCCCAGCAAAATCCAGAGCTAGTTTTAATACAGTCCCTTCTCCTTATTTCTGTGTTTTCTGATTGAACCACCGACAGACTTCTGAAAGTTTTTAAAATTTATCCATTTAGGGACAAGGTATAGAAATAAATGTGAAACATTGTGGCCTAGTGGATAGAACATGGGCCTGGGTATCAGAAGGACCTGGGTTCTAGTCCTGACTCCACCACTTGTCTGCTGTGTGACCTTGGGCGAGTCACTTTACTTCTCTTTGCCTCAGTTACCTCATCTATCACATGGGGATTGGGACCTTGAGCCACATGTGAGGCAGGGACTGTGTCCAACTTGATGACCTTATATCTACCCCAGAGCTTAGAACAGTGCCTGGCAGATAAATAACAAACACACCCTTAACAAATACCACACACACAAAAAAGTGGCCACATGCAGGAGTGAGGTAGATTGTAAAATTGCAAATTGTCAGTTCCAGGAGGGCAGGGTTCAAGTCAATTTATTCTATTTTACTCTTGCAAGGGCTTAGTACAATGCTTTGCACCCAATAAGCACTCAGTAAATACTATTGATTGATTGATTGATGAGGTAGATAAAATGAGGAAGAGCACATCAAAGGCTCAGTGCTTTTAGTATGTTGGAGCTTGGATTAGACAAAAAGTTTGTATTCTACAGTTCAATATCCCAGTCTCTCCATCCCACACTCACTCCAGCCTTTAGGCTATTGTTAGTTCCTTTTCTAAAACCCACTAAATCATAACCTTCCTCACTGTCGAATTTCTAAAAAGCCACTTTCTCCAACCCTTTCACTTCCCTGGTCCTCATTCAATCAATCAATCTTCTTTACTGAGCACTTACTGTGTGCAGAGCACTGTACTAAGCGGTTGGGTAAGTACAATATAACCAAGTTGGTGAGGTCAATCGTGCCACCCTAACAACAGTAATGATAACAATGGTATTTGTGAAGTGCTTACTATGTGCCAGGCACTGTACTAAGCATGATCTCTCATGCGTACATCTGTTCATTTAACCTATTAGTTCACTTAATTATTTGATTATTTTATCATTTTTATTGCTTATACTCATGGCCCTACTACTCTTTTATGTATTATATATTTAACAATTTGTGTTCATTCGTCTCCCCAGTTAGAAGGTAAACTCGTAGAAGGCAGGGACTGAATTCTACTTCTAATGCAAATTCCTAAATACCCAGTAGAATGCTCTGCCTCTATTAAGAACTCAGTAAATGCTAACGATGATGGGGAAAAAGATGGAACATTGGAGGTTATTATTATCCATAAGCAGAAAGATGATGATGATGATGATTGCTATTATTATTATATCATGGATAATCAGTGTTCTTCCATCTGTATCCAATACTAGACCACAAGACAAGTACCAGTTGCTTTCCTGTTTGCCTGCCTCTTGGTAGAGGATTGTCCCAGAGAGCAGCGGGAGGCAGGGCAGATCCACTCCAGATTGCCCTATAATCCATCAATCAAACACCTCTTAGGCAAATCTCACCCCCGTTGTAGACGAGTTAGGAGCAGAGATAGGAATGAAGCTAATTATGATACCCAGTCAGCATCCTTATTGAGCTCTTCATCATCACCATCATCACGGTGTTATTTGTTAAGCGCTCACTATGTGCCAGGCACTGTACTATGCTCTGGGATGGATTTGAGCCAAAAGTGTTGGGCAGAGTCCCTGTCCCCCATGGGACTCATGGTCTTAATCCCCATTTTACAGATGAGGGAACAGAGGCAAAGAGAAATTAAATAATAATAATAATTATGGTATTTGTTGACTTTCCCATGGTCACACAGAAGACAAGTGGCAGAGCCAGGGTTAGGGACTGGGTCCTTCTGATTCCCAGGCCTGAGCTCTTTCCATTAAGCCACGCTGTTTCTCTCGAGGGTATTCCCTCTGTAACCAAAAGAAACAGGCTCTAGACTGTAATCTTGTTGCGGGCAAAGAATGAGCTTGCCAACTCTGTTGTATTTGTACTCTTCCAAGTGCTTAGTTCAGTGCTCTGCACATAGAGCTCTCAGAAAAGAATAAAAAGCAGCCTAGAAAAATAACCTTTCACCTCACCCAACACCCTCCAGAGCTATCAACTTAGGTTGGGGGGTTGAGGGGGCGGGTCTGGGGTCAAAGATTGCCATCTGTTGGATCATCCACTTCCTGCCTTCCTTCTGATGGGATGAAAATATGATATGATTTTAGTTAATATTGATAATAATTATGGCATTTGTTAAGCACTTACTAGGTCCGAAACACTGTATTAAGCACTGGGGCATATACAAGCAAATCGGGTTGGACACAGTCCCGGCCTCACGTGGGGGTCACAGTCCAGATGATGGAACTGAGGCCCAGAGAAGCTAAGTGACTTGCCCAAGTTCACACAGCAGACAAATCAGGAGTCTGTGTTTTAATGGCAGTTCTGCAACTTGCCTGTGGTGTGTCCTTGGACAAGTCACTGCGCCTCTCTGTGCCTCAGTTTTCTCATTTAGAAAATGGGGATTAAGTAATCATTTTGCCTCCCCTGTAGACTGTGAGCCCCATGCGGGACAAGAACTGTGCTTATTCTGATTATTTTATATCTATTCCAGTGCCCAGTTTAGGTCTTTGCACAAAATCACCAAAATGCTTCAACTGCCATCTATATGCCAGTGAATCCCAAATCCATGTAACTAGCTTTGACTTCTCACTTCCTCTACAATCTCATGTTTCCTCTTGCCTCCAAAACTTCTCATGGTTAGCCTACTGGCATATGAAGCTTAATAGCTCTAAAGCTCTTCCAACAGTTCTCCTTCACTTAACTTCCTTGACTTTCTCCCCACAATCCCTAGAATGTAACTTCATTCTGGGCAGAGAAAATGCCTAATGATTCCATTATGTTGTACTTTCCCAATAATTGTGGTGTTTGTTAAGGGCTTACTATGTGTCAGGGACTAAGCTAATCGCTGGGGTGGATACAAGCAAATTGCATTGGACATAGCCCCTCTCCCAAATGGGGCTCACAATCTTAATTCCCATTTTATAGCCGAGATAACCGAAGCACAGGAAAGTGAAGTGACTTGTCCAGGGTCACACAGCAGACAAGTGACAGAACCAGGATTAAAACCCAGGTCTTTCTGATTCCCAGCATGTGCTCTATCTGCTAGGCTACCCACTTAGTACAGTGCTCTGCACACAGTAAGTTCTCCATAAATACCACTGGGGAAAGCAAAACTAAACTAAACCTTTCCTTTCGCAGTTGACAATTCCTCCATTCTCTGTCTCTGAAGCCTTGGTAATCAAACTTGGTAATCAGTCAGTCAACCAATAATATTCACTGACTACTTTCTCTGTGATTCTGAGTCCTATGTGGGACAGGAACTGTGCCCAACACAGTATTTTATCTACCCCAGCGTTTAGAACAGAGCCTGACACATAGTGAGTGCTTAACAAATACCACTGTTATTACTACTAAATGTTGGTATTTGTTAAGCGTTTACTATGTGCAGATCACTGTTCTAAGTGCTGGGGTATACAGGATAATCAGGTTGTCCCACATGAGGCTCACAGTCCTAATCCCCATTTTACAGATGAGGTAACTAAGGCTCAGAGAAGTTGTGACTTGCCCACAGTCATGCAGCTGACAAGTGACAGAGCGGGGATTCGAACCCATGACCTCTGACTCCCAAGCCCATCCTCTTTCCACTGAACCACGCTGCTTCTAGAATTTAGCATTTAGAAACATTAAGCTTCTAAATTAGAAGAACTAAGCATTTAGAAGAATACAAAAGAGTCTGTAGACACAATCCCTGCCCTCAAAGACTTTTCAATCTTAATCTCTTTCAAATATCATATTCAATCAGTTATGCCATTCTCTCAGTTTTTTCTTCAGAACACTCCCGTAGATATGCCCTTTCCTCGTCATCCGAATGACCGTCACCCTGGTCAAAGGGCTCAGATATTTTGCCTCTATTACTGGTCTCTCTGTCTCCAGGTTCTCCCTTCTCTGTTCATGTCTCACCACACTTCAAAAAATGTCATTTTCTCCCTATTCCTTTCCATTTTCATATATATATATATATATATATACATATATATATATATATATATATACACATATGTAATTGTCCACTCCTCTCAAGTTTTCTATCTTGCTCATCCCTCGTCCCATTTCCCAAACCACTGAAGCCACTGAGGACTTCGTGAAACATTACCGTGTTCACTAGCTGATTGCAAGAAGCAATTAATGAGTTGGCTAAGTGGATAATGTAAGATCTGGAGAGAAGGATTATTTGAGAGCTGAGTATAGGGATGGGAGTGAAGTTTGTGCTCTCGCCAGTCTCAAACCTAAGTATTCTTGGACCTCGGTTACCTGGTCTTGCTTCTATTCCTTGACTAACCAGGTGGACTTAGTGGCCAGAGGGGAGGTGGGAGGATAAGATGACTACGAATGATTCGTGTGCTCCCGCTCCCACTGGACATTTTTAGGGTCTGGTTTACCTTATCCCTTTCTATCTCTGTCTCTCTTAATAAATATAGCATTTGTAAAACGCTTACTTTGTGCCAAGCACTCAGTTACCTCATCTGTAAAATGGAGATTAAGGCTGTGACCCCCCCATGTGGGACAGGGATCGTGTCCAACCTGAAGAGCTATTTATCTAGCCCAGAGTTTAGAATGGTGCCACAAAACTGTAAGCACACGGTGGGCAGGGAATGTGTTTGTTATATTGTTATACTCTACTTTCCCAAGTGCTTAGGACAATCAATCTCCATTTTACAGATGAGGGCACTAAGGCCCAGACAAGTGAAGTGATTTACCTATGGTCACACAGCAGAAAAGTGGCAGGGCTGAGATTACAACTCAGGTCTTTCTGACTCCCAGGACCTGGGTCTATCCACTTGGCCACACTGTTCCTCTCCAAGGGAGCTTTTCTCACTGATATCTTCCCAATAAGGTCACTCTAAAGTGACAGAGGAGATGAGACTGCACCTCTGCCGCTCATTCTCTCTACGGCTGGGGAACGGGCTCGGCACGGAGCCGGGGGAAATTGTTCAACCACTGCCCTCTTTCCTCAGCCCCGTCTCAGCCTGCTCTAGTGTTTGCTACACTTTTGCAATAGAAGGATTGTTTAAAAATGCTCACAACAGTGTATTTGAGCTCAGACTGACCCTTATCCAAAAAATACCAACGGCATCCAAAATTCTGCATTTTTGCTAACAAAGCTTTCAGCCCCAAATCTGGAATCGCCAGGATCAGGAATCACTAACTCTCCACAGAGTCAGCCCCTAGAGAAGCAGTGTGGGCTAGTGGATAGAGGAGAGAGGCCTGAGACTCAGAAGGACCTGGGTTCTAATCTCAGCTCTGCCACTTGTCCGCTGTGTGACCTGAGGCAAGTCACTTTCCTTCTCTGTGCCTCAGTTACCTCAGCTGTGAAATGGGGATAAAGACTGTGAGCCCATCATTGGGCAGGGATTGTCTCTATCTGTTGCTGAATTGTACATTCCAAGGACTTA
This sequence comes from Ornithorhynchus anatinus, assembly GCF_004115215.2. Classification (NCBI taxonomy): domain Eukaryota; kingdom Metazoa; phylum Chordata; class Mammalia; order Monotremata; family Ornithorhynchidae; genus Ornithorhynchus; species Ornithorhynchus anatinus. The sequence continues at coordinate 129,343,678 of NC_041730.1, read as the reverse complement.
GTACAGTGCTCTGCACATAATAAGCGCTCAATAAATACTATTAAATGAAAAGACTGTGAGCCCCACGTGGGGCAGGGACTGAGTCCGACCGGATTTGCTTGTAACCACCCCAGTGCCTATTACAGTAGCCGGCACATAGTGAGCACTTAACAAATACCATTATTATTAGGCCTGGCCCAGGAATGATAAATTTATTAAGTAAGAATTTAGTACATCAGTAGTTATTGAGCACTCACTCTGTGTCCTTTATGCTCTAAGCTCATTATGTCTGTTCACTGCTATATTGTACTCTTCCAGGTGCTTAGTACAGTTCTCTGAACACAGTAAGCCCTCAGTAAACACCCCTGACTGACTGATTGTGTCCAGAGCACCATCTTAAGAGCGTAGGAGAGCACAGTGTAATAGAGTCAGTAGACATGATCCATTCAGGGCCATTAAAACTTTTCTTTGACATATATTCCATGAAATGAGAAGCAGCGTGACTTAGTGGTAAGAGCACCGGCTTGGGAGTCAGAGACTGTGGGTTCTAATCCAGACTCCACCACTTGTCAGCTGTGTGACTTTAGTCAAGTCACTTAACTTCTCTGAACCTCAGTTACCTCATCTGTAAAATGGGGATTAAGACTGTGAGCCCCACATGGGACAACATTATAACCTTGGATCGTCCCCAGCGCTAAGAACAGTACTTGGCACGTAGTAAGCACTTAGCAAATACCATTATTGTTATTATCGTTATTATTATGAAAACCCAAAGTATATTTTCAGGCCAGTTCTGTAGGGATAATCATAGTTTAGTGTGGCTCCAGTCATACATACATGGTTTATCCTGATTCAAAAAAAAAAATACTGGTCTCCTCAACCAATCTATATTTCTTTCAGTGTTTTAGCTCCCAGCATAGACTTGACCAAGAGGAAATGGCAAATTTCACACATGCCTTCAATGAGAGGATGGAATGAATGTATAGAATAGCGCAGCTAAAGATAGCACAGTGTTCCTCAAGCAAGGCTACGTATTGAGTCTCCTTTCTACTAGCTGTCAATCACCTAGAAATTCTGTCACTGAGGTCTTTTATTTACTAGAAAGAGGTCACCCTATAAATTGAGGACTAGGAAAGAGAAGCCGCACAGTGTAGAAAATAGAGCCCGGGCCTGGGAGTCAGAAGGTGATGGGTTCTGATCCTGACTCTGCTACTTGTCTGTTGTGTGATCTTGGGCATGTCATTTCACTTCTCTGTGACTCTGTTACCTCATCTGTAAAATGGGGATTTAAACTGTGTGCCCCACATGGGACAGGAACTGCATCCTAATCCAATTTGCTTGTATCCACCCCAGTGCCTAGTAAAGTGCTTGACATATGGTAAGTGCTTAGCAAATACCATAATTATTATTATTAGGAAAAGAGGTCCATGATAATATCATAATTATGGTATTTATGAAGTGCTCACCCTGTGTCCTATAAAGCTGGTTTTACCCAGACCACATCTTGAAGCTATGCCATTATTGGAGAAGATTCCTGACCAAAGAACCTCCTAAGATCCCTCGTGGGGTGAACAGGTATGATCACAGTCCTGAACATAGTTGGCTAAAATTAGTGGAAAAGACAAAATCAACTACCAAGGAAACCACTTTTTTTTTTCCTTATGGTATCTGTTAAGCGCTTACTATGTCCCAGGTACTCTACTAACTGCTGGGGTAGATGCAAGGAAATAAAGTTAGACACAATACATGTCCCACATGGGGCTCACAGTCTTAATCCCCATTTTACAGATGAGGTAACTGAGGCACAGAGAATAGTAATAATGATAACTATGGTGTTTAAGTGCTTACCAGGTGCCAGGCACTGTAATAAGTGCTGAGGTAGATAGGAGATAATGGGGTTGGACACAGTCCCTGTCCCACAGAGGGCTTGTAGTCTTCATCCCCATTTTACAGATGAAATAGCTGAGGCAGAGAAGTGAAGTGATTCACGGTCACCCAGCAGACAAGTGGCAGAGCTGGGATTATAACCCAGGTCCTCTGTCTTGCTGGTCCATGATCTTTCAGACAGTCAGTTGTATTTCCTGAGTGCTTACTGTATGCAGAACAGTGTACTATGTGCTTGGGAGAGTACAATATAACCATATAACAGACACATTCCCTGCCCACAACAAGCTTGCAGTCTGGAGGGGGAGACAACCATTAATAGAAATAAATAAATTACAGATCTGTACCTAACTGCTGGGAGGCTGGGAGGAGGGGTGAATAAAGACAGCAAATCAGGGCAATGCAGAAGAGAGTGGGAGAAGAGGAAAAGGAGGGCTTAGTGAGGTGAGACCTTTGGAGATGTGCTTTCAATAAGGCTTTGAAGGCAGGGAGGGTAATTGTTTATTGAATAGGCGGATGGAGGGCTTTTCAAGCCAGAGGCAAAATGAATGTGAGAAGTCAGCAGCAAGATAGATGAGATTGAGGTATATTGAGAAGGTTAGAATTAGAGGAGTGAAATGTGTGAGCTGAGTTGAAGTAAGAGAGTAGCGAGGTGAAGTAGGAGGCCACTAGGCCATGCTGTTTCAGCCACTTGCCCAGGTCACACAGCAGACACGTGGCGGAGTTGGAATTAGAACTCAGGTCTTTCTGACTACTAAACCTATGCTCTATCCACTAGACCATACTACTTCTCAACCACTTGCCAGGTTCTGGACCTTCAGTCTGGCTTCAGCATCATATTGTGGCCACTTTGACAGAAAATACATGCTGCATGTGAAACATCTTGGAATTTACTTCTCAGTGTGCTGCACTCCTGCCCACTTATTCTCCTGTTGCACTCACTCTACAGTGCAGCGGGAAAGTGATTGTCAGGGATGGAAGAGCAAAAATGGCATGGCACAAACAATGAATAATGCAATCAATTCCTATACACAGGGTCATGATCCTGATTATCAGGATCAAGCAGTATCTCTTTTTCCCATTCGGGAAACTTCAATTACATCAATGAAAAGGTAATCAGAACAGCAGATACGTGGGAACAAAATATGCATTCATTGAGTAAAATGGAGAAAGTGGAGCAAGAGAGAGAAATAAGAAAGAGAGGGAGGAAAAGACAGAAATGAGAGAGAGGGGGTTACAAAAGAGGGAGAGAAAGGTAAGAGAAGGGAGAGACAAAGATACTAGAAAGGGAGAGAGGTAAGAGAGAAAGGGAGGGAGACAGACGAGAGAGGGAGGGATGGAAAGAGATAAAAGAGAAGTAGGGCGGGAGACAGGGAGAGAAGTAAGAGGGAGGAAGGTAAAATGGAGTGAGGAGAGAGAGAGAGAGAGGTAAGAGAGAGGAGGAGGGAGAGAAGTAAGAGGAAGGGAAGGAACAAAAGCTAAGAGAGAGAGGGAGAGGGAAGTAAGAGAGAGAGGAAGGGAGAGACAGAGGTAAGATAATGATGGTATTTGTTAAGCGCTTACTATGTGCTAAGCACTGGTCTAAGAGCTGGGATAGATACAAGGTAATCAGTTTGTCCCACGTGGGGCTCACAGTCTTAATCCTCATTTTACAGATGAGGTAAATGAGGCACAGAGAAGTTAAGTGGCTTGCCCAAGATCACACAGCAGACAAGTGGCAGAGCCGGGATTAGAAGCCATGACCTCTGACTCCCAAGCCCGTGCTCTTCCCACTAAGCCATGCTGCTTAGAGAGGAAGGAAGGTAGAGAGTTAAAAGAGAGGGTTGGAAGGAGGGTGAGAGACATAAGGAAGAAGAAATACGGGGAAGAGAGGGGAGAGGCAGAGGTAAGAGGCAGGGAGGGAGGGAGGAAGAGAGGGAAGAAGAGAGAAGAAAGAGAGAAAGATGAAGGAAAGGGCAGTTGACTGGGAGCAAGAATGCTTACTCCCCTCTCCCCTCACCTTCCCTCACATCAGTTAGAGTCATAGTTTTCTTTCTATTTTCTACAGAACTCTCAGTGACTCCCAGGATCCTTCCAAATTGAATTTAGTTTCCAGGATTTAACTGGTGTGAATAGAAATGCCTTCATTAAATATACAAACCGCCAGAATATTAAAACTTTCAGCTTGGTGTTGGAGTCAAACAAAGGAGCACTCTGTTAGTACCTCAATATTAATTATTATTGCATTATTTATTTATGCCCCACCCTAAAATGTGCATGATGTAATCTAGCAATTAAGATTGTTTTATTTAATATTTATTGAGCACCACAATACGATAGCAACTGATCTATATAAAATGAGCCCTTATAACTCCAGAGAGCTTATTTCCTATCTCTGGGCCTGAAGCGAGCAGAGTGATTGCATGAGAGGGCGATGGTGGAGTCTAATGGATGCTGTCTTCCCTGAAAGAGATCGGGAAACGCAACAGGAACCAGGAAGTAAAGCGGACCCATTCGGTTTCATATTTCAAGACGAATTCGAGCTTCATCTCCAGCAGATGAAGTTTCATCAGATGCAGGCTCTTCTGGATTGAGAAGTAGAAGAAAGGACAGGGAAGAAGGAGGGGCCCCTCAAGAGGTTTCTCAATAACAACCAGGTGTATTATTTTTTTTTTTTTCAGTTTTTCAGGGAGCCACTGAATAATCCACTCCAACAGTGGAAAAATCCAAACCGTGTTCACCACTTGCTTGGGTGCTCTGCTCTCATTTGGCTACAATATCTTTCCCAGGAAGCCCCACTACCTCTCTGTCACCCTGGTGGACCAAAAGTGTGGTGGTGACAGTATTCCCAGTGAGTGCAGTGCATGATCAAAAGCAATTGGTATGCACAATAATAATCACAATGGAATTTGTTAAGCGTTTAACTATGTGCCAGCCACTGTACTAAGTGCTGGGATGATATAAGTAATCATGTTGAACACAGTCTCTGTCCCATTTGGGGCTCATAGTCTCAATCGCCATTTTACAGAGGAGGGAACTGAGTCCCAGAGAAGTGACTTGCCCAAGGTCACACAGCAGACAAGCGGCAGAGCAGGGAATTAGAACCCACGACCTTCTGACTCCCGGGCCCTGCTCCATCCACTACGCCAAGCCGCTTCTCTAGATACACAAGGCGTGATCTCTGCCCACCAGGAGCTTACGGGCACTAGGCAGAAACATTTTTCCCCAGAGAAAAGTTTCATATGGACAAGTGAGTGGAGCGGGGTACGCTTTTCCTGACTTCCTGCTTCCAAAAAAGGTCTCCAAAAGAGCTTGAAACTGGAGTTTTATATTCACTTTGCTCTTTCTAAAATTCCTCTTTTTGACTTTTCAAAACCCTTCTGATGATTTGTTCCTTTGCCCGCTTCCTACTACTAATAGTTACGGTTTTTGTTAAGCCATTTGCATAAGTCAAGCTGATAATACCAGTAGATCAGACACAGTCCCTGGCCCACATGGGGCTCCCTGTTTAAGGGGGAGGGAGAACAGATGTTTTACAGATAAGGAACAGAGAGCCGAGGAATTTTCCCAAGGTGGCAACAAGTGGCTAAGGCAGGATTAGGTCCCAGCTCTCTTATCTCCAAGGCCTAGTGACCGTTGTTTTGGGCTATGCTGTTTCTACTGGGAAGCAGCCATTTTCCTCAGAGTGCTTATTCTCATTTTTGACGGAAGTGGCCGGTGCCTTCTCTTGCTTCATCTCGGATCGCCCGAAACACCCGCTAAGAGGTTGTATTCTACGCTGCCTCGGTTTCTGCCCTACACATTGTTGCCGGGGGTACTGATCAGCTACTGTCTGTAAAATTAATACTGGTATCTGTTAAGCGCTTACTCTGTGCCCAGCACTTTTCTAAGCACCGGGTGCACTAAACTCCTTTCCATTCATTCACTTGTTCATTCAATCTTATTTATTGTGTGCAGAGCACTGTGCTAAGAACTTGGGAAAGTAAAATGCAACAATAAACAGTGACATTCCCTGCCCATAGCAAGCTTACAGACTCGAGGGAAAATTTCTAGTGGCTGTATGGTATTTGTTAATCATGTACTATGTGCCCGGCACTGTACTAAACACTGGGGTGTTTAGTAGCAGCAGCAGCAGCAGCAGCAGCGTGGTTCAGTGGAAAGAGCACGGGCTATGGAGTCAGAGGTCATGAGTTCGAATCCCTGGTCTGCCACTTGTCAGCTGTGTGACTGTAGGCAAGTCACTTCACTTCTCTGTGCCTCAGTTACCTCATCTGTAAAATGGGGATAAAGACTGTGAGCCCCACGTGGGACAATCTGATTCCCCTGTGTCTACCCCAGCACTTAGAACAGTGCTCTGCACATAGTAAGCGCTTAACAAATGCCAACATTATTATAAGCGAATAGGGTTAGACACAGTCCCTGTAGCACGGGGGCTCATACTCTCAATCCCCATTTTACAGATGAGAGAACTGAGGCACAGAGAAGGGAAGTGACTTGCCCAAGATCACACAGCAGACAAGCAGTGGAACGGGGATCAGAACCCATAACCTTCCGACTCCCAGGACCGGGCTCTATCCACTACCCACTAGGCCATGCTGAGTTTGGAATCTCGATGCTGAATCATCTTGATGCTGAATCAAACCATCAATCAGTGGTATTTATTCATCCCCTACTGTGTTCAGGGAACTGTACTGAACACTTGGGAGAGTATAATACAACAGAGTTGGTAGACACATTACCTTCCCATGAGGGTCTGGAGGATAGCAGCTGAAAGGCACCTAATCTTTCTGAGCTTCAGCTCTTTTTTTTAAAAAAAATGGTATTTGTTAAGTGCTTACTATGTGCCAGGCACCATTCCAAGCACTGGGGTAGATGCGAGGTAATCAGGTTGGACACAGTCCCCGTCCCACAAGGAACACACAGTCTCTATCCCTATTTTACAGATGAGGTAACCGATGTACAGAGAATAATAATGTTGGTATTTGTTAAGCGCTTACTATGTGCCGAGCACTGTTCTAAGTGCTGGGGGAGATACAGGGTCATCATGTTGTCCCACGTGAGGCTTACAGTCTTCATCCCCATTTTACAGATGAGGTACTGAGGCACAGAGAAGTGCAGTGACTCGCGCACGGTCACACAGCTGCCAAGTGGCAGTGAAGTGACTTGCCCAAGGACACGCAGCAGACAGGCGGCGGAGCCGGGATTAAACCGGGGTCCTTGTGACTCCCAGGCCCGTGCTCTAACCATTGAGCGATGCTTCTTTCTGACTGCAGCTGCAGCAGAGGTACAGTTAATAATGTTGGTATTTGTTAAGCACTTACTATGTGCCGAGCACCGTTCTAAGCGCTGGGGGAGATACAGGGTCATCAGGTTGTGCCACGTGAGGCTCACAGTTAATCCCCATTTTACAGATGAGGTAACTGAGGCACAGAGAAGTGAAGTGACTTGCCCACAGTCACACAGCTGACAAGTGGCAGAGCCGGGATTCAAACTCATGACCTCTGACTCCCAAGCCCGGGCTCTTTCCACTGAGCCACGCTGCTGAACACTATAAAATGATAGGTGGTGTCAGGCTACGGAGTGCTATCCACCAATATAAAAATCTGGTCAACCACTCAGGATTTAAACAGGGATTTCAGCTCTAATGGGATGGGGATGTTTCTTTTTGTAACCAGTAGCAGGATCGATTAGACCGTAAGCCCGTCAAACGGCAGGGACTGTCTCTATCTGTTGCCGACTTGTTCATCCCAAGCGCTTAGTACAGTGCTCTGCACATAGTAAGCGCTCACTAAATACTTTGAATGAATGAATCCTTCCTTATGAGTTTGATTGAGTTTAGAGTAATAATAATAATAATAATGTTGGCATTTGTTAAGCGCTTACTACGTGCAGAGCACTGTTCTAAACACTGGGGTAGATACAGGTAATCCGGTTGTCCCACTTGCGGCTCACAGTCTTCATCCCCACTTTACAGATGAGGTAACTGAGGCACAGAGAAGTTAAGTGACTTGCCCACAGTCACACAGCAGACAAGTGGCAGAGCCGGGATGCGAACCCATGACCTCTGACTCCCAAGCCCGGGCTCTTTCCTCTGAGCCACGCCGCGTAATGGAAGGATTAGAATTGTTTTAGCAACTCCAACTGCCTGTTAGGAGAGATCAGGGGCCTAGGAATCAGAGGACCTGGGTTCTAATCCTGGTGTGTCACTCATTTTCTGTGAAACCTTGGGGAAAGTCACTTACCTTCTCTGTGCTTTCGTTGCCTCATCTGTAAAATGGGGATTCAGTACCCATTCTCCTTCCCCGATAGATTGAGTTCCATGTGGGAAAGGAATTTTACCGGATTATCCAGTATCTATCCCATGTTTAAGTCTATGCTTGGCATAGTAAGTGCTCAATATATATATCACATTAATATTATTATTATTACATGGCTTAGTGGAAATTGCTCAGGCTTGAGAGTCAGAGGTTGTGGGTTCTAATCCCACCTCTGCCACTTGTCAGCTGTGTGACTTTGGGCAAGTCACTTAACTTCTCTTTGCCTCAGTTACCTCATCTGTGAAATGGAGATGAAGATTGTTAGCCCCACATGGGACAACCTGATTACCTTGTATCTACCCCAGTGCTTAGAACAGTGCTTGGCACATAGCAAGCACTTAACAAATACCACTCTTCTTCCTCTTCTTCTTATTGTTATATAATTTCTCTCTGGGAGATTGGGTAAGAACATTTCACAACTTCCTATTCATTGTCATCCTAACAGCCATCCTTAATACACCTAAATATTTCATTCCTATCATCAGCACCTTTGGCAACACATATATTTTCTTTCGGACTCTCATTTATATATTCAATTATTTATTCTGCTATTTCATCCTGACATATTTGAACTCATTATATCCTCCCAGCCTCTCCCCGCTATAGTCTACGCCGCAAACTGCTTCTTGGATCCCCTCCTGAAGCATCCCTCGCTCCACCATCTCTCCTCAAAACCCTCGTCTGTCTCCCTGGATCTCTTGGTATCGGGCAGCGTGATCTAGTGGATAAAGCTTGGGCTTGGGAGTCAGAAAGGACCAGGGTTCATTCATTCATTCATTCAATAGTATTTATTGAGCGCTTACTAGGTGCAGAGCACTGTACTAAGCGCTTGGAATGTACAAATCGGTAACAGATAGAGACAGTCCCTGCCCTTGGAGGGGCTTACAGTTCTAATCCCAGCTCCACCACCTGTCTGTTGTGTGACCGTGGGCAAGTCATTTCACTTCTCTGGGGCTCAGTTACCTCAACTGTAAACTAGGACAGGGACTGTGTCCAACCTGAAACTTTTTTATCTACCCCAGTGTTTAGTACAATCTGCTTTGAGGCTTTCCACCGTCTGACCTCAACTTACCTATTCTTTCTTCACCCATTGTCCCCCAGCTGTGTGACTGTGGGCAAGTCACTTAACTTCTCTGTGCCTCAGTTCCCTCATCTGTAAAATGGGGATTAAGACTGTGAGCCCCTAGTGGGACAACCTGATTACCCTGTATCTACCCCAGCGCTTAGAACAGTGTTCTGCACCTAGTAAGCGCTTAACAAATACCAACATTGTTATTATTATTCTTCACTCCTCCCAAGTCAATCGACTTGTAGTACCTCATTCACAGATCTTCTGCCTCCATTCTCTTGCTGTTCCCCACAGTTTGGAATTTCTCCCAACCCCCACCTCCCCATATCAAACAGATCACTGCTCTTCTCACATTCAAATCCCTCCTAAAATCCGGTTTCCTCCAACAAGACTTTTTCAATTAATAATAATAATAATAATAATAATAAGAAGAATGATATTTGTTAAGCACTTACTATGTGCCTGGCACTGTACTAAGCGCTGGGGTGGTTACAACGTGGCTCAGTGGAAAGAGCCTGGGTTTCGGAGTCAGAGGTCATGAGTTCGACTCCCGGCTCTGCCACTTGTCAGCTGGGTGACTGTGGGCGAGTCACTTCACTTCTCTGGGCCTCAGTTCCCTCATCTGTAAAATAGGGATTAAAAGTGTGTGAGCCCCAGGTGGGACCACCTGATGACCCTGTATCTCCCCCAGCGCTTAGAACAGTGCTCGGCACTTAGTAAGCACTTAACAAATACCAACATTATTATTACAAGCAACTTGGATTGGACAGAGTCCCTGTCCCACATAGGGCTCACATTCTCAATCCCCATTTTACAAAGGAGGGAACTGAGAAGTGAAGTGACTTGCGCAAGGTCACACAGTAGACAACTAGCGGAGCTGTGATTATTAATAATAATAATAATGGTGGTATTTTTAAGTGCTTACTATGTGCAGAGCATCGTTCTAAGCGCTGGACCGATTTGTACATTCTAAGTGCTTAGTACAGTGCTCTGCACATAGTAAGAGCTCAATAAATACTGTTGAATGAATGAATGAATACAAGGTAATCAGGTTGTCCCACGTGAGGGCTCACAGTCTTCATCCCCATATTACAGATGAGGGAACTGAGGCACAGAGAAGTAGGGCTCATGAGTTCGAATCCCAGCTCTGCCACTTGTCGGCTGTGTGACTGTGGGCAAGTCACTTAACTTCTCTGTGCCTCAGTTCCTTCATCTGTAAAATGGGGATTAAGACTGTGAGCCCCACGTGGGACAACCTGATTCCCCTATGTCTACCCCAGCGCTTAGAACAGTGCTCGGCACATAGTAAGCGCTTAACAAATACCAACATTATTATTATTATTATTAAGTGACTTGCCCACAGTCACACAGCTGACAAGTGGCAGAGTCAGGATTTGAATCCGTGACCTCTGACTCCCAAGCCCGTGCTCATTCCACTGAGATCTCCCAGCACCCTGAGATAAAATATCCCTTCAGACAATTCTGGCACTTATGAATGCATTTCCATCCTCCAGACTCAGGTATGTAAGTCTGCCTTTTTTTATTTTTGACATCTCTAGTTGTAATTGTTTTCATGTTTGTCTCACCCATTAACAGGGCAGGGAAAGTTCCAAGTGAGCACAGAAACCTGTTATTTAGTTGTCATTTCATAACCCTCCTAAAATCACATCTCCTCCAGGAAGTCTTCCTGGACTAAGCCCTCATTTCTCCCACCTACCATCTCCTCTGTATCCACTATGCACGTGTACCCCTGTATACCCCTTAAACACTTTAATACTCACCCCAGGCCCAAAGCACCTATGTACCTTTCCTAATACTCTCCTACTTCACCTCTCTGCAATTTGTTTTAAAGTTTGTTTCCCTCCTTATGGGCAGGGATTGTGTGGCCTAGTGGATGGAGCACAGGCCTGGGAGTCAGAAGGTTTTGGGTTCTAGTCCCAGCTCTGCCCCTTGTCTGCTGTGTGACCGTGGGCAAGTCACTTAACTTCTCTGGGCCTCAGTGATCTCATCTGTAAAATGGGGATTAGGACTGTGAGCCCCAACCTGATCACCTTGTATCTCCCCCAGCATTTAGAACAGTGCTTTGCACATAGTAAGCACTTAACAAATACTAGTATTATTATTATTATTATTCAAAGATCCTCTGACTCCCAGGCCTGTGCTCTTTCCACAATCTAATCGGGTCGAAGAAAGGTTTATTTATGGTATTTGTTAAGTACATACTATGTGCTAGGCAATGTACCAACGGCTGGGGTAGTTACAAGTGAATCAGATTAGACACAGTCCATCTCCCACATGGAGCTCACAGTCTTAATTCTCGTTTTACAATCCGCATTTTGCAGATGAAGAAACTGAGAACAGAGATGTTAAGTGACTTTTCCAAGGTGATACAACAAGTAAGAGGCAGGGTTAGGATTAGAACTCTAGGTCTCCTATGCTCTATCCACTAGACCATGCTGTTTCTCTGGAGGTATTTGTTAAATACCTCCCTTAATGATGTTGTATGGAATGCCGGATGTACGAGTTGTGTACTACAGTCCATTCTTCACTCTGCTGCCCGGATTATCTTTCTGCAGAAACTTTCAGGGCATATCACCTCCCTCCTCAAAAATCTCCAGTGGTTGCCTATCAACCTTCGTATCAAACAAAAACTCTTCACTCTTGGCTTCAAAGCTCTCCATCACCTTGCCCTCTCCGACCTCACCTCCCTTCTCTCCTTCCGCAGCCCAGCCCCCACACTCCGCTCTTCGGACGCCGCTAACCTCCTCACTGGGCCTTGTTCTCGCCTGTCTCGCTGTTGACCCCTGGCCCATGTCCTATTTCTGGCCTGTAACGTCCTCCCTCCTCACATCCACCCAACAATTACTCTTCCCCCCTCCAAAGCCCTATTGAAGGGCACACCTCCTCCAAGAGGCCTTCCCAGACTGAACCCCCTTTTTCCTCAGCTCCCCCTCCCTTCCGTGTCACCTTGACTCATTCCCTTTGCTCTTCCCCCTCGCCCCACAGCACTTATGTATATATCTATAATTCTTTTTATTTATTTATAATGATGACTGTTTACTTGATTTGATGTATATATATCTATAATTCTTTTTTTATTGTTGCTAGTTTACTTGCTTTGATATATCTTCCCCCTTTTAGACTGTAAACCCACTGTGAGCAGGGATTGTCTCTATTGTTGAATTGTACTTTCCAAGCGCTTAGAACAGTGCTCTGCACACAGTAAGCACTCAAAAATTATGATTGAATGAATGAATAAGGGAATGAATGCAGCCCATGGTGCCGTGAGACTGGATGTGGTGAGAGTGAGCAGCGTGATGTGATGACACACGTGGAATGGAAGGGGTCGGCCGATCTTTCCCCCGTTGGGCAACCAGAAGCCCGAAGCCCACCCTGACTCTGACATCTATTGGGAAGATTCCTTCAGAAGAAGAGTTCTCAAAGAGAGAGTAAACATGTTGGTGTTCAGTAAGAGATTCTTCTAGGTTGGCAGTGTCCCTGTAAGAGAAAACAACTCCCGCTTCTGCTTAATCAAGTGTTAAAAGCACTTTCAGTAGCAGCCAGTGTGCTGACAGGGACGGCTTTAAAATATTACTCGTCACTTGAAAGGGCAAAGGGAAACTTTCTCCTGGTAAACCAGGAATTAGCCATCTTTACTATCTTGGATGATTTATGCCTGGGTTAAGGTCAACGCCGATAGGTGAAAGAATGACGAGGAAGGAAGAAGTTCCACTGAGTTATTGGCTGAGCAAACTCTCAGGGCATTCAACATCAGAGCTCAGAATAGTAATGATCAGGTCACCACTCTCAACTCCACCCTCTCTACTCAACTCTCTCACCCCCCTTTCCCTCCGCCGCTCTCGCTCCACTAACCCACAGCCCTGGATCACCTCCTCTGTCCACCTCCTACCCTCCTATGCTCGAGCTGCCGAGGGCCCCTGGCGAAAGTCCTAGCGCCAAGCCGACCTCACACACTTCAAATTTATCCTTTCCTGCCTTAACTCTGCCCTCTCCTCCGCCAGGCAAAACTTCTTCTCCTCCCTCATCGACACCCATGCCCGTCACCCCCGCCGATTGTTCCGGACCTTTAACTCTCTCCTTAGGCCCCCTGTTCCTCCACCCCCCCATCTCTCACCCCCAATGATCTGGCCACCTATTTCATCATGAAAATGAACACAATCAGGTCTGAGCTCCCCAAAGTCACCCCTCTGCCTCTCCCCTCCCCCCCACCGACCCTCTCCCCTACTTTTCCATCCTTCCCTGCAGTATCCTCAGAGGAGATCTCCTCCCTCCTCGCAGGTGCCACCCCCTCCACCTGCGCCTCGGACCCCATTCCCTCTCACCTTATTAAAACCGTTCCCCCTGCCCTCCTCCCTTCTTTAACTTCTATTTTTAACCACTCAATCTCCAAGGGCTCCGTCCCCTCTGCCTTCAAACATGCCCACGTCTCCCCCATCCTAAGAAAACCCGCTCTCGACCCCACTTCCCCCTCCAGTTATCGCCCTATCTCCCTACTACCCTTCCTTTCCAAAATCCTAGAACGAATCGTCTACAATCGATGCCTAGAATTCCTTAACTCCCATTCTCTCCTGGACCCCCTCCGATCTGGCTTCCGTCCCCTCCACTCTACCGAGACTGCTCTCTCTAAGCTCACCCGTGACCTCCTTCTTGCCAAATCCAATGGCTCCTACTCCATTCTGATCCTCCTTGACCTCTCTGCTGCCTTTGACACTGTCGACCATCCCCTCCTCCTCCATACCTTATCTCACCTTGGCTTCACGGACTCCATCCTCTCCCGGTTCTCCTCTTATCTCTCTGGCCGGTCATTCTCGGTCTCCTTCGCGGGCGCCTCCTCCCCCTCCCATCCTTTAACTATTGGAGTTCCTCAAGGGTCAGTTCTCGGCCCTCTTCTGTTCTCCATTTACACTCACTCCCTCGGTGAACTCATCCGCTCTCACGGCTTTGACTACCATCTCTACGCAGATGACACGCAGATCTACATCTCCGCCCCTGTCCTCTCCCCCTCCCTTCGGGCTCGCATCTCCTCCCGCCTCCGGGACGTCTCCACCTGGATGTCGGCCCGCCACCTAAAACTCAACATGAGCGAGACCGAGCTCCTCATCTTCCCTCCCAAACCCGGTCCTCTCCCAGACTTCCCTATCACCGTGGATGGCACGACCGTCCTTCCCGTCTCTCGGGCCCGCGATCTCGGTATCATCCTCGACTCGTCTCTCTCGTTCACCCCACGCATCCTATCCGTTACCGAGACCTGCCGGTTTCACCTCTACGATATCGCCAAGATCCGCCCTTTCCTCTCCACCCAAACGGCTACCTTACTGCTACGGGCTCTCGTTATATCCCGGCTAGACTACTGTGTCATCCTTCTCTCTGAACTCCCTTCCTCCTCTCTCGCCCCCCTCCGGTCTATTCTTCACTCCGCTGCCCGGCTCATCTTCCTGCAGAAACGATCTGGGCCTGTCACTACCCTTCTTAAACACCTCCAGTGGTCGCCTATCAACCTCCGCTCCAAACAAAAACTCCTCACTCTAGGCTTCGAGGCTCTCCATCACCTTGCCTCTTCCTACCTCTCCTCCCTTCTCTCTTTCCACCGCCCACCCCGTACGCTCTGCTCCTCCGCCACCCACCTCCTCACCGTCCCTCGGTCTCACCCATCCCGCCGTCGACCCCCGGGCCACATCCTCCCGCAGTCCCGGAACGCCCTCCCTCCTCACCTCCGCCAAACCGATTCTCTTCCCCTCTTCAAAACCCTACTTAAAACTCACCTCCTCCAAGAGACCTTCCCAGACTGAGCTCCTCTTCTCCCTCTACTCCACCACCCCCCCTTCACCTCTCCGCAGCTAAAGCCTCATTTTCCCCTTTTCCCTCTGCTCCTCCACCTCTCCCTTCCCATCCCCACAGCACTGTACCCGTCCGCTCAACTGTATATATTTTCGTTACCCTATTTATTTTGTTAATGAATTGTACATCGCCTTGATTCTATTTAGTTGCCATTGTTTTACGAGATGTTCTTCCCCTCGACTCTATTTATTGCCATTGTTCTCATCTGTCCAACTCCCCCGATTAGACTGTAAGCCCGTCAAACGGCAGGGACTGTCTCTATCTGTTGCCGACTTGTTCATTCCAAGCGCTTAGTACAGTGCTCTGCACATAGTAAGCGCTCAATAAATACTATTGAATGAATTGATGAATGAATGAATAATAATAATAATAACAATAATAATAATAATGGTATTTGTTAAGTGCTTACTGTGTGCCGGGTACCGTAGTAAGAGCTGGTTGGTTACATGTAAATTGGGTGTACAAGGTCCCTGTCCATGGGGCTTGACGACTCAATCCCCATTTTACAGATGAGGTAATTGAGGCCCAGGTAACTGAAGCGACTTGCCCAAGGTCACACAGCAGACAAGTGGCGGAGCCATGATTAGAACCCAAGGCCTTCTGATTCCTGGGCCCGTGCTCTATCCACTACACCATCCTGCTGAATATTTAATAATAATAATAGTTGTTGCTATTATTATTTTACCATGCTGCTTGGGATGCCCAAGAATGCTGACTATTCAGTGCCTGAAAATTAACTCCATTACTGTTATTATTAAGGTATTTGTTAAGCACTTACTATGTACCAGGCTCTGTTCTAAGCACCGGGATAGATGCAAGCAAACGGGTTGGACACAGTCCCCGTCCCAAATGGGACTCACAGTCTCAATTCCCATTTTACAGATGAGGTAACTGAGGCCCAGTGAAGTGAATTGCCCGAAGCCACAGCAGACAAGGGTGGAGCTGGGATTAGAATCCATGGCCTTGCGACTCCCAGACCGGTGCTCTATCCACTATGCCATGTGTCTTTTTGTTGGAGACATCCATCAAATCAATCGACATCAATCAATGGTATATATTGAATGCTTACTGTGAGCAGAACACTGTATTAAGGCCTCGGGGTAGTACAATATAGTAGAGTGGCTAGACCCAGTCCCCGCCTACAAGGAGCTCACAATCTAGAAGGGGAGACAGACTTTAAAATAAATTGCAGCTAAGCATGTAAATAATAATAATAATGATAATGATGATATTTGTTAAGCGCTTACTATGTGCCAAACACTGTTCTGAACACTGGGATAGATACAAGGTATTCAGCTTTTCCCATGTGGGGCTCACCCTCTTAATCCCACCTCTGCCACTTGTATGCTGTGTGACTTTTGACAAGACACTTAACTTCTCTGTGCCTCAGTTCCCCCACCTGTAAAATGAGGATTAAAAGTGTGAGCCCCACGTGGGACAACCTGATTACCCTGTATCTATCCCAGAGCTTAGAACAGTGCTTGACACATAGTAGCACTTAACAAATACCATCATTATTATTATTATTATCCCCATTTTCTAGATGAGGTAACTGAGGCGCTGAGAAGTAAGTGACTTGCTCAAGGTCACACAGCAGACAAGCGGCGGAGCCGTGATTAGAAGCCACGTTCTCTGACCCCCAAGCCCTTGCTCTTGCCACCAAACCATGCTGGTTCTCATATAAATGTGGTGGGGCTGGGCAGGGGGAAAATATCAATTGCTTAAAGTGTTCAAAGCCAAGCACGTTAGGCGACGGACAACACTGGAACATTTCTGATCCCAGAAACAGAAGAAATATTTGTCTCCTAGAACTCTCATTTTAGGTTCACCTTATGTTAGAGAAGCAGAGAAAACAGCACCAACTGTACCAACATTAAGTTCAACAATTCAGTGAGGGGTGATTTTTTTTCAAGTCCAACGAGGTCTGGAATGTGGATCTGTTGTATTGTACCCTTCCAAGTGCTCAGTACATTAAGCTGCACAAATTAAGTGCTCAATAAATACCACTGATTGATTGATTGATTGATCCCACGTCGGTCTTGTCGGCCACATTCATCCCCACAGATGAACTTCACCCTCAGTGGTGTCTTCTTCAAATATGAAGACGACTTTATGGAGAAGCAGCATAATCCTGTAGGAAGCTCACAGGTCTGGGAGTTAGGAGACCTGGTTTCTAATCCTGGTTCTGCCACTTGCCTGTTCTGTGACCATGGGCAAGTTAGCTTCTCTGTGCCTCAGTTTCTTCAGCTGCAAAATGGGGATTAAATACCTCTACTCTCTCCCTCTTAGACTGTGAGCCACATGTGGGATAGGGACTGTGTCCAACCTGATGATCTTATCTCTTCTATCCATTCATTTAGTCAATTGTATTTATTGAGCGCTCACTCTGTGCAAAGCCCTGAACTAAGCTCTTGGGAGAGTACGATATGATCATTAACAGACACATCTCCTGCCCACAATGAGTTTAGAGTCTAGAGGTGGAGACAGATATTAATATTCATAAGTAAATAAATAAATAAAACATGTATACATAAATGCCATGGGCTGCCAGTGTTTAGTAGAGCGCAAGGCACACAGAATGTGCTTTAACAAATAGCACAGTTATTATTAGAAAAAGTTGATCATTAAAGAATCTCATCTAGAAAAGGGAAGAGTGAGCTACATTATGATTTCCAAGGAGGTAGAGTTGGACATGTCTGCATCGTTCAACGGGGACCACATTGACAAGCCCAGAGGGAATTCGGTTCTTGTAATTCTTTCCGGCATCTTGAGGTTTTTGCAAGGCGGATCGAGTTCTTAAGTGAGCTCCACATCTAACTTGGATCAGACTACCTCTGCCTTGCAATAGGGATGAAATTATTTGATGTGAATGGATGATGCTTCCATGTGAATGGATGATGCTTCCATGTGACCTCACTAGCAGGTGGTAGGTGCTAGGGAAGCAGCATGGAAGCTGGTCATTATTGATTCCTTAACCACTCGATCAGTCAACCGATTAATAGTGTGTAGTGGGCAGCTCCTGGGAGAAGAGCACTGAACTCAGAACTTGGGAGACTACAAGAGGGGTAAAAGACGCTTCCTTTGTCCTTGAGGGGTTTACAGTCTAAGGGGGATTAAACTACCATCTAATCTATCAATCCTATTTACTGGTTGTTTTCTCGATGCGCAAATGCAACAGAGTTGGTAGAAGTGATTCCTGACTTCCAGGAGCTTAAAATCTGGTGGGAGATTCAATCATATTTATTCTCATATTTTACGAGAAGCAACGTGGCTCAGTGGAAGGAGCCCGGGCTTGGGAGTCAGAGGTCGTGGGCTCTAATCCCGGCTCCGCCACTTGTCAGCTGTGTGACTTTGGGCAAGTCACTTCCCTTCTCTGGGCCTCAGTTACCTCATCTGTAAAATGGGGATGAAGACTGTGAGCCCCATGAGGGACAACCTGATCACTTTGTATCCCCCCAGCGCTTAGAACAGTGCTTTGCACATAGTAAGCGCTTAATAAATACCAACGTTAACATTATTCAGTGCCTACTATGTGCAGAGCCCTGAACTAAGTGCTTGGGGGAGGACATTATAACAATATAACAGAGTCATTGCCTGCACACAATGAGCTTACAGTCTAGAGGGGAAGACAGACATTAGTATAAATAAATAAAATGAGAGATATGTCCGTATGCATGCTGTGGAGCTGGTGGGGGGGGAGTGATTCAAGGGAACAAGTCAGGATGTCGCTGAAGGGAGTGGGAGAAAAGGAAAGGAGGGCTTTGTCAGGGAAGGCCTCTTGGAAGAGATGTGTCTTCATTAAAGCTTTGAAGTGGGGGAGAGTCATCACCTGTCAGATATGGAGAGGGTGGACGTTCCAGGCCAGTGGCAGGATGTGGGCAAGAGGTTTGCAGAGAGATCGATGGGATCGAGGTACAGTGAGTAGGTTAGCCTTAGAGGATCAAAGTGAGCAGGCTGGGTTGTATAATAATAATAATAATAATCATGGTATTTGCTTACTTTGTGCCAAGCACTGTTCTAAGTGCTGGGGTAGATACAAAGTAATCAGGTTGTCCTGTGTTTGGGCTCACAGACTTAATTCCCACTTTACAGATGAGGTAACTGAAGCACAGAGAAGTGAAGTGACTTGCCCAAAGTCACCCAGCTGATAAGTGGCAGAGCCAGGATTAGAACCCCCGACCTCTGACTCCCAAGGTCATGCTCTTGCCACTAATAATAATGTTGGTATTTGTTAAGCGCTTACTATGTGCCGAGCACTGTTCTAAGCGCTGGGGTAGATACAGGGTAATCAGGTTGTCCCACGTGAGGCTCACAGTTAATCCCCATTTTACAGAAGAGGTAACTGAGGCACAGAGAAGTTAAGTGACTTGCTCACAGTCACACAGCTGACAAGTGGTGGAGCTGGGATTCGAACTCATGATCTCTGACTCCCAAGCCTGTGCTCTTTCCACTAAGCCACGGCGCTTCTCTTAGGGGTACTAGGAGAGTAGCTAGGTGAGTTAGGAGTGACCAAGGTGATTGAGGGCTTTAAAGCTGATGGTAAGGACGTTCTGTTTAGTACTCTACCAAACGTCTAGGACAGCGCTCTGCCCACAGTAAGGCCTCAATAGATGTGATTGAATGAATAATAATAATACTAATAATGGCTTGTGTTAAGCGCTTACTTTGTGCAAAGCACTGTTCTAAGCTCTGGGGAGGATACAGTGATCAGGTTGTCCCACGTGGGGCTCACAGTCTTAATGCCCATTTTACAGATGAGGTAACTGAGGCCCAGAGAAGTTAAGTGACTTGCCCATATTCACACAGCTGACAAGCAGCAGAGCTGGGATTTGAACCCATGACCTCTGACTCCCCGGCCCGGTGCTCTTTTCACTGAGCTTTGTGGGCAGCACTTAGAACAGTGTTCCATGCTTAGAACAGTGCTTTGTCTATATTAAGCACTTAACAAATACCATCATTATTATTAACCATTCATGTTTCATGAAGAGTGAGGATACAGGGACTGAACGTTTCTGTGGAAAAACGATCCACAAAGCAGAGTGAAGTATGGACTGGAGTAGGAAGAGACAGGAGGCAGGGAGTCGGCAAGGAGGTTTTTACAATAATCAAGGCGGGATAGGATAAATTCTTGGATTAGCATAGCAGGAGTTTGGATGGAGAGGAAAGAGCAGATTTTATTGATGTTTTGCAGATTGAATTGACAGGATTAAGTGATAGATTGAGTGAAAGAGAGGAGACAAGGATAACGCCAAGGTTACGAGCTTGTATGACAGAAAGGGTGGTGGTGCCGTCTAAAGAAGAGGGCACATCCCTGTCCAGCTCCCACTAAACTGGGCATATGCTCCCTAGAGCTGTCCAGACGTGCATTTGGGTGTGAGAATGAGAGGAGTGGACCAGCAGATAGTTTTTCATAATGTCTAATCTCGGCTCTTTCATCACTACATGTGATCTGGTATGCAAGTTCCGGACCACGGTTTTCACGTTTTTTCATCTGTGAATTGGGGTTAATAAGGGGCGTATTGACTCTGGTGTAGATGAGTAGCCTAAAGGAGAGGATATAATAATGTTGGTATTTGTTAAGCGCTTACTATGTGCAGAGCACTGTTCTAAACGCTGAGGTAGATGCAGGGTAATCAGCTTGTCCCACGTGAGGCTCACAGTCTTCATCCCCATTTTACAGATGAGGTGACTGAGGCTCCGAGAAGTTTAGTGACTTGCCCACAGTCACACGGCTGACAAGTGGCAGACCGGGATTCGAGCCTCAGTGACCTCATCTGTAAAATGGGGATTAAGACTGTGAGCCTTACATGGGACAACCTGATGACCCTGTATAATAATAATGTTGGTATTTGTTAAGCGCTTACTATGTGCCGAGCACTGTTCTAAGCGCTGGGGTAGACATAGGGGAATCAGGTTGTCCCACGTGGGGCTCACAGTCTTAATCCCCATTTTACAGATGAGGGAACTGAGGCACAGAGAAGTTAAGTGACTTGCCCACAGTCACACAGCCGACAAGTGGCAGAGTTGGGATTCGAACTCATGAGCCCTGACTCCAAAGCCCGTGCTCTTTCCACAGAGCCACGCTGCTTCTCTTCTACCCCAGCGCTTGGAACAGTGCTCTGCACATAGTAAGCGCTTAACAAATACCAACATTATTATTATTATTATTACAGAGAAGGTTTTTCTGACCTGATTAACTTGTACCTACCCCGGCATTCCCCTCTCAGGATGGCACCTGGAGAGTTTCCAGTTCTCTACCAGTCTCGGCTATGGGAGGGAGAGTCAAGCAGAGGCCTGTCCGTTCCATTCCTAGCTTGGGCAGTAGCTGGTGAGTGGAAGGCCATCTGCTACAAGGCAAAACTCATCCGTGATGGGCAGCAGAGGCACGGGAGAGAATCGAGGAAGAAAACTCGAGTTTGTTGTGTGGAAGAAGGAAGAAAACGCTATGGATCCACTACCAGAACGATTGCAGATGGAGGTGGGGTGTTCTGAGAGAGATGTGTCCATGGAGTCGCTATGGGTCATAAATGACTCAGAATAAGACAAGACCTCAGCATTTAAAACAGTGGTCGACATACAGTCACCACTTAATACATTATTATGATTTTGATGACGACGGCGATGATGATGATTCTCGGTGCCTCAGATTCCTCTTCTGCAAAATGAGGATTCAATACCTGTTCTCCCTCCTACTTAGACTGCGAGCCCCATTTGGGACAGAAACAGTCAGCCCTGATTATCTTATCTCTACCCCAGCATTTAGTACAGTGCTTGGCACATAGTAACCACTTTTATTATTAAATTACGGAAAGGAAGGAGAAGAGGAGGGGGGTCAATACACTTTTTTCAAGCACAAAGCGAAGTAGACCTATGAATTTATGTTATATGCGGAGAAAATATACCGCTCGTGAAGAAAACTCAGCTTTCACGATGCTTCCTTAACACAAATGCAATGCCTCTTCTCCACCCCTCGAATAATACTCTTTTGCTCCCGAGCAATGTTTCAGTCAAAGAATTTGGCTAAATATAGCAGCTCCCACTGGCTCCAGCAAAGATATGTCTGTCAGCAGGTCTGTTTAGGGCTTTGTAACTTAGCCACAAGCTAAAGCTTTAGGCTGCCACTCGGCACTTAGGGGCTTCAGTCCCAGACAGGTTTTATTTGTACTTTTTATTTTAAGAGAGAGACCCACATGGTCTACACACCTCAAATGTATCAATATGTCCAGACTTCACTTCAGACCTGAAATCGAAGAGCTCTGAAGGAAAACGGGAAGCACCCATCTTCAATTTATCGGGCTTTTGGGTTACTAAAAAAGAACCGTCTTTAATATTTTATTCAGGATTATTTGTCATATGTATTTATAGTTCTATCATACCTTTTCATTTATTTCCTTTATGAGAAACCTCCATTAACCCAGTGAATAGGGGGGCGTGCATCTTACTTTTTCCCTTTTACTCCCCGATGACTTGAATTTTCACTTCCTTGATTTTGCTTCTTGAAGACCAGAAGTCAGTGAAAGAAATGGGACAGTCAAGGGATCGAAAGGTTTGGGAGAGTGAAGGGATCTGGGTCAATTCTACTGGCTCACTTCATTCTCCGGGCTTTAACTCAGACTTCTGCAACAGCCAGGTTGTGTCCTGACGCCCTTGCCTGCTTCTATTCTCTTCTCCCCTTGCCTCCAGCCACCGCCCACGGAGTCAACACCCAGGATGGTCGTGACTTCTGCCTCTTCCCTCGGGCCCTTGGGCCCACCTCCAGCAACTGCCTCATGAGTGACACAAGGTCCCTTGGCAAAACGTTGAGCGGGCCTGACTTAACCTCTCTGAGCATCAGTTTCCTCAAGCGTGAAGTGGATAAAGTTTAGGCTTGTGTGTTTCCGGGAATGTTGGGAGAACTGTGTTTTGAAGACTACCTGTAGGGTACTTAAAGCTCCTCTTTGCACACAGTAAGCACTCAAGAAACGCCATTGATTGATTAAAGAAAGCTGCTCCATCAGAAAGCAATTTAAATCCAGTTCTGGAGGTTTCAAGTCATGGCCATTCATTACAAGGTTTCCTGTGCTGTTGAGTTCAGGGTGGTGGGGTGATGGGTTCTTGCTACTTGTCTTGGCTCAGGATGGAGCTCCCTTGGGGGGTTAGACTATCACAGGAACCTTGCTGTCTGGAAGGGACAAGTTGTTATCGCCTCCCAGATCTGGGGATTAGCTAATTGGTATTTACAGCATCACCTTGGCTTTGGCTGGAATCCTTGCCCAAGCCACACTTAACATGCCATAGAGTTGCAGCGTGACCTACTAGATAGAGCACAGGCCTGAGAGTCAGAAGGACCCAGGTTCTAATCTCGCTTCTACTGTGTGACCTTGGGCAAGTCACTTAAATTCTCTGTACCTCAATTTCCTCATCTATAAAATGGGGATTAAATCCTATTCCATCCTAGACTTTTAACGCCATGTGGGAGAGGGACTGTGTCCGTCCTGATTATCTTGATTATCTGATTATCCATCTCAGAGCTTAGAACCCTGCTTGACTCATAGTAATTGCTTAACCGGTATCATGATTATTGAACATTTACTGTGGCAGAGAAAATTATGACTCCCTCCAGATAGCATTTTGTTTCGATTTCTAGATTCCTGCTATAATAGCTTCTTCAGGTTCCTAGGCTTTTGCCTGTCTATAATTCTAATGGCCCTCTTTACTCGTAGTTACTATGAACTTTTCTCACAACAACTCCATTAGAAAAGTTATTTTTTGAATGAATATTTTAGGTTCCTTGTACACAAGGTTTGTGTTTGCCTGCTCTACTGCAGTCCCCCATTTAGAACGTGAGCCCGCTATTGGGCAGGGATTGTCTCTATCTGTTGCCAAATTGTACACTCCAAGTGCTTAGAACAGTGCTCTGCACATTGTAAGCGCTCAATCAATACTATTGAATGAATGAATGGTCTCCCAAGTGCTTAGTACAGTGCTCTGTAAACAGTAAATGTTAAAGAAAAATTATTGCTTGATGATTTGAGTTCTGAATTTGAACAGAGCAAAACAAATCCCCTGAGGTAAAACAAAACCCACAGTGTAACAGTAGTGGTAATATTTAGTAATAGCATTTATTAATTTTTCAATCAATGGTATTTATTGAGCAATTGTGCAGAACACTATACTAAGGGCTGGGAAAGAGGATGCAGAGGAGAATTAGATATAGACTCTGTCTCTTGAGGGGCTCATCTTCTGAAATGCTGTACAGAAGATGAGGGATAATTTTGAGGCATTTAAGCATTTAGGCAAGCAGAGTGCCCTAGTGGAAAGAGCCCAGGCCTGGGAGTCAAGAGACCTGAGTTCTAATCCTGCCTCTGCCACAAAGCTGTTTTGTGACCCTGGGCAAGTCACTTCTCTGGTGCCTCAGTACCCTCATCTGCAGAGTGGAGATTCAATACGTCTTCTCCTACCTACTTATGCAAGATAATCCTGTATCTACCCCAGAGTTTAGTACAGTGCTTGGCACATGGTAAGTGCTTAACAAATTAAATAATTCATTCATTCATTCAATCATATTTATTAAACACTTACTGTGTGCAGAGCATTGTACTAAACACCAGCTTTACAGCACTTATGTACATATATGTAACTTTTTTATTTGTATTAATGTCTGCCTCCCTCCCTCTAGAGTGTAAGCTCATTGTGGGCAGGGAATGTGTCAGTTTTTGTTGTACCGTCCTCTCCCAAACGCTTAGTAAATTGCTCTGCAACAGCGATCCATAAATGCAATTGAATGAATGAATGAATTGAAGAGCCCTTTCAGTATATAGTCCATAGAGTTAAACTTTGAATTTCTTCTTAAAAGATGGCACTATATCATTTTCACCCAGTTAGGAATGATGATTTGTTCTGTTCCACTTAAAAACAGGAAAAGATAATTACATTATATTTCTCCTTTCTGTTTTATTTGGATCAAGTATACCCAGTTGACTTTAAATGAGGATCACTGACAGGCTACACTCACTCCCTTGGTAAACTCATTTGCTCCCACGGCTTCAACTACCATCTGTACGTGGATAACACCCAAATCTATATCTCCTCCTCTGTTCTCTCTCCCTCCTTCCAGGCTTGCATCTCCTCCCTGCTTCAGGACATCTGCACTTGAATGTCTGCCCACCACCTAAAACTCAACATGTCCAAGATAGAGCTCCTTATTGTCCTTCCTAAACCTTGTCCTCTCCCGAACTTTCCCATTACTGTAGACAGAACCACCATCCTTCCTGTCTCACACACCTGCAACGTTGGCATCATCCTTGACTTCACTCTCTCATTCAACCCACATATCCAATCTGTCACCAAATCTTGCTGCTCTCACCTTCACAACAGCTCCAAGATCCACCCTTTCCTCTCCATCCAAAACAATACCACATGAGTACAATCATTCATCCTCTCCTAACTGGATTACAGCATCAACCTCCTTTCTGACCTCCCAACTTCCTGCCCCTCCCCACTCCAGTCCATATTTCACTCCATTGCCTGGATTATCTTTCAGTATGGCACAGTGGATAGAGCAAGGGCCTGGGAGTCGGAAGGTCGTGGGTTCTAATCTCATCTCTGTCACTTGACTGTGGTGTGACTTTCCTAATGTCACTTCACTTCTCTGTGCCTCAGTTCCCTCATCTGTAAAAATGAGGAATTAGATTCTGAGCCCTATGTGGGACAGGGACTGTGTCCAACCTGATATGCTTGTATTCACCCCAGTGTTTAGTACAGTGCCTGGCACACAGTAAGCACTTAACAAATACCATAGTCATTATTATTAATTGTTATGTCACGCCCTCCTCAAAAATCTCCAATGCTTGCCTATTCACCACCGTATGGAACAAAAACTCTTCATCATTGGCTTTAAAGCAGTCCATCACCTTGCCCCCTCCTACCTCACCTTGCTTCTCTCCTTCTATAACCCAGTCCGCACATTCCGCTCCTCTGATGCTAACCCTCTCACTGTGCCTCCATCTCACCTGTCTTGCCACCGACCCCTGGCCCACATCCTACCTCTGGCCTGAAATGCCTTCCCTCCTCAAATCTGACAGACAATTACTCTCCCATCTTCAAACCTTACTGAAGGCACATCTCCTCCAAGAGAGTTACAAAGTAATCAGCTTGTTCCTTGTGGGGCTCACAGTCTTAATCTCCATTTTACAGATGAGGTAACTGAGGCAAAGAAGAGTTAAGTGGTGGTGGAGTCAGATTTAGAACCCAGGGCCTCTGACTCCCAATCCTGTGCTCTTTCCACTAAGCCAGATCGATTGACTGACTAATTGATTGAACCTCAAACTGATACCAAAACCCAGACCTGGCCCCTCAGTTTGATGGGGCCTGATTTTGTAACTCATTATTAGACTGCAAATTCTTTGAGGGCAGGAATCATGTCTACCGTGGCATTGTATGCTCCCAAGTGCTTATTACAGTGTTCTGCAGAGAGTGTTTAATAAATGTCATTGAATACTTGATTGATTGATTATTGGTAAGTGGAAGAATGCCTGCCTGTACCACTATCCTGCCTGGTGTTTTTTTTTGTAACTATCCAAACATTTATTGCATTTGATTCCCTTGTTGCGTTTCCCTGTAGAAATATTTGAGCCTCTCTAAGTAGATTAGTTTTTAAATGGTATCTGTTAAGTGTTTTATATGTAATAATAATAATAATAATAATAATGATTGTGGTATTTGTTAAGTTCTTACCATGTGTCAAGCACTCTTCTGAGGGCTGGGTTAGATTCAGGGTAATCAGGTTGTCCCACATGGGGCTCACAGTCTTAAGACCCATTTTACAGATGAGGTAACTGAGGCCCAGAGAAGTTAAGTGACCTGCTCAAAGTCACACAGCTGACAAGTGGCGGAAGCGGTATTAGAACCCACGACCTCTGACTCCCAAGCCTGTGCTCTTGCCACAGGTTCCATACTAAGTGCTGGAGTAGATACCAGAAAATTAGGTAGATACAAGTTAATCGGGTCGGACAAAGTTCCTATCCCATGTGGGGCTCACAGTCTTAATCCCCATTTTACAGATGAGGTTACCGAGGCACTGAAAAGTTAAGTGTCTTGCCCGAGGTCACTCAGCAGACGAGTGGCAGAGTCGGATTAGAACCCAGGTCCCCAGACTCCTAGATGGATGCTTTTTCCATGAGGCCACACTGCTTCATCTGTAAAATGGGGATTAAGACTGTGAACCCCACGTGGGACAACCTGATTCCCCTGTGCCTACCCCAGCGCTTAGAACTGTGCTCTGCACATAGTGAGCGCTTAACAAATGCCAACATTATTATTATTACTCTCAAAAGCATTTTTTTCAGTAATGGCCACTTTAATTTTTTTTTTTAAGCCTGATCTGGATCTCCTGAAGGCTCCGCACAAGCCGATAGAACTATTTTCTAAAGACTTTCTCTCAGCAGCCATCCCCACTGCCTTATACTGCAAACCAGCGGGGCTATTAGTAGAGTTGGCCTTGCAAGATATTCTCCCAAGAGCCTTCTGAAGAGTCAGTTCAGATTCATACTGCCGTGATGGACATCCACATATGTATCCCCGAAGCCCTGAGGTCAGCCATCATTCATGAATGCAGTGAGATGCTCGCATTCCACTCTCAACATATGCTAGTAACACATGTCCCTCCCCCTTCTCCCCACCACCACTCTTCAGGGTGTGCCTTTGCAATGCCTGAAGGAGCACTCTCACAATTGAAAATGCAGCGTACTTTTCTAATGGAAAAATTCATGCTGGGTGTGGTCTCTCTGCAAAGCAAAATGGTATCATTTGCCCCTGACCTTTGGAATTTGGGGATCGGAATCCTGTTTCCCTGACTTAAGGATGTGGGATGCGTGAGAGGTCTAATTCAGTGGCCCGATCGACGTTTTCACAGCTCTGTAGAAGAGACTGCACAAATTATTATTTGGCCCCCTAAATCCGAATCATACATATTGAAGCTAACGCCCAACTAGAGCTTAATTGAATGGTGATTAATGTTTTTGTAATTCAGTGGTTTTCACCTGAGAGCTCAAAGCTCTTTACAGACATTAACTCTTGAATCCTTAAAATATCCCTATAAGTAGGTAAAGTGATCATGAGAGAGAGAGAGAGAGATAAAGACAGTGAGAGAGAGGAGAGGGAAGATATAAATTCAAATTATTTGGCATACATAATCAACCTGCTTTGGGGAGCAAAGAAGCAGCATGGCCTAATAGAGTTTGGACCTGGTAGTCAGAAGATCTGAGCTCTAATCCCTGCTCGGCCACTTGCTCGCTGTGTGACCTTGGGACAATTTATGTGACTTTTCTGTGCCTCACTTTCCTCATCTGTAAAATGGTGATTACCTGTCATCCCTCCTAGACTGTGAGCCCCACATGTGACAGGATAACAGTGACTGGGTCTCGCCTGATTATCTTGCATCCACCCCAATTCATTCATTCATTCATTCATTCAATCATATTTATTGAACACTTACTGTGTGCAAGCACTGTATTAGGTGCTTCAGAGAGCACAGTACAACAGCTCTTGACCCAAAGTTTGTGACAAGTATCACAGTTATTATTAAATGAGAAGTCTGGGGTTAGCTCATGTAGCTCAGGGCTCAGTTTATGAGAAATAACACTATATTTCTCATTTTACACTAGAGTATTGCTGTCTGTGCTTTCTCAAAAATTATGAAAAGGCAGATAATGGTTTCCATCTTTGAGTTTTATTGAGAATCATAGAGAGGAGGGTGTTCAGTGAATGCCATCTTAAGAAGCTGTATTTAACTGTTTTCCATTGTCAGCCTATTGTGTGTTATTGAGCCAGATCTTTTAGGCCCCTCTGAATTATGTTTGAAAATTAGATGTCCTTAAGAATTTAAACATAACTGTGGGTAAAGGATAAAAAATTAGAGAAAGCAACAGGTAGCTAATAAAAATATCAACTTTGGCACAGGACTAATGAAAAGTGTATTCTAGTCTCCACTTTGGTTGGAGAACCTGGTTTCCCTGGTCATAGACGGTAACAGAGAGTTAGAGAGGCAGTGTGGATAAGTGGTAAGAGGCAAGTATCATGGCATTCGATACTTTGAAATCCCTCATAGGACTACTCTGTAGAAATGTGCGAGCTCTCCAAGTAGAAGAATACTCTCCAAAGCATCCACTGTGCTAAGCCCTGGGGTAGATACGAGATGATAATCAGATCATACCCAGACGTTGCTCCATATGAGATCCTTTGTCTAAGGGGGAAAAGAGCACAGTGACTTACTTTATCCCATTGTTACTGGAGAGGAAACTGTGGGACAGAAATCTTGCCCAAGGTCACACAGCAGACAAGTGGCAGAGTCAGGATTAGAACCCAGGTCTTATGACTCCCTCTCCCCTCCCCAAGTCATGTGATCCTTCCACTAGGTGACTCTGCTCCTCTGAAGGCAGCAGAAACCCTGAGACCAGGGGTCCTGTGTGAATGGCTCCTCAAGACTGAGCTTGGCCCTAAAACAGCATCAGTTCCATAGCCCTGGAAGCTTGTCAGAAACTTTCTCATAACACAGTGTGACCTTGGGCAAGTCGCTTCACTTCTGTGTGCCTCAGTTTCCTCATCCATAAAATGGGGATTAAGACCGTGAGCCCAATGGTGTGATATGGACCGCAGCCAGCCCTATTTGCGTGTATCCCCCCAGCACTTAGTACAGTGCCTGGCAGGTAGTGAGCATTTAACAAATACCACAATTACTATTATCATGACTACATTTACAAATGGAATATGAGAGCATTGGATATTGGTGTGTATTTTCGATATATTTACTCAAGCAAGGCTCTCGAGTACTTACTAGGTACAGAACGGTCAATCAATCATATTTATTGAGCGCTTACTGTGTGTAGAACACTGTACAAAGTGCTTGGAAGAGTAACAACATAACAGATGCATTCCCTGCCCACAACGAGTTTACAGCTAGAATGGGAGAACACTGTACTAAACACTTGGGAGAGTACAATACAAAAAGAATCAGCAGACACGTTCCCTGCCCATATGGAGCTCTTTAAACTTATGTACATATTAAGCATGTATTAAGTATATATTATGTTTATTTTTCATAATATTTATGTGTTTATCTGAACATCGAATGATTTGTTCCACTGTCTGGTCTGATGTGTTTGCACTGCATTCCGCTTTATAGTTGGTCTTCTTCCGCCTTGCAGTCTTGGTACGTAACGTCTCCCTCCCTCCACCATCAATCAGATTGTAGTCTCCTAGAGAGCAGGGCTTGTGTGTCTTGCTATTGTTTCACTCTCCCACGTGCTCAGTACAGTGTCTAGCACTCAGTAGGTACTCATTAAATGCCGATGAGTCAGATGGTATTAAATCCTCCATGGAAGAAATTCGTTGCATAATGCTGTATTTATAGGTGCGTCAGTTATAGCAAGCTCTGATGGATTCAGGCATCCGTGGCTTTATTCTCCCTGGACTGATCTTTCTCCCGCAGATCACCTAATGAGATAGACATGTTGTTTTCATGAAGGTCCTCGGGGACAGCAAGCCTACAGTGTTACTCGATCGCACCTCCTGCTTTACACACGGAACAGTGCCAAATACTCACTGTAACATAAGCAACATGGCTTCGTCATGGTCTGAAGAGCTGGAACTGTAGAGGATCTCAAAAGAAGAACCCAAATAAATCGGTTGTGTCTTGCATTTTTAAATCAGTTAGTCAAACAGTGGTATTTATTAATTGCTTTACTGTATGCAGAGTGCAGTACTAAGCTCTTGGGAGATTACAGTAGAGTAGGTGAACATGATCTCTGCCTTCAAGGAGCTTACAGAACCTGGATCCATCACCCATCTGATGAGCCCCATGTGGGACAGGGACCGCGTCCAACCTGATTTACTTTTATCCACCCCAGTGCTTAGTACAATACGTGGCACACTGTAAGCACTTAACAAATACCACAATTATTATTATTATTATTATTGTTAACTTAAAACAAATTATAGGTAAGGGAAGCAACAGAGTACAATGGTATTCTGAGGAGCTAGTGGAAAGTGTTGGTATTTGTTAAGCGCTTACTATGTACAGAGCACTGTTCTAAAGCTGGGGTAGATACAGGGTAATCAGGTTGGCCCACGAGGGGCTCACAGTCTTAATTCCCATTTTACAGATAAGGTCACTGAGGCCCAGAGAAGTGAAGTGACTTGCCGACAGTCACAAAGCTGACAAGTGGTAGAGCGGAATTCGAACCCATGATCTCTCACTCCCAAGCCCACGCTCTCTCCACTGAGCTACGCTGCCTTCCTTAGTGCCCAGATGTGGGTGACAGAGGGACCTGGCTTCTAATCCCAGCTCTGCCACTTGCCTGCTGTGTGACCTTGGGCAGGTTACTTAACTTTTCTGTGCTTCAGTTTCCTCATCTGTTCTCCCTCCTCCTTAGACTTTTGGGACAGGGACTATGTCTGACATGATTTTCAACCCTAGCTTTTGGAACAGTGCTTGACACATAGCAAGAGCTTAACAAATACCACAGTAATAATCATTATCATCAGCAGCAGCAGCAGCAGCACCACCAGAATTAACATCAATCTTAGACCGTTATACCCGCAAGGGACAGGGACCATGTCTAATTCCCATCTGGGTTTTTTTTTTCCCCCAAGCTTAGTACTGTGCTCTGCACACAAAACACACTTCATAAGTACAATTACAACTACAGGAGGTCATGGGTTCTAATTCTGCTCTGCCACTTGCCTGCTGGGTGACCTTGGGCAAATCCCTTAACTTCTCTGTGCCTCAGTTCCCTCATCTGTAAAATGGGAATTATGACTGTGAGCCCCAAATGGGACAGGGACTGTGTCCAACCCAATTATCTTCTATCTACCTGAGCACTTAGAACAGTGCCTGGCACATAGTAAATGTTTAACAAAAACCACTATTATTACTATTATTATTACACCACCCAGTGCTGAGTGGCTTGCAGAGACCAAGCACATTCAATAAACTAAGTTCTTGATAATAATAATAATGTTGGTATTTGTTAAGTGCTTACTATGTGCAGAGCACTGTTCTAAGCGCTGGGATAGATTGATCTCAGAGTCTTACAATCTATGCTAGGCACACTGATCTGGCCAGCTGCAGAAGACATTCATACTACTGATTAAACATTGATCGAATGTGAACGATTAAAATTATATTGATAATAATAATAATGAACGTTGTATGTTTTCTTGTTTACTATGTGAAAAGGACTATGCTAAGTGTAGGGGTAAGTACATTTTAATCAGAATCAGTCCTTGTCCCTCATGGGGCTCACAGGCTCGAGACGAAGGAGAACCGATATTTAATTTCCATTTTGCCAATGAGAAAACCGTGGCACAGAGAAGTTCAGTGATTTTGTCAAAGTCACACAGGAGGCAAGTGGACTCCAGACTGTAAGCTGCTTGTGGGTTGGGAACATAACTATCAACTCTGACGTATTGTATTCTGCCAAGTGCTTAGTACAATGCTCTGCACACAGTAAACACTTAATCAGTGCAATCAATTGATTGATTGATTGATTGATTAAGTAGCAGAAATGAGTCAAACACAGGTGTCCAGACTCCTGGTCCTGGACTTTTTCTAATAGGTTAAGATTATTGATGTACCGGCAAACAGTGCTCTGCACACAGTAAGTGCTCAATAAATACAATTTAATTAATGAATGTGAGCGTATATGATGGGGTGAGAAGAGAAAGGAAGTTTGTGAAATTTCCTGTTCAAGACAGTGTCGATGTTTGATTTCCCTTTGCTCAATTTTCTATAATCTTAGGAATCTTCCAGTATGGAGATAGGAGCGTATGCATTTTGGGTCTAATTATTATTCTTTATGAACATTCCTAATAATCTTAAAGGAACAAGACACTAAGAAAGGGCTTTAAATCCTATCAGGAGAAATTTCAGTTGGAAATAGAAAGATCATCTAAAAATTGGAATAGATAACCATGTATCTTCAGTAGCTTAGTCATTCATCTGCCTGAAGGCAGGGGGCTGTTTAGGTGGATCAAAGGTTTCTCTCAGCTCTTTCTTTCTGTGATTTTATTTGACTAGAGGCAATGGGGCTTAGTGGATAGAGCACCCACCTGGGAGTCAGAATGATCTGGGTTCTAATTCCGGATCCATCGCATGTCTGCTATGTGACCTTGGGCAAATCACTTAACTTCTCTGAGACTCAGTTACCTCATCTGTAAAATGGGGATAAAAGTGTGAGCCCCCTGTGGAACAGGGACTGCGTCCAACTTGATTAACTTGTACCTACACCAGGGTTTAGAACAGTGCTTGGAATGTAGGAAGATCTTTTACAAGTACCATTATTATCATTTTTACTATTAGGAGGTAGAGCAAACTAGACTGAGATTGAAAGATTTCAACTCAAGCATAAACATCTACTCATTTATAATACTTGTTATCTATAATTGTGCCTATTTCTCTTCTCATTCCAGCCTAATATTCCACATCTAATAAGCAGTGCAAAAGGTGGAGATCACTTTTAAATACATACAAATGCAGTGCTTCATTATGTTTGTTTGGTGGGTTTGGGGGGTAAGATCCGAAACTCACACTTGGAAACTCAAACCAAACTGGAGCTGACACTTCCCCATGAAAGCCTCCTCGAGCCCTGTACAGGGAAGGCAGAATTCATATTTCCATTTCATAGATGACAAAGTGGAGGCAGCATTAAGATAAATGACTCGCCTAGGGCAAACCAGTAATCCAAGAGCTGAGTTGAGAATGAAACTCTGTATTTCCTCCGCATCCTCCAGACTGCCCTCCTCCAGCCCACTTTCATAGGGCTGCACCCGCACTTTTAAGCAACAGTTTGGGAGAAAATCTACTCAACGTACTGATGAGCTATACATCTCTCAACAGAAGATGTATTTCTGTCCCTGTTGTCTCTTCAGTGAGGGGAAAAAAAAACTACTTTTATCCAACCGTAAATCACATTATGATAACGATAATCTTGATAATATCAATTATAATATTTTTTGTTAAGCACTATCAAGGAGCCAAACATTGTACTAAGCACCTGGTTAGATGCAAGATAATCAGGTTGGTTACAGTTTCATTGAATAGGAGCCTCAAAGTCTAAGTAGGAGGAAGACCAGGTAGTGAGTCCTTATTTTTTAGATGAAGAATGTGAAGCTGAAGCACAGAGAAGTTAAGTGACGTGCTTTATTGAAGGGACATCTCCTCCAAGAGGCCTTCCCAGACTAAGCTCCACTTTTCCACATCTCCCACTCTCTTCTGCATGGCCCTGACTTGCTCCCTTTATTCATCCCCCTTCCCAGACCCACAGCCCTCATGTACGTATTTGTAATTCATTTATTTATATTAATGTCTGTCTCCTCCTCTAGATTTTAAGCTCATTGCAGGCAGGGAATACATCCATTTATTGTTACAATGTACTCTCCAATGTGCTTAGTACGGTGCTCTGCACACAGTAGACATTCAATAAATATGATTGAATCAATCAACTAATGAAAGGTAAGTGGTGTATCTGGAATTAGAACCCAGTCCCCTGACTCCCAGCCCCGTGCTCTTTCCACTAGCTCACACTGCTTCTCTGATGAGAGTTGGTATAAGCCTAGTGGAAAATAACTAGAATGAGGTGTCAAGAAATAATAATAATAATGATGTTGGTATTTGTTAGGTGCTTACTAATTGCAGCGCACTGTTCTAAGTGCTGGGGTAGATACAGGGTAATCAAGTTGTCCCACCTGAGTCTCACAGTCTTAATCCCCCTTTTACAGATGAGGTAACCGAGGCACCGAGAAGTTAAGTGACTTGCCCACAGTCACACAGCTGACAAGTGGCAGAACCTGAATTCAAACCCATGACCTCTGACTCCCAAGCCCGTGCTCTTTCACTGAGCCACGCTGCTTCTCTGAAATGAAGGTCCAGTCACATTTCCAATACTGGCCTTTTAATTATGTTGAGCAGGTCACTCAACCTGTGCCTCAGCCTCTGTTTACAGAAAATAAAACTAAGATACCTCTGTTTGCCTGCCTCTTAAACTGTAAGTCTGTTGTGGGACAGGGAGGGTAGAATCTATCTTGTTGCTAACCCAGGACCTAGCACAGTGTTCTGGCACTTAATAAATAAAAAATAAATACAATAAACATGATAATTAGGTTCATTTTTCCCAGAGTAAATACCATTTTTTTTATTATTATTAATTGCTGACATAACTTAGGATCTGTAAGGACAGTCTGACATTGGGTACAGTCACTGCTGGAAAATCAGTTCCCTTCCCTCCACCCCTTCACACTGTTTTGTTTTTGTTCTGTCCTTTTTTGAGCAGTCTTCCTCTGCCTATAGTCTTCTAACTCAGTCCCTCTTTCACGTTCTCCTATAATAATGATAATGGTCCTTGTTAAGCGCTTACTAAAGTGCTGGGCACCGTACTCAGCGTTGGGGTGGATACAAGCAAGTCAGGTTGGACTCAGTCCCTATCCCACGCGGGGCTCACAGTCTCAATTCCCATTTTACAGATGAGGTAACTGAGGCCCAGAGAAGTGAAGTGACTTGCCCAAGGTCACAGAGCAGACAAGTGACGGAGCCGGGATTGGAACCCATGACCTTCTGACTCCCAGGCCCTTGCTCTACCCACTCTGCACTGTCTTCATTTTTTTTTTTTCAAGCCAGTAACATGGTGCCTCATGCAAAATGAGAAGTAGCGTGGCCTAGTGCGTAGACCACACTGGCCTGGGAATCAGAGGACCTGGGTTCTAATCCTGTCTCTGCCATTTACCTGCTGTGTGACCTTTGACAAGTCACTTCACCCTCCCCAAATTCTCTCAACTGCAAGATGCCCGTTCTCCTTCCAACTTAGAATGTGAATTACATCTTGGACCTGGCTGCTTTTTATCTACCCCAGTAATTAGTATAGTGTTTGGCACGGGGTAAATGTTTAACAAAAGTTATAATTACATAATTAATAATAATAATAGTAGTAAAGATAATTTTCCAGGTATTTTGCCTTCTTAACCTCAGAATCCAGACTCATCCCAGCTTGATCCAGCTTTTCACAATTAATTAAAAATATAAGAGACCTTTACTTCATCACTGACTCAAATTTGTTTAATGAGATCAGGTAACCGCATGTAGCCTTGGAAAAATAGGCCCCATTTGTTTAATTGCAAATGTGGCTTTTGCTACACTGAATTAATAAGCATGACTTTAAACAAACATAAAGTAGTTTGAATGAGTGTATACAGTTTTGCTTTCTTGAAACGAAGATTTATTTATGATGGGAGACTTATGGTTTGTAATGATTTGTAGTAATAATAATAACAATAATAATTGAGGTACTTGTGAAGTGCTCACTATATGCCAGGCACTGTTTTAAGTGCTGGGGTAGATGCAAGTTAATAAGGTTGGACACAATCCCGTTATCACATGGGCTTACGGTCTTAATCCCCATTTTACAGATGAGGAAACTGAAGCCCAGAGAAGTTAAGTGACTTGACCAAGTTCACACAGCGGACATGGGATGGAACTCGGATTAGAACCCAGGTCCTTCTGACTCCCAGGCCTATGCTCTATCCATTAAGCCATGCTGCTGCGATCTGTGTTTCATTATGCAGCGATGAAAAGCTAAATTGGGCATCTGTATCTCCAGCCACCCTGCCCCAAGCCATTTTCCACACATACTAATGAAAATCGTACTTTCTTTGACTCTGCTAACCCCAGGGTCGAACAAATGACTCCGGGGCTCCAGAAATGAACTCTGGACCTAGTGAAGACCTGGCCCAAGTGAAATTAGCATCTTGGGAGCCCCCTATACTCAATTTATGATGCTGGATCAAGAGGCTTTATGCTTCTTTGGAGAACTGTGATGATATGAGTGTACGTTTGTGTGTTTGTGTGTGAGTATTTATGGTGTTTGTTAAGGGCATACTATGTTCCAGGCTCTGTTCTTAGCACGGGAGTAGATAATAATTATGGTATTTGTTAAGCAAGTGCCAGGCACTATACTAAGCCCTGGGGCGGAAAAAAGAAAATAGAGTTGGACCCAATCCCTGTCCCGCAGAGGGCTCACAGGCTTAATCCCCATTTTAGAGATGAGGAAACTGAGGCACAAAGAAGTTAAGTGACTTGTCCAAGGTCTAACCACAGGTAGGTGGTGGAGATGGGATTGTGATTGGAACCCAGGTCCCTTGACTCCCATGCCCATGCTCTATCTACTTTGATCCACAGACACATGGCTGGAGAAATCCAAACTACATATTTGGGGAACACCAGGTTATCTGCTTCTGTACGGGGCTGGATTACAATCTAGTCTGTAGCCTCCACTACAGGCTTGAGCCACACCATCAGGCAAGGGGATGAAAAGGGGCTCAGGGGCCTGGAGCAAATGGTCACTTTGTGGCCTGGTCCGGTTCAGGACCGGCCTTCTGGCAGAAACCACTGTGGCCCCGTGGAATCCCCCGGTGGACGCCCCCCGTGCCACGCCCCACGTTCTTGTTGTAGATGCAAACTAATCTGTTTGGACACCGTCCCCGTCCCATCTAGGGCTCACAGTGTTAATCCCCATTTTACAGATGAGATAACTGAGGCCCAGATAAGTGAAATGATTTTCCCAAGGCCACACAACTGACAAGCAGCACAGCCGGGATTAGAACCCAGGTCCTTCTGACTCCCAGATCCAAGCTCTATCCACTAGGCCATGCTACTTATGTGTATATGATAATAATGATAGTAATAATAATATTAAAGAGATAAAAATAACAAGAAATAAAAAATTAAAATAACTAAAGAAATAAAAATAAAGAAATAGAAAGAGTGGAAAGAGCATGGGTCTGGGTGTCCGAGGACCTGGATTCTAATCTCTGCTCTGCCAATTGCTTGCTGTGGGACCTTAGGCAAGTCACTTATTTTTTTCTTCAGTTTCGTCATTTGTAAAACGGGGAGTAAATCTCTTTCCTCCCTCAAATTTAGATTGTGAGCCTGTGCAGGACAGAGACTATGACCACATTAAACGGTGTCTGACCTAATTAACTTGTACTTACACCAACACTTAGAACAATATTTGACACCTAGTAAGTGCCTAAATACCATTTAAAAAACAACATTAAGAATAATGCTATTCGTTAAGCGCTTACTATGTGCCAAGCACTCTTCTGAGCACTGGGGTAGAGAAAAGGTGATCACAGTCTAGGTAGGTAGGAGGGAGTAGGATTTAGGAGGAAGCAGTGTGGCCTGGCAGATAGAGCACGTGCCTGGGCGTCAGAAGACCTGGGTTCTAATCCTGGCTCCACCACTTGTCTGCTGTGTGATCTTGGGCAAGTCATTTAACTTTTCTGTGCAACAGACACCACATCAGTGAAATGGGGATTTAAGACTCTGAGTCCCATGTGGGATATGAACTGTGTCCAACTTGATTAGCTTGTACGCTGAGAACCCAGCGCTCATTACAGTGCCTGGTAGGTAGTAAGTACTTTTCAAATAGAGTAGCTGTGTATCAATCAATCAGTCATATTTAAGTGCTTACTGGGTGCAGAACACTGCACTAAACACTTGGAAGAGTTCAATATAACAGGTACATTCCATGCCCACAACAAGTTTACAGTCTAGAGTGGGAGAGAGACATTGTTCTTGTTGTCTTAAATTAACGAGTTGTAAAAGACCCACAGCAACTCCATGGACGCACCTCTCCCAGAATGCCCCGCTCTCCATCTGCAATCGTTCTGGTAGTGGATCCACAGAGTTTTCTTGGTAAAAGTTCAGAAGTGGTTTATCATTGCCTCCTTCCAAGCAGTAAACAAGTCTCCCCTCCGCCCTCGACTCTCTCCCATGCCGCTGCTGCCCAGTACAGGTGAGTTTTGACTTGTAGCCGAATTGTACTTAGTATAGTGTTCTGCACACAGTAAGTGCTCAGTAAATACAATTGAACGAATGAATGAGCACCTTCCACTCAGTAGCCACTGCCCAAGCTAGGAATTGATTGGTAATGCCTCTGTTTGACTCTGCCTCCTGTAGTGGAGACTAGTAGAGGACAAGAAACTCTCCAGGTGTGACTCTGAGAGGGTGAGAGAGACATTAGTATAAATAAATAACTGCTGGGAAGGGGGTGAATAAAAGGAGTAAGTCAAGGTGAGTCAGAAGGGAGTGGAAAAGAAGGCTTTATCGGGGAAGGCCTCTTGGAGGAGATGTGCCCAGGTGCCTTCAATAAGGCTTTAAAGGAGTGGAAGGGGCACTAATTGCCTGTCGGATATGAAGAGTGGGTGCATTCCAGGCCTGAAGCAGGATGTGGATGAGAGGTCAGCAGTAAGAAGGACGAGATAGAGGTATGGTGAGTAGGCTGGCATTAGAGGAGCAAGGTCTGTGGGCTGGGTTGTAGAATGAGAGTAGTTAGGAGAGGTAGGAGGGGCCAAGGTGATTGAATGCTTTAAAGCTGATGGTAAGGAGTTTCTATTTGATTAGGTGGCAGATAGACAACAATGGAGTTTCTTGAGGAGTGGGGAAATGTGGCCTGAGCATTTTTAGAGAAAATGATCTGGGCAGCAGAGAGAAATGTGGACCAGAGTGGGGAGAGACAGGAAGCAGGGAGGTTAGTAAGGAGGTTGATACAATAATCAAGGTGGGATAGGATAAATGCTTGGATTAATGTGGTAAGAGTTTGGAGGGAGAGGAAAGGGCAGATTTTAACAATCTGGTGAAGGTTTAACTGACACGTTTTTGGTGACAGATTCGGTAAGTTGGTTGAATGGGAGAGAGGAGTCAAGGATAATGCCAAGGTTATGGGCTTGTGAGATAGGAATGATGGTGGTGTGGGAAAATTAAGAGAAGGGCAGTGTTTGAGTGGGAAGATAAGGAGTTCTGTTCTGGACCTGTTAAGTATGAAGTGATGGCAGGACATTCAAGTAGAGATGTAGGGAAGGTAGGAGGAAATGAGAGAATGGGGAGAGGGAGAGAGCTGAGGTCTGGGATTGTAGATTTGGGAATCATCTGCATAAAGGTGATAGTTGAAGTTAGGGGAGTGAATGACTTATCCAAGGGAGTGGGTGTAGATGGAGATTAGAAGGGGAGACAGAATTGAACTTTGAGGGACCCCCACCTCAGAGGGGGTGGGAGCTAGATGAGGGGTCCGCAAAGGAGCCTGAGAATGAACAGCCACGAGAGATAGGAGGAGAACCGTGAGAGGACAGAGTCAGTGAAGCTGAGGTTGGATAATGTTTTCAAGAGAAGGGAGTGGTCTACAGTATGAAAGGTAGTAGAGGGGTCTGGGAGGATTATGATGGAGTAGAGGCTGTTGGATATGGCAAGAAAGAGATCTTTGGTGACCTTTGAGAGGGCAGTTTCTGTGGAGTGAAGGGGACAGAAGCCAGATTGGAGGGAGCCAAGGAGAGAATTGGAGGAGAGGAACTTGAGAGAGCTGGTGTAACCAACTCGCTCGAGGAGTTTGGTGAGGAATGGTAGGAGGGAGATGGAGCAATAACTGGAGGGAGCTGTGAGTTCAAGGGACAGTTTTTTTTAGGATAAAGGAGACATGGGCATTTTTTTTTTTCTTAAAAAAAGGTGGGGAAGAGGCCATTGGCGAGTGAACAGTTGAAAAGGGCAATTTGGAAGGGAAGAAGGGAGGGGGCAAGTGTTTTGATAAGGTGCAAAGGAATAGGGTCAGTTGTGCAGGTGAAGGGGGTGAATTTAGTGAGAAAGCCAAGGAGCTCCTCTAAAGATAATGTTGGGAAAGATGAATTGAAGAAGGGGCAGGATGGGGGAGGGACTTGAGAGGGGCAGGGGAGATTTTAGGAAGATCATGCTTCATAGTTTTGATTTTCTCAATAAAAAAGTGGCTAGGTCATTAGGGGCAAGAGATGGGGGAGATGGCACATGATGCTTGGGGAAATAATTAAATGTCTGGAACAACTGGCAAGACCAATGGGCAAGGGTGTCAATAAGGATGGAGCAATATATTTATATATATATGTGTGTGTGTGTATGCATAATATTATTATTATAGTATTTGTTAAGCACTTATTATGTGCCCAGCACCGTTCTAAGCATTAGGGTAGATACAGGGTAATCAGGATGTCCCATGCAGGGCTCACAGTCTAAATACCCATTTTACAGATAAGGTAACTGAGGCACAGAGAAGTTAAGTGACTTGCCCAAAGTCACATAGCTTATAAATGGAAAAGTCAGGATTAGAACCCATGACCTCTGACTCCAAAGCCCATGCTCTTTCCACTAAGCCTATATATATATCTATCTCTCTACATATAGAGAGAGATAGATATATAGATATGGACATACACACATCCATTAATTCCTTCAATTGTATTTATTGAGCACTTACAGTGTGCAGAGCACTGTACTAAGCATTGCATATATGTTTGTGTGTGTGTATATATAGGGTATGTATATGGCACATATGCATGTATGAGTAGTATATGCCATTATAATTTTACAATTGAAATCTTAAGGTTATTCTATATGTAATTTATATGGCAGTTTGTGATCAGTTTCATATTCCTACTTTAAAAATCATTAAACTACATAGCCAGGCCAAGGCCACAAGCAAAATAAAGAATGTGATCTTAATCCCTATTAATGGGACAAATGGGGAAAAGGACATTTGTGATATTCTCTTGTAAAAAGAGAATGCTAAATAAGAGGCTTCCAGCTGTGCGCCTGGAAAGTTAAAATGGTTTGTTTGGATCATTAATATTGCAATGAAAACTAATTAAACCTGGAGCTACAAGGAGGAGTTCATTAGAGATTTGGAGCCGAGACCTCCTGCTTTAACAGTTATTGTCATCACACAGGCCTTGTGATTTCAGAGATTGTGAAAAGGGTGTTTCTGGGTTGACAAGGGTTAAAAGTAGGAGCCTTGAGAGATGTGGGCAGGGGGGTTGAGGAGCCCCTCAGAAGCACCAGAAAGTCTGGGGACCTATGGATCAGCCTGACGATAGACTCCAAGAAGGG
This sequence comes from Ornithorhynchus anatinus, assembly GCF_004115215.2. Taxonomy (NCBI): domain Eukaryota; kingdom Metazoa; phylum Chordata; class Mammalia; order Monotremata; family Ornithorhynchidae; genus Ornithorhynchus; species Ornithorhynchus anatinus. The sequence continues at coordinate 129,301,659 of NC_041730.1, read as the reverse complement.
GGAGGTCAGATCAATCCACCAATCAATCAGTCGATCTTCAATGGTCTTTATTGAGCCTTTATTCTGTACAGAGCACTGTATCAAGCGCTTGGAAGAGTTCAGTACAGTCGAGTTGGTGAACATATTCCCTGCTAAAAGAGAGCTTACCCCCTGGAGGAGGAAACAGAAGTTAGAAAAAATTAAGGATATGAAGGTGTTGATGGGGCTAAGGATGGGGTGCATATCAAGTGCTTAATAATAATAATGATGGCATTTGTAAAGCACATACTACATGCCGAACACTGTTCTAAGTGCTGAGGGTGGGGATAATAATAATCATGACATTTGTTCAGCACTTAATCTGTTCCAGACAATGAACTAAGAACTGGGGTGAATGTGAGCAAATTAGGTTGGACACAGACCCTGTCCCACATGAGGCTCACTGTCTCAACCCCCATTTTGCAAATGAGGTACAGTGACGTGATTTGCCCAGGGTCATGCAGCAGACAAACAGCAGAGCCGGGATTAGAACCTAGGTCCTTCTGACTCTCAGGCCCATGCTCTATCCACTCCGCCATGTGGCTTCCCCAGTCCGCTGGGGGAGAGAGGAGTAGGGGCATGGAGGAGGTGAAGAGTCTTGATCTGGGAAGATCTCTTGAGAGGTTTTCAGTGATTTCAGTGGGGCTTTGAAGTTGAGGGCAGAGGTGTTCGCTCATATACGTCAGCTCGGTTCTGCCCACATAAACGCACTGTGGGCAGAGAATATGTCTACTAACAGTATTGCATTGCACTCTCCCAAGAGCTTAGCACAGTGCTCTGCACTCAATCAGCATGACTGATTGATTACAAAAGAGTTAGTGGACTTGATCCTGCCCTCGAAGAATTTACAATGTAGAAACAGAGATAGATACAAAAAATATGGGAAGAGGGGAGCAATAGAGTTTAAAGATATGGATTTAAGTGCTGGGAGAGTGGGCCTGAGTGCATATTAAAGTTCTTAGGGGGGTTATGGACTTCAGCACATAGGTGTTAGAAGCAAAATGACCAGGTGACAAGAGCACAGGCCTGGGAGTCAGAGGACATGGGTTCTAATTCCGCCTCCACCACTTGTGAGTGCTGAATGACCATGGGCAAGTCATTTAACTTCTCTTTGCCGCCATTACCGCATCTGTAAAATGGGCATTAAGACTGGGAACCCTCAAGTGGGAGAAGGGCCGTGTCCAACTTGATTTCCTTGTATCTACCCCAGTGCTTAGAACAGTGTGGTACCTAGTAAATGTTTAACAAATATCATTATTATTGTTATTATTGTTAAGAGGGAAACCCTGTACTAAGCGCTGGTGAGGAAACAAACAAATCAGGTTGAACACAGTCCGTGTCCCATGTGTGACTCACAGTCTCAATCCCCATTTTACAAATGAGGTAACTGAAGCCTAGAGAAGTCAAGTGACTTGCCCGAGGCCACACAGCAGACCTGTGGCAGAGCCGGGATTAGAACCTATGACCTTCTGACTCCCAGACCTATGCCTTATCCACTACATCCTAAATGCCATCAATTGATTAATCGATCAATTAGTAGACAGAGGATAGGGCAACATTTGGAGGATTTTGAAGAGAAGGGAGATGTGTGCCAGGTAAGAAACTCTCACCCACTGTCAGATGATTTTCAACTTGTAGGTCATCCCAGCAGTCTAAAATACACTTAAACAATTTCAAATGATAGGATGATTCAATAATCTTGAAAAGATATGTGATTTTCACTCTTCCAGAAAGGGTGGTAGTCAGGAAGAAGTGGTTTTCAAGGAGGAAGATAGTAATAGTGGTTCTTTTCACAATGCCAATCTAGGTGCTCATGACACTGCATCTTCTCAGATCAAGTGATTATTTCCTTCCACAATTCTCCTCTTCCCTTTCACGTTTCCCTGCTCTGAGATCTGCTGAAATCCATATTCAGCTGCATAATTCAATGACCAGATAGAGAGGAGTGTGTTTTTGATGCCCTGTTATTCACCTTGCTTATTATTCTGTGAAGACTGTGAGAGCTAATGACTATTTGTAATTATTTAATTACACATTTTATCTACACATTATATTTTAGGAGTCATATGTTCTCCATAATTACTAGCACTGTCAATTGTTCTGTAATTGGAAGGGTGCACCTGGGATGGGGATTTGAAAGTATTTTCCACACTGAGCTCAAAGTTTAGCTTTTAAGAGGCAGATTGCTGCTTTAATGTTTAGACCCAATCATGGGTGTGAAGTTCCTTGGGAGTTCCTTGTGCTTTTGGTGAACTTTAGTACACTGAGCTTGGTAGAATTGTACATAGTGACTGTTAAGCACTCACCATTCTAAGCTCTGGGGTAGTTATAAGATAACTGGGTTGGACATAGTTCCAGTCCCATATAAGGCTCCGCAGTCTTAATCCCCATTTTGCAGATGAGGGAACTGAGGCCCAGAGAAGTGAAGGGACATGCCCAAGGTCACACAGCAGGCAAGTGGTGGAACTGGGATTAGTACCCATGACCTGACTCCCTGCTCTATCCACTACACTGTGTATGGAGTTCTTTAGAAGACATATTTGGGCATGTAGAAAATATCAGTGGAGTTAAGAGGGGTTCTGGTCGATGTCAGGATGAGGACCAAAATGGGCTGGTAGAAGAAAGTTAGGAATATGAGAAGGAAAATTTAGGGATGTTAGAAATTCACTCCTAGCTTGGTGGATGGATTTAAGGGGTATGACCGTTATGCCATTTTTCCGGACATCCTGCTGCCATCGTGAGAGACAGAATACTGAAGTAGATGGACTTTTGTACTGACCCCAAAGTGGCATTGCTTATGTTATTTTTTTGATTGTTTCTTTAATTTTAAGTCCCAGGACTCCAGAGCAAGAGCTACTTCTGCTGCTTCCTGCTTTGTGGTTCCTTGAGACAAGACCTCCCTGTCACCTTCCTTTTCGATTTGAGGTTGAGAAAGCACTAGGCTGTGGGTGAAGCCACCAATCTCCCCCATCTCCCACCCCTCCCTGCCTTCCCTTGACTCTTCCCTAAACCCCTCAGCAGCTACATTTGCAGCCCCAGCATCTTTCTGGGTAAGGCTCGGGTTTCGGCGAGCCCTGACAGGGAGAGCCCAAATCCAGCATGAGTGAACTTGGAACTGTCCTTGGGCAGGAGACTGGAGAGTCCTATATTTAGATGTCTGAATTCCCTTTGATCTGAGCCCATATGGAAGCATTAAAATCCATTCAGAAATCCAGACATGGCACCTCTCTACTTGAGAGAGCGATCCCTTCGCTCCTCTTCAGAGAAGTCTCAGGGTTGCTCAGTCTTTACAAGTCTCAATATATTTCGAAGGCAAGAATTCACATGTCTGGTTTTCATTTTTGTTCTATATTTATCTGTTTTCTCTTGTCGTTTGCTCTCCTAATCCAAAGCCCTTCAACACCACCAACTGGGAGTGACAAATACCTTACAAAGCCCTAGGGCCTGGCGTACTTTCACATTTTCTTCTAAGCACCATGCACCATTTTGTCGCTGGTCTAGCCTGGAGCCCAGAAAGAAGGGCAGGGATTGAAGAAGTCCAACAGATTTACCACGAACCCATTTTTTCGGTTGTCTTGGGCAGATCGAGGATCTCAGTTCCGTCTAAACAGGAGGGAAGAGGAATACTTTCTTACCTCCCAGGCGTATTCTGGGAATGAATTATTTAACATTTGTAAAGCACTTTATAAGGCTTCAGTATCATTACAAAGGGACCTCTGGGCTCAAAAGCAACATTGGAAGTCTGACAGGGTGGTTATTATTATTAAGCATTTATATAGCATGTTACATTTGCAAAGTGCTTCCCAATCATTTATTAGTTAATCCTCACAACACTTCCATCAGAGAATTTCATATGGCCATCAAACTCCCTTTTAAAAAACAGGAAACTGAGGCCCAGAGAAGTGATTTGTCTTTCTCCGGGTCTTGCAGTAAACTGGTGGCATGATTGTGGGTATATTTTCAGTGTAGGACTACCAGTGCCCAGTAAAGTGAGCAAACTCCTTTTTTAAAAATTACATTTCTTAAGTCCTTACTATGTTTCCAGGCACTCTACCAAGCACTGGGGTAGATGCAAAACAATCACATTGGTCCCATCCATGTCCCACATGGGGCTCACAGTCTTCATCCCCATTTTACAGATGAGGGAACTGAGGCACACGGAAATTAAGTGACTTGCTCAAGGTCACCCAGCAGACAGGTGGTTTTACTAGAATTAGAACCCAGGTCCTCTGACTCCAAGCTCATGCTCTTTCCACCAGGCCACACTGTTTCTCAAGACAAGACAAGAAGGGAAATTTTCAGAGGGGACAGGACCACTTGTGAGGTCTCCTAAACGCTTCTTCAAGATCGTGGCTTAAAGAAGAACAGTGAACTCACCCATATGTGAGGACATACCCTTTCTCCCAACACTGAATGAAGTCACCGCCACAGTTAGAGCCAGGAGGAGTGGAAAAGATCCCAGCTCTAATGAAACAACAGCTGAGATTTACAAGCAGAGAGAACATTGACTGCTCAGATCCCTGGGTAGGATCCGTCTCACCACACAAAAATCCCATCTGATTTCAACCATTATCTACATTTTCATTCATTTGATCATTTTTATTGAGCACTTACTGTGTGCAGAGCACTGTACTAAGCACTTGGAAAGTACAATTCAGCGACAGAGACAATCCCTACCCAACAAGGGGCTCACAGTCTATGAGTGGTGAGAAAGTAACCTGTAAAATTATTTTAGAACTTTATTATTTTCTTCTCTGAAAAGGTCTTAGGCTAAAACCCCTTGGACCAGTTATTAAATAATTTAATTCACCGTGAGCTTCCCAAAGTTCAGTGTAGCTTCATATTAAAGTGGGAGCGTGTGGGTGACTTTGAAATGCTTTTCAAAGCACCATTAACTAGCAACGTACTGTAGTAGGATGAGTTTAGCAAATCTAGCCCCCAACCAACATTCTCAATCCATGATTTAGAAATGTATCTGCCACCTATGTGCAGGAAATTATCCAAAAATGCGAAGCCAGACAAAAAGAAAAAGTGAATTCAAGCAATCCAACAATCTCTTCAGGAGGAGTGACAGAGCGCAGAGCTCTGTGTCATCAACTTCAGACTAAATGGAAGGTCACCGCATCAACAGTAATACTCAACCTTGATTCTTACTGTGAAATGCAGAGGGGAACATATAGGGAGAGAGAGAGAGAGAGAGAAAGGAGGGAGACAGAGACATAGAGAGAGAGAGAGAGAGAAAGAGAAGGGGAGTAAAGACAGAGACTTAGAAGCAGAGAGAAATAGGAATTTCAGTATTTTCTGTTTCTACATTCTAAATCATTGATTCAGAATATATGGGTTTCTAGAGTCATTACACAGAGTAGATACATTTATAATTCTCAAAGTGGCAAGTGGTATTTTTAATCTCGTGCAGAGTACACATACTGCTATTCATTTAGAGAACTCCATTAATGTTGTTGATTGATACAGTGATACCGAGATAAACAAGAGGGAGAGATTCAAGGAAGTCCGGAATAGTATGAAAAAGAAAAATTAAGGCTTGATTTAAAAGCCTAGAAAACCCTATAAAAGTTTCAGGTATCAGTGAGCTTTGAATTTAATTGGGCAGAATCTGTTTTGTGAACTGCTCAGGTTAGAAGCACATAAAGAGGGAAAATATCGATAGAACAATGATACTTAGTGCTTGTGGAAGGTACCGTATAGCAGAGTTGGTTGATGCATTCCTTTTCCACAAAGGACTTACATTCTACAGGGGAATACAGATAATAAAGTAGATTTGTGATAGAGGAAATTGTAAAGTGTAAGAATATTTACATAAATGTTGTGGGGCTCGGGTAGGAAGTACTTAAGGAGTACACAGCCAAGTGTATGGCCCACTCAAAAGGGAGGGTAGATCACATTCTGAATGGCTTCCTATCATGGTTCGAAAGTGTAAGCAAATATTTATTGTGGAATGTAGAACAGTTCCTAACTCACAAAGATATCATACTCCATCTTAGATAGCAACGAACTCAAGCTGCACAAAGAAACGTGCCATGACATCACTCAAGGCCCATCCATGACCCGTCTCATTCTAAAGATGTGATCGCCTGAATGAGTATCCCAGTCTTTCCTGGAGCCTGCCATCCTCTTCCCAACCCACTGCACTACCGTGCCCTCCCACGATCGCGATCGTGTGATTCAGCAGAGCCAACGGAAGGCCAAGGCAAAAAAGACTCCTATCCTGAGAGGGAGATCCAGAAAACACAGAGGAGATGGGTTGAGGAACCTTGTCTCAGCTCGGTTTATAAGCAGGCCAGACCCCCAAATTGAACAGTTACATACAACTTTCACATTCTAAACTTCTGACAATCCCCACTGAGCCTCTGGACTTTGAGCCTTATCAGGAATCTATGGAAAAGCAACACTTTTTAGGAAACGTCCAGGCCAGCACCTTCTGGAATTAATGACGGGTAAGTTCTCCCAAGGATTGTTTTATTTTTACTTGGTGTTTTTGGAGAGAGCCTAATGGCTTCGAGTGCTCATCTCTGTTCGTTAAATGTAAAAGGAGTGGTGAGGGGGGCAAACAACCCATATAATTATAATCCCATAGCAGGCCAATTGACTTGCCTCTGCCTATTAGGTCCCATTAAAGATGTAATATCTGCTGTGTCTCAGGAGAAATTCCTACTTATTTATGCTTAGTATTAGGGCAAATATTAGTTAGCATCAAAACAGGATGCAGTTAAGTCTAATCTGATGTCACCAGCAGAGCTTGCATTATGAACAAAATAAGTGGCAATTACTTTCCAGCTGAACTAATAATTTGTTCAAGCGATTCCATTTTCTGTACATCAGAAATGTCCGTGGATGGAACAGGAGTTTCAGGGGAAATGTGTGGGATTTGCTTTTTAATCACACTTTATTTAAACAGACAAATGACTGCTGGGAAGATTACATCCTTTCTCTCTCCCTCTCTCTCTCTCACTCTCTCTTTTCCTGCCGTCCTCTGAGACAATAATTAGGAAATACAGCACAATATAGAACACGCGTATTAGGGCTGTTATTACTATTTTAAACCCAAAATGATTTTGTTTCTGTAACTGTAGAGCCAGCTTTTCATCTGGCATTCTCCAAAGCTATTTGCTTCACTCTTTACATGTTGTTTAGCTTTTCGACACTACCGGATAGCATTCCGAAAAACGGAGCCAGTGAGAAGATGAGAAAGATGATGACATCCAGGCCAGAGACATCACGTTTAGAGGAGTCCAAAGGTAAAGCTATACTTTCACTTTTTTAGAGAGATTTTAACTCCCCCTGTGCAACCCTGTTGGTTGAGAGTGCCCCAGTTCATTTTTAATAATTGTGGTATTCCTTAAGTGCTTTTTATGTGCCAGGCACTGTACTACGTTCTGGGGTGGATACAACTAATTTGGGTTGATGACAGCCCCTGTCCCACATAAGGCTCGCAGTCTTAATTTCCAATTTACAGATGAGGTAACAGAGATGTGAAGTGGCTTGCCCCAGGTCACATAGACAAATTGCAGTGCGGGGATTAGAACCCGGACTCTTCTGACTCCTAGGCTTGTGCTCTGTCCACTATCCACTTTTCTGCTTCTTCTTTCCATCCATGATGATATATTTATCCTCGACCAGTGGCTTAAGCACAATCCTGTTTTTACCAGGGACTTTAGCATGTGATTCATTCAGTCAGGTTCACCCAGTGTCTTCTCCCAGTAACAGTGTATAGTGTGCCTTAATTCAGACCACTAAGATCACTCTAAGATCCCACAGTATTATGCCAAATGCACCCTATTAACCTAAAAAAAAAATGATTGCCACTTTCATTAGTGCCTCACATTCTGCCAGGGAAGTTCACTGGAAGGATCTAGTTCAGTTTATAAATGGATATGAATATTAATAATGAGCCTCATACTTCTTTTTACTACTCCACACCCTATTGGGTGTGGAGGAGAGATGGATTCCATGAAACCCTCCTTCCCTACTATGTTCTTTTATTCAAAAGGGCGTAAGAGCGGGTATAGGAGTTTATAAAGACTCACTAAGATTTGGAAAACCTCCCTCATAACAACAATAAAAGTAATAATGACATTTATTAAGTGCTTCCTATGTATCCAGCACTGTGCTTAGCACTGGGGCAGATACAAGATAATCAGGCTGAGCACAGCCACAGACTCATAGGCTTAAGAGAACAAATGGGTATTTTATTTCCATTTTACAGAGGAGGGAACTGAGGTCCAGAGATGTTAAGTAACTGGACCAAAGTCATCCGACAGGTAAATGGCAGAGATAATAATAATAACGATGACGATGGTATTTGTTAAGCTCTTACTATGTGCCAGGCACTGTGCTAAGCACTGGAGGTGAAACTAGAACTTGGCCTTCTGACCCTAGTCCCATGAGGAGAGAATCCCTCTTTTTCAGTCTCTGACAGTCCCAAAAGGAGTAGGCAAGAGCAAAGGAGAGCCAGCCAGGATAAAACCATCAGCTACATTATCTTAGTTATAAAACGCTACTGTCAACCACTCTCTGCACCATGGCTTTCAAGTGAGGATTAGGTAAATTCACCCTGCAGTTGTCATGATCATTCCTTTCTCCTTTTGAGGTTGCTTGGCCCTGAGAAGGTATTTGTGGGAGCGAATCCTTCTCTTTTTATGTAAGCTTGGATAAGAACTTGCCATACATCTTCTGGGTGGTTATTGCCAGTTCTCCCACCTAGAGAGTTGGCCTCATTCAATCATATTTATTGAGAACTTACTGTGTGCAAAGCACTGTACTGAGAGCTTGGGAAAGTACAATACAAGAATAAACAGACAAATTCCCTACCCGCAATGTGCTCACGGTCTAGAGGGGGAGACAGACATTAAGTAATACTGAAGCCTCATTCTATAATGCCTTCCAGAGAGAATCTAATTTACAGTCTTACAATTCCCACAGGCCTTATGAGTTGTTGCTGCTTTGTTCTATAGATCTACACAATGAGATTTTTTTTTGACAAGAGAACTTGACTCTGGCAACCAGCCTGTTATAAAGAACTATCTAAAGCAGCCCCCCCCCCCCCCACCATTTCAGCTGACTGAATGACAGCTACTTGGGCTCCTGTTGTCATCCATTCTCTCCTTTCTCGCCCAACTACCAGTTCATAATAACAATAATGATTATGGTATTTGGTAAGCACTTATTATGTGCCAAGCACTGTTCTAAGTGGTGGGGGAGATACAAGATCATCAGGTTGTCCCATGTGGGACTCACAGTCTTTATAGATGACGTAACTGAGACACAGAGAAGTGAAGTGGTGAAGTGGCTCACCCTAGGTCACACAGCAGACAAGTGGCAGAGCTGGGATTAGAAGGCAAGTTTATAGGGAAGCGGTGTGGCTCAGTGGAAAGAGTCAGGGCTTGGGAGTCAGAAGTCACGGGTTTGAATCCCGGCTCTGCCGCTTGTCAGCTGTGTGACTGTGGGCAAGTCACTTCACTTCTCGGTGCCTCAGTTACCTCATCTGTAAAATGGGGATGAAGACTGTGAACCTCACGTGGGACAACCTGATGAGCCTGTATCTCCCCCAGCGCTTAGAACAGTGCTCTGCACCTAGTAAGTGCTTAACAAATACCAACATGAATGAACCCACATCCTTTGACTCCCAAGCTTGTGTTCTTGCCACTATGCAACGCTGCATCTCAGCACTTCTGCACCAGCCAATGAAAATGTGATATAGAAGGATTGTTGGATACTGGTGGATTGACCAGGTTCCAGAAACCTTTTGTTATTGTGATCTTTTCTTGCTATTATCAGCACCATGGCTCAGTGGAAAGAGTCAGGGCTTGGGAGTCAGAAGTCACGGGTTTGAATCCCGGCTCTGCCGCTTGTCAGCTGTGTGACTGTGGGCAAGTCACTTCACTTCTCGGTGCCTCAGTTACCTCATCTGTAAAATGGGGATGAAGACTGTGAACCTCACGTGGGACAACCTGATGAGCCTGTATCTCCCCCAGCGCTTAGAACAGTGCTCTGCACCTAGTAAGTGCTTAACAAATACCAACATGAATGAACCCACATCCTTTGACTCCCAAGCTTGTGTTCTTGCCACTATGCAACGCTGCATCTCAGCACTTCTGCACCAGCCAATGAAAATGTGATATAGAAGGATTGTTGGATACTGGTGGATTGACCAGGTTCCAGAAACCTTTTGTTATTGTGATCTTTTCTTGCTATTATCAGCACCATGGCTCAGTGGAAAGAGCATGGACCTGGGAGTCAGAGGACCTGAGTTCTAATCCTGACTCCTCCATGGGACTGCTGTGTGATCTTGCACAAGTCTCTTAAATTCTCTGGGCCTCAGTTACCTCCTCTGTCAAATAGGTATTAAGACTGTGAGGCCCATGTGAGACAGGGACTATGTCCAACTTATTTTGCTTTTATCCACCTCAGTACCTAGTACACAGGAAGCACTTAAATACCACCATTATTATAGTTATTATTATTAATATCATTAATAGTACTAGCAGTAGTAATAGTCATAAGAGTATTTATTAAGCACTTACTGGTTGCAGAACATTGCAGTAAGCACTGGAAAGAATATACAGATGGGTCCCTGTAGATTCATTCATTCAATCATATTTTATTTTATCAGAGCACTGTCCTTAGTGCTTGGGAGAGTACAACATATAAGTAAACAGACACGTTCTGTGCCCACAATGAACTTCTAGTCTAGATACATGGTCCCTGTCCATTCGGGGGTGGTGGCTTTCAGGGTGAAGAGGAAGGGGTAGATAGAGGAAAAGACTGGCAGGATTTAGAAGCTGATTGAATGTGGGGCGTGGAAGACCGAGTAGAACAAATCAAAGATTATGAGCTGAATCCCAGCACAGCTTTAATTTAAACCGATTTCTCTTATTAGCCCCACCCGACGTTTCTGACCAGTTTGGTTTTCCCTCTTTTCTGGGGCCCTGAGGTCCCTGTAACTGTGAAATTTCATCTGGCCTTTAACTGTACAGACTGTCGGCAAAATACTCCGTTTGTTTAGAATTTGGCTTGGATCTTTTCAAGTTATCATCATATACTTCAGGGCTATTTTGAGAGACAGCTGGGACTATCAGAAAGCCACAATGACATAACTTGCCTGCCTAACATAATTCCCCCATGTTGTATGTAAACCTTCATAGGAAACATTCCAATGCTGCTGCCTCATTAAGGGAACTTAACACACTGAAGGACAAATATGTAGTCAACAGATTTTTTTTTTTTGGTGTGTGTGCGTTAAATCTAGGCAGCCATGTTACCAAGAAGTCACAGACGCCTCCTGCAGAATGACTAAGGTTATGCTCAAACACTCTAGTGTAATTTATACGTCAAATAATACTTAAATACAATTTAAATTCATTCATATTTATTGAGCACTTACTGTGTGCAGAGCACTGAACTAAGCGTTTATGCTGAGTGTTAAATGCAACACTCTTTCAAACCACTTAAAGGAAAAAAAAAAATGTTTTGACTTGAATCTCCCTGTTACAAATGATGGCACTACCAGGTAGATCACAGGTAGTGTGCCTTAAGGGAAAGAGCCTGCGCTTGGGAGTCAGAGGTTCTGGGTTCTAATCCTGACTCCGCCACTTGTCAGCTGTGCGACTTTGGGCAAGTCACTTAGCTTCTCTCAGCCTCAGTTACCTCATCTGGAAAATGGAGATTAAGACTGTGAGCCCCACCTAGGATAACCTTATTACCTTATATCTACCCCAGCATTTAGAACAGTGCTTGGCACATAGTAAGTGCTTAACAAATGCCATCATTATTATTATTTTAAGCTAAGACTTGAGAACTGTTTACACCCAAATTATGATTGGTTATTTATGACCCAGTACACCATGGACTGCCGGAAAGATGAACAAATGGATTTTAGAGCAAATTTAACCAAAGTGGTCTTTGGAAGGCCAAATGACTCGAGTTAGGTTAGCATAGTTTGGACACATAATGAGGAGGACTGATTCTCTGGAGAAGACACTAATGTTAGGAAAAGTCCAGGTTAAAAGTAGAAGAGGCGGACGGGCAGCTGAATGGATAGAGGCCATAACGATAACGGACGAACCATTAGAAAGGTTCTGGATTATGGCAGCGGACAGGACGTTCTGGAGAAAGTACGCCCATGGAGTTGCTATACATCAGAAACGACTCGACGGCACTTAATAATGATAATAGCAACATCAAAAGGATTTGGATGACTCAAACAGGAGCTCCTGTGTACTGATCAGTGTATTCTGGAAGAAAACACATGGGAAGATATGATCATTAAGAAGTCACCTTCAGCAAAGTGTCATGGATTGATGATTAAACTGAGGAGCCTGAGGTAATGTACCACATGCACCTTATAAACCCTAGGTACAACAGAGTAAATTCTTTCATTCATTCATTCAATTGTATTTATTGAGCTGAGTGCAGATCACTGTACTTAAGCCCTTGGGAAGTACAATTCAGTAGCAAAGAAAGACAATCCGTGCCCACAATGGATTCACAGTCTAGAAGCGGAGAGACAACAAAACAAGTAAACAGGTATCAGTAGCATCAATGTACATAAATAGAATTATAAATATATAGACATCAAAACAAGTAAACAGGCATTAATTATAAATAAGTAGAATTATAGATATGTATGTATATACACAATGCTGTGGGGTGGTAAATGAGAAGCAGTATGGCTTACTGGATAGCACATGATCCTGGGAGTCAGAAGGACCTGTATTCTAATCCCAGCTCTGCCACATATATGCTGTGTGACCCTGGGCAAGTCACTTAACTTCTCTGGGCCTCAGTTATCCCATCTGTAAAATGGGGATTAAGAGTGTGAGCCCTATATGGGGCAGGGACTGTGTCTAACTTGATTGACTTGTATGTACCCCAGCACTTAGAACAGTGCTTGTCAACTAGTAAGCACTTAACAGGCACCATTAGTAGTAGTAGTAGTGTTAAATACAGCGTGGCTCAATGGAAAGAGCCTGGGCTTGGGAGTTAGAGGTCATGGGTACTGATCCCCGCTCCACTGCTTGCCAGCTGTGTGACTTTGGGCAAGTGACTTAACTTCTCTGTGCCTCAGTTACCTCATCTCTAAAATGGGGACTAAAACTGTGAGCCCCACATAGGTCAACCTGATCACCTTGTATCCCCCCCAGCACTTAGAACAGTGCTTTGCACATAGTAAGCGCTTAACAAATACCACCATTATTATTAAATTCCATAAAATGCTTAATTAAACATTTACTATATGCTAAGCACCATACTAAGCGCTGGGGTAGATTCAGGATAATCAGAGTAAGTGCACTCTCTCAACTGGGGCTCCTAGTCTTTTCGTTTTTTATTTATTTTATTTTAATTTCAGGTGTTTTATTTTTTTTCTTTCATTTTATTTGCAGGTATTTTCTTTCCATTTTACAATGGAGGAAACTGAGGCCAAGAGAGGTGAAGTGACTTTCCCAAGGTCTGAAGCAGGCAAGTGGCAGAGATGGAAATAATAATAATAATAATAACTTTTATTAAGTGTTACTATGTGCAAAGCACTTGGGATTGTGGTAGATACAAGGTAATCAGGTTGTCCCACAGGGAGTTTACAATCTCAATCCCCATTTAACAGATGAGGTAACTGGAGGACAGAGAAATTAAGAGACTTGCCCACGGTCATACAGCAGACGAGTGGCGGAGTCAGGATTAGAACCCACAACCTTGGACTCCCAAGCCCGGACTCTTGCCACTAGGCCATGCTGCTTCTCTGAGTCTCCTGACTCCCCGTCCTGTGCTCTTTCCAGTCAAATACACTGCTTCTCATCTGTATTAGCCAAAGCAAGGAGTGAATTGTAAGTCATGCACTATTATTATTATTATGGTATTTGTATTTGTTAAACGCTTACTATGTGCAAAGCACTGTTCAAAGCGCTGAACCATAACCACATTGTCAGCAACTTCATCTTCCATTTTTATCATATTGTAAACACAGAGAAAGTGGAAGATTTTAAAAAAATGACCTCGTTCAACTTCACAACTACTTAAGTGTTTATCAAAGGTGTCTGTTCAGTATTTGTACATTTGTCTATGCATAGTTTTATGTTTATCTGTAGAAGCCTTTAGTGCAGTGTTCAGCACATATTAAACACTCACTATATACCATTGATTGACTGGTGCTAGTTGTCTAGGATGATAAGCTCCTAGAAGGTCTGTGGGTATTCAGTAAAGTGCAATATACCACTGGACTTTTACTAATTGGTTTTGCTGCAGAAGCAGCTGCTGCTCCTCTCTTATATTTAGAGTCTTGTGTAGCTCTTCTTACCCACTCCCCATTCGTCCACATTAGCCACACTACAAGGAAGTCTTTCGGTCATTAGACACCTCTGGGAATTCGCCAGGAGTTTCTGACCCGCTGATATCTCTTAAGGAGTGGTTGAGCATTTAGAGCTTGCCAGCAGAACTGGAGGAGGGGGCTCTCCCGGCTCGGTCTCTCGGCTGTCAAAACCGGACTCCCCGATTTATCTCTCCTACCTCTCTCCTGACACGAGGTCGCCAAGGTTGATTCTCATCAGCTGCCCTGAGCGGCTTCCCCTTTCACGACTCCCACCACCGGCTCCATCCTTCTAAGGCCTTCACACCCACCACTGACATGGCCCTTTATGCTAGTGATGAAGGAAATACTCCCACAGCCCCCTCGGAAATCCCGTCTACACTAAATACACTGTCAAGTTTTGTTTTCTTTTTTCCATAAAAACGTTCAGTTCTCTTCTCCCCACTCCTCAAGAACCTCCAGTGGTTGCCCACTTATCGCTGCCTCCAGTAGAAACTCCTTATCATTAGTTTTAAATAATAATGATAATAATGATGACATTTGTTAAGTGGACTGTCCTAAGTGCTGGGATAGCTACAAGGTAATCAGGTTGGACACAGTCCCTGTCCCATATGGAACTTACAGTCTTAACCCCCCATTTTACTGATGAGGTCACCGAGTCCCAGAGAAGTAAAGTGACTTGCCCAATGTCACACAGCAGACAAGTGGCAGAGCTGGGATTAGAACCCAAAGTACTCAATTAACTCGCCCCTTCCTATTTTACCTTACCGATCACCTACTCAATTCACTCCTCAAGTGCCAACTTAATCACTGTGCCCTGATTTCATCTAGCTCGCCTCTGATCCTTTTCCCACATTCTCCCTCTGATCTATAGTTCCCTCCCTCTTCAGATACACTAGCTCATCGCTCGTCCCATTTCCAAAGCCTTATTAAGATCACTTCTCCTCCAAGAGGCCTTCCCCAATTACGCGCTCCTTTCCCTGGCTCCTTCTCCCTTCTGGGTCATCTAGTCCCCTGGGTCTGTGCCCTTTGGACATTTGATATTCACCCCACCCTCAACACCACAGCATTATGTACATATCTTTAAATTATTTATTAATATTAATGTCTATCTCCTGCTCTAGACTCTAAGCTTATTGTGTGCAGGGAGTGTGTCTACCCATTATGTTTTATTGTACTCATCCAAGAGCTTAGTAGATAGATGTTGGTATTTGTTAAGCGCTTACTATGTGCAGAGCACTGTTCTAAGCGCTGGGGTAGATACAGGGGAATCAGGTTGTCCCATGTGGGGCTCACAGTCTTAATCCCCATTTTACAGATGAGGGAACTGAGGCACAGAGAAGTTAAGTGACTCGCCCACAGTCACACAGCTGACAAGTGGCAGAGCTGGGATTCGAACTCATGAGCCCTGACTCCAAAGCCCGTGCTCTTTTCACTGAGCCACGCTGCTTCCCACACAGTCAGTGCTCAATAGATGCCATTGATTGACTTATTGATTGATGTATGATTGCCTTTGCTTTATGAGGTTTCAGACAGTGTCTGTCCACTTGGAACTGTTTTACAATCCAAGGCAGGTATTTCCTATAACCACCCCTTTGTATGTGCTTTCTTTAAAGAAGTATTTATTGTGAGATTTAACACACATAGAGAAACCAAGAAATGAAAGAAAAGTACAGAAAGAAGAGATACATAATGGTTCCATAAAATCTTTTTATTTGGTTTATGTCATTTCAAAGAGTTTTGAGTTCATCCATAATAGTGCCCTTCTCTCTGCCAAGTTGTTATTCCCCTGAGTTTAGTAATGCTTGTATCCCCTTGTTTAACTGATGATTTTCGTATCTGACTTACTCTTTTCTTCCTAAAATTCTTCCTTATCCAGTGCTTCCCACTAGCAATTTAGTATGCCTCCTCAATCAATCGATCGCTCATATTTTTTGAGTGCTTACTATGTGCAGATCAGTGTACTAAGTCCTTAGGAGAGTACAATACGACAGAATTAGCAGACGTATCCCCTGCCCATAAAGCGTTTACAGTCTAGATGGGGAGGCAGACAACAATATGAAAAAATAAGCATTTTATAGTGTATAATTTAAAACTAGGTACGTAAGTGCTATAGGGTTGGGGGTGGGATGAATATCAAAAGTCCAAAGGTCACAGGTTGAAGTACGTAGATGACACAGAAATGGGGAAAAGAGAGCTTAATCGGGGAAGGCCTCTTGGAAGAGTTGTGACCATAGTAATGCTTTGTAATAAAGATAGAGAGAGTGGTGGTCTGGCCTATATGGAGAGGGAGAGAGTTTTAGACTAGAGGGAGGATGTGGGAAAGGAGTTGGCCGTGAGATACATGAGCTAGGGAAAGTTGACGCTAGAAGAGCGGAGTGTGTGGGATGGGCCGTAGTAAGAGATTAGTGAGCTGAGGTAAGATGAGGCAAGCTGATTGAGGGCTTTAAAGCCAATGATAAGAGCTTCTGTTTCATGCATCAGTGAGTGGGCAGCCATTGGATGTCCTTGAGGAGTAGGAAGACATAAACTGAACATATTTATTGAGTGTCATGTGCAGAGAACTGCATTAAGCACTTGAGAGAGTACACCACTGAAAGTTAACAGCCACATTCCCTGACCACAATGAGCTTACAGTTTAGAGGAACAGACATTAATATTAGTGAATAAATTATAGATCTGTACATAAGTGCTGTGGTGCTGAGGAGCAGTGGATGGGGAATAAAGGGAGCAAGTCAAGGTGAAGCAGAAGGGACTGGGAAAAGACAAAATAAGAACTTAAGGAAGACCCCTTGGAGGAGATATGCCTTTAATAGGGCTTTGGAACAGGGAAAGTAATTGTCTCTTACATATGAAGAGGAAGGGCATTGCAGGCCAGAGGCAGGATGTGGGCCAGAGGTCAGGGTCAAGATAGACAAGATCAAGGTACAGCGATTAGGATGGCAATGAGAAGGGAAGTGTGTAGATTGCAGTGTAGTAGGAGAGTAACCAAGTGAGGTAGGCACAGGCAAATTGATTGAGTGCTCTAAAGTCGATGGTAAGGAGTTTCAGTTTCTGTGGAGGCGAATAGACAACCACTGGGGTTTCTTGAGGTGTGGGGAAACCTGGACTGAACTTTCTTGTCGAAAAAAGATCTGGGCAGCAGATTGAAGTATGGACTGGAGTGAGGAGAGACAGGAGGCAGGGAGGTCAGCAAGGAGGCTGATATAGTAATCAATACAGGATAGGATAAGTGCTTAAATTAACTTGTTAGCAGTTTGGATGGAGAGGAAAGGGAAGATTTTAGTGATGCCGTGAAGGTTGACCAGACAAGATTTAGTAATAGATTGAATATGTGTGTTGAACGAGTGAGAGGAGTCAAGGATAATGCCGAGGTTACAGCTTTGTGAGACAGGAAGGATGGTGGTGCCATCTACAGTGATGGGAAAGACAGAGGGAGGATACGGTTTGGCTGGGAAGATAAGGAGCTCTGTTTTGGACATATTAAGTTTTGAGAAGATGGGATGACACCCAAGAAGAGATGTACTAAAGGTGGAGAAAATGAGAACATGGAGAGAGGGGGAGAGCTGAGGTCTGGAGTTGTAGATTTGGGAATCATCTGCATAAAGGTGGTAGCTGAAGCTATGGGAGTGAATGACTTCTCCAAGGCAATGGTTTTAGATGGTGAATAGAAGGGGTACCCAGAAATGATCCTTGAGGGATACCCACAGATTGGTGATGGGAGGCAGAGGAGGAGACCACAAAAGAGACTGAGAATGAGTGGCCAGAGCGATAGGGAGGAGAACCAGGAGAGGACAGTGTCAGTGAAGCCAAGGTTGGATAATGTTTCTAGGAGAAGGGCTTGGTCAATAGTGTCGACGGCAGCTGAGGGGCAGAGGAGGATTAGGTTGGAATAGGAGCGGTTGGATTTGGTAAGAAGGAGATCACTGGTGACCTTGGAGAGGGTGGTTTCTTTGGAATGAAAGGGATGGAAAACAGATTGTAGGGGGTCAAACAGGTTAATGGAAGAGAGAAACTTGAGACAGTGGGAGTAGACAACTTACTCAAGGAGTTTGGTGAGATGGGGTGATTACTGGAAGGACCTATGGGGTCAAAGGAAGGTTTTTATAGGGTAAGGGAACATGGACATCTTGGAAAGCAGTGGGGAAGGCAGTCAGGAAAGGAAGAAAAGAGTAGGGCTAGTGTTTTGATTAGGTGTTATGGGTTGGGGTCGGATGTGCAGGTGGAGGGAGGGGGTAGATTTTGAGAGAAGGCAGGAGATCTCTTGAGAAGTTTCTGAGAAATATGGGAGAGTTGAAGAAGGGTCAGGAAGGGGGATGGCTGGGAAAGGGCAGGGGCGATTTTAGGGAGATCACACCTGATAGTTTCAAGTTTCTCAATAAAATAAGTAATCAAGTTATTAGGGGCAAGGAATGGGGGAGGTGAAAGGACAGGGAGTTTGAGGAAGGAGATAAATGGAACAACTGGTGAGGGTAATGTGCATGGGTTTTAATGAGGATTCAGAAATAATTTTGCCAGGAAGGAGAAGGGCAGAACTAAAGCATGCAAGGATGAATTTGAGGTTGCCGAGGCCAGCCTGACATAGAGATTTCCAAGAGCACGCTCTGCGGCTCAGGCACATGGGAGCCAAGGAAGTGGACTGTGGTGGAGATCCAGGGCTATGGGTTAGTGGTATGAGATCGACGAAGGGATAGGGAACTGAAAGAGTAGAGATCAATAGAGGGGGTGGAGTTGAGGGCATCAATTGGTAATCAAGGGAAAGTAGTTTGGGTTTGGAGGATAAATGGGGCATAAAGACTTGAGAAAATTGAATGGGCTCAAAAGATTGGAGGTTTCTGTGTGGGAACAGGACAGATTTGTGAGGAGAAAGTGTGGGAGAGAAGCAGGTGAGGAGGTTGTAGTCAGATACAGGGATTTCAGAGTTAGTGTTTGAGGGCCTGGCAAGGCATCTGTTATATTGTTAAATTGTACTCTCCCAAGTGCTTAGTACAGTGCTCTGTACACAGCAAGAACTCAATAAATACAACTGACTGACTGTCAGACTGTAGAGATTGTACAGTGACTAGAGATGATGAGATTAAGTGAGATCCTCCCTGATTCTCTCCTTTATTTTTTATATACTTGCTCTGCCAGAGCTGAAACCTCTTCCCCTGGTTTTCAGAGTGGAAATAATTTCCATTTTCTAACATTTGGTTCCACATATTGTCATTTTTCAACTGAATATTAGTGTTTGGGGATTCTCAATCCTAGAGTTTCCCAGAGCTGGGTTGATTCCCCGCTAGATTGTAAGACTTCTGAAAGTAGGAGTAATAATAACACTATTTGTTAAGCACTTATGATGTGGGAAGCTACAAGATGATCTTGTCGAACATTGTGCTCAAATGGGGAGCAGGATTTGAATCCCCATTTTACAAATGAGGAAACTTAAGGCACAAATAACTAAAGTGTTGCTCATGGTCAGAGAGCAGTCAAGTGGCAGAGCTGATATTAGAACCCAAGTCGGTCTACATTTGAACTTACCCTATAAAGGTTGGGCCCTGTAATTAGGAGTAGCAGTGTGACCTAGTGGAAAGAGCATGGGCCTAGGAGTCAGAGGACCTGAGTTCTAATCCCGGCTTTCTCCACTCGTCTTCTGTGTGACCTTGAGCAAGTCACTTCGCTTCTTCCCTTCAGTTTTCTCATCTTTCAAGTGGGGATTAAGACTGTGAGGCCCATGTAGGACAGGGACTTTGTCCAACCCAATCATCTTCTATCGGCCCCAGTGCAGAGCATATTGCCTAGCACATAGTAAGCGCTTAACAAATACCACAATTATTATTGTTATGATCCTGAAGGTGGTGGGTTCCTGTCTGAAGCGTGAAATCTGCATTTTCTGCCACCTGGTGGATTTAGCACTAAAATACATTCTCTGGAGACTGCTATAAAATCCCGGATCACTGCAGATATTCGATAGTATTTATTGAGCGCTCACTATGTGCAGAGCACTGAACTAAACACTTGGAATGTACAATTCAGCAACAGATAGAGACAATCCCTGCCCAATAACAGGCTCATAGTCTAAACGGGGGAGACAAACAGCAAAGGAAAACAGAACAAAACATGTTAAACGCTTACTACGGTCCAACGGGACCTCAAAAGAGCAAGAAGCGAGCAAGTGACATGGTGACTTTCTCCCATTCCGCTCAGTCTTGGACCAGTCTGGGAAATATAAAGCTGCACTGGAGTGGGTCAAAATTTTCTAGATTCAGCCAGCCTGGCTTCATTCCTCCAGGACAAGGATGAGTGGGATGGAAGCTGACCTCACTGGCACTGGTAAGAGAGCAGGCAAACATTCTTTGAGCCACTCTTTATCAAACACGCACCACCGGCAGCTGCTAGGAATGCCAAGGAAACACTCTGTAGTCCTCCAACCCCACAGCCTTATTTCATGCTCCAGTGCAGTTTCTCGAGCTGTTGTGCCAGCCGCCGCTACCTTGTGGAAACAATTTCATTAAAGATAAAAGCAAACGATCACTCATCTGCTTTTTAATAGGAGATGTGAGGGGCATACTGAGGTTTTAACTATTTAGGTTGTTTTGAAAATAGCCAAGTTCACTGGCGCCATTCGCCGCTCTCAAAGAATAAATAAATGCCATGTGACACACTACATCCCACCATTAAAGTCACTACAGTATTATAAGATCCCCAGCCTTTTGGAAATGAGTTAATTAGGTATGGATTAGGTTTATGTGTGCCTCACAGATGCTTTCAGAGTCATAGTCCTATCCCAGGAGTTGATTTCCGGCACTCAGGTTTTAGGCAGATCTTTAAGTCAGGAAAAAAAAAACATTTGCTAGCCTGCTATGTATTTTTTTAAATAATAATTATGGTATTTGTTAAGCACTTACTATGTGTAGAGCACTTTTCTAAGCGCTGGGGTAGATACAGGGTAGTCAGATTGTCCCACGTGGGGTTCACGTTTTTTAATCCCCATTTTTACAGATGAGGTAACTGAGGCACCGAGAAGTTAAATGACTTGCCCAAGGTCACACAGCAGACAAGTGGGAGAGCCGGGCTTAGAACCTTCGACATCTGACTCCCAAACCCGTGCTCATTCCACTAAGCCAAGCTGCTTCTCTGCTCTTCCATCCTACTCTTCCTCTAGTTTACTCTATCCTGTATTGCACCTTTTTTTTTGAAGGAGTGATTAAGCCAACTTATTTTCTAGTAGCCACCCTTAATGTTAATTACTCCAGGATATTTGTATTATAGGTATGACATCAGGAATTTTGCTAGAGACCCCATAGTAAATTCCTTTAATAATTTGTGCTAATCCTGGTGATAATGGAGATGGTGTATCCCCAGGAAGCTTTCTGATAATTGTGGTACTTTTTAAGTGTTTACTCTTTTCCAAGCACAGAAGTATATTCTGGAGTAGAGCTACAATCAATCAGTTAGTAGTATTTCTTGAACATTTATTGTGTGCAGAGCACTGTATGAGTAGAATATAAAAGAGCTCACTGCTCACAAGGAGCTTACAATCTAGAGCTACGAGATAATCAGGTTGGACATAGTCCCTCCAATGGAACTCATAGTCTAAGGGAGAGAGAAAACAGGTGCTGGATTCCCATTTGACAGGTGAGAATGCTGAGGCACAGAGAAGTGAGGTAGCTTGCCCGAGGTCACACAACTGGCAAGTGGCAGTCAGGATTAGAACCCCGGAGTTCTGACTCCCAGGCCAATACTCTTACCACTGGGCCGTGCTGTTTTTCTATATGGCAGGCACAGTTAGCCCCCTGGGGAAATTGAAATGGAAACAAAGTCGGGGTAAAGTCAGTGCACAAAGGCTTTAGGGAATTGTTAGTGTTCTTTATTATTTAGCACCTACTAAGCAACATATTACCCTTTCTTCATAATAACCTCTGAGATTGGTTAGTAAAATGATCCTCATTCTACAGGTGAGGAAGAAGATAATTGGAAATGTTTTAAGCCTGGGGCTTTCGACTGGAAAGTTAGTAAAGTTGCGGAATCACCAAACTTAGAAATCTACTCCTGCTTTAATGATCACTTGGCAGGTAGCTAGAACTGCACCACTGATTTCTCTGGGGTTTTATTTCATTTTGTAGAAACAGTGTGGCTTAGTAGGAAGAGCATGGGCCTGGGAATCAGAGGAGCTGGTTCTAATCACCACTCTGCCACACACCTGCTGGGTGACCTTGGGCAAGTCACTTAATTTCTCTGTGCCTCAGTTCCCTCATCTGCAAAATGGGAATTCAGTACCTGTTCATTCAATTCATTCATTCATTCAATAGTATTTATTGAGCGCTTACTATGTGCAGAGCACTGTACTAAGTGCTTGGAATGAACAAGTCGGGTGTTCTCTTTCTCCCTTAGCCTGTGAGTCCTATTTGAGATAGAGGCCGTGTCCAATCTATCTTGTAGGACCTTTGAAGCGGGATGGCCTACTGGATAGAGCATTGGCCTGGGAGTCAGAAGAACCTTGGGCAAGCCACTCACTTCCCTGTGCCTCAGTTACCTCATCTGCAAAATGAGGATTCAATACCTGTTCTCTGAGCCCTATGTGGGACCTGATTAACTTGTATCTAGCCCAGCGCTTAGTACAGTGCTTGGCACATAGTAAGCACTTAAGAAATACCATAATTATTTTTATCATTACCTATTCTCCCTCCTATGTAGACTTTGAGCCCCATGTGAGGCCCAAGAGCTTCGTACAGTGCTCTGCACACATTAAGCATTCAATAAATTATACTGATTGAGGTCAGTAGCTAAGATGAAAAGAGAGCCCTCTTGGAGAGTATGCTGCATTAAAAAAAAAGTAACTGATCATGCTGAATGAGGTCTCTGAGAGCGATAGTATTAGATCTTTTTATCTCAATGCATTTTCATAGCATTTTCATAAATTATGGGGCAAAAAAGGGGAATTTTTTGTTAATTCTACCGACAGTCTTTGAATAGAAACATCAGCATGGCCTCTTTGATAGAGCATGGGCCTAAGAGTCAAAAGAGGTTCTAATCCTGGCTCTACTGATGTGCTCTGTGACCCTGGGCAAGTCACTTCATTTCTCTGTGCCTCAGTTGCCTCACCTACAAAATGGGGATTAAGACGGTGAGCCCCACGTAGGACATCCTGATTACTTTGTATCTACCCCAGCGCTTAGAACAGTGCTTGGCACATAGTAAGTGCTTAACAAATACCATAATTATTATTATCTACCCCAGACCTTAGTACAGTGCCTGATAGTAAGCACTTTATGAACACCAACAACAACAAAAAGACTGGTAGGTTCATTCAATTCATTCAATAGTATTTATTGAGCACTTACTAGGTGCAGAGCACTGTGCTAAGTGCTTGGAATGTACAAATCGGCAACAGATAGAGACAGTCCCTGCCCTTTGACGGGCTTACAGTCTAATCGGGGGAGACAGGCAGACAAGAACAATGGCAGGTAAGTTGTCTGGTAAATGCAGGCCCCCTCTGACTCTTTTTTTTTTTTGAGAAATATTTTTTATCTTAGAACATTCAGACCTATTTCAGATATGAAATAGGTAAATAGACAGAACAACTGTAAGCCCGTTAAAGGGCAGGGACTGTCTCTATCTCTTACCAATCTGTTACCGATTTGTACATTCCAAGCGCTTAGTACAGTGCTCTGCACATAGTAAGCACTTAAATACCATTGAATGAACAAGAGAGCACTGTCCTCTGTACTCAAAGATGGCACTGATGGTTAAATTCAAGTATATTCCAACCTCTGCATCCCAGTCTTCTGTCACAACTACCAGCCTGGCTGCATGATGATGACGTTGGTATTTGTTAAGCGCTTACTAGGTGCCGAGCACTGTTCTAAGCGCTGGGGGAGATACAGGGTCATCAGGTTGTCCCGCGTGAGGGTCACACACTTTTAATCCCCATTTTACAGATGAGGGAACTGAGGCCCAGAGAAGTGAAGTGACTTGCCCACAGTCACACAGCTGACAAGTGCCAGAGCCGGGAGTCGAACTCATGACCTGTGACTCCGAAGCCCAGGCGCTTTCCACTGAGCCATGCTGCATAGAATGAATTACCCATATTAGAACCACTTGTCTTATTCTATTGAGTCACCTCCAATCCATAATGACTCCGTGGACCCAGCTGTCTCAGAACGCCCCACCTCCATCTGCAATCATTCTGGGAGTGGATCCATAAAGCTTTCTTGGTAAAAATACAGAAATGGTTTACCATCACCACCTTCCACACAGTAAATCTGAGTCTCCGCCTCAACTGTCTCCCATGCCACTGCTGCCTAGCACGGGTGAGCTTTGCCTCGTAAGAGATTGCCTTCCACTCGCTAACCACTGCCCAAGCTAGGACTGGAATGGATATACCTCTGCTTGACTGTCCCTCCCATAGTCGAGACTGATAGAATACTAGAAACTCTTCAGGTGCGTCCCCGAGAGGAGACTAGGACCGCGACGTATCGGTATTTCTCCCTGGTAATGAGGATGGAATCGGAGATGACACTGCTAATTTTGGCCAAGCAGTCTATGGCGTCTTAATAAATGAGGTTGAATTGTCATTTTAGACCTGAACTCTTACAAAACTTACTACGGTCTAACAAGTCATTGGTAACCACTGAACCTTTGAATGCAAATGTCCATTTTTGATCCCAATCAATATGGAGGCATTCATTCCTTCATGTTTATTGAGTGCTTACTGTGTGCAAAGTGTGCAAAGTACAATTCAGCAATAAAAAGAGGCAATCCCTGTCCACAACGGGCTCACAGTCTAGAAGTGGGGAGACAGACATCGAAACAAGTAAACGGGCATGAATAGCAGTTCCCTTCTGGAGCAAGCCATAAGGGGGAATAGCAGACTGCAGAAAAGGGGGATGTTTTGAGGGGCCAGGCAACCAGTAATCTTATCTCAGAGTGTATCCCATACAACTCTGACTCCTACATATCCCAGTGACTGTAATAACTGTGGTATTTATAAATGCTTACTGTATGCCTAGCACCATAATAAGTGCTGGGGAAGGTAAGAAATAATCTGATCGGACACAGTCTCTGTCCCACTTGGTACTCTTAGTCTAAGTGGGAGGGCCAAAGGCATTTAGTCTCCATTTTAAAGAGGAGGAAGTTGAGGCAAAGACAAGTTAATTGACTTGCCCAAGGTCATACGGCAAGCAAGTGGTAGAGCCAGAATCAGAATCCAGGTGTCTTGGCTCCCGTGCCTGTGCTTTCCCACCAGGCAGCAAAGCTTGATTACAAACTCTCAGGATTTTCCTCCCACCTCCAACTCCAGTGTTCTCCAAAACACAATTCAGTTTCCCTGGGGACTCCTATCAGGACTATTTCTACTTGACTTATCTCTAAATTTTAAGCCCTTATTTATAAACATTTAGCAGATAAGGAGGGTAACCTGTCGAAATCTATCCCTCTAGCTTTCTAGGTGAGCTTCGGATTTGTCAGCACAGAAGAGCATCCGTGTCACAGGCACAATCTCACAGGACAAAAATAGTGACTTTTAGGACCTGAATGTTTATCTGTGTAAGTATTGACAGGAACCGCCATGGCACAGCCCTCTTGGAAAATGTTTAAACATGTTCCTGCCTGAGGGAATATTTTCTCCACCAGGGGTTTTGTCTACTGCCTTCCCTCAACCCTAGATGACCTCTACTCTCTGAGGGATTCAAACTGGAGGGAGAGAGTAGGGAGGGGAGGAGGGGGAAATCACTGTTGGCACAAGCTGCTTTTAGATTTCAAGTTAATTCTTGGGAATTTTCCCCACTGAACTGTCACCTCCCTGGGGAAATTCCCTGAGAATCAACTTATCAACTTGAGGATAAACAAAACAGAGCAACCCAGAAAGACATGTTTCCCCTCTGCCCTCCTTGGGGTTTGCAACTGCTTGAGGGAGGATGAGTGGAAGGCTGTGGTCTCTGAGAGAGGATCGGACACTCTCCTTTGTTTTGTCCACCTACCCTCTCCCTGAGACCCGGCTGTTGGTGGAAGGAGCTCAGAGGGAGGATGAGGATAACATTATTTATTTATTTATGTTTAATCTGTTCCATCACTAGGACAATTTCAACACCTTGCTCAGGGTTCACCGTTACATTGGATGGACACCAAACCCTCCTGGTGTCCATTATCTATTTATAGAGGAGTCCCTTTGGTACTATTTAGGGACAAGGCTGTCAGAGTTGTAAATCTTCAGAGATGTGATTATCCAGGATCGTTTTTAGGAATTTGAATTTCCAGTGCTCCCCTACTTATTAGTCCGGGTTCCATTCCTGACGCTCAGGAGAGCATTACTGTTAATAATAGTAATAATGGTAATAATAATCATAATAGTATTTGTTAAGCGTTTAGTGTGTGCCAAGTATTGGGATAAATACCATCAGATCAGGCATAGTTTTGCTGACCCACATCAGTCTCACAGTCTGAGGGAGAAGAATAACAGGTATTTTATCCGCATTTTACGGATGAGGAAACGGGCGCAGGGGCGTGATTGAGGCAAGGCGATACCAAATTCAGATGATGGAGCCAGGACTAGAAGCCCAGGTCAATCGATTAATCCACCAGTTGTATTTATTGAGCGCTTACGGTATGCAGCTCAGTGTACTAAGTGCATGGGAAAGTACACCATAACAGCTGTGCTCCCTGCACATTACGAGTCTACAGTGTACAGATCCCAGAACTCCCGCTCCTGAGGTCTTTTCAGTAAGCTATGCTGCATCTCAACTCGGGGGGAAGCAGCATGGCTTAATGGAAAGAGCACAGGCTTGAGAGTCAGAGGACAAGGGTTTTAATAATAATAATGATAATAATGTTGGTATTTGTTAAGCGCTGACTATGTGCAGAGCACTGTTCTAAGCGCTGGGGTAAACACGGGGGAATCAGGTTGTCCCACGTGGGGCTCGCAGTCTTAATCCCCATTTTACAGATGAGGGAATTGAGGCACAGAGAAGTTAAGTGACTTGCCCACAGTCACACAGCTGACAAGTGGCAGAGCTGGGATTTGAACTCATGAGCCCTGACTCCAAACCCCGTGCTCTTTCCACTGCGCCACGCTGCTTCTCTAATCCCGGCTCCGCCACTTGTCTGCCATGTGACCTTGGGCAAGCCACTTAACTTAGAGAAGCACTTAGAGAAGCAGCGTGGCTCAGTGGAAAGAGCATGGGGTTTGGAGTCAGTGGTTAAATGGTCTATCAAACACCCCATTGAGATTAGGAACAGGTACCAGTTTGGAAGAGCTTTCTCTTTGAGTGATGGAGCTCAGATCCTCTCCTAGAGAGCAAAAACCTCATTCTTGTCTCCCTCAAGCACTGATCCGAGGAATGTCTTCCACTCATGAAGCAGTGTGACTCGGAGGAAAGAGCACAGACCTGGAAGTCAGAGGACCGGTGTTCTAATCCCGGCTCTGAGACTTACCTGCTGCGTGACCTTGGGCAAGTCACTTCTCTTCTCTGTGTCTCAGTTCTCTCACCTGCAAAATGATGTCTCTCCCCACTCCAGTCCATACTTCACCCAGTTTCCCAGATCATCTTTCTACTTTTCAAGAAACTCCAGTGGCCCTCCATCCATCTCCGCAGCAAACAAAAATTCCTCACCATTGGCTTTGAAACACTCAATCACCCTGCCCACTCCTTCCTGCCCTCACTACTCACCTTTTACAACCCAGCCTACACACTTTGCTCCTCTGGTGCTAACCTTCTCGCTGTACCTTGAACTCGCCTATCTTGCCACCGACTCCTCACCCACATTCCTCCCCTGGCCTGGATTAGGAGGACCACCCTCCTCAAATCTGACAGACAATTAGTTTTTCTGCCTTTAGAGCTTTACTGAGAGTCACATCTCCTCCAAGACGCCTTCCCTGACTAAGCCCTCTTTTCCTTTTCTCCCACTCCCTTCTGCATCGCCCTGACTTGCTCCCTATATGCACTCCCCACTCCCAGCCCCACAGCACTTATGTATATATCTATAATTCATTTATTTATTTAATGTCTGTCTCCCCCTCTAGAATTTAAGCTCGTTGAGGGCAGGGAATGTGTTTGTTTATTGCTATATTATACCCGCCCAAGTGCTTAGTACAGTAGTCTCCACACAGTAAGCACTCAATAAATACAATTGAATGAATGAATGAAAATGAGAATTCAATACCTGTTCTCCATTCTACTTCGGTTGTGAGCCGCACGTGGGACCTGATTATCCTGTACCTACCCCAGGGCTTAGTTTAGTGCTTGGTACATAATAGAGCTTAAGGAATACCACAGCTAATATTATTATTACTCTGGCAGCCAAGTCTTCTCCTCTGGGGCTGAAAAGCATTATCAGGCTGTTTGTTCCAAATGCTCCCTGTAGCCCAAATACTGGAGTGGAAAATGTGCAGAATTTAACCCTATTTAACCCTATTGTCACAGGGATTCTCCAAGCATTTCTTCATCAAGGAAAATAAGGTATTAATAATGATATTTGGGGTGTTAGTTAAATGGTTAGTATGTGCTAAGAACAGTGCAAAATGTGGGGCAGATATAAGACAATCAGATCTGACACCATTCCTGATCCCCACAGGGCTCGGATGTTTGATATGGACCAAAGGGTATCTGGTACCACATAGGATGAAGCAGTAGTAACTTAAATTGGACAGAAACTTGTCTTTGAAACAGACATCAGAATGGACCAAATATGTCAGGGGAGTATTGTGAGCTTTGGAAACATCCTATTTCATAATTGTATTTGCCTTTAGCCTTCCAGCTGTTGGCAGGCATAAGAGATAGCTCTTTGAGTCTGTGGTCTTACCCTAGACTGTGAGCTTCATATGTGATGAGATTTGGGTCAAACTTGATAATCTTGTATCGTCCCCATCACATAGTACAGTGCTTGGCAATTAATCAAGGGTATTTTTACGAGCACTGTCCGTGTGCAGAGCACTGTGCGAAGCACTGGGGAGAGTATAATAGAATAGATTTGGTGAGGACCATTGTCTACCATCTCTATTGCATTATACTCTTCCAGCAGTCTGTACAGTGTGGTTGGCACAGTAGATACTCTATAAATACCACTGATCGACTGATGAAAAAACACGGTTGCTGTCCTCAGTGAACTTACAATTTAGTTGCGTAGAGGGATTTTTAAATAAATTACAGAGGGGAGAAGGTCAGAGTGTAAGGATATGGACATAAAGTCTGAGGGGCTGGGATAGGGTGAGTCTCCAAATGTTTTAGGAATTCAGACCCAAGTGGA
Source organism: Ornithorhynchus anatinus (assembly GCF_004115215.2). Classification (NCBI taxonomy): domain Eukaryota; kingdom Metazoa; phylum Chordata; class Mammalia; order Monotremata; family Ornithorhynchidae; genus Ornithorhynchus; species Ornithorhynchus anatinus. The sequence continues at coordinate 129,272,102 of NC_041730.1, read as the reverse complement.
GAAGCTGTGTGGTCTAATGGATAGAGCACAGACCTGGTAGTCAGAAGGACCTGGGTTCTAATGCTGGCTCTATTAGTCTGCTCTGTGACTTTGGGCAAGTCACTTCACTACTCTGTGCCTCAGTTACCTCATCTGCAAAATGGGGATTAAGATTGTCCTCCCTCCATGTCCTATGTGGAACAAGGGCTGTGTCCAACTTGTCTTGCTTGTAATAATAATAATAAGAATAATGATGGCATTTGTTGAGCACTTACCATGTGCAAAGCACTGTTCTAGGCACTGGGGAGGATACAAGGTAATCAAGTTGTCCTGCGTGGGGCTCATAGTCTTAATCCCCATTTTACAGATGGGGTAACTGAGGCACAGAGAAGTTAAGTGACTTGCCCGAAGTCACGCAGTTGACAAGTGGCTGAGCTGGGATGTACCCCATCACTTAATACTTACTCCTAGTAAGTGTTTAACAGTTATTAAAAACAAGTGCAGAGGAGACACAGAAGGGGAAGTTAGGGAAATGGGTGTGATAGGAAAGGCCTCTTAGAGGAAGTATGATTTAAATAAGGCTTTGAAGATGGGGAGAGTGGTGTTCTGTCAGATAAGAAAGCAGGGGATGTTTCCAGGCGAGGGAGATATTCTGATCAAGGGGCGGTGGATGAAACAGACAAGATTCTGAAACAGTGAGCAGGTTGGGTTGTATAAGATCAGGGAGGTAAGGTAAAAAGAGGAGAGCTGATTGAGTGCCTTAAAGATAATGGTAAGGAGTTTCTGTTTGATGCAGAAATGGCTGGGCAACCATTGGAGGTTTTTGAGGAGTGGGGATTCGTGGACTGGATAATTTTTCAACTGATCCTGAGAAAGACTGATTCCTGGACACTGTCTGTCCTGAGACACCCCCACTGTAGCCCCAGTCCCATTTCTCATAAGAGTTGCTTGGAATAAAACCCTCAATGATAGAGGAGAAAAGAGGGAGTGATTCTGCCTTCATTTCTCCACCCTCCAAAATGCAAACACGTATCCAGAGAGCCTCACATATTAATCAAGAAGACATGTTTTCACGCAGAGTCAAGTGGAGCAAAAGGAGATAACTGAATCCTCAGCCTGGTGTGACTGCCACTATGTCACCATGGCTGCCATTACTGTCTGCCACAGTTGGCTACGCAGATATCAGATCCTCCAGGATCTTCTCTTGGAATTTCTGGAAGCCAGTGGTGGCAGAGATGGCCAGGGTGGTGGACGTGGACTATAGTTTTACCGGTCCTATCACCGCTCTCACCACATCAAAAGCATTTGTTTCAGTAAGTGTGAGACCATATGCAAATCTGAGTGGCTGTGTTTGTTTCCTGCCTATTTCCTGACTCTTCTTCTTTTTCTGCTGCTGCAGCCTGGTGTTACTCGCTGCCATTTCCTTTAACATCAGCTTCTTTATTTTTCTCACACCCCAAAATGAGAGTCTTCCTGTCAGCAAAATGCAATTAGCTCTTTGTGAACTCTCTCCCCCTTCATAACTGGTAGATGACCACTTTCCTCATCTTCAAAGCTCTACTGAAATCACATCTACTCCAGGGAGGCTTCCCTGACTATCTTCTCATCTCCTGATCCTATTTATCCATCTTATTGCATTACCTATTCCCATGAATCTGGTCCCTCAAGGCCTCTGACCCACACCCAAAGGATTTGTTTATTCATTCAATTGTATTTATTGACTGCTTACTGTGTGCAGAGTATTGTACTAAGGGTTTGGGATTTATTTACATGGCCTTATACTCAATCAATTAATCAGCGGCATTTACTGAGCTCCTACAATTCATTCAGTAGTATTTATTGAGCACTTACTATGTGCAGAGCACTGTACTAAGCGCTTGGAATATACAATTCGGTAACAAATAGAGACAATTTCTGCTCATGTGCAGAGCACTCTACCAAGTGCTTCGGCGAATACAATACAGCAGAATTAGCAGATAGGTTCCCTGCCCGTAATGAGTTTACAATCTAGAATGATGAGTTTACAGTCTATTCCTGTCTTCCCCACTAGACTGTAAGCTCTTTGAAGGCAAGGATCATGTCTACTTTATCTTATACTCCCAAGAGCTTAGTGCAGTACTCTGCATACAGTAAGAGCTTAGTAAAATATCACTAATTGATTGATCGGTTGTTCATTCGGCTGGCTGAAGAGAAGGCTTGGGATGAAATAGAAAAAACCTGGAATATCCACTCTACCCTTCACCCAAGGGGGCATTTTCTTATACTTTTCTGGTCCTGAAGGAGAGAACTGAACTCATAAAAGCAAAGTTTGCCTTATGGAAAGAATCTTATACTAAATTTCCTCATTAAGACTAATGACATTCCTGTGTGGAAGCAATTAATAGAATTTCTCATTGACTAATAGTGAAAATGACCTACCAAGGAGATAAGTCATTACTAAAGACAAGTAATTTAAAGGTTCATACCTTCAGGTGACTGAAAATTGAGATTTAAGCCAACATCACATTGAGTAGGCACAGAAACATGTATTTGCTTCCAGCTTCTGAACAGCAAACTGGGAATTTCCTTGTTTCTGACAGCTGCCTCTCAGGTAAGCCATGTCTTTCTTTTTTTTTAATTTACTTATATTTGCCTGTTCTGTGACCTTGGGCACGTCAGCTTCTCTCATGCTCAGTTTCTTCTTCTGTTAATTGGGAATTGCCTATTTGTTTTCCCTCCCTCTCAACTCATAATCATCTTGATTATCTTGTGTCTTTTCCCAGTGCTTAGCATAGTGTTTGGCACATAGTACCGCTACCGAAGCAGCGTGGCTCAGTGGAAAGAGCCTGGGCTTTGGAGTCGGAGGTCATGGGTTCGACTCCCGGCTCTGCCACTTGTCAGCTGTGTGACTGTGGGCAAGTCACTTAATTTCTCTGTGACTCAGTTACCTCATCTGTAAAATGGAGATTAACTGTGAGCCGTGGGACAACCTGATTACCCTGTATCTACCCCAGCACTTAGAACAGTGGTCTGCACATAGTAAGTGCTTAACAAATATCAATATTATTATTATTATATCCCAACTGCGTTACTGCATCAGTATCCTTTCTGATCTCCCCAACTCCTGTCTCTCCCCACTTCACTCTGTACTTCACTCTGTTGCCCGGATTATCTTTCTACAGAAGCGCTCCAGGCATGTCACCCCCCTCCTCAAAAATCTCCAGTGGTTGCCTCTGAATCTTTGCAGGAAGCAAAAAATCCTCACTCTTGACTTCAAAGCTCTCCATCACTTTGCCCCCTCCTGCTTCACCTCTCTTCTCTCCTTCTACAGCCCAGCCCGCATATTCTGCTCCTGTGGTGCTGTTAGTCTTCTCACTGGGCTTCGTTCTCGCCTAGCCCACCATCCAACACTGGCCCACATCCTACCTCTAACCTGCAATGCCCTCCCTCCTCACATCTGCCAAACTAGCTCTCTTCCCCCCTTCAAAGCCTTACTGAGAGCTCACCTCCTCCAGGAGGCCTTCCCAGAGTGAGCCCCCCTTTTTCTCTGCTCCTCCTCCCCTCTCCATCGCCCCTTCTCCCTCCCTTTGCTCTACCCCACTCCCCACCCCACAGCACTTATGTATATTTGTACGTATTTATTATATTTATTTTATTAACGATGTGCATATATATAAAATTCTATTTATCTATTTTGATAGTATTGATGCCTGTCTACTTGCTTTGTTTTGTTGTCTGTCTCCCCATTCTAGACTGTGAGTCTGTTGTTGGGTAGGGATTGTCTCTATCTGTTGCCAAATTGTACTTTCCAAGTGCTTAGTAGAGTGCCCTGCACACAGTAAGCACTCAATAAATAGGATTGATTGAATAAATGATGAATGAATGCTTAATATATGCCACAATTATCATTATTATTAATGCCACTCAGTCTCTCCCTGACCTACCTAACTCTTGTTCCCACAATTTGTCCCACTTGCTAAGACCTGTGTTAAGTCACTGTCCTATGTGGGGCTCATAATCTGAGATATCTTGACCCCGTTTTATAGATGACATTGAGGCACAGAGTTAAAGTGATTTGCCCAAAGTCCCAGGGAAGGCCACTTGCAGAGCTGGGATTAGAATTTACATCTCCAGACTGCCATGCTCTTTCCACTAGACTGCACTGCCTCTTTTTAAATAGCATGGCCTAGTGACAAGAGCAAGGGCTTGGGAGTCAGCGATCCTGTGTTCTAATCTGGATCTGCCAATTGTCTGCTGTTTGACTTTAGGCAAGTCACTTAACTTCTCTGTGCCTCAGTGGCCTCATCTGTAAAATGGAGATTGAGACTGTGAGCCCTATGTGGGACATGGACTTTGTCCAACCTGACTGATTGTATCTACCCCAGAACTTAGAACAGTGCTTGGTACACAGTAAGTGCTTAACAAATGCCATTATCATCATCATTATTATTAATAATAAAAATGTCATCCAAATCTTGTCAATTTTTCCTCTATAGCATCTCTCTGGTCTGCTCCATCCTTTAACTAAAGCGTCTACCAACCTGACCCTGTCTCTGATCCTATGATGATTAGGCTACTGCATCAGCTTCCTCACTGGCCATTCTGCCTCTGACCTCTCCCCACTTCAGTCCATCCTTCACGTTCCTGCACAAATCATCTCCTTACAGTACTGCCAGGCACAACTCTCTCCACTCCCCGAAAACTCCAGCGGTTATCTATCTTTCTCCAGCTTTTCCGATCTTATTCTCTCTCTAACCCGCTCTGGCCCACCTCAGCTTCAAACTGTATCTCACTCTTGATGCTTACCACCCTAGACCCCCTAGCTCATGGAGTTACCCCAACTTGGAAGTCCCTTCTTCCATGATTTTCCAACTCTCCTCATCTTTAAAGCCCTTGAAAAATCCCACCCATTCCATGAAGCCTTCCCTGATTAATTCAGTGACAAACCCCATGCTTTGCACCTTTATAGTGAGACTGTAAGCCCCTTTTAGAGACAGGGACTATGTCCCAACTGACTTTGTTGCATCTACCCCAGAGATTAGTTCAGTGCATGGCAAGTAGCCGCTTCAAAGCCTTATTGAAGGCACATCTCCTCCAAGGGGCCTTCCCAGACTAAGCCTCACTTTTCCTCATCTCCCACTCCCTTCTGCAACACCCTGACTTGCTCTCTTTGTTCTTCCCCCATCCAGCCCTACAGCACTTAGGTGACACATCTTTATTTTTTTTTATTTGCATTGATTCTGTCTCCCCACTCTGTAGAGTGTAAGCTCACTGTGGAGGGGGAATGTCACTGTTTATCGTTGTACTTTCCCAAGTGCTTAGCAGAGTGTTCTGCACACAGTAAATGCTCAATAAATACGACTGAATGAACTGAATGAATGAGTAAATGAATGCTAAAACATACCATTATTATTAGTAGTATTCTTTAATTTTTTCCACGGCCCTCATATGTCACAGGTGTATTTTTTAATACATCATTTATATATTTATCTGACCATTCAGTTACTTTATCAGCTGCCTTATCCTGATACTGTATTTTTTTAATACATTATTTATATATTTATCTGACCATTCAGTTACTCTATCAGCTGCCTTATCGTGATACTTCTGTCTCAGATCGGCCGTAGGAACTTAGAAAAGACGACTTCATTTGAGGATTTTCCAGTCCTTTGTCTGGCTCCCTGCCGGCTCCCATTTTGGGGAGACTCAAAGCTGATCCCTGAGTCAGGGTCAGGACAGCTATGGGAGAGCACCAGTTAACCCAGCTGGTAGCACTATCTTCCAGCTAGATAGACTCTTGAACCAATCACAAGACTCTCATGAGTACAATAAATTCATCCATGCTATTTATTGAGTGCTTACTCTGTACAGTGTACTATCCTAGAGGGGCAGCATGGCGTAGTGGATAGAGCACAGGCCTGGGAGTCAGAAGGTCGAGGGCTAATCCCGGCTCTGCCACTTGTCAGCTGTGTGGCCTCAGGTAAGCCACTTCACTTCTCTGGGCCTCAGTTAACTCATCTGTAAAATGGGGATGAAGACTGTGAGCCCTTCGTGGGACAGGGACTGTGTTGTCCAACCCAATTTGCTTATAGCCACCCCAGCGCTTAGTACAGTGCCTGGCACATAGTAAGAACTTAATAAATACCATAATAATAATGATAATAATATTAAGCATTTGAGAGAGAACAATTTAATAGAGTTGTTAGATGTGATCCCTGAGTAGTAGCCTGACCTAGTGGAAAGACTGTAGGCCTGGGAGTCAGAAGACCTGGTATCCAACCCTGGCTTTGCCACTTTGTTATTATTATTATTAATCATATTTATTGAGGACTTACTGTGTGCAAAGCACTGGACTAAGCACTTAGAGTACATTATAACTTGCTGCTTGTGAGACCTTGGGCAAATCACTTAAATTATTTTGGCCTCAGTTACCTCATTGGTAAAATGGGGATCCAATACCTGTTCTCCTTTTCCTCTTAGATGTGAGTTCCATGTGGGACAAGGACTGTATCTGATCTGATTAACTTGTATTTACCCCAGAGCTAAGAACAGACCTTGATGCTTTGTAAATGCTTAAAAAAACATACTATTTATATTATTAATAATAATAATGTTGGTATTTGTTAAGCACTTACTATGTACCAAGCACTGTTCTAAACGCTGGGGTAGATATAGGTTGTCCCACATAGGGCTCATAGTCTTCATTCCCCATTTTACAGATGAGGTAACTGAGGCACAGAGTAGTTAAGTGACTTGTCCAAGGTCACACAGCTGACAATCGATGGCGCTGGGATTAGAGTCCATGACCTCTGACTCCCAAGCCCGTGCTCTTTCCACTAAGCCACGCTGCTTATTACTACTACTAAAAAAAGAGCTGACAATCTACAAACCACAAAGTATATGTCTGTTGAAGTTGAAACCTACAATTTATAGCCAATCTAGAACAGTGATGATCAAAATTACTCTTTGAATTGGTTAAAAATGTTTAGGCTTGGGTTGTCTTTTGAATTTGAGCTTTGCTTTGTGCAGATCCTGTTGGTTAATTTCTATCAAGACCACAAAACCAAAAGAGGAAGGAAAAATAATGTGGAATCAACTGTGGCTGGGAAAGGTATTTACTTAATTAAAGCATTTCCTCCGTGAGTCTTTTGGTTGGGAAAAAGGAAGTGTGTTAAATAAATGCTTTTCTTTAGAGGAGAGGAGCAGGTTCACACTTTGACTATAGGTTGATGGTACTGCTAATAGGCAGGATCCATCACAGTTTTTTAGGCTCTTTTATTACTAGTAGTAGTAGAATGATATTTTTTAAACTTTTACTGCACATCAAGTACTGTTCTTAGCTTTGGGGTAAATACAAGTTAATTAGATCAGATGCGATCCCAGTCCCACATGGGGCTCACATCTAAGAGGAGAGGAGAAAAGGCATTGAATGCCCATTTTACAGATGATGCAACTGAAGCACAAATAATGTAAGTGATTTGCCCAAGGACACACAGCAGCAAGTTATATTGTACTCTCCCAAGTGCTTAATACAGTGCTTTGCACACAGTAAAGAGAGCAGAGAGTTGGCAGTTGCAGAAGGAGCCTGATAAACAGCAAAAGAGGTGCATCTGAAAATTCTCAAACATTTCCAATTTATTTCCAAACATCCAATGCATAGTAAACCCACTTTCTGCCTGCCGTGGATGCCACAGGAATCTTTTGCTAAGCAAAATGACCCTGAATTACTTTAGGGAGGCGAGCCGGTATTGAATCCCTTTTTTACAGATGAGGAAAATGAGGTCCAAAGAAGTAAAATAACTCGGCCAAAGTCAACCAGAGGACAAGTAGTGAATTGAGGATTAGAACTCACGTCTTCTGACTCCCAATCTTCAGCTCTTTTCATTAAGTCATGTTGCATACTCTATATGGAGTCCTTCTAAAGAGCAGCAGCATGGTCTAGTAATAATAATAATAATGATATGTATGGTATTTGTTAAGTGCTTATTATGTGCCAAGCACTGTTCTAAGCGCTGAGGTAGAAACAGGGTAATCAGGTTGTCCCACATGGGGCTCAGACTTGTAGTCCCCATTTTACAGATGAGATAACTGAGGCTCAAAGAAGTGAAGTGACTTGCTTAAGCTCACACAGCAGCTGAGTAACGGAGGTGAGATTAGAACCCACAACCTCCGACTCTCAAGCCCTTGCTCTTGCCACTAAGCCGGGACCTGGGAATCAGAAGGACCTGGGTTCTAATCCCAGCCCTGCCCCTTGACTACTCTCTGATCTCAGGCAGATCATTTAACTTCTCTGTGCCGGAGCTACCTCATCTGTAAAATGAGGATTAAGACTGTGAATCTCATGTAGGACAGGGACTGTGTCCAACCTGATCAGCTTGTATCTACCCCAGCGCTTAGAATAGTGCCCAGCACATAGTAAGCACTCAGTGCATATTGTTAAAAAATGTCACTATGATTTGCAATGTTTTCAGTTTGGAAGGAAGAGCTGCCTGAATCAATATGGCCAACTCCTCCCTGACCAGCAGTGTATGCATTCAACAATCTGTCTGAAGGTTACATAAGGAGTGTAACCAAGGCTGATTGATTCAGTTAGGAGTGGATGCACATCTGCAGTATAAACAATACTAATAATAACAATAATTGTGGTATTTGTTAAGTGCTTATTATGTGCCAGGTACTTTACCAAGTGCAGGGATAGATACAAGCTTATCAGGTTAGGACACAGTATCTGCCCCACATGGGGCTCACAGACTCATTCCCTATTTTACAGATGAAGTAACTGAGGCACAGAGAAGTGAAGTGAAGCCCAAGGTCATACATCAGACAGGTGGGAGAGCAGAGATTAGAACCCATGACCTTCTGACTCCCAACTCTCCCCTACCTGACTCCTCACTGGACATTTACAACAAGGAGAAAGTAATTTATGGGGCAGAATCATTCCCCTTGCCATGCTAGGGAAACTTCACTTCTCTCTTCTTCCTGAACTACTGACCTTCAAAGTACCACCCAAGATTTCTTGGATACAACCCTAACCAGGTCTAACCTGGGTTGATGGGAGCAGTAGTCAAGAGCTTAGTATAGTGCTCTGCACAGAGTCAGCACTTAATAAATACAATTGAATGAATGAATTCATAGTATTTATTAACCACTTCGTACAGAGCACTGTACTAACCACTGGAAAAGAGTAGACAAATGGGAATTATTCATTCATTCAATTGCATTTATTAAGCGCTGACTCTGTGCAGAGCACTGTACTGAGTGCTTGGGTCAGCACAATATAGCAATGAACAGACACAATCCCCACACATAATGAGCTTACAGTCTAGAAAGGGAGACAGAAAATTAAAATAAATTTGAAAAAATATGGAAAACTTCATGAGTTTTAGACATGGACCTTATCCCTTGAGGGGCTCATAATCAAGGAGAACATTCCTTTCACTCTCCATGGTGAAGAATCACCCGGGACCATAAGTATCTCTTTGCAATGTTTCCCTGATTTTCTCAATCAGTCATTCAATCCAACAATCACACTTATTGAGTGTTTACTGTGTTCAGAGCCCTGTACTAAAAACACTTGGAAATGTACTCTCTATGACTGATTGATAGATTGAATAGAATAGATTGGTAGACCTGGTCCTTGCCCACAAGTTACTTAGAGTCTTCTTGTAGACTTCCTTTCTAGTTCTAGGTTAGGTCTTGGATCTTCTTAGATCCAAGACTGAAGAGGCAAGATAACCTTTTCAAGCTGGCAGGTGAATCTAGCCTTGGGTTCTAAGTAAAAAAAAAAAGTCAGTAATGGAATGGTGTTTCTTCACTGAAATAGCCTTTTCAATGTGCCACGTGGAAGATCTCTGGGAAAAGTCCTAAGTAATTGTGTTTTGGAAAATTACATGAATATGGAAATTTCAAGGAGCAAAGGAGTGCAATCCTTGCAGGTTCGTTAGCTTCAAGCTGTTGGTCTGAAGTTTCAATGGCCCATTCGTTCCCTTTCAACCCTGTCTCATGTCTGGACTGTCTCATGTTTTGGGTTTTTTGTTTGTTTTTATTGATTATTGAAGGGGGGCAGGGATGGGTGCATGCGTGTTCATCCCATTGGATTGTATCCCTTTTTTCCAGCAAACCTTTGCACAGAGGTTAAGTTTACAAGAAGGAAGTATTTTCTCCCCGTTCCCAGAGGATGGGAACAGTAGCACTTTAGCTCGCCTCTAATTACAGCCACCATGACAGTTCATATGTTGTAGCAATAAAAGTAACCATAAACCTTACATAATCATTAAAGTTAAGCAAACAACCCCTCACTGTATCATAATGTACAGGTAGCTGCTAATAAACCAGAAACAGCATTGGGGCATTCAAGGAACATCTTTCCTTTCTCCACAGTTTCTTAAACAACTTCAGAGACATATTTTTATTAAGTATATGCAAGGCAGATGATCTTAAACCTCAAGAAGAGTGTGCATAATAATTGTGTGCTCTTCTAATGCTCTCTGAAGACCTATTCAGAGTCCATTCTGAAAGACAATAATATATCAAGAAGTTCTGTAAACTTCCTTCTAATGAACACATGCCAATTTGAGACCAAGAATTTCAGCCTCTAAGGACGAAATAACCACTGTTCTTAGTCTCTGGGTGTTTTGCTACTTTATTTCAGAGTGATTCAAAATCTAATTAAATTTCTAAACTCTAATGAAATTACAGAAGAAAAATCATTTAGGATTATATTATATACAATTACTCACAGCTGAAAATTACAGTTACCTTCTTTCACCAGGATGGGGTCTCTTGAGAAATCCTAGTTATTTATCCAACGTATAAATCTGACACTATTCCCACTATTTACAGGTCGGAGGTAAGAACCGAATTAATTAAACATATATATCCTGCACAGCACCTCCATGGCGGGAGGTTGATAAGAGAAACCTTGTTTGACGGAGCTCCTGTTTCCAAGAATGGGCAAGGAGGAGATGAGTCGAGAAAACGGCGTGTTTGCATTTCCGCAGCTGGCTGTTCTTTTCAATCAGAGTTTGTTAGGGTCGAGGACCATCACGATGTGGACTGAAATTCTGCAGTGTGCTGCATGAGGCAGACTGTGGGAAGGCCAGAGGCAAGAATTAAAGTAAGTTGGATCTTCCTTCATCTAATGGTTGTATCATAGGTCTCATCCCTTTGATCAGGCATTTTAATGAATCCGTGGTATTTATTGAATGCTTACTATGAGCAGAGTAACTGCGCTAAGCTCTTGGGAAAGTACAGTAGTATAGAGTTGGCTGACATGTCGCCTGTCTTCAAGGAGCTCACAGTCTAGAAGGGGAGACAGACATTAAAATAAATTTTAAAATTACAACTATTTACCAGATTTAACACCATGGCCTAGTAGAAGAGCACAGGCCTGGGATGCAGATGACTTAAATGTTTGAATTGAGGAAGAGAGAGAGAACTATGGACTGAATTAGGGAGAGGCAGGAGGCAGGGAGGTCAGCAAGGAGGCAGATGCAGCAGTCCAGGCAGGATAGGATAATCAATCAATCACATTTATTTAGTACTTACTGGGTGCAGATTCCTGAACTAAGTGTGTGGGATATTACAGTAAAACAAATTAATGGACCCAGTCCCTGCCCACAATGATAAATGCTTGGATTAGCGTGTTAGCAGTTTGGATGGAGAGGAAAGGGAGGATTTAAGCAAAGTTGTGAATGTTGAACCATTTGGTGACTTTAAATATGTGGGTTAAATGAGAGATGAGTCGAGGTTAATGGAAATGTGAGACGGAGTATGGTGGTGCTGTCTATAGTGATGGGAAAGTCGTAGGAAGGGCAGGATTTGTGTGGGAAGATGGGTTCTGTTTTGGATAAGTTTAGTTTGAGGTGACAGCGGGACATGCAAGTAGAGGTGTCCTGAAGACCGGAGGAAATATGAGACTCCAGAGAAGGAGAAACATTAGGGCTGGAGAGATAGATTTGGGAATTATCTCCAGAGAGATGGTGGTAGAAGTCATGGGAGCAAATAAATTCTCCAAGGGAGTGGGTCTAGATGGAGAATAGAAGGGGACCCCAAACTGAGCCTTAAGGGACCCCACAGTTATTAGCTGGGAGGCAGAGGAGGAGCCTTCAAAAGATATTTAGAATGAGTAGCCAGAGTGATAGAAGGAGACCCAGGAGAGGATAGTGTCAGTGAAGCCAAGGTTGGATAATGTTTCCAGGAGAAGGGAGGGCCCTATAATCAGATCAGACACAGTCTCCATTCCACATGGGGCTCATTCTAATAGAGAGGAAGAACAGGAATTTTATCCTCAATTTAGAGATGAGGGAAATGAGGCACAAAGTAAGTACCTTGTCCAAGACCACAACACTGGCTTTCCTGGGAACATTATCTTAACTTGGCTTCACCAACACTGTCCTCTCCTGATTCTCCTCTAATCTTTCCAGCTGCTCCTTTTCAGTCTCATTCTCTGGTTTCTCCTCTACCTCCAACCCTCTAACTTTGGGAGTCCCTCGAGGCTCAGTTTTGGGTCTGCTTCCAGTCTCCATCTACATCCATACCCTTGGAGAACTCATTTACTTCACAGCTTCGACTACCATCTCTACTTGGACGATTCCCAAATCTAACACTTCAGCCCTGACCTCTCTCCTCTAGACAGCTCTACTTGGATGTTCCTCTGACTCCTCAAATTTAAAATGTCTAAAAGAGAACTCCTTATCTTCCCACCCAAACCCCATCTTCTCTCTATAGACCACACCAGAATCCTCCCTGTCTCACAAGTCCATAAGCTTGACATTTTTCTTGACTCATCTCTCTCTCTCAACCCACATGTCCAATCTGCCACAAAAATCTCTTGGCTCTATTTTCACATAATTTCTAGAATCCACCCTTTTCTCTCCATCCCAGTTGCTACCACTGATCCAAACACATCATATCCCACCTTGACTACTGCATCAACCTCACTGACTTGCCTCATGACTCTTCTCTCACAAGTTCATATTTCACTCTACTGTACTATGTACTCTACTTACTGACTGGATCTTTTTTTTCTGAAAAAACATTCAGTCCCTATTTCCCCATTCCTCGAAAACCTCCAATTGTTGCTCATCCCCCCTCCCCATCATACAGAAACACCTTACCATTGGCTTTAAGGCATTTAATCATCTCTCAGTCAATGAATCGATAGTATTTATTGAATGTTTACTGTGCTCAGGGTACTGTACTAAACTCTGGGGACATTATAATACAATATAGATGGTAGACATGATTCCTCCTCACAAAGAGCTTAGAGTTTACAGGGGGAGACAGACAGTTAAAAAAAAAGATTACAGATATCGTGTTGATCTCTTACTACTACCCAACCCACACACTCCATTCTGCAGTCTGGCTCAGTGGATAGAGAATGGGCCTGAAAGTCAGAAGGTCACAGATTCTAATCCTGCCACTGCCACTTGTCTGCTATGTGATCTGGGGCGAGGCACTTCACTTCTCTGTGCCTCAGTACCCTCATCTATAAAATGGGGATTAAGACTGTGAGCCCCATGTGGGATAGGGACTGTGTCCAACACGATTATATTGTACTTATCCCAGAATTTAGAACAGTGCCTGGCACATAGTAAGCACTTGACAAATACCACAATTATTGCTATAATTTGTCTCCCGTGTTCTTAGTTCAGTGTTCTGCACACAGTAAGTGCTCATCTTTAACTCGAGACTTCCCTCCTGGAGCCATGAGGAGTTTGGAAGTCACTCTCTAGTCATGACACATTGCATCTCTCATTGTTTTATAGTTGCTCTTGTTTTCTTAATTTTGCTTTGCATTTAATAATAGTGTTTATTAAGCATGGCGTTTAGTACTTGGATGAGACCAAGATAATAATAATTATGGTATTTGTTAAGCACTGATTACGTGCCAGGCATTGTACCAAGCGTTGGGGTGGATACTAGCTAATCAAGTCGGACACCGTCCCTGACCTACGAGGTGCTCACAGTCTCAATACCCATTTTTAGACTGTGAACCTGTTTTTAGGCCGGGATTGTTTATACCTGTTGCCGAATTGTACATTCCAGGCACTTAGAACAGTACTCTGCACATAGTAAGCGTTCAATGAATACAATTGAATGAATGAATGGTACTTGCTAAGCTCTTACTATGTGTCAAGCACTGCTCTAAGCAATGCGATAGAAACAAATTAACCAGGTTGGACACAGTCCCTGTCCCATATTTGTCTCATACTCTTAATCCCCATTTTTTTTTTTTTACAGATGAGGTAACTGGCATGAACACGTTCAGTTACTTACCCAAGGTCAAACAGTGCTTAGTCCAGTGCTTTGCACTCAGTAAACACTCAATAGATACGACTGAAACAACAACAGACAAATGGTTGATCTGGGATTAGAACCCATGACCTTCTGACTCCCAGGCCCATGCTCTATCCACTACTACTGATGTGTATATATATATATATATATATATATATATATATATATATATATATATATCTATAATTCTATTTCTCTCCACTGATGCTATTGATGCCTGTTTACTTGTTTTGATGCCTGTTTCCATCCTTCTAGACTGTGAAACTGTGGTGGGCAGGGATTGCCTCTCTCTCTTGCTGAATTGTACTTTCTAAATACTTGGTACACTACTCTGCACACAGTAAGCGCTCAATAAATACGATCCAGTGAATGAATACAGCATGTCGCTTCTCTAATTAAGGTCCAGATATGTTAATTAACTTACCCAAGGTCACACAACAGGCCAGTAGCAGAACTCCTGACTTCCAGGGCCCAACTCTTTCCCCCGACATTGTCCTTTCTGCAATCCTCACCCTTCCCTCCTCTCTCTCTTATTCTTAGATTGGGAGCCCCTGGGGGCTAGGCACTGGGCTTGAATTAATCTTCCTCTACCTTTCCCTGTTGCTGAGCACGTTGTTTAGGTCACAGTAGGTGTTGAAGAGAAACTATTCAACGGCTTGACAGAGCTGAGTCTGGATGTTGTAAGGACTCAATTTGAAACCCGAATCCCCGGACACCATCTCCAATTCCCAGGAGCTGTCTGTGAGTTTCCTTCCCTTTAGAATCTGCTCCTCCCTATTTTAAACCACTTTGGACAGGGTCTCCTTAGCTATCTGTAGCTGACTAGAGGCTTGTGGTGGTGGATTTAGCTCAGCTGTTCGCTCCTAAATCATCTTAACACACATCCAGCTGCTTACTCCCCATATACCTCTTAAAAAAAAGAGGGTTAAAGTTAGTTTTGGTGGCTTAATTAGCTTATAAATTAATGGGTTTAACAATGGAATGTCCAGTTATGTTTTAATGACCCACATAGATATATCCTCTTTTGGTGACCTGACCATATTTGGGAAAATTTAGTAATGCAATACTGTCACTAACTTGGATCAAAGCCTTAGGAGGATCTATGTATTTATGAGCATAGACCCTCCTAAGGGTTTGATCCAAGTTAATGACAATATTGCATTACTAAATTTTCCCAAATATGGTTAGGTCACCAAAAGAGGATAAATTATAATAGAATATATATTATATTATAACAGAATATATTATATAATAGAATAGAATAATAATAATAATGTTGGTATTTGTTAAGCGCTATGTGCAGAGCACTGTTCTAAGCACTGGGTAGATACAGAGTAATCAGGTTGTCCCACGTGAGGCTCACAGTCTTAATCCCCATTTTACAGATGAGGGAACTGAGGCACAGAGAAGTGAAGTGACTTGCCCACAGTCACACAGCTGACAAGTGGTGGAACTGGGATTTGAACCCATGACCTCTAACTCCAAAGCCTATGCTCTTTCCACTGAGCCACGCTGCTTCTATGTATTTATTAAGCACTTACTATGTACTAGGCACCGTTTTAAGCACTGAGGTGAATACCAAGAAGCAGCATGGCTCATTGGAAAGAGTCCGGGCTTGGGAGTCAGAGCTCATGGGTTCGAATTCCAGCTCCGCCACTTGTCAGCTGTGTGACTGTGGGCAAGTCACTTAACTTCTCTGTGCCTCAGTTCCCTCATCTGTAAAATGGGGATTACCTGTGAGTCTCACGTGGGACAACCTGATTACCCTGTATCTACCCCAGCGCTTAGAACAGTGCTCTGCACATAGTAAGCGCTTAGCAAATACCAACATTATTATGACAAGCAAATTGGGTGGTACAATGTCACTTATCCCATGTGGGGCTCACAGTCTCAATCCCCATTTTAATGATAATAATGGTATTTATTAAGTGCTTACTTTGTGCTAGGCACTGTTCTAAGAACTGGGGTAAATACAAGCAAATCGGGTTGGACACAGTCCCTGTTCCACGTGGGGCTCACAGTCTCAATCCCCATTTTCAGATGGGTTAACTGAGTCAAAGAAAAGTGAAGTGACTTGCCCAGGTTCAGTCAGCAGACAAGTAGCAGAGCCGGGATTAGCACCATGACCTCTGACTCCCAGGCCCGGTCTCTATCCGCTACGCCATGCTGCTTCTTACATATGTATGTGTATATACATGTATCCACAACTATCATTTATGTATGTACAAAATTGTATTTAAACAATTAAACGATGTAAATGCATACACACAGAGTCATCAGAGAAACAGCATGGCGTAATAGAGAAGCAGCATGGAGTAGTGGATAGAGCATGGCCTGGGAGCCAGAAGGCAGTGTGGCTTAGTGAGAAGCAGCCTGGTTTAATGGAAAGAGCATGGGCTTGGGAGTCAGAGGTTGTGGGTTCTAATCCTGACTGCCACCTGTCAGCTCTGTGACTTTGGGCAAGTCACTTCACTTTTCTGTGCATCAGTTACCTCATCTGTAAAATGGTATTAAGACTGTCAGCCCCGTGTGGGACAACCTAATTACAAAAGAATCTAACCCAGTGCTTAGAACAGTGCTTGGACCATAGTAAGCGCTTAACACATACCATCGTCATTATTATTATCTTCATGGGTTCTAATTCTAGCTCTGCCACTTGTCTGCTGTGTGACCTTGGGCATGTCATTTCACTTCTCTAGGTCGTAGTTACCTCATCTGTAAAATTGGGATTAAGACTGTGAGCTCCACATGGGACAACCTGATTACCCTGTATCTACCCCTGCCCTGCACACAGTAAGCGCTTAACAAATTCCAACATTATTATTATCTGTAAAATGAGGATTGAGCCTGTGAGCCCCATGTGGGACAGGGACTCTGTCCAATCCGATTTGCTTGTATTCCCCCCCCAGCATTTAGTACAGTGTCTTGCACATAGTAAGTACTTAACGAATACCTAAATTATTGTTAATAATAATAGTAATAATGATATTCGTTAAGCACTTACTATGTGCCAAGAACTATTATAAACACTGGGGTAGATACAAGGTAATCAGGTTATCCCCCATGGGGCCCACAATCTTAATCTCCATTTTACAGATGAGGTAATTTAGGCACCGAGAAGTGACGTGACTTGCCCAAAGTCACACAGCTCATAAGTGGCAGAGCTGGGATTAGAACCCATGACCTCTGACTCCCAGTCCTGGGCTCTTTCCACTAAGACACGCTGCTTCTCTATTGTTATTACCAAAGTCATCTTGCCCAGTCAACTGATCTTCCTCTACCTGCTCCTCCTGAGATTAGGGAGCAGTGATCCTCCACATGGAGAAGAAAATTTTTTTGCCTAAAATAAATCAAATAATGGAGGGTGGGGTGGAGGGGCGAAGTGGGGTCTGGACAGGAGAGGGAAGAGAAAGGCAAGTCAAAAGATATGGGAAAGGGGTAAGCAACGAGATAGATGAGATCAGGGAGCAGTGAGCAAGCTGACACAGGAGGAATGAAGTGTGCAGGCTGGGTTGGGGTAAGAGATCAGTGAGGTAAGGTAGGTGGGAGAGAACTGATTGCGTGCTTTAAAGCCCAATGGGAAGGAGTACATTGTACATTCCAAGTGCTTAGTAAAGTGCTCTGCACATAGTAAGCGCTCAATAAATATGACTGAATGAATGAATGAATGGAGTTTTGTTTTGGGTTTATTTTTTATGCCAAGACCAACCACTGGAAGTTCTTGAGTGAGGAGAACATTATCTCTCCTCCTCCTCAGGCAGCCAAAGGAAGTATGGACTGGAGTGAGGAGAGACAGAAAGCCGGAAGGTCCACGAGGGGACTGATGCT
The DNA here is from genome assembly GCF_004115215.2 of Ornithorhynchus anatinus. NCBI lineage: Eukaryota > Metazoa > Chordata > Mammalia > Monotremata > Ornithorhynchidae > Ornithorhynchus > Ornithorhynchus anatinus. The sequence continues at coordinate 129,254,015 of NC_041730.1, read as the reverse complement.
GTAGTCAATGTGGAATAAGATATAAGTGCTGGGAGCTTACAAATCCAGGAGAAAAGACAGACACTAACATAAATTCCAGGCTGGCTGTACCACAGTCTCATCTTGCCTGATCCCTATTTTCTATTGATGTTGTCCTCAGAGCCTGCTACCCTCTGTCCTTCACATTTTCAAATAATAATTATGGTAATTAACATGCCCCTACTGTATGTCAAGAACTTAGTACAATGCTCAGAACAGTGCCTGACACACTGTAAGGGCTTAGCAAATACCTCTTTTTTAAAAAAAAAAAAAAAGTACTGTTTTGAGTGCTGGCCCACCTCCACCTGAACCCTCTGGGCAGTGGAGTGAACTATGGACTGGAGTGGGGGAGATGCAGGAGGTTGGGAGGTCAGAAAGGAGGCTGTTGCAGTAATCTATGTGGGAGAGGATGCGGTATTGTAGTAACGTGGTAGCAATTTGGATGGAGAGGAAAGGGTGGATTTTAGCAATGTTGCCTATCCCATGTCCACATCCTGCCTCTGGACTGGAACACTCTCCCTCCACAAATCTGACAATTATTCTCCTCTGCCTCAAAAGTTTTATGGAAGGCACATTTCATCCAAGAGGCCTTCCCTAAACTCCCCCTTTCCTCTTCTCCCACTCCCTTCTGGTTCCCCCAACTTAATAATTGTAATAATAAAGTTGGTATTTAAGTGCTTACTATGTGCAGAGCACTGTTCTAAGCGCTGGAGTAGATACAGGGTAATCAGGTTGTCCCACGTGAGGCTCACAGTCTTAATCCCCATTTTACAGATGAGGTAACTGAGGCACAGAGAAGTTAAGTGATTAGCCCACAGTCAAACAGTTGACAGGTGGCTTTGTTCTTCCCTCCCACCCAGCTCCACAGCACTTATGTACGTATCTGTAATTTTTTTTATGTTAATGTCTGTCTCCCTGCTTCTAGACTGTGAGCTCATTGTGGGCAGGGAATGTGTCTGTTGTTGTACCATACTTTGCCAAGTGCTTAGTACAGTGCTCTGCACATGGTAAGTTCTCAATAAATAAAACTGAATAAGAAATGAATCACATAAGCAAGGGACCAGAAGTGGGAGAGACAAAAATTAAAGAGAATGCAGTGTTGCTTAATGGATAGAACATAGGCCTGGTGGTCAGAAGGACTTGGGTTCTAATCCTGACTCCACCACTTGTCTGCTGTGTGGCCTTGAGCAAGTCACTTGATTTCTCTGTGCTTTAATTTCCTCATCTGTAAAATGGGGGTTAAGACCGTAAACACCATGTGGGACATGAACCATTCTGACCTGATTAGCTTGTATATGCTGTACCTTGTAATAAAGGGCCTGGCATGTTGTAAGTACTTATCAGATAGTATAATAATTCAAATTTTTTTTAAAGAAGAGTAAAAAGGTTAATTTGGTTGCAGGTGCACTCAATCAGTGGTGTTTATGGAGTACTGTGTTCAGAACACTGTAGAAAACACTTGGGAGTGTACAATTTGATAGAATTGGTAGATACTTGCCCTGTCCACTCTCTGGAAATTGTCTGTGAATAGGACAGATAAATAATGAGAGAACGAATAGAGAATCTTGAAGTCAAAGGTCAGGAATTTTTGCCGGATGCAGAAGGAAATAATTGGCCATCTGAAGTATTTGAGGAGGAGAAAAATGAGAGCAAAATGAGGCAAGTTTCCACTCATCATTATTTTGTTAGAATAAACACAAACAGCAGAATGAAGCTACAGAATCATTCCGAGTTAGAAGGGATCAGTCATTTTACTTTGAATATGATCTGTTTTTATGCAAGATGAGATATCGACATACAGTTACAGAGAAAAAATAACCATTTGGAGAAAGCATGGGAAATGAAAAGAATCATCTATGACCAACTCCTTCCCAGAAGTCTTCCTGTCACGTCCTAGTGGAAAGACCTCCCCCCCCCCCCGGGGAATCAGAGGACCTGGGTTCTAATCCCAACTCTGCCACTTGTCTGCTATGTGACCTTGGGCAAATCACTTTGCTTCACTGTGCCTCAGTTGCCTCATCTGTGAAATGGGAATTAAGTATCCAGTCTCCCTCCTACTTAGCCTGGGAATCCTATGTGGGACAGGAATTGTGTGTGATCTGATTAACTTGTATCTACCCTAATGTTTAGAACAGTGCTTGATGTATTGAAAGGACTTAAGCACTATAATGATAATGTTCTTGACACACAGTAAGTGCCTAATACAATAATAATAATGATGATGATGATAATAATACAGTAGAATTAGAAAGCAGTTTACAGTCTACGAGGAGGTTGATATATTCACCTTTCTCATTCCCTGCATGGTATCCTTCATCAGCATGTGTATCTATATGTGTAAATTTATTTCAACATCAATTATTTATTCTGACTATTCTGTTTGTAAATAGTTTTAGGTCTGCCTCCCTTATGGAAAGGGATCAAACCTTCTAATCCTAATGTATCATGTGCTTTGGTGGCAAGTTCATGCCAAGCCCATTACATTGGTCCTACCAGTTGGAGCTAAATACCATGACAACTCTTATCCTTGTGATTTGAGGCTGATCCAGGGGCTAGTGCCTGGGGGAGAGTGTTTTTGGGAAAGTTGTATGTATGTGAAGTGAGTAGGCGTGTGAGGTAAAGTCTGCATATGGTTGCCATATCTGTGTGTTAATGGAGGGTGTCTGTGGGGAGAGGTTTATAGATGTAAGGAAGAAGTGTACAGAGGCAGGTCTGGGTATGTGAGGGTTTTGAGGGCTGATTCATTCATTCATTCGTTCAATTGTACTTATTAAGCTCTTACTGTGTGCAGAGCACTGTACTAATCGCTTGGGAAACTACAATAGACAGTTCAGTGAAATTCCCTGCCCACAGCGATTTCATAGTCTAGAGGGGGGCAGACAGACAAGAATACAAATGAATAATAATAATGGTATTTGTTAAGCGCTTACTAGGTGCCAAACACTGTTCTAAGTGCTGGTGGAAAGACAAGGTCATCAGGTTGTCCCACGTGGGGCTCACGGTCTTAATTCCCATTTTACAGCTGAGGTAACCGAGGCCCAGATAAGTTAAGTGACTTGCCCAAAGTCACACAGCAGACAAGTGGAGGAGCAGAGATTAAAATCCACGACCTCTGACTCCCAAGCCAGTGCTCTTTCCACTAAGCCCCTTTCCACTAAGCCACTCTGTAAAATTACAAATATAAAATTAAGTGTTGTGGGGCTGGGATGGGGGCCAGAGGATGGCAGCGAGAGCATCTATGTGGGAGAAAGATATTTGTGCAGGGGGCATGTGGTTGAGGCTGCTGGGGAGAAGGCATAGGGGAGTGGGTGTGTGTGAGTGTATGTGAGTAGGAAGAGGGGGATGTTTGGGGGGAGTGTTTCCCATTGTCCTGTGGAAGTTTCTTTCTGTGGCCCTCTCATGAAAATAGCTCACAGAAAATACTGATTATGGAATCTACCATCTATGAGAAGCAGCGTGATGTAGTGGTGGGTAAAGCCCAGGCCTAGGAATCAGAAGGTAAGGGGTTCTAATCCCAGCTCTGCTGCTTTTTTGCTGTGTGACCTTGGGGAATTCACTTCTCTTCTCTGTGCCGCAGTCTGTAAAATGGGGATTGAGACTGTGAGCCCCACGCAGTAGAAGGACTGTGTCCAACTGGATTTGCTTGTATCTACCCCAGCACTTAGTACAGTGCCTTGTACATGGTAAGCACTTAACAAATGCCATTATTATTATTATTCCCCACTGCAAACATGAAGCAGCCTGGTTCGCATTTCATTATTACTAATAATTGTGGTATTTTTTACACTCCTACTATGGGTCAAGCACTGTACTTAGCACTGGGGTATAAACAAGACAATCAGGACAGACAAGGTCCCTCTTCCACCCAGGGCAAAGAATACATATAGAAGGGGAAAAAATATCTAGGCTGTCAGCTCGTTATCGGCAGGAAAAGTGTCTGCTAATTATGTCGTGTTGGACTTTCCCAAGTGCTTAGTACAATGTTTTGCACATAGTAAGTGCTCAATAAATACCTTCAATGGATTGAATAAACGGGAATTTAATCCTCATTCATTCATTCACTCAATTGTACTTATTGAGCCCTTACTGTGTACAGAGAACTGTACTAAGCGCTTGCAAAAGGACAATTCAGCAGTAAAGAGAGACACTGGATTCACAGTCTAGAATGGGGTAGACAGACATCAAAACAAGTAAACAAGCATCAGTAACATCAATATAAATAGATTTATAGATATGTATACACATCTAAACAAGTAAACAGGCATTAATATAAATAAATAGAATTATAACTATGTACATATGCACACAAGTGCTGTGGGGCCGGGAAGGGGGGTAGAGCAAAGAGAGAAAGTCGGGGCGATGTGGAGGGAGGGGGAGCTGAGGAAAAGGGGGTCTTAGTCTATTTGACAGATGAGGAAACTGAGGCCCAGATAAACTAAGTGACGACTAAAGTCACAGAGCAGGCCACTAGTGGATCCTGGATTAGAACTCAGGTCCTCTGACTCCCAGGCCTGTGCTTTTTCCACTAGGTCTTGCTGCTTCTCTAGTAGTAGCAGTATTTAGAAGCGTAAAATAGAATTGTAGGAGAGACCAACCAATATCGAGAGATGTCTTTTCCCGTGGGCTTTTCTATGGAATCATGAAAACTCTATTTTAAAATAATAAACAAAAACAAAGCAGGAAGTTTATTACTGGGCCCAGCTTTGGCATTATGCTAAGGTCACTTTGGCTATTAGTCGTTTCAGTACGGGAAAAACTCTTTAGTTGTACTTCACAGTGTGCTGCACTCCTTCCCACCTACTTGCCTGTTGCACTCTGGGCTCTGACAGTCATGAGGCTCATCCATCCTTCTCAGCAGTGACACTAGAGGAAAGAGTGTGGACCTGGGAGCCAGAGGACCTGGGTTCTATTTCTGACTCCACCACTTTCCTGCTGTGTGAGGATGAGCAAGTCACTTGACTTCTCTATTCCTCAGTTACTTCATCTGTAAAATTGGGGAAATATGGGTTCTCCCTTCTACTTAGACTGTGAGTCCCATGTGGGAGAGGGAATGTAATTCACAATGTATACTTATCCAACATTTTATATGGTGCTCTCCCAAGCGCTTAGTACAGAGCCCAGTAACTATTAAGGATTGATTACCTTGTAGGGGTTGGCACATAGTAATTACTTTATAAATACCACAGTTATTATTTTCGACAAGAGACTCCATCAACACCATGGTCATTTTTATTTTCAACATTTCTGTCATAGCCTTGGTTAAGAGCAAACTATAATTAAACATATCCTTATGCTTCACTGCTTTCTCTATATATTGTAATGTCTCTCTACCTCATTAGACTGTAAGATCTCTGAGGGAAGGGATTGTCTCCCACCTCTATTTTACTGTGTTGTTTTTTTTTTTTTTTAAATGACATTTGTTAAGTGTTTACTGTGTGCCGGGCACTGCTCTAAGCACTGGGGTAGATTCAAGGTCATTCATTCAGTAGTATTTATTAAGTGCTTACTTTGTGCAGAGCACTGTACTAAGCACTTGGAAATTAAAATTCAACAACAAATAGATGCAATCCCTGCCCAACAATGGGCTCACAGTCTAGAAGGGGGGTGACAGACTTCAAAACAAGTAAACAGACATTTATAGCATCAATATAAATAGAATTGTAGATATATACACATCATTAATGAAATAAAATTATAAATATGCACATATATACACAGGTGCTTTGGGGAGGGGAGGGGAGTAGAGCAGGAGGAGTGATTCAGGCCAATGGTGAGGGGTGGAGGAGCAGAGGAGAAGGGGTGCTTAGTCTGGGAAGGCCTATCATGTTGGACACAGTCCCTGTCCCACCGGGGACTCACAGTCTTAATCCCCATTTTAGAGATGAAGTAAATGAGATACAGAGTAGTTAAGAGACTTGCCCAAGGACAGTCAGTCATTCATATTCATTGAGTACTTACTGGGTGAAGAGTACTGCACAAAGGACTTGGGAGAGTACAGTATAGCCATATAACAGGCACATTCCCTGCCCACGGTGAGTTTACCATTTAGTTGGGAGACACATTAATAAAAATAGATAAAATTACAGATATGAACGCAAGTGCTGTGGGGCTGGGAGTGGGGATGAATAATGGGAGCAGGTCAGGGTAATACAGAAAGGAGTGGGAGAAGAGGAGAAGAGGGCTTAGTCAGGGAAGGACTCTTGGAGGCGATGGGTCTTCAGTAAGGCTTTGAAGGGGCGGGGGGAGACTAATTGTCAGATATGTAGAGGGAGGGTATTCCAGGTCAGTGGCAGGACGTGGGTGAGAGGTCACCGGTGAGATAGATAAGAGTGAGATACAGTGAGAAGATTAGCACTGGAGGAGTAAAGTGTTTGGGCTGGATTGTAGTATGAGAGTAGTGAGGTAGGAGGGGGTAAGGTGATTGACTGCTTTAAAGTCGATGGTAAGATGTTTCTGTTTGATCCAGAGGTGGATGGACAACCACTGGAGGTACTTGAGGAGTGGGAGAACATGTCCTGAATGTTTTTGTAGAAAAATGATCCTGGTAGCAAAGTGAAGTATGGACTGGTGTGGGTAGAGACAGGAGGTCGAGAGGTCAGCAAGGAGGCTGATAGTAACCAAGGCCGGATAGGATAAGTGACTGGATTAATGTGATAGCAGTTTGGATTCAGAGGAAAGGGTGGGTTTTAGTGATGCTGTGAAGGTTCCTCCAATCTGGCTTCTGTCCCCTCCACTCCACCGAAACTGCCCTCTCAAAGGTCACCCGTGACCTCCTTTTTGCCAAATCCGATGGCTCCTACTCTTTCCTAATCCTCCTCGACCTCTCAGCTGCCTTTGACACTGTCGACCATCCCCTTCTCCTCAACACCTTATCTCACCTTGGCTTCGCAGACTCCATCCTCTCCTGGTTGTCCTCATCTCTCTGGCCAGTCATTCTCGGTCTCTTTCACTGGCTCCTCCTCCCCCTCCCATCCCCTAACTGTAGGGGTTCCTCAAGGGTCAGTTCTTGGCCCTCTTCTGTTCTCCATCGACACTCCCTTGGTGAACTCATTTGCTCCCACGGCTTCAACTATCATCTCTACGCAAATGACACCCAAATCTACATCTCTTCCCCTGTTCTCTCCCCCTCCCTCCAGCCTCATATCTCCTCCTGACTCCAGGACATCTCCACCTGGATGTCTGCCCACCACCTAAAACTCAACATGTCCAAGACTGAGCTCCTTATCTTCCCTCCCAAATCCTGTCCTCTCCCTGACTTCCCTGTCACTGTGGACGTCACTACCATCCTTCGTCTCTCAGGCCCACAACCTTGGTGTCGTCCTTGACTCAGCTCTCTCATTCACCCCACACATCCAATCCGTCACCAACACCTGCCGGTCTCACCTTCACAATATCGCCAAGATCTGCTCTTTCCTCTCGATTCAAACTGCTGTCCTGCTGGTACAAACTCTCATAATATCCCGACTGATTATTGTTCATTCATTCATTCAATAGTATTTATTGAGCGCTTACTATGTGCAGAGCACTGTACTAAGCACTTGGAATGTACAGTTTGGTAGCCTCCTCTCTGGTCTCCCAACCTCCTGTCTCTCCCCACTCTATTCTTCATTCCGTTGCCCGGATTATCTTCCTATAGAAATGCTCTGGGGATGTCACTCCCCTCCTTAAAAACCTCCAGTGGTTGCCTATCAATCTTTGCATGAAACAAAAACTCCTCCCTCTTGGCTTCAAAGCTCTCCATCTCCTTGCCCCCCTCCTACCTCACCTTCCTTCTCTCTTTCTGCTGCCCCCCTCGTACACTCCGCTCCTCTGCTGCTCACCTCCTTATGGTCTCCCGTTCTCGCCTGTCCTGCCGTCGACCCCTGATCCACATCCTACCACTGACCTGGAATGCCCTCCCTCCTCACATCTGCCAAACTAACTCTCTTCCCCTCTTCAAAGCCCTACTGAGAGCTCACCTTCTCCAGGAGGCCTTCCCAGACTGGGCCCCCACTTTCCCTCTGCCCTCTCTCCCCTCCACCTTCTGCTCTTCCCCGTCCCCTCCTTTCAGCACCGTGCTCATTTGTACATATTATTTATTAGCCTATTTATTTTGTTAATGATGTGCATATCTCCTTGATTCTATTTATCTTGATGATGCTGCCTTGTTTTTGTTTTGTTCTGTTTTGCTTTGCAGTCTGTCTCCCCCAGTTAGACTCTGAGCCTGTTATTGAGAAGGGATTGTCTCTCTCTGTTGCCAAATTGTACATTCCAAGCACTTAGTACAGTGCTCTGCACATAGTAAGTGCTCAATAAATATGAATGAATGAATGAATGAATGAATGAATGAAAGGTTGAACTAACTGGATTTAGTAGTCCAGTAAGCTTGAGCCAACAGGATCTAATGATGGATTGAATGTGTGGGTTGAATGAGCGAAATGAGTCAAGGATAATGTCGAGGTTATGGGCTTGTGAGACAGGAGGATGGTGGTGTCAGCAACAGGGATGGGAAAGTCAGGGGAAGGACAGAGTTTGGATGGGAAGATGAGGAGACCTAATTTAGGCATGTTAAATTGGAGGTGATCGTGGGACATCCAAGTAGAGATATCTTGAAAACAGGAGGAAATGCGAGTCTGCAGGCAAAAAGAGAAATCAGGTCTGGAAGATGTAGACTTGGGTTTCATCTGCATAGAGGTGGTAGATGAAGCCATGAGTGGAGCAAGGGAGTTCTCCAAGAGAATGGGTGTAGACTGTAATCCAGAACTGAACCTTGAGGGACTCCCACAGTTAGGGGGTGGGAAGCAGAGGAATAACCCACAAAAGAGACTGAGAATGGGAAACAGTGGCATGAGCAAGGGCTTGGGAGTCAGAGGATGTGGGTTCTAATCCCAGATCTTCCACTTGTCCGGTGTGTGACCTTGGGCAGGTTGTTTCACTTTTCTGGGCCTCAGATTACCTTGTATCTACCCCAGTTCTTAGAATAGTGCTTGGCACACAGTAAGCACTTCCAAATACAATAATAATAACGAGCAGCCAGAGAGATAGCAGGAGAACCAGAAGAGAATGGTGTCAGTGAAACCAAGTTTAGATAATGTTTCCAGGAGAAGAGGGTGGTCCACAGTGTCCAAGGCAGCTGAGAGTCCGAGGAGGAAATGGCAGAGTGGGATTAGAACCCAGGTCCTTCTGGGTCCCATATTGTATCCACTAAGCCACACTGCTTCCCAAGCACTTAACACAGTGCTCTGCACAGAAAAGTACTTAAAAAAAAAAATCACTGATCCATTGACTACTAGATCTTCAGAGCACTTTCATTTTCCTTTCTACACTTCGAATTAAGTCTATTGGGCAGGCGCGGTCATTGTTTGATCAACTGATTGTTTATTCCCATTTTACAGTCAGAGGCATTCAGAGCTGTCACGTGAGATGCTCAAGGTCAAAGCGACATACAGTAACAGCACTGGGAATGATCAACAAGTCTTTATCACTCAGGCTGGTGTTTTATCTGTCCACAGCAAGCTTTCAAGTCATTTTTTTAAAAAAAGCCAGCTGATAAACCAAGATTCCCAGAAAACATAACCGTGGTATGTTGTTTATAATCCATCCCTCGGAGAGGCTATAAACATCGAATCTCCAATTTAAAAATAACAGGGCACTAAGCAACTTTCAGGATGTGGTGGGGCTTCCTCCCTGTCACAGGGGGTGACTTAACTTTTGTCCTTCTCTCATTGCCGGAGGACGATATTAGTGCGGAGGTAAATCAGTCTGTGTGTGGAATGCACCACCGTCTTGATGGCAAGGATGAGCTTGCTTCCTGAGAGCCTAAGGACTTTCTTCTTATTCCTAAGTAAGTAGTACCGGCATCGTTCTATTTCTCTGTGGAATTAAGCTCTTAAAAACCCAGAATGCTTCTAACTGTAGTTATTTTGATCATGCTGGGTCTCTTTCATTTCCCCATGCTTTCTCAAAATGGTTCTCATTGTTCCTCTATAACTGAGCGTCGGTATCTCATTTTGCATGAAAACAGATGATTTTCAAAACGAAATGACTGATCCATTTACAAATCAGAGGGGCTCTGTAGTGTATTTCTGCTACCTGCCTTTTTTCTAACAATATAACAGAGAGTGAAATCTTCCCTTGTTGTGCATTAAGTTTAAGAAGCAATTGCTAAATTATGAGTTATTTTAGAAGCACACAACCTTAACTTTATGATAGGAACCCCATTCCTCTCACCCTCTTTCTGTATCAACTGATTCACTTGGGTCTGCACCCCAAAAGCAGTTTGATATTCACCCATATTCACCCTCTCCCCCACCCCAACATTTAGGTGCATACCCTTATACCCTGCCATTTTCCTTAGCTGTAATTGATTTTAAGGTCTGTCCGCCCTTCTCGGCTGCCAACTTCTTCTGGGCAGGGATTGAGTCTACCAACTCTTTTGTATTTACTTTCTCAAGTACAATACTTGGAGTATTGTAGAGCACAAAGTACTGTGCTTTGCACAATGTAAACACTCAATAAATACCACTCACTGACCGAATGATAAGGTTCTGTACTGTTGTGTTATTTTAACCACAATGACCCTAAGTTGCTATTTCACAAATCAGTGAAAATTGGCTCCCTAGAGTGTAAATACATGTGGAGACATACTGACTCCTCATAATTAAAATAAGGCATGTTTGCTTTACTTCTTAGAGCCAACAATATGCTCTCAGATTCATTTCCTCTTCTTTCCCTAGACGGTAGGCAAATTATGCATTCGAATAAATCACCATTGTCTCCAAAACATAACGTTTGGATTTATTAAGTATCCTCATGCACGTAACAGAGCAGGGCACTGCAAAACACAAGTGTGGCAACACTGTATCTGTGTCTTAGTGGGAGAGAAACACAAGCAGCGTGGCTCAGTGGAAAGAGCCTGGGCTTGGGAGTAAGAGCTCATGGGTTCGAATTCCAGCTCTGCCACTTGTCAGCAGTGTGACTGTGGGTAAGTCACTTCACTTCTCTGTGCCTCAGTTACCTCATCTGTAAAATGGGGATTAACTCTGAGCCTCACATGGGACAACCTGATTACCCTGTATCTACCCCAGTGCTTAGAACAGTGCTCTGTATATAGTAAGCATTTAACAAATACCAACATTATTAATAATAATCATAAATAATAATCATAAGTTATTAAGCACTTATTATTTGCTAAGTCCCATACTAAGTCTGGAGTAGATATCTGACAGAGAGTTCAGACAAGGTCCCTGTCTCACACAGGGATCACAGTGTAAACTGGCCCAGGGAGAGAAGAAGGTATGAACTGGGATATAGGAGACAGAGACAGAGACAGGTAGTAATACTAATATTAATGGTGGTATTTGTTAAGCACTTACTATGTGCAAAGCACTGTTCTGAGCGCTGGGGGGGATGCAAGGTAATCAGGTTGTCCCACATGGGGCTCACAGTTTTAATCCCCATTTTACAGATGAGGTAACTGAGATCCAAGGAAGTTAAGTGACTTGCCCAAAATCACACAGCTGGCAAGTGGCGGAGCCAAGATTAGAACCCATGACCTCTGACTCCCAAACCTGCCCTCTTTCCACTGAGCCACGCTGCTTCTCTGGAAGTAATGAGTAGAGTAGTAGTAATAATAACTGTGGTATTTATAATCATTATCAATAATGATGATGATGATGATAGTATTTATTAAGCACTCACTATGAGTCAGCACTGTTCTAAGTGCTGGAGTAGATGCAAGGTAATCAAGTCAGACGTAGTCGCTGTCCCACACAGGGCTCACAGTCTTAATCCCCACTTTACAGATGAAGAAGCTGAGGCACGGAAAAGTGAAGCTACTTGCCCAAAGTCACACAGCAAACAAGTGGCAGAGCCAGGATTAGAAGCCAGATCCTCTGATTCCCAGGCCCATGCTCTTTCCCATAGGTCATGCTGCTTGGTGGCTTAAGCATTTACTATGTGCTAAGCACTCTACTAAACTCTGGGGTAAAGTCAAGATAGTCAGGACCCACATGGGGTTCACATTCTAAGTAAGGAGAAGAGGTGTTGACTCCCAATTTTGCAAATGAGGGAGTTAAGGCACAGAGAAGTTAAATGACTTGCCCAAGGTCACTCAGCAGGTACTTGGAGATCTGGGATTAGAACCAGATCCTCTGACTCCCAGGCCTGGGCTCCTTCCACTAGGCTATCCTGCTTCCCAATAATAGAAAACTGTGAGCCCGTCACTGGGCAGGGATCGTCTCTATCTGCTGCCGAATTGTACAATCCAAGCGCTTAGTACAGTGCTCTGCACATAGTAAGCACTCAATAAATACTATTGAATGAATGAATGAAAAAGCAGCAACAGTAGAAGTTATACAATTATTCATTGAGTGCCTGCTTATTGCACTATACTAAGAACCTGGGAAGAAAAAACAAAGAAATATCACATTGCTACCCATAAGTAGCTTTCACACTAACTTGCGAGACAGACGTGAACATGTTTATAAATAAAGTGGCCATGATTCGTAACTGAATGAACATGAATGTACAAATCTTGAGGATGGTCATGAATTCTCAACCTTTTAAGAGTTTCTGGGTGGAAGGAAAAAGAAAAAAAAAGGCTTCGGTCACATATTTCTAAACAGGCCTAGTCAAATCTATCTCTAGTTACCCAGGGATTTAAGGTAGGTATTTTTGCCTTATTATGATATTGGTTGGGGGGGAGCTTGGTCAGTGTCTCTCCATATATTTCTATTCTAGAGAGCTAGTTTGACTGATGTGTAAATTAACACCTTGTGATTAACCTGGCTAATCCATTTTCCAGATGAGGAAACAGGCACAGAGAGAGTCAGTGCTTTGCCCAAGGCCACACAACAGGCAAAGGGTGGAGAACGGGAATAGAATCCGAAAGGTTGGCCATCTGGAGTTCTCAAAAATCAAGAGGGAGATCTAGAAAGGCCCAAAGCCCCTATCTGTTGCCCTCAACCTGAAAGGGATATGGGCTGTGGGCTTGTGTGCTTGTTTTTCTCCTTAGTGGTTTGTGAGATTTCCTGATTGACATTCAATTCTGTTCTCTGTGTTGTTTGGCCTCACCTCACTGTCAACCTGCCTGAATTCCGAGCCCTATCCCACGGTCGACAGGGTAGTGGCGGGGTGCTGCTGTGGGTCCATAGGCAGATATCCCGACCGGATTAATGTGTCAACCTTCTCTCTGATCTCTCTTTCTCCTGTCTCTCCCCACTCCAGTCTATTCTTCATTCCGCTGCCCTGATCGTCTTCCTACAGAAACGCTCCGGGCATGTCCTTAAAAATCTCCAGTGGTGACCTATCAGGCTCCACACAAAATAAAAACTCTCACTCTTGGCTTCAAAGCTCTCCATCACCTTGCCCTCTCCCACCTCACCTCCCTTCTCTCTTTCTACTGCCCACCCCATACATGCCGCTCCTCTGCCGCTCACCTCCTCACTGTCCCCTGTTTACGCCCATCCCGCCGTCGACCCCTGGCCCACATCCTACCGCTGTCCTGGCATGCCCTCCCTCCTCACATCCGCCAAACTAACTCTCTTCCCCTCTTCAAAGCCCTGTTGAGAGCTCACCTCCTCCAAGAGGCCTTCCCAGACTCAGGTCCTCTCCCTTCTCCCTCTGCTCCCCCTCCACCCTCGGCTCCTCCCCCTTCCCCCTTCACCTCCCCTCAGCTGAGGCCCCATTCCCTCTGCTCCCCCTCCCCTTCCCACCCCACCATCTGCTTCTCCCCCCTTTCCCTCCCCTCAGCAATGTCCTCATTTGTATATATTATTTATTACCCTATTTATTCTGTTAATGAGATGTACATCCCCTTGATTCTATTTATCGTGATAATGTTGCCTTGTTTTTGTTTTGTTCTGTTTTGCTTTGCTGTCTGTCTCCCCCGATTAGACGGTGAGCCCATCACTGGGCAGGGATTGTCTCTATCTATTGCCGAATTGTACATTTCAAGCACTTAGTATAGTGCTCTGCACATAGTAAATGCTCAGTAAACACTATTGAATGAATGAATGAAATCGCTTAACTTCTCTGTGCCTCAGGTCCCTCACCTGCAAGATGGGGATTCATTCTTTCATTCACTCAGTAGTATTTATTGAGCGCGTACTCTTTGCAAGGCACTGTACTAAGTGCTAGGGAGAGTACAGTACAACAGAGGCGTTCCCTGCCCACAATGAACTCATGGTCTAGAGGAGAAGAAAGGCATTAACATACATACACACATAAATAAAAAATGAATTACAGATATATACATATGTGCTGAGGGGCTGGGAGGGAGGATGAATGAAGGGAGCTAGTCAGGGTGACTCAGAAGGGAGTGGGAGAAGAGAGGAAGGCTTAGTCAGGGAAGGCTTCTTGGAGGAGACGGGCCTTCAATAAGGCTTTGAAGTCGGGGAGAGGAATTGTCTGTCCAATATGAGAAGGAAGGGCGTTTCAGGACAGAGTCGGGATGTGGGCGAGAGGTTAGCGGCAAGATAGACGAGATAGAGACACAGTGAGAAGGTGAACATTAGAGGAGCGAAGTATGCGGGCTGGGTTACAGTAGGAGAGGAGCGAGGTTATGACGTAGTGGATGGAGCACTGGCCTGGGAGTCAGAGGGTCATGAATTCTAATCCCGGCTCCACTTGTCTGCTGTGTGGCCTTGGGCAAGCCACTTCTCTGTGACTCAGTTACCTCATCTATAAAATGGGGATGAAAACTTTGAGCCCTAGGCGGGAGACTGCGTCTAAGCCGATTTGCTTGTATCCATCCCAGTGCTTAATACAGTGCCTGACACATAGTAAGTGCTTAACAAATACTGTAATTATTAGGAAGGTGCAAGGTGATTGAGGATTCAATACCTCTTCTCCCTCATACTTACCCTGTGAGCCCAATTACTTGTATCAGAGCTTAGTACAGTACTTGACACATAATAAGCACTTAAATACCACAATTGTTATTATTAATAGTAATAATACAACTACTACTACTAATAATAAAAAACAGGAGGTGGATGATGCCTGGTGCTTTGGAGCAAATGGATGCTCTCTGGGTCTTTGGCTAAGACTGATAGACACTTCAAGGTGGAAAGATGGCTGGTAAATTCTCAACACTCAGAATATTCAGCCACACACTCCGCAACCTGCAGGAGGGCCCTCCAATGGTACGCTGCACAACTTGTGCTAAAAGGGATACGGTCCTTGGCATTTTGGAGAGATGTGACATCTAGATTGCTACTGTCAGTCGGTCAGTCAGTCATATTTATTGAGTGCTTACTGTGTGCAGAGCACTGTACTACTTCCCTTCAGGCTCGCACTTCCTCCTGCCTCCAGGATGTCTCCACCTGGATGTCGGCCGGCCACCTAAAACTCAACATGAGCAAGACTGAGCTCCTCATCTTCCCTCCCAAACCCGGTCCTCTCCTAGACTTCCCTATCACCGTGGATGGCACGACCGTCCTTCCCGTCTCTCGGGCCCGTGATCTCGGTGTCATCCTTGACTCGTCTCTCTCGTTGAGGCCACACATCCTATCCGTTACCGAGACCTGCCGGTTTCACCTTTATGATATCGCCAAGATCCGCCCTTTCTTCTCCACCCAAATGGCTACCTTACTATTACGGGCTCTCGTTATATCCCGGCTAGACTGTGTCAGCCTTCTCTCTGATCTCCCTTCCTCCTCTCTCATTCCGCTGCCCGGCTCATCTTCCTGCAGAAACGATCTGGGCAGGTCACTCCCCTTCTTAAACAACTCCAGTGGTTGCCTATCGACCTCCGCTCCAAACAAAAACTCCTCACTCTAGGCTTCGAGGCTCTCCATCACCTTGCCCCTTCCTACCTCTCCTCCCTTCTCTCTTTCTACCGCCCACCCCGCACGCTCCGCTCCTCCACCGCCCACCTCCTCACCGTCCCTCAGTCTCGCCTATACTGCCTTCGACCCCCGGGCCACATCCTCCCGCGGTCCCGGAACGCCCTCCCTCCTCACCTCCGCCAAACTGATTCTCTTCCCCTCTTCAAAACCCTACTTAAAACTCACCTCCTCCAAGAGGCCTTCCCAGACTGAGCTCCTCTTCTCCCTCTACTCCCTCTACCACCCCCCCTTCACCTCTCCGCAGCTTAACCCTCTTTTCCCCCCATTTCCCTCTGCTCCTCCCCCTCTCCCTTCCCATCCCCTCGGCACTGTACTCGTCCGCTCAACTGTATATATCTGCATTACCCTATTTATTTTGTTAATGAGATGTACATCGCCTCGATTCTCTTTAGTTGCCATTGTTTTTACGAGATGTTCTTCCCCTCGACTCTACTGCCATTGTTCTCGTCTGTCCGTCTCCCCCGATTAGTCCGTAAGCCCGTCAAACGGCAGGGACCGTCTCTATCTGTTGCTGACTTGTTCATTCCAAGCGCTTAGTACAGTGCTCTGCACATAGTAAGCGCTCAATAAATACTATTGAATGAATGAATACTAAGCCCTTGGGAGAGTACAATATAACAATAAACAGTCACGTCCATTGCCCACAACGAGTTTACAGTCTAGAGGGGAAGACAGACCTTAATCTGAAGAAATAAATGACAGATATGGACATAAGTGCTGTGGGGCTGGGAGAGGGGATGAGTAAAGGGAGCAAGTCAGGCTGACACAGAAGGGAGGGAGAGAAGAGGAAAGGTCAGCAATTCTTCTGTCTCTACCTGACCGCTGGACAGCCTGGTGGAGGGGGATAATTTGGGAGGGACCAGGGAGACGGCAAGCTCTATCATCATAATCAAAATCATCATGGGAGATATTTACTGAGAGGTTATTCTGGGTGCAGAGCATTTTACTTAAAGCTTAGGGGAGTACAATACAGCAGAGTTGGAAAACACATTCCGTATCTCCTCACAAACCCATGTGATCCAACAGGGTGGACTCCATGACCCCCAAGAATACAAAGAAAATGATATAGCTGTATATATATATATATATATATATATATATATATATATATGCTGACACTATGGGACAGTAGAACTCTTGTTACATGAGTTCTCATAGTACATGGTATTTGAAAATGTCTTTGAAGGGAAGGAATCTTACCGTGCTTTGCACACAGTCAGTACTCAATAAATATGATTGAATAAATGAATGAATGAAAGGAGTACTTGAAAATTATGGAAATTCCTTCCCCCCACCAATTTTAAACTTTGAATGTTGTACCACATGACGAAGAATTTCTTCAGCATTTACCAATCAATCAGTGGTATTTATTGAGTGCCATCTATGTGCAGAGCACTGAAATAAGTATTTGGGAGAGTACAACAGAGTTGTTAGGCATTTTCTCTGCCCACAGCGGACTTACAATCTAGAGATATATCCATGCCAGCCATAGGTATGTATTGTATCCACTGCTACGTCATAATCTTAAAGCAGGAAGCAAAATGGCCTAGTGGAAAGTTTCCCGGGGCCTGAGTGGCCCGAACACCTGGGCTCTAATCCCAGCTCTGTGTGGCCTTGGTCAAGTCACTTAACTTCTCCGTGCCTCAGTTCCCTCATCTGAAAAGTGGGTATTCTATTACTGTGCTGCCTCTTACCTAGAATGTGAGCCCCAAGAGGGCCCTGATTTATTCATCTACCCTAGTGCTCACTACAGTGTTTGGTACATAGTAAGCGCTTAACAAATACCACAGTTATTACTATTGAAGTTTATTGAACCCATTCTGCCTTTTCAGAAGAGTTATGTCTGCACTGACAAGTTGAATACTAACTCTAACTTTGCCGTGACCATGGGCATTCTATGCATTGTTTGGCAGAGAGTAAGCACTTGAATACCATCATTATTATTATTATGCCTGTTGCCTTCTGAAAGGTGAAGAGGATCATTTTTTCCAAGTATTTTAGAACATTGAGTCACCATTATCACAAATGCAAAGAACAATGCAAAGTGACTTCATAAAGCCTGATTGCCATCTTCCTCTGAAAATACAAATGAGACCATGATCCAGATTTTTCATTTTGCTTTCTTATAACTGAAATTCACCCTTCGGGTGGTGCTTTTGTGGACATTTTCATAATTAGTTGCTATATATGAGAAAACCCAACAAGCGTTATTAAATCTGAATAAAAAACAGATTTAAGGATATTTCTTAAAGAATTCATTAAAATCCTAAGGGTTTCTTAAGTCTCTTCCCTTTTAAAAAGTAGCTAATAATTAAATATAAATATATTAAATTAACCTACATAAAAATATTCCTTGTAAAATCAGATTCAAACCATAAAACTAGTAATCTGTCTTTGGATTAATTCCAAAGGAAAGCACACTGAAATCTATTATTATAATTATGATAATAAAAGTAATACAATATCACTTCTATTATGTTCTAGTGCTTAAGACATTCTTCATATGAGAATCCAGAATAATTAAGGAAGAGTTAGGAATTTTTTTAAAATTTATAATGAAAAGGCAGCAGAGGCAGGAGTAAAGAAAATTAAATCTGCTTTTATCTTACGAGTAAAAGACATCACTTTAGTCTCTGGCTCAGCCCCTTAGACCTTTTTTTTAAAAAAAACAAAAAAACAAACAAAAACAACTTTCCTTTTTTTTGTTTTTTGTGTTTTTACCAGCTCATAGAAAGCCAGAGGAAAACTGGAGAATATCTGTTACTGATGTCTCTCACCTCTACCTACCTCCATTCCTTGAGTTCTGAGTGTTTAAATCAAGATAATGCTCCCTTTTTGGATCTGTGATGATGATGATGGTATTTGTTAAGTGCTTACTATGTGCCAAGCACTGTTCTAAGTGCTGGAGGGAGATCAAGGTAATCAGATTGTCTCATGTGGGGCTCACAGCCTCAATTGCCATTTTGCAGATGAGGTGATCTGCCCAAAGTAACACAACTGACAAGTTGTGGAGTTGGGATTAGAACCCACCACCTCTGACTCCCAAGCCTGTGCTTTTTCCACTGAGCCACGCTGCTTCTCAACCTATGATCTATGACCTTTGGGCTAAAGGACCTATGGCCTTTGGGCACTTTCACCCCACCCTCAGCCCCACAGTACTTATATACCCATCTATGAACTATATATTCATTCAATCATCTTTATTGAGCACTTAGTGTCTGCAGAGGGCTGTAGTAAGTGCTTAAATATTATAAATTATTTATTTGTATTAATATCTGTCAAACCCTCTAGACTCCCTGCTTGTTGTGGGCACAGAATGTGTCTACCAATTCTGTTTAATTGTACTCTTCCAAGTACTTAGTATAGTGCTTTGCACACAGAAAGCGCTAATTAAATTCTGTTGTTTGACTGATTAATTGTTCCTTGAGTGGAATGGATCCATTCCCACTCCCAGACACTGACTGATTAGGTCACCGTTCAGTTAGAAATTTATGACTCTCACACTTTTCTGAGGCCATCTAACAAATTTTAGACAAATATACTCTCCCTCCTACTTACACTAAGCCCCATGTGGAAGAGAATTATATCTAACCTGATTAACTTTTATCTACTCCAGAGCTTAGAACAGGGCTTGACACATAGTAAGCACTTAACAAATCCCATAAAAAAAAAAGTTCTCAATACAGTTCTTCACACTCAGTAGGTGCTCAATAATAATAATAATGTTGGTATTTGTTAAGCGCTTACTATGTAACGAGCACTGTTCTAAGCGCTGGGGTAGACACAGGAGAATCAGGTTGTCCCACGTGGGGTTCACAGTCAATCTCCATTTTACAGATGAGGGAACTGAGGCACAGAGAAGTTAAGTGACTTGCCCACAGTCACACAGCCGACAAGTGGCAGAGCTGGGATTCGAACTCATGAGCCCTGACTCCAAAGCCCGTGCTCTTTCCACTGAGCCACGCTGCTTCTCCATAAATACCACCGATGATGATGATAGAGTTAATCTGAACCTTCAGCACCTATTGTGCAATTCCTGAGCCTGAATGTTCCTTTAGGCTTTGCTGAGATGTAAGAGGAGTGAATTTATTCCATTTTGCCCTCTGGAAACTTATTTTGGGCTAAGGAGAAGTGTGCTAAAGACCTGTGTTTTAATCCCATCTCTGCCAAATGCTTGCTGTGTGACCTTGGATAAATCACTTAACTTCTCCATAACTCAGTTCTGTTCACCCTTCAATTTAACCATGAGCCCCATGTGGGACAGGGACTGTGCCCAACCTATTTCATGTGTCTCTACCCCAGGGTTTACAAGAGTGCTCGGTAACAAGCAAGAACTGGACAAATGCCATTAAAAACAAAAACAGTAAGATTCTTCTCTGGTGTTTGAATGTCCAATTTAGGAACTGTTTCTGTAAGAACTGATAAGGAATCAATTAAGAATGCTTCTCTCCATAGGAACCTCATAATTTTTAAAAGGAAAATATGCTGGGATCACTAAATAGTTGTGGCATTTGTTAAGCCCTTACTATGTGTCAAACACTGTACTAAGAGTTGGGGCAGATATAAGATAATTAAGTTCTACATGGGCCTCACAGTCTGAGTAGGAGGGAGAACAGGTATTGAACCCCCATTTTTCAGGGGACAGAAGTGAGGCCCAGAGAAGTTAAGCAACTTCCCCAAGGTCACACAACAGACAAATGGCAGGGCCGGGCTTAGAACCCAGGTCCTCTGACTCGCAGATCTGGACTCTTTCCACTAGGCAATGGTGCTTCTCAATCTACAGCTGAGTCCCAGTTTTAGACCATGAGCCAGGCTTGGTGGCTTAGGCTGGGCTGGCTGGATTTAGCTTCCCTGAGTGGTATGAAATGTACTGGTTCGACTGGCCCAGGCTGGTCCAGGCTAGCAGGACTGGGCTGTGCTGGCTGAACTGGGCCTTGCAGGCTGAATTGGGCCTCAATGGGTAGAATGGGATGCATTGGTGGGACTGGGTTGTGCTGGGGAGCCTAGTGTTACTGGCAGTTTTGCCACCTGCTCCTTCTCCTCCAGCGATGGACAATGCCCACAGACCCTGAGAGGGGTGCAGGGGTGGCCTATGTCCAGTCCATTTGTGTCCCCCTGGCCCATGCTTGGCATTTAGTTACTGGGTCTGCTAATAGGACCATTAGAGAGTGAGCCCGTTGCTGGGCAGGGATTGTCTCTATCTGTTGCCGAATTGTACATTCCAAGTGCTTAGTTCAGTGTTCTGCACACAGTAAGTGCTCAATAAATATGACTGAATAAATGAATGAATGAGTCCAGGCTTGTAGAACAATTTTCATAACCAGAGCAACTGTCCTGGAGCTTTTCCTTCTCTCAAAGCCAAGTTTTCATCCCTTTGCTGATGAGAATGTGTACTGCTCTCCTCCCCATCTGTATCTGTCAGAGGTGAGCCATAAGTAGTTGGAGAAACCAGAGTCAATGGGCCACCCAAAAGCCCATCTAAAAAGCCTTTCAACTGGCTGGGACAGGCACTATTCAGAAGAAGTCATGTTTTGTTTTCCATCACCAAAAAATCAAAGCCTATGTCTCAACTTGAAAACCACTGAACATCCCATCTGTCCCTCCAGGTCCTGGCAGCCCTGCTCCATGGCTTTAAAATGGCTAGCACTATGGCAATTTTATTAAATTTTGTTCCATTAAAAGTCAGCTGATGGTTCCCAGCAAAACAAATCAGAGTGCCTCTCTGTGATGTGTCTAAATAAAATAAAGAAAAAGGAAGGGGAAACCCTACTCTTTAAAAGCCAAAGTCAGGACAAAAATGACTAACTAGACCTAATTTGATCAAATTCATTCATTCATTCAATCGAACTTATTGAGCACTTACAGTGTGCAGAGCAATGTATTAAGCGCTTGGAATGTACAATTCACCAACAGAGACATTCCTTTCCCAACAATGGGCTCACTGTCTAAAAGGGGGAGACAGACAACAAAACAAAACAAATAGGCATCAGTACCATCAAGATAAATAGAATCATAGTTATATGCACATCATTAATAAAATAGAGTAATAAATGATATATATAGATACACACAAGTGCTGTGGGGAGGGGAAGGGGGGAGAGCAGAGGGAGGGAGAGAGAGGAAGGGAGTAGGGGCAATGGGGAGGGGAGGAGAGGCAGAGGGAAAGGGAGGGGTCAGTCTGGGAAAGCCTCCTGGAGGAGGTGAGCTCTCAGTAGGGCTTTGAAGAGGGGAAGAGAGTTTAGTGGATGTGACGAGGGCCAGGGGTCGATGGTGGGACAGGTGAGAACGAGGCATAGTGAAGAGGTTAGCGGCAGAGGAGCGGAGTGTGCGGGCTGGGCTGTAGAAGGAGAGAAGGGAGGTGAGGTAGGAGGGGGCAGGTGATGAAGAGCTTTGAAGCCAAGAGTAAGGAGTTTTTGCTTCATGTAAGGATTGATAGGCAGCCAACTGGAGGATTTTGAGGAGGGGAGTGACATGCCCAGACTATTTCTGCAGAAAGATAATCCAGGCAGCAGAGTGAAATATAGACTGACACGGGGAGAGACGGGAGAATGAGAGATCTGAAATGAGGCTGATGCAATAATCCAGTTGGGACATAATAAGAGATTGTATCAGCAAGGTTGCAGTTTGGATGGAGAGGAAAGGGCGGATCTTGGCGTGTTGTGAAGGCAAGACTGGTAGATTCTGGTGACAGATTGGTTATGTGGGGTGAATGAGAGCAAAGTGAAGGATGACACCAAGATTGCAAGTTTAGTGATCAAAACTGAGCAGTCTCCGAAATGCCACAGTGCTAGGTTTGAATTCCAACACCTACAAAAAGCGTTTGGGAGTCAGAGGACCTGAGTTCTGATCCTGGCTCTGCCTCTTGCCTGCTGTGTGACCTTGGGCAAGTCACTTCACTGGGCCTCAGTTTCCTCATTTATAAAATGGGGATTTAATCCCTCTTCTCCTTCCCCCTTAGTCTTTAAACCTCAAATAGGGAAGGGACAGTGTCCAACTTGATTAATTTACCTCTCCCCTACTATTTAGACACGTAATAGATGCTTAAAAGATGCCATAATTATTATTAATCATCATCACTATTAAAATACCTCACCCACTAGTAGAAAACCCTACCTTTAGCTTTACCCAGTGGACCAGAATGTGCCAATATTCTTTCTTGCCCTAATAATCAACCAATCATCACCTGTTTTGATGCTATTATTTTGTAGTAGAATTGAAGAATGGGGAAAAGGCTAGAGAGATGAAATGAGAAGAAAGGGGATCAAGGAGAAAACAGTATGTCTGAGAATCACTCCTGAAACTCTTTCAGTGGTTCCTTATCTCTCTCTGCATCGAGCAGAAACATTACCACTGGCTTCAGGTTTCTTTAGCAGCTTTCACCATTTTACATTTGGGCTTTCTTTACCCAGTATTCCCATTTTGCACTCATCACTTCTCCTATACTCAGCTCTGAACTGTACTTTGCTTCTGATTCACTGGCTCCTGGCAATTTGTTCACGCTATCCCCCAATCTGGAACTCCCTCCCCTTCAAATACAGAAGCCCATGTTGCTCCCATCTTTAAAACCCTCCTACAGTTCCACCTCCTCTGGGAATTCATAATAAGAATGATTATGTTGGTATTTACAAAGCACTTAATATATTGATAATGATGGCATTTTTTAAAGCACTATCTATGTTGTCAAGCTCTGTACTAAGCACAGGAGTAGATGCAAGATAATCAGGTTGTGCCAAGAACTGTTCTAAGCACAGGGGTTGATACAAGACAATCAGTTCAGATGAAGCCCCAACATGGGGTTTACGATATAACTGGTGCTTTATCCCTAGTTTGTAGATGAAGAAACTGAGGCACAGAGCAGTGAAGTGGCTTGCTTGCCCAGGTCACACGGCAGGCGAGTGATAAAGCTAGAGCTAGAACCCGGGGTGCCAGGATACTTATTGGCCCACCCAACTTGTGTATCAGAGTTTCCATTTCACTGTTCCTAAGAAGCAGTGTGGCTGAGACTCTGCCACATGTCTGCTGTATGACCTTGGATCAGTCCCTTCACTTCTCTGGACCTCAGTTACCTCATCTGTAGAATGGGGATTAAGCGTGTGAGCCTCATGTGGGACCAGAACTATGTCCAACCTGCTTGACTTGTACCTATACCAGCACTTAGAACAGTGCTTGGCACATAGTAAGCCCACAATACATGCCATACTTATTCATTATTACTATTATTAAAACGGGAGGCTAGTCCATGGGCCCGTCTCCTGTTGCCCTGGTAGCTCGAGATCGGTCACCTGACCTCAGCGGCAAGGAGTTGTCCTCTAGTGTGTTCCCTAAGGCATCCCGAAGCAAGGCTTCTGGAGGCTGTGGAGCACAACATGAATATTGCATGAATAATATTAACCAAACTACTTAGCATTTATATAACGCTTTCTGTTTCCAAAACGCTTTACCATCATTAATTAGTTAATCCACACAACCCTTTCATGAGGAAGGGCACTCTTATTATCCCCAGAAGGACAGGGCCTGCTCTTTGGTATTTAGCCTGAATGTTGAACAGGGGCTTTTCTACCCATTGTAAATTCAGTTGAAGGAGGGGTCTAAATCTGGCAGACTATTGCAGGCTCACTGGTCTGGTGTTTTTTTTTCTTGGTAATAAGAGGAGGAAATGACTGGGAAATGCAGTGTCAGAAAGCAGTGAGAGAGATGGGCAGGGCATGGGCCTTTTGTATAGTAATAATAATGTTGGTATTTGTTAAGCGCTTACTATGTGCAGAGCACTGTTCTAAGCGCTGGGGGAGATACAGGGGAATCAGGTTGTCCCACGTGAGGCTCACAGTCTTCATCCCCAGTTTACAGATGAGGTAACTGAGGCCCAGAGAAGTGAAGTGACCTGCCCACAGTCACACAGCTGACAAGTGGCAGAACTTCCAAGCTCTTAGTACAGTGCTCTGCACACAGTAAGCGCTGAATAAATACGACTGACCGAATGACTGGCAAGTTGGTTAGTGCAACCGAGTCTCTTCCAGGGTTCATCCCAGAAGAGAACTTTACTTTTCCAGGGCAGGAGAGAAGGTATAGCCAGGAAGCATATTTTTTCACAATTCCACTCTAACAGTCTCCTGTTTCCTAGATCATCTCTGCAGCCTGTGTTTCTATTCCTAGCAAGTCTGAATGTTTCAGGAGGGTTTCCTCTACCCTTCTACTGCTTGGAAGAACAGCTGCTGGGGACCTGGGTGATTCTCCGGAAGCATTTTCCTCCAAGAATCTGGAAGACTGAGTGGAAACAGAGCCTTCTCTGTGGCCCCATGAGAGTGCATTGCTCTTCCAGATGTGAAGCAGAGTTGAGCCCACAGTTTTCTCTCTGACTCCTTAACATTCATGAGCTTTGAGTGCCAGATTTGTAGAGATAGTTTAGCTCGGTCAAATGGACTTGTAGGCTTACTATTCCTTTATTCATTCAATAGTATTTGAGCGCTTACTATGTGCAGAGCACTGTAGTAAGCGCTTGGAATGTACAAATCGGTAACAGATAGTCTCTGCCCTTTGATGGGCTTACAGTCTAATCATTCCTTTACCTCCTCTTTTTTCCTGATCCCCACCCCAACACCCATGGCAGAGCAATTTCCCTGCATTTGTCCCCTCTAGACTATATTATTATCATTATTATTATTACTATATTTAAGCACCATGTGCCAAGCACTGTGCTAATCACTGGGGAACATACGAAGTAATCAGGTTGTCCCACATGGGGCTCCCAGTCTTAATGCCTATTTTACAGATGAGGTAACTGAGGCACAGAGAAGTTAAGCAGCTTGCCCAAGGTCACACAGAGACAAGTGGCAGAGCGAGGATTAGAACCCATGTCCTCTGACTCCCAAACCCAGGCTCTTTCCACTAAGCCATGTTGCTTTTCTAAGACAGTAAGCTTGTTTTGGGCAGGGAATGTGTCTGTTATATTGTACTCTTTCAGGTGCTTACAGCAGTGCTCTGCACAGAGTAAGCGCTCAATAAATACCACTGACTGACTACACAAGCACCCTAGGATCACAGTGCTGTAGTTATCAATCATTTGTACTTATTGTGCATTTACTGTGCACAGACTAAGAGACCACAATATAACAGAATTAGTCAAAATGCTCCCTGCCCACATCTGGTTAATCTCCTTATTCATTTTGCTTGAGTGTTTCATCTGTTCTCTTGTCACTTAATACAAGGATTATTTTCATTTACTTGCATTTCAGTGTGGCAGTTCTTCCAGTGACCATGGAATAGCCCCAACCCCAGAAGCAATTCAGAGTCACCTGTCAGCTACCAGGTGCATCCCCATTCTCATTTATATAACAATCCCTCTTTTCTTTTTTTTTGGCCTGGAGACTTTATTTTTCCAAAGCACTGCCCAACCTATCTCATTTCATTCTAACAATCTGCCCGTGCGGTAGGGAGAGACACATTATTATTTATTATTAGAGAAGCAGCGTGGCTCAGTGGAAAGAGCCTGGGCTTGGGAGTCAGAGTTCATGGGTTTGAATCCCAGCTCTGCCACTTGTCAGCTGTGTGACTGTGGGCAAGTCACTTCACTTCTTTGTGCCTCAGTTCCCGCATCTGTAAAATGGGGATTAACTGTGAGCCTCACGTGGGGCAACCTGATTAGCCTGTATCTACCTCAGCGCTTAGAACAGTGCTCTGCACATAGTAAGGGCTTAACAAATACCAACATTATTATTATTATTATCCCCATTTTGCGGGTGAGGAAATGAAGGCCAGAGAGGTGAAGTGGCTCGCCCAGGGTCACACATCAGGCCGATGTGGCAGATCGGGCGATAGAGCCTGGGTCTTCTGACTTCGTGTCCTGTGATTTTTCCACTAACTGCCTTCCTTACAGAATGCAATACTGCAGGGCCACAATTCCTTCATTCATTCAATTGTATTTATTGAGCACTTACTGTGTGCAGAGCACCGTACTAAGCGCTTGGAATGTACAATTCGTCAACAGATAGAGACAATCTCTGCCCAACAATGGGCTCACAGTCTAAAAGGGGAAGACAGAACAAAACAAAACAAGTAGATAGGCAATTTCTCAATGCAAGCTTTCAGAAAGATTTCTAATTTGTAGAAATAACTAAAGTTTCCCTCCACTAGAAATCGATTAATCAGTTTAGGCTATATGTGTTCATGAGTGTTTTAATTCTGGTGTGTGAATCTTTAAGGATAAATTAGTAAAGATTACTCTGAAAAAAATGGGGAGTATAAGTATTGATATTGTCTGATCCTCTGCCATTATTGTTTCACTCTTAATTACTAAACCATTTACTGAATGAAAGACACTTCCCCTGAGTTTTCTGAGCAGCTTGCTGACCGCTCACGAGGCTGTGCTTTTTCCTCCATGGCCTTTTTCAACTCTCCCAGTTCCTGTATAATCAGTGATAGAGCTCATCATCTCTGGCTAATCAATTAGTGTTCATCTACTTCCACCCCGAGTGCACAGGGCACTTTACCTCATTAAATGTTCATACTGTCTGAACAGGAGGGAAGAAGGGAAACAGGGAGTCAGGATGCAGGGGCTGAGAAAATGTGGCCGGGAAAAGAAAAAAGGCACTCACTTCTGCCGATAAAGCAGCCAAATTTGATGTGTCTGACCCCAAACGAGAGATTGAGAATCCAGCCCACTAAACCCAGCTCTCCAGTTACCAGTATTCATTCAAGGGTATTTATTGAGTGCTTACTATGTGCAGAGCACTGTACTAAGCGCTTGGAATGTACAATTTGGCAACAGATAAAGACAATCCCTGCCCACTGATGGGCTTACAGTCTAAATAATGTTGGTATTTGTTAAGCTCTTACTATGTGCAGAGCACGGTTCTAAGCGCTGGGGAAGATAGAGGCTAATCACCTTGTCCCACGTGAGGGTCACAGTTAATCCCCATTTTACAGATGAGGTAACTGAGGCACAGAGAAGTTAAGTGACTTGCCCACAGTCACACAGCTGACAAGTGGCAAATGTGGGATTCAAACCCATGACCTCGGACTCCCAAGCCACTGAGCCACGCTGATTATAGGGAACTGTGCTTGGTTGGCTATTGATCTATTGTGAGAGTGGCAAAGTGGAAAACAAGGAGCTTCCTCTCCTCAAATAACCCTCAGCCCCTCATTCATTTAGTCAATCATATTTATTGAGTGCTCACTGGGTGTAAAGCACTGTACTAAGCACTTACAGTTACTCTTAGAGTTACAGTGATTTCCCAGTAGTTTTGTAGCCAGCTTGGCCCTGGTCAAAGAACCAAGAAGGGGTTCAAGATCCAAAAATAGGTCAAGAACCAAAAAAAGAGTTTGAGAAACAAGTTGTCATAATAGTAGTAATAGGAGTGATAGTTTTATTGTTACTGGAGTAGTAGAAGTAATATTATTGGGTCCAATGGACTGTACTAAGTGCTTGGGAAATACAACAGATGAACAAGACATTTACTTGCTCACCAGGAGCTTACACTCTAATGGTGGAAATAGACCTAGAAATATTTACAATGGTGTAATGAGAATTTGCAATTATTATTCCATCTATCAAGACTATTGACTGAGTACTTGGCGTAAACCACCGTACAAAACTCACAGAAGAGTAAAATAGGGTTAGTGGACAAATCCCTGCCCCTAAATAGTTTGCGCTCTAATGAGGAGTTTTGTACAATTTAGCCAGGTAATCAGCATCAACAATTGATGTAATAATAATTATGGCATTTGTTAAGCACTTACTAAGTGCCAGGTGCTGGGTAGATATAAGCAAATTGGGTTGGACAGATTCCCTTTCCCACACAGGGCTCTCAAACTCCATCCCCATTTTACAGATGAGGTAACTGAGGCACAGAGAAGCGAAGTGACAAGGTCACACAGCAGACAAGTGGCAGAATCAGGATTAGAAACCATGACCTTCTGACTCCCTGACCTGTGCTCTATCCACCTGGCCATGCTGCTTCCCACGATTATATAAATATACACTCTTGCTGAGGAAAGATATAAATAAATATGTCAGTGTTCCACCCAGCATAGCTGTGTAAAGGTGAACATAGCTGCAATGTGAAGGCACTGACTACATTCCAGAACTTCCTTGTTCATGATTTTATCCTGCCATAGTTGATATTGAGTCTGGTCTGTAAAGGACACTGTTGGATCTGCTCAAGAAGCCGGATGTGGAACCTGTGAAAGGATCAAATATGTCTGTTCTTTTGGTTTTTGTTAAACACTTACTATGTGCCAGGTACTACACTAAGAGCTGGGGTAGATACAATCTAATCAGGATGGACACAATCCCTGTCCCAAATAGGGTTCACAGTCTTAGTTCCCATTTTACAGATGAGCTGAGTCAAAGAGACATTAATGACTCACCCAAGGTCACACGGCAGACAAGTGGCAGAGCAATTATTAGAACCCAAGTCTTTCGGACTCCCAGACCCGTGTTCTATCCACTAAGCCATGCTGCTTTTCACACCTGCAGAGACGTTTGCACAATGCAACAATTCTGAGGCCTTTTAATTTGGTCTGCAGGGTGCCTCCACACTGTATTTGATAGTCCCTTAAAGAATGTGCTGGCCTTCTTGATTGGTTTTCTTCTTCCTTGTCTATCATTCCATCGTTCATCAGTGTGCTGCTTAGGTGACAGAGTTCTGTGACAATATCTACCCCTGTATTGCTAATATAAATACAAATACTACTAATGCTGTTGGATTCTGGGAACAAGGAAGATGGGTAGTATCATTAGCAGTTACCCTATCTGTAAGATGGGGATTAAAACTGTGAGCCCTATTTGGAACAGGGACTGTGTCCAACCCAACTCTCACCTACCCCGATGCTTAGTACTGTGCCTGGCACATGGTAAGTGCTTAACAGATGCCACAATTATTATTATTATATTAGGAGGAATATTTAGGAGGGAATAAAATTGGCCATATTTATTGAGTGCTTACTATATGATGATGATGGTATTTGTTAAGCACTTACTATGCTATGCACTGTTCTAAGCGCTGGGGCAGATATAAGGTAATCAGCTTGTCCCACATGGGGCTCACAGTCTAAATCCCCATTTTACAGATGAGGTAACTGAGGCACAGAGAAGTTAAGTCACTTGTCCAAAGTCACACAGCTGACAAGTGGTGGAACCGGGATTAGAACCCATGACCTCTGACTCTCAAGCCCATGCTCTTTCCACTAAGCCACTAAACAACACTTGGGAGAGTACAATATCACAATAAGCAGACACATCCCTACCCACAAGGACCTCACAGTCTAGCGGGGGAGGCAGATATTAAAATGAATTATGAGTATGTACATAAGTGCTGTGGGACTGAAGTGCGGGGATTATCAATGTTTAACAAGTTGGGGGAAGCAGCATGGCTCAGTGGAAAGACCCTGGGCTTCGGAGTCAGGGGTCATGGGTTTGACTCCCGGCTCTGCCACTTGTCAGCTGTGTGACTGTGGACAAGTCACTCAACTTCTCTGTGCCTCAGTTACCTCATCTGTAAAATGGGGGTTAACTGTGAGCCTCACGTGGGACAACCTGATACCCCTGTATCTCTCCCAGCGCTTAGAACAGTGCTCCGCACATAGTAAGCGCTTAACAAATACCAAGAATATTATCATTATTATTCATAGACAATGCAGAAGGGAGAGGGAGTAGGGAAAAAGTAGGCTATTCAGAGAAGGCCTCTTGGAGAAGATGTGGTTTAAAAGGCTTTGAAGATAGGGAGCGTGGTGGTTTGTCATTTACGGAAGGGGAGGGAGTTCCAGGTCAAAAGGTGAACACCTTGAGGAGTCGGCGGCAAAGTAGATGAGATTGTAGTACAGTGTGATTTAGATAATCTAGGTTTGAGATGTTGGTGAGACATCCAAGTGGAGATGAACTGGAGGCAAGAGGATGGGGGGGATTATATGTTAGATGTCAGGAATGGAAAGGTGAATTTGAGAATCATTCGAACAGAGGAAGTAGCTGAGGTCCTTGAAGTGATGATTCCCAGAAGGAGTGGGTGTAGAGCGAGAAGTACAGAGAACCCAGACAAGAACCTTGGAATAATAATAATAATAATGTCGGTATTTGTTCAGCGCTTACTATGTGCCGAGCACTGTTCTAAGCGCTGGGGTAGACGCAAGGGAATGAGCTTGTCCCACGTGGGGCTCACAGTCTTAATCCCCATTTTACAGATGAGGTAACTGAGGCACCGAGAAGTGAAGTGACTTGCCCAAAGTCACACAACTGACAAATGGCCGAGCCGGGATTTGAACTCATGACCTCTGACTCCAGAGCCCGTGCTCTTTCCACTGAGCCACGGATGAGCTGGATAAGGAACCAGGAAAAAACAATGAGACACAGCAGAGATGTAGGATCAGAACCAGATTATTCCCAATGCAAGAAAACCAGAGGCAGCAGCGTTCCCAAGGAGGAAGGTAATGTCCACAACGACAGAGCCAGCTGAGAAGTCAAGGAGTATAGGCGCGTAGAAGAGTAGCAGTAGTAAGATTACTTAAGTAGCAGCAATATTTAAGCACTTATTTTATGTCTATCAATTCTGTTATATCGTATTCTCCCAAACACGTAGTACAGTGTTCTGCATACAGTAAGCGCTTAATAAATATGATTTACTGGTTGTACAGAGCACTCTACTAAAACTCTCCCCACTTTCAAAGCCTTATTAAAAATCATATCTTCACCAAGAGACTACCTGATTAAGCCTTCATTTTCCCTATTCCCTCTCCCTTCTGTCATCCTTGCACTTCAATTTGTACCCTTATTTCAACCCACCCTCAGCCCTACAAACATGGATGTACGTACCCGTAATTTATTTTAATATCTGTCTTCTTCTCTCGAATGTAAGCTTCCTGTGGGCAGGGAACATGTCTATCAACTCTGTTAAATTGTATTCTCCCAAGAGCTAATTAGAATGCTCCGCATTAGCGTAAGTACTCCACGAGGCCACTGAGGCATAGAGAAGTGAAGTGACTTGATAGATCGGGAAAGAATGTCATTGTTGTCTTATGCTGTCGGGTTATCTCTGATCCATAGCGACTCCATGGACACATCTCTCCCAAAATTACTTGTGCTGGGCAGCAGCGGCAGGGGAAAAAATCGAGGGTGGAATCTCAAGTTTACTGCCTGAAAGAAGACAGAGGGAAAGAATACATCGGAGGAAATGAGACTGAGACCCTGGCCTTCTATGGGTGGGCAGAGACTCACAGTCTAAGAGCCCCAAGGATCTGGCTACAATGTTGTTACTGTGGCTATTATTACTTAGAACCTGCATGGCGTAGTGAATAGAGCACAGGCCTGGAAGTCAGCAGGTAATAGGTTCTAATCCAGGCTCTGCACTTGTTGGTTGTGTGACCTTGGGTGAGTCACTTCACTTCTCTATGCCTCAGTGACCTCATCTGTAAAATTATCATTATAGTATTTTTTAAGCACTTACTATGTGCCAGGCACTAAGATCTGGGGTGGATAGAACCAAATCAGTTTGGACACAATCCCTGTACCACATGGGGCTCACAGCCTCAATCCCCATTTTACAGATGAGGCAACTGAGGCCCAGAGAAGTGAAGTGACTTGCCCACATTCAGACAGCAGACAGGTGGCCGAGCTGGGATTAGAACCCATGTGGATTAAGACTGTGAGCCCCATGCGGGACAGGGACTATGACCAACCCTATTTCCTTGTAATAATAATAATGGTATTTATTAAGCGCTTACTATGTGCCAAGCACTGTTCTAAGCACTGGGGTAGATACAAGGTAATCAGGTTGTCCCACATGGGGTTCACAGTCTTAATCCCCATTTTTACAGATGAGGTAACTGAGGCACAGAAAAGTAAAGTGGCTTGCCCTCCCAGCACTTAGCATAAGTGTATGGCCCCCCAGTAAGCACTTCCCACAATTATCGTTATTACTATCTTAGTGTTCAGCACGCAGTTATCTTGGCCCCTCCTATCTTACCTCACTGATTTCCTACTATCACCCAGCACGCTCACCCCACTCCTCTAACCCCAGCTCACTGTACCTCAGTCTCGTCTTTATCGCAGCAGGCCCCTCTCCCACATCCTAGCTCTGGCCTGAAACTCCCTCCCCCTTCATGTAAAACAGACCACCAGTCTTCCCATCTTCAAAGCCTTATTAAAATCACATCTCCTCCAAGAGAGCTTTCTCGACTAAGCTCTCGCATGTCGTAGCGGAGAGACCAGGGCTTGGGAGTCAGAAGGTCAGAGGTCCTGGCTCCGCCACGTCTGCTATATGTCCTTGGGCAAGTTACTTTACCTCAGTTACCTCATCTTTAAAATGGGGATTGAGACTGTGAGCCCTATGTGGGGCAGGGATTGGGTCCAACTTGATTTGCTTGTATCCACCCCAGTGCTTAGTACAGTGCCTGGCACATAGTAAGATATTTAACAAATATCATTATTATTATCTCTACTCCCTCTCCCTTCTGCATCACCCTTGTACTTAGATTTGCATCTTTTATTAACCCCACTCTCAGCCCCAAGGCTCTTAGGTACATATCTGTAATTTCTTTATTTATATTAATGTCTGCCTTCCCCTCTCGTAGGCTCACTGTGGGCAGGAAATGCATCTACCAATTCTGTTACATTGCATTCTCTCAAGCGCTTGTACAGTTCTCTGCAAACAGTAAACACTCAGTAAATACGATTGATTGAGTGATTGATTGACAGTGTTTCAGAGGAGTAAAGGCGTTGAAAATCTGATTGTAGTGAATCAAGAAGAGAATTGGTGGAAAGGAAATGAAGTGACCTGGTGTTTGCAACCCAATCCAAGAATCTGACAAGAAATAGGAGCAAATAATTTTGATAATAGGTGTAAGTGGTCTGTGGGACCTTTTTGGGGGCCTGGGGGGAACTTAAGTGAGTATGATGGCATTCACAGCTAGAAAGGAAAACTCAATCGCTCCCATGGCTTCACCTATCACCTCTATGCTGATGACACCAAATCTACATCTCCAGCCCTTATCTCTCTCCCTCTTTGCAGTCTTGCATTTCCTCCTGCCTTCAAAACATTTCTACGTGGATGCACTCCCATAATCTCAAACTTAATATGGCTAAAACTGAACTTCTTTATCTTCCCATCCAAATCCTGACCTCCAGCTTACTTTCCTATCACTGTTGACGGCTCCACCATCCTTCCTGTCTCACAAGCCTATAACCTCAGCTTTATCCTTGACTCCATTCTCTCGTTCACCAAGATATTCAAACCATCACTAAATCCTGTCACTTCTACCTTCGCAACATCGTCAAAATCTGCCTCTTCCTCTCTGTCTAAACTGCTGCCTATCCTGCAAGCACTTGTCCTTTCCTACCTTGATTAGTGAATCAGCATCCTTGTTGATCTCCCTGCCTCCTGTCTCTCCCCACTCCAGTACTCCATTCTGCTACCCGAACCATTTTCCTTCAAAAACGTTCAGACCATGTTTCTCCACTCTTCAAGACACTCCAGTGGTTTCCCATCCACCTACCCATCAAAGAAAAACTCCTCACCATTGGCTTTAAAGCATTTAATCACCTTATCCTCTCCTAACTCACCTCACTACTCTCCTACTACAATCCAGTTCACACACTTTCATTCTTCTAATGTTCACCTTCTCGCTGTACCTTGATCTCATCTATCTCACCACCGACCTCTCGCCCACATCCTACCTCTGGCCTGGAATGCCCTCCCGCCTCATATCGGACAGATAATTGCTCTCCCCCAATTCAAAACCTATTGAAGGCACATCTCTTCCAAGAAGCTTTCCCTAAGCCCTCCTCTCCTTTCCCATTCTGTGCCACTCTTACTTGCTCTTTCATTCATCCTCCCTCCCATCCCCACAGCACATATGTATCTGTAATATATCTGTAATTCATTTATTTATTCATCTATTTATAAATAGATGCAGTGCGGAGGAATTTGGGGGAGTGCAGGCCTGATGGTTTCAATTTTATCAGCAAAAGAATTGTTGAGGTCAGCAAGAGTACAGAGGACATGGGAGGGGTGAGGATTGAATGAGTGGGAGAAGGCTTGTGGTGAGAAGACAGGATGAAGGGTTGAAGTTGGAAGTTGCATCTCTCATTTCGTTCATTCCTTCATTCAGGCGTATTTATTGGGCACTTACTGTGTGCAGAGCACTATACTAAACACTTGGGAGAGCAGCAGCGTGGTTTAGTGGAAAGAACACGGGCATGGGAGTCAGAGGTAGTGGATTCTAATCCCAGCTCTGCTACTTATCAGCTGCATGATTTTGTGCAAGTCACTTCATTTCTCTGTGCCTCAGTTACCTCATTTGTAAAGTTGGGATTAAGACTGTGAGCCCATGCACGACAAGGACTGTGTACAACCTGATTAGCTTCTATCTACCCCAGTGCTTATGCCTTGTCTTATGCAGTCCAGTCGTCTCCGACCCATAGTGATATCATAGGCACATCATCGCTTCCAAAACGCCCAGCCTCCATCTGGCATGGTTCTGATAGTGGATCCACAGAGTTTTCTTGGTAAAAATCCAGAAGTGGCTTACCACTTCTGCCTTCTGTACAATAAACATGAGTCTCTGCCCTCAACTCTCTCCCATGCAGCTGCTGCCCAGCATAGGTGAGTTTTGACTTGTAGCAGATTTCCTGCCACTTGCTAGTCACTGCCCAAGCTAGGAATGGAATGGGTAGGCCTGTGATTGACTTTCTCTCCCGAAGTCGAGTTTGGTAGAGTACTGGAAACTCTCCAGGTGTGACCCTGAGAGGGGCCAGGACTTAAACACATAGTAAGTGCTTAAATACCACAATTATTATAATTTATTATTATTATTACTATTAGGTAATATGGAGCATCAAGGTTGAAGTCCACTAGCATCAAAAGGCGGTGAGAGCAGGAAGGTGAGAAAGACATCAAAATGCAGAAGGAGTGTAGAGGTGGAAACAGGAGGGTGTAGAAAGCAGCAACTGCTAGCTATAGAAGGTGATAGAGACAGACCATTTGGAAGAACAAGAGAGAGACGATGATGAGAGAGAGAGAGAGAGAGAGAGAGAGAAATGAAAGAGTCATTGGAGAATGGAGAGCAGCCAAACTCTTCCTCCTTTCCAAGTGATATGAGGGGAGTCAGAGAAGTTGCAGGGAGAAGCAGCTTGGCTTAGTGGATACAGCAAACCTTGGAGTCAGAAGGTCAGGGGTTCTAATTCTGGACAGGGGCTGTGTTCATCCTAACTTGTATCTACCCCAGCACTTAGAACAGTGCTTGGCACATAGTAAGTGCTTAACAAGTACCATAATTATTATTATTATAAGATGAGATCCCCTTGAGAGACAGTAGCAATGACTTGCACACTCACTTTCTCTCTGGCAGGAAATATTTCTGTGGGCAAGTGAGATGTTGAAGGTCTGCAGTATGATCCATATCAAGTCACTTCTCTCACCTTGTCTCCCTATCCTCTCGACCCACTCTTGATGATCAGGTTACTGCTCTCAACTCCACCCTCTCTACTCAATTCGCTCGCTCCCCTTTCCCTGGATCACTACCCCTGTCCTCCTCCTTCACTCTTATGCTCCAGCTGCTGAACGCTGCTGGCGAAAGTCTAAGCAATAAGCCAGGCTTGTTCACTTTAAGTTTACCCTTTCCTGCCTTAACTCTGCCCTCTCCTCTGCCAGGCAAAACTATTTTTCTTCCCTCATTGACACCCATGCCCATAACCATAATCATGCCATAGCCCCTGCCAACTGTTCCAGACACATAACTCTCTCCTCAGGCCCCCTGTAACTCCCCCTCTTCCATCCCTCACCCCCAACGATCTGTCCACCTACTTCATTACAAAAATTAACACTATCAGGTCTGAGGTCCCCAAAGTCACCCCTCCCCCTTCTCCATCCCACCCGCTCCCAACTCTCTTCTCTACTTTCCCATCCTCCCCAGTGGAGATCTCCTCCCTTCTCGCAAGTGCCACCCCCTCCACCTGTGCCTCAGACCCCATTCCTGCTCATCTTATATAAAATCTTTCGCCCCTTTCCTCCTCCCCTCCTTAACTTCCATCTTTAACCACACACTCTCCAGTGGCTTCTTTCCTTCTGCCTTCAAACATGCCCACGTCACCCCTATTCTAAAAAACCCCTCTCTTGACCCGACTTCCCCTTCCAGTTATCGTCTTATCTCCCTCCTACTCTTCCTTTCCAAACTCCCAGAATGAGTCATCTACACTCGCTGCTTTGAATTCCTCAACTCCAACTCTCTCCTGGACCTCCTCCATTGTGGCTTATATACCCTCCGCTCCACCAAAACTGCCCTCTCAAAGGTCACCAATGACCTCCTTCTTGCCAAATCCAATGGCTCCTATTCTATCCTAGTCCTCCGCGACCTCTCAGGTGCCTCTGACACTGTCGACCATCCTCTTCTCCTCAACACATTATCCAATCTTAGCCTCACGGACTCCGTCCTCTCCTGGTTCTGCTTTCTGGCCATACATTCTCAGTCTCTTTTGCGGGATCCTCCTCCACCCCCCATCCCCTAACTCTAGGGGTTCCTCAAGGGTCAGTTCTTTGTCCCCTCTTTTTCTCCATCTATACTCACTCCCTTGGTGAAGTCATTCGCTCCCACAGCTTCAACTATTATCTCTATACAGATGACACCCAAATCTACATCTCCTCCGCTGTTCTCTCCCCCTCCCTCCAGACTCGTATCCCTTCCTGCCTTCAGGACATCTCCACCTGGATGTCCGGCTGCCACCTAAAACTCAGCGTGTCCAAGACTGAGCTCCTTAATCTTTCCTCCCAAACACTGTCTTCTCCCTGACTTCCCCATCACTGTGAATGGCACTAACATCCTTCCCGTCTCACAAGCCCGCAACCTTGGTGTCATCCTTGATTCTGCTCTCTCATTCATCCCCACACATCCATTCCGTCACCAAAACCCACCAGTCTCACTTTCACAATATCACCAAGATCCACCCTTTCCTCTCCATCCCAACTGCTACCTTCCTGGTACAAGCTCTCATAACATCCCCACTGGATTATTGCATCAGCCTCCTCTCTGATCTCCCCTCCTCCTGTCTCTCCCTTCTCCAGTCTATTCTTCATTCTGCTGCCCGGATTCTCTTTCTACCGAAATGCTCTGGGCATGTCACTCTCCTCCTCGAAAACCTCCAGTGGTTGCCTAACAACCTTCACATGAAACAAAAACTCCTCACTCTCGGCTTCAAAGCTCTCCATCACCTTGCCCCCTCCTACCTCACCTCCCTTCTCTCCTACAGTCCATCCCGCACACTCCGTTCCTCTGCCGCTAACCTCCTCACTGCGTCTCATTCTCGCCTGTCCTGCCGTCACCCCGGCCCACATCCTACCACTGACCTGAAGTGCCCTCCCTCCTCACATCCGACAAACTCTCTTCCCCTCTTCAAAGTCCAACTGAGAGCTCACCTCCTCCAGGAGGCCTTCCCAGACTGAGCCCTCCCTTTCCCTCGGCCCCTCCTCATCTCCCCATTCACTCTTCTCCCTCCCTCTGCTCTACCTCTTTCGCCTCCCCACAACACTTGTGTATATTCATTCATTCATTCATTAGTATTTATTGAGCACTTACTATGTGCAGAGCACTGTACTAAGTGCTTGGAATGAACAAGTCGGCAACAGATAGAGACAGTCCCTGCTGTTTGACGGGCTTACAGTCTAAGCGGGGGAGACGGACAGACGAGAACAATGGCAATAAATAGAGTTGAGGGGAAGAACATCTCGTAAAAACAATGGCAACTAAATAGAATCAAGGCGATGTACATTTCATTAACAAAATAAATAGGGTAACGAAAATATATACAGTTGAGCGGACGAGTACAGTGCTGTGGGGATGGGAAGGGAGAGGGGGAGGAGCAGAGGGAAAGGGGGAAAAGAGGGTTTAGCTGCGGAGAGGTAAAGGGGGGGTGGCAGAGGGAGTAGAGGGAGAAGAGGAGCTCAGTCTGGGAAGGCCTCTTGGAGGAGGTGAGTTTTAAGTAGGGTTTTGAAGAGGGGAAGAGAATCAGTTTGGCGGAGGTGAGGAGGGAGGGCGTTCCGGGACCGCGGGAGGACGTGACCCGGGGGTCGACGGCGGGATAGGCGAGACCGAGGGACGGTGAGGAGGTGGGCGGCGGAGGAGCGGAGCGTGCGGGGTGGGCGGTAGAAAGAGAGAAGGGAGGAGAGGTAGGAAGGGGCAAGGTGATGTAGAGCCTTGAAGCCTAGAGTGAGGAGTTTTTGTTTGGAGCGGAGGTTGATAGGCAACCACTGGAGTTGTTTAAGAAGGGGAGTGACATGCCCAGATCGTTTCTGCAGGAAGATGAGCCGGGCAGCGGAGTGAAGAATAGACCGGAGCGGGGCGAGAGAGGAGGAAGGGAGATCAGAGAGAAGGCTGACATAGTAGTCTAGCCGGGATATAACGAGAGCCCGTAGCAGTAAGGTAGCCGTTTGGGTGGAGAGGAAAGGGCGGATCTTGGCGATGTTGTAAAGGTGAAACCGTCAGGTCTCGGTAACGGATAGGATGCGTGGGGTGAACGAGAGAGACGAGTCGAGGATGACACCGAGATCGCGGGCCCGAGAGACGGGAAGGATGGTCGTGCCATCCACGGTGATAGGGAAGTCTGGGAGAGGATCGGGTTTGGGAGGGAAGATGAGGAGCTCAGTCTCGCTCATGTTGAGTTTTAGGTGGCGGGCCGACATCCAGGTGAGAGCGGGAGGAGATGCGAGCCCAAAGGGAGGGGGAGAGGACAGGGGCGGAGATGTAGATCTGCGTGTCATCTGCGTAGAGATGGTAGTCGAAGCCGTGAGAGTGAATGAGTTCACCGAGGGAGTGAGTGTAAATGGAGAACAGAAGAGGGCCAAGAACTGACCCTTGAGGAACAGTTAAAGGATGGGAGGGGGAGGAGGCGCCAGCGAAGGAGACCGAGAATGACTGGCCAGAGAGGTAAGAGGAGAACCAGGAGAGGATGGAGTCCGTGAAGCCAAGGTGAGATAAGGTATGGAGGAGGAGGGGATGGTCAACAGTGTTAAAGGCAGCAGAGAGGTCAAGGAGGATTAGAATGGAGTAGGAACCATTGGATCTGGCAAGAAGGAGGTCACGGGTGACCTTAGAGAGAGCAGTCTCGGTAGAGAGGAGGGGACGGAAGCCAGATTGGAGGTGGTCTAAGAGAGAATGGGAGTTAAGGAATTCTAAGCAGCGACTGTAGACGACTCGTTCTAGAATTTTGGAAAGGAAGGGTAGTAGGGAGATAGGGCGATAACTGGAGGGGGAAGTGGGGTCAAGAGCGGGTGTTTTTAGGTTGGGGGAGACGTGGGCATGTTTGAAGGCAGAGGGGAAGGAGCCGTTGGAGATTGAGTGGTTAAAAATAGAAGTTAAAGAAGGGAGGAGGGCAGGGGGAACGGTTTTAATAAGGTGAGAGGGATTGGGGTCCGAGGCGCAAGTGGAGGGGGTGGCACCTGCGAGGAGGGAGGAGATCTCCTCTGAGGATACTGCAGGGAAGGATGGGAAAGTAGGGGAGAGGGTCGGTGGGGGGGAGGGGAGAGGCAGAGGGGTGACTTTGGGGAGCTCAGACCTGATCGTGTTGATTTTCATGAGGAAATAGGTGGCCAGATCATTAGGGGTGAGAGATGGGGGAGGGGGAGGAACAGGGGCCTAAGGAGAGAGTTGAAGGTCCGGAACAATCGGCGGGGGTGACGGGCATGGGTGTCGATGAGGGAGGAGAAGAAGTTTTGCCTGGCGGAGGAGAGGGCAGAGTTAAGGCAGGAAAGGATAAATTTGAAGTGTGTGAGGTCGGCTTGGTGCTTGGACTTTCGCCAGCAGCGCTCAGCAGTTCGAGCATAGGAGCGTAGGGGGTGGACAGAGGAGGTGATCCAGGGTTGTGGGTTAGTGGAGCGAGAGCGGCGGAGGGAAAGGGGGGCGAGAGAGTCGAGATGAGTAGAGAGGGTGGAGTTGAGAGCGGAGACCTGATCGTCGAGAGTGGGAAGTGAGGACAGGGCAGCAAGGTGAGGAGAGATGCTTTTTGTATATACTATTACTCTATTTCATTAATGATGTGTATATATCTATGCTTCTATTTATCTTGACGGTACTGATGCCTTACTATTTGTTTTGTTGTCCGTCTCCCCCTTTTACACAGTGAGCCTGTTGTTGGGCAGGGACTGTTTTTATCTGTTGCTGAATTGTACATCCCTAGCACGGAGTACAGTGCTTTGCACACAGTAAGTGCTCAATAAATACGATTGCATGAATGAATGAATACCTTTTCTACGTGGGAGACTACCAAGTCTACCTCTCCAAACCTGATCTCGTCTTTCTCTACATCTCCCATTTCATTAATCCATTCATTCAAAAGTATTTATTGGAACTTTCTGTGTGCAGAGCACTGAACTAAATGCTTGGGGGAGTACAAGAATAAACAAACGCATTTCCTGCCTACAACGAGCTTACACTCTAGAAGGGGCAGAGACAAACATCAATACAAATAAATAAATTATAGTTATGAACAGAAGTGTTGTGGGGCTAGGAGGGGGGAAGAACAAAGGAGTAAGTCCAGACGATGTAGGAGTGTGAGAAGAGGCACTTGGGGACTTAGTCTGGGAAAGCCTCTTGGACGGGATGTGTCCTCGGTAAGGCTTCGAAGGGGGTGGGGAAGAGAGTAATTATCGCCAGGTTAGAGGAGGGAGGATGTTGCAGGCCAGAGACGGGACGTGGGCTAGGGATTGGTGGCAAGATAGGTGAGATGGAGGCACTGTGAGAAAGTTAGCATTAGAGGAGCGAAGTGTGCAGACTTGGTTGCGGAAGGAGAGTAGTGAGATGAGGTAGGAGGGGCCAAGGTGTCTTCTTCTTGGACAATAATAATAATGTTGGTATTTGTTAAGCACTTACTATGTGCAGAGCACTGTTCTAAGTGCTGGGGTAAATACAGGGTAATATGTTCCTCTGATGCTCAAATTTAACAGACTCAAAGCAGAACTCCCATATTCCCACTCAGATTCTCCCTGCCTTGACATTTCTGTCACCACCACCATCCTCTGTCTCACAATCCTGAAACCTTGGAATTATCCTCAACTCATTTCTCATCCAACCAGCATATTTAATCTCCAAATCCAAGGGTTTAGTATAGTGCTGTCTGACACAGCAGGAACTCAAAAAATACCAATGACCAATTGAGAATTGCTTCTCCTTTTGCTTATGGACCCAGTTCTATGCATGCTTTCTTTACCTGAGTCCTTACGGCCTTACAGGGTCAGGAGGAGGAAAGGCTTGGGGAGAGCAAACCCAAATTAGGAGGTGTGTGTTGAAATCTTCGAGTGAAGCATTGGCTGTTCTTAGCACTCAACCGTCTGTTCTACTCTATCAGTAGAATGAAAGCTCTTTGTGGACAGAGAACATATTTTATGCTTTTGTTGTATTTTCTAAATATAATCAACATTACTACTCCTATTACAACTATTACTGCTATTACAGAAGCAGCATGGCTCAGTGGAAAGAGCACGGGCTGGGGAGTCAGAGGTCACGGGTTCAAATGCCGGTTCCGCCACTTGTCAGCTGTTTTACTCTGGGCAAGTCGCTTAACTTCTCTGTGCATCAGTTCCCTCAACTTTCAAATGGAGATGAAGACTGTGAGCCCTACGTGGGACAATCTGATCACCCTGTATCTTCCTCAGCACTCAGAACAGTGCTTTGCACATAGTAAGCACTTAACGAACGTCATCATTATTATTATTACTACTATCAGAGGTCACGGGTTCTAATCCCCTCTCTACCGCCTGTCAGCTGTGTGACTTTGGGCAAATCACTTGACTTCTCGGTGTTTCAGTTACCTCATCTGTAAAATGGGGATGAAGACTGTGAGCCTCACGTGGGACAACCTGATTACCCTCTAACTACCCCAGCGCTTAGAACAGTGCTCGGCACATAGTAAGCGCTTAACAAATACCAACATTATTAGTTCTACTACTACTGTCATTCCTGCTCCTGCTATTCCTATTACTAAATACCATTGATTGAAGTTTCAGAAATAAGGCAGAGAGGTCTTTCTCCCCTCTGACCCTGGGCTCCATGAGAATTCCCTAACACGAGGGAGGAACTGACACTAATCATCTCACTTACTGCCATATTCAAATGGAAGGAATATCTTTTCAGTTAGGCAGTGAAAAGCAATGGCTGATAGCGTCCTG
This sequence comes from Ornithorhynchus anatinus, assembly GCF_004115215.2. Taxonomy (NCBI): domain Eukaryota; kingdom Metazoa; phylum Chordata; class Mammalia; order Monotremata; family Ornithorhynchidae; genus Ornithorhynchus; species Ornithorhynchus anatinus. The sequence goes on along the minus strand of NC_041730.1, from coordinate 129,211,030 downwards.
CCACTCTTCAGGCAGGGAGAATGCTACCAAAGATAACACTGTAAAAGGAAATACCCTATTCCAGTGATGAGTAACTATAAGAACTAGTTTAGCATTTGGAAGCTCAAACTTTTTCACTATTAACATCAATATTATTATTATTAACACGCTGTTTACTATTTTCTCTACTTCAAGAGGGAAGATGCAAATTTTGCCTATCAATTCCCAAAATACTGAGAGTTCCAGGGTCCTGAGGTTGGTGCCAGGGAATTACATTTTCTAGACCCCAGTTTTCTTGCTTTATCATTTAATGGAAAAAATGTTCAAACTGTGGAAGGAAGGTAATATCATTATCATCATTATAATCTTGGTATTTGTTAAACACTTTCTCTGTGGCAAACATTGAGCTATGCACTGAGATAAATATAAGACCATCTGTAAACCTGTCATGGGCAGGGATTATTTCTTTATTGCTGAATTGTACTTTCCAAGCACTTAGTACAGTGCTCTGCACACAGTAAGCACTCAATAAGTATGATCTATTGAACGAATCAAACAAAATGACCAAGAGGAAGGGAGAGCAAGTATTTCTTATCTTCATTTTACAGATGAGGAAATGGGGTCTCAAAGAGATTAAATGACTTGCTCATGGTCACAGCTGGTCACTAATAATAATTATTATTGTACCTGTTAAGTGCTTACTCTGTGCCAAGCATTGTTCTAAGTGCTGGGGTAAGTACAAGTTAATCAGGTTGGACACAGTCCCTGTCACACATAAGGCTCACTGCCTTCATCCCCATTTAAAGATGATTTAACTGAGGCAAAGAGAAGGAAGTGCCTTGCCCAAGGTCACAGCAGAAAAATGGCAGAGCCAGGATTAGAACCCAGGTCCTTCTGACTCCCAGGCCTGTGCTCTATCCACTAGGCCATGTTGCTTCCCGATTTTCAGCATCTCCTCCCAGTCAGAACAAAACAGTAACTTGGGCAAGTTGCTTTACCTCAGTTACCTCATCTTTAAAAGGGGGATTCAGACTGTGAGCCCTCTGTGGGACAGAGACTGTGTCCAACCTGATTTGCTTGTATCTATCCCAGCTCTTAGTAGTGACCTGGCACATAGAGAGCACTCAACAAATACCATAAAAGAATAATTAATCTCTAGTATTTATCAAACACTTACTGCAAGCAATAGCCTGATTGTTTGGGAGAGTACGATAGAGTTGGAAAACACAATTCCCACTTTCCAGGAGAGTATAATCGAGTGGGAGGATTTTACAATCCCCACCTATTGAATCTTTTTCCTCTTGTTCATTCAACAGTATTTATTGAGCGCTTACTATGTGCAGAACACTTTACTAAGTGCTTGGAATGTACAAATCGGTAACAGATACAGTCCCTGCCCTGTGACGGGCTTACAGTCTAATCGGGGGAGACAGACAGACAAAAACAACAACAGTAAATAGAATCAAGGGGATGAACATCTCATTATAACAATAGCAAATAAATAGAATCAAGGTGATGTACATCTCATTAACAAAATAAATAGGGTAATGAAAATATATACAGTTGAGCGGACGAGTACAGTGCTGAGGGGAGGGGAAGGGAGAGGGGGAGGAGCAGAGGGAAAGGGGGGAAAAGGGGGCTTAGCTGAGGAGAGGTGAAGGGAGGGTAAAGGGGGAGCAGAGGGAGCAGAGGGAAAAGGGGGAGGTCAGTCTGGGAAGACTTCTTGGAGGAGGTGAGCTTTAAGTAGGGTTTTGAAGAGGGGAAGAGAATGAGTTTGGCGGAGGTGAGGAGGGAGGGCGTTCCAGGCCTGCGGGAGGACGTGGCCCAGGGGTCGACGGCGGGATAGGTGAGAACGGGGGATAGTGAGGAGGTGGGCGGCAGAGGAGCAGAACGTGCGGGGTGGGCAGTAGAAAGAGAGAAGGAACTTGTTCAACAACTTCCTCTTCTAATATACCATCCTCCCTTTTTCACACATCCACCTTCCCCGGATGGTTGTTGGTCAAACCTGAGAAAGAAGGGGCTGAAATTAGCTTGTCACCAGCTTGGATGATGTTGTCTTGTTTTGTTTTGTTCTGTTTTGCTTTTCTCTCTGTCTCTCCTGTTTAGAATGTGAGTCTGTTATTGGGCAGGGATTGTCTCTGTTGCCTGAATTGTACATTCCAAGTGCTTAGTACAGTGCTCTGCACATAGTAAGTGCTCAATAAATACTAGTGAATAAATGAATGAAAGGATAAGCAAAACAGCATGCATTTAGAACCAAGAACAGACAGCGGTACTTAGCAATGGGCTAGATTGAGTAGAGATTCACGGGCTATCTTGTCTTATGCCGTCGAGTCATCACCGACCCATAAAGACTCCATGGTCTCATTTCTCCCATAGCACCCCACCTCCATCAGCAATCATTTTGGTAGTCAACCCACAGAGTTTTCTTGGTAAAAATCCGGAAGTGGTTTACCGCTGCCTCCTTCCCTGCAGTAAACTTGAGTCTCCACCTTCGACTCTCTCCCATGCCACTGTTGCCCAGCATAGCTGAATTTTGACTTGTAGCAGATAGCCTTCCACTTGCTAGTCGCTGTACATGCTAGGAATGGAATGGGTCAGCCTCTGCTTGATTCTCCCTACCTTAGTAGAGACTGGTAAAGTACTGGAAACTCTCCAGGTGTGAACCTGAGAGGGGGCCCACAGGCTGTAGGCAAATACAAATGAGCAGTGGATTAAGCTCAAAAAAACTTCAGTAGTCTGGCCAAGAGAACCGTTAGTTAGCTGGGAATTAAAAGACTACTTGTTTCTAGAAATCTGACAGATACACAACCTAGAAGATAGAACACAGTCCTGGAAGACAGAAGGTCATGGTTTCTAATTCCCGCTCCACCACTCTTCTGCTGTGTGATCTTGGGCAAGTCACTTCATTTCTCTAGGCCTCAGTTACTTCATCTGTACAATGGGGATTAAAACTATGCTATGCATGTGGGACAGGGACTATACCCAACCTGATTTGCTTGTATTCAGCTCAGTTCATAGTACAGTACCTGGCACATAATAAATGCTTAATAAACCCCACAGTCATTATTATTATTATTGATGATGATGATGATGGCATTTGTTAAGTGCTTACTATGTGCAAAGTACTGTTCTAAGCGCTGGGAAGGATACAAGTTGATCAGGTTGTCCCATGTGAAACTCACAGTCTTAATCCCCATTTTACAGATGGAGTAACTGGGGCCCAGAGAAGTGACTTGCCCAAAGTCACACAGCTGACAAATGGCTGAGCCGGGATTATTATTATTGCCTCATCTATAAAATGGAGATTAAGACTGTAAGCCCCGTGTGGGACAGGGAACTGTGTCCCACCTGATTAACTTGAATCAGGTGCTTAGTGCTTAGAACAGTGCCTGGCACATAGTAACCACTTAACAGCTATTATCATTATTCAAGGAATAGGCATTTGTGTAAGACCTAAATTGAGGTTTCTGACAGCTTCAGGTCTTTAGTCCAGTCAGGAAGGACAAAAGACTTGCAGTAGTAAGATTTCGAATGGGGGAAGGCTGTGGCTACAACTGTCACTTTTGTGGCTGTTGCACTGAGCCTCGGGGAGTCTGCAATATTGCTCTGCTAGCCACAGAACTGTACTGCTCTGGTCGTTATCTTTTTCCTGTTTTTCTCTTTCTTTAGGGTTCTGTTGTAACCCCTTCCTCTCCGCTTACTCTAAGACTGTGAGCCCCTTGGAGGCCAGGTGCTTCTAATTGACCCTTGTATTTTTTGGCCTAGGGTGTATTAAAATGCTTTGCATAAACTAGGCACTAAAAAGAAGACTTTTGCTACAACATTACCAATACTACTTCTACTATTACATAGCCCATTTTTTCCCATTTCTCAAGAAACTCCAGTGGTTGCCCATCCGCCTCTGTACGAAAGAGAAACCCCTTAACCTTTGACTTTAAAGGACTCATTCACCTCGTCCCCTCCTACCTCACCTCACTGCTCACCTTCTACAGCCCATCTCATATACTTAGCTTCTCTAAAGCCAACCCTCTCACTGTACCTCAGTCTCATCTATCTCATCACCGACCTCTTGCCCATGACCTGCCTCCAGCCTGAAACACCCTTCCCCCGGCATATCTGACAATTACTCTCCCCCACTTCCAAACCTAAATGAAGGCACGTCTCCTCCAAAAGGCCTTCGCTAAGCCCTCCATTCCTCTTTTCCTACTCCCTTCCATGGCGTTCTGACTTGCTGCCTCTATTCATTGCCCTTCCCAGCCCCACTGCACTTACTGACATATCTGTAATTTATTCACTCATATTAATGTCCATCTCCCACTCTAGCTCACTGTAGGCAAGGAACATTTCTGCCAGCTCCATTATGATGCACTCTTCCAAGCACTTAGTACAGTGTTCTTTACACAGTAAGCACTTAATAAATATGATTGATAATCTTTTAAAAAAATTGGTATTTGTTAAGCACTTACTATGTGGCAGACACTGTACTCAGCCTGGGGTAGATACAAATTAATTAGGCTGGACACAGTCCCTGTTCCACATGGGACTCACAGTCAATCTCCATTTTACAGATGAGGGAACTGAGGCACAGAAAGAGAAGTGACTTGCCCAAGGTCACACAGCCGACAAGCGGCAGAGCCGGAATTTGAACCCAGGTCATTCTGACTCCCGGGTCCGTGCTCTATCCACTAGGCCAGCTGCTTCTCTAAGTGCTTGGCTACTACTATTAGTTCTTTCGGAGAATGCATGTGACCTGTTGGGCACCAAAGAATCAGGCAGTAGCTCCACAAATTCTCACAAGAACATAATAAAAAGCACCTGGTGAGTCAGGGAGATTCAATTTATTTTAGGTTGCAAACTGTTTTACATTAGGTCTGATTTATTTTAAGTCCACTCTTATTTCACTTGACCCTTGGCATAGACCCCTGCTTGTTTTTAAGACATATTTAAGGGGAAAAACAAAACCAAAGAAAACAAGTCTTAAAAAATATCCAGGTGAAGTCCCTCTTTGTTCCATGTCAGTTAATGGTGCAAAATAATAATATTAGAAACAATAACAATAATAACAACAGTAGTATTTGCTAAGCACTTACTATGTGCCAGGCACCGTATTAAGAGGTGGGACTGATAATAATAATAATAATGTTGGTATTTGTTAAGCACTTACTATGTGCCGAGCATTGTTCTAAGCGCTGGGATAGATAGAGGGTAATCAGGTTGTCCCACATGAGGCTCACAGTTAATCCCCATTTTACAGATGAGGGAACTGAGGCAAAGAGAAGTTAAGTGACTTGCCTACAGTCACACAGCTAACAAGTGGCAGAGCCAGGATTCAAACTCATGACCTCTGACTCCCAAGCCCGTGCTCTTTCCACTGAGCCACGCTGCTTCTCCAGCCACACTGCTTCTCTACAAAAGCAGATCAGGATGGACACAGTCCCTGATGGTGATGGTATTTGTTAAGCCTTTACTATGCGCCAAGCACTGTTCTAAGCACTGGGGTAGCTACAAAATCATCAGGTTGGACACAGTCCCTGTCCCAGATGGGGCTCATCGTCTCAATCCCCATTTTACAGATGAGGTAATTGAGGCACTGAAAAGTGGTGCCTTGCCCGAGGTCACTCAGCAGACAAGTGGTGAAACTGGAATTAGAACCCATGTCCTCTGACTCTCAGGCCCATGCTCTATTCACTAGGCTATGTTGCTTCCCGATTTTCAACATCTCCTCCCAGTCAGAACAAAAAAGAGAAGAAGCATGATCTAGTGGAAAAAAAAAATAAATACAGGCTTGGTGCCAGTAGACCTGGGTTCGAATTCCAGTTTCACCACTTGCCTGCTGTGTGACTTTGGGCACATTATTGAATGTCTTCCCCAGTTTCCTCATCAAACGGACATAGAAAACCTGTTCTCCCTCCCTTAAAGTCCCATGTGGGAAAGGAACTGAATCTGATCCACTTACCTTGTATCTATCCCAGTGCTGAGCACAGTGCTTGGCACATAGTAAGCATTTAACAAATCACTATTCAAAAAGGTTTCAGGAGAACTGACTCAGCTGTGTGGTGTGTGGTGGGCATCCTTAGACAAGCAGATAGATGACATTAGAGAGAAGGAGGAGTGGACAGGCTAAGAGCTCAGTGTGGGCAGGGATGTGTCTGTTTGTTGTTATATTGTAATCTCCCTAGCGCTTAGTACAGTGCTTTGCACACAGTAAGTGGTCAATAAATACGATTGAATGAAGGAATGAAAGAATGGTTGTGACTATTAATAACAGTGATAGTAGTAATAAGAGTAGTAATAGTAATAAAATAGGAATAGTGGTAATAGTAGATGTAGTGGTTAGAGAACGGGCCTGAGAGTCAGAAGGTCATGGGTTCTAACCCTGACTCTGCCACTTTGCTGTGTGAGTTTGGGGAGGTCACTTTACTCCTCTGTGCCTCAGTTACCTCATCTGTAAAATGGAGATCAAGACGGTGAACCCCATGTGGGACAGGGAGCGTGTTGAACCTGATTAGCTTGTATCCATCCCACTGCTTAGTACAGTGTCTGGCACATTAGGAGAGCTTAACAAATGCCACAATTATCATCATTAATAGTAGTAATAGTACTGAGTACCCACTGAGTCTGAGGCAGTGGATTAAGGTTCTCGGGAAGTGGAAAACAAGCAAGAGACACACTCTTAAAACTCTACTTCTTTAGCCCCTGAATCATATTTCTTTTCTCTTTTTATCACTGTCCTTGTAATTATGTTGTTTTTGTGGTTTTTTTTGTTTTTACTGTTCCACTTTTCCATACCTGTCTCCAGACCCTTCTCTCCCCTCTTATTGTGAACCCATTGTGGACCAGGTACCACGGCTCTTTCATCCATGATTTCTTCCCAACAATTAGCTCAGCACTTTGCACCCAAGTGCTTAATAAAAGAAGCAGTGTTGTCTAGTGGAAAGAGCATAGTCCTTGGGAGTCAGAGGACCTGGGTTCTAATTCCTGCTCGGCTACTTGCCAGCCGTGTGACCTTGGGCAAGTAACTAAACTTCTTCGTGCCGTCGTTTCCCAATCCATAAAAGGGGGATCCAATAGCCATTATCCCGCCTTTTTAGATTGTGAGCCCTGTGGAGGACAGGGACTGTGTCTGATTTGGTTGTTTTGTATAAAAATAATGGTATTTGTTAAGCGCTTACTATGTGCCAAGCACTGAGTGCTGGGATAGATGCAAAGTAGTCAGGTTGTCCCTCGGGGCTCACAGTCTTAATCCCCATTTTACAGATGAGGTAATTGAGGCACCGAGAAGTTAAGTGACTTGCCTAAAGTCACACAGTTGATAAGTGGCAGAGCCAGGATTAGAAGCCATGACCTCTGGCTCCCAAGCCCATGCATTTTTCACTAAGCCACGGAGTAAGCATTTAATAAATGTAATTATTATAATTTGTATCTATATTATAATTATTATCACTCGGAGTCCAACCACACCAGCCCTCTCCCTCCAAGCAGATGAAATCCTAAACCATCCAAGAAAATAGGTTTCTTGAAAATTCCTTTTTCAAAGATTCTCAGAGCTGGAAAATTCAGTCACTTTGGCTAGCCTGTCTAAGACACCGAAGACTGATGACTTGGGTAAGTTTCAGTTTCCATGCATAACACTGTTCTTCAGGCTGGATGATAAGGTTACTGAAAATGAGATTGGATCAGTGTGTGTAGGTGTGACTGATAAAACAAGGCGTGACTGACAAATCCTTCCCAATGCAATGCAAGTTTAGAGCACTGCTTGCTTCACTAAGACATTTGTTTCCCACAGTACATAAGGTCATTAAGAAATCTTACTTTCCTCAACTCTGAAGTAAAGCTGTAACCCAAGTCAAGAAAGCCTTTCTTAAACCCCAAAACACTCTCTCTCAGCAACAGTTCTCCCTGGGCTGATCCTGAAAGCTCGTTGTGACTTTACCTGACAACCTTCTGAGGAAACAGATTCTGTAGATGAGAGAAACACTGTGAACTGTCTTTTCAGGTTCTGAGTAAGGTTCACTGTCTCCCTTCAGTCAGATACTTGCCAAATGTTTATGGGAGGCAGAAGAGGAAAGCACTGTGCTAAACCTTTAATACTACATCAAGAAAATTTAATTTTAAATTGCCTCCTATTTTTTTCAATCCATCAATCATATTTCTTGAGCCCTTACTGTGTGTGGCGTACTCTTCTAAGTACTTGGGAAAGTACAGCGTAACAGAGATGGAAGACACATTCCTGGCCAACAAGGAACTTAAAGATTTTCAAAAATCTAATGTATGGGGTAAACACTACCAATATTTAGTTGTATAAATAGTGCTATATTTTTCTTCTCTGAGGACACTCACTTTGGATAGATAGTAGTAGTATTATTAATATTCAGAGAAATAGCATGGTCTAGTGGGAAGATCATGGGTCTGGGAGTCAAAGGACTTGGGTTCTAATTCCAGCTCCACCATTACCATGTTAATCCAAGCATTTATCCTAATCCCCCTTGATTACTCTCTCAGCCTCTTTGCTGACCTCCATGACTCCTGTCTCTCCCCACTCCAATCCACATTTCCCTCTGCTGCCTTGATCATTTTTCTACAAAAGTTTTCAGTCCATGTTTCCCCACTCCTCAGGAAACTCCAGTGGTTGTCCATCTACCTCTGCATCAAACATCAGCTTTAAAGTACTCCATCACCTTGCCCTGTCTTACCTCACCTCACTATTCTCCTACTATAACCCAGCCCCCACACTCCAATCCTCTCATGCCAACCTTCTCACTGTATCTCAATCTTGTCTCTCTCACCACCGACCTCTCGCCCTTGTCCTGCCTCTGGCCTGGAATGCTCTTCCTTTTCATTTCTGACAATTACTCTCCCCTCGTCAAAGCCTTATTGAAGGCAAAACTCCCTGATTTCCCTGACTAAGCCCTCTTTTCCTCTTCTCCCACTCCCTTCTTCATCATCCTGACTTACTCCCTTTATTCATCCTCCCTCCTTGCCCCACAGCATTTATGTACATATCTGCGATTTCATTTATTTATATTAAAGTCTGTCTCCCTTCTAGACATTAAGCTCGTTATGGGCAGGGAAAGTGTCCATTATATTGTTATAATGTACGCTCCCAAGCACTTAATACAGTGCTCTGCACACAGTAAGTGCTCAGTAAAACAACTGACTGACTGACTGTAGAAACACTCTCTCCCTTATTAACCTGTCTGAGAATAATGATGACAATAATAGTACTTGTTAGGTATTTACTGAATGCCAGGCAATCAATTGATCACTTGTATTGATTGACACTATGTGCTGAGCACTGTGCTAATCACTTGGGATAATGCAATATAACCGAGTTGGTAGACACGTCCCCTTCCCACAGGGAGATTACAGTCTAGAAGCACTGTACTAAGTACTGAGGTGTATTTCTCTCTGAATGGAATTGGGAATATAAGAGCAATATTACCTTCTGTCACAATAACGTTCAATTCTTTATGGCATCTATCAATTACTTTAACTCGTTTAACGATTCTGGGAGACGGCATCTTGTCTGCCCCGTAGACGAGATCTATCAATATCAATACATCCTTCAGCTCCTTCGCAGTGATAGTGAATAGAAGTATTTTGGGTTACAGAGAGTGGAAGGGACGTGAAAGCAGTGAAGACAAATGTAAATAGAATAGACAGAGGATGCTCGACCCAGAAATATGAATGCAACTGCAAGGATCAGTACTATATCAGCCCCCTTGCTGACCTCGCAGCCTCCTGTCTCTCCCCACTCCAGTTCATAATTCTCTCTGCTGCCTAGATCATTTTTTCTACAAAAAAAATTCAGGACATCACCCCTCTCCTCGTAATAACTCCAGTGGTTGCCCATCCATCTCCACATCAAACAAAAACTCCTCACTGTTGGCTTTAAAGCAGTCAACCACCTTGTCCCCTCTTACCTCACTTCACTACTCTCCTTCTCCATCCCAGATCACACACTTCACTCTAGTACTAACCTTCTCACTGTGCCTCGATCTCACCTATCTCATTGCCGACCCCCAGCCCATGTCCTGCCTCTGACCTGGAATGCCCTCCCTCCTCAACTCCAACAGAAAATTACTTTCCTCCATTTCAAATCCTTATTGAAGTCACATCTCCTCCAAGAGGCCTTCCCAGACAAAGCCCCTCTGTTCCTCATCTCCCACTCCCTTCTGTGTCACCCTGACTTACTCCCCTTATTCTTCTCCCCTCCCAGCACCAAAGCATTTATGTACATATCTGTCATTTTATTTATTTGTACTGATGTCTGTCTCCTCCACTCTAGACTATGAGCTCACTGTGGGCAGGGAATGTTAATGTTTATTGTTGCATTGTACTTTCCCAAGTGCTTAGTGTAGCGCTCTGCACACAGTAAGCACTCAATGAATACAACTGGATGAATGAATGAATCCAATACAACAGAGTTGGTAGATGAGATCCCAGCCCATAGCGATCTTACAGTCTAGAGGGGAAGACATTCTTTCTCCAGCTCCTTTTCCTCCCCACTGACTCTACCACATCAGTCTATCAATCAGTGGTACTTACTGAGTGTTTACTGTGTGCAGAGCATGTGCTAAGCACGTGGGAAAGAGAATAAACTAAGTAGACACAATCCCTACCCTCAAAGAGCTTAGCATCTAGCAGGGGTTACCAATGTTCAAATAAATTTTGGGAGGGGAAAATACACGGGGGATAGAGGAGAGCAGGTAGGGGAAATGAAGGCTCGTTCAGGGAAGGCCTCATGGAAGAGATGTGATAGGAGTGAGGAGGCGGAGTGAGGGGTGGTTTGTCGGAGTGCAACAGGGAGGGAGTTTCTAAGCAGAGGGAGGATGTGGGCAAGCTTGTGGCTGCAAGATAGAAGAGGTGAGGGTATAGAGCATAGGTTGGCATTGGAAAAGTGAAATGTGTGGGTTGGGCTGGATGTAGTAAGAAATGAGAATGATGTGCTAGCAGAGTGACAGTTGATATATTGCCTTAAAGCTGATGGTTTGGAGTTTCTGGTTAATGCAGAAGTGCATGGGTAACCGCTGGAGGTTTTAGGGAGGTGGGAAGTATGGACTCAATGGCTTTTAGAAAACAATATCATCCAGGCAGCAGAATCATGTATGGATTAGAGGAGAGAGAGAGACGGGAAGCAGGGAGGTCAGTGAGAAGGCTGTCCGGTAGACAAGACAGGAAATTACAAGTGTTTGAATCAGCATGGTAGCAATTTGCATTTCATGATACATTGAATGTGTGGGTTGAATGAAAGGAGTCAAGGATAATGCCAAGGTTATGAGCTTGTAAGGACGACAAGGAGGACGGTGGTGTTATCCAAAGTGACAGGGAAGTCACGGGGAGGACAGTTTTGAGGGGAAAGATGAGGAGTTCTGTTTTAGACATGTTAAGTTTGAAATGTCTGTGGGAAATCCAATTAGCGATGGCCCTGAAGGCAGGAAGACATGTGAGGTTGCAGAGAAGAGAGATCATGGCTGGAGGGGTAGATTTGGGAATTATGTGTGTATTCATTCAATCAGTCATATTTTTTGAGCACTTAATGTGTGAAAAGCACTGTCCTAAGTGCTCGAGAGAATACACTATAAAAACAGACACATTCCTGCCCACAACGAGCTCACAGTCTAGATGGAGAGACAGACACTAAATAAATGGATAGATAACTAAATTACACACACACACACACACACATAGATATACATAAATACATCAATAAATAGATTTAAGACATATAAATATATACACCATGGGGACAGGAGGGAGGATGAATGAAGGAGCAAGAAAGAGTGATGCAGAAGGGCTTAGTAAGGGGAAGGCCTCCTGGAGGAGATGTGCCCTCAGTAAGATTTTGAAGGTGGGGAGAGTAATTGTTTATCTGATATGAGGAGGGAGAGTGTTCCAGGCCAGAGGTAGGATGTGGACGAGGAGTTGGCAGTGAGATAGATGAGATTGAGGTACAGTGAATAGGTTAGAAATAGAGGAAGAAGTGTGTGGGCTGGGTTGTTTTTAGGAGAGTAGTGAGGTGAGGGAAAAGGGGGCAAGGAGATTGAGTGCTTCAAAGTCAATGGCGAGGAGTTTTTATTTGATGCAGAGATGGATGGGCAACCACTGGAGTCTCTTGAGGAGTGGGAAAACATGGTATGAGTGTTCTTGAAGGAAAATGATTCAGGCAGCAGAATGGAGTATGGACTGGAGTGGGGACAGACAAGAGGCAGGGAGGTCAGCAAGGAAGTTGATACAACAATAATAAGTAGGGTATTTGTTAAGGGATTACTATGTGCCAGGCACTGTACTAAGGGCTGGTGTGGTTACTAGTAAATTGGGTTGGACACAGTCCCTGTCCCACGTGGGGCTCACAGTCTCAATCCCCATTTTCCAGATGAGGTAACTAAGGCACAGCAAAATAAAATGACTTGTCCAAGGCCACACAGCAGACAAGTGGTGGAGGTGGGATTAGAACCCGTGACCTTCTGGATGTAGGTGGAGTGGACAAAGAGGTGGGGCACTGATATAACAGGTCAGGGTGAGCAGGAAAGTCAAAGAACAACTCTCTTTGCCTTTGGCATTTTGCTGGCATGTTGGAAGTCTCCAGGGATGGAATGGAAATGAAGGGAGCTGCTTCCAATTCATTCCTCTACGATAATTCCTATCGGAATCAGCTTTGATATCACACAGTGACAATCCAGCCACACACTTTGCTCCTCGAATACCAGCCTACTCGATGTCCCCGGTTCATACCTTTCCCTTCTTATTTGACAGACGGGTACTCTCTCCATTTTCTAAGCCCTTCTGAAATCATATCTCCTCCAGGAAGCTTTCCAGGTCCAAGCTCTCATCGCTTACCCTAATGTCCTTTCCTACTGCCTCTCTCATGCATTTAGTCCCACCTCCTGAACACTGAGATATTTCCCCACATCCACTCCTTCCAATACATATGTAAATGTCCATACTAAAGAAATGGCATGGCCTGGTGGAAAAAGCACAGGCCAGGGAGTCAGAAGGACCTGGGTTCTAATCCTGGCTCTGCCACATGTCTGATCTGTGATCTTGGGCAAGTCACCTCACTTCTCTGAGTCCCAGTTACCATATTTGTGAAAGGAGAATTGAGACTGTGAGCCCCATGTAGGACAGGGATTGTGTCCAACCCGATTTGTTTGTATCCACCCTAGTGCTTAGTATAGTACCTGGCACTTAGTAAGCGCTTAACAAATGTGACAATTATTGTCCTTATTATTATATTTATTTGCTTCCCTTGTTTTATGCTATCAAGTTGTCTCCAACCCATAGCGGCTCCATGGACACATCTCTCCCAGAATGCCCCACCCTCATCAGTAATCGTTCTGGTAGTGTATCCATAGAGTTTCCTTGGTAAAAATATGGAAGTGGTTTACCACTCCCTCCTTCCTCACAGTAAACTGAGCCTCTGCCCTCGACTCTCTCTCATGTCACTGCTTCCCAGCACAGGAGAGTTTTGAATTGCAGCAGATTGCCTTCCATTCTCTAGCCACTGCCCAAGGTAGGAATGGACCAGGTAATAATAATAATGTTGGTATTTGTTAAGCGCTTACTATGTGCAGAGCACTGTTCTAAGCACTGGGGAAGACACAAGGGAATCAGGTTGTCCCACGTGGGGCTCACAGTCTTAATCCCCATTTTACAGATGAGGTAACTGAGGCACAGAAAGGTTAAGTGACTTGCCCACAGTCACACAGCTGACAAGTGGCAGAGCCGAGATTCGAACCCAGGCTCTCCGACTCCAAAGCCCGGGCTCTTTCCACTGAGCCACACTTAACTCTCCTTGATTTTTCCTCCCATAGTCAAGTCAGTTAGAATACTGGAATCTCTCCAGGGGCAATCCCCTCACCTGTAACTTATTTCAATACCTAATCCCAAATTGCCTGCTTTGTGACCTTGAGCTAGTCATTTAACTTATCTGTGCCTCAGTTTCCTCATCTGTAAAATGGGGAATAAATCTTACTTTCCCCTACTTAGACTATGAGCTTCAAATGGGACAGGGACTCTATCCAACCTGATCATCCCATATTTACATCAACCCTTAATGCTTAGACTGTATGTTCCTTGAGGGCAGGGATCATGTCTACTATCTGTATAGTACTTTCCCAATCGCTTAGTACAGTGTTCTGCCTGAGGTAAACATTCAACAAATACCACTGATAGATTGCATCCACGGATAGCATCTCATTATCAGTAGCATATTTCCTAAGTACAAAGGATAGACAGCTTTTATAGGAGTTATAGAAGATAATATCAAGGCGTGGTGGATTTTACAAAGAATGGAATCATCCTGACAGAACCGATGTCTTCTTTTGCAGTTTTTTGTGGACCTCAAGTTTTGGCCACAGAAGTATCTATCACTGAAGAAGTAGTAGGTAAGTCAAAGTTCCAAATTTTCTTTTGGAGCTGGATGGGAGCCAACGATAGATGTTCAATAGACAATAATAATATAGTAATAATGTTGGTATTTGTTAAGCGCTTACTATGTGCTGAGCACTGTTCTAAGCACTGGGGTAGATACAGGGTAATTAGATTGTCCCATGGGAGGTTCACAGTCTTAATCCCCATTTTACAAATGAGGGAACTGAGGCATGGAGAAGTAAAGTGACTTGCCCACAGTCACACAGCTGACAAGTGGCAGAGCTGGGATTCGAACCCATGACCTCTGACTCCCAAGCCCGTGTTCTTTCTACTGAGCCACGCTGCTTCTCAATAGTAAATGGCATTATACAGTTTTAGTTTATTTTTCTATGCAGTGAATGTTGCTTGGAGTACAGCATCAAAGATTTTGAAAAACGGTTAAAGGAGGGTCACTGTATGGTAATGATAACGGTGTTAAGAGTTTGTGACGTCATACAATCTGAGGTAGAGAGAGTATTCAGCTCAGACACACTTTCTGTCCCGCGTGTGATTCACTATTGAAGAGAGAGGTGGAGCTGGTATCTTATCCCCATTTTCCAGCTGGGGCAAGTGAGGCTCAGTAAGATTAATAATAATAATGTTGGTATTTGTTAAGCACTTTCTACGTGCAGAGCACTGTTCCAAGTGTTGGGGTAGATACAGGAGAATGAGGTTGTACCACGTGAGGCTGTCTTCATCCCCATTTTACAGATGAGGGGACTGAGGCACAGAGAAGTGAAGTGACTTGCCCACAGTCACACAGCTGACAAGGGGCAGAGTCGAAATTCGAACCCACGACCTCCGACTCCCAAGTCCGGGCTCTTTCCACTGAGCCCCGCGGACTTGGCCTAGATCACATAGCAGACCATGACAGAGCAGTGACTAGAACCTGGCTCTCCTGGTTCCCAGGCCCCTGCTTTTTTTTTTTTTTTTTTTTTTGAAGGGGCCAGAGTCAAACCCTACAGGACCAAGATGTTAGGGAGAAGATCATAAAAGCTTCAAAACTGTGAAACAGATCATTGATTTTCTGGAGTCTGACCAAGAGTAGAATTTCAGAAAGGGGAGATAGAGTTTCCAAAAACTGTTCATTTTAAACTGTTTTCTTCTTCCATGTGGGTAATCACTCCATAGACCAGAAAAGCCACACTAAGAGTAGAGACTTAGGAAAAACACTCAATCTTGTTTGAAAAACTACAATTTCATGACCCATTTTTTTTCTTCCAGATGTTAAATATGCTGTCATTGGGACCCTGCTAGGAGTAATCATTTCCGCTAGTTTTCTAGTAGTAAAGATCTGCATGATGAGGAAGCATATGTTTGACAACGGTAAGAGAAACAATTCTCTCTTATAGATCGAGGAAGGCTTCGGCTGGCTTGCCGCAGTGGCTCTTGGATGATGACGGGGAAAACGTGAGCAAGAGAGAAAAAGATGAATTCAGGAGTATAGGTGTGAAAAAATAATAATAATAGTGTTTGTTAAGCATTTACTATGTGCCAACCACTGTTCTAAGTGCTGGGGTAGATACAAGGTAACCAGGTTATCCCACATGGGGCTCACAGTCTTCATCCCCATTTTACAGATGAGGTGACTGAGGCCACTTGCCCAAAGTCACACTGCTGATGAATGGCGGGGTCGGGATTAGAGCCCACAACCTCTGACTCCCAAGCCCGTGTTCTCACCGCTAAACTACAATGAGTACCAGAAGGGTGGAATCTGGGCTGGATCTGGACCCTTTAGACACCTACCCTTAGCGTTACAGCACTCTTGTATATGTCCATAATTCATTTTAATGTCTATCTCCCGCTCTAGACTGTAAGCTCCTTCTGGGCAGGGAATGTGTCTATCAGTATTGAATTCTCAGTATTCTCTTCCAAGAAGCCTTCTCCTCCAAGAAGTCCTTCCTGATTAAGCTCTTCTCTCCTCTTCTCTCATTCCCTTCTGCTTCACTCTGACGTGGCTCAGTGGAAAGAGCACAGGTTTGGGAGTCAGAAGTTACGGGTTCTAATTCCTGCTTCGCCTCTTGTCAGCTGTGTGACTTTGGGCAAGTCACTTCACTTCTCTGGGCCTCAGTTACCTCATCTGTAAAATGGGGATGAAGACTGTGAGCCCCACGTGGGACAGTGTGTTTACCTTGTATCCCCCCAGTGCTTAGAACAGTGCTTGGCACACAGTAAGTGCTTAACAAATGTCATGATTATTATTCATTCATGCCCCTTCCCAGTCCCAAGGCACTTATGTATATATTTTTAATTAAATTACTTAGATATATTAATGTCTGTGTCCCCTTCTAGACTGGGAGCTTGTTGTGGGAAGAGAATGTGTCTATTCATTATTATACTCCTAAGTGCTTAGTATGGTGCTTTGCACACAGTAAGTGCTCAATAAATCCCATTGATTGATTGGAGAAAAGTGATGAATCATTGAGTTTGGAGGCAATCACCGGATTCTATTAGGATTTTGTTAATTTGCAAAGTTGTTTTTGTGAAAAGAATTGAAATCACTGAGTAAAGTGCCTTGCAGTGATCTATATTTAATCTTATTAATAATAATGTTGGTATTTGTTAAGCGCTTACTATGTGCAGAGCACTGTTCTAAGCGCTGGGATAGATACAGGGTAATCAGGTTGTCCCACGTGAGGCTCACAGTTAATCCCCATTTTACAGATGAGGCAACTGAGGCACAGGGAAGTTAAGTGACTTGCCCACAGTCACACAGCTGACAAGTGGCAGAGCCGGGATTCGAACTCATGACCTCTGACTCCCAAGCCCTTGCTCTTTCCACTGAGCCATGCTGCTTCCCTTATTATATTATTTTTTATATAATAATTTTTATTATATTATATTGTTATATTAATAACATAATATTGCCTTTCATTTGGCATAAGGAAAATATTGTACTTCTCTAATCTAGTTGCCTGAAAGTAGGATTTATAATCATGGATTAAAAGTATTGATTTTCATCACCTTTCTCAAATTGCCTTTCGTAAAAAAAAACCAACTACTATTGTATTAAATGACATAATGGAAAATTTGGTGCAATATGAAAATGAAAACACAGATGAAAGAGAAACATGTCTTTGGAAAATGTGATTACCATGGAGCTAGTGGAAGGGAAAAGGCTTTGGACCTACACAGGTAGTCAATGATAGTAAATTGTTGGTTCTCATTTGTGCATTAGAATATTTATTGGTTTGCGGAACATTATTTGTCAAAGTAATGCCAGGAAGAACACAGGTAAGGCCTGTAAATTCAAATTTGGATATTGTAAACAACTACAAATACTGAACGAAGGAGACAGAGAGTAAGCACTCAATAAATACTAGTGATGGATTGAGTGTTAAGAGGAGGCAAGGAGAGAAGAGAAAACCAGCTAAAGATTGTTTATGATTTATTTGAACCCCCAACTGTGACGGTCATTAGGTAAGGAACCCAGATCATGAAATGATCAATTCAGATAGATGGTGCTAGACACACGTAAAAATCAATGCAAAGCTCACCTTAGCACAGCTATGTGGCGTGGGTCATATGAGGAGAATGAGTGACAACAGATGCTAAATTGATAGTGAATGGAAAGGTAAAATTGGGAAAATAAGTGAGGGCAGAGAAAACGTTTTCAGAATGTGGTAAAACAAAGCCTCGAACAATACTGCGTCTCAGCTGAAAACTAGGAGTCTGTTGCTGGGGCCAGACTGTGTGTGGTGCACTCTCATTGAGCCAAAACTTTGCATGATAAAAGAGAATAGGAGACCCAAGATAAACATCATCTCCAGGAACTGCAAACATTAAATACAAAAACACAAGGGACAACTCTGGACAGGCTTAGCTTGGTAGAACTGTGAATGTTGCATGAGCCTTTTCATCCACACTAAAATTCAAAGACAAACTCCGTCATCCATGGGATTTTCTTCAGATATGAAGGACAATTCACAAGCACTTGGTAGAGCCCTCTGCACACAGTGAAGGCTCAATAAATATGATTAATTGACAACTATATTTTTCTTATAATTACATATATAAAACTATATTTATCTCTATATAAATTTAAGAAAAAAAAGCATCCTTTTGGGCTTGAAGATTATGCTGTTGACATTGTTAGCCTGGTTTTGTTTTTTTTGTAATCAAAGTGCTCATGGGACAGGGACTGTGTCCTACCTGTCTTGTATCTACCCCAGTGCTTAGAACAGTGTCTGGCACATAGTAAGTGCTTAACAAATACCACTATTATTATAATTCATTCAATTGTATTTATTGAGCACTTACTGTGTGCAGAGCACAGTACTAAGTGCTTGGAAAGTACAATTCGGCAACAGATAGAGACGATCCCTACCCGACAATGGGCTCACAGTCTAGAAGGGGGAGAAAGACAACAAAACAAAATCAGTAGACAGGCATCCTATCATCAAAGTAAATAAATAGAACCATAGATAAATACACATCATTAATAAAATAAACAGAGCAATAAATATGGACCAATATATTCAAGTGCTATGGGAAAGGGAAAGGGGTAGAGCAGAGGGAGGGAGTAGGGGCAATGGGGAGGGGAGCAGGGGCAGAGGGGAAGGGAGGGCTCAGTCTGGGAAGCCCTCCTGGAGGAGGTGAGCTCAGTAGGGCTTCGAAGAGGGAAGAGAGTTAGTTTGGCAGATGTGAGGAGGGAGGGCATTCCAGGTCAGAGGTAGGAAATGGGCCAGGGGTCGACGGCGGGACAGGCAGGAACGAGGCACAATGAGGAGGTTGGTGGCAGAGGATCGGAGTGTGCAGGTTGGAATGTAGGAGGAGAGAAGGGAGGTGAGGTAGGAGGGGGCAAGGGGATGGAGAGCTTTGAAGCCAAGAGTGAGGAGTTTTTGCTTCCAGTGAAGGTTGATTATTCATTCTTTCAATCAATAGTATTTATTGAGCGCTTACTATGTGCAGAGCACTGTAGTAAGTGCTTGGAATGTACAATTCGACAATAAAGATAATCCCTGCCCAGTGACGCCTTACAGTTACTTACCGACAAAAACAAGGCAACAATCATGAAAAATAGAATCAAGGGGATGTACACCTCATTAACAAAATAAATAGGGTAATACATACAAATAAACACAGTGCTGAGGGGAGGGGAAGCGAGAGGGGGAGGAGCAGAGGAAAAGGGGGCTTAGCTGAAGGGAGGTGAAGGGGGAAGGGGGAGAGAGCAGAGGGCGGAGGGGGAGCAGAGGGAGCAGAGGGAAAAGGGGAAGCTCAATCTGGGAAGGCCTCTTGGAGGAGGTGAGCTCTCAGTAGGGCCTTGAAGAGGGGAAGATAGTTTGGCAGAGGTGAGGAGAGAGGGCGTTCCAGGACAGCGGTAGGACGTGGGCCAGGGGTCGACGGCGGGATAGGCGAGAACAGGGGGAGGTGAGGAGGTGAGTGGCAGAGAAGCCGAACGGGCGGGGTGGATAGTAGAAAGAGAGAAGGGAGGAGAAGTAGGAGGGGGCAAGGTGATGGACAGCCTTGAAGCCCAGAGTGAAGTTTTTGTTTCGTGCAGAGGTTGATAGGCAACCACTGGAGGTTTTTGAGGAGGGGAGTGACATGCCCTGAATGTTTCTGTAGGAAGATGATCCGGGCAGCAGAATGAAGAATAGACTGGAGTGGGGAGAGACAGGAGGAAGGGAGATCAGAGAGAAGGCTGACACAATAATCCAACCGGGATTTTAAGAGAGCTTGTACCAGTACGATACCCGTTTGGATGGAGAAGAAAGGGCGGATCTTGGTGATACTGTAAAGGTGAGACCGGCAGGCCTTGACGGATTGGATGTGTGGGAGAGAAATGAGCCAAGCACGACACCAAGGTTGCGGGCCTGTGAGACGGGAAGGATGGTCGTACCGTCCAGTGACAGGGAAGTCAGGAAGAGGACAGGGCTTGGGAGGGAAGATGAGGAGCTCAGTCTTAGATTTGTTGAGTTTTTGGTGGTGGGCAGACATCCAGGTGGAGGCATCCTGGAGGCAGGAGGAGATACGAGCCTGAAGGGACGGGGAGAGAACAGGGGAGGAGATGTAGATTTGGGTGTCATCTGCATAGAGATAATAGTTGAAACCATGGGAGCGAATGAGATCACCAAGGAAGTGAGTGTAGATGGAGAAAAGAAGGGACCAAGAACTGACCCTTGAGGAACCCCTACAGTTAGGGGATGGGGGGTGGAGGAGGAGCCCACGAAAGAGACTGAGAATGAACGGCCAGAGAGATGAGAGGAGAACCAGAAGAGGACGGAGTCCGTGAAGCCACGGTTGGATAACGTACTGAGGAGGAAAGGATGGTTGACAGTGTCAAAGGCTGTCAGTCAAATACATAGTAAGTGCTTAAATACCATTATTATCATTTATTCAATTGTATTTACTGAGCGCTTATTGTGTGCAGAGCACTGTACTGAATGCTTGGAAAGTACAATTCAGCAATAGACAGAGACAATCCCTACCCAACAATGGGCTCACAGTCTAGAAAGGGGAGACAGACAACAAAACAAGTAGACAGGCATCAATACCACCAAAATAGATAAAATTATATATGTAAACACAACATTAATAAAATAAAGTAACATGTACAAATTTCACTACTAATCATTATTATTCCATCCTGGTCGAGAGGAAAGGATCCAGTTTTGGTGCCACCACCTGTAGCATTGTGGCAAAATTGTAGAATCCTATCAAACTTCTTAGAGCGCTAAATTATTTGAGTCGTTGCTAAGCACAGGTCAACTAATGGTGTCAATGTAGTGTAGAATGGCATCTCTCCTGTACATGTGACACAGAGGACAGCCCTATGATCAAGAGATCCCTGGTTCAAATCCAGTGACCCCTATACAGCCCTAGTTTTCCCCAGACTATAAACTTGTTGTGGGCAAGGAATGTGTCTGTTTATTATTGTATAGTACTCTCCCAAGTGGTAAATGCTGTGTTGTGCACACAATAGAGCTCAATAAATACGGTTGATTGACTGACTGACTTTAAAACCGGAAACTCCCCATAGCAACCCCTATGTCAGTAATAGAGCACTTGAGAGGTGTTGGGGCTTATAGAAAAAGCACGGGCCTGGCAGTCAGAGGCCCCGGGTTCTAATTCAGGCTCTGGCACTTTCCTGTTTTGTGATCTTGGGCAAATCATTTCACTTATCTGTGCCTCAGTTTCCTCAGCTGTAACATAGGAACTCAAAACCTGTTCTCCCTCTTATTTAGACTGAGTGAGCCCCATGTAAGACAGGGACTTTGTCCAACCTGATTCTCCTGCATCTACCCAAGTGCTTAACACATAATAATAATAATAATAACAACAATAATAATGTTGGTATTTGTTAAGCGCTTACTATGTGCAGAGCACTGTTCTAAGTGCTGGGGTAGACACAGGGGAATCAGGTTGTCCCACGTGGGGCTCACAGTCTTAATCCCCATTTTACAGATGAGGTAACTGAGGCACCGAGAAGTGAAGTGACTTGCCCAAAGTCACACAGCTGCCAAGTGGCAGAACCGGGGTTCAAACCCATAACCTCTGACTCCAAAGCCCGTGCTCTTTCCAGTGAACCACGCTTAGCAAATACTACCTATTACTTAGCCCCTACAACTGTTTAATAATAATAATGTTGGTATTTGTTAAGCACTTACTATGTGCCACGCATGTAATATTGAGTTAAGACCATCTTAAATCTTGTTATTTAAAGCAGAATGGCCTAGTGTAAAGAGACTGGCCTATGAGTCAGAGGACCTGGGTTCCAATTCTGGCTCTGCCAAGAACTTGTCATGTGACCTTGGGCAAGCCACAACTTCTCTGTGCCTCAATTCCCTCAACTCTAAAATGGGGATTCAATACCTGTTCTCTTTCCTACTTAGACTTTGAGCCCCAGGGACAGGTATTTGGTCCAACCTGGCTATCATGTATCTACCCCAGCTTTTAGAACTGGACACATAGTAAATGTTAATATTATTAATTATTAAAGACCAATTTTATATTTTAAAGCAGTAAAATGCTTCACATTGAAGAGAAACCTACTACATGAAGTTTATTGTGAGGTTGATTGAAGTAGCTAGAACTTCCTAAAGAGTTTCAAAAGGGTTTCCTCAGTCAGCAAAGCCACAGTGGTGTAGCAGGGGAAAAAAAGGTTCCTCCTCCTCCCACATTGGAAAAATCAACCTCCTGTCGTTTGGACAGGTCAGCTGAATCCAGGACATGGAAGCATTTTGTCTCAAGGTGTCAGTGAGATAGATCGATAGATGTTCAGATTAAAAATGATCTTTCTTTTGTAATACTGTCTTTTTCTTTCTTTAGAGATAGAAGACCCTAGAAGAAACCCCAACAGGTAAAAAAAATCTAAGCAATTTCCAATGAAAAATAAGTCCTCTATATCGTCAGCACCTTAATGACAGAGATGATGATTAGTAATTCCACTGTCCTTTCCTACATCCTCCCCCAGAACACTTCAGATGATAATTAAGAACTATTTTTCCCAGCACAGGCAGTATATCCTTAGTTTTGCCCCCTCTGGAGTCCAAGGCAATAGAGACAATTCTAAGCCCCTACAGATCACTCTCCCTGGCTTTCTCCCACCCAGCCAGTTCTTTCCTGGGGTCGGTAGCTATGAGGCCTAGTGGGAAGAGCACTGGACTGGGGAGTTAAGACCCGGGGTCTAATTCCAGTTCCACCATTAACCCGCTGGGTGAGCTGGGCCATGTACCTTCACTTCTCCATGCCTTAATCTCCCCATCTGTAAAAAAAAAAAAAAAAAGGGGGTAAAATACCTCTTCTCTCTCCCTCTTACGTGTGAGTTCCATGTGGAATAGGAACTGAATCTGAACTGTCTAGCACTTAGCGCAAAGCTACGTTCATAGTAGGTGCTTAGTAAATATCACCATTTTTATTAATCGCTAGAATTTCCTAAAGAGTTTCAAAAGGGCTTCCTCATTCAGCAAAGCTACGGTGGTCTTACGTGGAGAAAAAGGTTCTGCCTCCTCCCGCACTTATGTATTGGAAAAAACCAACCCCCTATGAGTTTGGACAGCTCATCTGAATCCATGACATGGAAGCATTTTGTCTCGGGGTGTCTGTGATATCAATCGGCTTTATTGAGTACCTACTTTATGCAGAGCAGTGTTCTAATCACTATGGAGAGTACCAAATAAGAATAAACGGACATATTCCCTGTCCAAGATGAGATTGGGTGGAGGATAGCTGGTGGAGGAGGAAGATAATTCTCCTGGAGGGGACCTCTTTGTTGCAATGACCAGATCCCTGTCCATATCCCTGTCTGGCAAACATGGATAGCATAAAAACAGTGGAACCCACAGGAAGAGTCCTATCGGAAGAACGCAAGGGTTCTTGCTTAGTGGCTGAAGGATTCTATTGAAGAAAACCAGGTTTCTAAGTAGCATTCTATCGATCAGTTCAAACCATCTCTATTATTTATTAGAATAATTATTGTATTTCTAAGTGCTTACTATGTGTCAAGCACTGTATTTAGCACTGGGGTAGATATAAAATATTCAAGTTGGACACAGTCTCTGTCCCACATGGGGCTCACAGTCTAAGTAGATGGAGTAGGATTGAACCCCCATTTTACAGATGAAGAAACGCAAGCACGGAGAAGTTAAGGAACTTGCCCAAGGTCACAGAGCAGACAATTGGCAGAACTGGGATTAGAATCCTAGTCCTCTGACTCCCAGGCCCGTGCTCTTTTCAGTAGGCCATGCAATCTGTTTTCAGATACTCCCCAGGGCAGAATCTGGTCCTTTCACCAAAACCAGCTATCATTTTCTCCTCCCAAATGTAAATCTTCTGAACCTTCTTTAATAATGGTCACTTCCAAAATTCTGTTTAGTCTAATAAAACTCTGCTTGAATGTAACATGGCACTCAGTCACCTCTCTCCTCACTCTTCACTTCTTTCCCACCACACCCAAGCCTACTCTCTTCACTGCTCTAATGCTAAATTCCTTCATTCAGTCGTATTTACTGAGCACTTACTTTGTGCAGATCACTGTACTAAGTGATTGGGAGAGAACAATATAATAACAGACACATTCCCTGCCCACAATGAGCTTACAGTCTGTTCAACATGCCTTGTTCTCATCTCATTCAATGTCAACCTTTGTTCACACCTCCCTCCTATGCGGAACTCCCTCCCACTTCATATTCAGCAGTGTGGCTTAGAGGATAGAGCATGAGCCTGGGATTCACAAGGTCGTGGGTTCTAATTCCCCTTCCATCACTCGTCTGCTGTGTGACCTTGGGCAAGTCACTTCACTTCTCTGGGCCTCAGTTCCTTCATCTGTAAAGCGGGGATTGAGTCTGTGAGACCCACATGGGACGGGGACTGTGTCAACCTGATTTGCTTGTATCTACCCCATTTTCAAAGCCCTTTTGAAATAACCTCTCCACCAGGAGGCCTCCCCTGATTATTCTCTCCTAACTACACTTTAATTCCCTCCTCTTGCCACTTCAGTATATCCACAGTACATAGGCACTTGGGTACTCACCTACCCCACCTCCCTGTTGCACTCATGTACATCTTTTTTATCCTCTATTTTCAATGTCCAAAGAGAAGCAGCAAGGCCTAGTGGAAAGAGCACAGCCTTGGGAGTCAGAAGGACCTAGGTTCTAATCCGGGCTCTGCCACTTGTCTGCTGGGTGACCTTGGGCAAGTCATTGCACTTCTCTGGTTTCTCTCGTCTGTAAAATGGGGATGAAGACTGTGAGCCCCAGGTGGGAGAGGGACTGTGTCCAACATGATTTTCTTGTATCTACCCCAGAGCTTAGTACAGTGGCTGGACATAGTAAGTGCTTAACAAGTACCACAATTTTTTTTTTTATAATAATTATATCACCACTAGACTGCAAGCTCCTTAAGGTCAGGGGGATATGTATTATTTCTACTGTACTTGTCAAAATAATTAGTCCAGATCTTTGCACAAAGTAAATGCTCAAAGACTACTGATAGATTTGATTATAATGCAATTTCTTCCTAATGCATGATTCTTCAAGAATTTAACTCCTGTATTAAGGGAGAACTATCTAGTTTAAACCCAGAAGTATAGAATGTTTATTATACTAGACCTTTGATTTAAGATTATTTTTCCCAGAAAAGTGCAAAATACTATTAGTTCCTCAACATCCCAATACTCTGAGGTCTTTGAGATGTACATGGAGATTCTGTTAGCCCGCTGTGATTCTAATCCTGCTGAAATCTGCAGATCTGTGGCAACTATGAGATTTATTCTGGAAGGAAACTAAACATCAGTCAAGTTTCCAGCAATTGACACTAGATGGAGTAAAGTTGAAGGGATGATCCAGAGGCACACTACAGAAGAAATGTTAGAAAAGCAGATTTAATTTTCAAAATCATGAGCTGTTGCTGGTCATTTTGTCTTCTATTGAAATTCCAAGTCCTGTACCTTCTGCTTTGCAGGTTGCACTTGAGTTCATCGGATAGGTAAGTTTTGCGAGGGATCAATTTTTGGATTAACCTCCATCTGAACAACTGGAAGTTTCCATGTCAGAAAGCTTTAATGAAATTCAAAGTTTCCTCTGCTGACATCTCATTTTCAAAAAGCAGCAGCATGGATTAGTGAAAAGAACCCGGGCTTGGGACTCAGAGGACGTGGGTTCTAATCCCTGCTCTGCCACTTGTCTGCTTTGTGACCTGAGACAAAACATGTCATTTCTCTGTGTCTCAATTACCTCACCTGTAAAATGGAGATTAAAAAAATGTGAGTCCCCAAGTGGGACAACCTGATTACCTTCTATCTCTTTGCTTAGACCAGTGCTTGGCACATAGTAAGTGGTCAACAAATACCATAATAATTGTTATTATTATTAAAAAGAAGATTGATGATTGGATTAAACCTGTTTCACCCCAGAAAGTCTGAGATTTTTTCAAAGGCTTCTTTCCTTTGGCCCTCCCATTTGACCCTTGATTGACAATTGCTCTCCCAGAGGCCTGTGTTCTCTGCAATGTTCCGCTTCACCTTGAGGCTTGCTTGTCTGGGTTATCTGGTCTCTCCAGACTCTAGCCTCTCCCCCTCCATTCAATTCCTAAGTAGAGCTGCATAGATCATCTTCCTGAAGCATTTAGTCCAGATCTCCTCTCAAAACCCGATACTGGCTCATTGTGTGTTTTTGCAAAACAAACTCCTCATGGTGGACATCAAAGTTGTCCAATATCTGGTCCTGATTTTACCTCTTTGCTCTCTTCACCCGTTATTCCCCAACTCAGTGTCTTCATTCATCCCAAGCCAAAATTCTGGCTGTAGCTCTCTTTCAACTCTCCCACCTCCATCCCCTTATTCAAGCTATTCCCCTGACTTGTAACTCCCGTCTTTTCCACACTAGACAGTTTATAAACACTCCCCACATTCAAAACCCTCCCCCTTTCTAGACTGTAAACCCAGTGTGGGCAGGGATTGTCTCTCTTTATTCCTGAATTGTACTTTCCAAGCGCTTAGTACAGTGGTCTGCACACAGTAAGTGGTCAATAAATATGAATGAATGAAAAACCCTCCTTAACCCCCACCTCCAAACAAATTTTCCAGCACACTAAGACATAATAATAATAACTGTGGTATTTGTTAAGCACCTACTCTGTGCCAGACACTGTACTAAGCACTGGGATGTATACAAGCAAATTGGGTTGAACACAATCCCTGTCCCATGTGGGGCTCACAGTCTCAATCCCCATTTTACAGCTGAGGTAACAGAGAAGAAAAATGAGTTGCCCAAGGTGGAAGTGGGATTAGAACCCATGACCTTTTGACTTCCAGGCCTGTGTTTTATCCATCACACCATGTCCACATATCAACTTATGAAATTACTTACATTCTCCTTAGTGTCCATATATATATATATATATATATATATATATATCACATATATGCACACACACACACACATATTTCCCTCATCCGTAATCTATTTTAATGTCTGTCGCTCCCCCACTGTACAATGTTAGCTTTTTGTGGGAAGGAATTGTGTCTATCAAGTTTGTTGTATTGTTTGTTGTTTGTAAAGTTTATTGTATTGTATTTCCTAAATGTTTAATCCAGTGCTCTACACACTAAGCACTCAAATACCTCTGGTTAGTAATAGCAGCAGTAGCATTTATTGGAATATTGCACTGTACTTTTGGGAGATTCAGATTCAGGAGACACACATTCATTCAATAGTATTTGAGCGCTTACTATGGGCAGAGCACTGCACTAAGCGCTTGGAATGAACAAGTCGGCAACAGATAGAGACAGTCCCTGCCCTTTGACGGGCTTACGGTCTAATCGGGGGAGACGGACAGACAAGAACAATGGCAATAGAGTCAAGGGGAAGAACATATAAAAACAATGGCAACTAAATAGAATCAAGACTAAATGGAATCAAGACTAAATAGAATCAAGAATCACGTGTGTGTGTGTGTGTGTGTGTGTGTGTGTCCTTTACTTCTTATTGACCTAATTGTGAATATTTATATTTCCTCCCCCATTAGAGTATAATCTGCTTCTAGGCAGAGGCATTTTATTTTGTTCTGAATCTCCCAAAAGTACAGTGCAATATACCAGTAAATGCTACTGCTGCTATTATTAACCAGAGGTATTTGAGTGCTTACTGTGTGCAGAGCACTGGATTAAGCATTTAGGAAATACAATACAACAAACTTGATAGACAATTCCTTCCCACAAAAAGCTAACATTGTATGGTGCGGGAGGGCAACAGACATTAAAATAGATTAGGGATGAGGGAAATAATAGAGTATGAAGATATTTACATAAGTACAGTGGGGTTGGAGTGGGTATCAAGGTGTAAATAGTAAAATTATAGTATTTATGGGTTTACTATATGCCAAGCACTGTTCTAAACGCTGGTGTAGATACGAGTTCATCAGGTTGGATAGTCCCTGACCCACATGGAGCACACACTTTTAAGCCTCATTTTACAGATGAGGTCAGTGAGGCCCAGAGAAGTGAAGTGATTTGCCCAAGATCACACAGCTGACATGGGGCAGGGCGAGAGTTAGAACCCTGGGCCTTCTGACCCCCAGGCTTAGACTCTATCCACTAGGCCATGCTGTTTCTCAACTATTATTATTGCTTCTACTACTATTGTATGGTTTAGTGAAAAAAACACAGACTTGGGAGTCAGAGGTAGTGGGTTCTAATCCTGACTCCACCACTTATCAGCTGTGTGACTTTGGGCAAGCCAGTTTGCTTCTCTGTGTCTCAGTTACCTCATCTGTAAAATACAGATTAAGACTGTGAGCTCCACCTGGGACAACCTGACTCCCTTGTATCTACCTTGTATCTACCTTGATACAAGGATACCTTGTATCTACCTTGAAGCAGCGTGGCTCAGTGGAAAGAGCACGGGCTTTGGAGTCAGGGCTCATGAGTTCGAATCCCAGCTCTGCTACTTGTCGGCTGTGTGACTGTGGGCGAGTCACTTCACTTCTCTGCACCTCAGTTCCCTCATCTGTAAAATGGGGATTAAGACTGTGAGCCCCACGTGGGACAACCTGATTCCCCTATGTCTACCCCAGCGCTTAGAACAGTGCTCGGCACATAGTAAGCGCTTAACAAATAAATACCAACATTATTATTATTATTACCCCAGCATTTAGTAGAGTCTTGGCACAGAGTAAGTGCTTAACAAATACTATCATTATTATTATTATTAGAGGCTCTTCAGAATGGCAGTGGGGAAGAGACTGAGGCTAGAAAAGTCACTAATTGTTTCCATAAATCATGAAGGGGGCCCTTAAAGGGGATTAGTGGATCAAGATTCCAAAACCATTATACCTGTTCTCCCCGATGACAACACTTAGGGGATGAGTGTTACATAAGGACCCAAAATTGAAATTTCAACTGAAAAATCTACATTTCAAAATCTAGACTTGCTATAAGCGGTTTCATCCATGAATTGTTCATGTCTACCCTGAATAGAAAGTGAATTTATGTTAATGTCTGTCTCTACCTCTAGACTGTAAACTCATTGTGGACAGGGAATGTATCTGCTTATTGTTAAATTGTCCTCTCCCAAGCATTTAGAACTCTGCCCTGCACCCAGTAAGTATTCAATAAATAAGATTGACTGATTGACTTTGAGCAAGCGATCAAAGGCTTAATCACTCTTATTGTAGCATCCCAGTACAGTGCACAATATGATAATAATATAGTGACATTTGCTAAGTGCTTACTATGTTCCAAACACTGTACTAAGCACTGGGGTAGATACAAGTTAATCAGGAGCCACATGAGACTCACAGTCCAAGCAGGAAGGAGAATAGGTATTGAATGCTCATTTTGCAAATGGGGAAACAAAGGCAATGTGAAATGACTAAGACCTTAATAAATACCTATGAGGCAGGAGAGGCCACCTTAACATGCTATCAAAGAAAAATGTTTATTTTAAAAATCAGGTTTTTTCAAAGCCCAAATTCACCTAAAAATTCACCACACTTCCATTACTTTTTTGTTCAACTTCTGAGTCACAGAGTTTGAATCTACCTGAAAACAGACTTGCAGATTAGTATGCTCTTTTCATTCTTTGTCTCAGACTACACTAGTTCTGGCAAAAAAAAAAAAAAAAATCTAGTAATGAGTTCCTTCTGTCCATTCCCCTGCCCTTCCATGTCCATGTTGTACCAAGGCAGCTATGGTATTCCACCTACAGTCAGCACAAATAGCAAATAACTGACCTATTCGTTAATCACTGGGGCATAATAATAATGATAGTGGTATTTGTTACGCACTTACTATGTGCCAGGCACTGTTCTAAGTGCTGGGGTGGATACAAGCAATAAATATCAATAAACAAATGAATAAATACAGAGAAGCAGCATGGCTCAGTGGAAAGAGCCCGGCCTTGGGAGTCAGAGGTCACGGGTTCATATCCCAGCTCTGCCACTTGACAGCTGTGTCACTGTGGGCAAGTCACTTCACCTCTCGGTGCCTCAGTTACCTCATCTGTAAAATGGGGATGAAGACTTTGAGCCTCATGTCGGACAACCTGATTACCCTGTATCTCCCCCAGCACTTAGAACAGTGCTCTGCACAAAGTAAGCGCTTAACAAATACCAACATTATTATTATTATTAAATTACAGGTCTAGACATGTGTGCTGTGGGGCTGGGAGGGTGATTAATGAAAAAAGCAAGTCAGGGTGACCCAGAAGAGAGTGGGAGAGGAGGGCTTAGTCAGGAAAATCTTCTTGGAGGAGATGTGCCTTCAAGACCTAGGCTCTAGTCAGTCACTCGTATTTATTGAGTTCTTACTGTGTGCAAAACAATGTACTAAGCACCGGGGGGAGTACAGTGCAAAAATAAACACACATTCCCTGCCCATAATGAGCTTACTGTCTAATAATAAAAACAACAATTACGGTACTTGTTAAGCACTCACAATGTGCCAAACACTGTTCTAAATGCTGGGGTAGA
The DNA here is from genome assembly GCF_004115215.2 of Ornithorhynchus anatinus. Classification (NCBI taxonomy): domain Eukaryota; kingdom Metazoa; phylum Chordata; class Mammalia; order Monotremata; family Ornithorhynchidae; genus Ornithorhynchus; species Ornithorhynchus anatinus. The sequence goes on along the minus strand of NC_041730.1, from coordinate 129,180,229 downwards.
TTCAAGTTACTCAGGTTGGGTGTGGTTCTTGTCTCACAAATAATAATAATGTTGGTATTTGTTAAGCACTTACTATGTGCAGAGCACTGTTCTAAGCGCTGGGGTAGACACAGGGGAATCAGGTTGTCCCACGTGGGGCTCACAGTCTTAATCCCCATTTTACAGATGAGGTAGCTGAGGCACAGAGAAGTTAAATGACTTGCCCACGGCCACACAGCTGACAAGTGGCAGAGCCGGAATTCAAACCCATGACCTCTGACTCCAAAGCCCATGCTCTTAACTCATACTCAATCGCCATTTTACAGATGAGGTAACTGACATCCAGGGAAGTGCAGTGACTTGCCCAAGGTCACACAGCAGACAAATGACTTGACTCCCAAATCCATGCTCTATCCACTAAACCAAGCTACTTCTCCTCTAAACCACGCTGCAGACATTAATACCAATTAACCTAATCAATGAATCTAATCCCAGCTCTTTCAGTTGCCTGCTATGTGATGTTGGTGAAGTCACTTTTCAGTCCTTGTTTCCTCAACTGAAAAATGGAAGTTCAGTACCTGTTCCCTTTCCTCGTTAGACCATGTACCCCATGGAGGATAGGGACTGTATCTAGCCCAGCACTTAAAACAGCACTTGACAAATACCATATAAAAATATATATAGTCTTTTCTTCTGTCCAAATCATATCTTCCCTAAAGTCACCTCAGTTCCTTCGCACTCACTATCTCTCATGACAAGTGTGTACATATTTTATTTGAGCACTTCATCATCCCATTTGCAAGGCTTAGTGGATAGAGCACAGGCTTGGGCATCAGAGGGTCATGCGTTCCAGTCCCAGCTCTGCCATTTGTCAGCTGTGTGACCTTGGACAAGTCACTTCATTTTTCTGAGCCTCAGTTCCCTCATCCATAAAATGGGGATTGAGACTGTGAGCTCTATACGGGACAGGGACTGTGTCCAACCCTATCACCCCCTATCTACCACAGTGCTTAGAAAAGTGCCTGGCATATACTAAGTGCTTAACAAATACCATTATTATTTATAAATTATTTGGCTTCTGCCTTCACACCTAGATTTTAAATAACCCTCCAAGCGCTCAATACAGATTTTCATGAGGAGCCAAAATGAGCTCCTCAAATTATTCAGAAGTTCTTTTTCCAAGACCACAACAAACATATTGTATATGATTTTATTCTTTTTCAGAGATGGCCAAATGATTGAAGTATAACCAGAAACGATTTCTCAATGGAATGTGATCAGCTTGGATAACTGCCTGCTATACAGCCCACCAGAGAGCCTGCTGACAGAGGTCTCCAAACCTGTCAATTCAATTGCGCTAGGGGCCCATTTAAAAATCTTATTTGTAATCTCATGCCCCTATGAAACTGGAAACCCTTTGAACACCTCAGTCAGTCAGTGGTGTTTAATGACTGCTTACTAGATGCAGAGCACTGTGCTAAGTACTTGGTGTTTATGAACAAAATAACCAAAGTCAGAGATGAAAGAGACTGATATTCAAAACAGGAGCAGTAAGACAATCACCCCCAGATTTGGGGGGCGGAAATGCGAGTGAAAGTCATAGTAAAGAAAAGCGAACAAGGGAGAGACATGATCAGTGACAAAATGGGGGGTTTTTGAATCTACTTTTATGCCTGTTAGTGCCTTTAAGATTTCAGGAAGGCAACATTTTCCTTCTGACCTATATATCCTACATGAAGAAGAAAAGATCTTAGAGAGATCTGGGACCCTAAAAACTTACGTCCTCAAGTTTAAACATAGTCATCTTAATCAAAGTTTTCCTGCAAAGTTCCTTTCGTGCTACCCTTGTTTCTCCTTCCAGGTTGCCTTACCCTGTGTTTATATGACGGCCTATAAATTCAGAACCAATATTACTTGCTTCGCATCAGTAAAATGGAAAAATACCTAAGTGTCAATGAATTTTATTCTCGAAGGGGCTTTCCTCCTTGTCTAGACTAGGTTTTTTCCTCCTTTTGTGGGATGAAAGATGAGCTGTATTTCAAAGCAAAGTGCTGGATTATAATAATTTGCCTGAATTCCCAGGGTGTCTTTTACCCAACTTGATAATGTAGCTCATTAGCAGCCTTTGTTAACTGATAACCTAAAGCATAATGCAAAGTGTAAGTAATTTTGTGTGTGTCTGTGAGTGGGTGTTAGAGAGAATAAAGCATCTTGTAAGGTATCTGTTAATTGATTTGCTTCTTTCTGTGGCTTTTTAATTAAGACATCTGGTTTCTGAGCAGGAGAGAGATTCTTACAATATGAAGAGAATGTTCACTTCTAAGGAGCAACTCTTCTCCTTAAATATAGCTGTCCATCATTTTTAAAAATGACCATGTAGTGAAACCCTATCCCGTGCAGTCAGCTGCATCTGAGATCCCTCCTGCATTTTTTTAGGATTTAGGAGAAGCAGTGGGGACTTAGTGGATGGAGCATGAGTCTGGGAGTCAGAAGGACCTGGATTCTAACTCACAGCCTGTCTGCTACGTGACCTTGGGCAAATCACTTAACCTTTCCGGGCCTCAGTTCCCTCATCTGTAAAACGGGGATTAAAAATGTGAGCCCCAGGTGGGACAGGGACTGTGTTCAACCTGATTAACTTGTATTTACCGCAGTGCTTAGGGCAGTGTTTGGCACATAGTAAGCGCTAACAAGTATTTTCTTTTATTTTCATTTTTTGTGTTTTTCACCTGAATGGATGTTTGGGCTGCCCTAATAGGGCTGAATTAGACATACCTTTCTGTTTCTTTCCCTGTCTCTTGGCATTCCTCTTCACAAAACCTTTGCTCAAGGACTTCTTTACCTCTGACAATGCTTTCATCAGAAAACACTGCTAGCAAGTGCCTTGAGTGGTAATAGTATTTATTAAGCACTTACTGTTTACAGAGCACTGATTTAAGTGAGCAGAGAGAATAAATGGTTGGGAATTAGACACTGTCCTGTTTCGTTTCTAGACTGAGAGCCCATTGTGGGCAGGGATTGTCTCTGTTGCTGAAATGTACTTCGCTAGCGCTTAGTGTAATTCTCTGCACACAGTAAGCGCTCAATAAATATGATTGAATGAATGAGTGTGTCTACCAACTCTACTGTACTCTCTCCAGTGCTTAGTTCAGTGCCCTGCATATGATAAGGTCTCAAAAAATGTCTTAATAAACAGTTGCTAGGTAGAGAAGCAGTATGGCCTGGAGTGCAGGCCTGGGAAGCAGAAGGACCCGGGTTCTAATCTCACTCCACAGAAAACATTTGTTCTAGCGTCCCTTACCTCCCCCACCTCACCAGACTGTAAACTCGTTGTGGGAAGGGAACCTGTCAGTTTATTGTTGTACTGTACTCTCCCAAGCACTTAGTACAGTGTTGGACACACAGTAAGCGCTCAATAAACATGATTGGCTGACTGACTGTCCTCCTCTCATGCAGTTTCAAGGAGATTAATAAAAAGCAGTGTGGGCAGTTCAGATGGCTTCCAGTAATCGGGATAGCTTCATAAACCTCATGTTTCCAATGACAGAGCATGAATTTAATCCAAGGAAACTCCTCCTCGTGCACTTTATGCAAAACACTACTTCTCTTGTGAGGAAAAAAGAACGCAATCCGTTCTCTTTAGAGCAGAAGGTTTCTAAGCACAGTTCAAGAATGTTTTTCAGTTTTAAGGCAGCAAGAGATGCAAGCACATTTCTAAAACCACTCAGAAGGGCAGGGCTGTAATCCAAGATTATAAAATTCACAGAACCCCCTGACAACCACCAAATCCTGCTCACTCCCCCTGGTTAGATGAAATGGCATTAGCTGGAGGAAGATAATGTGGCTCAATGGAAAGAGCCCGGGCTTGGGAGTCAGAGGTCATGGGTTCAGATCCTGGATCTGCCACTTGTCAGCTGTGTGACTGTGGGCAAGTCATTTAACTTCTCTGTGCCTCAGTTATCTGATCTGTAAAATGGGGATTAACTGTGTGCCTCATGTGGGACAACTTGATGACCTTGTACCTCCCACAGTGCTTAGAACAGTGCTCTGCACATAATAAGCGCTTAACAAATACCAACATTGTTATTATTATTATTATTATAATGAGCAGGTAGTAGGCCTTCATTTGAAATGAACAGAAAAAGTTAAAGGACTAATTGCAGAGAAAAAATTATAAACAACCTCTAGTCACACTGGCCACTGGACCCTGGCCACTGGATCCCCCCGATTAGACTGTAAGCCCGTCAAACAGCAGGGACTGTCTCTATCTGTTGCCGACTTGTTCATCCCAAGCGCTTAGTACAGTGCTCTGCACATAGTAAGCGCTCAATAAATACTACTGAATGAATGAATCCTGTTCTTGAAGACCAGGGTAATTCATTGAGTCAGTTTGAAATCAAGGTAGTGACTAAAAAAAAAAATAATAATAATAATAATATTTGTTAAGCGCTTACTATGTTAGCAGCATGGTTCTAAGCACTGGGGGCGATAGAAGGTGATCAGGTTGTTCCATGTGGGGCTCAGTCTTCATCCCCATTTTACAGATGAGGGTAACTGAGGCACAGATAAGTTAAGCGACTTGCTCAAAGTCACACAGCTGAAAAGTGGCAGAGCCGGAATTAGAACCCATGACCTCTGACTCCCAAATCTGGGCTCTTTCCACTGAGCCACGCTAAAAGTTTATCTTCTTTAATTTCGTAGATCCCATAGAACTGTGGGCATTTGATTAACTTAAAGTCCAACGCGTTTGATGTCATACCCATTATCTAAATATTAACCTGCTTCTCAGAGGCAACTTTCCAAATAAACTCTAACACTGGCTTTTAGGCTGCCTATTAGCTCTTTCCATCACTGATCTCTTCCCATGCCCCTCCCAGTTCACATTCATGGCTCACATACACCCCTCTCCCACAAAAACACTATACTTCCCTCTTCACCCTCTGCTTCCCAGCCTGGAACTTCCTCCCCACAGCATTGGCCACTTCATCCTCAAAACCCTCCTAAAATCTTCTCCAGGAAGCCTCCTCTGATTGATTCATTTGAGACATGTCAAAACCCCATCCCGTTGTTGGGTAGGGATCATCTCTATTTGTTGCCAAACTGTACTTTCCAAGCGTTTAGTACAGTGCTCTACACACAGTAAGTGCTCAATAAATACGATTGAATGAATGAATCCTTAACATCAATCTCATCAGTGGGATTCATCAAGTGTTTACTGTGTGCAGAGCACTTTACTAATTCTGTACTAAGGACAGAGTTGGTAAACACATTCCTTGCTCATTGTGTGCTTAACATTTATAATAATATTCAATAGTATTTATTGAGCGCTTACTATGTGCAGAGCACTGTACTAAGCGCTTGGGATGAACAAGTCGGCAACAGATAGAGACAGTCCCTGCCGTTTGACAGGCTTACGGTCTAATCGGGGGAGACGGACAGACAAGAACAATGGCACTAAACAGCATCAAGGGGAAGAACATCTCGTAAAAACAATGGCAACTAAATAGAATCAAGGCGATGTACAATTCATTAACAAAATAAATAGGGTAACGAAAATATATACAGTTGAGCGGACGGGTACAGTGCTGTGGGGATGGGAAGGGAGAGGTGGAGGAGCAGAGGGAAAAGGGGAAAATGAGGCTTTAGCTGCGGAGAGGTAAAGGGGGGATGGCAGAGGGAGTAGAGGGAGAAGCGGAGCTCAGTCTGGGAAGGCCTCTTGGAGGAGGTGAGTTTTAAGTAGAGTTTTGAAGAGGGGAAGAGAATCAGTTTGGCGGAGGTGAGGAGGGAGGGCGTTCCGGGACCGCGGGAGGACGTGACCCGGGGGTCGACGGCGGGATGGGCGAGACCGAGGGACGGTGAGGAGGTGGGCGGCGGAGGAGCGGAGCAATGTTGGTATTTGTTAAGCGCTTACTATGTTCAGAGCACTGTTCTAAGCGATGGGGTAATCAAGTTGTCCCACGTGAGGCTCACAGTTAATCCCTATTTTACAGATGAGGGAACTGAGGCACAGAGAAGTGAAGTGACTTGCCCACAGTCACACAGCTGACAAGTGGCAGATGCGGGATTCGAACCCATTACCCCTGACTCCCAAGCCCGGGGTCTTTCCACTGAGCCACACATTTGGACCTCTGTATATTCTGCAACTTCTCTTAGTGACTCATTTCATCCTGGTGCATGTTTAATGCTTCTTGTTCTTCCTCTTGTTCCTGCTAAATACTATTTTTCTCCCTCTCCACCTTACTAGTTTGATGGCCTCTGAGAGCAGTGATCCTGTGTCTTGTTTGTGTTGTTCTCTCCCAAGTGCTTAATACAGTGTTTATTCAGAATATATTATTTTATGCTCTGATTTCCCCTATCCCTACTCTCTTTTAATGTCCTTCTTCCCACGTAGACTTATCTCCTTGTGGGCATTTACTGATTCTATTTTCTCTTAGTTTCCCAAACACATAGTCCAGTGCTCTGCACGCAATAAGTGCTTTATAAATACCACTGACTGATTTACATTATGAAGTAAAATTGATTATAGTGGTGGAGGCTCCCCGCTCTAGACTGTACAGCAATCTTGGTGTCTTCTAACTCCGTTGTATTGCCCTTTCCCAAGTGCTTAGTACAGTGCTCTGTTCATACTAAAGCACTCAAAATGCCACTGATCGAGACTGGTAAATTTCAGATTTTAAAATCGCAGCTCTCCATGTTGCCTTATCCTTTGAAGCCGCTGACCTACTGGATAGAGCTTGGGCCTGGGAGTCAAAAGGACCCGGGTTCTAATGCCAGCTCTGCCACTTTTCTGCTGAGTGACCTCGGGCAAGTCACTTCTCTGGGCCTCAGTTATTTCATCTGTAAAATGGGGATTGAGACTGTGAGCTCCATGTGGGACATGGACTGTGTCCCACTCATTAGCCTATATCCTCCCGAGGGCTAAAAACAGTGCCTGGCACGTAATAAGTAATTAATAAATACCATTTAAAAAAGCCAAACAGAAAACATGTTCTCAATACTAGTGTTTGGAACCCAGCAGTAGCTGGTTCCTGTTTCTAGATTATTCTTGGTGACTAATTTATTATTTTTGTCTCTGATTTGTCAAGAACTTTGACTAGTGAGGCTAATTCATCACTTTCAGAAAAAAATGAGATTTTTCACAGAGACAATTAGGGTTTGAAAAATGAGTGATAATTCCATTAGTGTCCATTCTCAGATATTTATTGACTTGTTTCAGTTAAGTTTATTCCCTTGCTGCAATTCAGACCTGATATCTCCAGGATGTTTTAAACCTTAAAAGACACAGAATAAATGAAAAGCCCAGTGGTAGGGTTGAGGTATTAAGATATTGAAGAAGCAGTGTGATCTACTGGAAAACCACGGGGAGTCAGAGAATTTCGGATTAGGTCCTCTCTGAATCCTGGCCCTACCACTTGCCAGCTATATGACCTTGGCACAGATCAGTTCACTTCTCTGTGCCTCAGTTCCCTCATCTGCAAAATGGAGATTCAATCCCTGTCCTCCCTCCTGCTTAGATTGTGAACCCCATGTGGGACCTGATTATCTTCTATCTTCTCCAGCGCTTAGTACGGTGTTTGGCACAGAGTAACTAACCACTTCATAAAGCACACAATTATTAGTCAGGTCAAATCTGAGGTAACAGTCAAACACCAGGCAGCCAGGAACACAGTCTATCTGCCCTGCCCATGTTCGTTGACAGTTTGTTTGGTCAAATTGCCCACGTGGGAGACAATCCTTTCAGTAGCGTGATGGCAGAGGGGACAGTCTCAAAAAAAAAGAGTCTTTCCCTTTCATTAAATGAAATGGTGTGTCAAATACGCTCAAATGTGATATAGAGAAGACCCAGATAGGGCAAGATCAAATTAGTCTAAGATGCTGGAGTTCAGGGGATGAAATTCTCTTTCCTCCTCTGGGGAGGAGAATGGGTTCAGTGAAATCTGGCATACCAAGTGAGAGTTTCTTATTTGGCTGAGGGGAGTATTTCTGCTAGGGGAATTACTGTCTTATTCCCTGTCTGGAAACACTGTCTTTGTTTGACTGGAAGTTTGACTGGAGACCTCTCCAAATCTTTCATGTGGTCCCTGAGGAAGCAGCATAAGAAAGAAACTAGGATAGGGGTAGACAGACAAGAAGGGAGAAAATATTTCCTCTCTACATCTGGACATGAAGCTGGATTGCATGAGGTCAAATTTAAAAGGGAAGAAGTAATGATAGTGTGTTAATAATAATAATAATGCAAGATTTCACCATTAACAGATCAAACATGGCCCAGTCAAGTTATTCAGTTCAGAAATGTAGGTTTTAATCTAGACAAACTCTTTTTCATGTTTTGTTTTTAAATGTTCTTTCATAGTATTTGTTAAGCTCTTACCAGGTGTCAAACAGTGTTTTCAGCCCTAGGGTAGGTACAAGTTAATTATTTCCTGTCCTTCACGGGGCTCACAGTCAAGGTAAGAGGGAGAACAACTGATGCACAGAGAAGTTAAGTGACTTGACCAAGGTCACATAGAAAACAACCGTCAGAGCCAGGATTAGAACCCAGGTCCTGACACCCACGCCCGTGGTCTTTCCACTAGGCCATGCTATGTCTAGTTTAAGTTCGAAGCAGCATGGCTTAGTGGAAAGAGCCCGGGCGTGGGAGTCAGAGATCATGGATTCTAATACTGACTCCGCCACTTGTCTGCTGTGTGACCTTGGGCAAATCACTTAAATTTCTCTGTGCCTCAGTTACCTCATCTGTAAAAATAGGGATTAAAAAATGTGAGCCCCACATGGGACAATCTGATTACCTTGTATCTACCCCAGTGCTTAGAACAGTGCTCAGCACATAGTAAGCACTTAATACCATAATTATTATTATTATTATTATTACTCTGTGCCAGGCACTAAGTGCTGGGGTAGACACAAACTAATCAGGTTGGACACAGTCTTAATTCCCATTTTTACAGATGAGTAACTGAGCACAGAGAACTTAACTGACTTGCCTAAGGTTACACAGAAGACACTTGGTGGAGCAAGGATTAGGACCCAGATAGTGTGGCTCAGTGGAAAGAACACAGGCTTGGGAGTCAGAGGTCATGGGTTCGAATCCCACCTCTGCCACTTGTCAGCTGTGTGACTGTGGGCAAGTCACTTCACTTCTCTTTGCCTCAGTGACCTCATCTGTAAAATGGGGATGAAGACTGTGAGACTCACGTGGGACCTGATTAACCTGTATCTCCTCCAGCGCTTAGAACAGTGCTCTGCACATAGTAAGCACTTAAATACCAACATTATTCTTCTAATTCCCAGGTCCATGCTCTTTCTACTAGGCCATGCTGCTTCCTTATGGCAGGGAATGAGTTTACTAACTCTGTTACTAGTACAGTGCTCAGCTCAAGGTAAGTGCTCGATAAATACAATTGATCGATCATTTGAAAAGTAGAATCTGCAAAAGGAAATTTTGGATCTGACAGGATTTCAGAAGATGTATTCCAGCCTTGTAACAGAGCACAGACAAGCACCGTCACCTTGTGTTCCCTCGGTTTTGCTAGACGGCTTTCACCCCAGTACTAGAGTAAATCAATCACCTTCGTTGATAATCATGTCAGGCAAATGTCTATTTGCAAGACGGAGACCACGGTCAAAGATAAAGACACAGAAGTATCTTGCTAATAAGTCCAGGTTTAAGTCTAAATTCGTGTATGCAAAGCATGCACCATAAAGAATGAAGGGAAACATTTTGAAAATAAAGCTAAGCAGATGTTTCTAATTAGGACATGACTCTCAGCTCATATTTTAAAACAGCGTCACTAAACAATAACTAAAAGGACGTGCATTGACGTATCCTTCCTTATAGGGATTCTTTGACTCAGTGTTTAAGACGTGGTCCTGATTTAAACTCTTTCTGATGTTTAAAGCTGGAGATGATTCACATGAGAAAGCACAGCTAAGACATGCTGGCAGATCAAAAGGGATAAAGACAGTTTCCATAAATTCTCCCAAACATGTGTTTTGACAGTAGGCATTTGCAGTTGGAAAGCAAACTGTTATGATTACCAATCACTATAAAATACTCAATGAAAATCTCTCCCTAACCAGTGGCTTTTAACCACATAATTGAACGTGTATTTCAGAGGGTCCACCAAGTCTTATTTTTAAAATATGCTTTGCTAGTCTTTTCCTGTTCAGTCTTGGAGTCCTGCTGCATAGGGGACTGTTTGAGGTTGGGGTCAAAGTTAGTTTTATGGCTATATTGGAGTTAGTATTCTAGTTACTAGAAGCAGCATGGCAAAGCGGATGGAGTACAGGGCTGGGAGCCAGAAAGTCATGGGTTCTGGCCCCTGCTCTGGGACCTTGGGCAAGTCACTTCACTTCTCTGGACCTCAGTCACCTCATCTGTAAAATGGGAATTGAGGTTGCGAGCTCCATGTGGGAGAAGGGCTGTGTCCAACCTGATTTTCTTGTATCCACCTCAGTGCTTAGTACAGTTCCTAGCACATAGTAATAATAATAATGTTGGTATTTGTTAAGTGCTTACTATGTGCAGAGCACCGTTCTAAGAGCTGGGGTAGATACAGGACAATCAGGTTGTCCCACGTGAGGCTCACAGTCTTTATCCCCATTTTACAGATGGGGGAACTGAGGCACAGAGAAGTTCAGTGACTTGCCCACAGTCACACAGCTGACAAGTGGCAGAGCAGGGATTAGAACCCATGACCTCTGACTCCCAAGCCCGGGCTCTTGCCACTGAGCCATGCTGCTTCTCAAATTCCATAGTTATTACTTGACAATTTCACCAATTCAGACTGGACTTACAGTTCAAGTAAGTTGAATATCATATGCTGGGCAGCACACAGGAGACTACTTGAAAAGTCTGGCTGCCTGAGAAGAGACTTATTCAGTGGTATTTACTGAACATTTACTGTGGCATTAGAAGCAGCGTGGCTCAGTGGAAAGAGTACGGGCTTGGGAGCCAGAGGTCATGGGTTGGAATCCCGGCCCTGCCACTTGCCAGCTGTGTGGCTGTGGGCAAGTCACTTTACTTCTCTGTGCCTCAGTTCCCTCATCTGTAAAATGGGGATGAAGACTGTGAGCCTCATGTGGGACAACTTTATTACCTTGTATCTACCCCAGCGCTTAGAACAGTGCTCTGCACATAGTAAGCGCTTAAATACAACATTAACAAATACCAACATTACAGTCTTGGGAGGGTACACTACAGAGTTAGTAGACATGTTCCCTGTTCACAAGGAGCTCACAGTCTAGAGTTGGACAATTCCTTTGTCTATGTTTCTCTGCCTCATTTCTCTCCCCTATCCTCACTTCTGCACCAATTTATAGGATTGCTAGATTTGGGGACAGAAAATCCCATTAGGAGTCTTTAAACTCTCTTCCTGAGGGCAGTGCCTCATTGATCATTAGGCCATATTTTCTGGTTGAGCAGTCAGTAGAAAATTTAACCTTAACACCCAGGCAACACAGTCTGCTGAATGGGATTTAATATTTTGAATTTTCCCAGTCTCTTTAGGACTCCAAAACCTTTGGCTCACTGATTCATTCCCAGAATAGCCCATCAGGCCTCGTCTTGTCCAGCAACAGTGAAATGGAGGGTTTGCAAAATGAATTAGTAGTATTTTCCTCAATGACCTTGATTTTCCCTCTACCCAATAAACTGTAGCCCTCCAATCTGTTTTAGGCAGAAATCACTGTCACTATTTTTCTGCCAGAAGAATTTACATGCAGTGTGACACAAAGATCATGCAGTGAGGGACCCAGGAATAGAAACCATGAAGTTGAAAGCCTTATGTTCCCCTAGTCTAAAATCGTACCATTTGCTTTATTGCTGTTTTGTTTTTTATGGCATTTGCTAAGTCCTTACTAAGTGCCAGGCTCTGTACTAAATGCTGGGATATATACAAGCTAATCAGGTTGGACCCAATCCATGTCCCACATGTGGCTCACAGTCTTAATTCCTACTTTACAGATGAGGGAACTGGGACCCAGAGAAGTGAAGTAACTCTTCTGGGCAGGGAATGTGTCTGTTATATTGTTACACTGTATTCTACCAAATGCTTAGTGCAGTGCTTTGAACTCAAGTCCTCAAGAAATATGATCACACAGCAGACAAGTGGTGAGGCTGACTTTAGAACCCAGGTCCTTCTGACTCCCTGGCCCGTGCTCAATCCGCTAGGTCGCACTGCTCCCTCGAGCACTCTAAGTTGGCGAGGAGGGAGATTCCCTTAAGAAAAAGAGGGAGAAATTCTCATTAAAAAATCATAACTTCTCAATCTAAACCCTTCTAGTAACTGCTGGCTCCCTATAGGGGTACAAAAAGCTAATAATAGTATAAGTGGCAATAATGTGTCAGGAACTGTACTGTGTAGTGATACAAGACAATTAGATTCAAGACAATTAGGTCAAACACAGTCCCTTTCCTACACTGGGCTCACAGTGTAAGGGGGAGGAAGAACAGTTATTAAATCCCCATTTTAAAGTTGAAGAAATTGAGGCACAGAGGAAGTGAAGTGACTTGCTCAAGGTCTCACAGCAGGCAAGTATCAGAATCAGGAGTAGAACCCAGCTCCTCTGACTCCCAGACCCCCATGGTCTTCTCGCTTTGGGCCATGCTGCTTTTCTAATGCCAACCAATATAATCCAAGCAAGGGAATGGTAGAGAGATACACATACACAAGGCAAATGAAAGGAAAGTATACAAAAAGATGAAGTTGGGTAAACAAACTGGGAATCAGAGAATGTGGGTTCTAATCCCAGCTCCATTATTCATCTGTTGTGTGGCCTTAAGCAAGTTACTTCACTTCTCTGTGCCTCAGTTACTTCATCTGTAAAACTAGGAAAGTGGACTGTGTCTAAACTGAGTATCTTGTATCTACTCCAGCATTTAGTATAGTGTCTGGCATAAAGTACTTAATAGTACACTCACTGTGGGCAGGGAATTGTATCTACCAACGCTGTCACATTGCACTCTGCCAAACTCTTAATACAGTGTTCTGCACATGATAAGCACTCAAATACCATTGCTGCTGCTGACCATTAAAAAAATAAATAAATAAATACCATTGTTGATGATGACCATTTAAAAAAAAAATGAATTCAGCTAAGAGGATAACTGAAGGCCCAGTTCTGAGTCCCCTTCTATTCTCCATCTAAATCCACTCCCTCGGAGAACTCATTCTGTCCCATGGCTTTAACTTCCATCTCTAAGTGAGTGACCACCAGATCTACCTCTCCAGCTTTGATCTTTCTCCTTCTCTGCAGTCTTATTTTCTCCTGAGCCCATTACTGGGCAGGGATCGTCTCTATCTGTCCCCAAATTGTACACTCCAAGTGCTTAGTACACTGCTTTGCACATAGTAAGCGGTCAATAAATATTATTGAATAAATGGCTGTCACACTGACATTTAAAACTTAAAATGTCCAAAACAGAACTCCTTATCTTTCCACCCAAACCCTCTGCCCTCCTTAACCTTCCCATCACTATAGACACCACCACCATCCTCCTTGTCTCACAAGCCCATAACTTTTGCATTATCCTCAACTCATCCAGGCTTGTTCCCTTTAGTCATCTCTCCTCCCAGCCCCAGAGCACTTACATATGCATCTGCAGTTCATTTATTTGTATTAGATGTCTGTCTCCCCGTCTAGACTGTATGCTTACTGTAGGCAGGGAATGTGTTATGTTATATTGTAGTCTCCCAAACACTGAGTACAGCTCTCTGCACACAGTAAGTGCTCAGTAAAAACGATTGATTCAACCCACGTATTCAGTCTGTCTCCAAATCCCATTGGTTCAACCTTCACATCATCACTAAAATCTACCCTTTCTTTTCCATCCAAAGTACTCTCATGTTAATCTAAGCCCTCATCCTCGCTCACCTTGACTACTGCATCAGCCTACTTTCTGACCTCCAAGTCCTGCTTCTCCCCACTCAAGACCATACTTCAGTCTGCTGCATGGATTGTTTTTCTATAGACGCATTCAGGCCACAGTTTTCCCCGACCTCAGCATCAAACACAAACTCCTTACCATAAGCTTTAAAACATTCAACTGCCTTGCCCCCCTTCTACCTTAACTCCCTGATTTCCTACTACCACTCAGACCCCACACTTCACTCCTCCAATGGACAACCTACTCACTGTACCTCCATCTCATCTATCTCATAGCCAACCCCTCAACTGCATCCTACCTTTGGGGTGAAACACCCTCCTTCTTCCTGACAATCACTCTTAGGACCATTAGAACCTAATTAAATCTCTTCCAAGTGACCCTTCCCAACTAAGCCCTCATATGCTTTTCGCCTACTCCCTTTTGGGTCACCCTTGCACTGGATTAGCCCCCTTTATTCACCTCCCCTTCAGCCCCACAGCCCTTATCTAAGTATCTGTAATTTATGTATTTATATTAATGTCTGTATCTCCCTTTTAGACTGTAAGCTCACTGTGGTCAGAAAATTTATCTACCAATTGTGTTATATAGTATACTCCTCAGCACTTAATACAGTGCTCTGAACACAGTAGACAATCAATTAATACAATTGATCGATTGAGTGACTGAGTGGTTGATAAGGTGAAGATCTGAAGTTTTCTTTCTTGAAAACTATCCGGGGAGAGGAAGGGAAGGAATCAGGAGAGCACAAGAGAGGAAGAGGGTCATTCTAACCTTTCCCCATATGCAGGAGGGCTTTTAGCTAGAATCTTATTGCATTCCCAAGGGTAACTAGTTCTATACTGCACCTTTAACCTTACTGGGTCAAATATCTCCATTCCAATTTTCTGTGAAATACTAATGATAGATATTATTAGACTGTTTAATAAATGGACTACGGCTTGTTGTGGACAGGAAAAGTGCCTATTTACTCTATTTCATTAATTCACTCAATAGTATTTATTGAGCGCTTACTATGTGCAGAGCACTGTACTAAGCGCTTGGAATGAACAAGTCGGATAGAGACAGTCCCTGCCGTTTGACGGACTTACAGTCCAATCGGGGGAGACGGACAGACAAAAACAATGGCAATAGAGTCAAGGGGAAGAACATCTCACAAAAACAATGGCAACTAAATAGAATCAAGGCGATGTACATTTCATTAACAAAAATAGGGTAATGAAAATATATACAGTTGAGCAGACGAGTACAGTGCTGAGGGGATGGGAAGGGAAAGGGGGAGGAGCAGAGGGAAATGGGGGGAAAAGAGGGTTAAGCTGCGGAGAGGTGAAGGGGGGGGCGGTAGAGGGAGTAGAGGGAGAAGAGGAGCTGAGTCTGGGAAGGCCTCTTGGAGGAGGTGAGTTTTAAGTAGGTGTTATTTTGCTATATTGTACTGTACCAAGTGCTTAGTAAAGTGCTCTGCACACGGGAAGCCCTGTGGACAGATCTACACTGTAAGAGAATAGTGGAAGCCTGAACTATTCATTAAATTTCTTTCCAGTTCACTTTGACTCTGTAGCCCAGACCAGCTGTTTGCCATCTCCCCTGATTACAGACAACACAGATTTGAGTTATCACAAGAGGAAAGAATCAGTCTAGACACAAGGAAGACTTCCTAACAAGAATTGAAATAGGGCGTAAAATGTTCTTCCCTTGCAGAACTAAAAGCAGCTGTCACAGTGTTTATTCTAAGGTCTAGAGATCCATGCTGTGGAAACCAGTGTCAGCATATTACTTTTTATGGTATTATGTGCTTTCTATGTGCCAGGCACTGTATTAAGCACTGGGGTAGAGAAGCAGTATGGCTTAGTGGAAAAGAGCACAGGCTTGGGAATCAGAGAATGTGGGTTCTAATCCCAACTCCTCCATGTATCTGCTGTGTGACCTTGGGCAGACCACTTAATTTCAACATACCTCAGTCACCTCATCTGTAAAATGGGGATTAAGACTGTAAACCCTACGTGGGACAACACAATTACTTAATATCTACCCCAGCACTTAGAACAGCACTTGGTACATAGTAAGCACTAACAAGTACCATAATTATTATTATAAGCTAATCAGGTTGGAGACAGTCCAGCTCTCACATGGGGTTCACAGTCTTAGTCCCCATTTTACAGATGAGGTGACTAAGACACAGAGAAGTTAAGGGACTTGCCTTAGGTCAAACTGTAGTAAAGGCTCAGTGGCGGGATTAGAATCCAGGTCCTTCTGACTTCCTGGCCCATGCTGTACCCACTAGGCCATGCTGTTTCTAAAATTTATCCAACCCAAGTCATTAAACTAATCAAAGGCAAACTGATGTCTATGCTCTAGAAACACACCTATAAGTAGACAATCAAATGGGTTGGATCTATTTTCAGAATTAACAAAGCACTTGGAACTGAAAGACAGCCAAAACCCAACATCACTCTGTACCTGGCAAAGCATAAATACAGCAGGGTGATCTCCATTATGGTCAAGAAATTGAATGCTGTTGTCAATGAATTCTGCTATTGTGGCACCAGACTCTAAGATGCTAACATAAATGAGGAGGTGGAATGACAAATTATAAAGACCAAACTTTAGGAGTCTGACAGAGAAGAGCGAGGAGTCAAGTTGCCACCAAATTTCAGACCAAAGTGTAGATCAATATGTCATGAGCCCCTGGTTCATACCAATCAGGACCTTCCTGGACTGGGGGAGCCATAGTGGTACACATAGAAGTCAAACCACTCTTCTGATCACCAAGGTTACTATTAGAAGTTTTTTACTTACTTTCACCAATGTGCAAGGGAGTGAAGCATGCATACACTCACTCAATCCACCACTCAAGGGCCCAATACCAGTCTGTGGTCAAAGAAGCCCATTCTGCAGATGCTTCTTCTTTCTGCTTCCAAGTGTTGCTGCCTTCTGCTTCTCCAACATCCTCCTGTACCTCTGTGCTGCCTCCAGGTGATCCCTTAAGACTCAAAACGAGCACTTTTTATCTGTCTTAAGCAACTCAGCTGTGGCTCTAAATGGCAATCATTGATTGGTCCAGGCCCATCACTGGGTAGAACAGGGAAATAAAGGCCCGCCTCCTTCCATGCTCTGCCCCGCCACAGGCCCACAGTCACCTCCCTCAAGTAGAGCCCATCAATACCTTGGCAAGGTCTCTCCCTTCTTGTTGTTTGTGGGATCACAAACAGTCATTAATAAGGCAGCTGATTATGGGCTCGCCACATCATGGAGTAATGGTTGTGTTCCAATCTTTTATGTGGCCATTTCTTACTTTCAGATTCCTTTCATCACCTCCACCTACCTGCATGCTTAGTCTCAATCAGCAAGAGGTATCACATATAATGAGATTTTGCAATGGTCATCACATTAGCCCTAATAAATAATCATGGCCTTGGTCCAGCACTTTCTGTGTTCCAATAACAGGGATAGACACAAGATAATCAGGTCTGAATCACATGGGGCTCAGTCTAAGTATGAGTTAGAATGGATATTTAATCCCCATTTTACAGATGAGGTTACTGAGGCACAGGGAAGTCAAGTAACTTATCCATGGTCACAATGCAGGGAGGTCAGTGGCGGAGCAGGGATTAGAAATCAAGTTCTCTGATTCCCAGACCAGTATTCTTCCCATTAAGCCTCTCTGCTTCTCCTTCCCTGGTTAGGATGTGCAAAATTGAAAGTATGAGAAAACATTACCCAGAAAGGTAGAAAAAGCAAAACCCATGGCAAATAATATGCCTTTCTTATTAGGGTGTAAGGTCCTTGTAGACTTGCTTGTTTTGTATTTCCCAGTCATTTCACCCATTTCCCCACCATCCTCTCTTAAATACTACTAATGCTATAGTTGAAAATGCCAAAGAGAGAGCAATAGAAGGCAGGTAAATTAGAAATGGGTGACTCTCATAGAGCAGAAGTTTTGAGAAAATTGTATCACCATCCCTCTCTCTCTCTTTCTCCTTCTCCTATTCATATAGTGATACACACCTCTCAGTATGCCTATCCATGTCTTAGCTTTAGAATGTAACCGCATGGTGTACTTGATAGAGCAAAGGACTGGGCACCAGGTGGTCATGGGTTCTAATCCTGGCTCCACCACTTGTTTGCTGTGTGGCCTTGGGCAAACAACATGGCATAGAGGATAAGCACGGGCCTGCGAGTCAGAAGGTATTAGGTTTTAATTCTGGCTCTGCCACTTGCCCGCTGTGTGACCTTGGGCAAGTTACTTTACTTCTCTGGGCCTCAGTACACTCATCTGTAAAATGGGGATAGAGACTTGTGAACCCCACATGGGGCAGGGACTGTGTCTAACCCTATTTTCTTGAATCCACCCTAACACTTTGTACAGTGCCTGGAATATAGTAAACACTTAACAGATACTACAGTTGTCATTATGACAGCCTGCCACAGAAAAGGCACACATGTCCATTCATCCATTTTATTTTTTAATCTTCTAGAATTAGGCGCATTTATACATTTTGTCTTTGCTCTTTGGTCAGTTTTCCCTCTTGTTGAACAGTTAAGTATGACCTCTTTATTTATTTGAAATGCTTCACTGTACTCCCTAGAGGCCAACTTGCTCTTTGCATCACCTCCTTCTCAGAATCATGTCAAATGGGGATCACGGTTTCCCTCACTCACTGGATGTTCCTAAATGATGTTATGGTTTAGGTTGAGTTCTGACCAGAAACAAGGTGTCCCAGTGACTCCCTAAAGCCCCTGTGAAGGTTGGAAGCATTCCATTCCCAGATTTAGTTTGGAAACGTTGCACAGATTGTCATTTATCTTCATGAATGGAGTTAATGTCGACCTCCTCAATCCGTAAACATTTGCGTGGCTCTATTTTTCCTTCTTGCTGACTGGGCTCACATGAATACTTATTGCTTGTTGAAAACTACACAGGCAGAAAACAATAATGTCTGATTTCAGCCTACTCACTACTGTTATATGTGTTTTTGAACTGAGCTGGCATACACAGCTCTGTCTCCCTGCAGCTATTTCCACCAGACAATGAGCACATCCTCTCTTTCAACCTCACCTACGCAAAACAGGCTCAAGGCAGAGTAGGAAGTGAGTGTGAGGAATCACAAGGCCATCCATACGTCCTTAAATTGTGTTATTTATTGACCATTTACTTCGTGCCAGTCACTGCCTTAAGCTGTCAGGTAGATAATAATAACTGTGGTATTTAAGTGCTTAATATATGCCAAGCACTATACTAAGCCCTGAGGTAGAAACACCCCTCTCAGGGACACACCGGGAGAGTTTCCAGTACTCTACCAGTCACGACTGGGAGGAGAGTCAAGCAGTAGCCTACACGTTCTGTTCCTAGCTTGGGCAGTGGTTAGCAAGTGGAAGGCAATCTGCTACAAGTCTAAACTCACCTGTGCTGGGCAGCAGCAGCATGGGAGAGAGTCAAGGATAGAAACTTGTTTACTGCGCGGAGGGAGGCATTGGTAAACCACTTGCATATCTTTACCAAGAAAACTCTCTGGATTCACTACCAGATCGATTGCAGAAAGAGAAAGGGGCATTATGGTAGAGATGTGTCTATGGCATCGCTATGGGTCGGACGCGACTCAACAGCATAACACAACAACAAAAAGGGTAGAAAAAAGATAATCAGGTAGGACACAAGCCCTGTCCCATATAGGCTTCACAGACTAAGTAGGAGGGAGAATAGGTATTGAATCCCTATTTTATAGATGAGAAAATTGAACACAGAGAAATTAAGTGAATTTTCCAAGGTTATACAGCAGACAAGTGACCGAACTGGGTTTAGAAACCTGTTCCACGGACTTCCGGGCTCCTACTCTTTCCACTAGGCAGTGCTGCTTCTTTCCAGAATCCCTTAGTTTTTCTGACGAATCTTCTCAGACAGAAATAAACCAACAGAATCTGAGCCTAGTTAAAAAAAAAAAAAGAAAAAAGAAAGGAGGGCCTACCAATTATGGGCCTACAGAATTATGATGACAATTGCAGTTCTGTAACTGTCTGAAGAAAACTACACTGATGATGAGATTTTAACCACCGGGCCTACAAATTTAAGGCCGTTTAACCTATCTGTGATCAGCAATCCAGAACACAGGGTTGGTAGGTAAAGTGAGTGCTCTGCTGAACGGAGCAACTACTACTTGAAGGACCTGGGGTGGTTTTAGAATAATAATAACTGCAGTATCTATTGCAGATACCAGCAGAGTTGTACCTTAGTCACCGGGAGCCTGTCACGGGGCAGGGATTGTCTTCATCTATTGTTGAATTGTACATTTCAAGTGCTTAATACAGTGCTCTGCACATAGTAAGCACTCAGTAAATACTACTGAATGAAAGGCTCTTCCTTAGCATCTGATAAGTCTTTGTGACAGAGCTGTGAAGAAAGGGAGGGGGGCCAGAGAGACAAATATCTCTTTGCTCTTTGCAATTGGGAAACTGAGGTTTAGAATTCACATTGCCAGTGTCTCCAATTAAGTGTATGGTAGTGGCAGGGGTTAAATCCAGGCTAATTCTCCCACTCCCTTCTGTGGTACCCTTACAGTTGGATTTACACCTTTGACTTACCACTCCCACAGGGTCACAGCACAAATCCATAATTTATGTCCTTATATTAATGTCATTATATTAATTATATTAATGTCAATATTAATTATATTAATTATTCCCCCTCTAGATTGTAAGCTCACTGTGGGCAGGGAATCCACCTTCCCAACTCCTTTATATGATACTCTCCCAAGTTCTTAGTACATTACTCTGCACACAGTAAGCACTCAATGAATACAGTTGAGAGATTGACTGATTCTCATTTCCTATAGATAACAAAAATTCTCTCTTCATAGCTGATGTTGTAGTCTCTGCTTCCAAGAATCTCTTTGGACTTTCTTATTAATCAACGTGCAAGGAACTCAACCCAGTCAGGGTGGAAATCCAAACCTAGAGGTAATGGATCTTCCAAGGAAATTCCTAACAGGTAACCAGAGGGTTTCTCTACTTTTCTGATTGCAAGGGCTGGTCCAGTGAGAAACATCAGGGCCTAGTGGACAGAGCACAGGCCTGGGAGTCAGAAGGTATGGGTTCTAATCCTGGCTCTGTCACTTTTTTGCTATATGGTCTTGGGCAAGTCACTTCACCTCTCTGGGCCTCATTTACATCATCTGTAAAAACTGTGGATTGAGACCGTGAGCTCCACATAGGACAGGGCCTGTGTCCAATTTGATTTGTTTGTGCCTGGCACATAGTAAGCACTTTAAATAATATCATCATCATCATCATCATCATCATCAGTGCCCTTTATTGTCTAGGCATAGGGTGTCCTGGATGGGTCACTTAAAAAGATACAAAACAAGCCACTAAGTTAAACAAAATCTGAAAGAAAAAAAAAAGATTCAAACTCACCCTGAATTGGATTATTAAGATCACATCTCTTCCAAGAGACTTTTCCTAATTTAAGCTCTTTTTTTCCAACTCCCTCTCTTTTCTGAATCATTTTTGCACTCGATCTGCACTCTTTTAGCACGTGATATTCAACCCCCTTCAGCCCCACAATACTTATGTATCTGTGATTTATTTTAATGTCTGTCTCTCCCTTTGTAAACTCAATGTGGGAAGGGAATGTGTCTCCCAACTCTGTTATTACTGTACTCTCTCAAGCTCAGTACGGTGCTCTGCGCCCAGTAAGCGCCCAATAGATACCACTGAGTGATCGAATGAATTGAGCATGACATTATTCTTAATGGTTTTTGTCCCTTTTTTTTTTTTTTTTGGTTCCTTTCTTATCTAGACCACTGATTTCTTCTTAAATATAGGAAAGACGAGATGGTTTAACAGAGAGACATTTTACAGAGAAGCAGCTCAGGGGGGATTTCCTAATCTACTTACATCACCTCTTCCTCTTCCTCTTTGCGTTGCACCCCCATCTGCCATTTCAGCATTTTTGCTGAAGTATTTTGGTAGCATAAAGTGTTTTCGTAGCACACAGACTCCCATAGCACTGAGGTACATATCCTACATACCCTTGTATCTTATAAACCTATATCCTTTATAACTTTTATGTACATATTTTACATACTAATCACCTTGCCCCTTCTTACATTGCCTCGCTGCTCTCCTACTACAACCCAGCCCACACACTTCACTCTTCTGGTGCCAAGCTATTATCTGTACCTCGATCTCATCTACCTCGCTGCTGACCTCTTGCCCATGCCCTGCTTCTGGCCTGGAACACTCTCCCTATTCATACCCGATAGCTATCTCTCTCTCCACCTTCGTAGACTTATTGAAAGCACATCTCCTCCGAGAGGCCTTCCCCTCTGTGTCACCTTTGCATTTGGATTTTTACCCTTTATTCACCCCTCCTTCATCCCCACAGCATTTATGCATATATCTGTAATGTATTCATTTATATCGATGTCTGCCCGCCCCCCTAGACTGGAAGCTCACTGTGGGCAGGGAATGTGTCTACCAACTCTCTTATATTGCACTCTCCCAAACACTTAGTACAATGCTCTGCATAGATATGATTGGTTAATACTCTTTTACCTGAGCACCAACTCATGGACATATTCCATTTTCCATCTCCCTCCTATCTGTAATTTATCTAACACCCCCACTAAATTGTAAACTCTTTGAAAGCTGTGACCAACCTATTATACTCTCCCAGTACTTGGGATTATGATAATAATAACAGTGAGAATAGTGTTTGTTAAGCTCTTACTATGTACCCTGCACTGTGGTGATCATGTCTGACATAGATACTGTCCCTCCACGTGACTTACTGTCTAAAAGGAAGGGAGTATTAGTACATAATCCCTACTTTACAGCCGAACGATCGGACAGAGATGTTAAGTGACTTGCCCAAGGTCACGTAACAGTGAAGTGAAGAAACAAGGATTAGAACTCAGGTCCCCTGACTCCCAGGACCATGCTCTTTCCACTAAGCCATGCTGCTTCTTATGCCTGTTAATTAATCATAAGTACTTATTGAGTGCATACTCTGTGCAGAGTACTATAAATTCCTGTTCCCCTCCCACATAGGAGTGCTGAGGCAGATTTGCAATTTGCATGATGACCTGCAGGACCAGGACTGCATTTGATTTCCATATACTAGATCTACTCCAGGGCTTAGTACAACATTTGGCTCACTGTAAACACTTAAAAAATACCACCATTAATACTAACCACATGGGAGAGTGAAATAGAGGCAGAGAGTTGGTGCTCAATAAATTCTAGTGATTGACTCATAATTATGTAATAGACTTTTTTCTCAGGGGACATGACCATGCCTGTCATTTGGGCCAGCTATTTTAGAGGCAAGTTCCACTTAGCTAAATTATATATGTGCATTTTACTAGCAAGCTTCCTCTCTTTGGAGAGTCTTGATAGCTACCCACTACTCCCTTTCCTCTCTATCTCCTGGACAGCAAATTCATTTTAACTGCAGGGAGAGATGCAGTCTGGGGTGATTCTATCAATTTCCTCATTATAGGTCTCTTAGAGGAGATGCCATTTCACAAGGCCTTGAGGATGGGGAGAACAACGCTCTGCCCTAAAGCCTTCTACCAAATGGAGAGTCAAAAATCATATTATAGAAGAACAGAGTGGGCCAATAATAGCACAATTTTCATAGAGCAAGAGAAAAAAAGTAGCATCAACAGGGAGGAGAAGTCATCCCTAGATGGTACCTCTAGTCTGAGTAGAGAGCCTCAAGAACAGCAGCCTGGGAGCTGGAGGTACATTATTCCCAGGAGATAGGATCTTGATGCTAGTGTCTTTGGAGATTTGATCTCTTGGATGCTTTAACTCTTGCTCAGAAATTCTCACTGCTGCCTGATGCCTAAGAGGAAGCTGGCACTCTGATCCTGCATTATCTGATGGGAGTCCTCACCTATCTTGCCACCAACGCCTAGCCCACGTCCTGCCTCTGGCCTAGGACATGCTTCCTCCTCAAATCCGACAGACAATTACTCTTCCCTTGTAAAACTCCCTTGTAAGATTATAAGAAGAAGTAATACTCTTCAAAGCCTTATTGAGGGTGCATCTCCTTCAAGAGGCCTTCTGAGACTAAGCTCCCCCTTTAGTTTTCTCCCACTCCCTTCTGAGTCACCCTGACTTGCTCCCTCTGTTCTTCCCCATTCCCAGACCCACAGCACCTATGTACATATCTGTAACATTTATTTGCATTGCTGTCTGTAAGCTCATTGTGGGCAGGGAATGTGTCTGTTTATTGTTGTATTGTACTCTCCCAAACACTTACTACAGTGCTCTGCATACAGTAAGCACTCAATAAATTAGATTGAATGAATGAATGAATCTGTAATATATTTATTTATATTACTGTCTGTCTCCCTCTCACAAACTGTAAATTTGCTGTAGTCAGGGAATGTGGCTGTTTATTGTTGTATTGTACTCACCCAAACATTTAGTGCAGTGCTCTACACACAGTAAGTGCTCACTAAATGTGACTGAATGAATGAAGTCCCAGAACCACTTCCACAACTTGTCTGCTGTGAGACGTTGGGCAAGTCATTCATAGAGTTAAAAGGACCTGATATCTAATCCTGGCTCTGCAACTTATCTGTTGTATGACTTTGGGGAAGTCACTTCACTTCTCTCTGCCTCAGTTACCTCATCTGTAAAAGGGGGGTTAAGACTGTGAGCCCTATGTGGGTCAGGGACTGTTTCCAACCTAACAAACTTGTAGCTGCCCATCACTTAGAACAGTGCCTGGCACATAGTAAGGGCTTAACAAATACCATTTTAAAAAATAAATTTATTAATCATATTTATTGAGTGCTTATTGCATAGAGGGCACTGTACTAAGTGCTTGGAAGAGTACATTATAATGGACTTGGTAGACATGTTCCCTGTGTACAGTAAGTGAGAGTGGGAGATAGATATTAATGTAAATGAACAAATTGTTGATATAGATATGTGCTGTGGGGCTGAGGGAGGAGTGAATAGAAGGTACACGTGCAGGTACAAGAGTGACACAGAAAGGAGTGTGAGAAGAGTAAACGAGGGCTCGATCAGGCAAGGCCTTTTTAGAGGAGACGAGATTTGAATGAGCGTTTGAAGGTGGAGAGAGTGACTGTCTGTCAGATATGAAGAAGTAGGGTGATCGTTCATTCATTCATTCATTCAATAGTATTTATTGAGTGCTTACTATGTGCAGAGCACTGTACTAAGCGCTTGGAATGTACAGATCGGTAACAGAGACAGTCCCTGCCCGTTGACGGGCTTACAGACAGAGACAAGATGGGCCTGAGGAGTTGGGGTGAGATAATGTAAGATCGAATTACCCTGACTAGGTTGGCTTTAGAGGAGTGAAGTGTGAGGCTGGGTTGTAGTAGGAAGTCAGGGAGGTAAAGTGGGGGTGGGGGGAGCAAGGTGATTGAATGCTTTCCAAGCCAAAGGTAAGGAGTTTGTGTTTAATGCAGTGGTGGGTGGGCAATCACTAGAGGCTCTTGGGAAGTGGGGAAATGTGGATTCAGTGGTTTTGTAGAAAAATGATCAGGGCAGCAGAGTGAAGAATGGACTGGAGCGGAGAGAGACAGCTGGGAGGTCAGCAAGTTGGCTGATTCAGTAATTAATGCAGATAGGATAAGTGCTTGAATGAACATATTAGCAGTTTGGATCGAGAGGAAAGTATAGATTTTAGCTATGTTTTGAAGGCTGAACTGACCGGATTTGGTGAGAGACTATATATGGGGTTGAACGAGAGGGAGGAGTAGAGGATAATGCCGAGGTTCTGGGCTCGTGAAACAGGGAGATTGGTGGTGCTGTTTACAGTGATGGGAAAGTCACGGGCAGGTCAGGGTTTGGGTAGGAATATGAAAAGTTCTGTTTTGGACATTTGAAGTTTGAGGTGTTATTTAAGTATGAGGTTGTCAACTTCCCTAGTTCCCCTGTCCACTCGGACTGTAAACCCCATGTGTAACAGAGACTGTGTTTGATCTGATTGTACTGTAATTCCTCAACCTCAGCACAGTGCTTGGCACGTGGTAAAAATTTAGCAAATGTGACAATTATTTTTGTTTCCAATAGTAGAATAGTGAGATACCTTCTCCTGACAATTGGGGAGGACTTCTCTCCCTAGAAAGCCATCAGTGATCCCTGCTTTGCACACAGTAAGCGTTCAATAAATACAATCGAATGAATGAATCCCTGGTTTCATAAGGTAATGGAACTAAACTCAGTCAATCAGTCAGTGGTATTTATTGAGCACTTATTTTGTGCAGAGCACTCTACTAAGCACTTGGGAGAGTACTATATAACAGAGCTGGTAGTAGTAGTGTTGGTATTTGTTAAGCGCTTACTATGTGCAAAGCACTCTTCTAAGCGCTGGGGGGATACAGGGTGATCAGATTGTCCCACGTGGGGCTCACAGTTTTCATCCCCATTTTACATATGAGGCCCAGAGAAGTTAAGTGACTCGCCCAGTCACACAGCTGACAAGTGGCAGAGCCGGGAGTCGAACCCATGACCTCTGACTCCTAAGCCCGGGCTCTTTCCACTGAGCCATGCTGCTTCATTCATAGACATTCATTCAATCATATTTATTAAGCGCTTACTGTGTGCAGAGCACTGTACTAAGTGCTTATGTTCCCCACCCATAAGGAGCTTTTAGTCTGGAGGAGACAGACGTGAAAATGCACTGTGGATCTTGTCGTGAGCCCCAGTTTGTACCAACCAGGACCTTCCTGGAACTACGGGAGCCTTGGTGACACATAGTAGAGTTCAAACTACGCCTCTGATCACCAAGGCTACCATGGAAAGTTTTTTACTTAGTTTTACCAGCCTGCAAGGGAGTGACACATACACACACTCACTCACTCCACTCCACCAAGGCTCCCATACCAGTCTGTGGTCAAAGGAGTCCGTTCTGCCAACGTTTCTTCTTTCTGCTTCCAAGTGCTGCTGCCTTCAAGTGCTGTTCTCCAGCTGCTGCTTCTGCTGCTCTTCGTGTGTTTCCTTCTGTGTGCCTCTGTGCCGCTTTTTGCAGATTCAAAACGAGTGCCTTGCATGGGCCGTAGGCATTACTGCTATGGCTCTACATAGCAGCCATTGACTGGTCCGGGCCCGTTACGGGGTAGAGAAGGAATGGAAAGCCCCATCTCCCTCCATGCTCTACCCCGACAGGCCCACAATCACCTGTCTCAGGTAGAGCCCATCAGTGCCTTCACCAGATTCATCCTTCTTGTTGTTCATTTATTCGTTCATTCAATAGTATTTATTGAGCGCTTACTATGTGCAGAACACTGTACTAAGTGCTTGGAATACACAAATCGGTAACAGATAGAGACAGTCCCTGCCCTTTGATGGGCTTACAGTCTAATCGGGGGAGACGGACAGATAAGAACAATGGCAATAAATAGAATCGAGGGGAAGAACATCTCATTAAAACAATAGCAAATAAATAGATTCAAGGTGAGGTACATCTCATTAACAAAATAAATAGGGTGAGGAAGATATATACAGTTGAGCGGACGAGTACAGTGCTGAGGGGAGGGGACGGGAGGGGGGAGGACCAGTGGGAAAGGGGGAAAAAGAGGGTTTAGCTGCGGAGAGGTGAAGAGGGGGTAGAGGGAGCAGAGGGAAAAGGAGTTCAGTCTGGGAAAGCCTCTCGGAGGAGGTGAGCTGTAAGTAGTGTTTTGAAGAGGGGAAGAGAATTAGTTTGGCGGAGGTGAGGAGGGAGGGCGTTCCGGGACCGCGGAAGGACGTGGCCCGGGGGTCGATGGCGGGATAGGAGAGACCGAGGGACGGTGAGGAGGTGGGCGGCAGAGGAGCGGAGCGTGCGGGGTGGGTGGTAGAAAGAGAGAAGGGAGGAAAGGTGGGAAGGGGCAAGGTGATGGAGAGCCTTGAAGCCTAGAGTGAGAAGTTTTTGTTTTGTGTGGGATCACAATCTCTAATAGTAGAGCTAAACCAGACAGAACAAGACTAAAAGCCAAGTCGTGTACGATTTAGCAGCAGACGTATCCCTGACTTTGTAGAGGGGAAGGATGGAGGCGTTTGCTCTCACCCCCACTCCCTTCCTGTCCTCATATCATCCCCCAGCACTTAGTACAGTGCCTGGCACGTAATAAGCGTTTTACAAATACCATAATTATTACTAAGGCATTTTGTTGTGGGCTTACCACAGATAAAATGCTAATTTTAGTACTTGTTAGGCGCTTACTAAATACAAGTTAATCAGGTTGCATTAACTGTCCCACCTGAGGCTCACACTCTTAATCCCCATTTTACAGACGATAGAATTGAGGTCCAGATGTTAAGTGACTTGCCAACAGCAGACATGTGGTAAAAAGCTATTAATAATGTTGGTATTTGTTAAGTGCTTACTATGTGCCAAGCACTGTTCTAAGCGCTGGGGTACCTCCGAGATAATCAAGTTGTCCCTTGTGGGGCTCCGAGTCTTCACCCCCAATTTTATAGATGAGGTAACTGAGACACAGAGAAGTTAAGTGACTTGCCCGAGGTCACACAGCTGACAAGTAGCAGAGGTGAATTAGAACCCACAACCTCTGACTACCCACAACCTCTGACTGCCAAGCCCGTGTTCTTTCGACTAAGCCATGCTGCTTCTGTGCACATAAATCCTTGCGGGGGAGAGGATGGAATGGATATAAAGTACTTAAAGGATATAGATCCAAGTGCACAGGTGATGCAGAAAGGAGGAGGAGTTGGAGAAATAAAGGCTTAGTCAGGGGAAGCCCGTTTGAGAAGAAATGTGCTTTTAATATGTCTCAGAAGGTGGGGAGGGAGGTGGTCTGTTGTACATGAATGGGGAGGGAGTTCCAGGCCAGCTGGAAGATGCAGGGAAGAGGTTGGCGATGAGACAGATGAGATTTAGGTGTAGTGAGCAGGTTGGCATTAGAGGGGCATAACGTGTGAACTGGGTTGCAGTAGGAAATCCATGAGATAACATAGGAGAGAGAAACGGCATGGTATAATGGATAGAGCGTGGGCTTGGGAGGCAGAGGGCCATGGGTTCTAATCCCAGCTCTGCCACTTATCTACTGAGTGACCTTGGGCAAGTCACTTCTCCGGGCCTCAGTTACTTCATCTGTAAAATGGGGATTGAGACTATGAGCTCCATGTGGGACAGGGACTGTGTCAGCTAGATTTGCTAATATCCACCCCAGCGCTTAGTACAATGTCTGACACAGAGTAAGTACTTAACAAGTTCTACTATTATTATTATTATTATTATTATTGGAGCCGATTGAGGGATTTAAAGGCAGTGGTACGGAATACCATGGGTGGCACTGGGGAGTGGGTCTTGCTCTAAAATCTGCTGTGAATCCAGAGGGAAAATGGTTTGAACAGCTGGATTTTTTGGGATCCACTTGTAAGGAAATAGTTGGCTGCTCCTGAAATACTGGGGCCCATTATGTATATAGTGGCATGCCATTAGGATAATTTCTTTGGAATTTGTTTGGCAAAGACAGAATTCCTGAGGTTGATTTTATCCTTAGCACTCATGTATTTATGGTTTTTTTTTTTATTTATATGTTATCAATCAATGGTATTTATTTAGCACTTACTAGCTGAAGATCACTGCACTAAGCACTTGAGAGAGTATAATACAACAGAGGTGATAGATATATTCTCTGTTCAGGAGGGAATTTATACATTTATCCATTCACCGAATCATTTTTCAGATGTTTTGGCCCTATGTGTTTTTCTAGTGCTTCCTGGTTTGTGTTATTATTATTACTATTACTAATAATAATCTTATTTATTGAGCACTTACTGTGTGCAAAGCACTGTACTAAGCACGAGGGATAGTGCAATATAACATCAAACACATTCCCTGCCCACAAGCTCCCAACTCTAGAGGAGGAGACAGACATTATTAGAAAGAGCACAGGCTTGGGAGTCACAGGATGTGGGTTCTAATTCTGACTCCTCCACTTCTCTGCTGTGTGACCTTGGGCCAGCCACATAAATTATCTGTGCCTCAGTTACCTCATCTGGAAAATGGGGATTGAGACTCTGAGCCCCATGTGGGACAACCTGCTTACCTTGTATTGACCCCAGTGCTTAGAACAGCACTTGGCAGATAGTAAACGCTTAACAAATATGGTAATTATTATTATTATAAATGAATGGATATGTAAATAAATAAATGACAGATATATACAGATAGATACATATAATAATGTTTGTATTTGTTAAGCGCTTACTATGTGCAGAGCACTGTTCTAAGTGCTGGGGTAGATACAGGGTAATCAGGTTGTCCCACGTGAGGCTCACAGTCTTCATCCCCATTTTCCAGATGAGGTAACCGAGGCACAGAGAAGTGAAGTGACTTGCCCACAGTCACATCGCTGACAGGTGGAAGAGCAAGGATTTGAACCCATGACCGCTGACTCCCAAGCCCGGCCTCTTTCCACTGAGCCACGCTGCTTTTCGTGTGCTGTGTGGAATGGAGAGAGGATGAAAGAAGGACCAAATAACAACAGTGCAGAAGGGAGTGAAAGAGGAGAAGAGGGCTCAGTCAGTTCTTCCTCCAGTTTTAATAATGACCATGGTATTGGTTAAGTGCTTACTATGTGTCAAGGACTGTGCTAAGCACTGGAATATTTAGAATACAGACCCTAGCCCACATGGGGCTCAAAGTCAAAGGGGGCAGAAGAACAGGTACTTAATTCTCATTTAATAGATGAGGAAACTGTGGAGCAGAGAAGTTAATAATAATAATGTTGGTATCTGTTAAGCGCTTACTATGTGCCCAGCACTGTTCTAAGTGCTGGGGAAGACACAGGGGAATCAGGTGGTCCCACGTGGGGCTCACAGTCTTAATCCCCATTTTACAGATGAGGTAACTGAGGCACCGAGAAGTTAAGTGACTTGCCCAAAGTCACACAGCTGACAAGTGGCCGAGCCGGGATTTGAACCCATGACCTCTGACTCCAAAGCCCGTGCTCTTACCACTGAGCCACGCTGCTTCAGTGAGTCTCGCTGCTTCAGAACTTCAGAAGTTCAGTGACTTGTCCAAGTTCACACATCAGCAGGTAAATAGTGAAGCCATAATTAGAAGCAGCATGGCCTAGCAGCAAGAGCAGGGCTTGGGAATCAGAGGTCGTGGGTTCTAATCCCAGCTCCGCCACTTGTCTGATATGTGACCTTGGGCAAATCATTTAATTTCTCTATGCCTCAGGCACCTCATCTGTAAAACGGGATTAAGACTGTGAGCCCCAAGTGGAACAACCTAATTACCTTGTATCTAGACCAGAGCTTGGAACAATGCTTGGCACATAGTAAGTGCTTTACAAATACCAACATTGTTATTATTATTACGATTAAAACCCAGGTTGCCTGTCTCCCAATCCTGTGTTCCTTCCAGTGAGCCAGGCTGCTTCTTTATCAATAACTTTAGTCTGCCTCAACCGTTAAACTGTAATAATAATAATAATGTTGGTATTTGTTAAGCGCTTCCTATGTGCCAAGCACTGTTCTAAACGCTGTGATATATAGAGGGTAATCAGGTTGTCCCATGTGAGGCTCACAGTCTTAGTCCCTATTTTACAGATGAGGGAACTGAGGCACTGAGAAGTTAAGTGACTTGCCCACAGTCACACAGCTGACAAGTGGTGGAGCCGGGATTAGAATCCGCGATCTCTGACTCCCATGTCCGTGTTCTTGAGGGCAGGGAACGTGTATCTTACTGCTGCTACAGGGCCAAACGTTTAGTACAGTGCCAGCACTCACTAACTATACTCTATAAGGCATTTATTAACTGTAAGCTCAAGTGGGCAGGGAACGTGTCTCATATTTTTATATTGTACTCTCCCAAGTGCTTAGTACAGAGTTCTGCACACGGTAAGCACTCAATAAGTACAATTGACTGACTGACTGGAGATAAATAAAAGCTAACCGTAGCATTTTTGTTTCCAGGGCAGCCGGGACAGAACGTTTTCCCTCTACTTTTTTTTCTCAGCAAAGGCAAATAGAGGACTAGGAATAGGTCTTGGAGGCTGGAAAAGTGCGGCTGCAGGCCTTCTCTCCAAATTAGAAGCCTTGAATAAAAGAGAAATAACTTGGATTGGAGTCAAGAGGCCTAAGAAAGTGCTGAGTGTGTCCTTTTGGGATGGGGAAAACAAGACATTTAGGCTCTGGAAAATAAGGAGGGAATTTCCTGGCAAGCCCATCCCAACAGCTGGAAAACTTCTGGGCCTTGAGCAGATTGAGGTAGGAGGAAACCTCTGATGACAAGCTGCAAACCCTTGGAAAGCTTACTACATACTGATGGCCCTGTCTAAATATTTGGTTAAATCTGGAATCAAGTTGAGAAGCGGAGAAAGAGGAGGGATATAATGTAGAGGCATTAAAAATATTTTTTTCTTTGCCCTGGTGGGAGAAAAACCTCAACAGTCATGACTGAATCGAGGAAAGCTGTGAAAATAGCAGCATTCTACACCATAGAATTCTTGTATCATCTCACAGTAATAATAGTTGATCATAATTATGGTACTTTTTAAGTGCTTACTGTGTGTCAAGCACTGTTCTAAGCGCTGGGTTAGATACAAATTAATCAGGATGGATACAGTCCCTGTCCCATATGAGGCTGACCGTCTAGGTAGTAGGTATTGTGATTTAATCTCCATTTTACAGACGTGGTCACCGAGGCACAGAGAGATTAAGTGACTAGCCCACATAGCAGACATGTGGCAGAGCTGGGATTGGAACCCAGGACTCTGATTCCCACACCCATGCTCTTTCCGCTAGCCCACGCTGCTCTCTAAATCTGGCCCAGACATGAGATGAGATAAATCATATCCCTCTGATTAAATCAGAGAGGATCTATCCTTCGGAAGGTCTTTTCTGAGTGCTTAGTACAATGAATTGTACTGAGTAGATGATCGATTAATGACATTTCTACTACTTCCATTTTGGGTTCTTTCTTTTACTAATTCATTCAATTGTATTTAATAATAATAATAATAATGATGGTATTTGTTAAACGTTTACTATATGCCAAGCACTGTTCTAAGTGCTGGGGTAGATACAGGGTAATCAGGCCATCCAACGTAAGGCTCACCCTTTTAATCCCTGATTTACAGACGAGGTAACCTAGGCACAGATAAGTTCATTCATTCATTCATTCATTCATTCATTCATTCATT
This sequence comes from Ornithorhynchus anatinus, assembly GCF_004115215.2. Taxonomy (NCBI): domain Eukaryota; kingdom Metazoa; phylum Chordata; class Mammalia; order Monotremata; family Ornithorhynchidae; genus Ornithorhynchus; species Ornithorhynchus anatinus. The sequence continues at coordinate 129,147,226 of NC_041730.1, read as the reverse complement.
CATTCATTCATTCATTCATTCGTATTTATTGAGCGCTTACTATGTGCAGAGCTCTGTACTCAGCACTTGGAATATACAAATCGGCAACAGATAGAGACAGTCCCTGCCCTTTGATGGGCTCACAGTCTAATCGGGGGAGATGGACAGACAAGAACAATGACAATAAATTGAGTGAAGGGGAAGAACATCTCATTAAAACAATAGCAAATGAATAGTGACCTGCCCAAAGTCACACAGCAGACAAGTGGCAGAGCCGGGATTAGAACCCTTGACCTCTGACTCCCAAGCCTGTGCTCTTTCCACTAAGCCACACTGCTTCTCCACTGAGCACTGGACTGTGTACTAAGTGCTTGGGAGAGTACCACAAAATAGACACAATCCCCGCCCACAGTGAGCTTACAGTCTAGAGACGAGTTTACAGTTTAGGCCCTGGGGAGGTCAGGACCTGTGAAGCTCAGGCATTTAATCTGTCCCAGAAGGCTACTGGAACACAATTTATTTCTGTTACCATTCCCTCCATTAAATTGGAACATGGATCCATTACTCCCGATGGACTAAGTTCCTTGTGGGCAAGGATCTCATCTACCAACTCTGTTGTACTTTCCCAAACACTTAGTACAGTGCTCTGCACACCGGAAATGCTCAATAAATACCATTGATTGATGAATCCTAAACTCTAATTTTTTTGAGGATCCAGACGGAACTGGCCACAGCCAGTAAACCTAGATACCAAGGCTGAAACAGTCTCAACTTGACCCAAGTGGATTGTCTTTTATTCTTCCATCCTTCTCTTTTTAATGTGGGAATCTAGTGATAAGGCCTAAAAAGGTGGGTGGAGATGTGAGAGAAAGTATCTACAGTTCCCTACTGGTTTTTTGTTTCTTGTTTTGTATTTATTTAAGCACTTACTTTTAAACACTTACTACCTGCCGGACACTGTAGTAAGTGCTATGGGAGCTATAAACTAATCAGATTGGACACAGTCCCTGTCTCACGTGGGGCTAATAGTCTTAATCCCCATTTTAATAATAATGTTGGCATTTGTTAAGCACTTACTATGTGCCGAGCACTGTTCTAAGCGCTGGGGTAGATACAGGGTAATCAGGTTGTCCCACATTGGGCTCACAGTCTTCATCCCCATTTTACAGATGAGGGAACTGAGAAGTTAAGTGACTTTCCCAAAGTCACACAGCTGACAGGTGGCAGAACTGGAATTAGAACCCATGACCTCTGACTCCTAAGCCGGGGCTCTTTCCTCTGAGCCATGCTGTTTCTCATGAGGTAAGAGGTATGAGGTAAGAGAAGCAGGTGGGACAACCTGATTACCTTGTATCTATCCCAGCACTTAGAACAGAGCTTGGCACATAGTAAGTGCTTAACAAATACCATCATTATTATTATTATTATTATTATCATTATTATGAGGTAACTGAGACATTCATTCATTCAATAGTATTTATTGAGCGCTTACTATGTGCAGAGCACTGTACTAAGCACTTGGAATGTACAAACTGGTAACAGATAGAGACAGTTAGAGAAGCAGCGTGGCTCAGTGGAAAGAGCACGGGCTTTGGAGTCAGAGGTCATGGGTTCGAATCCCAGCTCGGCCACTTGCCAGCTGTGTGACTGTGGGCAAGTCACTTCACTTCTCGGTGCCTCAGTTACCTCACCTGTAAAATGGGGATGAGGACTGTGAGCCCCACGTGGGACAACCTGATTCCCCTGTGTCTACCCCAGCGCTTAGAACAGTGCTCGGCACATAGTAAGCGCTTAACAAATACCAACATTATTATTATTACATTATTAGTCCCTGCTCTTTGACGGGCTCATGGTCTAATCGGGGGAGATGGACAGACAAGAACAGTAGCAATAAATAGAATCGAGGGAATGAAGATCTCATTAAAACAATAGCAAATAAATAGAATCAAGGTGATATACATTTCATTAACAAAATAAATAGGGTAATGAAAATATATACAGTTGAGCAGATGAGTACAGTGCTGAGGGGAGGGAAAGGGAGAGAAGGCGGAGCTGAGGGAAAGGGGGGAAAAGAGGGCTTAGCTGAGTGGAGGTGAAGGGGGGGTAGAAGGGGAGCAGAGGGAGCAGAGGGAAAAGGGGAGGCTCAGTCTGGGAAGGCCTCTTGGAAGAGGTGAGCTCTAAGTAGAGACACAGAGAAGAGAAATGACTACCCCATAGTCACCTAGCAGATAAGTGGAGGAGAGAGTCAGGATTAGAACTGAGGTCCTTTTGACTCTCAGGCTGGTGTGCTTTTCCACTACGGAGAGACCCTCGGTCACCTCTCCTCTGAAACCTGAAGGATCCAGTCTTGGAGAGTTTGGATTTAAAATCTTGGAGCTGTCAGAACCGTCTGACGTCACCGTGACGTCACAGAACTCTGCTAGCTCCTGTTGACCGTTCGGACCCCAACAACCGCTTCTGAGTCCTGGGAGTTGTAGGTCCAGCCGGGCCTTTTGGAGATTTTTCTGGAAATTTTTGAAAATCATTTCGACAGAGTTAGAGCTTAATCAATGCTCCCCAACCTCTAGAGCTGCCAGGAGCTTCCCGGCTGCTGGACTACGGGGAACGGACTCCTGAGAGGCTCCCTTTCCCACCTTTCCTCCTCCAGGAAGAGCCCTGGCCTGGCCTAATGAAGCCTGCCGGTGGCCATTCCACAAAGCAGACCCCGGATGCGGAGGTCCCCGGGCCAACTGCCCAAGAACCTGTAGGTGAGCTCTGGACCTTGTAGAAGAACCATGTGGGCAGACCCTTTGCGAAGAAGATGGGGGTCTTACCTAAATAAATGATAATAATGTTGGTATTTGTTAAGCGCTTACTATGTGCAGAACACTGTTCTAAGCGCTGGGGAGATACAGGGTAATCGGGTTGTCCCACGTGAGGCTCACAGTTAATCCCCATTTTACAGATGAGGTAACTGAGGCACAGAGAAGTTAAGTGACTTGCCCACAGTCACACAGCTGACAAGTCCCCCAGCGCTTAGAACAGTGCTCTGCACTTAGTAAGAGCTTAACAAATACCAACACTATTATTATTATTATTATCATTATTATTCCTCTTCTCCCATTCCCTTCTGCTTCACCCTGACTTGATCCCTCTATTCAACCCCCCGTGCAGCCCCATAGCACTTCTGAATATATCTGTCATTTATTTATTTATACTAATGTCTATCTCTCCCTTTAGATTGTAAGCTTGCTGTGGGCAAGGAACATGTCTGTTTATTGCTATACTGTACTCTCCCAAGTGCTTAGTACTGTTCTCTGCACATAGTAAGCATTCAATAATTATGATTGAACAAATGAATGAAGAATAGGGCAATGGATAATAATAATAATGGTGATGGTATTTGTTAAGTGGTTATTATGTGCCAAGCACTGTTCTAAGTACTGGGGTAGATACGAGGTAATCAGGTTGTCCCACGCGGGGCTAGCAGTCTTAATCTCCATTTTACAGATGAGGTAACTGAGGCACAGAGAAGTGAAGCGACTTGCCCAAAGTCACATAGCTTATAAGTGGCACAGCTGAGATTAGAACCCACAACCTCTGACTCCCAAGCCCGTGCTCTTTCCGCTAAGCCACGCTGCCTCAACGTCTCTAGGCTTAACCAAAAAAAATTACCAAATACCATTATCCATTCCTCTCCCAAACTGTAGGATGTTTTGGAATACTTGAGAGCTAGTAATAACAATAATAATAATTGTGGCATTTGTTAAGTGATTACCTTGTGCCAGGCACTGTATTAAGTGCTGAGGTGGATACAAGCCAATCGGTTTGGTCACAATCCCTCTCCCATTTAGGGCTCACAGTCTCAATCCCAGTGTGATTTAGTGGTCTGGGAGCCAGAAAGGCATTCTAATCCAGACTTCACCACATGTCTGCTGTGTGACCTTGGGCAAGTCACTTCACATTTCTGGACCTCAGTTATCTCATCTGCAAAATGGGGATTAATACTGGTAGCCCCATGTAGGACTGGGACTATGTCCAACCTAACTTGAATCTACCCCAAAGCTTAGAACAGCGCACATAGTAAGTGCTTGACTGGGATCGTAATTGTTAATAACATTATTATTTTACAGATGAGATAACTGAGGCACAGAGAAGTAAAGTGATTTGCCCAGGGTCTTACAGCAGACAAGTGGCGGAGTCAGGATTAGAACCCATGACCTTCCGACTCCAAGGCCCATGCTGTATCCACTACACCATGTAGACTGAAAGACCCTTGTGAGAGGGCATCCTATCTACCCACTTTGTCGTATTACGCTTTCCCAAGCACTTTGGGCCGAGTATTGTGCATGGAAAATATCCGATTATACAAATATACGAACATACAAAAATCAGTATATACGATTTTCTACGAAACCTGACCCAAGACAGTGGGAAGTGTGTGCAGGAGGAATCTCATGGGGATTTACATTCTGTTTCTCAGAGCCAGAGAGGACAGAAGCTACTCCATCTCCACCTGGAGTCTCAGGAAAAGATGTCCAGAAGACGGCTTCTGCTCCTCTGGAACAAGTAGAGCCAGGCCAAGAGAATACGAGCGGTACTTTGTCTCAGATAGAGTATCACTCTTCCACCCATTACTATTCCTGTTCCTCCTTGCGTACCAAAGCTCAAGAGGAGAATTCAGGGCAGGTCCAAAGTGTACTGTACACCCGCGTAAAGACCGTGCAAGGTGTGGCCATTGAGTGGGAGACGGAGGCCGGTTTTGAGCCCGTGTGCAAGAAGCCCAGGGTCTGCGAAGCGGAGTTCTTTGCCGAGCAGAGGCAAGAACAAGACTCGCCGGTGACGGACAGCATCTCTACCAGCTCCCGGCTGAACGACCAGGACCTCTGGATGGAAAATCTCTCCCAGGACCATGACGAAGCGGGAACCTCAGCTCCGCAGGAGACAGCCGAGGAGGTCCGAGAGACCCCAGACTGGCTCTCGACGACAGACTACGGGTTCCGTTGCATGGCCTGTTGCAGAGTCTTTCCTTCCTTAGAAGCCCTCCTGCAGCACGCCAAGCAGGGGGTCCAGGAGGGTTTCAGCTGCCATGTTTTTTACCAAGAGATGATCAACAGGAGGATGGCCCAAGAGGAACACGCCATCAATGAAGCTGAGGGTGGATCCCAGGGGAACCAACAGGCCAAAGGTCCCACAGTGTCCCACTCCCACAGAGACAAGCAGTGAGCCGGGAGTTCGCACACCCAGGGGGACTAGACAAACCTCCTGGGCACCGCTGCCAACCCCCTCGCTGCCCATTCAAGAACCTGCCACGTCGACCCCACAAAATCCGAAGAGTAAACCAAAGCACTATGCCCGCCTCCTGGAGCGAATTAAAGGTGAACTCTGAGTCTCTCTTCAGCAGGGGTTGAACTAGCCCCAGCACAAAACCACGGAGGAGAAAAAAGCTGAGAAAGATCAACACATCTTACATATAAGCAGAGAGGAAAGAGGAGAGTCACTGTTGCTGGAAAGAGGTGAGTTCAACCTTAGTATAAGAGAATCGTAACTGTTCACTCAACTTCTCTGTACCTCAGGTTCTTCATCTGCAAATGAGGATGATGAATAATGCCTGCCATTTTCCCACCTCATACGGAGGTGATGTGAAGATAACTTGAGATGATCGATGGGAAAACACTTGGGGAAAATAAAAATGTTCTGTTAATTTAAGGTGCTATTCAGTTTTAGACTTTATGAGTTCCAAGATCAAGCACATTAAACCAATTCAGGGTGACCCACATGAATAACAGACAGCAAGAGAGAGAGAAAGAGAGAGCGGGGGGAGGTGGAGTTGGGTGATGATCTTGGCATTAATGATAATGAACAGAATGATGATCAATGTGTTTCTTCAAAAAGTCACCCCAACGTGAGGGATATAGGCAGTTCCTGAAGAACGGAGGTGGGATGCAGTGAAGAGAGAAGTGAATAAAAGAACCGGCTCTTCCAGAACACCATGTGGCTCCGGCAGCAGGAGTACATTTCATGGAGTGTTGGATGGAGCACGGGCCTGGGAGTCAGAAGGTCATGGGTTCTAATCCCAGCTCTACTATTTGTCTGCTCTGTAACCATCATCAAGTCTCTTAACTTCTCTGGGTCTCAGTTACCTCACCTGTAAAATGGGGATTGAGACTATGAGCCCTACATGGGACAGGGATTGTGTCCAACATGATTGACCCCAGGGCTCAGAACCTTGCTTGGCACAATATAAGCAGTTAACAAGTACCATAATAATAATTATTATTATTACATTTCAGCAGTAGATTCTTTAGGGCTAAGATGTGGACCCAACGCTAACCCAGCAGAGAATGATTGAAAGATTAGAGCAGAGTTTATGGATGAATTTGGGGGATGAAACAATTTGTCACTATACGTTCTTATTTAGTTTCTCTTAGTCCTCTAGACTGGGAGGTTTTGGCGGCCTTAGCTACTCAAATGTACTGTACTCTCCCAAGTGCTTAGTAGAGAGCTCTGAACAGACCAACTGCTCAAGGTCATGAGAAGCAGTGTTGTCTAGTGGAAAGAGGCACTCAGAGACCTGAGTTTTAATCCTGCAGTAAATCCTTTAATTTAAGCTCTGCCAAGTGCTTGCTGTGTGACCTTGAGCAAGTCACTTCTCTATGCCTCAGTTTCCTCAAATGTAAAGTGATCAAATACCTCTTCTCCCTCCTACTTAGACTGTGAACCCCATGTGGGACAGGGACTGTGAACAACTTAATGAACTTGTACTTACCCCAGTGCTTAAAACAGGGTTTAACGCAAAGTAAGCACTTGACAAATGCTATTAAAAATGCCACCAATTAATTGATTTCCCCACTGATGCAAGCTCTATGATGATCTGTTAAAGCACAGCCAGTATACTACTATCTACTGCAGTGGAAGGGGCAAAATAAATCTTTCCATAATTATATTAGCATAGGACCTGGATTCTCCTCCTCATTCTGCCACATTCTTGCTGTAAGACCCCAGAAAAGCCACTTAAATTCTCTATGACTCAGTTTCCTCATATTATTTTTCCTTAATAGTATTTAAGTGCTTATTATGTGCCAGGCACTGTACTAATCAGGGTAGACACGAGATAACAGGGTTGGACACAGTCCCTGCCTCACACAAGCCTCACAGTCTTAATCCCATTTTACAGATAAGGTAACCGAAACGCAGAGAAGTTAAAAAACTTGACCACGGTCACATAGCAGACATCTGTATATAAACAAGTTAGGGGTGGGGTCCCTATAACCCTGGATGAACGGAACCTGTCTCCATGCCATCGGGGACTCTGGAGTCTGTGAGATGCTCCCCCAAGGGCTGGAGCCCTCTCCCCAATCCCACCTGACACCACACAAGTCGCTTTCCCAACATGTGGAATGCCTGGGAGGCTCTGGGAATTTCGAACCAAGAACTATTTGTTTAAATTGGCGAGCTGCCCAAAGAGTACTCCTTCCAAGGACTGATTAATTGCATATTTCACATCGACATTTTAACTTGTTTTCTTTGTGGCTTATATGACATACTTAATGTGTATAGGTGTCCTTCCTAGCCCACTATGATTAAGAGCCCATTTTGGATCAGAGACGGTGCCCTGATCTCTTTGCCTCTACTTATCCCAGCATTTCTAACAGTGTTTGGCACATGGTAAGCCCTTGGTAAATGAAAATAGGAGCATAAGAAATGCCAATAATGGGTTAGACCAATGGTCCGTCAAGATGGGCATACTCCATCAGGATGGACATACCCTCTCCTGCCACATCACTTATGTACATATCTTTAAATGCTGTTGCTTCCCCCATTTATAAAGTATTCTAGTGCCCATCTCCCCAGCCAAATTATAATCTCCTTAATGGCAGGGACCAAAACTACTATCTTTACTGTTCTCTTCCAAATGCTTAGTTTAGTGCTCTGCACACAACAAGAGCTCAGCAAATACCATTGATTTATTAATTTACAAACAGAATAATCAAAATACACTCGAGGTAAATGTACAGGAAATAATTCTGTTAGAAATGAACTGGCTCTCTGTGTTGACTGATCACTGATTCTTACCTTCTTTTTGGTGTCTTGAAGAAAGGGACAATATATGCACAGAATGTAGAGTCTATTATTATCATCATCATCAATATATATATTTGTTAAGCACTTACTATGTGTCAACAACAGCTCTAAGTGTTTGGGTGGATACGAGATAAGCAGGTCAGATTCAGTTCCGGTTCCTCAGGGGGCTCACAGTCTAAGTAGAGGAAGAACAGGTATTGAATTCCCATTTTAGAGTTAAGGAAACTGAGGCTTAGAGAAGTTAAGTGACTCGTCCAAGGTTACACAGCAGAGCTGAGATTAAAACGCAGGTCCTTTGACCCCCAGATGGCATCTTTTTTTCCCTAGCCCATAGTGCATATCCACTGTTCTCATCAACCACACACCCCACACATACCAAATAATTTTTGCTGTCAGTATTGTCAGCTTCAAACTCAAAGTGTAGACAGACAAACACACTGTGGCCCGCCAATACCTAGAAAGAATCCTTAGAGTGCCCCCTTCCTCCCTTCCACCCTACTCCAGGGGTTGGGTTGGCTTCATAACTTGAAATATTGGGAAATTTCAGTTCTTCAGAACACAAATCTTCACTGAGCCCTTACCCAACCCATCGTAGTTGTGGTTGTGACTGTTGAACTCTGAGTCATAAGGTGCCTGAAACTCTATTCCTCTAGCCACAGAATTCACTTGTACTTTATATATTCATCATTGCTTTTTTTGTGTGTGTTGTTTTGGTTTTATTGTTTCACTTTTCCAGCATGGCGTAGTACGGAAAGAGCATGGGCTTAGGAGTCAGAGGTCATGAGTTCTATTCCTGGCTCCGCCACCTATCAGCTGTGTGACTTTGGGCAAGTCACTTAACTTCTCGGTGCCTCAGTTATCTCATCTGTAAAATGGGGATTACGACTGTGAGCCTCACGTGGGACAACCTAATTACCCTGTATCTACCCCGGCGCTTAGAACAGTGCTCAGCACATAGTAAGCACTTTACAAATACCAACATTATTATTATTATTATTCTTATCATTGAGCCCAGACCTGGGAGTCAGAGGGTCATGTTTCTAACCCCGGCTCCGCCACTTGTCTGCCGGGTGGCCTTGAGCAAGTCTCTTCACTTCTCTGGGCTTCAGTTACCTCATCTGGAAAATGGGGATTAAGACTGTGAGCCCTATGCGGGACAAAGACTGTGTCCAACCTGATTTGCTGGGATCCACCCCAGTGCTTAGTACAATGCTTGGCATATAGTAAGTGTTTAACAAGTACCATAATTATTATTATTATTATTTTGTCTTTTACCCACCCTTCCCCACAATTTATTCTTTGATCATGATCCCTCGGGAGACAGAGACCTTGTCGAATTACCACCCATGCAACGACTCCCACAGCGCTTTCACATAGTAGGTGCTTGAAAAATGCCATTACTATTAAACACCCCCACCTACACAAATGTGTACACAATGAAGAAATGGAATACTAAGGAAATCACTATTGGAAGATGACAAAGAGTGACAGGCTCTCATTTGGAGGTTTAGTGAGGGGAATTAAATGGTTAATTATAGTTATCTTCGTTAGTAGTACTGCTATGAGAAAAGATGAGGTCAACAGTTTCTAAAAGAGTTGCTGGGAAAGGAAAAGTAGCCAACAGAACCCTTGGCCCACGTCCTGCCTCTGGCCTGGAACGCCCTTCGTCCTCCAATTCTCCAGGCGATTACTCTCTCTGCCTTCTAAACCTTATTACAGGCACATCTCCTCCAAGAGGCCCTCCCAGACTAAGCCCCACATTTCCTCATCTCCCACTCCTTTCTATGTTGGTATTTGTTAAGCACTTACTATGTGCAGAGCACTGTTCTAAGTGCTGGGGTAGACACAAGGGAATCAGGTTGTCCCACGTGGGGCTCACAGACTTAATCCCCATTTTACAGATGAGGTAACTGAGGCATAGAGAAGTGACTTGCCCACAGTCACATAGCTGACAAGTGGTGGAGCAGGGATTCGAACCCATGACCTCTGACTCCAAAGCCCATGCTCTGTCACACTGACTTGCTCCCTTTCCTCTTCCCCCCTCTTCCAGACCCACAGGACTTGTGTATATATCTGTCATTTTATTTATTTGTACCGATGTCTGTCTCCCCGGCCTCTAGATAATGAGCTTGTTATGGGTAGGGATGGTTGCTCTTTACTCTTGCATTGTACTTTCCCAAGCGCTTAGTACAGTGCTGTGCACGGAGTAAGCACTTAATAAACATGACTGAATGACTGAATGAATGAGACAATCCCAGAATAAAATGCAAACTTTGCAGAAATACTGCATTTCAGTGAAAAAACACCAGAAGGTTTGAGGGAGGGAATAAGCCCGGTCCCAGATGCAATGACCCTGTTTGAGCCTCCCAAAATGTTGGAGTTCTCCTGAGAATGCTCAGGATAAGGCCTTGAGTGGGTAGTCTTCCTGTCGGATACAGTGGGAGGGAGAATCATGTTTCCTTTGGTTTATTTCTGAGGAAAAAAAGTGGGAAAGCTTCAGGCTTTTCTGAACTGAAATATTCCAATTCAAATAGGGTTTCTCTGTGGAATCAATCAATCACTCAGTGGTATTATTGAGCATTTATTGCAGAACACTGTACTAAGTGCTTGGGAAATGCAATATAAGAGAGTTGCTAGACACATTCCTTGCCAAGAAGGGGAGATAGACAATATAAAAAAATGATTTGGAATAGTGGGAAAAAATGCATGGAAGGAAGCCTGAGAAGATTCCAGGAAGAAGAAAATTAATCCATCCCAAGTGCTTAGTTCAGTGCTGACCACCCAGGAGATCCTTGATAGCTACTATTGATTGATTATAAAGAGGCAACAGAAAGTTGTAGAGATGAGGAAAAGAGAGAAAAAGCAGAGAGTAGAAGAAGGGAGTCAACTGGATCCCAAAATTGATGAGTCCCAAAGGTTCAGGATCAGAATCTGCCCAGGGGAAATGATAATAATACAGAGTGCCATTCTCCCGCTTACTCCTGTTAGTCATATTCTCGCTGGTGCAAGGAATGCTATGGGAAAGTAGGCAGTCAGGTCTGTAGTACACGGTGAAGTGCAGGCAAAGGTTACCCAAGTAACTGCCCAAATGGTCAACCGATGGGAGGGAGAGGCAAGCAAGGAGGGCAGAGTCAAAGCCATGAAGAATGTGGTCTACTGGCAGGCAACTGAAGCAGACTAGCCTAGAGTTCAGGAATCAGGAGTGGGTTTGTCCTCCTTGAGCAGAGGCTTCAGGAAGAAAAAGAGATTCATATCCTTTATTCACCCCACCTTCAGCCCCTCAGCATTTGTGGATCTATGTATAATTTATTTTAACGTCTTTCTCCCCATCTAGACTGTAAGCTCCTTGGGGCAGGAAATGTCTACCAAACTCTTTAATATCATCATCATAATAATAATAATGTTGGTATTTAAGCGCTTACTATGTGCAGAGCACTGTTATAAGTGCTGGGGTAGATACAGGGTCATCAGATTGTCCCACGTGAGGCTCACAATCTTAATCCCCATTTTACAGATAAGGTAACTGAGGCACAGAGAAGTTAAGTGACTTGCCCACAGTTACCCAGCTGACAAGTGGCAGAGCTAGGATTCAAACCCATGATCTCTGACTCCCAAGCCCTGGCTCTTTCCACTGAGCCACGATATCGTACTCTCCCAAGTGCTGGATACAGTGCTCTGCACACACTAACCATTCAATAAATATTATCTATTGATCTAGACTAAGATATTCATTTCAAAACAACAGGAGTTGCAAATGGTAAATCTATCAGAGCAGCAAAGTAGCAGAGCTATTTATTATTACATTAATACCATTGATTGATTCACTGATTGATTGCCCTCTTACTGCAGTGTATTAAGCACTTGGTAAGTACAGAATTAAAAAGTTATACTTTTCCTGAGCACGGGGAGCTAACACACTGAAAGGGAGACAAAAAAAAAATATCGGAAACTAGAATGGTCAAAGCAAACAATTGAGTTCATATAGAAACGTAAGAGCTGATGACGGTAATAAATACATTCATATGCACTAGAATTGGCTGATGGAATTTTATGGCTAAGAGGGCTGGGAGTGTAACCAGAGAAGACTAGCTTGAAGGAGGTGGGATTTTTAGGAGGACTTTGAATAGTGGAACAGCTGTGGTTGGTCTGATGTGCGAGAGAGGGAATTCCCAAACTGGGGAACAGTGAGAATGAGGGGATGGAAGCAAAGGACTGGCTATACCTACCTGCACCCAGAGACAAACTGGGGAAACACTAAGAAGTAAAAGCAGAATACCCAGAGAATGACCAGGAAAGTGAGCATGGTCCAGTGGAAAGATCGTGGGCTTGGGAGTCAGAGGACCTGGGTTCTAATCCTGACTCTGCCAATTGCCTGCTTTGTGACCTTGGGCAAGTAACTAAACTTGCATTTTCCTCATCTGTAAAATGGGTATTAAATACTCATCCTCCCTCCTACTTGGATTGGTGAGCCCCATGTGTGACCGGGACACTGTGTCCCGTCCAATCGACTTGTATCCGCCCTAGTGCTTAGAACAGTGCTTGACACATATTAAGGACTCAGCAAATATAAATTTAAAAAAAAAAATCTCTCACCGGAATTGTTTTGTTTGTTTTATTGGTATCTGTTAAAAGCTTACTGTGTGTCAAACAATTGTTTTAAGTGATGGAGTAGATTCAAATTAATTATATTGGACACAGTCCCTGTCTTTCACAGAGATCACAGTTTAATTAGAAGAGAGAACAGAAGAACTGAGGCACAGAGACTGTGGTATCTGTTAAGCTTTTATTCTGTGCCAAGCACTGTACTAAGCACTGGGGTAGATACAAGATAATCGGACCAGACAGTTCCTGTCCCAGTCCTCTGCACACAGTAAGCCCTCAGTAAATACAATTGACTGACTGCCATGGGGCTCACAGTCTCAATCTCCATTTTACAAAAGAGGGAAATGAGGCATGGAAAAGTTGTGACTTGCCCAAGATCACACAGCAAGCAATTGGCAGAGCCTGGATTAGAACGCGGGTCCTCTGCCTCCCAGGCCCGAGCTCTTTCCACTAGACAACATTGTTCCTGCTTCTTTTCCCCAACTTTCTCTAGGTGCCTCTCTTCAGCTGCTACTCTCACTGAGCCTCCCTCCTTCTTCACTACTGCGCTCTCCATTCACCTCCACCTCCTCCCCATTTATTCCACAGTCACTTGGTGGATCCCGTACCAGGTTATACCCTATACTCGGATGCTTGTCTCTGAGCTATAATCATGTCGGGATCACTTCCACATTACACTTCCTTCACTACTGTACACAAACAGCAGAGCACTGCCAGACTACTTGTTTTGTTCTGTTTTGTTGCCTGTCTCCCCCGTTTAGACTGTGAGCCCATTGTTGGGCAGGGATTGTCTCTACCTGTTGCCGAATTGTACATTCTAAGCACTTAGTACAGTGCTCTGCACATACTAAGTGTCAATAAATACGACTGAATGCTGTCAGAAATCTAGGTAACTAGCGGACCTTGAACATAATAATGTTGGTATTTGTTAAGCGCTTACTATGTGCCGAGCACTGTTCTAAGCGCTGGGGTAGATGCAGGGGAATCAGATTGTCCCACGTGGGGCTCACAGTCTTAATCCCCATTTTACAGATGAGGTAACTGAGGCACCGAGATGTTAAGTGACTTGCCCAAAGTCACACAGCCGACAAGTGGCCGAGCCGGGATTCTAACCCATGACCTCTGACTCCAATAATAATAATAATAATAATGTTGGTATTTGTTAAGCGCTTACTATGTGCCGAGCACTGTTCTAAGCGCTGGGGTAGACACAGGGCAATAAAAGCCTGTGCTCTTTCCACTGAACCATGCTGCTTCCCTTACATTTACATCCTCATCATTATCATCACTAATCATATTTATCGAGTGCTTTGTGCAGAACAAATTTCCAAAGTAATTAATAATAATAATAATTGTGGTAGGTAAGTGCTTACTATGTGCCAGGCACTATTGTAAGTGCAGGGGTAGATACAAGATAATCAGGTTGTACATAGAGCTCACAGTCTTAATCCCCATTTTACAGATGAGCAAAACTGAGGCACATGAAAATTAAGTGACTTGCCCTAGGTCACCCAGCAGACAGGAGGCGGATACAGGATTAGAACCCGGGTCCTCAGACTACTAATTGACTACTGAGAGTGATGAAGTATGGAGTGAGAGAGAGAAGAGGTTGATCTCTGGTGTTGGGTACTGGGGCCTGACTTCTCAAAGAATGAAAATAATAATTATGGCATTTGTGGAATTCTTGCTTTGTGTCAAGCACTGTACTAAGCTCTGGGGTAGATTTAAGATAATCATTTTGGACATAGAATCTGTCCATATGGGGCTCACAATCTAACTAGGAGGGAGTAGTTTTAAATCCCCATTTTAAAGATAAGGAAACTGAGGCATAGAGAGGCTAAGTGACTTACCCAAGGTCATACAGCTGACAAATAGATGAGTCGGGATTAGAATCCAGGTCCTTTGCTTCTCAGGTCAGTGAACTTTCTCCCCTAGGCCATACTGCTTCTCATCAGAGAGTGGGAGCAATTTTACCCTGACCCCCATCAAGAATATTATTTTTTCATGCCAGAGAATCTCCATGCTTGAAGAAAAGCAGAGGGGAGTGGAAAGTAGGGGAAATGAGGGGAAATTTACATTTTTGGATAGAAGATGACCATGGTAATTTTACCCTGACCCCCATTGAGAATATTATTTCTTCATGCCAGAGAATCTCCATGCTTGAGGAAAAGCAGAGGGGAGTGGAAAGCAGGGGAAATGAGGGGAAATTTACATTTTTGGAGAGGAGATAACCATGGCAATTTTACCCTGACTCCCATTGAGAATATTATTTCTTCATGCCAGAGAATCTCCATCTTTGAGGAAAAGCAGAGGGGAGTGGAAAGCAGGGGAAATGAGGGTAAATTTACATTTTTGGAGAAGAGATGACCATGGCAATAATAGTAATAAGAAGAAGAAGAATATAATAATAATTATAATCCTCAGCTTTATTTTAGCCCTAGAACTTTATACAGCAACAAACAACCTTACCCTCAAACCCCAATTCCAGCCTAAACTCTGTTCTATAGTTTTATTTGTCAGGAAGGATTACATCAGGCCAGAGAGGAAATTGGATCTGGAGAGAGACAGCAAATTCCTCTTTGGCATGATTTGGTTCTCACCTGAACGTCCAGGTGACCTATTTCATGATGCCCGAAATGACTACAAGTGATAGTGGTTCAGAATTACCTAGCAGTTCAGTGTCCATCCACTTGGTTTCTTAGCACTTGCACTAGTGAGGAAGCAGAGAATTAAGCCTGAATCACAAAACCATCCAGAGGAGGGGAGAATAAGGGAATGGGAGAGGTGGAGGAGGAGAAAATATTGTTTCTTGAGGGCAGGGGTAGTGTTTTCTAGAGTGTTCTTCACAAAGTAGGCAAGCAGTGTGGCCTAGTGGATAGAGCACAGGCCAGGGAGTCAGAGGACCTGGTTCCAATCCCAGCTCTACCACCTGTATGCTGGGTGACCCTGGGAAAATCACTTCACTTCTCCGGACCTCAGTAACCTGTAAAATGAGAATTAAGACTGTGAGCCCTATGTGGGACATGGACTGTGTCCAACCTAATTAGCTTGTGTCTCCCCCAATGCTTAGTATAGTGTCTGGACATAGTAGGCACTTAACAAATGCCACTGATAGAAAAAAACAGAGAAAAATAAAGAGGATGGGGGTGTCCAATAGGAAATTTTTAAACGGGAAAACTAGGCTCTGCTCCATGGCAGATTGTTCAGACTTCAGAACTTCACAGGGGATTCTGTTTTGTTGTCTGTCCCCCCCTTCTAGACTGTGAACCCGTGGTTGGGTAGGGATTGTCTCTATCTGTTGCCAAATTGTACTTTCCAAGTGCTTAGTACAGTGCTCTGCACATAGTAAGCACTCAGTAAATATGGTTGAATGAATGAATGAAAGTAAGTGCTCAATAAATATGATTGAATAAATGAGTAAATTAATTTACACAAGTGCAAGCCTCTGTCTGCATCTCCATAGGCTGGACTCTTTCACTGCCTTCAATTCTAACTAAGAGGTCGCATTAGGATACTGTGCTAGAAAACATAGCTCTTCATTCGTTCAATCATATTTACTGAGTGCTTATTGTGTGTAAAGAACTGTGCTAAGCTCTTGGGAGAGTAATGCATAGAGGATTCCTGGAGTATGTGAAGTTCACCATTAAATATGGCAAAAACATGGGAATCTTTATTAAAAAAAAATTGGAAGTGATCTGTGTGTGTGTGTGTGTGTGTGTGTGTGTGTGTGTGTGTGTGTTAAACACCAGGAGTGTACACTGGGGCAGAAAGGAGAGAGAGGGGAATCTGTCCGTGTAGCTCTGAAGAAAAGCAAAAAAAAAATCAATTTTGGTATTGCCGCAGCACACAGATTGATCGCTAAAGGTCTTTTTCTTTACACACCAGAGGGGTGTGGTGTAGGGGGTCGTATCGTTTATGTTATTATTACATAGTCCATACTATAATAATGTAGTTATTAATATTTGACTTCCTCTTGCAAGTTCCCCTTGCAACTTGTTCTGCATATCTAACAGTATTCAGAAGGAAAATAATGGAGCTTGGATATTCCAAGTAGAGAGATAAAGTATGGCAATATCATATTTGCAGTTCAGGAGCTATATTAGACCAACCAATCAATCAGTGATATTTATTGAGCACTTATTGTATGCAGGCCAATATACTAAGCGTTTTGAAAGTACAACAAAGTAGATGTGATCCCTATTCTTGAGAAGCTTACAATCTAGCAGGGGAGATGGACATCAAAATAAATGAAAGATAGGGGAAGCAACCGAGAATAAGGCTATGTAAATACAGAGGAAGTTGGGATACGGTAGCTACTGGGGATGAGATGACTATCTAAGTGTTTAGGGGGTAGACGCTCAAGTCAGAGGCTGGGATAAAGCAGACTAGTGAGAGGCCTACAGAAATGGTGCGGGTGACAGATTCGAGATCATTTCACTTTATACCTGTACCTGTACGTGTAAACAGAACAGCGGTGGAAGATCCCGGGATTCCTGAAGGACTACATCCCTGACTCTTAAATTGAAGATTTGGGGCCTCAAGGGTCTGCAATCTTTCAGAAAGAAAGGCTGTAATGATGCCCCCAAATCTATTTTTATTTTTAAAGGTAGAAATGACTTCTGAAGGCTGCCAAGTCAAAGAGGAGAATGTGCATGACTCCCCAGTGGCATTCGGTGTCCTGCAGATCTCCGAAGGACAGGAGGGAGGTGAGGAGCCCAGAGGGTTTAGAGTTATAATAATGATGGCATTTGTTAAATGCTTATTATGTCCCAGGCTCTGTACTAAGTGCTGGGATGGATATAAGCAAATTGGGTTGGGACACAGCCCCCTGTCCCCAACATAGGGCTCACAATCTCAATCCCCATTTTGCAGATGAGAAAACTGATGCCCAGAGAAGTGAAATGAGTTGCTCAATGTCACACAGCACACAAATAGTGAAGCAGGAATTAGTACCCATGACCTTCTGACTCCCAGGCCCGAGCTCTAGCCACTACACCATTATCAGTGGAGACGATCCAGGACCGGGAAGGAGGAGTAGTATAAGGAATAATAACCGTGATGATGATGATGATGATAGTGATGATAATCATAAGAATGCCAATGATAATAATAAGGATGATAATAAAAATGGTAGCCATGAGCACTTGAGAGAATAAAGAAAAAAAGACACTGTTGGCAGGGAAGCGGCATGCCCTAT
The DNA here is from genome assembly GCF_004115215.2 of Ornithorhynchus anatinus. NCBI lineage: Eukaryota > Metazoa > Chordata > Mammalia > Monotremata > Ornithorhynchidae > Ornithorhynchus > Ornithorhynchus anatinus. Next base: position 129,129,384 of record NC_041730.1, on the reverse strand, counting down.
TGGTAGAGTCTGGGCCTATGAGTCAGAAGGACCTGAGTACTAATCATGGCTGTGTCACTTGTCTGCCGTGTGACCTTAGACAAGTCACTTCACTTCTCGGTGCCTCAACTGCCTCATCCGTAAAATGGGGATTAAGACTGTGAGCCCCATACGGGACAGGGAGTGTATCTACCCAAAAACTTAGAGCAGTACTTGACACATAGTAAGTGCTTAATGAATACCATCATTAATATCATTATTACCACCAAAAAAATATAGTCTGAGGGTGATAGGCAGATGCCACTTATTTATAAATAATGAAAGCAGAAGAAAAAAAAAACTACGACTGTTGATAGCAGGAAGTATATACGGTTAAATAAATATATGCAAGTGAGCATAAATTAATATTCATCATATATCTATGTATCTATATATACACAAATTATGGTGTACATATACACAGAGTAGGAATGTATATATATATATGCATACATATATATGCACATATCTGCACACAGTGAGAGAGATGTCTGTTGACTTGTTTTTTTTTTTTTTTTTGGTTTTGTTGTCTTTCCCCCTGTGAGCCCATTGTTGGGTAGGGATTGTCTCTATTTGTTCCCAAATGTACACACATTCAAGCTATATATTCATAACTTTCATTTTCCCAAACATTTTCACATTGTTTATCTCCTACCTCCCCCTGAGAGGTCAGTACAGGGAGGGATTATGACCCCCATTTATAAATGAGGAAACAAGAGAGATGAGTCAGAAGAGTTTCAGCTAAGCACCAGAGAGCCAAAGTGACTGGCCAACTCTACACACATTCTTCCTCCCAGGTCCACCTACTTCTGTAAATGATCCTCACCTCATCCACCTCTTGTTCGTGCTGGCTTGGCCCCACAGTGTGAACCAACCGACCTCAGACTTCCCCACTTTCAAAACCCTCTTAAAATTGCTAAAATCTTCCTCAAAAAATTACCAGTCAGAGAGGACCTGGATTCTAACTTAAACTCCTCCATTTCTCTGCTGTGTGACTTTGAGAAAATCACTTAACGACTCTGTGCCTCAGTTACTTCATCCATAAATTGGGGATTAGGACTGTGAGCACCATGAGGGACATGGACTCTGTCCAACCTGATTAGCCTGTATCTACCCCAGCATTTAATATAGTGCCTGGCACATAGTAAGCACTTAACAATACCATAAAAAAATTCAACTTAGTTGAAGTCCAGTCAATGACCTCCATTTACTAAAGCAGGCAGAACTGGCCAGCTTAACAAAAAACATAATTTCCTTATTCTCCTTCTTATCTTTCAGAGGTTGGCCTTCAAGAGTCCCTCAAGGATACCTCGCCCTGACATCTTAGAAGGCAAGAAATGTCTTGCTTTGTTGTTTTTTTTCATCTACTTTCAGGTCTTTGCACATCTAAACAACATATTAGTTTCCAAGAGAAACAACAGCTGACCCCCTTCTATCTCTTCTGCCACATGACCTTGTATGGTGGCCGGATGAGCTTAGCTTTAGGGTTGCAGGACCATCATTTAATCGTACACCTGTGAAATCTGATCTAGCAGTAGGGTTTATTGAGCGCTCCCTGGACACAGATCACTTGACTAAGAATTTAGAAAAGTGCTCTATAATATAGTTCACAATGATAATTATAGCGTTTGTTAAACGCTAACTACGACTCAGCATGACATGTGTGAGGCACTGTACTAAGCGTGGGATAGATAAAAGCAAGTCGGGTCGGACACAGTCCCTCTACCACAAGGACTCACGGTCTTAAGCCCCATTTTACAGATGAGGGAACTGAGGCCCAGAAAAGTGAAGCTACTTAATAATAATAATAATGATGGTATTTGTTAAGCGCTTACTATGTTCAAAGCACTGTTCTAAGCTCTGAGGGGGGGGGTGATACAAGGTGAACAGGTTGTCCCACGTGGGGCTCACAGTCTTAATCCCCATTTTACAGATGAGGGAACTGAGACCCAAAGAAATGAAGTGACATCTTCAGTAACACAGCAGGCGAGTGGCAGAGCCGGGATTAGAATCCAGGTCCTTCTGACTCCCAGGCCTGTGCTCTATCCAATGGGCCACACTACTTCTCAAGTTGATAGACACTATCTCTGTCCACAGGAAGCTTACAGACTAGGGGATCCCAGACCTCATTCAGTTGCCAGTTTCTGTCTTTTCAAGCCTATCTACACCCTCGATCGATCAATCAATTGTATATATTGAGTATTTGCTGTGTGCCAAGTACACAGAGACCCCCCTACACACAAAGGGAGAGTGGAAGAGGGATTATGAAATGCGAAAAGAAGGAAGCATTTACTGAATCATAATTATTTTTTGTCCTACCAGATCCAGGAGAACATTAAATAGAACCTAGAGGAATATACCAGAGATCCAGTGTTCATGAATGGGAGTGATTCATCTGTCCCTGTGGAACATGAGGAGATGGGATCTCTCTGCCTAAGGGGAATCAGACACGGCAGCATCTATTTCCATAGTGATGGGACTGCATAAAAGATGGATCCAAAGTGAAATAACCACCTGGATCTGAGGCTCAAAGAAGAAAGTTGCTTGCATTTTCACTGTCGTTTTCGTGCATCTTTCATTCTCCCTTTAAACCAAATACAAATTTAAAGACTCCCTCACTGTCTAATCCTGGATCCATCACTTAATAATAGTAATGATAATGGTATTTGTTAAGAGCTTACTATGTGCCAGGCACTGTACTAAGTTCTGAGGTCGATACAAGCAAGTCATGTTGAACACGGTCCCTGTGGAGCTCATATTCCCAATCCCCATTTTACAGATGTGGTAACAGAGGCACAGAGAAGTGAAGTGACTTGCCCAAGGTCACAGAGCAGAAAGGTAGCAGAGCTGGGACCATGGGTAAGATACTTCTCTATGCCTCAGTTTTCTCATCAGTCAAATGGAGATTCCATACCTGTACTCCCTCCCCCTCAGACCGAACCGTGTTTGATCTGATTAAATTTACCACCGTGCCTAAATCTGTGCTTGGCACATAATGTGCACTTAACAAATGATGCACTTATCATTATTATAATGAATTCTCTCAAGCAGCCTTGTTTTGTAACTGGACTGAGGTTTATCTGCTACTTCCAATGGGAGATTCCATCTTCATCCCCACCATAATTTATACAATTGTAATTGATAGAATTACTAAGACAGGGTTTCAAACACAGAATTATAGCAGGCACTTTTCAATGAATTGCAACCTTGCCATCCTGCATCTGCATAGAGCAGTTCTATAATGACTGACTCTAGGATTTTGGATGATGCGAAGTCTTTTGAGTTGGAAGAGTTTCCCAGAAGTTTTAGCATCTACATTTCTAGTTCTGTTGTTGGATCTTCCTTGTATGTTGTATTTGATAAGAAGGAGATTATTGGTGACCTTTGAGAGAGCAATTTACATGGAAGGAAGAGGCTGGAAGCCAGATTCAGGGAGTCACAGAGAACTGCAGGAGAGGAAGGAGTTTAGAGAGGAATATTAGGAGAGAGATGGGGTGATAACAAGACGGAGCCATGAAGACAGGATAACTTTTTTTAAGATAGGGAATTCATGAGCATGCTTGAAAATAGCGGGAAAGAAGCCACTGGAAAGTGAACGGTTGAAGATGGTGTTCAGGGAGGGAAAAGGGGTGGGGGCAAGTGTTTTGATAAGGTGTGAAGGGATAGTGAGAGGCACAGGTGGAAAGGTTGAACTATGACAGTAGGTGGGTGGTCCCTTGAGATATTCTGAGAAAGGAGAAAGAGAGATGGGGTAGGAAGAAGGAGGAACTGGACAGAAACAAGGGAGATTTTAGAATGACTTCTCCTGATAGTTTCAATTTATCAGTTAAGTACATAGCCAGCTCATTAGGAGCAAGTGATAGTGGGGGAACAGAGATTTTTATGAGGGAGCTAAATGTCTGGAACACCAAGTGCAGTCAGTGGGTATAGGAATCAGTAAGGGTGGAAGAATAATGTTGCCAGGCAGAGGAGGGGGAGGAGTTAAAGTAGGTAAGGATGAATTCAAGATGGGTGAGGTCAGCCTGATGTGTGGATTTCCACTGACAGCGCACTGCAGCTTGTGTACAGGAGCAGTCAGGGTATATTGAGGAGGTGATCTAGGATTGTGGATTGGTGGTATGAGATTGGTAAAGTGATAAGGGAGTCAGGAAGTTGAGTTCAGTGGAGAAGGGGCTGTCGAGTGCATCCATTTGAGGGTTATGAGAGGTAGCCTGTGTCCTTAGAAAATGGGAAAGGGTCATAAGAGTGGAGCTCTCTGTCGGGGAACAGGACAAATTTGTGGTTTGGGGGGAGGGGGAGTGTGTGGGAGAGAAGGTAGGTGAGGAAGTTGTGGCCAGAAAGAGGAATTTGAGAGTGGGTGAAGGTAGGGATTACATAGTGACTAGAGGTGATGAGATCGAGCATGTGTCTAAATTGGTGAGTGAGTGAGGTGGGGTGGAGCAGGAGGTTAGTGGAGTTGAGGAGTCAAGAAGTCAGGCAGAAGAAGAGTCATCAGGAACACCCAAGTGGAAAGTGAAGTCCCCAACGATTCATATAGGGATGAAGAAATAGTAATAATAGTAATAATGACATTTGTTAAGCTTTTACTATATGTCTGGCAGTGAACTAAGCGCTGGGGTGGATACAAGAAAATCAGGTCTGACACAGCCTCTGTCCCACGTGGGGCTCACAGTGTCAATCCCCATTTTACAGATGAGGGAACTGAGGCTCTGAGAAGTGAAGTGGCTTGCCCAAGGTCACACAGCAGACAGGTGGTGGGCCAGAATTAGAACTCATGACCTTCTGACTCCCAGGCCCGTGCTCTATCCACTATACCATGTTGCTTCCTGAAAGAGAGAAAGAGAGAAGGAATGTGAGAGAGGGATCAAAATGGTTCAAAAAGTTGGAGGAAGGGCCTCCAGAGTAATTGCTGACCCTAATTAGTGACTGGAATGGGTGGAAGATATGATATCGGCTTCAAACGGCAAGAAAGAAGTGGTTGGTGGAGATGGAGTGGTGTGAAAGTGGCAGTGGGGAACAAGAAGGAAGCCAACTTCTAACTCCTTTCCAAGAGAGTCTCGGGGAGTGGAAGAAGCTGAGGACTCCTCTGGCGAGGGTGGCAGGGGAGCCAGTGTCATCTGGGGAGAGCCAGGTTTCAGTGAGTGGGTCATGAACAGGACAAGGATGAAGGGAGGCTTTCCCACGATGGAACAGGGTTCCACAGGTTAGACTTGTCTAGGCTATGGAGGGAATGTAGGGGCAAGGGTTGGCACGAGGGGTGGAGAAGGGTTGGATGAGAGTGAGCTGATGGAGAGGGAGATGTAGGGCTGTGTTGGGAAAGGACAGGAATTGAGAGGAGGGTGAGGGGGAAAGGATGCTGAATGAGGGGTGGGTAGGGGCTGGATGCAGGGGAATGAGATGCTGAGAGGGAAGAACAGGAGTGGGTTTATTAGAAGAAGTGGATTGAGGAGATTTAGTAGGGCCAGAGAATTTAAGCATTTAAGGAGAAATTGGCAGCAGCAATAACTGCTTGATCTGGTGTTCCCTTGATTAACTTGTGAATTGAATGGGGGTCCTTACGTCTTTGAGGGTGACGAGGGGAATGTTTAGGAGTGATCCGAGGGCTGGGCTGATGTGAAGGCAGGCAGCTGTCAATGTGCAAAAAGGCAGGTCGATGTCACCAGGGTTTCAGAGAGCCACACCTGTTCTGTGTTCTCCACTGTGGATTCAGGTTGGGCTGCAGGGAGGCAGAGGATGAAGGAATGGACGCTTCTCTGCTGCAGCAGTTTGGATCTAGTTCTTTGTGTCCAGGTGGGTGTTAGGCAGTAGTTCTGATGTTAGATGGGCCTGTCTCTATGCTCCCCCTTCTCATCTCTTCTCGTTGCCTTGTAGCCATTTCTTCCTAGCCCCTGGGTGCTAACAATATTATTATTAATACTAATAATATTATTTAAGTGCTTACTATGTGCCAGGCACTATACTAAGCGCTGGGGTAGATACAAGCTTATCAAGTTGGACATAGTTCCTTCCCCCTAAATAGAGCTCACAGTCTTAATCCCCATTTTACAGAAGAGGGAACTGAGGCACAGAGAGAAGTGACTTGCCCAAGGTCACCCAGCAGGCAACTAGCAGAGCCGGGAATAGAACCCGGCTCCTTCTGGCTCCCGGTCCAAACATTAGGTCACACTCGTGAATGTCTTTGCTGTCCAGGAGCTTAAGCTTCAGCAGTTTGGAAGGTTTGGGGCCATTTTTCAATGCAGTAATTCTAAACTCAGTGGTGAGTTTGAGTCAGTGACCCAGCCCACATTCTGTTCCGCACATGTTTGCTGTGATCCTTAGATCACTGAGGTCCCTGTGTTACACGGTGATGTCACCAAAAAGATGACACTCTTTAAATCATGGATTTTCCAGGATGTTTGTCTTTGGTTTGGCAGCACAAAGATGGTGTTTCTGATTATAACCTGGTGTTTGGAAGATTCCTCAACAAAAATGGGCCACACTGCTCTCAAGTTTATTCATCCCAGGCAGCCAGAAGAGTTTGTAAACAAAGACCAGAAGATAGCCAGAGTCTTGAAGAGCTTGAGAAATCTTCCCCTAAGAAGTCTGTTGGAACTATTTTGTTTAACACTGCTATTGTGGACTGTTGATTTTGTTATTTGCTATTCTTTTGTATTCCCCTGTCACTGTTCTACATGTATGCTTTCCTCCAGCCTCAGTCTGGGCAGCAGAGTAAAGTACTGATTAGAGGACTGATGATGATGATGATGATGATGGTAGGGGTATTTTTTAAGCGCTTACTATGTGCCAAACACTATTCTGAGTGCTGGGATAGATACAAGGTATTCAGGGTGTCCCTCGTAAGGCGCACAGACTTAATCGCCATTTAACAGATGAGGTAGCTGAGGCACAGAGAAGTTAAGTGATTTGCCCAAGGTCACAGAGCTGATAAGTAGCAGAACCAGGATTAGAACTCAAGACCTCTGACTCCCAGGCCCGTGCTCTTTCCACTGAGCTACGCTGAGTTGGGAGAGACAGGAGGAAGGGAGGTCAGAGGAGGATGATTCAGTAGTCAAGGCAGGATAATAAGTTTTTGGATCATCATAGGAGCAGCTTGGATGGGGAGAAAAGTGTAGATTTTAGCGATGTCGTGGGGGTTGAACCGACAGGATTTGGTGACAGATTGAATATGTGGGTTGAATAGGAAAGATGAGTCAAGGATAATGTTAAGGTTACAGGCTTGTGAGTCAGGGAGGATAATGGTGTTATCTAGAATGAAGGGAAAGAAACGGAAAGGTCGGGGTTTGGCTGGGAGATGAGGAGTTCTATTTTTGACATGTTAAGTTTGAGATGTTGGCGGGACACTAAGTAGAGATGTTCTAAAGGCAGAAGGAAATGCAAGACTAGAGAGAAGGAGGGACATGAGGTCTGGAGAGGCAGATTTGGAAATCATCTGTGTCTAGATGATAATTAAAGCTGAGAGAGCAATGGAGTTCTCCAAGGGGATGGGTATTGATGGAGACCAGAAAAGGACTCAGAACTGAGCCTTGAGGGGCTTCCATAGTTTGAGAGTGGAAGGCAGAGGAGGAGCCTGCAAAAGGTAGAGAGGAGCTGTCAGAGAGATAGGAGGGGAAACAGAAGAGGAGGGGGTCGCTGAAACCAAGCTTGGATATTTCCAGGAGAAAAAGGTGGTCCACAGTATCGAAGGCAGCAGAGAAATTCAGGAGGATTGGGATGGCCCTCTTTATATCCACCAGATGATCACTCTCAACATCTCCAAAGTCTTAGAGAAGCAGCGTGGTTCAGTGGAAAGAGCCCAGACTTGGGAGTCAGAGATCATGGGTTCATATCCCGGCTCTGCCACTTGCCAGCTGTGTGACTGTGGGCAAGTCACTTAACTTCTCGGTGCCTCAGTTACCTCATCTGTAAAATGGGGATTAACTGTGAGCCTCACGGGGGACAACCCGATTACCCTGTATCTCCCCCAGCGCTTGGAACAGTGCTCTGCACATAGTAAGCGCTTAACAAATACCAACATCATCATCATTCTTGAAGACACATCTCCTCCAAGAGGCCTTCCCAGATTAAGCCCTCATTTCCTCCTTTCCCTCTCTTTCCGGCATCATTGTTGCACTTGCATTTCATTCATTCAATAGTATTTATTGAGCGCTTACTATGTGCAGAGCACTGTACTAAGTGCTTGGAATGTACAATTTGGCAACAGATCATTTTGTACCCTTTATTCACCCCTCCCTCACTCCCACAGCACTTCTGTAAAGATCTGTAATATATATAATATACATATGCATATAATATATAATAGAGAAGCAGCATGGCTCAGTGGAAAGATCATGGACTTGGTAGTCAGAGGATGTAGGTTCTAATCCTGGCTCCGCCACTTGTGTGCTGTGTGACCTTGGGCAACCCACTTCACTTCTCTATGCCTCAGTTACCTCATTTGTAAAATGGCAGTGAAGATTGTGAGCCTCACGAGGGACAACCTGACTACCTTGAATCTACTCCAGCACTTAGAACAGAGCTTGACACATAGTAAATGCTTAACAAATACCACCATTATCATTATTTATATTAATATCTGTCTCCCCTTCTAGACAGTAAGCTTTTGGGGGGCAAGGAATACATCTACCAATTCAGTTCTATTGTTCTTTCCCTAGAACTTAGTATATTCCTCTGCACACAGTAAACACTCAATAAATATGATTGATTGATTGAGTGATTGATTAGTAGAGGCCATTGGGTTTGGCAAGAAAGAGGTCACTGGTGACCTTAAGACATTTTCTATGGAGTAAGGGGGTAGAATTCAAATTGGAGAGAGTTAAGGAGAGAACTGAAGGAGAGGAAGCAGAGACAGCAGGTGCAGACTACTCACTCAAAGAGTTTGGAGAGGACTGGTAAAAGGGAGATGGAGCGATAACTGGAGAGAGTCACCAACATTCCCTTCCCTAGATGGTAGGGAATCTACCATCTCTACATGGATGATTCCCAAATCTACCTCTCCAGCCAGAACCTCTTTCCTCCCCTGCAGTCTCACATTTCCTCCTGCATTTAGGGCATCTCTTCTTTGTGTCCTGCCAGCACGTCAAGCTTAACATGTCCAAAATAGAACTCCTCACCTTCCCACCCAAACCCGGTCCTCCCCTTGTGTTTCCCGCCAATTTAGACAACACCATTATCCTCCCTATCTGACAAATCTTAAACTTGACTCATCTCTCTCATTCAACCCACATATTCAATCTGTCACTTAAAAGTGTTGCTTCTGCCTTTATAACCACTAAAATTCACCCTTTGCTTTTCATTAAAACTGCTAATATACTGATCCAAGCACTTATCCCACTTTGACTCTCACATCAGCTTCCTTGCTGGCCTCCCTGCCCTTTCTCTCTGGTTCATTTTCCTAAAACACAGTCCACCTCTCCCCACTCCTCAAGAACCTCCAGTGGTTGCCCGTCCACCTCCCCATCAAACAGAAATTACTCATCATCAGCTTTAAAGCACTTTATCATGTCACCCCCTCTACTTTAACTTGCTGATTTCCTGCCACAGCCAAGTCTGTATAATTCGCTCCTTTAAAGCCAACCTACTCATCGCACTTAGATCTCATCTATCTCGCTGCCAACTCCTTGCCCATGTTGACCTAGAAGACCCTCCCTCTTCATATATGACAGACTACTATTCTCCCCACCTTCAAAGCCTGATTAAACTCACATCTTCTCCAAGAGACCTTCCCCAGTGAAGCCCTCCATTCTTCTACTCCCTCTCCCTTCTGAGTTGCCTACATGCTTGGAGCTGTATCCCTTTAGCAGTCCTCTTAGTCCCAAAGCTCTTATATATTTATATGTGCAAATTTATTTTTTTCATTTTAATGTCTGTTCACCATCTAGACTATAATCTCCTTGTGGAGAGGGAACTTGTCTACCTACTTTACAGTATTGTTCTTGCCTAAATGTTTAGGACAATGCTTTGAACATAGTAAACACTCAGTAAATACCATTAATTGATTGATTGAATTGCCCCAGGCCTTAGCACAGTGCTTTGCTAAATACTTTTCTTGTAAGTAAGGAATAATTCTATGTGCAGCTAAGTGCCTTCTCTTAGCTTTAAAAGATCGGGTTGTCCCATTTTGTACCTACTCCCACCCCAAGAAGAGAACTCTGAAATCAAGGTTAAGAGGTCCAAAGACCAATTTACACCTTCTTCACCTGAAACCTTGAGTACCATACAAATACTCTACTGCAATTTCCTTTATTAACTCTTCAGTTTTCAAATTTATCCAATTCCAAAAACGTTGATTCACATGAGTCCTGACTTAGAGACAATGTTATATTTCTTCATCAATCAATAAGTCATATTTATTGAGCATATACTGTGTGCAGATCACTGTACTTGGGAGAGTATAATATAACAGAGTTGGTAGACATCACTATGAAGATCAACTTGGGAATCTGGCTCAACTGCTCCAATAATGTAGTGGATAAAGCATGGGCCTGGTAGAAGGTCAAAAAAGAAAATAAATGAGATTAGCATGTTCTTTTTGGTAAAGGATTGGTATATCATTTAAACTAGGAATAGACATTCCTTCTTTTCTCGAGACTTCTATGGACGAGAGATTGTTTATTGAAGGCATAAGGGGCAGCGTGGAGATGTTGAGAACAGCGTGGCCTAGTGGATAGAGCACGGGCCTGGGAGTCGGAGGACCTGCATTTTAATCCAGGCTGTGCCTCTTGTCTGCTGTGTGACCTTGGGCAAGTCACTTTACTTCTCTGGGCCTCTGTTCCCTCAGCAGTAAAATGGGAATTAAGACTGTGAAAACATGTGGGTCAGGGACTGTGCCCAACCGATTAATTAGTATCCACCTCAATGTTTAGTACAGTGCCTGGCACATAGTAAGTGGTTAACAAATACCACAGTTGTCATTATTACAATTACAGCATCAATAGTCTCCATGGAAACCATCCCAAAACCTATAGGCCCCCAAGCACATCTGGGGGTGCTCTAAAAGTGATCACCATGGTAACTGCCATCCCTGTGACATAGACAGCATAGTTCAGACAATCAAGTGGGCAAGAAAAAGAAAATAAACCTAAAGCTAGTCTTTCTGGAGGAAGAGAAAGAAGATATAAGGAAGGCTGGCAAATGTAAAGGGGTAAATCCTAACCCTTAACATGAGGACTTCAAAAATATTGAATAACTCTAAGAGAGGGTACATATTAGCAAAATGTACACACAGGTTATTTGGGTATTAAATCAACCTCTACTGTAATCAAAATCAAAAGAAAGTAAATGTGAGTAGCATGTTGGTGTAGCATTTAAACGAGGAATAGACATTCCTTCTTGTCCCTTTTCTCGAGGTTTCTATGGACGAAAGATTATCGAAGGCATAAGGGGAGGTGTCGAGATGTTGAGAACAGCGTGGCCTAGTGGATAGAGCACTGGCCTGGTAGTCAGAGGACCTACATTTGAATCCCGGCTCTGTCACTTGTCTGCTGTTTGACCTTGGGCAAGTCACTTCACTTCCCTGGGCCTCAGTTACCTCATCTGTAAAATGGGGATTAAGACTGTGAGCTCCATGTGGGACACGGGCTGTGTCCAATAGGATTAACTTGTATCTACCCCAGCGCTTAATACAGTACCTGACCGTAGTAAGCGCTTAACAGTACCATAAAAAAAAGCATCCTGTCCCTTGTTCCTGCTCCTTTTCTTTCTTTGCCTTCTCACCTAATCCCCCATCATAATTCTTGAAATTTCTTTCCTTTGATGCTACTGACCATTTTTGCATCATGCCCTAGTTGTTCTTTCTTCTACCCAGCCACCATTAAAATATCTTGGCATAATCTTCTTTAGGTCACTGGTAGGACAGCAAGTTAGAGAGGTCAGCAGTGATAGTAAGTTCAGAGTCGCTTTCCTAATTGACATTCCCTGGCAGTTCTTCAAGATGACATGCATACTTATAAAAAGAATAGTAACTGCATCCACTCCATTCTTCGAGTTACTCTGACTGATTCTAAGGGTCCAGAATTCCTTCTTTCCTTTTTTTTTGTGTGTGTGAGACTTATGATCTTGCCTTAGCTTAATATGGGAATCCTCCCTCCTTCACTCCCTCCTTTAGTCAGTCCTCTGGAATTACGATACTATCAAGAAGCAACATGGCTCAATGGAAAGAGCCGGGGCTTGGGAGTCTGAGGTCATGGGTTCTAATCCTGACTCCGCCGCTTGTCAGCTGTGTGAGCTTGGGCAAGTCACTTAACTTCTCTGTGCCTCAGTTACCTCACTGTAAAATGGGGATGAAGGCTGTGAGCCCTACATTGACAACCTGATTACCTTGTATCTACCCCAGAGCTTAGAACAGTGCTTGGCAAATACCAACATTATTATTATTATTGTTATCAGTTTCATCCTCAAGAACGCCCCACAGGAGATAACTTTCTCATCAGAAGTTCCTTCTTAATCAACAACATTCACAAAATTAAGAGTCATGTAATAATAAGAATAATAATGATAATGATAACGAAGCATTTCTTAAACACTAACTACATGCCAAACACTGGACTATGCTCTGGAATAAATGCGTGATAGGTTGGACACAGAGGTTGAACAGGTATAGGGACACAGAGAGGTCAAGTGACTTGCCCAAGATCAGACAACAGGCCAAGTGGCAGAAGGGGGATTAGAACCCAGATCCTCTGACTCCCAGGTTCATGCTCTTTCACTAGTCCAATTGTTTCCTATATGTACTTGCTCCAATGAGTACGTTTCATCCAAAGTATGAAATCCTTTTAATTTTTCAACAAAATAAATGCCTGAAAAAATCATTTAGGACTAGCATTAAGGTTAAGCAAGGGATCTCCTTAAAACTTTGGCAAGAGATGCATAGATTGATGTGTTATATCAGTTCTTTAACAGTAGATGGTTGGAAATACTGAAGCTTGATTTTTCAAATCCTCACAGGCTACCTAGCCCTTCCATATTTCTTTCTCTACCAACTGTTTAGTCCAATGTTCTACATTTCGTATGAGCACAACAAATACTATTGATTTGATTATCAGATATTTGTGACTCTAAATGGAAAATATTAATTTTCTTCTTGATCTTATTCTTTACTTCTCTCTCTTTCAATCAATCAATCAATCCGTCCATCAATTGCATTTGTCGAGAGCTTATTCTGGGCAGAGCTCTGTACTACAGAATTAGTATACTTGAACCTTATCTCTAAGAAGTTTACAATTTCTCAGGGGAGACAGACACTAAAATAAAATAGAATTTGCAGGAAACAACAGAATAAAAAGATATGAACATAAATTCAGTGGTTGAGGGGAGTGATTACTCACAGTTTTAGGTAACAGAGAAGTGTGGAAGAGAAGCAGTGAGGCCTAGTGGAAAGAGAACAGAGGACTTGGGTTTTGACTCCATCAGTTGTCTGCTATGTGACTTTGGAGAAGTCACTTCATTTCTCTGCACCTCAGTTACCTCAGCTGTAAAATGGGGATTAAGACTATGAGCCTCTTGTGGAACATGGACTGTGTCCAACCTGATTGTTTTGTAACTATCCCGGGGCTTACTACAGTGCCTGATTTATAGTAAATGTTTAGCAAATATCCTTTTAAAAATTTGCAGTTAAGGGGGCTATAGGTTGGGAAGATGTGAGATTCATCAGGGAGGAAATTCTGGGAGAGATTTGATTTTAGAAGGACTTTGAAGATTGGGAGAGTATTGGTTTGCTGGATGTTGAGTGAGGGGGAATTCCAGGCAGGAGGGAGGGCATGAGCAAGCTGTTGATGGTGAGAGTGATGAACATGAGACAGAGTGATTTAAGAGACAAGAAGCAGGAGAGCTGGGGTGTAGTAGGTGTGAAGTAGGTGTGTAGTAGGTGTGAAGTAAGAAAGGACAAATATGGGGGAAGACAACTGATTGGATAATTTAAGGCCAAAAGATTTTTGAAGCAGAGAGGAATGGGCAATCCTTGTAGGTTTTTAACTCCCCAGACTTTGGAAAATGTAGATTGCAGATGAGAAAAGATCTGATTTATTTTATGTATTTGGCAGTCTTTTATTTCACCTTAGCATTTTATTTCATGGCTTCTTATGTGCCTGTCTTCATTCACCTCTCCCCACTCTTATTTTTAGATCGTGAGCCCTTGAGTCAGAGGCCATGTCTAATTCCCAGCTTTGTATTTATTTCCTAGTGCTTAGTACAGTGCTCCACACAGACTAAGTGCTTAATAAATAGTATTAATATTATTCCTATGGAATACAAAGATGGGTGGGGTAAACCTAGATTCTGTGCGTGATGAGTAAAAGTTTTTGTTTGAAGAGTGAACAGAACATTGGTTTATTTATCCCAGTACTGAGAATGAGGAGACCTGCTTGTTCTGAACAACATTTTGCTATGTGGTCCTCCAGGGTGAAATTTATCAGCAAAAAATCATTTGCAAAGAAGAGAAAGCAGTTTCACCAGCCTGCCATGCATTATATCAGGGTGTCTTCCCAAAATTGCAGGTGTTCCTAAACTGCTTTAGAGATAATAAGTGAAAATCAAACAAATTCAAATTGGTTTCATTAAGCCCTTAATGTAGATCACTACTCAAAACAGCAACTATCAACAAGATCGGAAACTTTGAAAAAAAAGGCAAACTTCTGGATACTGAACTAAAATGTCCACAACCGGTAAATTAGGATTTCTATTTATGCTGGGGATGAGACATTCATCACAGAAAAATACCCTTTACGTCTTATCAAATCCACCAAAAAGTTAGATTCATCTTAATAGTAACTGTGATATTTGTTCAGTAAACAGTACAAGCAGATCAGACGGTCCATGCTTTAAATGGTGATCACAGTCTTAGGGGGAGGACAGGTATTAATATCCATTTTACAGATGAGAAATCTGAGGTGTAGAGAAGTGAAGGTCACCCAGTTGTCAGGTGGAGGAGCTGGGATTAGAACTCAGGTCTGCTAAACTCCCAGTCCTGTGCTTTTTCCACTAGGCCACACTGATTCTTGTGCGTTGGGTCTGGAAACAGGGTAGGAAAGAGGAAATAGAAGGGGAAGGAAGTTCTAAAGGAGGATTTCGCTGAGCTGCACTAACCCTTTTCCATAGTATCCCATGGGCTTCATCCAAAGAGAACCAGGTGGTCTCTCTTTCACGAAACAAGCTCCCTATAAAATGGCACAAGATGGCCAAAACTCTTCCAAAATCCCCTTGGCCAACTATTTGGGGAGGCCAAATAAAATATCTCACAGCACAGAGCCAATAAAATCATGATGTGATGCCTCACAAATCCGCAAAGAAAGCACTTTCCACCCCAAGCACTTCAAAGCAGCTTCACATTTGGCAGTGAGAAGGGACAATGGGTGAGAGAGTTTTTTTGTTTTGTTTTGTTTTGCTATTGTTTTCAGCATGAAAACTTAGATCAGTGTTTCCTCCAGTTCCTGAATAGGAGACAAAAATTGAAGGGGTGAGAGTGACCAAGTAGGGGGTCTCTCTCTTGAAGCCAAGTCTGATTATTCCGCAATAGGTATTTACCTAATCTCCCTCCACTCCCCCCTTCTTTTTTTTAATGAACTAGAAAAATGACATAACAGAGACAACGAGTAGCAGACTTAGAGACCTGAAGAAAAATAGTTCTCCAAGAAGCAGAAAGTCAACACATGTAAATTATAACTGTCGGCCTTTGGAGTAGGTATCAGGATCATTCGCTTACAAAGTATTACTCACTTATACCCTCATGTCTGGTCTAGAGAAGTCGATTCCCCCTAAACATTCATTTCTTCCCTTTCAACTGAGGCTTGGTGAGACAGAAGCCGACACTATCTGGAAAGGAAGGATTGATTTAAGCAGTTTCAAAGCACGATCTAGTCACCTCTACTTTTCAACCAATACCATGCGAAGGGAGAGTTAACCTCAGAAATTATTACCTTAGACTCTCGATCCTCCTTCCAAAAAAAAAGTGTGGGGGGGGGAGAGGCTCATATTAGGGGTTGAAGATAAGAAAGATTTATGAACTCCTGAGTGGAGAAGAACAACTAGTTGGGAGAGAAAGGGAGTAAGGGAGAAAGAAGGAAAGTTATAGAGGGATAGAAGAAAAGAGGGGGTGTTAGGGGGAGTGGTATGTGGTAAAGAGGAAATCTGGGGAAGGAGAGAGAAGAGAGAGGGAGAGAGAGCGAGAGAGCTTGCTATTTAGGCAGCATTGAAGCATTCACATCTTCTTCTCATTCTGTTGTTCACTAAACACCACAAAAGGGCTTTTGTGTCCCAAGACTGAATTTCCACAATGATCTGTGCTGATCTAACTCCCATTACTCCGGACGTTAACAGCTGCAGGGCACCAGTAAATCCCAGTAAACCCTAACCCCTCCTCTCCTCCCCCTTTCCCCCCAGAAGTTGCAAACTCTTCATCCCCCTCCCCACTTCCCCCACGAAGAATCCCCCTTTTGAGCAGATGGAGGAGAGGGAGAGGGAGGAGAAGGGGGGCGCGGGGGGGCAGAG
This sequence comes from Ornithorhynchus anatinus, assembly GCF_004115215.2. Lineage (NCBI taxonomy): Eukaryota > Metazoa > Chordata > Mammalia > Monotremata > Ornithorhynchidae > Ornithorhynchus > Ornithorhynchus anatinus. The sequence goes on along the minus strand of NC_041730.1, from coordinate 129,112,887 downwards.
GGAACTTTCCAAGTTGTTTGGATTGCAGGAAATGGCACATCCGAGCGACCCACTGGATCTGGGAAAGGAGGCGGAGGAGCCAGAGGGGAGGAGAGAAGGAAGGGAAAGAATAGGAGGAGGAAGAGGAGGAGGAGGAGAAAAGGTGGAGGGGAAAGAAGGGAGGGAGCAAGAAGGGCAGAGAGGAGGCCAAGAAGAGAGCAGGGGAGAGAAGAGTGGAGGAAGAGGTGCGTCTGGAGGGGAGGAGGCTGTCTGGGCTGTCTGTCCCTCCAGGACAGAGCGCTTCTCTTCCCCTAGCTTCTCCTCCGCTAGCCTTGCTGGTCCAGGGGGAGGGAGATGCGGCTTCTGGCCCTGGCCGGAGTTTTCCTGCTGGCCCGGGATCCGCAGTCAGGTAAGGGAGCCATGGGGGAGGCTGGGGGGGCTGGGGGAGGCCGGAGAGGATAGGGGAGGCTGGGGGAGATCCGGGGGAGGCTGAAAGGGATGGGGGAGGCTGGGAGGATGGGGGGTTGGGGGAAGATCTGGGGAGGATAAGAGAGATAGGTGAGGCTGGGGGGGATGGGGGAGGCTAAGGGTGATCCGGGAGGCTGGGGGAGATCTGGGGGAGATGGGGGAGGCTGCATGGATAGGAGAGGCTGGGAGACCTGGGGGAGGCTGGCATGGATAGAGGAGACTGGGAGGCAAGGGGGGAGGCTGAGGATCTGGGGGAGGCTCGGGGGCTGGGAAGCTGGGAGTTGGCAGGAGGGATCTGGAGTAGGTTGGAGGGGCTGAGAAGGGGCAGAAGAGCGGGGTGTATGGGGAAGGGTCAGGCCGAGCCCAAGGCAGAGGGTTCTGGTGATTTTGGACCCGAGTGGCCGGCCAACCTTGGGAACTGAGGCTCGGACTCCTGGGACAAGAGGCTACGCCATCCTCTAAAACTGCCAGAGGAGGTTGGAAGAGTCAGGAGGGGTGGCAGAGGGGAGGTGGGAGAGGGGAGGAACTTTCAGACCCCCTCCCCAGCCCCCCAAAACCCATGCTCTCTCAGCCCCCCAACGCCCTCCTGTCTCCCACTCCCAAAATAATAATTATAATAATAATTGCAATAACAATGGTATTTGTTAAGTGCTTCCTATGTGCCAGGCACTGTCCTAAGTTCTGGGGTGGATACAAGCAAATTGGGATGGACACAGTCTCTGTCCCACTTGGGGCTCACAGCGTCAATCCCCATTTTACAGATGAGGTAACTGAGACACAGTGAAGTAAAGTGACTTGCCCAAGGTCACACAGCAGACGAGTGGCGGAGCCGGACACACACCAGCCGTCTCCCCAAGACTCCCAGACCTTCCCGCTCTGCAAGAGCCCACCTCCTTCCAGGCCTCCCAACACCTCCTCCCTCCCTGCTCCCCAGACAAATCATATTTGTTCCCCCCGTCCTGGATCAGGATTAAGGGAAGGGACGCATGCCCCTGAACCCCCATAGACTCCTCGGTCCTACGGGTCAGAGGGAAAGAGGGCGAGAAATCCCTAATTCCCATCTCAAGCAGAGCCAAAGTTCTTCACCCACACAGTAGATAGAGATGGGGCGAGGATCCTCACCGCAAAAGAACAGGAGGTCTCCCATCAAGGAAGCGTGGGTGCCTCCTTTACAATGTGTTTTCAGGACTTTGGTTTCATCTGCCAAACCCAGACAGATGCTGTGGCATGGGACCCTCTTGTAATCCGAGCTGCTGCCTCTCCCTTTCATTTATTTATTTATTTGTTCTTTTGGCTTCCCCCATTCTCCCTCTTTCCACTTTCCTCCTCCTGTTTTGAACAGTGCACTATTTAGAGAGTAGTTACTGTCTACTTGGGGGAAGCCTCCACCAAGCTTGTGTGTGAGCTCCTTGGCTGGGGAGAAAAAGCTGGGAGAAAAAGTGTTATTCAGGCACTTGGCAAGGCAGAGAAAAACTTGTAGTTCTCCAAAGTCTACCAGGAGCTGCTTCTCTGTTCTTTTAGGAAAAGTGGGTCAGGGGGCCGCTCCCGGGATGGTTCACATAGATTATTCAAACTGAGATAGTTGTGCCTTTTCAAACCTTCTCCAGACAGGAAGAAAAACAAGACTGAATTAGGAATTGTGCTTAACAATCTTAATAGGAATGGATGTTTACTCCCACGGTTCAATCACGTTTTCTTCTCTTAGTCATTCAGTAGACATCTATTTTGATTTTTCACCGCCGTTGGTCTCTAGTCTTTGCACTCATTTGGGTGGGTGAAACTAAGCTCATCTTCCAGTTTCGTGTTAAGTCGCGTTAAGCATTTGCATCGCTTGTTGGCTTTCAGTGTCTGATCTCTCGAAAACTTAATAAGAACAAATCAGGTTTTTGTTCCAAATGCCGGAAACTTTGCATTGTGCATTAACTTTAGGTAGATAATCGGGTTAATAATGTTCCTCTGAATAGCTTTAGATAATTGTATTAAGAATCTGCGCCAGTCCGAGTCCTTTTGCTGCTTTATCAGTAAGTAACAGGACAGTGGACTTTTCATTAGTCCTTCCAGACTTCTAGGGATATCGAAATCGAGAAGTGATAAGGACAGAGTGCTTTAGTTAAAATGTGAAAATGATCCGACTAAAGCCGGGTAGTCTTCCCTTACAGAGAGAGGCTTTCATGTTGGTTGTGCAACTCTCTAATGTAACAGCCTTAATACTGCCTGGCATTGCTTCAGCAAAATCACTTAATTTCAAAGGACTTTGGCACATATGTCACTATTGAAATGTAGCCACCTCTGAGGCCTAGGGCAGCGGCCAACTTGAACACTGTCTGCAGAAGGGGAGAGGCAGGTAAAGATGTCAGAAAGTATTCGTTACCCTCGTTAAGAGTGCACAGGGATACTTCCCGAGCCCTTACTGAGCCTCACTCTGTGAAACATTAGTTTAATGGAATTCGACACGTTCCCCCAGAATGATGAGAGATAACCGGAATTTAAAACCTCTGTCACTGGAACGGGATAATGCAGGACTGAGGGAAGGGAAGAGTTGGCAACTGTCTGAGGAAGTTGGGTTGTGTATGTTATTGCGCTTTTGTCCAGCAAACCGGGTAAATGCACGCAGCTGCAGGAGAACAACTGACCTTTCCCTAGTCCTTTGCTAGACTGTAAGCTTGCAGTGAGCAGGGAATGTGTCTACCAACTCTGGTGGACTGTACTCTCCCACACACTTAGTACAGTGCTCCGCACACAGTAAGGACTCAAGTAAATACAAATGATGAAATGACAGCTGCTTAGTGTAGTGGATAGAGTACGGGCCTGGGAGTCAGAAGGTCATGCCTTCTAATCTCGGCTCCGCCACCTGTCTGCTCTGTGACCTTAGGCAAGTCACTTCACTTCTCTGTGCCTCAGTTACCTCATCTGTAAAATGGGGAATAAGACTGTGAGCCCTATGCAGGATAGGGACTGTGTCCCACTCGATTCACTTGTAACAATAATAACGGTGGTATTTGTTAAGCACTTCCTATGTGTAAACCACCGTTCTAAGCGCTGGGGGGATACAAGGTGATCAGGTTGTCCCACGTGAGGCTCACGGTTTTAATCCCCATTTTACAGATGAGGTAACTGAGGCACAGAGAAGCGAAGTGACTTGCCCAGAGTCACACACCTGGCAAGCGGTGGAGCCGGGATTAGAACTCATGACCTCTGACTCCCAAGCCCGGGCTCTTTCCACTGAGCCACGCTGCTTCTCACTTGTATCCACCCCAGTGCTTAGTACAGTGCCTGGCACAGAGTAAGCGCTTATCAGATATCACTGTTATGATTATTATTATTATTATTGACTTTCACAGGCTGGTTTCCTCATAATAATAATAATGTTGGTATTTGTTAAGCACTTACTATGTGCAGAGCACTGTTCTAAGCACTGGGTTAGATACAGGGTAATCAGGTCGTCCCACGGGAGGCTCACAGTTAATCCCCATTTTACAGATGAGGTAACTGAGGCACAGAGAAGTTAAGTGACTTGCCCACAGTCACGCAGCTGACAAGTGGCAGAGCCGGGAGTCGAACCCATGACCTTCGACTTCCAAGCCCAGGCTCTTTCCACTGAGCCACGCTGCCTCTCAGCCACGCTGCTTCTCATGCAGCTCTGAAGGCTTTAGGAGAGTTGACATAGGAGCATCCACGAAGCCACTAATGTCTAGGGGAGCAATTCTAATTGCCACCCTTATTTGTGGCATTCGTTAAACGCTTTCAGTGCCAGGTACTGAACCTTAAGTGCTGGGTTTTAACACAAGCTAATCAGGTTGGACATAGTCCATATCTTACATGGGGCTCAGAGTCTTAATTCCTATTTTATAGATGAGGTAACTGAGGCACAGAGAAGGTGCGACTCACACAGGGTCATGCAGCAGACAGGTGGCCAAACCAGGGTAAGAACTCAGGTCCTCTGACACCCAGGACTGGGATCTTTCCATCAGCCGTACTGTTTTCCCTAAAAGAAGCCACTCCCCTTTATCTGGGATGGAAAACTATTATTCCCTCTGAAGCTCTAAAGAAGGCATTGTTGCCTCCAATCACCCCTTCAGTCAGTCATATTTTTTGAGCGCTTACAATGTGCAGGGCACTGTACTAAGCACTTAGGAGAGTACAACATGTCAAATATAGCAGGTACATTCCCTGCCCAAAATGAGCTCAGTCTAGAAAACTTTCAAGCCCAGAAAGGAGCCCTTAAAGACCTCCCGTACGTGCATCCCTGTTTCCATTCCTCCCACTGTTTTTCTCTCCTTTCCTTGCTCGTCCTTTCTCCCTTTCCCATTTTCCTTCTTGCTCCATCTTCTGATGGGACAGAAGATACTCTAGCTATTCAACTACCAGAAGAGAAGAGAGAAACGATTCCCTCGGTGGGCAGCATTGGGACTAGATGGAAGCATGCTTCAACCACTGCTGCCGGTGACTACATTCATAATATATCTGGTGCACAATCAAACCCGGTAATATTTTAATGGGACTCAATCAGCCTGGACCCACAGTTAGTAATCATCAAGGTGAATGGAAATCGATTGAGGGAATGACAAGGCTAAACTCTGGAATAATCCTGCTCTGGACAAGATCTGAGATTCCCAGGATAGACGACTTGGAATATAAACGGAAAAAAAAAAAAAACTACCAAAAAATCCCCCAAAACTTGGCAGATAAACCATGAAACTGGAGCTTATTAAGATTGTGAGGCCAATTTGGGGCAGGGACTGTGTCCACACGATTTGCTTTTATCCATCCCGGTGTTTCGAACAGTGCCTGGCCCATAGTAAGCACTTAACAAATACCATAATTATTATTATTTTAACTGGCAACAAAGAAAAATATGTTACCTGTATTTTAAACTTATTTGAAATGCGTATGTTTAACTTTGACTCTTTGCAACCTTATTTGCCTCTCTACTTTTATTTATCAGATCTCCAGCCAGACCGAAAGGGCAAAAAAGCAGTTACCACTGAGAAACCAATTGAAATAATGATAATGGTATTTGCTGAGCACTTACTCTGTGCCCTGCACTGTTCTAAGCGCTGGTGTAGATACAAGGTAATCAGGTTGTCCCACGTGGGGCTCACAGTCTTAATCCCCATTTTACAGATGAGGTAAATGAGGCACAGAGAAGTGACGTGGCTAGCCCCAGGTCACACTGCAGACACGTGGTGGAGTCAGGATTAGAACCCACGTCCTCCCACTCCCAAACCGAGGCTCTTTCCACTTAGCCACGCTGCTTAAGTAGAGTGAATGAAGAAACCAATTATACACCCTCCCCCGCAGTACAGAACACATTTCCAATTTTCCTCTCAAAAGTTTGTGATGACTTGTTTGCTTCTAAGGGCAGAATTCCAGTTCACATTGGGGAGTTAGATTTTTGGCTCTCTCTGCTTATTCTGGTCCCTATAAACACTCTCCTCATTTCGTGCAATTTTAATGGGAAAAGCCTGGGGAGGAAAGACTGAACTGCAGCATCGGTCCGCTCTAGTTTTCTTGTCCAACTTTCCTTATGGCAAACAGGGAGTGGTTTCTGGAGCGTCAGTTCTGTCCCCCAGCTGCTGGGTTTCCTGAAGGTTCTCAAATACCAAACTCGCGGGGCAGGTAGAGGAATTGTAGACGTGAGGGTTTTAGGAGGCTTAAAATACTAATTGGGGAATTTATTTATGTGCTAAGCGTTGGGGTAGATAAAATGTAATCGGATAGGGACAGTCTGTGTTCCACACAAAAGGCTCACAGTCTAGGAGAGGGTGAGAACTTGGAAGCAGTGTGGCCTAGTGGAAAGAGTGCAAGCCTGTGAGTCAGAGGACTCGGGTTCTAATTCCTCTTGGCCACTTGTCTTCTGTGGGACCTTTGGTTGTTCAAGTCCCAACTTTTCTGTGCCTCAGTTATCTCATCTGTAAAATGGGGAGTAAAATTGTGAGCCTTATGTGGGACAGGGACTGTGGCCAACCCGATTAGCTTTCATCTACCATTTAAAAACAAACAAACAAACAAACAAATAAATAAATAAACACCAAACAAATAAATAAGAGATATTTTGTCCTCATTTTTCAGACAAAGAAACTGAGGGATAGAGAAGCAGCGTGGCTCAGTGGAAAGAGCATGGGCTTTGGAGTCAGGGGTCATGAGTTCGAATCCCAGCTCTGCCATTTGTCAACTGTGTGACTGTGGGCAAGTCACTTAACTTCTCTGTGCCTCAGTTACCTCATCTGGAAAATGGGGACTAAGACTGTGAGCCCCACGTGGGACAACCTGATTCCCCTGTGTCTACCCCAGCGCTTAGAACAGTGCTCTGCACATAGTAAGCGCTTAACAAATACCAACATTATTATTAAGTTGAATGATCTGAACACAGTCGCAAAGCAGGCAAGTGGTAGAGCCAGGATTTTTTATTTCATGGTATTTCTTAAGTGCTTACTAACATGACAGGCCCGATACTAAACACTGGGGTAGATACAAGCTAATCAGGGTGGACACAGTCCAGGTCTCAGCTGGGGCTCACAGTCTTAATCTCCATTTTACACTTGAGGTAACTGAGGCATAAACAAGTTAAGTGATTTGCCCAAGGTCACATAGCAGACAAGCAGACAAGTAGTAGAGAAGCAGCGTGGCTCAGCGGAAAGAGCCCAGGCTTGGGAGTCAGGGGTCATGGGTTCGAATCCCAGCTCTGCCACTCGTCAGCTGTGTGACTGTGGGCAAGCCACTTAACTTCTCGGTGCCTCAGTTACCTCATCTGTAAAATGGGGATTAAGACTGTGAGCCTCAGGTGGGACAACCTGATTACCCTGTATCTACCCCAGCGTTTGGAACAGTGCTCTGCACATAGTAAGCGCTTAACAAATACCAACATTATTATTATTATTATTATTAAGTGTGCTTGTAAGAGAGGCTGTGTGGTGCAGTAGGAGATTTGCAGCCCTGGAAGTCGGAGATCTCAGCTTCTAGACCTGCCTCTGCCGCTTGTTACCTTGTGGCCTTGGACGTCACTTAACCTTCCAGTGCCACAGTTTTCCCATCTGTAAAATGGGGATAATAATACCTGAACCCTACAAGGACAATCTGGGAAGCCAATTAAAATAACTAATGCAAGGGGCTTTGGCAATAAAAGCACCAAATAGAAAGAGGAGCAGTATGGCTTAGTGGAAAGAGCATGGGCTTGGGAGTCAGAGGACGTGGGTTCTAATTCTGGCTCTGCCACTTGTCTGCCAGGAGACCTTGGGCAAGTCGTTTAACTTCTCCGTGTCTCAGTTACCTCATCTGTAAAACGGGGATTAAGACTGGGAGCCTCATGTGGGACAACCTGATTGCCTTGTTTCTACCCCAGTGTTTAGAACAGTGCTTGGCAAATAGTAAGTGCTTAACAAATACCATCATTATTATTATTCATACTATTACCTGTGGATAAAGCATGGGCCTGAGAGTCAAAAGGACCTGGGTTCTAATCCCAGCCCTGCCACTTGTCTGCTGTGTAAACTGTGAGCAAGTAATTTAATTTATTTTAATTTACCTCATCTGTAAAACAGAGATTAAGACTGTGAGCCCCATGTGGGAAAGGGACTGTATTCATTCATTCAATAGTATTTATTGAGCACTTACTATGTGCAGAGCCCTGAACTAAGCGCTTGGAATGAACATGTCGGCAACAGATAGAGACAGTCCCTGCCGTTTGACGGGCTTACGGTCTAATCGGGGGAGACGGACAGACAAGAACTGTACCCAGCCTGATTAGCTTGTATAAACCCCAGTGCTTAGGACAGTGTCCGGCACATCGTAATTGCTTAACAAATACCATAATAAAAGAAAAAAAAATTGGCAGAGCTGGAATTAGAACACAGGTCTCTTGACTCCTAGTTCTGAGCGTTTTCCATCAGGTCACAGTGCTTCTCTCGCTAACCTGGGTAGCTCTGCTGTTCCTATAGAACGAGCCCAACATAAAAATTACCCAGGGTGAGCCTCCCTTTTCCTCTGCTCCTCCTCCCCTCCCCATCACCCCTACTCCCTCCCTCTGCTCTACACCCCTCCCCACCCATTCATTCATTCATTAGTATTTATTGAGCGCTTACTATAGTAAGCGCTTGGAAAGTACAATGCGGCAACAGAGAGGGACAATCCCTACTCAACAATGGGCTCAGTCTAGAAGGGGGAAGACAGACAACCAAAAAGTAGACAGTCATCAATAGCATCAAAATAAATAGAATCATAGATATATACATCATCAATAAAAAAAATAGAATAATAAATATGTAAGCGCTTAGCAAATACTTAACAAGCACATAGTAAGTGCTTAACAGATACTATAATTATTATTACTATGTGCAGAGCACTGGACTGAGCACTTGGAATGTACAGTTCAGCAACAGATAGAGACAATCCCTGCCCAATGACGGGCTCACAGTCCAATCGGGACTGTGTACCCCACAGCACTTGTGTATATATGTACATATTTATTATTCTATTCATTTTACTAATGATGTATATATCTATGATTCTATTCATTTTGATGTTATGACTGTCTACTTTTTGATTGTCTGTCTTCCCCCTTCTAGACTGAGCCCATTGTTGAGTAGGGATTGTCTCTATCTGTTGCCGAATTGTACTTTCCAAGGGCTTAGTACAGTGCTCTGCACACAGTAAGCACTCAATAAATATGAATGAATGAATAAATTGGGAGACCTGAGGTTTACCACTAATTCTGCCAGTAGGGAAATCCTTTCTGTGGCTATCCCGTGATTAGAGAAGGTTTGTGATGGGGAATGACACATACACCATTCTGCAGGGTGGAGAGGTCCAGCAGAAATTCTAAAAAAAAAATAGTTGGCTAATGTGAGTGGCAAATCAATCAATTTTAATTAATGAGCACTTCCTGTGTGCAGAGGACTGTAATAAGCAATTGGGAGAAAACAGTAGAACAGAATCGGTAGTTATGTATCGTGCCCCCAAGGAGCTTACAGTCTAGAGGGGGAGACAGACATGATTATTAATAAATAAATACATTTCAGATATTTATGGAATTGCTGGGGGGGTGAGGGTGCGGTGACTCATGGGTGAAAATTCAAGTGCAGGGAACAAGTCAGCATTCATTACCAAGCCAAAGGCCACAGTGGCACTCTGCCGCAGTCACTCGGCCTGTAAATGGGTCCTAGAAGGGCACGTGAAAGTAGATCTTTTGTGTATTCTGTACTTTGCTGCATCCCTGCCTGCCAACACGCTCGTTGCACTCTGTGCCTCAGCAGGGACACGAGTAGCCAGGGCAGGAGACAGTCAGTGACTCTCCCCACAACCTTCAAAGCCTTACTGAAGGCACTTCACCTCCAAGAGGCCTTCCCTGATTCAGCCCTCCTTCCCTCTTCTCTCACGCCCTTCCACATCACCCTGACTGGCTCCCTTTATTCTGGCTTCCGTCCCCTTCGCTCCATTCATTCATTCAATGGTAGTATTTATTGAGCGCTTACTATGTGCAGAGCACTGTACTAAAGCGCTTGGAATGAACAAGTCGGCAACAGATCGAGACGGTCCCTGCCGTTTGACGGGCTTACGGTCTAATCGGGGGAGACGGACAGACGAGAACAATGGCTCCACTGAAACCTCCCTCTCAGAGGTCACTAATGATCTCCTTTCTGACAAATCCAACAGCTCCTACAACATCCTAATCCTCCTTGACCTCTCAGCTGTCTTTGACCCAGTGGATCATCTCCTTCTGGATAAGTTCTCCAACCTTGGCTTCACTGACTGTCCTCTCCTGGTTCTCCTCTTATCTCTCTGGCCCTTCATTGTCAGACTCCTTCATGGGCTGCTCCTCCCCCTCCCAACCACTGTCTGTAAGGTTTCCTCAAGGCTCAGTTCTTGGTCCCCTTCTATTTTCCATTTACACTCACTCCCTGGGAGAAATCATTAGGTCCCACAGCTTCAACTACCATTTGTATGCGGATGTCACCCAAATCTAAATCTCCTCCCCTGTTCTCTCTCCCTCCCTCTGGGCTGACATCTTCTCCCGTCTTCAGGACTTCTCTATTTGCATGTCCTCCTGGCCACCTCAAACTTAACAAGTCCAAGAAAGAGTTCCTTATCTTCCCTCCCAAACCCTGTCCTCTCCAGAACTTTCCCGTCACTGAAGACAGCACAACCAACCAACCAACCAACATCTCACAAGTCTGTAACTTTGGTGTCATCCTTGAGTCCTCTCTCTCATTCACTCCATATATCCAATCTGTCACCAAATCCTGTCTCGCTTTCACAGCATTGCCAAGATCCATCCTTTCCTCTCCAGCCAAACCTTACCACATTAGCACAGTCACTCATCCTACCCTACTTAAAACTCACCTCCTCCAAGAGCCCTTCCCAGACTGAGCTCCCCTTCTCCCTCTACTCCCTCTACCGCCCTCCCTTCACCTCTCCGCAGCTTAACCCTCTTTTCCCCCGATTTCCCTCTGCTCCTCCCCCTCTCCCTTCCCATCCCCTCAGCACCGTACTCATCTGCTCAACTGTATATATTTCCATTACCCTATTTATTTTGTTAATGAAATGTACATCGCCTCGATTCTATTTAGTCGCCATTGTTTTTACGAGATGTTCTTCCCCTCGACTCTATTTATTGCCATCGTTCTCGTCTGTCCTTCTCCCCCGATCAGACCGTAAGCCCGTCAAACGGCAGGGACTGTCTCTATCTGTTGCCGACTTGTTTATTCCAAGCGCTTAGTACAGTACTCTGCACATAGTAAGTGCTCAATAAATACTATTGAATGAATGAATGAATCTAGATTACTGCATTAGTCTCCTTTCTGAGCTGTCAACCTCTTGCCTCTCCCCACTTCAGTCCATACTTCACTCTGCTGCCCAGATTATCTTTCTACATAAACATTCAGGACATGTCAACCCCTTTCTCAAAAATCTCCCGTGGTTGTCTTTCTACCTCCATATCAAACAAAAACTCCTCACTACTGGCTTTAAACCTCTCCATCCACTCGCCCCCTCCTACCTTACCTCACCTCATTTCTCTCCTTCTACATCCCAGCTCACACACTCTGCTCCTCTGGTGCTAACTTTCTCACTAGGTCTCGTTCTGGCCTGCCGACTCCTGACCCCGTACTACCTCTGGCCTGGAATGCTCTCCCTCCTCACATCTGCAAACAATCACTTTCCCCCCCCTTCAAAGCCCTACTGAAGGCTCACCTCTTCCAAGAGGCCTTCCCAGACTAAGCCCCACTTTTTCTCAGTGCCCACTCCCTTCCACGTCACCCTGACTTGCTCTCTTTGCTCTTTTCCTCCTCCCCACACCACAGCGCTTATATATAAATGTATATATATATAATTATATTAATTTATATTGATGCCTGTTTACTTATATTAATGTCTGTCTCCCCCCTCTAAATTGTGAGCCCGTTATGGGCCGGGATTGTCTCTCTTTATTGCTGTATTGTACTTTCCAAGTGCTTAGTACAGTGCTCTGCACACAGTAAGTGCTCAATAAATACGATCGAATGAGTGAATTAATTATTTAATATTCATCCCCCCTTTCCAGCCCCATAGCATTTATGTACATATCTGTAATTTATTTATATTAATGTCTGTTTCCCCCTCTAGAATGTAAGCTCATTGTGGGAAGGGATTGTGTCTGTTTGTTATATTGTACTCTCCCAAACACTTAGTAAAGTGCTCTGCTCACAGTAAGTGCTCAGTAAATACAATTGAATGAACGAAGCTGAAATAAAAGTGCTACTTATAAAGACATCTAGTACCAGATCTATTTCAACCGGGGTCCATTTAATCTTTCATTTGTTCAGTTACATTTAATGAGCACTTACTGTGTGTAGAGAACTTTATTAAGCTCTTGGAAAGTACAATACAGCAATAAAGAGAGGCAATCCCTGCCCACCTTGGGCTCACCCCGGCTCTGCCACTTGTCTACTGTGTGACTTTGGCTAAGTCACTTCACTGGGCCTCAGTTACCTAATCTGTAAAATGGGAATTGAGACTATGAGCCTCACGTGGGACAGCGACTGTGCCCAACCCGATTTGATTGCATCTACTCCAGTGCTTAGTACAGTTCCTGGCACACGTAAGCACTTAACAAATGCCATCATTTCTATTAGTATTATTATTACGATGGCTAAGAGGATGTTATTGCTATTCTCACTGGTGCGGGTCCAGGGGAGTGATGGCAGAGGAATCACACTTTCTTGCTCTCCCTTCCTCTTCCTCCTCCTTCCTCTCCTCTCCACCCTGCCCTGCCCCTCCAAGTCACTGAGGCATGAGTTCAAATCAACCTAGCTAGCCATTTCCCCAATCTTCCTAAAATCTAATAATTGTAATGATAGTATTTGTTAGGTCCTATCTGCCAAGTATTGAACTAAACACTTTAGGCACAAGTTAATCATTAGGGAAGCAACATGTTCTAGTGGATAGAGCTTGGGTCCGGGAGTCAGAAGAACCTGGGTTCTATTCTGAGTTCTGCCACTTGAATGCTGTGTGACCTTGGGCAAGTCACTTCTCTGGGTTTCAGTTACCTAATCTGTAAAATGGGGATTACGACTGTGAACCCCTTGTTGGACATGGACTGTGTCCAACCTGATTAGCTTATATCTACCTCAGCGCTTAGAACAGTGCCTGGAACATAGTAAATGCTTAACAAATATAGTACCACCCCCCAAAACCCCCCCAAAAACCTGATTACCTTGTATCTACTCCAGCACTTAGAACAGGGTCTGAGAGTCAGAAGAAGCTGGGTTCTATTCTGAGTTCTGCCACTTGTATGTTGTGTGACCTTGGGCAAGTCACTTCACTTCTCTGTGCCTCAGTTCCCTCATCTGTAAAATGGGGATGAAGACTGTGAGCCCCACGTGGGGCAACCTGATTCCCCTGTGTCTACCCCAGCGCTTAGAACAGTGCTCTGCACATAGTAAGCGCTTAACAAATACCAACATTATTATTAAGATGATCAGGTTACTTACAGTCCCTGTCCCTCATGGTGCTCACTGTCTAAGTAGGAGAACGAGTATTGAAGGAAGAGAAAACTGAGGCACAGAGTAGTTAGGTGAGTTACCGAAGGTCATACAATAGGCAAGTGGCAAAGCCCACATTAGAACCCAGATCCTCTGACTCCCAGGACTGCGCTTTTTTTGCTAGGCCACGCTTTACCCAGTGAAAACTCTGAAAAAAAAGAAAGAATAGATGTATTATAGGAAAAATGCTTTCTTCTCTAAAATTGAATTTGGACATTACTGACCCTTCCCTTGCCTCAAAACTAACTTCACTTTCCCCTTCAAAGTGCTTCCTGCTACCCAACACCTGTTGAACACTGATAAAGCGCATCACTAGTGAGTAAAATGTTTACTGGGAAGGAGCAGGAGAAGAGTAAAGAGAGAGACCAAAAACACAATTATGGAGCCTCCTGGTTCTATCCATGGCTAGATCATTTAACAGCTAACACACCAGGAAACACATGACAGATGCCTTAATTGAAAATAAGTTTACAATCCTGAGAGCAAACACTGTCTCCTATGGGAAGGGAGTAGTCTGATTTGATGGTTAGCATCAGAGCATGCCATTAGAAGAAGCATCCATTTTTCTGGGGTGTCTATGAGGGAGATTTAACTATAACGTGGTAGAATTTTACAATTTACATTTCCAATTTTTTTTTTTTTTTTTCAGATGTCTGCGAAGCCCTCAATGTCACAGTCTCACCGGGGCCAACGGTCGGATACACCGAGGGAGAAAATGCCACCCTTTTTTGCCACATTTCCCAGAAAAGAAAGAAGGACAATTTACTGGCCGTCCGCTGGTTCTTTGCCCAGTCCCCCTCTTCTCAGGATACCGTAATGATTAAAATGACCAAGCTTGGAATAGTCCAATACTATGGAAATTATTCCAGCAGCATTAACCGGCAAAGACTTCGCCTTTTCAAAGAAGGGCTGAGCAACATATACCAATTTTTCATTTTAAATCTTCAGCCCACAGACCAAGGACGGTATACGTGCAAAGTGCAAGAAATTGGGAAACACAGGAATAAATGGACAGCTTGGGCAAATGCTTCCGCCGCTACAGAAGTAAGAGGTAAGAAAAGATCTGGCTCTGTCAGACTGAGGCTGTGTGACCTTGAACAAGTCACTTCACTTCTCTGGGCCTCAGTTATCTCATCTGTAAAATGAGGATTAAGACTGTGAGCCCCATGTGGGACCACCTGATCACCTTGTATCTATCCCAGAGCTTAGAACAGTAATAATAATAATAATAATGTTGGTATCTGTTAAGCGCTTACTATGTGCCGAGCACTGTTCTAAGCGCTGGGGTAGACACAGGGGAATCAGGTTGTCCCACGTGGGGCTCACAGTCTTCATCCCCATTTTACAGATGAGGTAACTGAGGCACCGAGAAGTGAAGTGACTTGCCCAAAGTCACACAGCTGACAAGTGGCCGAGCCGGGATTCGAACCCATAACCTCTGACTCCAAAGCCCGTGCTCTTTCCACTGAGCCACGCCGCTTTGGCACATAGTGAGCGCTTAACAAATACCAATATTATTATATAGTTTTATTGAAGCAAAGCCCTTTGAAACTCAAAATGTCCTCTTAGGTTCCAGGAGCAGCTGCTTCAGAGAGCACAGGGCTCCTACCCCGAGCTTGCTTAGGGACGTGATTGCGCGCAGATTGGTAGAGAAGCAGCGTGGCTAGATCATTTAACAGCTCACCGAAAGAGCACAGGCCTGGAAGTTAAAAGGTGGGTTCAAATCCCACTTGTCTGCTGTGTAACCTTGGGTAAGTCACTTCACTTCTCTGGACCTGTTTCCTCATCTGTGAAAAGGGGTTAGGGACTGTAACCATCCCGATTTGCTTGTATCCACCCCAGTGATTAGTACAGTGCCTGACGCAAAGTGCTTAAAAATACCAGAATTATTATTATTATTGTTATTAATTCTGTCTGCTGTGTGACCTTTGGCAAGTCACTTAAATTCCCTGTGCCTCGGTGTCCTCAGCTACAAAATGGAGATTCAATATGTGTTCTCCCTCCTACTTAGAATGTGAACCCTGGTTGGGGCAGAGATTATGTTGTATCCACTCCAGCACTTAGTACAGTGCTCAGCATATAGTGAACACTTAGCAAATATCACAATTAAAAATTGACTCATTAATCAGATATTAGGGAAAGGCTCTCATATCTGCAGAATATGAGTCAATGATATGGTCACTTCAGATCATTCAGGCAAAAGCATACATAAAAGAGAAGCAGAAGGACCTAGTGGCAAGAACACGGGCTTGGGACTCAGAGGACGTGGGTTCTAATCTCGCTCCGCCACCTGTCTGCCATGTGACCTTGGGCAAGTCACTTAACCTCTCTGTGCCTCAGTTACTCCATCTGTTCTAATCCCGGCCCGCCAACTCTTACAGCACCTGGAGCATAGTAAACATTTAACAAAAATCATTATTATCATTATTATCATCATCAACCAGTGGTATTCATTGAGTGCTTACTGTGTGCAGAGCACTGCGCTATACAGACAATAGACCTATACAACAGACCCATTACCTGGCCAGAATGAGTTTACCGTCTAGAGGAGTGGAATACAGTCTCTTGGTCAGCACTTGATGGCCGTGACTAAATCGCCAGAGCTCCAACCGGGGTGAGGCTGAGCCTGACCCTGCACCCTGAGAGGCCCCGGAGGGCTGTGGTGGCTGCCTTTTGGTGTGAAGGATACACCCCCAGGAGCCTTCTGGTGGCACCATTCTTAATCCCACTTCACGGGACCCCGCTTCGGCCTTTCCCGGCAGACCCGAGACCGCGGGCGGTCAACGTCTGCTGCCCTTCGTCCGTAACAGGAGAGCC
Organism: Ornithorhynchus anatinus; assembly: GCF_004115215.2. Classification (NCBI taxonomy): domain Eukaryota; kingdom Metazoa; phylum Chordata; class Mammalia; order Monotremata; family Ornithorhynchidae; genus Ornithorhynchus; species Ornithorhynchus anatinus. Next base: position 129,096,607 of record NC_041730.1, on the reverse strand, counting down.
CGCCCATTGATCAAATAGAACAACACAACCCTCCCAGCAAACTGGGGAAACAGCGTGGCCTAGTGGATAGAGCATAGGCTTGGGAGTCAGAAGGACCTGGGTTCCAATCCTGTTCTGCCACTTGTCTGCTGGGTGACTCTGGGCAAGTCACTTTACTTCTCTGGGTCTCAGTTACTTCGTCTGTAAAACGGGGGTTAAGACTGTGAGCCCCAGGTGGGACATGGACTGTGTCATTTGATTAGCTTGTGTCTACCCCAGAGCTTGGAACAGTATCTAGAACCTAGTAAGTTACTTAACAAATTACATCAAAAAACCCCCCAAATCAGATCTTCTCTTAATGAACCAGAGGAAGTCTCCACAGGAGACAGGCCAATGATCCCACCAATAAGATCTCACCTGTGGGAACCAATCAGAGGATGTAGCCCATCCAACAATCCTTTCAAATGGTGGAATAAAATGAAAACAGGACACCTGGGGATCGATCATTTCTTTGATCCTTTGGTTCTTTGCAGATGCAGATGGATCACGTACCCCACCAGCCTTTTATTCACCCCATCTGAAACTTTATGATTCTGCAGTCTTCCACCATGTACCCTCCCAGCCTTTGTCTTTGCAGATTAAAGAGTTGTTAGAGTTTTGGGTTCATTTTTTCCTGGACAACTTAAAACGTTTATCAATGATCTTTAGGCTCCCCCTTTCTGAATTTTCCTAAAGTCTCCATTATCTCAATGTTCCCTTTTATAACAGAAAACACCCTCATTATTTTTTTAGCTCCTGCAGCCCGCCAGCAAGAATTTACAATGTAGTGACTTCTATTCACTATCGTGACACGTCTATGCCTCCTGCACCTGACTGTCCATTCACATCCAGTCCTAAAACCAACACGAAAATACACTGCATTTACAAATCTCCAAAATGTTGTGGAAACTTAAACTCAATTCATACTGGAGCCATAAACTGAATACCTTGACAATTTTCCTAAATAAGTACTGGAAATTCAGCTATCTTCCTATAAGAGCAATCATTTGCTTAATTGTTCTAATTAAAACCTAATCTAAGTGATTGAAACTAGCTTCATACATGTTTAAATGGGGATAAAGACTGTGAGCCCCATGTGGGATAGGGATTGTGTCCAACCTGATTGACTTGTATCTATCCCAGCAATTAGAATAGTGCTTGGCACATAGTAAGTGCTTAACAAGTACTATTATTATTTTTATTATTATTATTATTATCATTATTTTTTGGTTAATTTGATTGATCAAATTCAATTTTATTTATTGTGTGCTTATTGTGAGCAGAGCACTGTATTGTGTGGCCTAGTGGAAAGAGCACGGGCTTGGGAGTCAGAGGTCATGGGTTTGAATCCCGGCTCTAATAATAATAATAATGTTGGTATTTGTTAAGCACTTACTATGTGCCAAGCACTGTTCTAAACGCTGGGGTAGATACAGGGTAATCAGCTTGTCCGCCGTGAGGCTCACAGTTAATCCCCATTTTCCAGATGAGGTAACTGAGGCACAGAGAAGTGAAGTGACTTGCCCACAGTCACACAGCTGACAAGTGGCAGAGTCGGGAGTCGAACTCATGACCTCTGACTCCCAAGCCGTGCTCTTTCCACTGAGCCACGTTGCTCTGCCACTTGTCAGTTGGGTGACTGTCGGCAAGTCACTTCACTTTTCTGTGCCTCAGTTCCCTCATCTGTAAAATGGGGATTAAGACTGTGAGCCTCGTGTGGGACAACCTGATTACCCTCTATCTACCCCGGCGCTTAGAACAGTGCTCTGAACATAGTAAGCACTTAAATACCAACATTATTATTATTAAGCACTTGGGAGAGTACAATATAGCAGAGTTGACAAACACGTGCCCTACCCACAATGAGCTCTACTGTGCTCTAACCTTAGTTTATGTGATTCTTCAGTAAATACAAACCTTCATTTTCTTCTTTGTCTCCCTCTCTTCCTTACTTCTTCTCCAATCCTCCCCTCTCTTCCACTACCAGGTCCTCAGAGGTTTCCTGAATGTCTGCAAATCACTGTATTGCTTTCCACAATCTAGTAATTCCCATAGGAGAGGCGACTGAGTCTTGGTTTATTCAACCGTGCCTTAGTTGACTCAGTAGGGCTTTCTGTTTATTCAAATAGTGAGGACAAAAATGTTGTGTATTACTGGGTGGTCTGTTCCTTGGCTCATTTTCTCTACCAATGGTTTGAATGTGAAGTTAGTGTTATTTTGTGTGTGTGTGTGGGGGGGTTGTCTTATTTTAATCAATCACTAGTATTTATTGATCATTTAATGAGGATAATAATAATAATAATGTTGGTATTTGTTAAGTGCTTACTATGTGCCGAGCACTGTTCTAAGCGCTGGGGTAGATACGGGGTAATCAGGTTGTCCCACGAGAGGCTCACAGTTAATCCCCATTTTTAAAATGTTGGTATTTGTTAAGCGCTTACTATGTGCCGAGCACTGTTCTAAGCGCCGGGGTAGATACAGGGGAATCGGGTCGTCCCACGTGAGGCTTCGAGTTAATCCCCATTTTCCAGATGAGGTAACTGAGGCACAGAGAAGTGAAGTGACTTGCCCACAGTCACACAGCTGACAAGTGGCAGAGCCGGGAATCGAACCCATGACCTCTGACTCCGAAGTCCAGGCTCTTTCCACTGAGCCACGCTGCTTACAGATGAGGTAACTGAGGCACAGAGAAGTGAAGTGACTTGCCCACAGTCACACAGCTGACAAGTGGGGGAGCCGGGAATCGAACGCATGAGTACTGAACTAAGTAATGAGGTGCAAATAATCCTAGCCTTAAAAGAGTTTTTAACCATGGCAATATTGACTTTGATGCGGTTTCAGAATTCTGCTACCTTGGCGGCACGCAAGCATACAGGAAGTGGAAAAGTGAATCGAGAAAGCAAAGATGATGTTTGGGAGACGGGGCGATTGAGTCAGGTGACAATGGTACCTCAAGTTTCCCAAAACATCGAGATTTACAAAGCTTACTTGGTGCCCAGTCTTCTCTAGAGCTGTGAGTCCTGGCCTTACCACAGAAAGCACATCTTGAATAGCTTCCTCAGTGTGGTCTGCAAGCGATACTGGGCTTCAGCTGGAAGGACAAGCTTGCCAACAATGAAGTCATGGAAAACAATCATCTCACTACCGTTATAGTGATGTTACTCGAGTCGAACGAAAATAATAGGCAATATAGTGAAATAGCTGCTGTATGGTGAATTGAAAGGGGCAGACAAAAGCGGAGAGAACAATGGTTTCAATACATAATAATAATAATTGTGGTTTTCACTAATAACAATAACGATAATGATAACTGCGGTATTTGTTAAGTGCTTACTACGTGCCAGGCACTGTACTCAAGGCTGTAAGGGAATGCGTCTGTTCATTGTTGTACTGTACTCTCCCGAGTGCTTAGTACGGTGCTCTGCACGCAGTAAGCACCCAGTAAATGTTACTGAATGAATGATGGGGTTGAGGCAGCCAAATTGGGTTGGACACAGTCCCTGTCCCACAAGGGACTCACAGTTTTAATCCCCATTATACAGATGAGTTAACTAAGGCACAGAGAAGTGCAGTGACTTGTCCAAGGTCACCCAGCAGACAAGTGGCAGAGCTAGGATTAGAACCTAGGTCTTTCTGACTCCCAGGCCCATACTCTATCCACTAGGCAACAATGCTTCTCTAATCTCCCAAGTGATCAGTACAGTGCTCTGCACACACTAAGCCCTCAATAAATACGACTGAATGAATGAATTGTTTACTATGTTCTGGGCACTGTACGAAGTGCTGGGGTAGATACTCCATCCACTAGGCCACACTGCTTCTCCAAGCATTTATTATGTGCTAAGCACTATATTAATTAATCATCAGTGTGGCTTCGTGGAAAGAGCACAGGCTTGGAAGTCAGAGGTTGTGGGTCCTAATCCCAGCTCTGCCACTTGCCAGCTGTGTGACTTTGGGCAAGTTACGTAACTTCTCTGTGCCTCAGTTACCTCATCTGGAAAATGGGGATTAAGACTGTGAGTCCCACCTGGCACAAACTGATGACTGTATCTCCCTCAGGGCTTAGAACAGTGCTTGGCACATAGCAAGCACTTAACAGATACCATCATTATTATTATTATCATCATCATCGGGTCAGATACAGTCTCTGTCCCACATAGGGCTCATAGTCTACGTGTGAGGGAGAGGGTATCAGACACCCAATTTACAGTTAAGGAAACTGAGGCACAGAGAAGTGAAGTGACTTCCTTCCTGTCACCATGGTCCTGACTCTCAGCCTGTTTGGCGCTCAGTGAGATAATAGGTGCTCCTGAGCACTCCCAGACCCCTCCATCCCTGCCGAGAAAAGCACCGTGGCACCCACCGCCTTCCCTCCGGCCACTGAAAGAACCCAGTGCAAGCATCCTCTCTTTGCGTGCTGGAGTGGGAATGAAAAGTGCTCCTGCATGCTCTCAGTCTCTTCCATCCCACTGAGACTTGGCGCTTCTTTTATGTATTTGTTTGTGCTGGGTTTTAATGTTTCATCACTCCTGATGGGCCAATCTCTAACCCCTTCTCCCCCCTTAAGCTACTGGACTGTGAGTCCCCAAAGGTCAGGGACTGTGTCTAATTCCCTCCCAGCACATAGTACAGTGCTCTGCACATAGTAGTTTCATTCAATAGTATTTATTGAGCGCTTATTATGTGCAGAGCACTGTACTAAGAGCTTGGAATGTACAAATCAGCAACAGATAGAGACAGTCCTGCCCTTTGACGGGCTTACAGTCTAATCGGGGGAGACGGATAGATGAGAACAATGGCAATAAATAGAGTCAAGGGGAAGAACATCTCATTAAAACAATGGCTAATAAATAGAATCAGGGTGATGTACAACTCATTAAACAAAATAAATAGGGTGATGAAGATATAAACAGTTGAGCGGACGAGTACAGTGTTGAGGGGGTGGGACGGGAGAGGGGGAGGAGGAGAGGGCAAGGGGGGAGAAGAGGGACACCCAGCAGGACAGTGATAAAACCAGGATTAGAACCCAGGTCCTCTGACTCCCAGGCCCATCCTCTTTGCTGCTATATCATGCTGCTTCTTAAAAGCCTGAGGAAATACAATCTCACCTGACGTGGCATTGCCGTGAACAATTAGGAGAGGAGAGTAGCAGACAGATCAAGCTGGCAAACAATAATCAAGAGAGGCATTGCTCTCCCTGAAGAGAGGTTTCGGGATTATCGGAAAACCCAAGAAACAGACAGACCCTGCAGATGACTGATTTAACATGTTCAGGTTCACAGTGTGGAATGAATTGTCAGTTTGTGCAAAGATCTTTTCAACAATATCATCTGCTTGGTTAGCATCTCACCAATCAGAAATATCATTTTCAAACACAATAATAATAATAATAATATTGTTGGTATTTGTTAAGCGCTTACTATGTGCCGAGCACTGTTCTAAGCGCTGGGGTAGACACAGGGGAATCAGGTTGTCCCACGTGGGGCTCACAGTCTTAATCCCCATTTTACAGATGAGGTAACTGAGGCACCGAGAAGTTAAGTGACTTGCCCAAAGTCACACAGCTGACAAGTGGCCTAGCCGGGATCCGAACCCATGACCTCTGACTCTAAAGCCCGTGCTCTTTCCACTGAGCCATGCTGCTTCTCAAAGAGCAGCACCAATAGATTGTATGAATAGGTGATTTTTAGAAAAGTCCCCCATATCCTGATGGGAAGTTCTAAGACAAAAGAAAAGGGTAGAAAACAACTTTGGTGGAATTGGAAAATCAGTGGAGTGAATAAGAAATAAATAAGGCATAGTGACATTAGAACTTTTTTCAACTGTTTTGGTGTGCCTCATAATGCATTCAATATAATTTTAACATAATATAAAAAAGTATTCTTTCCATAATATTGGGAGAAGGAGATTTCAGTTGTAAAGCCCAATAAACCCTAATATTTTGGGTGTCTGCTCTATTTGTCCAACTTTCTTACATATATACATTATTGTATCAGATATGACAGTAAAGTAGTCACTTGCATTGCACTTTAACACTTCGGGTTTCAGATAGATAGGAAACACAAAATTTCCATACATACACAAACATACATTCACGCCCAAGAAGACACATTCTGCCACTTCAGAGGTGATAATCTGGCATTAGGCAAGGGTTATTGTCCCCTCCCATGGTCGCACCTAGAGAGTTTCCAGGCCTCTACCAGTCTCGAATATGGGAAGGAAAGTCAAGCAGAGGCTTGTCCATTCCATTCCTAGCTTGGGCAGTGGCTAGCGAGGGGAAGGCCATCTGCTACAAGGCAAAACTCCCCCGTGCTGAGAGAGTCGAGGGTGTGGAAGGAGGCAATGATAAACCACTCCTGGATTTTTACCAAGAAAACTCTGCGGATCCACTACCGGAATGATTTCAGATAGAGATGGGACAATCTGGGAGAGATGTGTCCATGGCGTTGCTATGATTCGGACACACAAGGCAAGTCTTTATCCTTGTCTTTTACGATGATTTACTGCACCATCTTTCCAAATGCTTCTGTTTCCAATTCCCTCATCCACCTTTATTTTAAGATTGTGAGCCACTTGAGGGCCAGAACCTGTGACCCCTTCACACCAGTGAATTTGTTCCCGGTGCTTAGGACAGTGCTTTCCATACAATGAGTGCTCAGTAAATAATAATAATGTGGGTATTTGTTAAGCGCTTACTATGTGGAGAGCACTGTTCTAAGCGCTGGGGTAGACACAAGGGAATCAGGTTGTCCCACGTGGGGCTCACAGTCTTCATCCCCATTTTACAGATGAGGTAACTGAGGCACAGAGAAGTTAAGTGACTTGCCCAAAGTCACACAGCTGACAAGTGGCAGAGCTGGGATTCGAACCCATGATCTCTGACTCCAAAGCCCGTGCTCTTTCCACTGAGCCACACTGCTTCTCTCAATTACTATCAATTAATATTACTTTCTTCCGATCCCAGTGATGTATATGCATCTAATGAGAATCCAGGAATAAGGCTCTATCATCTTGACCTATTCAAAAGTCTGACAATTTCATTTTGGAAACATTCTGACAAGCTGGAGTGTGGAGTGGTCTTGTCTTATGCTGTCAAGTCGTTTCCAACCTATAGTGACACCATGGACACCTCTCTCCCAGAACAACCCGCTCTCCATCTGCAATCATTCTGCTAGTAGATGCAGAGAGTTTTCTTTGTAAAAATACGGAATTGGTTTACCACTGCCTCTTTCCACGCGGTAAACTTGAGTCGCTGCCCTCGCCTCTCTCCCATGCCGCTGCTGCCCAGCATGGTGAGTTTTGACTTGTAGCACATTGCCTTCCACTCACTAGCCACTGGCCAAGCTAGGAATGGGATGGGTAGGCCTCTGCGTGAATCTCTCTCTCATAGCCGAGTCTGATAGTGTACTGGAAACTCCAGGTGAGACCCTGAGAGGAGAGTGTGGAGTGGAGTGAAGCTGAAAAGGTAGGGATTTTCAAAACAGAGATTGTACTTTGACATTAGGACAGACACATCAAGAAGATTAAAAGGAACAACCTGGATCACAGGAATGGAAGTTTGGTAAACCTCTAGATGGCATTGGAATCATGTACAATAAAGAGCACGGATTACAAAAAACATCCAACATCTAATTTGCCTATAAAGCAAGTAGGACCCATCTGATATGGGAAACACAAAATAGGTTGTGTTAGAACCCCAGATCCTTGTGCCTTATGACATTTTTGAACAGATACATGATACATGCTTTAAAAATCATGGCTGGTAAATGCTATATGATGAAATAGCTGCTGTGTGACTTTGGGCAAGATGATTAACTTCTCTGAGCCTCATTTTCCTCAACAATAAAAAGGGGATTCAGTTTCTGTTCTCCCTCTTATTTGACTGAGAGTCCCATGTAGGACAGGGCCTATATCTGGCCTGATAAACCTATACCCCAGTGCTTAGAACAGTGCTTGACATCTAGTAAGCATTTAACAAATACCATAAAACAATAAGTAGGGAAGGTCGCCAGGGGAAACCACAGTGTTCAGTGTGAAGTTCAGTGTCACTTAACATCTTTAATGATACTGAAGAGCCTATGTCACTTCAGTGAACTTTACAGATAAGGTTGGAGATATTGTTCACGCCAGCAAGAAAAGTAAAGCAATAAAAGTGGGTTCAAACAGTTAAGAAGCACAGGCAGGAAATAACAAAATGTGATTCAATTTGGAAAAATAGAATAATACATTTGAAGAGAAAGTAATCTTAAGCAGATATTCAGTGGGCAAAATAACTTAGAAAGCTGTAAAAGCAATTGAGACCTGTGAATGATATTAGACAGAAAATTAGATATGAGTTCGCAATTTGATATATCCATAAAAGAGGCTGCGCTATTTTCATCCATTCACATCTAACACAGTTACCCTGGCTTCCTCTCTTCTACAAGACTCTAGCAAGACCAGAATCAATCAATCAATCAATCAATCAATCGGATGAATTGACTGGCGCTTTCTGTGAGCCCCACGTGGGACAATCTGATTCCCCTGTGTCTACCCCAGCGCTTAGAAGAGTGCTCTGCACATAGAAAGCGCTTAACAAATGCCAACACTATTATTATTATGAATTTATTGAGCTCTTACTGTGTAGCTAAAACTGTGCTAAGTGCTTGGGCAAGAGTATAGTACGTGGGATCTTTGCCCTCATGAGGACTGCAACAACGTGTTTCAATCATTCAATCATTAATCAATAATATGTCCTGATAACACACGATTTGCAGAGCACAATCAAGTTAGTAGGCCTGATCCGAGGCCTCTGTCTAGTAGGTGCCGCAGGTCCAGAAATACTGAAATGGAGAAGGAAGTCAGAGAAGAAAAACAGAAAACAAAAGCAAAAGCAGAGGGAAATATGGAACAGAATTTGAAGGTGGGATTAGAGCTGGGTTAAATCAAAAATAGAAGGCTTAAATCACCCTCTTCCCATCAGGCTGGGAGTAAGCAGTGGATCTGTCTGACCTTGAGTGGTGGAAACCATGCTTTCTAGCTAGCTTTTGGAAGCCACTGGCCATTCTATTTCCTCACACTTGGAGGGCATCACTTAACGGACTTATGAAGTCTGCTCTCTCTACTTATCCACAGCAGGGATTTGTGTCCAACTTCATTATCTGTATCTACCCTGGTACTTAGTTCATTTCTTGGCACATAGTAAATGCTTAGCAAATATTTGCAGGAGCTACATAAGTAAAGGAGCAAACAATTTCAATAGTGGAGAGTAAGATATATGTACACTCTTATCTAGAAGCATAATTTGGCTTGTTTTAAAGTTTCCTGTCTCAAATAGGTAAGCATTTGTTTTGCACGAAGAAGTAAAATTCCATCACCTCATTATACCTCTTTTCAGAAGACTTTTAATGATTAATAACTATGGTATTTGTTAAGTACTGGCTTTGTGCCAGGCACTGTGCTAAGCACCGGGGAAGATACAAGCTAATCGGGTGGGACATAGTCCATGCCCCAAATAGGGCTCATGGTCTTATTCTTCATTTTACAGCTGAGGTAACTGAGGTACAGAGAAGTTAAGTAAATTTGCCCAAGGACACACAGCAGGCAAGTGATGAAGCAGGCATCAGAGAAGCAGAGTGGCTCAGTGGAAAGAACCCGGGCTTAGGAGTCAGAGGTCATGGGTTCTAATCCCGGCTCTGCCACTTGTCAGCTCTGTGGCTTTGGGCAAGTCACTTCACTTCTCTGGGCTTCAGTTACCTCATCTGTAAAATGGGGATGAAGACTGTGAGCCCCATGTGGGACGACCTGATCACCTTGTATCCCCCTCAGTGCTTAGAACAGTGCTTTGCACATAGTAAGCGCTTAACAAATGCCATCGTTATTATTAGAACCCAGTTCCTCTGACTCCCAAGCCTATGCTCTTTCCCCTAGGCCACACTGCTTCTCTTACCAAGTGTCTATCTTTGGGGGTCTCTGCAAGTTAAATCAACCTCTTTAAGTTTACAGTTGGAGACCACATCGATGTGACCATGAACCTGAGGACATACAGATCACTGGGTACATGGGGAACCAGCGGATGAACGAATGAATTAATGAATGCTGTGCTAATCTTTAAACCAGTTCTCCCAGTGGGAAGAAGAGGAATAATAATAATGTTGGTATTTGTTAAGTGCTTACTCTGTGCCGAGCACCGTTCTAAGCGCCGGGATAGACACAAGGGAATCAGGTTGTCCCACGTGGGGCTCACAGTCTTAATCCCCGTTTTACAGATGAGGTAACTGAGGCACCGAGAAGTGAAGTGACTTGCCCAAAGTCACACAGCTGACAAATGGCTGAGCCGGGATTTGAACCCATGACCTCTGACTCCAAAGCCCGTGCTCTTTCCACTGAGCCACGCTGCTTCTCTAAGAGAGGGATATTAGCTAAGCATCCATAAAGGCGACAGAAAGGGAAATACTGTCTCCCCAATGGACTGATGATAATTACTAGGCACTCACTATGTGCAGAGGACTGTACTAAGTGCTTGGGAAAGAACAATAGAGTATGCCCCTCTCAGGATCCCACCTGGAGAGTTTCCAGTACTCTACCAGTCTCAAGCAGAGGCATACTCATTCCATGCCATAGCTTGGGAAGTGGCTAGAGAATGGAAGGCAAATTGCTACAAGTCAAAACTCACCTGTGCTGGGCAGCAGAGGCATGAGAGAGAGTCGAGGGCAGAGACTCAAGTTGACTGCGCGTAAGGAAGAGATAGTAAACCACTTCCGGATTTTTACCAAGAAAACCATATGGTTACACTACCAGAATAATTGCAGATGGAGGTGGGGCATTTTGGGAGAGATGTGTCCACGGTGTCATTATGGGTCAACTCGACAGCATAAGGCATAATCCCAAAGTGAATGCATGAAGCAGCGCAACTATCTGATTCGAAAGCAGAATTCGAAAGCGAAACATCTCCGTGGGACATCCAGCGTGGCTCAGTGGAAAGAGCACGGTCTTGGGAGTCATAGGGCATGGGTTTGAATCCTGGCTCTGCCACCTGGCAGCTGTGTGACTGTGGGCAAGTCACTTAATTTCTCTGGGCCTCAGTTACCTCATCTGTAAAATGGGGATTAAGACTGTGAACCTCATGTGGGACATCTGCCCCAGTGCTTAGAACAGTGCTCTGCACATAGTAAGCACTTAACAAATACCAACATTATTATCCCTGTTCCACCCTCTTTATGCCCCTCGCCCCACCCACTGCTGGCAAGGTAGTTGAAGAGCTAAAGTGCCTTCTTTGCAAACTACAGGATGTCCCCTTTTCCTCCCCTACTGCATCTTTTTTTTTTATAAGCAAACAGGTAAACACGGAATGATAGTTCATTCATTCATTCATTCAAATGCATTTATTGAGTCTGCCCCAGTGCTTAGTTCAGTGCCTGGCACAGAGTAAGTGCTTAACATATACCATTGTTATGATTACGACAATAAGCAGGCACATTCCTGCTCACAGTAGGCTTGCACTCTATTAATTCATTCAATCATATTTATTTAGTGCTTACTGTATGCAGAACACTATACTAGGCTCTTGGCAAAGTACAACGCAACATTAATAATAATGTTGGTATTTGCTAAGCGCTTATTATGTGCAGAGCACTGTTCTAAGCGCTGGGGTAGACACAGGGGAATCAGGTTGTCCCACGTGGGGCTCACAGTCTTCATCCCCATTTTACAGATGAGTAACTGAGGCCCAGAGAAGTGAAGTGACTTGCCCACAGTCACACAGCTGACAAGTGGCAGAGCCGGGCTTTGAACCCATGACCTCTGACTCCAAAGCCCGTGCTCTTTCCACTGAGCCACGCTGAGTGACATTCCCTGCTCACAACGAGCTTACGTCCTAGTGGGGACTGGATCTACAGAACCAGTGGGGTACAGTTTCCCCATTTCCAGAGAAGTAGAGGGAGTACAGATCTTTGTAGCTTCTCCAGATTGGGGCTGAAGCTGTCCATGCCTCTTTTTGCCCTAGATTCCCCATTGATTGACTGATGGATTCCCAGCCAAGGGAAAGTCTGGGGAGAGGATAACCGAGCCTAGAATGGACTCTGGCCTGAGCTTGCGGCGCTCTTACCAGCGGGGAAGAAAGGGTGGGACAAGCTCTCCGACTCAACTTTAGGCCAAAGACCTTATATTGGAGCCTGGGTATCCATGCAATCTAGAAAACTGGAAAACTGGTTAACTCTAGATTGCAAGCTTGCTGAGGGCATGGAATGTATCTGCTAATTTGATTCCCCCAGCGCTTAGAACAGTGCTCTGCACATAGTAAGCGCTTAACAAATACCAACATTATTATTATTGTATTGTACTCTCCCAAGCATTACATAAGCACTCAAATATCACCAACTGATGGCTTGACTGATAACTCCTATCTCTTCCTTCTAGGCTATAAACTCCTTGAGAGAAGGGATCCTATCAACTCTATTGTGCGCTCTCAAGTGCTTAGTACAGTGCTCTACACACAGTAGTTAGCACTCAATAAACACCATTCATTCATTCAATAGTATTTATTGAGCGCTTACTATGTGCAGAGCACTGTACTAAGCGCTTGGAATGTACAGATCGTAACAGATAGATACAGTCCCTGCCCTTTGACTGGCTTACAGTCTAATCGGGGGAGACGAACAGACAAAAACAATTGCTGATCTTCTTCTGGAGGGATGGTGATTTTACTGATGCATTGTCTCTCCACTGAGGCAGTCAATTCATCCGTAAATGGATCTTGAACCTTCAAAAGAACGTTTTTTGTAGCCTGCGCACTCATTCATTCAATAGTATTTATGAGCGCTTACTATATGCAAAGCACTGTACTAAACGCTTGGAATGTACAATTCAGCAACAGAGAGAGACAATCCCTGCCCACTGACGGGCTTACACTCGATCCCTGGCTGGCTCTCCACACTGTGCCCCAGTGGGGACACATATGGCAGGGATGAGAGAATGTGAGTGTTACCCGGCAAACCACTAGAACTCTAATCAATTCCCTCATGCAATTTCTTCACCTGGAAATTTCAGAATTGAGGCACATCCATCATTTAATTGATTGATTGATTAATTGATTTTGGAAGAGGAACACCAACCGGTTTCCAAACGGTTATCAATTCCTAGCCCTCTTCTTGATATTTTTGGATGCCAGGGAGTTAGAGAATCAATCAGTAACGTTTCAGTTCAGAGGACCATACCTAGTGTGTGGGAGGGTCCAATGCAGTTAGAAGAAATGATTCCTGACCTCAACGTGATTGCCATTTAGTCTAAAGAAGTTTCAAAGGTATGATGAAGAGTGATCCTGTAACAGTTCATCAGGATGCTTTTGTCAGGGAAACACCCTCTGATGCAGCAGAACTAATTATTTAGGGACCAAGATGAAACAGGTAACACGTCTGCAGCTGTGGAAAAATGATTTCCCAGGGTGTTGTGACTAGCAATTCATAGTCAAAGCTGCAAATCTGGTGATGTTTTCCGAGCAGAGAATGCATTGAGAACTCACCTTTCCAATGTCAAATTTCAGTCTGGAGCCACGACCTTCCACAGCTGTCAATTTTTAAAAAGGCTTGAATCATTGAGGATTTTAAGACAAGATCCCTCAGCACCCGAGCTGCCATTTCATTCCACACCAAAATGGTTGTGTTGGTTAGATCCACAAAAAGCCTTCCATTTTGTCAGCTAAAAAACTCACTCACTGTCCTCTTCAGGGCCAATGTATATGATTCATTCATTTATTCAAGTGTATTTATCGAGCCCTCACTGTAGTAACCACTTGGGAGAGTATACTATAATGAGCAGACACATTCCCTGCCCACAGAGGGGCAAGACTTACCCATCTCAGAGAGACAAAAAAACCTGCCCTCATTCTGCCCCAGTTAATTCTGCCTTGGCTAAAATTGTCCCCTGCCATTGTGTATAAAATAGGCCAGGCAGTGTCAGGGTCTGCTGGCCAGGGTGCAAGGGTACTTGTGAGCAAGTGGAAATTTGTGAGTGAGAGGGAGCAAATTTTGGCTTACAACACTTTCAGGCTTCTATCATCCACTAGAACCTTACTCTGAGCTCCCCTATTAAGTCTCTTTCCTCTCTAAATAATTGGACGGTGGCTGTGTTGCAAAGAGGTAACACAACAGCGAAGGATTCATTTTTTTTAGCGGTGTTTAAACTGCACTCAGGTTGACAATTTGTTTCCATGTCTAGACCTGTTGACAGTACCTTGATGTATGCTTTTTTAATTAAGCAGCAGTGCTAAATGTTAGTAAATCTCACCCCTAATTATCTTGTCTGCATCTCTAGAGACAAAGGTATTATTTGGTTAATTTCTTTCCATGGAATTTAAAGTATCAATTCCCAATAGAGTTAATCTTACCTTTTCACTTAATAATAGCATTTTTAGGTTAACAGCCTGAATGAGAGATATATGGTATGGGCTTGACTCTTTCAATAATTCTTAAATGTGCGATATTTTTCATCTTGCTGCCTTAGCTTAAATATGTTGATACTCATCCCACCCCTCAGTGCTTATGAACATATCCTTACACTTTACCACATCCCTTATTGGTAATAGATATATTTAATATTGATCTCCCCCAGCAGATTATAGGCTTCTCGAAGGTAGGGATAATGTCTACTAACTTTATTGTGGTGGATTCATTCATTCAATGGTATTTATTGAGCACTTACTATATGCAGAGCACTGTACTAAGCGCTTGGAATGTACAGATCAGTAACAGATACAGTCCCTGCCCTTTGACGGGCTTACAGTCTAATCGGGGGAGACGGACAGACAAGAACAATAGCAATAAATAGAATCGAGGGGATGAACATCTCATTAAAACAATAGCAAATAAATAGAATCAAGGTGATATACATCTCATTAACAAAATAAATAGGGTGATGAAAATATATACAGTTGAGCGGACGAGTACGGTGCTGAGGGGAGGGGAAGGGAGAGGGGGAGGAGCAGAGGGAAAGGGGGGAAAAGAAGGCTTAGCTGAGGGGAGGTAAAGGGAGGGGTAGAGGGGGAGCAGAGACAGGGCTGAGCACTAGATTCAACCAAGTGCTAAGTACAGTGCTCTGCACAAAGTAAACACTCAGTAAAATCCACATAAATGTTTATGGCAGGGAAATATCGTAGCACTTAATTTTTCAGCTATTTCACCAAACAGGGCTAAGAAGCTTTGAGGGACAGGATGATTCTCTAGTCTATCGAAAAATGGGTGATGGTTTCATGGTGAAATGAGAAAGTACCAGAAGGTGCTTTATATAAAAATTGAAACTGTGATTTAGCTCTGTTCTCAGTCCACCCATTTCAGGCAGAAGTAGCAGAATGGTTTTGGCAATGCTGCACACAGTAAGCACTCAATAAATACCACTGAGTGAATGGTCCACCACACAGGAATTCTGGATGGTCTAAATCATTCAAATCAAATCTGAGTTGTTTGGCTGTAACAATAATAATAATGATAATGGTATTTGTTAATGCTTACTATGCACCAGGCACTGTACTAACCGCTGGGTTGAATACAATCAAATGAGGTTGGACACAATCCCTGTCCCAATTTAGGGCTGAACCAGATTTGATAATTGCCTTTTGTTTATTAATGAAGGAATCTTTGGGTCTGGCTGGCGGAGACATCAGTGTATACAAAGTCAGAGAATGGATTTTTTAAAAATCCATTTATGCACCCAAACATAATTTATTTTAATGTTGGTCTTCCCCTCTAGACTGTAAGCTCTTGGTGGTTAAGGAACATGCCAACCACTTCTGTTGAAATGTCTTCTCCCAGCGCTTAGTACGATGCTCTGCACACAGTAAGTGGTCAATACATGTCAATTATATTTATTGAGTGCTTACTGTGTTTAGAGCACTATATTAGATACTTGGGAGAGTATAACAGAACAGAGTTGCTAAACACATTCCCTGTCCACAACAAGCTTACAGTCTAAAGGTAAGCTTACATCATTGATAATAATCACTGAGAAGACTGGTGTTGTCAATTTCTTAGTCAGTTTAATTGTAGAACAATAACAAAACGAGTGTAACCCTTAAAGCACAGTGAGCAACAGGAATCCAGTTCTGTTCACGCACAAATGTTTTTGTCCCTTATGATTTATTTTTCTTGACACCCCAAGAAGCTCCTGATTTGCTTCTCCCATTAGCCTTCACAAACCAGGGTATCTTTGGTTTATTTAAGTTCACTGTGGGAAGGGAATATGTCTTAATTTATTTATTACATTGTCCTCTCCCAAGTGCTTAGTACAGTGCTCTGCACACAGTAATTGATCAATAAATACAATTAACTAACAAAATATGGTAATTTTCAGACTTCAGTAACCTTACTACTGGGCCTGTTTTGAAAGCCAAAGGGTCTCTATGGTTTATTTTTCTCAATCTGGGTTAACTATCAGGAAAGATCTGTTGTATTAGTCAAATCATCCCAACATTTCGACTGATTGCTATGGTGTCCTTGCTATTCCTCTTGGTTCCAATCTTTGCCAATACTTTTATTGTCTCTGACTCCATTAGATTTTAAGATACTCAAGGGCAAGGAATGCTCATCTTTCTTCTGGGATACTTTTCCAGGCCCTTAAGTATACTGCTTAGCATTAAGCAGGTACTCAATTAATACCACTAGTGGATTGATTATTCAGGTTAAAAATAATTCTCTTTTAAATTAATAATAATAATAATGTTGGTATTTGTTAAGCGCTTACTATGTGCCAAGCACTGTTCTAAGCGCTGAGGTAGATACAGGGTAATCAGGTTGTCCCACGTGAGGCTCACAGTTAATCCCCATTTTACAGATGAGGTAACTGAGGCACAGAGAAGTGAAGTGACTTGCCCACAATCACACAGCTGACAAGTGGCAGAGCCGGGATTCAAACCCGTGACCTCTGACTCCAAAGCCCAGGCTCTTTCCACTGAGCCACGCTGCTTGTTTGGAATATCTGAATCACCCAGCCTACAGCACTTATGTGCATATATCCGTAATATATTTTAGTGTCTGTCTCCCTGTGTAATCTGTCAAGTCAGTCAATCAAATTGATTGAGGATTTACTGCATGCAGAGCACTGAAATAAGCACTTGGGAGACTACAGTATAACAATAAACAGACATAATCCAGACTGTAAGATCACTGTGGGAAGGAAATACATCTCCCAACTCTATTATATTTTACTCCCCCAGTTGCTTAGTACAGTGCTCTGCACACAGCAAACCCTCCATGAGTACAATGGATTAATCTATGGTGGGTTTGTCTGAAGGACCAGCATGGGGAAGCAGTGTGGCATAGTGGATAGAACATGGGTCTGGGAGTAAGAAGGTCATGGGTTCTAAACCTGGTCCACCACTTGTGGGGTCTGTGGCTTTAGGCAAGTCACTTCACTTCTCTGGGCCCCATTTACCTCATCTGTAAAATGGGGATTGAGGCTGTGAGACCCGTGTGGGTCAGGGACTGTGTCCAATCCGATTTGCTTGTATCCACCCTAGCGCTTAGTACAATGCTTGGCACACAGTGCTTAATACAACACAATTCATAACATGATCTCTTTCTGCAAGTAGGATAAACTCTAGAAGACTGTACCAAACAGTACGGTGCTGTGCACAGAGTTCTCTCAGTGAATGCCATCGATTAAATTCTGGGTCAGCCACGCCACCTTCATTCAGGGCATCTTGTTTCGCCGATAGGACAAACAGAAAACATTTAGAACGGATGCAATGAGTGTGAAGGCAAGTACTGAATGCTTTCAGTCTTGGTGCGGTGAAAAATCTTCAGAAATCCAAAGTCCACCTGGGACCGTGTCCTCAGATTTGAAAATTTTAGATATTCATCTCTTCAATTTATGTCAACATTATTATATCAGCTTTTATTGAGCACCTACTGCATGTAGACCTTGCACTGAGAAGCAGCATGGCTCAGTGGAAAGAGAACAGGCATGGGAGTCAAAGGTCATGGGTTCTAATCCCTCCTCTGCCGCCTGTCAGCTGTGTGACTATGGGCAAGTCACTTAATTTCTCTGTGCCTCAGTTACCTCATCTGTAAAATAGGGATTTTAAGACTGTGAGCCCCGGGTGGGACGACCTGATCACCTTGTACCCTCCCCAGTGTTTAGAACAGTGTTTTACACATAGTAAGCACTTAACAAATAACAAATACCATTATTTAGACCATGACCCTAGATACTTGGGAGCACACACACAGCCTCTTCTGTCTTACAAGCCAATTAGAAGAAGTCATAATTTCACAGTCTGAAATTCAGCTTCATACTTTAAATCTCATCTCGATTTCATTCCTGGAGTGTTCCAGAGTATTTGATAAACTGTTGGCAGTAGAGCTGTTTCCACATTAGTGTGAGCATGAATTAGGGTTATTTCAAATACCAGTGGGCTTGTTCTAATCTTTGAAAATTAAGAAAACAGTAGAAACATTTTGACTGTCTCTGCCCAGTGAATAAACCTTATTTAATTACAGCTTCAGTTTGCCAGTTGATTTTTTTTTAAATCTAGGAGCAAGGGGGTTACAGTTGTTTCTGTGAAGTTAAGGAAGTGGGATGGTGAAGAAAAAAGGAAATTATTCTCATGACTATGTCTTCCTTGGGCAGCTCCCTCTAGACTGTAAGCTCCTTCTTCACTGTAGATTAATCATGGGCAGGTAATGTGCCTGCCAACTCTGTGGTGGTATACTCACCCAAATAATATTTGATGAAATCGATAGTTATGGTATTTGTTGAGTATTTTTTTTATAGCATTTGTTAAGCGCTTACTATGTGCAGAGCACTGTTCTAAGTGCTGGCGTAGATACAGGGTAATCAGGTTGTCCCACATGAGGCTCACAATCAATTCCCCATTTTACAGGTGAGGTAACTGAGGCCCAGAGAAGTGAAGTGACTTGCCCACAGTCACACAGCTGACAAGTGACAGAGCCGGTATTCGAACCCCTGCCCGTGACCTTCTGACTCCCAGGCTTGGGCTCTAACCACTAAGCCACGCTGCTACTCATGAGTACTGCTTACTATGTGCTGAGCACTGTTCTAAGTGCTGGGTAGAAACAAGGTAATCAGGTTATCCCACAGGGGGCTCTCACAGTTTTAATCCTCATGTTACAGATGAGGTAACTGAGGCCTAGAGAAGTGAAGCGGCTTGCCCAAAGTCACAGAGGAGACAAGTGGCAAAGCTAGGATTAGAACCCATGTCCCTGTCTCCCAAGCCTATGCTCTTTCCACTAAGCCATACTGCTTCTCCATGCTACAAATGCTTAGCTAAGTTCTCTGTTCACAGTAAATGCTGAATACATGCCATCGTTGATGAAAACGATAATAATGATAATAATAATGGTATTTGTTAAGTGCTTACTATGTGCCAGGCACTGTACTGAGCATGATGTGGTGTGTGTTTGAAAATAATGTTTCAGTAGAAAAATGTGGTTTTGGCTAGAATACTCAGTTGTATTTATTGAGTGCTTGTTGAGTGCAGAGCATTGTATTAAGTGCTTGGGAAAGTGCAATATAACCGAGTTGGTAGACATGTTCTCTGTCCACAATGGGTTTACACTCTAGAGGGAGATATGAACACTAATATATAAATATATTCCTAATAGTAATGTTATTTATTAAGCACTTACTATGAGCCAGGCACTATACTAAGTGCTGGGGTGGATACAAGCAAATTGGATTGGACATAATCCTGGTCCCAAATGGGACTCAGAGCCTTAACCCCTATTTTACAGATGAGCTGACTGAGGCCCAGAGAAATGAAAGTCAAAGTCACAGAGCAGAGAAGTGGCAGATCTAGGATTAGAACCCAGATCTTTCTGGCTCCCTGGCCTCTACTCTATTCACTAAGCCTTAGAGGGGAAGGCAGAGGCTTCTTCTCCTCTGCCTTCAAACATGCCCACATCTCCCCCATCCTAAAAAAACCCGCTCTTGACCCCACTTCCCCCTCCAGTTATCGCCCTATCTCTCTACTACCCTTCCTTTCCAAAATCCTAGAACGAGTCGTCTACAATCGATGCCTAGAATTCCTTAACTCCCATTCTCTCCTAGACCCCCTCCGATCTGGCTTCCGTCCCCTCCACTCTACCAAGACTGCTCTCTCTAAGGTCACCCGTGACCTCCTTCTTGCCAAATCCAATGGCTCCTACTCCATTCTGATCCTCCTTGACCTCTCTGCTGCCTTTGACACTGTCGACCATCCCCTCCTCCTCCATACCTTATCTCACCTCGGCTTCACGGACTCCGTCCTCTCCCGGTTCTCCTCTTACCTCTCTGGCCGGTCATTCTCGGTCTCCTTCGCTGGCGCCTCCTCCTCCTCCCATCCTTTAACTGTTGGAGTTCCTCAAGGGTCAGTTCTTGGCCCTCTTCTCCATTTACACTCACTCCCTCGGTGAACTCATCCGCTCTCACGGCTTTGACTACCATCTCTACGCAGATGACACGCAGATCTACATCTCCGCCCCTGTCCTCTCCCCCTCCCTTCAGGCTCGCATCTCCTCCCGCCTCCGGGAGGTCTCCATCTGGATGTCTGCCCGCCACCTAAAACTCAACATGAGCGAGACTGAGCTCCTCATCTTCCCTCCCAAACCCGGTCCTCTCCCAGACTTGCCTATCACCGTGGATGGCACGACCGTCCTTCCCGTCTCTCGGGCCCGCGATCTCGGTGTCATCCTCGACTCGTCTCTCTTGTTCACCCCACACATCCTATCCGTTACCGAGACCTGCCGGTTTCACCTCTACAGTATCGCCAAGATCCGCCCTTTCCTCTCCACCCAGACGGCTACCTTACTGTTACGGGCTCTCGTTATATCCCGGCTAGACTACCGTGTCAGCCTTCTCTCTGACCTCCCTTCCTCCTCTCTCACCCCGCTCCGGTCTATTCTTCACTCCGCTGCCCGGCTCATCTTCCTGCAGAAACGATCTGGGCCTGTCACTCCCCTTCTTAAACAACTCCAGTGGTTGCCAATCAACCCCCGCTCCAAACAAAAACTCCTCACTCTAGGCTTCAAGGCTCTACATCACCTTGCCCCTTCCTACCTCTCCTCCCTTCTCTCTTTCTACCGCCCACCCCGCACACTCCCCTCCTCTGCTGCCCACCTCCTCACCGTCCCTCGGTCTCGCCCATCCCGCCATCGACCCCCGGGCCACGTCCTCCCGTGGTCCCGGAACGCCCTCCCTCCTCACCTCCGCCTAACTGATTCTCTTCCCCTCTTCAAAACCCTACTTAAAACTCACCTCCTCCGAGAGGCCTTCCCAGACTGAGCTCCTCTTCTCCCTCTACTCCCTCTACCACCCCCCCTTCACCTCTCCGGAGCTTTACCCTCTTTTCCCCCCATCTCCCTCTGCTCCTCCCCCTCTCCCTTCCCATCCCCTCAGCAGTGTACTCGTCCGCTCAACTGTATATATTTTCATTACCCTATTTATTTTGTTAATGAAATGTACATCGCCTTGATTCTATTTAGTTGCTACTGTTTTTACGAGATGTTCTTCCCCTCGACTCTATTTATTGCCATCGTTCTTGTCTGTCCGTCTCTCCCGATCAGACCGTAAGCCCGTCAAACGGCAGGGACTGTCTCTATCTGTTGCCGACTTGTTCATTCCAAGCGCTTAGTATAGTGCTCTGCACGTAGTAAGCGCTCAATAAATACTATTGAATGAATGAATAAGCCATTCTGTGGGGCTGATGGAGGGGTGAATAAAGGCTGCAAATTCAAATGCAAAGGTGACATAGATGGGAATGGAAGAAGAGGAAATGAGGATTTAGTTGGGGAAAGCCACTTGGAGGAGATGAACCTTCAGTAAGGATTTGGAGGCGCGGAGAGTGACTTAACAGTAAGTGCACAGTAAGTGCTCAGTAAATACGACTGAATGAATTAAAGGCCAAGTCTAATGTGAAATGTCAACAGTATTAGCAGTGGAGAGTATATCTTGCTGACAAGTTTTAGAGATTCGGAATCATATTCCCCTAGTTCTACTTAGAAAGTTTTAGAGATTCGGAATCATATTCCCCTAGTTCTACTTAGAATGTTAGTCCTTTGTAGTAAAGGGATTGGGTCCAATCAGCTCTATTTGTGTCTAACCCAGCACTTAATGCAGTGCTTGGCACAGAGTAAGGACTGAATACAAATACCATAACTAATTGCTCGGGCACCAGAAAGATATGAGCCAATTTGACAGACCCCATTCTGTTTGGACTTGGTCCGTTTATCCCCATTAGCAGGAGACTCTGAGTTGGAGACTAAAACCCCAGACCCTCTTTGATTTGCTCCAAGCTGGAATCTGCTCAGAGATGTTGTGTGTCCAGTGTTGAGATTGTCTCCCCCATGATTGATGTCCCTGTCAAAAAAGGCAGGTGGTGTAGAAAGAGAAGAGTAATGCAGGCTTGCCAGTGATAGCAGTGAGCTCCCTATGAACCAGGAACGTGTCTACCAAATCTGTTGCTTTGTACTCTCCCGAATGCTCGTACCATGCTCTGCAAACAGCAAGCACTCATTAAATACTATTGATCGATCATCTGCTCTTCAGGTGGAGATGTGAATCAATCGGGATATAATCTTGTACCATAATTGCCCTTTCTGTACCACCTCAGCATGGTGTTTTTGAGCTTTATCATGCTGTACTGATTCAGAAAGTGTTAGTATTGCATCTCTTTAGTTTTAGCCAGTGAATGAAACAAGCATCCTTAAGTGAATGAAACAAGCATCCTTAATGCCACTAGAACATACACAGAATCCATGAAGTCATTTCAGGCTGGTGTTAAGTTGATCGCTGTGGGCAGGGAATGTGTCTGTTATACTGGTATATTGTACTCTCCGCAATTAATACCGTCTCTGCCCACGGTATTCTGCTATGTGTATCCGTAGTTTTCTTGGTAAAAATGCAGAAGTGATTTACCATTGCCTCCCTTGAGTGACTCAAGTGAAGACTTGAATCTCTGGCATTGTCTTTGGTCAACATTTTGATCATTTCATCAACTATCTTTGACTCTTTCTCACGCCCCTGCTGACCAGCACAGGTGAATCAACTTTAACGCTTCCGCTTAGACCTTTCCATTATGGGTAACCTTAGCGAGAGTATCTCTCAGTGGCATAGCTCTAAGCTTCACACTGGCGTACACAAATTCTCCTGACACGGTAAGACATTGATTCATAGGAGAGCTGCCCACAGTAAGCACTCAATAAATAAGATCAATTGATTAACCTGATCCAGTGCAGCTATTATGGATGAGTCCATACAAATCTAGAGTCCATACTTCAAACCATTCAAATAATTCCAACTCGGAAGTCTTTGACCCTCAAAACCCCAATATAGCCAATCTTACTTTCATTGCAGAAATGTGGGAGAGTCAAATCAAATGAATCTTAGAGACCATGTTGAAGAGATTTTGCTTTTTGACATCAATAGAGCATAACTGAACACCACAAGCCCTAGGTTGCTCAAATCAGGATTCCCTGGCCAGATTTCACCAAAGTAGAACACAAAGTTGTGGCCTTAATATATTTAGGCAAAATTCCAATCTAGAGTTGGTGTCCGTTTTGGCCCGGTTCACACTGGCAAAGTGAAGTGGAAAAGTGAAGCAGTTTTTTCAGTTAAGGTCCCAAAGCATTCTGAGCTGAAATAATTATCAGTATTGACCTAGCTTTTGTAAACTATGTCAACTTAGATAATAGATCCGAAGAAAATAGGGAAATACATTTATCTCAGATCATCCAGTGAGCTTTCCCAATAATACAAACAAAAAGCAACCTAAATCTATCCTGTTTCAATCTAGTTTAGTCTAGAATGCACTGATGTGTCTGTAGATAAATATTGTGGGCAATTTGTAAAAATGTTCTGCCAAAGACTAATCGGGGTGAATGCCAGCACTTCTATTGTTAACCATAAATGTTTATTGAGCAGTTTATATTTGCAAAGCTCAATATCCTCTGCTGACAATATCCTGGGTTATTACATAGCTTTGAACTGCTTTGGGAGATGAATTTATTTGATTATTCTGTTGAGCATGATGCATTTCTTATTATATATATATTTTTTCTTTCCTTATAGTTATTTCTCCTGATGATTCCAACTTTGAGAAGAAGAAAGACACCTGGGCATTCTTTGAAGGTAAAAATTTAATCTTATACATCATTTCCTCTTAAAGATGAATCATCTGGTCCTAGTTGATTACATGCGAGATGGAGTCAAAAGTCCAAATTCTGCTTCACCCTCTGTTTTTGACTTGCCTTCTGATCTTTTATAAGTTCCTTTGTTTTTGTGATGTCCTCACCTGCCAAATTTCTCCTTCTCAGAGCCATAAAGGGCATAGGAAAACAACTCCAACCCTATAAAATTTTGGAGGAATCAGAGGATTTTAAAAGGGGGAACTGTCACAGGTGGATTGATTTGTATCCCAAATTCATTCTACGTTCTCAGTCTCACAGGTGAAGTGTATTTTCTTTCATTTCAGCTGCCCTGACCAAAGCATCCATCCTTCTTAGAAACCGCATCTGTAGCTGGCCTAGTTAGGCTGGTCGACTTCAGAATTGGGCAGGTTTCTGCTTAGGCCCAGAGTCCCTTGGAGTTTCCAGTGACATAGGGAAATTTATCTTCACTTTGTTTTTATTCTCATCCTAAAATAAGCTCTTTGGCAGTATTGGTTACTGCTGATGGAAATGCACTTCAAATAGATTGAGCTGGGTTAACAGATGAATAGCTAGGCTAGCTTTCTACCAGGATAAAACTACTAGAAATAGTGAGGTTAATCATGCCTAAGAGCATTACACTGTATTTACTGTAGGCCTTAGAACAGTGTTTGACACATAATAAGTGCTTAATATTCATATTAATGTCTGTCTCCCCCTCTAGACTGTAAACTCTTTACGGCAGGGAACATATCACTAATTCTGTTGTACTGTACTCTCCCGTGCATTTAGTGCATTCCAAAATTGTACATTCCAAGTGCTTAATACAGTGCTCTGCACATAGGAAGCATTCAATAAATATGACTGACTGAATGAATATAGGACTCTGCACATAGTAAGCCCTCAATAAGTACCAGTGATTAAACATACCATTAAAAAATCCTCTATTTATGAAGAATATCTACCTGTTGTGATATTAGGCTCCAAAGAAGTTGAATTGGATCAAAATTGGGACACTTGATTGTACATTTCAAACAAGAATAAAAAAAACAACCTTCTGTATTGAAGATTGCTAAAGGAAAGTGTGAAATTAAAAACTCCATCCAGGACCTAGGGAGTAGTCGGTATAAATCCCAAGGGCCCAAAATGAAACAAACTCCTAAACTAGACAAGATCAAAGCTGAGAATTAATTAGTAATGCAACTCCACAGAAGATACTGAACTCAAGGTATTCAAGGTGACTTACAGCCACTGAGGTTTGAGGCTGTCAGGGCTAAGACGATGGTTTGATTAATAGAAGTAAGGCCATATGCTATACCTTGAGGAAAAGACTGAAATAGCAGGGAGGTAGTTTAGTTTAAGAACTTCCCAAAATTAAGAAAATCAACAAATTAGCTAACTCTACCACCTCTGGACTGTGTACAGCTCGATTTGCTTTTATCCACCTCTGTGCTTAGTAGAGTGCCTGGCGCATACAGAGTAAGAGTTTAACAAGTACCATCATCATTATTATCATTTTTAACACCAGGTAGAGCTGGAGTAGTGAGAAATTCATAATCTCATGAAAAATTCTTCTTTTTAGATCACAGACAGAGGGGGCTAGACTGTAGATACTAGAATGTAAACTGTTTGTCAGGAAGGAACATGTCTACTGACCCTGTTATAGGGTAGTCTCCCAAGTGCTTAGTACAGTGCTCTCCAGTAAGTGCTCGATAAATACAACTGATTGAAGCAGGAATGCCTCAGAGTCGACAGTCGGCTTCAACTCCCTCTCCATCTAATAGAGCTCAGTTCAATCCCCTGGGGAGGATCATTCCCTCACTGGCCGAGACCTCAGTCTCCTCCCTAATTTTTCCTGACAATCTGAGAAATGGGAAGAGCTTATGATCTGGCTGATTCATATGTACCTGATAATTGACCAGATTTCTCACGGCACTGTACCCATTCTGACCTGCGAGTCAATGAGGTTTGTGCCTTTCATTATCAGTTGTAACTGCACCAAGTGTTGACTGTTTGTAACAGGATCTCCATCATCTAACAGGTAGACTGGAAAGATTAAATGAGGTGTGGGATGGTCCGGGTAAGCCTGATAAAGGAATCGAGGAATCCCTTCACACCTCTAAGTCTCTCACACGAGGGGAATTCAAGACCTACATGGACTGAAAGCATTCCATTGCCATCTGCAAGATTACCTCAGTAGCTACATTAACTTCCCAGCAGCAAATCAATTGATTAATCAATATTTATTGAACTCTTACTTTGTGCTTCCTGTACTCTTCCAAGTATAATACAACAGAGTTGGTAGACATGTCCTGTGCCCACAGCAAGCTTTCAGTCTAGAGTGGGAGACAGACATTAATATCTCCTCCCTCACCAACTCTGAAATCCCTCTCTCAGACCATAATCTTCTCACCTGCCTCATCTCTCACACTCCCTCCCCCTGCAAATCTATACTACTCCCCCACAGAGACCTCCACTCTCTTGATCCCATCCATCTCTCCAAAAGCCTCTTTCCCCACTTTGCCCCCCGTCCTCTCTTCCCACTCTCGATGATCAGGTCGCCGCTGTCAACTCCACCCTCTCTACTCTTCTCAACTCTCTCGCCCCCCTTTCCCTCCGTCGCTCTCACTCCACTAACCCACAGCTCTGGGTCACTGCCTCTGTCCGCCTCCTATGCTCCTATGTTCGAGCTGCGGAGCGCTGTTGACGAAGGTCCCAGCACAAAGCCGAACTTATCCTTTTCAACTTTATTCTTTCTTGCCTTAACTCTGTCCTCTCCTCCGCCAGGCAAAACTTCTCTTCCCTCATTGTCACCCATGCCCATCACCCCCGCCAATTGTTCCGGAACTTGAACTCCCTCCTTAGGCCCCCTGTTCCTCCCCCTCCCCATCCCTCACCCCCAACGATCTGGCCACCTACTTCATCACGTAAATTAACACAATCAGATCTGAGCTCCCCAAAGTCTCCCCTCCCCCCCCCCCCCAACCCTCTCCCCTACTTTCCTATCCTTCCCTGCAGTATCCTCAAAGGAGATCTCCTGCCTCCTCGCAAGTGCCACCCCCTCCTTCTGCGCCTCGAACCCCATTCCCTCTCACCTTATAATAATAATGATGGTATTTGTTAAGCGCTTACTATGTGCAGAGCACTGTTCTAAGCGCTGGGGTAGACACAGGGGAATCAGGTTGTCCCACGTGGGGCTCACAGACTTCATCCCCATTTTACAGATGAGGTAACTGAGACACAGAGAAGTGAAGCGACTTGCCCACAGTCACACAGCTGGCAAGTGGCAGAGCCGGGATTTGAACTCATGAAAAACCTTATAAAAACCATCGCCCCTTCCCTCCTCCCCTCCTTAACTTCTATCTTTAACCGCTCACTCTCCAATGGCTTCTTCCCCTCTGCCTTCAAACATGCCCATGTCTCCCCCATCCTAAAAAAAACCCCTCTCTCGACCCCTCTTCCCCTTCCAGTTATCACCCTATCTCCCTACTACCCTTCCTTTCCAAGCTCCTAGAACAAGTTGTCTACACTCGCTGCTTAGAAATCCTTAACTCCCATTCTCTCCTGGACTCCCTCCAATCTGGCTTCCATCCCCTCCACTCTACCGAGACTGCTCTCTCAAAGGTCACCCATGACCTCCTTCTTGCCAAATCCAATGGCTCCTACTCTATCTTAATCCTCCTTGGCCTGTCTGCTGCCTTTGACACTGTCGATCATCCCCTTCTCCTCCACACCTTATCTCACCTTGGCTTCATGGACTCCGTCCTCTCCTGGTTCTCCTCATCTCTCTGGCTGTTCATTCTCGGTCTCCTTCACAGACTCCTCCTCCCCTTCCCATCCTCAAACTGTTGGAGTTCCTCAAGGGTCAGTTCTTGGCCCTCTTCTGTTCTCCATTTACACTCACTCCCTCAGTGAACTCATCCGCTCTCATGGCTTCAACTATCATATCTATGCAGATGACACACAGATCGACATCTCCGCCCCTCTCCTCTCCTCTTCCCTTCAGGCTCGTATCTCCTCCTGCCTCCAGGACGTGTCCACCTGGATGTCTGCCCGCCACCTAAAACTCAACATGTCCAAAACTGAGCTCCTCATCTTCCCTCCCAAGCCCGGTCCTCTCCCTGACTTCCCTATCACCCTGGATGGTACGACCATCCTTCCCGTCTCTCAGGCCCGCAACCTCGGTGTCATCTTTGACTTGGCTCTCTCGTTCACCCCACACTTCTGATCCGTCACCAAGACCTGCTGGTCTCACCTTTATAATATCGCCAAGATCCGCCCTTTCCTCTCCACCCAATCATCTATCTTACTGGTACGGGCTCTCATAATATCCCTGCTGGATGATCGTATCAGCCTTCTCTCTCATCTCCCTTCCTCTTGTCTCTCCCGCTCCAGTCTATTCTTCACTCCGCTGCCCGGCTCATCTTCCTGCAGAAATGCTCTGGGCATGTCACTCCCCTTCTTAAAAACCTCCAGTGGTTGCCTATCAACCTCTGCACGAAACAAAAACTTCTCACTCTAGGCTACAAGGCTCTCCATCACCTTGCCCCCTCCTAACCCTCCTCCCTTCTCTCTTTCCACTGCCCACCCTGCACGCTCTGCTCCTGTGCCACCCACCTCCTCACCATCCCCCGTTCTCACCTCTCCCGCTGTCGACCCCTGGGCCACGTCCTCCCGCGGTCCTGGAATGCCCTCCCTCCTCCCCTCGGCCAAACTAATTCTCTTCCCCTCTTCAAAACCCTACTTAGAGCTCACCTCCTCCAAGAGGCCTTCCCAGACTGAGCTCCCCCTTTTCCCTCTGCTCCCTCTGCACCTCCTCTACCCCCCTTCATCTCCCCTCAGCTGAGCCCTCTTTTCCCCCCTTTTCCCTCTGCTCCCTCTGGTCCCTCTCTACGCCCCCCTTCACCTCTCCTCAGCTAAGCCCTCTTTTCCCCCCTTTCCCTCTGCTCCTCCCCGTTTCCCTTCCCCTCCCCTCAGCACTGTACTCGTCCACTCAACTGTATATATTTTCATTACCCTATTTATTTTGTTAATGAGATGTACATCACCTTGATTCTATTTATTTGCTATTGTTTTAATGAGATGTTCATCCCCTTGATTATATTTATTGCTATTGTTCTTGTCTGTCGTCTCCTCCGAATAGACTGTAAGCCCGTCAAAGGTCAGGGACTGTCTCTATCTGTTACCGATTTGTACATTCCAAGCACTTAGTACAGTGCTCTGCACATAGAAAGCGCTCAATAAATACTATTGAATGAATGAATTAATTAATATAAAGAGATAAATTAAAGTTATGTACACAAATCACAGTCCTTACATAGTATGACATACTGACTGTAAATGCTGAACATCCTGACACATATTCAGCAAATCGGTGGTATCTTCTAGGGTTAAACACTTGCTGCCATGTGATTTAGTTGCTTGTGGTCTCAATTCATTTATATTTTGTGTGCTTCCTGTGTGCAGAATACTGTCTTAAACACTTTGGAGAATACAAAAGAGTTGTTCAAGACAAGTCCTTGCCCTCAAGAAACTTCCAATTTAACATGGCTCCTCACTGCTCTTCTCCCAAATACAGGACTCACTACAACTTTCTTTTTAAATAAAGATCCTTTAGCAAAGGTTAAATGTAAGGTAATATGACTTGGGTTTGAGCATACCTATGAATATGCTATTTTTTGCATTCTATGCTAAAGGCATTGACACATGTTGCGTGGACATTAGTACATTCCACTAGTATTTTTCTCAGAATGGGTCAGTGGGAATTAGCTCATCAATAAACAAACAATTATGTGGGGTTTTTGTTTTAGTTTGCCCAGTTACATTGTTCATTTCTTGAGGGCAAGGATTGTGCCTTCAATTTTAGTACTCTCCCAAATATTTAGTGCAGTGTTCTGCTCAAGGTAGAGAGGGATTTTACCACAAATTGCTGGATTATTTTGCACTGTTTTGTATGTTTAGTACAGTATGATACATACAGTAAGCAGTCAGTGCCACTGATTGATTGCTTTTGATTGAACCGAGTGTTTTTTCAGATGGAGAGAGCAGTAACCTGTACCCTGCTGTTTTAAACTAGCAAACTTCCTGTTGTAATCAGTGGCAATAAACTTCTCGGGTCTGATCCGTTTGCCTTTTTGTCCTTGGGTGGTCAGGCTGAGGACTGCTGAATAACATCTCTCCCCTGCTGAGGCTCTGATTCAGCTGACATCTGTTGTGAAGCTCTGGCACAAGGAGATTTTGTTTGCTGGACTGCATGTCAGCAAGATGCTAGAATTAGTCTCTCCCTGGATCCCGCTCCCAGATTTCCCTAAGTACAAGAAGGGGATGCAGATTGGGGAGTTAGAGTGAAAGAACACAAATTAGATTATTTAAAGCAATTGGGGTCAGTCTAGGGTTCCCGCAGTTTCCAAATCTGTAGTCTCAACTCACTTGTACTGTATGCTACCAAATGCTTAGTACAGTGCAAGTAAGCGCTCAGTAGGTACCGTAGATGGATTGACTGATTGGTTGAAATGCAGAAAACAGAGGCTCTGGGCATTTCTCATGCCAGGCTTTTGGCCTGGAGTTCCCCTATGCAATCTGTTGGACACCCATTCATTCAATGGTATTTATTGAGTGCTTACTGTGTGCAAAGCACTGTATTCAGCTCTTACCCAGAACCACAGTTTCTTAAGCTGGTCTACCCAAAGGCAAAAGGACTACTGCTTTTTCTCTGAGTTGAAAAAAATTTCAGGTTACCATCCAAGAACAAGACCAGACCCCGGACTTCAAATAGAAATCCCTGGGCCTTGGCAGGTACTTAATAATGATAATGGTGTTTGTTAAGTGCGTATTATGTGTCAAGCACTATTCTAAGCACTGGGGTTCATACAAGCTAATCAGGTTGGACACAGTCCCTGCACCACATAGGGCTCACAGACTTAATCCCCATTAATATCAATATAAAGAAATAACCTTGCTATCTTTATTTTAACTTTTTAACATTTTAACTTTTATTTTAACATACTCGTGAGGGAAGAAGAATCAGGTACTGTCACAGCATTTTACAGAGGAGGAACTACAGCTCATAGGGGTTAGGTGTCTTGTCCAAGGACAGTAGCAGAAATAGGGGGAGATCCCAGGTTCTACTATGACAGATGAGGTAACAGAGGCACAGAGAAATGAGGTGACTTGCCCAGTGTCACATAGCACGCAAGTGCCGGAGCCGAGATAAGAAACCAGATCCTTCTGACTCCCAGGCCCGTGCTCTACCCACTCACCACACTGCTTCTCTTCCCCCAGAGTCTGCACCAATTTCCCCCGCGCCCCTGACCAGTTTTATTTCTCTGAGGAGGAATGGCCACAGGGATGGACAGGGTTGTAAACCTGCTTCTCACCCCACCCCAGATATCCATCAGCCCCAATTTCTGGTTCAGAGATGAACCTTGGAAGTGGATGGGGCTATAGTTAGGGGTCCCTTTGGGCACCATTCAACCAATCCAAAAATTAAATAAGGGAGGGAGAAAAGGGAAGTGTATTTTCCTCTGTTATCGTTAATGCAAGACTATGCAGCATTGAGGAGGCCACTCAGGTGACAACTCACTTGTGGTAGTGACTTTTTTTTCAATGGTATTCATTAAATGCTTAATATGTGCCAGGCACTATGCTAAGCACTGGGGTAGATACCAATTAATCGGGTTGATCATAGTCCTTGTCCCTCATAGGGTCCCCAGTCTTACAGAGGACATAAATGAAGCAGAGACAGGTGAAGTGACTCTCCCCAGGTCACACAGCAGACAAGTGGAGGATCCGGGATTAGAACCCAGGTCCTTTTGACTCCCAGGCTCCTGCTTTATCCACTAGGCCATGCTGTTTGTCTTTGGAGGCCATGGTTGTGAAACCCTTTCTGTGTGACCTCAGGCAGACTACAGATCCAGTGCAGGAGTTCAAGAGACCCAACCAGACCGTGGCATCTTGTATCTTTTGTGGGGCAAAGTCACAACCACTCCCTGCCTGAGATGTAAAATCTCCTCTCGACCTAACTCCAAACCCAAGCCAGAAATTATATTCAGCAGATAGCTGATACCTGCAAAAAGTCACTGACTGTCTGGGACTGGCTTGCATAGTTTTAAAATAGTAGCCTACCTGCAGATACTTTGCAAAATGTATTGAATAATTCTAAAGTGCTTTGGATGAAAAGCATTATAGATTTTCATTATATTACAGACGCCAGAAGATTATCTCAACTAATTGGAAACTAAATTGATTTATGAGAAACAGCATGATCTAGTGCAAAGGGAAAGGGTTTTGGAAGTAAGGAGACATGGGTTATTCCCCTATTTCTGCTACTGTCCTGGAACAAGTTCTTTAACCCTTATGAGCTGTAGTTCTTCCTCTGTAAGATGGTGTGACAATACCCGATTCTTCTTCCCTCACGGGTATGTTAAAATACTGTGGAAAAATGAAAATGTGAGTCACATTTAAATTATAAATATTAGAAGACTGAGAGGTCCAATAATTGTCTCTCTGCATTCTTCACTGATAAAATTGAAACCATTAGGTGCGGTCTCTCTAAAATCGACCCAGCTCCTCTCCAACTCCTTCCTTCCTCCTTCCCCCTCTTTGACTCTTCCATCCTTCTCAGCAGTATCTAAAGAGGTCTCCTAACTCCTCTCAAATTCTAACCCTTCTCTCTGTGTCTCTGACCCCATCCAGTTTCACCCTATCAAAGCAATTGCCTCCTCCCTAATTCCTTCCATAATCATCATCTTCAACCACTCACTCTCCAATGGCTTCTTCCCCTTGCTTTCAAACATGATCATGTCTCCCTTATCCTAAAAAAAACCCTCCCTTTACCCCACAGCTCCTTCCAGATATTGTCCCGTCTCCCTTCCACCACTCCTCTCCCAAGTCCTTGAGTGAGATGTCTCTACATTCCACTTCTTCTCCTCCAACTCTCACCTCAAACAGCTTCAATTTAGTTTCTGCCCCCTTCACTGCATGGATACCGCACTCAGTCCTTAAAATGTGAGCCTTCATTTGCCTTTGACACTGAGGAACACACTGTTCTCCTGGAAGCATTATTCCACCCTGGCTTCACTGACACTGGTTCTACTCCTGTCTCTCTCACCACTCCTTCTCAGTCCCTGACACAGGCTCCTCCTCTGATTCACACCCTCAAACTCTAGGGATTTCTCAAAGATCAGTACTGTTCTCCTTTGGAGAACTCATTTGCTCCCATGGCTTCAACTACAATCTCTATGTGAATGATTCACATAGAAGCACAAGAAGCAGCATGTCATAGTGGATACAGCTCGGGCCTGGGAGTCAGAAGGTCATGGTTTCTAATCTTGGCCCCGCCACTTGTCTGCTGTGTGACCGTGGGCAAGTCACTTCACTTCTCTGTGACTCTGTTATCTCATCTGTAAAATGGGGATTGACACTATGAGCCCCACATGGGGCAGGGACCGTGTCCAACTTGATTTGCTCGTATCTACCCCAGTGCTTAGTTCAGTGCTTGGCACAAAGTAAGCACTTAACAAATATCATTATTATTATTATTATGATTCCTTAATCTACCTCTCCAGCTCTTGACCTATGTTCTTCTCTGCTGCCACACATTTCTTCTTGCCTTCAGGACATCTCTCCTTGAATGCCCCACTGACACCTCAAATATAACACATCTGAAACAGAACTCTTCATTTTCCCCCCATCACAAACCCTGTCCTGCCCATGACTTTTCTATAACTATGGACACCACCACTTTCCATCTCACAAGGCAACAAACTTCATATTATCTTTGACTCAACTCACTCAATCAAGCCACACATTCAATCTGTCATTAAATACAATTAATTCTACAGTCACAACATCTCTAGAAACCAACCTTTCCTCTCTCTCCAAGCAGTTACCACATTGATTAATTAAATTCAAAGCATTTATCAAAAATCATAAATTCAAAGCATTTATCATATCCGGCCATGACTACTGTATTAGACTCCTCTCTGACCTCCCCACCTCCAGTTTCTCCCTTTCTCATCCAAACTTTACTCTGCAACCCTGGTCATTATTCTGAAAAACTGACTATTCCATATCTCCAGATACCTCAAGAAACCTCCAAAGGTTGTCCATCCAACTTTCACATTGAAGAGAAGGTTCTTAATTTTGGCTTTCAGAGACTCAATCAGCTCTCCACCTCCTACCTTGCCTTGCTGGTGTCCTACTAAAACCTTTATTTCTTGGTTTCCTTTTTGATCTCCCATCCTCCTATCTCTCCCCACTTCACTCTGCTGTCTGGATTATCTTTCTACAGAAACGCTCTGGGCCTGTCACCCTACTCCTCAAAAATCTCCAGTGGTTTCCTATCAACTTTTGCATGAAGAAAAACTCCTCACTACTGGCTTCAAAGCTCTCCATCCCCTTGCCCCCTCCTACCTCATCTCCCTTCTCTCCTTCTACAACCCAGCCCGCACACTCCAGTCCTCTGTCACTAACCTCACTGGGCCTCGTTCTCGCCTGTCCCACCTTTGACTCCTTGCCCACGTCCTATCTCTGACCTGGAATGTCCTCCCTCCTCACATCTGCCAAACTAGCTCTCTTCCCTTCTTCGAAGACCTATTGAAAGCTCACCTCCTCCAGGAGGCCTTTCCAGATGGAGCTCCCCTTTTCCTCTGCTCCTCCTCCCCTCCCCAGTGTCCCTACTCCCTCCCTCTGCTCTATCCCATTTCCCTCCCCACAGAACTTGTGTATATTTGTACATATTTATTACTCTACTGTATTAATGATGCATATATATAATTCTATTTATCTATTTTGATGGTATTTAAGGCTGTCTGTTTTGTTTTGTTATCTGTCTCCCCCTTCTAGACTCTGAGCCCATTGTTGGGTAGGGATTGTCTCTGTTGCTGAATTGTACTTTCCAAGCACTTAGTACAATTCTCTGTACGCAGTAGGCGCTGAATAAATACGATTGAATAGAATAAAATAAAACCCAATTTGTATGCTCCACTTCTCTAATACCAACCTACCAGCTCTCGCTCCACTAACTCACAGCCCTGGATCACTTCCTCTGTCCGCCTCCTACGCTCCTATGCTCGAGCAGCTGAGCGCTGCTGGCAAAAGTCCAAGCACCAAGCCGACCTCACACACTTCAAATTTATCCTTTCCTGCCTTAACTCTGCCCTCTCCTCCGCCAGGCAAAGCTTCTTCTCCTCCCTCATCGACACCCATGCCCGTCATCCCCGCCTATTGTTCCGGACCTTTAACTCTCTCCTTAGGCCCCCTGTTCCTCCCCCTCCCCCATCTCTCACCCCCAATGATCTGGCCACCTATTTCCTCACGAAAATCAACACGATCAGGTCTGAGCTCCCCAAAGTCACCCCTCCGCCTCTCCCCTCCCCCCCACCAACCCTCTCCCCTAGTTTTCCATCCTTCCCTGCAGTATCCTCAGAAGAGATCTCCTCCCTCCTCGCAAGTGCCACCCCCTCCACCTGCGCCTCGGACCCCATTCCCTCTCACCTTATTAAAACCATCGCCCCTGCCCTCCTCCCTTCCTTAACTTCTATTTTTAACCACTCAATCTCCAACGGCTCCTTCCCCTCTGCCTTCAAACATGCCCATGTCTCCCCCATCCTAAAAAAAACCCGCTCTCGACCCCACTTCCCCCTCCAGTTATCGCCCTATCTCCCTACTACCCTTCCTTTCCAAAATCCTAGAACGAGTCGTCTACAATCACTGCTTAGAATTCCTTAACTCCCATTCTCTCCTGGACCCCCTCCGATCTGGCTTCCGTCCCCTCCACTCTACCGAGACTGCTCTCTCTAAGGTCACCCGTGACCTCCTTCTTGCCAAATCCAATGGCTCCTACTTGATTCTGATCCTCCTTGACCTCTCTGCTGCCTTTGACACTGTCGACCATCCCCTCCTCCTCCATACCTTATCTCACCTCGGCTTCACGGACTCCATCCTCTCCCGGTTCTCCTCTTATCTCTCTGGCCAGTCATTCTCGGTCTCCTTCGCGGGTGCCTCCTCCTATCCTTTAACTGTTGGAGTTCCCCAAGGGTCAGTTCTTGGCCCTCTTCTCCATTTACACTCACTCCCTCGATGAACTCATTCGCTCTCACGGCTTTGACTACCATCTCTACGCAGATGACACGCAGATCTACATCTCCGCCCCTGTCCTCTCCCCCTCCCTTCAAGCTCGCATCTCCTCCCGCCTCCGGGAGGTCTCCACCTGGATGTCGGCCTGCCACCTAAAACTCAACATGAGCGAGACTGAGATCCTCATCTTCCCTCCCAAACCCGGTCTTCTCCCAGACTTCCCTATCACCGTGGATGGCACGACCGTCCTTCCTGTCTCTCGGGCCCGCGATCTCGGTGTCATCCTTGACTCGTCTCTCTCGTTCACCCCACACATCCTATCCGTTACCGAGACCTGCCGGTTTCACCTCTACAATATCGCCAAGATCCGCCCTTTCCTCTCCACCCAAATGGCTACCTTACTGCTACGGGCTCTCGTTATATCCCGGCTAGACTACTGTGCCAGCCTGCTCTCTGATCTCCCTTCCTCCTCTCTCGCCCCGCTCCAGTCTATTCTTCACTCTGCTGCATGGCTCATCTTCTTGCAGAAACAATCTGGGCCTGTCACTCCCCTTCTTAAACACCTCCAGGGGCTGCCTATTAACCTCCGCTCCAAACAAAAACTCCTCACTCTAGGCTTCGAGGCTCTCCATCACCTTGCCCCTTCCTACCTCTCCTCCCTTCTCTCTTTCTACCGCCCACCCTGCACGCTCCACTCCTCTGCTGTCCACCTCTTCACCGTCCCTCGGTCTCGCCTATCCCGCCGTCGACCCCCGGGCCACGTCCTCCCGCGGTCCCGGAACGCCCTCCCTCCTCACCTCCGCCAAACTGATTCTCTTCCCCTCTTCAAAACCCTACTTAAAACTCACCTCCTCCAAGAGGCCTTCCCAGACTGAGCTCCCCTTCTCCCTCTACTCCCTCTACCACCCCCCCTTCACCTCTCCGCAGCTTTACCCTCTTTTCCCCCCATCTCCCTCTGCTCCTCCCCCTCTCCCTTCCCATTCCCTCAGCACTGTACTCGTCTGCTCAACTGTATATATTTTCATTACCCTATTTATTTTGTTAATGAAATGTACATCGCCTTGATTCTATTTAGTTGCCATTGTTCTTACGAGATGTTCTTCCCCTCGACTCTATTTATTGCCATTGTTCTCGTCTGCCCATCTCCCCCGATTAGACCGTAAGCCCGTCAAAGGGCACGGACTGTCTCTACATTCCAAGCGCTTAGTACAGTGCTCTGCACATAGTAAGCACTCAATAAATACTATTGAATGAACACTCTCTGTACCCCAATCTTGTCTATTCCACATCGTCTCTTGGTTGGAAACTCTATCCCCTTTCCTATCTGACAGTCCACACTCTCTCCACCTTCAAAACCCTCCTAAAATCACAACTGAAAGAGGCCTTCCTTGCCTAAGACCTCATTCTCCCCTATATCCACTCTCCCCTTTAAGTCAATGATGCACTTGACTGAATACCTTAACTTCCTTTATACTCTCTCCAGCCCCACAGCACTTGTCTATATCCTTATTCTTTACTATTTCCTCTTTCTGTCATTTATTTTAATGTCTGCCCTCCCAATTTTTTGTTCAAGTTCCCTGTAGACAGGGAACATGTCTACGAAGCATGTGGCTCAGTGGAAAGAGCACGGGCTTTGGAGTCAGAGGTCATGGGTTCGAATCCCAGCTCTGCCACTTATCAGCTGTGTGACTTTGGGCAAGTCACTTAACTTCTCGGTGCCTCAGTTACCTCATCTGTAAAATGGGGATGAAGACTGTGAGCCCCACGTGGGACAACCTGATTCCCCTGTGTCTACCCCAGCGCTTAGAACAGTGCTTGGCACATAGTAAGCGCTTAACAAATACCAACATTATTATTATTATTACGAACCCCATTATATTGAAATTTCCCAAGCACTTAGTATAGTGGTCTACACACAAGAAATAAATTAATTAATTCATTCATTCATATTTATTGAGCACTTACTGTGTGCAGAGCACTGTACTGGAAAGTACAATTCAGCAACAGGACAATCTCTACCCAAAAAAGGGCTCACAGTCGAGAAGAGGGAGACAGACAACAGAACAAAACAAAGCAAGTAGACAGGCATCAATACCATCAAAATAGATCAATAAAATCATAGATATATAGACAACACTAATAGAATGAATAGAGTAATAAATATTTACAAAAACACACAGGTGCTGTGAGGAGGGGAATGGGGTAGAGCAGAGGGAGGGAGTAGGGGCGATGGGAAGGGGAGAAGGAGCAGAGGGAAAAGAGGGCTCAGTCTGGGAAGGCTTCTTGGAGGAGGTGAGCTCTCAGTAGGGCTTTGAAGAGGGGAAGAGAGTTAGTTTGGCAGAGGTGAGGAGGGAGGGCATTCCAGGTCAGAGGTAGGATGTGGGCTAGGGGTCAATGGCGGGACAGGCAAGAACAAGGGACCGTGAGGAGGTGAGTGGCAGAGGAGCAGAGTGTGCGGGGTGGGCTTTAGAAGGAGAGATGGAGGGTGAGGTAGGGGGAGACAAGGTGATGGAGAGCTTTGAAGCCAAGAGTGAGGAGTTTTTGCTTCATGCAAAGGCTGATAGACAAGCACTGGAGAGTTTTGAAGGGGGGGGGGGTGACATGCCCAGAGTGTTACTGTAGAAAGATAATCCGGGCAGTGGGGGGAAGTTTAGACTGAAGTGGGGAGGGACAGGAGGATGGGAGATCAGAAAGGAGGCTGATGGAGTAATTCAGTCGGGATATGATGAGAGATTGTACCAACAAGGTAATAGTTTGAATGGAGAGGAAAGGACGGACCAGTCTTCTCTCTCTTCTTTTTTATTTTTACACAGAGAGCCTCTCTGGGAGCATGGACCATGTCTAATTCCCATCTGTGTATTATTTCCTAGAATTTATTCATACAAGTGCTCTGCACACAGTGGACACTTAATAAATCATATTACTACTATGAGAAACAATGTGGTTTGGTAGATAGGGAAAGGGCCTGGGAGTGATAAGGACCTGGGCTCTTATTCTGGCTCCTCCACTTGTCTGCTGTGTGACCTTGGGCACGTCACTTCACTTTTCTGTGTCTTCCTTTGTTCCCTCGTCTATAAAATGGAGATTAAAACTGTAAGCCTCGTGTGAAAAAGGGACTGCATTCCAGACCGATTATCTTGTATCTATGCTAGCGCTTAGAACAGTGCTTGGCACGTGGTAAGCACTTCACAAACACCACAATTATTATCCTTACTATTTCTACTACATCATCTAGAAAGTGGGAGACAACATTAGAGCCCTCATTGTCTCTTCAAACGAAGCATGAGAATGGGATGTGGAGGAGAGAAGAGTGATGAAGAACAAAAGTATAATCCAGTCCTATTTTTGAAATGCAGTTCCCCAGATTCCCTGAGCGTGACAAACCAGGGAAGTTATGTCAAGTTCCAAAATTCACTAAGCCCTAAAATGTGCCCAAGTTAAGACCTGAGGGTCTGTACATAAAATCTGCCTCCAGTTTGGCAGACATATGCTCATGCCCTGCTTTAGTAAATTATCTTCCCCTTTTATCAGATTTGGACTATTAAAACTCACGAGACATATAAGCAATTGATACTAATGTAATTGACTTTCAATCATGGCGTGTGTGGTCAGCAGACTCTATTTTGGGTTTTCAGTCCGGGTCCCGGATCTGGTGTGGTGTGCTACAGTGATATATTCCTGCTGGATTCATGGACTGAACCTGCAAGAGCACAGCTAACGGCCACATGCCACGGGAATAACTCACAAGGCTCCTAAGAGTCATCAAAATTCAATTAGTCTCGGGTACTCTACTTAGTGGCTCCACATTCAACCTAGATTAGGTTACTCATTTCCTATTAGCAAAAGCAATTCAAAAATAACCATTTAGATTCAAAGCTGCCAAAGTCTTCCTACCCACTTTGTGCTTGCAGTTTTAGCACATACATAATCTCAAATGTCAGCTGAACAAGTACTTCTCCCAGCTGTCTTGTCTTTGCTGTCGAGTCATCTCTGACCCATAGCAACGCCATGGACACATCTCTCCCAGAATGCCCCAACTCCATCAGGAATCATTCTGATAGTGGAACCATAGAGTTTTCTTAGTGAAAAATATGGAAACGGTTTACCACTGCCTCCTTCCGTGCAGTAAACTTGAATATCCACCCTTGACTCTCTCCCATGTCGCTGCTGCCCAGCACACTAGATGACCATTATTCCCAAGACATCCTTTCAGATTGACTGCTTTTCTTATCATTCTAAAGGCCAGAGCTCCTTATTCTTTTGCTGACCTCATTCAGTTGGTCATGTTATATATTTAGTAACTCCCTGTGCCCTTAGATCTCCCCGTACACTGTCCTTACTTTAACTACGCTGTTTCTGTCCATCACAAACTATATTTGCTGCTATGCAGCAGCAAGCTCTAAATCTCTTTTGCTCTCCAACTCTATATTATTGCAATGTGGGTCTCATTGAAAGACCTTTGTTATAGTGTTTCTGCATTAATGATGTGTATATATCAATAATTCTATTTATTTTGATGCTATTGATGCCTGTCTACTTGTTTTGTTTTGTTGTCTGTCTCCCCTGCTTCTAGACTGTGAACCTGTTGTTGGGTAGGGATTGTCTCTATCCGTTGCCAAATTGTACTTTCCAAGAGCTTAACACTGTGGTCTGCACACAGTAAGTGCTCAATAAATAATAATAATAATAATAATGGTGGTATTTGTTAAGCACTTAATATGTGCAGAGCACTGTTCTAAGCACTGGGGGAGATACAGGGTAATCAGGTTGTCCCATGTGGGGCTCACAGTCTTAATCCTTATTTTACAGAAGAGGTCACTGAGGCACAGAGAAGTTAAATGACTTGCCCACAGCCACACAGCTAAGTGGTGGAGCCGGGATTCGAACCCATGATCTCTGACTCCCCAGCCCAGGTTCTTTCCATTGAACCATGCTGCTTATCTAAAGATGCTTCTCTAAAATAAATATGATTGAATGAATGAATAATTTCTCCATTGATGCCTCTGTAGTTTCATATTAAATCAGAAAGAGAGTTGGTTGAAGAGCCAGAATTAGATTGTTTACAAGGGGTTGCTATTATGATTTTTTTAAAAAAAACTGGCTCATCATGGTTAAGCATGACTAAGGAAGTCTGAGATATCCAGTTAAAAAACTCTAGTCTAAACTCAATTCCGGGCTGCATACTTCCAGTAACTTTTTATTTCTATTTCTTCTCTTTCAGACTTGTATATGTATGCGGTCCTTGTGTGCTGCATTGGAATTCTTAGTGTACTCCTGTTCACACTCATTATCTTCTGCCAATCTTTAGTTAACAAGAGGAGATCGAGAGGTAATGGAAACATAAACATTGCTTTAACTCTGAATGAAAACCTTGCATGTGCATGGAAAACTTTTCAATGAAGAGAATTTCAACAAAAAAATTTCAAACTAGATCTCTGTCTGAGCTGCATAATTGCAGTCTATATTGAGCACTTACTCTAGGCAGAGCACTGTACAGAGGCACATAGAACACAAAAGCAGAATTAGTAGGAATGATCCTGCTCTTAAGAAGCTTACAATCTAGTTGATATTCAAGGTGGGGTGGGGAAGAACCAGAAAACATGTTGGGAGTCAAAAGACTTATGTTCTAATGCTGGATGGGCACCGGGTCTGCTGTGAAACCTTGGGCAAATTACTTAAACTCTCCAGGCCTTAGTTCTCTTATCTGTAAAATAGGAGGGGAGGATAAAATGTTCCAGGGATAGTGTGCGGAGAAAATCACCTATGGTCTACTGGTTTCCATGTTGCTGCTACTGCTGGAGCCAGATGCCTGAGAAAGAGAAAAGTGAGCATATGCTAGATGGTTGTGGCGTATTTTAAGACCTGGGTACATTCAATGTTTCTAAAGAGTGCTCTTGGGTGTGCCCGGAACCTATTAAAATGATTCCAAAGGAACCATTCCTTTAGAACTCAGGCGAGGGAATATGCTTTTAATTTCAGCATTTCCAGAATCTCAGCTCCTGAAAGATGGAGGGTAAAATACGTATCTATCCCCTCTTGGAGGAGCTGTGCCTTCCATAACACTTTGAAGTGGGAGAGAGTCATTGTATGTCAGATATTAAGGGGGCGGGGGCCTTATTCAGGGAAGAGGAAAAAATATACAGTTGGAAGACTGATCACAGCTAGAGATTTAATATAATAAAGCCACATATCTCTTCTGATGCATCTCATTGGGGAAAAAAAGAAAATTAAAAATTGCCAGCTGCTTAAGTTTCAATTTA
Organism: Ornithorhynchus anatinus; assembly: GCF_004115215.2. Classification (NCBI taxonomy): domain Eukaryota; kingdom Metazoa; phylum Chordata; class Mammalia; order Monotremata; family Ornithorhynchidae; genus Ornithorhynchus; species Ornithorhynchus anatinus. Next base: position 129,054,141 of record NC_041730.1, on the reverse strand, counting down.
AATTCATATTTTATTTACATTAATTTCAAGTTTATGCATATTATATGAATGTTTTTGTTTTTTGTTTACATTACTCAAAATCACTCTGGCTACATCTACACTTCTCACTACTGGAGAAGCAGCTAGCAGTATTTCTTTGGTCCCTTACATTACATTCTTGTGTGCGTGTTTGTGTGTGTGTGTTTGTGTACTATATGTACTCTTTCAAGCAAAACTTAGCCAACACATTGTTGATAATACATAAAAAAGAAGATAATTCAGCTGTCTTTCTCCAAACTGTATTGACCCTTATGAGCACCAACAGGGATTCCTAGCTTTGCCTTGGGCTGGATCTCATTATCCTCCACATATTCATTTTTGGAGTCCGGTATAATGGATTGCAATTTGACAAAATTCAGATTAGGATATAAAGGGAGTCATACAAGAAGTCAAAAAGTGCCATTTTATTATAGATTTTTTTTTTTTGTAACTTGCCCTTTCATCCATTCATTCAGTCATTCATTCAATCATATTCATTGAGTGCTTACTGTGTGCAAAACACTGTACTAATTCGTTTGGGACAGTACCACAGACACATTCTCTGCTCACAATCAGCTCACAGTCTAGAGGGGGAGACAGACTTTAATACACATAAATATATAAAGAAATTACAGATATACACAGATAAATACGTATGTGCTGTAGGGATGAGAGGGAGGAAGAATGAAGACAGAAAATCAGGGTGATGCAGAAGGGAGTGGGACAAGAGGAGAGGAGGGCTTAGCCAGGGAAGACTTCTTGGAGGAGATGGGCCTTCATTAAAGCTTTGAAGTGGGGGAGAGCAATTATCTGTTATGAGGAGGGAGTGTGTTCCAGAGAGATAGGATATGGGTGAGAGGTTGGTGGCAAGATAGACAAGAGTGAGGTACAGTGAGAAGGCTAGCATTAGAGGAATGAATTGTGCAGGCTGGATTTTAATAAGAGAGTAGCAAGGTGAGGCAGGAGGGGGCAACGCGATTGAGTGCCTTAAAACCAATGGTGAGGAGATTTTGTTTGATGCAGAGCTGGATGGGTGACCACGAGAGTTTCTTGAGGAATGGGAAAGCATAGAATGAATGAGAGCAGCAGAATGGATTATGGACTGGAGTGGAAACAGACAGGAGGCAGGGCAAGGAGGCTGACACAATAATTCAGGTGGAATAAGTGCTTGCATTAAGGTGGTAACAGTTTGGATGCAGAGGAAGGGGAGAATTTTGGCGATGTTGCGAAAGTACAACTGACAGGATTTAGCGATGACTTAATAATAATAATGTTGGTATTTGTTAAGCACTTACCATGTGCAGAACACTGTTCTAAATGCTGGGGGAGATCCAGAGTAATCAGGTTGTTCCATGTGGGGCTCACAGTCTTCATCTCCATTTTACAGATGAGGTAACTGAGGCACAGAGGAGTGAAGTGACTTACCCACAGTCACACAGCTGACGAGTGGCAGAGCAGGGATTCAAACCCATGACCTCTGACTCCCAAGCCCAGACTCTTTCCACTTAGCCACGCTGCTTCTTGAATATATGGGTGGAACGAGAGAGAGGAGTCAAGGATGATGCCAAGGTTATGGACTTGTGAGACAGGAAAGATGGCGGTGCCGTCAACAGTGACGGGAAAGTGAACGGGAGAACAAGGTTTGGCTGGGATGATAAGAAGTTCAGTTTTAGCCATATTAAGCTTGAGGTGACGGGAGGACATCCAAGTAGAGATGTCTTGAAGGCAGGAGGAAATGTGAGACTGCAGAGAGGGAGAGAGATTAGAGCTGGAGATGTAGATTTGGGTTTCATCAGCTTAGAAGTGATAGTTGAAACCCTAGGAGAGAATGAATTTTCCAAGGGAGTGGGTATAGATGAAGAATAGAAGGGGACCCAGAACTGAACCTTGAGGGACCCCCACAGTTAGGAGGGTGGAAGGCAGAGGATGAGCCCATGAAAGAGACTGAGAATGAGCATCCAGAGAGATAGGAAGAGAACCAGGAGAGGACATTGTCAATGAAGCCCAGGAGTATAATGTTTCCAGGAGAAGGGGGTGGTCAGTGTCAAAAGCAGTTGAGAGGTCGAGGAAGATTAGGGTGGAGTAGAGGCCGTTGGATTTGGCACGGAGGAGATCTTTGGTAACCTTTGAGAAAGTGATTTATGTGGAGTGAAAAGGATGGAAGCCAGATTGGAGGGGGTCAAGGAGAGAATTGGAGGAGAGGAACTTCAGACGGTGAGTATAGACAGCTTGCTCAAGAATTTTAGAGAGGAATGGTAGGAGGCAGATGGAACTGGAGGGAGCTGTGGAATCGAGGGAAGGTTTTTTTTTTAGTAGAGTAGAGAAATGGGCATATTTAAAAGCAATGGGAAAGAAGCCACGGGAGACTAAACAGTAGAACATCGCAGTTAGGGAGGGAAGAAGGGAGGGGTCAAGTGTTTCGATGAGGTGCAAAGGACTGTTTCCTAAGTAACTGATTTTGTATGGTAGATTAATTAATAATAATGTTGGTATTTGTTAAGCGCCTTTACAATATCGCCAAGATCCGCCCTTTCCTCTCCACCCAAACGGCTACCTCACTGCTACGGGCTCTCGTTATATCCCGGCTAGACTACTGTGTCGGCCTTCTCGCTGATCTCCCTTCCTCCTCTCTCGCCCCGCTCCAGTCTATTCTTCACTCCGCTGCCCGGCTCATCTTCCCGCAGAAACACTCTGGGCCTGTCACTCCCCTTCTTAAACACCTCCAGTGGTTGCCTATCAACCTCCGCTCCAAACAAAAACTCCTCACTCTAGGCTTCGAGGCTGTCCATCCCCTTTTCCCTTCCTACCTCTCCTCCCTTCTCTCTTTCCACTGCCCACCCCGCACGCTCCGCTCCTCTGCCGCCCACCTCCTCACCGTCCCTCGGTCTTGCCTATCCCGCCGTCGACCCCTGGGCCACGTCCTCCCGCGGTCCCGGAACGCCCTCCCTCCTCACCTCCGCCAAACTCATTCTCTTCCCCTCTTCAAATCCCTACTTAAAACTCACCTCCTCCAAGAGGCCTTCCCAGACTGAGCTCCCCCCTTTTTCCCTCTGCTCCCTCTACCCCCCTTCACCTCTGCAGCTAAAGCCTCTTCTCCCCCCTTTCCCTCTGCTCCTATCCCTCTCCCGTCCCACCCCCCTCAGCACTGTACTCATCCGCTCGACTGTAGATATCTTCATCACCCTATTTATTTTGTTTATTTTGTTTAATGAGATGTACCTCACCCTGATTCTATTTAGTTGGCATTGTTTTTATGAAATGTTCTTCCCCTTGATTCTATTTATTGCCATTGTTCTTATCTGTCTGTCTCCCCTGATTAGACTGTAAGCCCGTCAAAGGGCAGGGACTGTCGCTATCTGTTGCCGACTTGTACATTCCAAGCGCTTAGTACAGTGCTCTGCATATAGTAAGCGCTCAATAAATACTATTGAATGAATGAATGAACTATGTGCAGAGCACAGTTCTAAGCGCTGGGGTAGATACAGGGTGGTCAGGCAATCAGGTTGTCCCACATGTGGCTCACAGTTAATCCCCATTTTACAGATGAGGTAACTGAGGCACAGAGAAGTTAAGTGACTTGCCCACAGTTCCATCCATATATTTGTCAAGTAAAAATCAGTTTTGTTTTTTGGTTCTGTTTTGTTTTTTCCAAATCACTCAGGCTAACATACTCAGTGTTTTGCTTCTGGTACCAGGAATATCGAGATTTCCTCATGAACAATTAGTGAGTTTCGAAAATGCAGATCACCCTAAAAAACACCAAGACCAGTAGCCAGAAGACTAATTACCCTGTGATTAATCTTGGCAGCTTCTCCCTAGACTAAGTTAGATTAAAAGAAAAAGAAAAGCTTGGTTCTTTCGTGGTAATATTCTTTAGACCTGCTGGGCTATTGCCAGAACATTTCTCTGTGAAAACATTTTTTCAGTATCTAAACTTCTTTCCCTGGTAGTAGTAATAGTCATGGTATTTATTGCATGTCCACTGAGTGCAGTCCACTCTACTAAGCTTTTGGGAGAGTACAACAGAAGCATAAGATATGTTCCCTGCATTGCAGCCCTCAAAGAGTTCGCCAACTAGCCACGGAGCCAGACATTAAAAATATTTACAAACAATGAACTCAGAAAAAACCAAAAATTCAAATGAATATGCTTAAACACAAAGAATATGTTCAAGGGCTGAGGATGGCTATAAATAAAAAACCCCCACAAATTATAGATTGATTTGATTCTTAACCCTGCTTACAGGATAGTATTTAAGATTTCAAGTCTTTAAAATAGGTTACTTTTCATATTTTATCTAACCCATATTTTCATATTTTATCTTTATAATAATAATGGTATTTGTTAAGCATTTACTACGTGCAAAGCACTGTTCTAAGCTCTGATAATAATAATAATGGTATTTGTTAAGTGCTATGTGCCGAGCACTGCTCTAAGCAATGAGGTAGATACAAGGTAATCAGGTTGTCCCATGTGGGGTTCACAGTCAATCCCCATTTTATAGATGAGGTAACTGAGGCACAGAGAAGTGAAGTGGCTTGTCCAAAGTCACACAGCTGACAAGTAGCAGAGCCAGGATTAGAACCCACTACCTCTGAGTCCCAAGCCCATGCTCTTTCCACTAAGCCACACTGCTTTATCTAACCAGAGAGTTGTATCAATCCTACAGGTTAAAAAAACAAAAACAAAAAAACCCTGAAAACTCTATAAACATTTTAGCCAAAGCACAGTGAATTTCAACGGCCCAGTCTTGGAAATTGTCCTAAGGCAAAATTACATTCTTAAATGTACCTAACGTGGGGTTGGACTCTCCCAGGATCCAAATGGGCTTTAGGCAAAATGTCACCCGAAGTAGGGGTTTCTACAGCAAACTGGGATATTAGTTCTCCCCATCCTTCTCTCCCATTTCCCTCTGGCAAACCTTGGTTATCTCCAAAGCCATTTTGAGTAGCATGTGTGGGATTCCTTGTACAAAGTTCTAATCTTGGGGATTCCACTCTCTTGTTCTGTGATTTACAATAATCTCGCAGTAGCCTCCCTTTTCAAACCAGGAAAGAGATATCCACCTCTCATGTAGGTAGCACTCAGCAGCTTGGATTGAAACCATACAAAGGAAGAGTATGGACTCTCAGGACCATTTAATCAATTAATCAGTGTATTTACTGAATACTTACTCGGGGGGGGGGGGGGGTGGAGAGAGAGAGGGGAGAGAGAGAGAGAAGAGGAGAGAGAAAGAGGAGGAGAGAGAAAGAGGAGGAGAGAGAAAGAGGAGAGGAGAGAAAGAGGAGAGGAGAGAAGAGAAAGCGGAGAGACAGAGGAGAGGAGAGAAAGAGGAGAGAAAGAGGAGAGGGAGAGGAGAGGGAGATGAGGGGGAGAGAGGAGGGGAGGGGAGGGGAGGGGAGGAGGAGAGGAGGGAAGAGAGAGAGAGAGAAAACAGTGTAACAGAATTGGTAGACATGATCTCTACCATAGAGGAGTTGTGGAAAAATGGAAAAGAGACATATGCAACTGAATCTTGTCCTCTCATAGCCAATGTAAAAAGATATACTTTTTTTAAATGGTATTTGTCAAGGCCTTACTATGTGCCAGGTACTCTACTAAACACAGGGGTAGATACAAGATAATCAGGTTGGACACAGTCCCTGGTCCACAGAGGGCTCACAGTGGTAATTCCCCATTTTACAGATGAGGAAATTGAGGCACAGAGAAGTGACGTGTCTTGCCCAAGGTCACACCGAAGCAGACAAGTGGCAGAGCTGGGATTAGAATGCAGGCCCCTCTGACTTCCAGGCTCGTGCTCTATCCACTAGATCATGCTCCTTCTCATTGAGGAGTGGTTAGTACAGTGTTCTGTACACAATTAGTGCTCAATAAATAAGATTAATTGATTGGGGAATTTATCTGGGATGAAGGTTTAAGCAAGTGGAATGTCTTCCTCTTCCTGGGAGGTTCTTTATAGAATGGTTAATAAAAGATTACAACATATCTTTCCAGTAATTAGGACTATGTGTAACCTTAAAATTATTAAAATTATAGCAAATTTCAGAGAATGATAAAACTAAAAGGAACTGCAAAATGATGGTGGTATTTGTTATGTGCTTACTACCTGTCAGGCACTGTACTAAGCACTGAGAAGGATACAAGCAAATTAAGTGGGACACAGTCAATACCCCATGTGGGGCTCACAGTTTCAATCCCCATTTTACAGATAAGGTAACTGAGACACAGAGAAGTTAAGTGACTTGTCCAAGGTTACATAGCAGACAAGTGGCGGAGTCAGGATTAGAACCCATGACCATCTGTCTCTCAGAGTTTATCTGGTCCAGCAACCTGTCTCCAGACTTAAACTTTCTAAGACAATTTACTATCCTATATTTTGGGGGATGGAAACTCCAATATCTTGCTCCCGAGTAAATTAGAGAAGCAGCGTGGCTCAATGGAAAGAACCCGGGCTTGGGAGTTAGAGGTCATGGGTTTGAATTCCGGCTCTGCCATTAGTCACCTGTGTGACTGTGGGCAAGTCACTTATCTTCTCTGTGCCTCAGTTACCTCATCTGTAAAATAGGGATTAACTGTGAGCCTCACGTGGGACAACCTGATTACCCTGTATCTATCCCAGCACTTAGAACAGTGCTCTGCACATAGTAAGCGCGTAACAAATACCAACATTATTATTATTATTATCACCTTGGAGGTCAGGCATCTTTTTCCAATGTCCAACTTTCTCATTTCAGTTAATGAAAGGAATGGGAGCAGTTGTGGTCTAGTTGAAGAGCACAGTCCTGGGACTCAGAAAGACCCGAGTTCTAATCCCTGCTCTGCCACTTGTCTGCTGCTGTGTGATCTGGGTCCCTCATTCCATAAAATGAGGATTAAGACTGTGAGCTTGCTGCATTTGGGACAGGGACTGTATCCAACCTGATTAGCTTGTATCTACCCCAGTGTTTAGTAGAGTGTCCAGCACATATTAAGCACTTTAAAAATACCATGAAAAAGAAGTGTTGAGAATAAAGAAATGGGGTGTAATTTCTGTTCTCTTTCCTACATATCATTCCTACTCCCAGCCTCCTAAAAGAGTAATGTGGAGCACAATACATTTTCTAAGTAATCATATGCTTGTATTAAAGAAATTTAGTAAGATTTTTGCTCCTTCTGGGGAGACGGGATTACTCATTGTTAGGAAATTATTTCAATTTCCCTGCCTAAGTATTTTTTTTTATATGGCTGTATTCTCCCATTAATGACCAATAGTATTTATTGAGGATTTTCTATTTACATAGTACATATAGGAAAGAGCATGGATCTGGCTGGGGGGCCCTAGGTTCTAATCCCAGCTCTGCCTGCTTTGCGACCTTGGGCAAGTCCCTGATCTTCTCTGTGCCTCACTTACCTCATTGTAAAATAGGGATTCAATATATCTTCTCTCTCCTACTTAGGCTGTAAGCCCAATAAGGGACAGGAACTCTGTCCAACCTGATAATATTGTATCCACCCCAGTGTTTAGGACTATATTTGACAAATAATAAACACTTAGCAAAAATAACCATTATTATAAAATACCACTGATGCCACTGATTCTTCCCCTCTGGTTATGGAAGGGCCTTCAGCCATTTTTTTCTTCCCCAAGAGTTTTAATGATAATAATTCCCCAGTATTATAACTCCCTAATGTTCTCTCCAGACTGACCTAGGCTTCAGCAGTCTACAGAAAATAGAAAATCAGCAGCAGATTGAACCCAACTGGAGCAGAGGAAAAAACAAAAAAACAAAACTCTGGTCATTTCTTCTAACCAGGGCTTTCACTATGTTCAGGCATCAGAGTGCAGAATTGTCACAGTCCTTTTTTTATCTCTTTTGGTATGTTAAGAGCTTACCATACTAAGCACTGGAGTAGATCCAAGGTAATCAGGTTGGACACAGTCCCTGTCCCACATGAGGCTCACCGTCTTAACCTCCATTTTACAGATGAGGTAACTGAGTCCCCGAGAAGTGAAGTGACTTGACCGAAGTCATGCAGTTGACAGCTGTTGTTATAGTGCACTCTTCCAAGTGCTTTGCACACAGTAAGCACTCAATAAATACTATTGAATGAATGAATGGCCGAGGTGGGATTAGAACCCATATCCTTCAGACTCCCAATTCTGTGCTCTATCCACTAGGCCTCGCTGCAGGTTCAATTCTCATAGAGCGCTACTCCCCTCAGTCATAATAATAATGTTGGTATTTGTTCAGCGCTTACTATGTGCCGAGCACTGTTCTAAGCGCTGGGGTAGATACAGGGTAATCAGGTTGTCCCACGTGAGGCTCACAGTTAATCCCCATTGTACAGATGAGGTAACTGAGGCACAGAGAAGTTAAGTCATACATAGGACAGGCCACTAGAAATCCCCACAGCACCTGATGAGAATTTGGATCAACAGATTTCAGGAAAGAGAAGTGTCCCCATGATTTCAGTATTTTACCTATATTAGGATAATGGCATATTTCCCTACTCGATTTTCAATGGAGAGTTCCAATTTTCCCCAAATTGCACCCTGGAAGAACCTGATGCCAGCGTTTGCATAAATGCTCACAGTGGCTAGATTAAGCCAAATGGTCCAGCAACATTAGCCTCAAATCTGAAGAAATCCTTCTATCCCAACTCCTCCAGGAAGCCTTCTCTGATCAATTTATCACACCCTTGCCATGCCCACCCAAACACCACTCAACACTTTAATAATCCCTATCTCAGCATTTACATACACATGAATAATCATTTGTGTACTCAATTATCTATTCAGAAATTTCATCCTGACATTTGTACAACTTCCTATTATATATATATTCTTGATTTCCTTCCAACATTCACTATTTGTAAATCGTTTTGGTCTGTCTTCCCATTAAATTGTAAGGTCTATGGAGTGTGTATCTTGGTCCTGCTATATCCCCATAAAAGCTTAGTTCAGGGCTCTGCACTCACTAAGCACTCAATAAGCAACAATCAGTAAGCACTATGGATTAATGGAAAGAACACAGGTTCAGGACTCAGAGGTCGTGGGTTCTAATCCTGGCTCTGCCAATTAGCTGTGTGACTTTGGGCAAGTCACTTAACTTCTCTGTGCCTCAGTGACCTCATCTGTAAAATGGAGATTAAGACTGTGAGCCCCACGTGGGACAACCTGATTGCCCTGTGTCTACCCCAGCGCTTAGAACAGTGTTTGACACATAGTAAGCACTTAACAAATACTACCATCATCATCAATAAATATGAATGACTGATGGATGTCAGCAGATGACCCTCTTTTCCCACCATTTACATGTCATGTGCTTCCATCCTGGGGGTGCCAATGCATTCTGAAGAATCCCAGCAATCTGAGACAGCCAGAATCCTTAGCCATTAGCTATTGATTATATATATTGCCAGGGCACCAGATAGTGCATATAAAATAATACACTCAGTTTATTTTTTCAAGGGTTTGGTCCTGAATTACATCTAAAAATATTACTACAATCTACAGTACAACTACTTACACATATTTCTTTTGGTGGCAAAAAAAATTCAGGGATTTTTGTTCGTTTCAAATCCTTCTAAAAGAGATATTTAATTCCATTTTTAAAGAGCACACAATAATGATAATAATAAGGAATTCACATCAAAGGGCTATATTCTTTTTTGGAAGAAATCACCACTCCTAAGTCTCCAATCAAGAGCAGAAAAATGGAAGAAAAAGAACAAAGCACTTTTCAATAACGCATGTTAAAATTTAAGATAGTGAACACGTTGTGGGCAAAGAATGTGTCTATTACTATAATGTACTATCCCAAGCACATAGTACAGTACTTTGCACACAGTAAGTGCTCAATAAATAAGATCAAATGAAGGAAGACTATATCTAGGGTGACCAAACCCTTACCCCAAATAAATCTCTGGGGAGATGATCAGTCCTGGGAATTTAGGTAGACCCTCCATGATCTCTTCCCTTGTTTAGCGTGACTCAGGGAAGCAGCGTGGCTCAGTGGAAAGAACCTGGGCTTCGGAGTCAGAGGTCATGGGTTCGACTCCCGGCTCTGCCACTTGTCAGCTGTGTTACTGTGGGCAAGTCACTTCACTTCTCTGGGCCTCAGTTACCTCATCTGTCAAATGGGGATTAACTGTGAGCTCACGTGGGACAACCTGATTACCCTGTATCTACCCCAGCGCTTAGAACAGTGCTCTGCACATAGTAAGTGCTTAACAAATACCAACATTATTATTATTGTGATCTCATTGTTGTCATATGAAGATCTCACCCCTTTGCCTTCTGCTGTCCGCATTTCTGGATGGAGACCCCAGAAATAGCAGAGACAATGGGAACCCATTATTAGGAGCTCCCTGATGGTTCCATATTGTGTTTGCATGAGATATATTAACAGCTATGACTTGCTCTCAGGTAGCTCAGGATGTATGCCGGTAGAGAGTGGCATTTATTTATAGTTTTCTCTTTTTCTTTTCACAGTGAAACATTATTTGGTGAAGTGCCCCCAAAACAGGTAGGATTATTCCTATTTAAACTCCCAAACCTGTGGATTTTTACTTTTATAGCCACTGAAAGGAAAATTTTGAACTAAAAATAGTCAGCTGTGTGACCTAGTGGAAACAGCATAGACCTGAGAGACAGAAGGACCTGGGTTCTAATGCTGGCTCCACCAGTGGTCTGCTGTGGACCTTGGGAAAGTTACTGAAGTTCTCTGTGCCTTAGTTACCTCATTTGTAAAATGGGGATTCAGGCTGTGAATCCCATGTGGAACATGGACTGATCTTTGTAAAGTACCTGGCACTAACAAATTCATTCAATAGTCTTTACTGAGCTCTTACTATGTGCAGAACACTGTACTAAGTGCTTGGAATGTACAATTTGGCAAAAGATAGAGACAATCCCCGCCCCATAACGGGCTCACAGACTAAGCAGCGTGGCTCAGTGGAAAGAGCAAGGGCTTGGGAATCAGAGGTTGTGGGTTCTTATCCTGACTCCACCACTTGTAAGCTGTGTGACCTTGAGCAAGTCAATTAAGTTGTCTGTGCCTCAGTTACCTCATCTGTAAAATGGGGATGAAGGCTGTGAGAACTATGTCGGACAACCTGATTAACTTGTATAATAATGTTAATAATGTTGGTATTTGTTAAGCGTTTACTATGTGCAGAGCACTGTTCTAAGCGCTGGGGTAAACACAGGAACACAGGGGAATCAGGTTGTCCCATGTGGGGCTCACAGTCTTCATCCCCATTTTACAGATGAGGGAACTGAGGCACAGAGAAGTTAAGTGACTTGCCCACAGTCACACAGCTGACAAGTGGCAGAGCTGGGATTCAAACTCATGAGCCCTGACTCCAAAGCCCATGCTCTTTGTATCTACCCCAGCACTGAGAACAGTGCTTGGCACATAGTAAGCACCTAATAAATACCAACAGATACAATTTAAAAAATGTGTTTCAAACTGCTTTAAGGTCAACAGCATCTGTTACCATTTACTAAGAATGGGTGTAGGGCACTATATCACTATCGCCACATCGTGGACTTTGAGAAAGTTGATATCAGTTTCTTGATGTTCAGAAGGGAAAGGTAATTCACCTATAGAGGTTCTTTGGTATAACCTGTTCCTTTATTTGACTTAGGTAGGCAGCAGTATTCTTTCACAAGAACTAAAATGAGATTTGGAACATCAAAACAAAACTATAAATGAAATCCCAAGTTACACAAAAGAAACAATGTACCTAATGGGAAGGGCTCAGGCTTGGGAGACAGGAGATCTTGGGTCTCTCCTAGCTCCATCATAGAAGAATAAATAATAATGAGGATGATAATAATAGCAATAATAATAATATTTTCATTGCTTACTATGTACAACACATTGTGCTTAGTGTTGGGGTAGATGCAATACAATCAGATCATACACATTACCTATCCATCACGGGATTAAGAGGGAGTCTACTGTGTGACCTTGGGCAAGACACTGAACTTCCCTGCCCCTCACTTTTTCATCTGTAAACTGGGGATTAAATGCCTGTTTTCCTCCCCGTTGATTGCGATTCCCATATGGAGAAAGCGCTGTGTCTCCTCTGATTGGTATTATATCCCTCTCGGTGCTTGGCACATAGTGATGTTTAACAAATTTGGAGAAGCAGCGTGGCTCAGTGGAAAGAGCACGGGCTTTGGAGTCATAGGTCATGGGTTCGAATCCCAGATTTGCCGCTTGTCAGCTGTGTGACTGTGGGCAAGTCACTTCACTTCTCTGTGCCTCAGTTCCCTCATCTGTAAAATGGGGCTTAAGACTGTGAGCCCCATGTGGGACAACCTGATTCCCCTGTGTCTACCCCAGCACTTAGAACAGTGGTCTGCACATAGTAAGCGCTTAACAAATACCAACATTAACATTAATTAACAAATACAATTATTTATCAATATTATTGTTATTATTATCCTTATGGCTCTAAAGTTGCTTCATTCACTAACACTCTGAATAAGCTTTATTGTTTGCTCTTGATTATGGCTTTTTCAGTAATACAAATCTACCCTTTTGGGGATCAAGTTAAAGCTGTCTTCAGAAAGCAGATTCACAGGCCCTAAAAAGGGTCACTTAATAGTAAATGAAACATTTATTAACTGACTAGTGGAAAGGGACAACTGTAATACCTCCATCTAATTACAGTGCATATAACTAATACTGTTTTTTCAGTTGATTGAGAAAAGAAAATGCTGGAGGGGTGGAAAACTATGGAAATGGGTTTCAGTCTTCTCTATTATCATGGAATTTTTCAAGGGGGTTTCCCCTTGTGACCTGGAAGAGTTAACATTCCTACTTAACCCTTAATTTATTACTCAGGAAAGACTTAGACCTTTGGGAAAACCTATTAGTTATCCCAGCATTTTAAGGTGAAGAGACCAATCATTCCAAAGGAACTTGAGTCATCATTGGAGCTCATTATGGGCAAAGAATGTGACTGTTATAATGTTATATTGTACTTTTCCAAGTGCCTAGTATGGTGTTCTGCACACGGTAAGCGCTCAATAAATAAAATGGATTGATTGGTTAAGTTGATTCACCCGATCATAGAACAAAGTTAGGAGCTGAAACTGTGAGAGGAATGAGGAAATTGATTCCCATTATGGTACTTCAATCCACTAGCCACTTCCTTATTCAGCTAAAAAGGAAATATTGCAAAAAATCCTTTGTGTGATTGGCATTAACCAATGCATGAGCCGTGAACAGTAAAGAAAAATCAAGCAAATAAAATTTAACAGGTTAAAATGACTAAGTGAAGGAAAGAAAAAAAGTCATCACAAACCAAAGAATCCTAAGTTAAAGGCAAAGATAATGCAAAAAAAAAAAAGGACAAGAAATCTTTCATTTGTTTAACACATGCTGGCTAACCAAATGATTATCACTGGCCCCACCCAAGACAAATTGCCCACCCAAAATTCTGCCACTCGATATTGGGAAAACTTAGTGTTGATGCATACCAATGCATAATGCATTGGTATGAAAAAACTCATTAGCCAATTGCAAGAAAATGCACTTGAAAGAACTGAAAGCAGTGTCAATGATTGGCAAGTTTTGTCACCGTCTTGCTTCATCTGCACTGAACTAATCATCCCAATCTCATGTGGGTGTCCCTTGAGATAATATAAAGCAAATAAGCTTTGGGTAATTTAGTATCATCCAACTTGCCAAATCATCCGGGTCTGAAGGAATGAAATAGTGGCTACTATTAAAAGGGGAAGAAAACTTTAATCTTGAGGAAGAAAGTACAGCATTTGAGCCAATCACTCAGGAAACCCAGACGTAAACAAGAGCTTCCTCGAACACTTAGCTTCCTGAAGTTTCTATATCAGGAATTGACATTTGAGAACAAGGTATCCAAGAATAGAAGTTTCTTCAGCTCACCATGGTCTCTAATTTTAAGGGAGTTTCCATGCCCATTTTCGTGACTTTCTTGGCCACTGTACCCTGGGAATGCTTTTCCATTCCACAAGAGATATAATACAGTACTGTTCAGACGCAAGATATAAAGTAACTTTCCTTTCAACTAAGCCACAGAGCCCAAAAACACAAAGACTTGCTGTTATGCAGCCAAGTATGCTCGTAAGAGTTGGCTCATCTGAGGCTTTCAGAGGACAATTGTAATTACTATCTATTCATATGGCTGCTAATTGTGGATGCAGCTTTTGCGTAATTAATATGTAAACCCAAAATAAATTTCTCTCTGTTATTCTTTTTGAAAAAAGAACAGTGGCAGTAGTTAATTCAATTACCCAACATTCAGTGCTTGTAATGGGTCATCCTGGAACATAGCGGGATTCTGTTGAAATGGAAATTATATTAGAAAGCATTAATTTACTCTTGTATTAAAATAATATTGACATCCAATAGTTGAATCTTTCACATCAAATAGTATTTAGCTTTATAATTTTCTGTAAGGTTTACTCTGCTGGGCCTTGAAGAATTAAATCATACCCATCCACATAAAAATATCCATCAATCAGTAGAATTTGTTGAGCACTTGGGAAAATTCATTAGAGTTAGAAGACAACATCCCTACCCTCCAGAGGTTTGACACCAATTAGACTGGGCAACTTTGCCAGAATTCTTTGGGCATTTAAAGGGGAATTTAGCATGCAAATCAGGAGGCAAAATTTCTACTTTAGTAGATGCCTCAGTACATATAGCTTTATCCAAAATTTCCATTACAGCTTGTACAATTCCAGCAGTCTGTATTTTCCTATGAAGTCACTTTTAAAAATTGAAATGAGAACTCTTCATCCACCTAGTATAAATGGAAAAATAACTTAATTCTTTATTTACAGCTATTAACCGGAGCATTTTAAAAATCTGGGAGTGCATCTGCCATAATTTATTGGATTGATTTTGATCACTGAAAATTATGGAATAATTAGAAGGCCAAGATTAGCTTCCACTCATGCAGCACTGAATGCAATGTTTTGGCAAAGCTTGGTTCTCATGTACCGTTAATTACATAAAGTCTACTGTGGACAATTACCAGGGATAGAGGGGTGGCAATCTCACCCAGAATGCCACTCTATTAATTTCACCCCACATACCTAAACATACAATTCCCTCCAAGTAGGGAGAACAGTAATTTAGATCTATGTAGAAATTTTCCTCTCAAGATAATCTAACTACATTTATCCAATCACTCATCCTATTCTGCCTTGATTACTGTATCCACCTCTTTGCTGACCTCATTGCCTCTTATCTCTCCCCACTCCAGTTCATACTTTACTCTGCTGCCCAGATCATTTTTCTAAAAAAATGATCAGGCCATATTCCCCTACTCCTCTAAGTCCTCCAGTGGTTGACCATCCACCTCCACATCAAACAAAAACTCCTCGTCATTGACTTAGCACTCAATCACCTTGCCCCCTTCTATCTCACCTCACTACTCTCCTACTATATCCCAGACTGCACTCATTCATTTATTCATTCATTCAATAGTATTTATTGAGCACTTACTATGTGCAGAGAACTGTACTAAGCGCTTGGAATGTACAAATCGGTAACAGATAGAGACAGTCCCTGCCCTTTGACGGGCTTACAGTCTAATCAGGAGAGACAGATGGACAAGAACAATAGCAATTAATAGAATCGAGGGGATGAACATCTCATTTAAACAAGAGCAAATAAATAGAATCAAGGTGGTGTACATCTCCTTTACAAAATGAATAGGGTAATGAAAATATATACAGTTGAGCGGACGAGTACAGTGCTGAGGGGATGGAAGGGAGAGGGAGAGGAGCAGAGGGAAAGGGGGGAAAAGAGGGCTTAGCTGAGGGGAGGTGAAGGGGGGGCGTTGAGGGGGAGGAGAGGGAGCAGAGGGAAAAGGGGGAGCTCAGTCTGGGAAGGCCTCTTGGAGGAGGTGAGCTCTAAGTAGGGTTTTGAAGAGGGGAAGAGAATTAGTTTGGCCGAGGTGAAGAGGGAGGGCATTCCAGGACGGAGGGGAGGACGTGGCCCAGGGGTTGACGGCAGGATGGGCGAGAATGGGGGACGGTGAGGAGGTGGGCGGTAGAGGAGCGGAGCGTGCGGGGTGGGCAGTGGAAAGAGAGAAGGGAGGAGAGGTAGGAAGGGGCAAGGTGATGGCAAGCCTTGAAGCCTAGAGTGAGAAGTTTTTGTTTCATGTGGAGGTCGATAGGCAACCACTGGAGGTTTTTAAGAAGGGGAGTGACACGGCCAGAGCGTTTCTGCAGGAAGATGAGCTGGGCAGCGGAGTGAAGAATAGACTGGAGCCAGGAGAGAGAGGAGGAAGGGAGATCAGAGAGCAGGCTGACACAGTAATCCAGCCGGGATATTACGAGAGCCTGTACCAGTAAGATAGCCGTTTGGGTGGAGAGGAAAGGGCGGATATTGGCAATATTATAAAGGTGAGACCGGCAGGTTTTGGTGACGGATTGGATGTGTGGGGTGAACGAGAGAGCCGAGTCAAAGGTGACACTGAGGTTGCGGGCCTGAGAGACGGGAAGGATGGTCGTACCATCCACGGTGATAGGGACTCTTCACTCCTCTATTGCTAACTTTCTCACTGTATCTCGATCTCATCTATCTCAAGGCTGACCTCTTGCCCATGTCCTGTTTCAGGCCTGGAATGCTTTCTCTTCCCATATCTGACAATAACTCCCCCCTGCAGCCTTCAAAGCCTTATTGAAGGCACATCGCCTACAATCCACCTTCCTTGACAAAGTCTTCCTTTTCTCTTCTCCCAATCCTTTCTGTGTTGCTTGCTCCCTTTATTCATCTCCTCTCGTCGCTTCAATGCACTTATGGACCTCTGTAATTTTATTTATTTGTACTGATGTCTGCTCTCCCCCTCTAGACTGTAAATTCGTTGTGGGCAGGGATTGTGTCTATTTATTGCTATATTGTACTCTCCCAACTGCTTAGTACAATGTTCCGGACACAGGAAGTGCTCAAAAAATACATTTGAATAAATGAATGAAGATATAAATTCATTCATTCATTTATCCAATCATATTTATTGAGAACTTACTGTGTGCAGAACACTGAACTAACTGCTTGGAAAGTACAATTCAACAATAAATAGAGACAATCCCTACCCACACCAGGCCTATAGTCTAGAAGGGAAGAGACAGGCATCAAAACAAGTAAACAGCCATCAGTATAAATGAATAGAATTATATATATATATATATATATATATATATATATATATATATATATATATATTGTGGAGTGGAGTGGGGAGAGAGTGGTAGAGTAAAGGGAGGAAGTCAAGGTAACGTGGAGGGGAGGGGGAGCTGAGGAAAAGTACATTTTAAACCACCATCTCCTTTACCTACCCAACGGTACTGAGAAGTAGGTAAGGAAAGAAATACTATCCCCAATTTAGAGATGGAGAAACTAAGGCACAGAGGGAAAAATAAAAACAAAAGCAACAAAATCTCATGTTATTTTCACTCCACAACTCCTCTGACCTCCTGCTCCACCCCAGCTTATCCACTAACCAACTTGGGCACACATACAATCTCATCATCTCTAGACAATCCCTACCAACTCTGAAATCCCTCTTTCTGACTACAACCTCTTCTCCTGTCTTCACTCCCACACACATCTACCCAACAAATCTATGCTGTTCCTCCACAGGGACCCCAGATCTTTTGACCCCATCCAATTTCTTCAATTCATCATGCCCCATTTAGCCTCCATATGTAAACAGCTTTCTCTTGATGACCAAACCGACGCTGTGAACACCACCTTCTCTACTGAACTCACTTGCCCCCTTTATCCTTTTTAGAACTCGTACCACTAATCACAACCCGGGATCACTTCCACAGTCTGCTTTCTTCACTCCTCTGCATGAGCCTCAGAGGGCGGCTGATGGAAATCTAAATAGCTGGCTGAACTTGTCCAGTTGCAGTTTATCCTTATGTGTTGTAAGTCTGCTCTTTCCTCTGCCCGGCAAAATTATATCTCCTTCCTGATTGACACCGATGCCCATTGCACTTGCTAGTTGTTGCAGATGTTAAACTCCCTCCTCAAACACTCCAGCACGCTGCCTCCCCCATATTTTGTCTTTAAAGGCCTGGCCACCGACTTTATTGAGAAAATTGAAACTATCAGTCATGATTTTCCTTCAATTCCCCCTGACCCTCCTTCAACTCTCCCATCGTTCCCGGCAGTATCTCTAGAGGAGATCTCCTGCCTTCTCTCAAAATCCACTCCCTCCACCTGCATATCTGACTCCATCCCATAGCACCTGATTAAAATTCTCTCCCGCTCCCTTCTGTCCTCCCTAGCAGTCATTTTCAACTGTTTGTTCTCCAATGGCTTCTTCCCACTGTTTTCAAACAAGCCCATGTCTCCCCTTTCCTACAAAAAACCCTCCCTCGACCCTACAGCTCCCTCCAGTTATCACCCAAACTCCCTCCTACCTTTTCTCTCCAAACTCCTTGAGCAAATGAACTACTCCCACTGTCTCTAGTTCCTTTCCTCCAATTCTCTCCTTGACCCCCTCCAGTATGGTTTCTGACCCCTTCGCGCCAAGGAAACTGCCTTCTCAAAGGTCACAGATGATTTCCGTCTTGCCAAATGCAATGGCCTCTACTCCATCCTAATCCTCCTTAACTTTTCAGCTGCCTTTGACACTGACAACCACACCTTTCTCCTGAAAAGATATTCAAGCTCTTCTCCACTGACACTGTCCTATCTTGGTTTTCCTCCTACCGCAATGTCTGCTCATTCTCAGTCTGTTTCTCAGGCTCCATCTCTGCTTTTCACCCCTTAAATGTGGGTGTCCCTCAAGGTTCAGTTCTGGGTCCCCTTCTATTCTCCATTTACCCCTCTCCCTTGGATAACTCATTTGCACACTTGGTTTCAACTGCCACCTCTATGTGGATGATTCTCAAATCTACATCTCCAGGCTCGGTCCCTCTCCCGCTCAGCAGTCTTGCAATTCCTCCTGCCTTCACAACATCTCTACTTGGAAGGCTTACTGTCATCTCAAACTTAGCATGTTAGAAACAGATCTCATCTTCTCACCCAAATCCTGTCCTCTCCCTGACTTATCCATCACTGTAGACACACTACCATCCTTTCTGTCTCATAAGCCCATAACCCTGGCATTATCCATGATGCCTCCCTCCCCTTCAATCCACATATTCAATCTATTCCTAAATCCTGTCAGTTCAACCATCCACAGTATTGCTAAAAATCAGTTCTTTCCTCTCCATCCAAACTGTAACCACATTAATCCAAGAATTTGTCCTATTCTAATTCTTGATTATTGCATGAGCCTCCTTGTTGACCACCCTGCCTCCTGTCTTTCCCCACTCCAGTCCATACTTCACTCTGCTGGCTGGATCATTTTTCCACAGAAAAGTTCAGACCATGTTTCCTCACTCCTCTATAACCTCCAATAGTGGCTCATTCACCTTGCCATCAAACAAAAACTCCTTACCATCAGCTTTAAAGCACTCAATATCCTTTCCCCTTCCTACCTCACCTCACGACTCTCTTACTATAAACCAGCCTATAAAATCCGCTCCTCTAATGCAAACTTACTCACTGTATCTTAATCTCAGTTATCTTTCTGATGACCTCTCACCCACATCCTGCCTCTGGAACACCCTCCTTCACCTCCAACAATTACTGTAAACTTCTAAACTTTAAAGAAGGCACATCTCCTCCAAGAAGCCATCTCTGACTAAGCCCTCTTTTCCTTTTCTTCCACTCCTTTCTGCATTGCCCTGAATTTCTTCCTTTATTCATCCCCCTTCCCAAGCCCACAGCACTTATAGGCATACCCATAATTTACTAATTTATATTAATGTCTGTATCCCCCTCTAGACTGTAAGCTCGTAGTGGCCAGGGATCGTGTCTGTTATATTGTACTCTCTCAAGCACTTAGTAAATTACTCTGCAAAAAGTAAATGCTCAGTAATTATGATTGATTGATGGATTGACTGATTGACATCTCACACCTTTGACTGACTGACATCTCACACCTCAGGGAGTTTCTGTCCAACATAATTCTCTGCTCTGCCACTCGTAAGGAATTTGGCAGTCCTCGTGAGAGTCATAACTATCAATTTGATTTGATTCATAAGAAGGACACCTTTCTTAAATCTCTTTGAAGGTTGCTACTGTAGTAAAGCAACCGTGGCTCTAATTTTGGCAGTGCTTTTAAACCTCATTACATGTAGCAATAGTACATTATATAGTAGATAATATATAGTAGGCCTAATAAGGAGATTGTCATCCTTGATCAAGCATTGCTGGATGGCAGTTTAGTAAATCGTTGAAAATTTAATGCCCAGATGTCAATCACAGGCAAAACAACTACCCAGTACTCAGTCACCGACCGTCCTATCGTTTACAATACCAATCTCCAAGTGGATGTCAAGCTAAAACATTCCCATTCACTTGAGCGAGGAGCCACACCTTCTGCAGTGAGGGAGCCCATTCTGATCAAGTGGTTTGCCCACCTCTTGTCCAGATAGTAGAGTAGCAGCAGCTCCCACATCCATCTGGGTCATGGCTACTCTTCTCAGACTCCCCTGTAGCTCAAGCTGGAAGTGAGAGCCTGTGACTCGTATTCAGTCAATGAGTGCTGTGTGCAGAGCATTGTACTAAGCCATAGGACCACTACAGTATAACAGTGTAACAGACATATTCCCTGCCCACGATGAGTTTACAATCTGCCCTCCCCCTTCTGCCCTCCCCCTCCTCCAGGAGGCCTTCCCAGACTGAGCCCTCTCTTTCTCGCTGCCCCTCCTCCCTTCCCCATTCCCCCTACTCCCTTCTTCTGCTCTACCCCATTCCCCTCCCAACAGCACTTGTGTATATTTGCATATATTATTTTTTATTAATGATGTATATATATCTATGATTCTATTTATCTCTTTTGATGCTATTGATGCCCTGCTACTTGTTTTGTTTTGCTGTCTGTCTTCCCCTTTTAGACTGTGAGCCCATTGTTGGTCAGGGATTGTTGGTCAGGGATTGTCTCTATCTGTTGCCAAATTGTACATTCCAAGCGCTTAGTCCAGGGGTCTGCATACAGTAAGTGCTCAGGAAATATGATTGAATGAATGAATGAATGGAGGTGACTGTTTCAAGTGGATAGTCTCTTCTGTTTCAGCCAAAGGGCAGTGATTTGATCCCAGATTGCTACTTCAGCCCAAGTAATAATAATAATAATAATGATAATGGTATTTGTTAACTGCTTACTATGGGCCAAGCATTGTTCTAAGCACTGGGGGAGATACAGTCATCAGGTTGTCCCACGTGGGGCTCACAGTCTTAATCCCCATTTTACAGATGAGGTAACTGAAGCCCAGAGAAATTAAGTGACTTGCCCAAAGTCACACAGTTGACAAGCGGCAGAGCCGGGATTTGAACCCATGATCTCTGACTCCCCAGCCCAGGGAAGTACCATGGGCTAATGGAAAGAGCTTGGGCCTGGGAGTGAGAAATTCTGGGCTCTAATCCTAGCTGCATCACCTGCCTGCCATGTGACCTTGGGCAAGGCACTTAACTTCTCTATGCCTCAGTTACTTCATCTGTAAAATGCGATGTAAATATCCTCTTACCTCCAATTTGGACTATAAGCTCCATGTGGGACAGGGATTGTGTCCAACCTGATTACCTTGAATCCTCTCTAGCATACAGCAGAGTGTCTGGCACCTAGTCAGTGATTAACAAGTACCAAAAACAAACAAAAAACCTAGATTTTTATACCTTTAGAGTTTGAAGCTCTTTGATTCCATAAATTCTCAACATGTAAGAGACTGAGGAGTACATCGCAAGAAAGCCAAGAATACACATGATAGGGCTAAATTTATGATTTTTTTCATCCCACCCTATTTGAAATACTTTTTGTGGGGGTCGTGTCCACCTACTCTATTGTATTGTACTTTCCCAAGGGCTTATTCCTCTCGCACAGTAATGGCTGAATAATTACCATGGATTTTGTTCTGCAGGTAAGAATAGGATCTTGCTGGGAGGATACCGCAACTCAAAATGGAGGCTAATATGCACACATCCTGCCTATAGGGTAGAAAGAATAGAACTGACCAAGTGACATTGTCTTGAGTGAATGAAGTTACAGAATAATCTTTTTGACTTGGGCTAAACTCATCTGTTTGAAGATGAATTTTGGCTGGACTTAAAAACAAATGAAGGAACCCAAGAGGAGGATAACCAAGAAGGTCCATTGTGAAAGGGAAAGAAAGAACAGAGAGAGTGCTTGTGGGTTTTTTGTGGAAATGGTGGAGAGCATGGGGAAAATATTGGGAATGACTGGAGATCTGCCCAGTTAACATCTGTGGACCCCTGCAAATAAATATAATCAAAAATCAATATCATTTATTAAGTGATTACTATGTGCAGGGCACTGCTCTAAGTGCTTGAGAGAGGACAGTAAAACAGAATTAGTAGACATGTTTCCAAGCAGAGTGGCCTAGTGGGAAGAGCATGGACCTGGGAGTTGGAGGATGTGGGTTTGAACCCCAGCTCTGCCATTTGTCTGCTGTGTGAGCTTGGGCAAGTTACTTATCTTCTCTGGGCCTCAGTTACCTCATCCATAAAATGGGGATTAAGACTATGAGCCCCACATGGGACAACCTGATTACCTTGTATCTACCTCAGTACTGAGAACAGTGTTCGGCACATGGTAAGTGCTAAACAAATACCATTATTATTATTATTATTTTTATAGAGGGGGAAAACCCATGGATGTTGAATTTAGGGCAGAGGGAAAAGATGATCTGGATCATTACAGGATGGAGACCAGCCAAAGATTGCCTCAGCCTTCTAAACTTAGGAAAATCGTCACATTTTGCCTATGATGCAGCTGGAGCTCACACACACACCCCCCCAAAAAATGAAACTACCTTCACATTGGGAAATCAGTGGCTGAAATGGCTTTAAAGTTTCCTTGAAAATATGGGAGCTTTAACTGTCCCATTAATGGCAATTTAATTTAAATTAGGAGATCTCAATAATTTATCTTTGCCCTCTGAATTACTCTCACTTACTCTTCCTGGGTAAGCCTGTTTTGGTGTCTCTCCTCATATATTCTCAAGTTAAAGGTCTGGAAAGAGAGAGTAAGCAGGTAGGCAGACAGGCCAGAAGAAAATGGTTCAGTTTTGCTATGGAAATAAACTCTTC
Source organism: Ornithorhynchus anatinus (assembly GCF_004115215.2). Classification (NCBI taxonomy): domain Eukaryota; kingdom Metazoa; phylum Chordata; class Mammalia; order Monotremata; family Ornithorhynchidae; genus Ornithorhynchus; species Ornithorhynchus anatinus. The sequence continues at coordinate 129,030,967 of NC_041730.1, read as the reverse complement.
CACTAAAAATGCTTATACTGTCTATGCTGATAACTGGAATGGAAACAGTGCAAAACTCACTTTGGAACAAACTCAACCGCTTAAATCAACTCTTGAACAAAAGAAGAAGTCTTGGTGGTTGGATCAAGGTCAAACTGCCATGAACGCAGTGTGGGAAAAAAAGGCTTATTTTCCTCATGGAGAGATTGACTGATGAGGCTGATGAAAATGTCTTTATCTTCACAGCTCTGGGGAAACAGTCACCAGTGTGACCAGCCTGTCACCACTCCAGCCCAAAAAAATCAAGAAAAAGAAGGCAAATCTGGACATCCCACCTGCCATTCCAGCGAAAGGTATGGAAGTAATTCCAGTTTTCAAAAAAGCCCTAGTCAAATATTCCCACACATTGTTCTGGTGATCATTCTTGAGAAAGAAGAAAGTTCTGGGGCAGGACTAGATGGTAGAGTTTAAGAGCCTTGCTGAACAGTAGTTATGGAGGCCGCAAATCAACTCCTGTAATAAAAACTTAAACATGGGTTCCATTCCCTGCCCTCTCTAAGATTTCTCATTTCCTATAACAATGATAATAACAATTATAATGGTACTTGTTAAGCACTTACTATGTGCCAAATACTGTTCTAAGCGCTGGGTTAGATTCAAGTTCATCAGGTTGGACCCAGTCCCTGTCCCACATGGGGCTCACACTTTTCATCCCCATTTTTCAGATGATGTCACTGGGCAGCAAGAAGCAAAGTCACTTGGCCAAGGTCACACAGCAAACATGTGATGGGGCCAGGATTAGAACCAAGTCCTTCTGGCTCCCAGGCCCATGCTCTATCCACTAAGCCATGCAGCTTCCTATGGATGGATAGGGTTGGGGCATCAGACAACTTTCCATTCTAAATGGTAAAAGAGGTGGCATGGATAATTGAAATTTATAATGTCTTTATCTTTATTTACAAATGATCCAATATCATCTTTTATTCCCAGCTTCAACCTTCATGTCTGTAGATAGTTTTTTTACCAGAGTTCTTAAAGAGAAGCAAAATGGGCTGATTCAAATTTCTCCTTTTTACCCGTCCTCACTTACCCTTTAGTTAAGAACTGGCAAGAGATGAACTAGCTAAAAGGCAGGCTACACAAAGGGTCAAGTTGGAAAGCAAAGGGAAGGGGAAAGCCACAGATAAATAATTTGTTTCTGAATAATTGAGCATTGAGCAACAGGAAATGCTCAATCGTTCAGGGACTGAGGAAAATTTCTTATATATGAAAGCTTCAATTGAATCCATTTTCCTTGTTTTTGTTATTGTTCCTTTTGCATTCGAATACTGGAGTTCATTAACCTGCATAGCTCACTCTAGGGAAACAAAAAGACCATGTTTACAACCTCATCCTATAAGGTTAAGAAACATGTATCTGGTAAATACATGTTTGGTGTAATCCCAACCAGTGTAAAAGCTCATAATATAGAGCACATCTTTGCCCTCCGATTCAATCAATTAATTACGGTTATTTAGCACTGTGTGCCAAGCACTTTTCTAAGAACTTGGGGGACTACAGTAGACTAGGTAGATGCCATCCCTGCCCACAAGAAGCTTATGACCTACAACAGCAGGAAGAAAAAATAAAAAGAGAAGTTGGGAGGGATGAGGAACAGAATTTTGTCCTCAGTCCTGCTTGCTTTTGGGTTTATGGCTTTCATTTCCTCTCCTGGCCTTGATGGTTGGGGAAGATTTGAAGTCCTCATTCTCTACTCATTGCCAGAAGTGGTGGTGCTGAGAACTAGTGTGGCCATGTAGAAAAAGCAGGACCCTGGGAGTCAGGAGACCTGAGTTTGAATCCCAACTCCACTGCTTGCCTGTAGTGTGACTTCAGGCAAGTTATTTCATTGTTCTGGGCCTCATTTCCCTCATATGTAAATTGGGGATTAAGCACCACACTACTTAGGACACAGTGCTGGGCATGTAGAAAGAGCTTAACAAATTATTATTCTTATCTCAAAGGGGCAGGAGGAAACCATTAGAAAGACCTGCAACAATCTTGAGTAAGATACTAAGGATACAAATCTAGTAAAAAAGTGCAAACTGGGATCTCGGTGAGACCCTAATGTCTTCTAGATGCAGAATACGTTTTTCAGGAGAATGAGTAGTAATAACAATAAAAATGATAATGATAATAATAGTAGTTAAGAGCTTACTGTGTGCCAAAACTGTACTATTTATTCAATCATATTTATTGAGCACTTTCTAAATGCATGGGAGAGTACAATACTAGGCCCTGGTATAGCTATAAGCAAATTGGGTAGACATAATATGGTAATTGCACATGCTAATAAAATTTCAAATGATACTACAGACTAATTTTTCAACATTTTTTTTTTTTAGCTCCAATAGCTAATGCATTCCATAAACCAAAGTTGCTGAAGCCACAAAGGAAAGTGGTTTTGGTAAGTAACCTAATTCCTTATGCTCATTTCAACCAAACTAAACAGCGTAGACTTTCAGGGAGGGGAAACAAATTCTGTAAATGGTTGGAAATATAAATAAGAACAGTGCCTGAAATAGTAATTAGCGCAATCAAAGTCCACCTCACCCTGTCCTGTTTCTCTATGAAAGCGGCTGTTCTTCTCAGATTTGTGGAGTCCTACTGCAACATTCCCTTTGTCCTGTTGAGCTTTGCATTTACCTCAGGATTCTCCCATAACTGTCACCTGGTTGGTCATCACTTATTAAACCTGGGTCATTTGGAAATTGTAGATTACCCGTCGGCATTTATTGAGCACTGAATTGTGCAGAGCACTTGGGAGAGTACACTACAACAGAGTTGGTAGATGTGTTCCCTGCCCACAGTGAGCTTTCGGTCTAGAGAGTGAGATAGACATTAATATAAACAAATCAGTTAAGGATAGGTATGTAAATGTTGTGGGGCTTGGGGACGGGTGAATATCAAGTACCCAAAGGATAGATACAGATCTAAGTGCATAGACAAGGCAGAAGGGAGAGGGTTTTGGGGAAAAGAGGGCTTAATAGGGGAAGGCCTCTTGGAGGAGCGGTCAAGTGCCATGGGTGTTTGACCTGTCAGATTTCTGGGAGATTTTCCTTTCCTCCTCTTGCCTGATAATGTCTTTACCCTTGTGCTGAAGAACTATCCACATCTCCTTATGCTTAGGTGGGTTTGCCTTGCTCTCCATCATCACCAGTATTTATTAAGCTCCTACTGTATGCAGAGTAACTGTGTAATGGGTAGCTTCATCCATCAGTGCTTAGTTCAGTGCCTGGCACATAGTAAGCACTGAACAAATACCATAAAAACAAACAGAAAATAACCAAAAAAAAAAAAAGCTACAAGACTGAAAAGACCTCAGATTTCCTCTCTTTACCCTTATGACTTTGACACTGCTTTTCTCTTCCAACCTTTCCTTAATTCTCTCATTATCCTAGCTCATTTTTCTACCATCAAACAAATATATTAAGCTCATGGTGTTGTTCTAGGAACAGGACCAGATTTAGTTGAACCGACTCAGGTCTCGTCCCGTAATAGTTTACAATCAGAAAACTGTTAAGTGGCTTGCCCAAGGTTATGCAGCATACAAGTGGCAGAGCCGGAATAGGGGAAGCAGTGTGGCTCAGTGGAAAGAGCCTGGACTTCAGAGTCAGAGGTCGTGGGTTTGACTCCTGGCTCTGCCACTTGTCAGCTGTGTGACTGTGGACAAGTCACTTAACTTCTCTGGGCCTCAGTTACCTCATCTGTAAAATAGGGATTAACTGTGAGCCTCATGTGGGACAACCTGATTACTCTGTATCTACCCCAGTGCTTAGAACAGTGCTCTGCACATAGTAAGTGCTTAACAAATACCAACATTATTATTATTAACCCACGTCCTCTCACTCCCAAGCCCAGGCTCTTTCCACTAAGTCACGCTGCTTCTCTTATTAACACACCCTGATGCTCATTGAAATGGAAGTGAATACCCACTTAGCCTGGATAAACTCTAGTGCATCATTTTATGCAAATAGCATGGATACTTGAAGGCTGTTACAAGAGATGAAGAGAATGCCTAACTAACCAGTGAAAGAATGATTCTGTGGGATAAGTAAACTCTATGAATGAAAAGGTAGTGCCTTGCTTAAAAGAAAGCTATCGTAATGTTTTTGTGTGTGTTTCTTAAAAAAAAAAAATATGTTGAGTGTGCTTTCTGTATACCCATGCCTTTGTACAGTGTGAAATCATGTTTTCTGGACATAAAGGAAATGGGTTCATTCACCCAAAGAAAAAAGCCTTAGCAGATGTGTCTGCATCGACACAATAAGGCAGGTTGATATTATTTTTGTAGAATTAATGAGGTTTTTGAACCAGGCTTTTAATGGCCCTTCACATTTCACATAGCTCCCAATTCTATATCTGATGGTGGCACCAAAGGAGGTTTATACCAGGTGTGCTTTAATGTTTAGACTGTAAGCTCCTTGTGGGCATGGAACATGTCTATCAACTCTATTATAGCTTACTCTCTGAAGTACAGAGTCCAGTGCTCTGCATACAATAAATAATAAATATCCTCGATTCATTGATTTATTAATTGATATAAGATCAGCCTTTAACATCCCTAATGTTTCCTCTTAACCTATTACAGGCTCTCCTCCAGGAATGTATCAAAGCCACTCAAGGTTATTCATATATTTGACTTACATAATTTCCAGTGGTAGAAAGTTACCCCTTGATGTGTGAAAAATGTATTTTTTTGTTTTGAACTTACCATTTTTGGGCTTTAGCTGATCTTCTCTCAACTTGGTGATGTGAAGCTGGTGAAAAAGACCCATCTTCTCTTGTAAAGTAGTAGCATGACCTAGTGGAAAGAACAGAGATCTGGAAGTCAGAGGGGCTGGATTCTAAATGTGGCTCCACCACTTGCCTGGTATAATTGTCGCGAGCCCCCGGTTTGTACAATTCAGGACCTTGCTGGACCAGGGAAGCCTCGGTGACACGTAGTTGAAGTTAAACCTCACCTCTGATCACCAAGGTTACCGTGGGAAGTTTTTTACTTAGTTTTACCAGTGTGCAAGGGAGTGACACATACACACCTTCACTCACTCCACTTCACCAAGAGTCCAATACCAGTCTGTGGTCAAAGGAGCCCGTTCTACCAATGCTTCTTCCTCCTGCTTCCAAGTGCTGCTGCCTTCTTGCTGTTCTCAGCCAGCTTCCTTCTTGCTTCTCTGCATGCATCTGCTTCTCTGCACACTTCTGCTCTTCTTCTGCTGCCCTTTGAGTGCCTCTATCTGCAGTTGCTTCCCTCTGTTTGCCCCCTCGTGATTCAAAGCAACCGCCTTTGGCATGGTAGCAGGGGCTCTATATGGCAGTCCTTGACTGTTCCAGGCCCGTCACTGGGTAGAAGAGGGAGACAAAGGCCCACCTCCCTCCATGCTCAGCCCCCTATAGGCCTTCAGTTACCTGCCTCAGATAGAGACCATCAGTACCTTCGCCAGTCTCTTCCATGTTGTTGTTCGTGGGATCACAAACAGTTATTAACAAGGCAGCTTGTTGTGGGCTTACCACAGTAACCTTGGACAAATCATTTAACTTTCCAGTACTCCATATTCCTCTTCTGTAAAATGGAGATTAAGTACCTACTCTCCCTCTTACTTAGACTCTGAGTCCCATATGGGACAGGGTGGTGTCCTCCCTAAATTATTTTGAATCTACTTTAAAGTTTATTACAGCGTTGGAACATATATTACCAACCATCTCTAGATTGTAAGCTTGTTGTGGACAAGGAATGTGTCTACCAACTTTGTTATGTTGTACTCTCTCAAGTGTTTAGTTCACCTCTCAGCGTCACACCTGGAGAATTTCCAGTCCTCTACCAGTCTCAACTGTGGGAGGGGAAGTCAAGCAGAGGCCTGTCGATTCCATTCCTAGCTTGGGCATTGTCCAGCGGGTGGAAGTTAATCTGCTACAGGTCAAAACTCCCCTGGGCTGGGCAGCAGTGGCATGAGAGAGAGTCAAAAGCAGGGACTCGGGGTTACTGAATGGAAGGAGGCAGTGGTAAATCACTTCTGTATTTTTACTGGGGAAACTCTATGGATACACTACCAGAACTATTGCAGATGGTGGTGCTATGGGTCAGGGACGACTCGACAGCATAAGACAAGAGTTTAGTACGGTGCCCTGCACCAAGTAATCATTCCATAAATATGATTGATGTATTGATTGGCATTGTAAACCCTCAGTGGCCAAAAAATGGGTCTGTTTCCCCCCTCCTCCATGTAATTTACAGATGCTTAGAACACTCAGTAATCATTCATTCATTCAATAGTATTTATTGAGAGCTTACTAATCACTTAACAAATATAATGTCCACTACAATGACTGTTGCCAAGCCCTTAATAAAAACCTAAATTTTTCTTATTAATATTAGTAGGTAGTAATAATGGTAATGATACTAGTAATACAGCTATCTATTGAGAGCACTCCACTCTCAGGGTTTCCAGTACTCTACCAGTCTCGACTACGGGAGGGAGAGTCAAGCAGAGGCCTGCGGCTAGTGAGTGGAAGGCAATTTGCATTGCCCAGCGGGTGGAAGTTAATCTGCTACAGGTCAAAACTCACCTGTGCTGGGCAGCAGCAGCAGGGGAGATAGTCCAAGGCAGAGACTCAAGTTTACTGCGTGGAAAGAGGCAATGGTAAACTATTTCTGTATTTTTACCAAAAAAACTCTATGGATCCACTACCAGAACGATTGCAGCTGGAGGTGGAGTGCTCTGGGAGAGATGAGTCCATGGCGTCACTAAGGGTTGGAGACGACTCAGTGGCACAAAATAAGAAACAAGATGGAGAACACACTGGGTGAAATACACCGTACTGAGCACTTATCAGTACTTCAACTTACTTCAACTTTTCTGTTGAAAATATCAACAGAAGCAGAAGACAAATTCCATGCCCTCAAGGAGGTTATTCTCTTGAGGATTAAGGTCATGGTCTTCACAAGCTACGTACTTGAAAATTAGTTCAGTAGGAGAGCCTCTGAGCGGTTGTTAGAAACCAAACTCTAATCACTGTTCTCCACCTCACCGGAAGGCAGAGCAGGAAGAGATAAAGTTGACATTGCTGAAAGGGAGAGTTGTTTGATATTAAAGAAGAAAATTTATTCTGACTATTAAAAATCCGGAAGAGGCAACGCACTGGCATGAATCTCTCCCTAATGTTCAGTCAGGTTAGGCCCAAAGCATCTGAAGTAGATTTAGCCTAGGAAAGTGTGATGTATTTCAATTAAAGGTGAAATGAAATATTCCCCTCTGGGATATACTCTAAGAAAAACATGTCCAACGATGGCCCTGGGACTTTTCCACGCAGAATCTGAGGGAAATTCAAACTTCGAGATGACTCAACAAGCCTTGAGAACAACAAAGATGTGGTTCTTCCATTTCCCTACCTTCTAGCTATAGAGAATATGTTTTTGGTGCCAGAAAAGAGAGTTTAGAAATCATAAGCAGGAGAAAAAGGCTTTAAAACAAATTTGATACCAAAGTTAGTATTCTGAGAGGATTTTAATAATAACTTAAATTCCAGCAAGATTATTTCCAGAAAACATGAATTTCAGGTTTCTTGAAGGATGTTTATAATAAGCTGGATAATTTCTCTTGTTGTTGTTAATGTTTTAGAATTGGTTTCAGTTAAATTTTACATGAAAAGGATATATTAACCTGTATAAAATATGTACATAATTTCAATTTAAAATTAAAAAGAAAAAAAACAATAATGTACACGATACATTGCCCTGAGTAAAAGCCTTTGGAAAAAAAAAATATTTGCTTATATCATGGTAGTATCATTTCAGCAGAGATAAAATTTCTATGCTCCCCTTGGTGCCCCTGAATTTCCCATTATCGTCACTGGGAGTTATGGATGGAGTCTGAAGGGAAGAATACATGACTAAATGTCGGAAGGGATAAAGATTCAGAAGAGGCTCATATGGTGAAGGAAGAGTCAGAAACATCAAGAGAAGCTGTTTTGTTCCAAAATCCTTAATTCAAACTACAATTGCCCATGTGCGATTTCCACAGGCAGAACTTAATCTCTAGGGTCTGGATGGAAAACTCAACAACGGAAGGGTCTGTTCAGGTCAGATTTTCCATTTTTTGAACAAGGAAGTGTTGAGAGGGCAGCATTTCCCTGAGTCCCGCTTCAGACTACACAATAAGCCTAGTTATATAGACATATTGAAAGGGTGTCACTGTCCTAAGTATTACTGACTTATTCTTAAACGAGTCGGTGAGGCTACAAAGTCAATAGATGCAAAAATGACATTTTGATCCCTTTTTTTAAAAAGTCTCCCTTAAAGGTTGACTTTCAACTGTTCCATGGAACTCGCAGGGAATATTAGAAACCATGTTCAGTTGAAGCCAAAAAGGATCTCTACCCAGCGAGCTAACAGCAAAATGAGGTCAGAGAGTTCCACAAAATGCAGCTTTCACACTGCGGTAAGAAAAACATCAGAGCCTTTTAAAAAATTTCCCTAACTTCTCCAGACTTAATATTTTTTCGAAAGAAACGGTGTCAATTAGAGCAATTGTCCCATTTGAGAATAGCGTACTCCTCACTCTGGACCCACTCCCAGAAGCCTTTACTCACTGTACACTGGAGCTGTTTGGAATGTTGCTTTTGGTCTTCATAGCACTACTTTGTTTTTGGAGGAAACCCTCAAAAATTCCTCCACTTTAAACTTCAATTTTATCCTATTTCAGGCAGATTCAATAAGCGTAAGCTCCTGCTAATAATCTTGAGGTTTTGATTTCAGGGAATAGAGTCAGTGTGCTTTTCTGCAAAGGGTCTTTTGCTGAAGTTTTTTGACCATTAATGCATGGAAATGAGTCCATTCTTTCAGCTTTCCATTCCCCATTGGGCAGAGAGCTGCTGTCTACTCTCCCTTATTGGGAGTTAAGCTGCTGCGTTTGGGTTCATTGTACTGCTGGGAAATCATTATTTTTTAAAACTTTGGACTATATTTTAGTTGTATAATATCATGAAACAATATCATGCTTGTTCACATGTGAGTTTTAAAATCATATTTTATTTTAAAACCGCCTTCACCATCTCAGAGGCAAGGACCAGAAATAACTGGTGCACTTTTAAACACTTGTAAACCCTTAAAATTTTCATTTCTTTGGCAATTCCTACATTTTGGTAGGAAGGAAATGACAATGGCCTGTTAGTGGGGAGGGTTGTGGCTTCATTTTGTTTATTGACTGCCAGGGGAGCAATTAGTCAATCAGTGGCATTGACTGAATGCTTACTCTGAGCAGAAAACTGTACTTAGTGCCTGGAAGAGTACAACTGGGTTAATAAAATGCATTTCCTGCCCTTAAGGAACTTCCCATCTATGAGGAGAGGCAGAAAATACATCCCTGCTGGTACCCAGGCTTTTTTAGCGGGAACCCAGGGGGACAGGATGGTTTTGCAGGAAATGTGTTTGCTCTATTGTTGTCCTCTGCCAAGTGCTTAGTACAGTGCTCTGCACACAGGAAGCACTTGGTAAATACAACTGACTGACAAAACAAGGCCTCCGGGAGCAACCGGGTAATGGTTTCATTCACCCAGTGGATGGCAGCAAAATCTCCTGGGCAAGAAACATCTATCACATTTCACAATAATTTAGGGCCTGGAGAGGACCTATGCAAGCTCTCCAGAGCAAGGACCTCATTGTCATCTTTTGTAGTACCCAGAACAATGTAGGTCAATAAAAGTGATCTAAATAAACAATAAATAAAATAATAAAAATAAAATTGAACCAACAGTGTGTGCTCTGTGCTATTATGAGCATGGATCAAGCAGGCATATTTACTGAGAGCTTATTATTTAGAGAACACTCTACTGTGTGCCTGGGAGAGCACAATATAAGCAGAATTGGTAGACATATTCCCTGCCCACAAGGAGTTTACCATCTAGAACAGTGCTTGGCACATAGTAAGTGCTTAAGAAATACAATAATTATTATTATTATTAGAAGGCACACAGTTTGGGAGGATATTCCTTAGCTTTATATGTAGATAACAATAGTAATGGTACTTGTTAAATGCTTACTATGTACCAGACACTGTACTAAAGCACTGGGGTGGATTCAAGCAAATCAGGTTAGATTCAATCCGAGTCCCATGTGGGGTTCACAGTCTCAATCCCATTTTATAGATGAGGTAACTGAGGCACATGGAAGTGAAGTGACTTCCCAAGGTCACAGTAGACAAGTGGCAGAGCTGGGAGTAGAACCAGTGACCTTCTGACTCCCAGGCCCGTGCTCTACACCATCCTGATTCAGATATGGGGATCCAGGAACTGATGCAGAGAGGGTTGGCTCTGTAGGAGCAGGGTTTATGGTTTCTTAAAAAAATAAATAAATAAAATAAAAAGGGAATTGGCCTGATGTACTTTTAGGGGTGTATGCCTTTCAGAGGGATTGAAAGTGATGGCAGAGTCAGCAGGAAGTAACCAAAGAGAGGATTAGACAATTATATTCAGCTTAAACTATTCATTGTTTCATAAGATTTGTAATGACTGTTGGGATTATCAGTGAAAATACCAACCATTCATCTGATAAATATACCCAGCACTATTGAGACATGAGAGGCAGACATCAAATATTTTGAAATAGGCCACAGACCTAAAAACAGCATAATTTGACTGATATGGGGAGGAAGGAATGGCGAGAAGGGGAGAGAGGGCACAAGTAAAATCAGCAGTAGCATGAATCAGTCAATCAACTAATCAGTGATTGAACCAATGGTGATAAAAGACTGTTGACATGTGCAGAGGACTGTAGAGAAGCAGCATGGTGTCGTGGATAGAGCACGGGCCTGGGTGTAAGAAGATCATGGATTCTAATCCTAGGTCCCACACTCTCATTCTTCATTCAATCGTATTTATTGAGCGCGTACTGTGTGCACAGCACTGTACTAAGCACTAGGAAAGGACAATTCAGCTCTTATCTCCTGTGTGACCTTGAGCAAGTCACTTCACTTCTCTGCGTTTCAGTTACCTCATCTGTAAAATGGGGATTGAGACTGTGAGCCCCACATGGGACAAGAACTGTGCCCAACTCAACTTGCTAGTATCCACCCCAGCGTTTAGTACAGTGCCTAGCACATAGTAAGTGCTTAATAAATTCCATTATTATTCTTATACTGACTGGGAGAATACGGTACACTTGGAAGACATGATCCTGCCCCACAAGGAGCTTACAAACTAATGGGGGAAGCAAACAGTAAAATGAATTACAAAGAGAGGAAGTAGCAGAGCATAAGTGTTATGGAGTGGGTTGAAGATCAAAGTGTTAAGTGGTATGAATGCAAGAGAAAGAGAATGGCCTAGTGGACAGAGCACAGGTCTGGGAGTGAGAAGGACCTGGGTTCTAATCCCAGCTCTGCCACTTGTCTGCTGTGTGATCTTGGGCAAGTCCCTAACTATTCTAGGCCTCAGTTACCTCATCTATAAAATGGGGATTAAGACTGTGAGCCCCATTTATCCAACATTTTACCTTGTATCTACCTCAGTTGGTATTTGTTAAGTGCTTACTATGTCCCGAGCACTGTTCTAAGCACTGGAGTAGATACGGGATAATCAGGTTGTCCCACATGAGGCTCACAGTCTTAATCCCCATTTTAAACATGAAGTAACTGAGGCATCAAGAAGTCAAGTGACTTGCCCGAAGTCACACTGCTGACAGGTGGCAGAGCTGGAAGTAGAACCCATGACCTCTGGCTCCTAAGCCCGTGCTCTTTTCACTGAGCCTCGCTGCTTCTCAGTGCTTAGAACAGCGCCTGGCACATAGAATACACTTATCAAATATTAAAAACAAACAAAAAGCCCAACTGCATAGGCAACACAGCAAAAAGGTAGAGTAGGATGAAGAGATGAGAGGTTAGTCAGCAAAGATTTCCTGAAAGAGATATGAATTTAGTAGGGCTTTAGAGATAAGGAGAGAGAGAGAAGCTCCTCCCCCCTCCCTTCCCATCCCCTCAGCACTGTACTCGTCCGCTCAACTGTATGTATTTTCATTACCCTATTTATTTTGTTAATGAAACGTGCATCACCTTGATTCTATTTGTTTGCTATTGTTTTAATGAGATGTTCATCCCCTTGATTCTATTTATTGCTATTGTTCTTGTCTGTCCGTCTCCCCCGATTAGACTGTAAGCCCGTCAAAGGGCAGGGACTGTCTCTGTTACCGATTTGTACATTCCAAGCGCTTAGTACAGTGCTCTGCACATAGTAAGCACTCAATAAATACTATTGAATGAATGAATAAGGAGTGTGTCCTTATAAGGAGGAGAAATGTGCGCAGTTTGATTTCCTATAAAAATAATCCGGGCAACAAAGTAAAGTAGGGACTGGGTAGGGGAGAGGCAGGAGGTAAAAAGGTCAGCCAGGAGGCTGATGTAATAGTTGAAGTGGGATACATGATATGCTTGGATGAGTATGGTGATAAGTTTGGCTGGAGAGGAAGGGGGGAGTTCTAGAGATGATGTGAAGAAATAAGCTTGCGCTGGGCTTTCTGGTTCTGAATCATGGTGAACTATGGATATTCAGTCAGTCAATCAATGATATGCCTTAAGCACTCACAAAACACTTAACTCAGCACTTGGAAGAGTCCAATAATAACAATTACAGTATTTAAGGGCTTATTATGTACCAAGCACTGCTAGAAATCATTCCTGCCCTCACAGCACCTTACAATCTAGCAGGAGAGATAGATATTGAAAATTCCATTTCATTAATTTAAATGAAATAATAAAATAAATAATTTGACACACTTCCTTGCATAGCACAGTGGTAGCACGTAGCAAAAGCAGAGTAAAGACAAGGAATTTGGGGAACACAGACTCATTGTTCATGCTGTTGTCGGTACAAGGAAAGAGAGGAAAAAATGATGGAAAGAGAAAAGGGAGGAGATGACATGTCCTGGTTTTACCTGAATTTGACAAAGTCTGCTCAGGGATGGGAAATTGATCCAGCTAGCTGGAAGACTAAGGCTGATTCCACAGTTCTAGCCAAATCGGTTCAGATGACTGAGGTGAGTAATAATAATAATAATGTTGGTATTTGTTGAGCACTTACTATGGGCAGAGCACTGTTCTAAGCACTGGGGTAGATACAGGGTGATCAGGTTGTCCCACGGGGGGCTTACAGTCTTAATCCCCATTTTACAGATGAGGTAACTTAGGCACAGAGAAGTGACTTGCCCACAGTCACACAGCTGCCAAGTGGCAGAGCCGGGTTTCAAACCCATGACCTCTGCCTCCCAAGCCCGTGCTCTTTCCTCTGAGCTAGGCCCAGCTCCAATGATAATAATAATGATAGTATTTGAGAAGTGCTTATTACGTGCCAGGCACTATACTAAGCACTGGGGTGGATACAAACAAATCGAGTCCGACACAGTCCCTGTCATAGTAGTAATATCCATTTTGCAGATGAAGTCACTGAGGCACAGAAACTAGCAGAAAAGTGGCAGGGCCAGGATTAGTATCCATGATCTTCTGACTCCCAGCCCCATGCTCCAACCACTATGCTATGCTGCTTCCTAGATGAGGTAACCAATAAATGATGAGAGTGAGGTGACACAGAAGGAGAGAGAATCCAATATTGAAACTATTAAACTGTTGAAACCTAGAGGGTTCTGAAATCCAGGAGGATCAGTTTGAAAACCATCTTTCTATAGGGGGATGAAAGAAAATCTTATTTAGGGTACAAAGCCATTAGCCAACTGCAGTATTAATTAACTTATTTAAAACCATCCTCAGCATTCTTGCATATATGTTTAATTGTACACCAAAGTGTTCATTTAGACTACTCATGCAAACATTTTTATGACTCCTCCATAAGAGTCTAAGCACCTTTCAGGCAGCACATGTGTGGCTTTTTTATTCTGAGCTTCCCGAATACCTAGTTTATTGCACTGCATCAAATTATGCTACTATTAGCATAACCTAGTGGCAAGATTCCAGGCTTGGGAGTCAGAGGACATGGGCTCTAATCCCAGCTCTGCCACCTGTCTGCTGTATGGCCTTGGGCAAGTCACTGAACTTCTCTGTGCCTCAGTTACCTCATCTGTATAATGGGGATCAAGACTGGCAGCCTCATGTGAGACAAACTGAACAATGTTTGGCACATAGTAAGCACTTAAAATACCATTATTATTATTATAACTTCTACTACATAGCAATGCAACTTTTTTCAAATATATTTCAATTCAAATGCAACTTCCCTTTTAGGATGATTTCATTTAACATTGACATTTATTTGAACTATAATAAAAATAGTTGAATTTTTCATTTTTGCAGTAAGCTGAGGGTAGACTCCAAAGCTGAACTAGTTAATAGAACAATAATTCATCTCTTCCTAAACATAAATACCTTCTTGAATGACGCTTCCAGTAAAAGTGCTACTGGAGGGTATCTGGGAATTAAATCTCCCATATCATTCCCACTTCCACTGGATAGAGTAAAATGAATTACGGTATTATAACGTATGAGTTATCACAATGGGACTATAAGGGGTTTCATGTATCCAATACTTTGCTTAACTGCACTGAACAAAATGTGATTTTGGTCTCTTATACCCAAATCAGTGAAATTCAAAGACACCCATTTAGTCAATGACTTAAAAGCCTTCAAACAGTCAGATATCTCTCAAAGGCTAATATCTGCCTTTCAGTCTTTCTGTCTACAGTTTTTCTTTCTTGCGGATATTAGGCAGAATTGTTCAGGATTTCAAAAGTCAGGAAGTTCTGAATGTTCTTTGGAGGCTAATTCATTTAGCACCACATACGACCTTTCAGTCAGGTCTAACTCTTACTAGACATTTATGTCTTTGTTCTTTTCCCCTTAAGGGAAGTTAGCAAAGATAGAATGAGGCAGATGAAATGATTAATATCATAATAATGATAAGAAGAATGATATTTCTTAAACACTATGTAACAAGCAGTGTACTAAGTAGTAGGGTAGATACAATATCATCAGGTCAGGCACAGTCCCCCAGGGGCCTTACGATCTAAGGGGGAGCGAGAATGGGTATTTGAATCTCCATTTCACAAATGAGAAAACGAGGCACCAGGAAGGTGAAATGATTTGCCCAAGGTCACTTGGCAGGTGGGTGGCAGAGCTGGGATTAGAACCCAAGTCCTCCAACTCCCCGGCCTGTCCTTCTTTCTCCAGGCCATTCATATTTGCGGACAGGTGAGGACTGTGTTCTGGATAATTGTCATTCTCTCAGTATTGGAAAGACGTGTGGAACTGGCCTCCTTTAAGGACTCTTAGGCAAACTACTGTCTCTTTCTCCAGTGAAGGTCAGAACTATATTCCTCAAAAATTTTCTTGTGGAAGTTTTTCCTGGGAAAAGGTACTGTCCACCTTCTTCCTTTCAGGTTTGACCACCTCTGCCTTCCCTTGGGACAGAGCCAGCCACAGATAGGTAAACAAGGGAAGTGGCCACTTCAGAACCTACTTCTAGCAAGAGGGGGTGGTTGTGGCTCAATTTTTGAGAGCACCCTATTTCCCTCTGCCTGAATCAGGAGTGGCATGATCTAGTGGGAACAGCATGGGAATCAGGAAAGCTGTCTTGCATCTGCCACTTGCCTTTGTGACCTTGGGTAAGTCACCTAATTCCCTGGACCTCCGTTTCCTCAACTGTAAAAATGTTCTTCCTCCCTGTCAGCCTGGGAGTCCCATATAGGATAGGGATCTGTTTCCCCCCAGGGCGTGGAACATTGTTTGTTACACAGTAAGCACTTAACAAAGACGGTGATTTTTACTGAGGAGCACATGTGTTAAACAAGTACCTGAGAAGGGAAGGTACTGTCTCTGAAGCTCTTAGGAAAATGGTCTGGAGATCCCACCCTGCCGGAGAAGACCTCTACGTTCAGGGCTCCACCAGGACTTCCATATGATGCCATCATGTTAAACTGCATACCTCGTATAACACACAGCATATCATCATGGCATCGAACAGATTGGGAGGAGCTGGTGAATTTTTCTCTCCTTCAGCATCGTTTTGAAGCTGGCCCTCCCCAGGGAAGCAAACACAATGGATAGAAGTTGTATGCTGTATCCTCAGAAGAGTATCTCAACAGAATGGGAGGAGCTGGTGAATTTTTCTCTTCTTCAGCATCGATTTGAAGCTGGCCCTCCCCAGGGAAGCAAACACAATAGATAGAAGTTGTATGCTGTATCCTCAGAAGGGTATCTCAACCATATTGCCCAAGGGTGATTTGGTGAGATGAAGATAAGGCATCCTGGCCTGAAAGTTCTTTACTCTTGGGCCTTAACCTTCACATTTTATATTCATATACCTAGAAATAATATATCATATATATATATATATATATATATATATGTATGTATGTGTAGTATTATACACATATATGTATATATTAGTATTATATTATTATACTAGTATTATATATATATGTAGTATTATATATATGTAGTAATATATCATATATGTATATCATATATCATATGTATGTATTAAATACTACATAGCTCAATTCTCCTTTAAGTTCTCCCTTAAATTGAAAGAAGGAAGTGCTCCACAACACTTATGTACATATTTGTAATTTATATTAATGTCCATCTCCCCTTCTAGGTTGTAAGCCTTTTGTGGGCAGGGAATGTGTCTGTTATATTGTACTCTCCCAAGCACTTATTACAATGCTTTGCACACAGTAAGCACTCAATAATTTGACTGACTGACTAACTTTTTCCCTGACAATCCCACATGCATGAGTTGATTGGAGAATTCAGCTCACGTAATACAGACCTCGAGTTTACATTCTAATTTTCCTCCAAGGAGTTCAAAATGCATTACCCTCTTGTGATTCATCATTTTTCTCATTTATTCTCCCTCTTTCTGTCTTGTGAGGGAGGAGAGACATTTTACAGATGGAGAAACTGAGTTCCAAAGAAGTTAAGTGTCTTCCACAAGACAACAGGCTGAAATAGTGGCAGGTCTGGGACTTGTATGTGTTTCTCCTGACTCACGGTTCAATGCCTTCTCCATAAGACACTGCCTCTCTTGAGGCAGTTCACTAATTTAACACCCAATTTAACATAAGCTGGTTTAATTGGTGGAATATTTACTCCATTGAGTTGTAATTGCAATAACCATCCAGGCAAGGTTTGGACTGACACATCTACCTTGATGACATAATTTTACAGGGATTTCTTACATCTGCATTTCCTGCATTCAAGCAAAGGTTATTCTCATCCTAAATAATCTAGGAAGGAGCATTCTATTAAGGATTTCACCCCTTCTCTTTTTCCTTGCTAAAACCCACCTGTTTGAAAATCACTCATTGAGTTCTGAAGCCCTTATTTGGAGCTAAAGTCTTCCTTCTTTTTTCAATGTACTAGGGACCTCTATACTGTAAACTCGTTGTGGACAGGGAAAGTGTCTGATTTTGTTGTGTTGTTCTCTTACAAGCTCTTAATAATGTTGGTATTTGTTAAGTGCTTACTATGTGCCGAGCACTGTTCTAAGCGCTGGGGTAGACACAGGGGAATCAGGTTGTCCCACGTGGGACTCACAGTCTTAATCCCCATTTTACAGATGAGGTAACTGAGGCACCGAGAAGTTAAGAAGCTCTTAATCCAGTGCTCTGCATACAGTGTTTAATAATTATGACTGGCTGACTTGGGTAAAATGGAAGAGTTTATGGATGGATAACTCGAACTGTACTGATCCTTATTGGTCTGATAAACCATCTCAAGTGACTTTTTTTTCCTCTGAAATCCAAGATGGCTTGTTTGGAAGGGCAGATTTGGGGAAATCGGTGAGACAAAGTCTACTGCATAGCTAGCTTCCAGTTATCTGGAGAAAGTTTTTGTATGTGCAGTGGCAGGTCCTGGTGGGTGAGGAGAGAGTTTGTTTTAACAGGTACTTCTCTGTTGAATAAAAAATGAGCACTCTACCTTAGAGGAACTGGACTGGGGGAGGGGGATCCTGCATCGGATAATATGTAATTCTCTCCTGGGTAAATAGATTCCCTGATAGTGCAACTCTGTAGAAGTGGAATCACATTTTTGACTCTAAGGGTGACGTTAGCATAAACATTCCTATGTCCTATTTATTGATCTTTTGCTGTGATAATGGTATTATCCAATTGAACCCTTGACATTTTAGAACTTGCACTGGCCAGCAATTGCATTTTGCTTTCATTCTTGAAGGCTAATTCAACTTGCACATCTAACTGTTTTCTTTAAGATAAAAAAGCCGTCTTTTTGAAGGAGTCCATATAAAGCAATTTTCAATCCATATCTCCCTATAGAAACTTTATCCTTTGAATCAGCAAACACACTCTTAAAGTACCAAAGAATGACCTATTTTAATCTTCAAATTCTGCAGAGGAAACATGTCCCTTTTTCTCTGGGTTGTTATACTAAAGAGAAGGTTAATTCTTGAACAAGTTCCTAAATTAATTTGCTTAGGTTGGCTTTTGAGTAGAAGAAGAGGTAACGCTCTATCAATTTGACTCCTCTAAAGTAGACTGTAATAAACTCTAGAGGGTAGGGACCATCTCTGTACCTTTTAATGTATGCTCCCAAGCATCCGATCCAGAGCTCTACATACGGTAGGCCTTCAGTTATTGTTAATGACTGAATTCACACTGGTTCATTTCTTCAAGGTTAAGCAGTAGAAAAAAAAAATTGGACTAAAGCAGAAACTAGGGTTTCCTAGTGGAAGGAACATGGGCCTAGGAGTCAGAGGCCCTGTGTTCTAATCCTGACTCCACCAATTGTCTGCTGTGTGATCTTAGGCAAGTCATTTCACCTTTCTATGCTTCAGTTTCCTCATCTACAAAATAGGGATAATAATAATGATGATAATAACAATTATTTTATTGTTAAGTGCTTACTATGTGTCAGACACTGTACTAAGCACTGGGGTAGATACAAGCATATCGAGTTGGACACAGTCCCTGTCCCATGTGGGTCTCAGAGTCTTGATCCCCATTTTTCAGGTGAGGGAACTGAAGCAGAGAGAAGTATTCATTCAATAGTATTTATTGAGCACTTACTATGTGCAGAGCACTGTACTAAGCGCTTGGGATGAACAAGTCGGCAACAAATAGAGACAGTCCCTGCCGTTTGATGGGCTTACAGTCAAGTGACTCACCCAAGGTTACATGTAGGCAAGTGGTGGAGCCAGTTTTAAAACCTGTCACAATCTGACTCAGTATTTGTTCTCCATAGTCTGTGATCCCCATGTGGGGCCTGATTATTCTTAATCTACCAGAGCATTTACTACAGTGCTTGACACACAAAAGGGCTCTAAAATCTTATATTATTATTAATAATAATACAAATGTTAATGCATTATCTAATCAGGCTTGGAAATGCCATCCTCCAAAATAAAGTCATAGTACATGGATAAAATGAGAAAACGCTGTCCAAATCCACCAAAACAAAAGTCAATTCCTTCTTGGTGGAGTAATAAGCATGAATAAACATATTTCTTGGGAAATAAATTGAGATGATCAGATAAACACGTATGTATAGTTACACAAAGGCGTGACCTTGATGAAAAGACCATGTGCCTGGGAATCAGAGGACCTGGCCTCTAATCCCTACGCTGCCATTTGCCTGCTGTGGGACATCGGGCTAGTAACCTGACTTGTCCGTTCTTATCTTTAAAATGAGAATTCAATATCAGTTCTAGTACTAGAACTACTATTTAGACTGTAAGTCTCATGTGGGACAGAGTCTATGTGCAAACTGATTTTCTTCTCCCTACTACAAAATGAATCTCCATTTCACAGCTGAGGAACAGAGTCACAGAGAAGCTAAGGACTTACCCAAGGTCACACAGTAGATAAGTATTAGGGCTAGGATTAGAACCCATGTCCTCTGACTCTCTAGCCTGTGCTCCTTCCACTAGGTAGTGTGGCTTCTCTTCAAATTCTCAATGAAATGATGCCGTTCAAGTCCTGAAAAAATTCTGTCACTAAGTCCAACTACGCATCACTACTTACATTACATATTTTAGATAGGTGTATCTCAGGATATGGCTATGGCAGGCTTCTTGAAATTGCAGCTGTACCATAGGGTATATTTTCCCATAGACTAAGATGTAATTACTTAGGTTCTCTTCCAAAATCAACATAATATGACCACCAAGTCCTTCAGGTTAGTGAAAACTGCACTTTGGATCACTCTACATTTTCAAGACTTCAGGACTTTTTGGACCCCACACCCCCTAAACATGGCTTCCTCTCCCCCATTCTCAGGCCTACTCCATCTTTCCCAGTACTTTGTTTTGGAAGGGCGAAGTCAAATCCACCACTCTTTCCGATATTCTCCACATTCTATCTGCATTGTGTGAAAAACATACCCTAACAGTGATCTATCCTAACCACATAGTCAAAACATGTTTTATAGGTTTCTCTTCTAGAATCTGCCCCACTTGAACCTTACAGATCAGTGAAAATTACACGGAGCATCAATCAATCATATTTATTGAGCTTATTGAGTGCAGAGCACTGTACAGTGAGCTTGGAAAGGTACAATACAGCAGAGTTGGCAGATGCAATCCCTTCCCACAGGGAACTGAAACTTCTACTCGAACAAAGGGTGGCCATCTGTGTTTCATAGCTGCTCTTAGTTGATCTTTTTATGGTATCTGTTAAGCTCTTACAAAGTGGCAGGCCCTATACTAAGCTCTGGGATAGATCCAAGTTGATCAGGTTGGACACAGTCCCTATCCCACATAAAGCTCAGAGTCTTAATTCCTATTTTAAAGTTGAGGTTACTGAGGCACAGGGAAATTAAATGACTTGCCCAAAGTCTCACACCGCAGACTAGTGGCAGAGTCGGGATCAGAACCGATGACGTCTTTACTCCCAGACCCATGTTCTATCAACTAGGTCACACTGCTTATCAGTAATTTTCTTAGTAATCGAAGATGATGAGGCTGACAGGGAGATCCCCGAGAACAGGTCTGGCTGAAAGGAAAGACGCAAGACCTATATTCCCTTTGCACTCTGTACACCTACAGATCATTTTTCTTCAATCTGTTCTTGCATCATAAGCATAAAGTAAGATGGGTGTGGTGCTCTGAAAGGCTAGAGTTTGTGCTTGGTGAGGTTCCTCAGTTTCCTCATCTGTAAAATGAAACATTTTTCATTTTCATTTTACAGATGAGGAAACTGAGAAACCGACAAGTCAGGTAATTAGCCTGGGGTTCCACAACAGGCAAATGGCAGAGTAGGGATTAGAGGCCAGATCCTCTGACTCCCAGGCCCATGGTCTTTTCACCAAGGTCATGCTTTGTGTAACTATACTTACGTGTTTATTTGATCCCCTCAATTTATTTCCCAAGAAATGAATTCATTCATGCTTATTATTCCACCGAGAAGAAGGAATTGACTGTTTTATTTTGGTGGGTTTTAGGGCACAAAAGAATCACTAATATTCTCCACAGCATAAGACCTTTGCCTTGGGAATGGTTGGAGAAGTTCCAGGATCAGTTATAGGAATGCACTTTTATTTTCCTCACTCTAGTGATGGTGGTTTGTGGTGAGCCATCTACATTTTCTTGTCTGGTCACCGTATGATGACCAACAGCACACACTGGGTGATGGCTGGGCAATCAATCAACCACTGATATTTATTGAGTGCTTCTTTTGTGCATAACACTGCACTAAGCACTTGGGAAAATACAGATGCAGACTATGCCACGGGGACCCTTTTCCTTGCCAGGTACTATTAATTATGCCATGCGTAAGCCTGGCACTTATTTTGGCCATTAAAATCAGAGAGAGGCAGACATTTAGCATGGCGTAGTGAATAGAGTGCAGGCGTGGGTTCTAAACTGAAATAAGCTCATGAAAATGTCCCCTGTGACGAAGTTTTGGAAGAGTTACAGTGGGTGGAGAATGATGAAGAAGAATAAGAAATATAGACCTGAAAAACCTTCTTTAGATTTCATAATTTTTTATGGCATTTGTTAAGTGCTTACTATGTGCCAGACACCATACTAAGCACTGGGTAGAAAGCTAATCTAGTTGAACATGGCCCATGTCCCACTTGGGGCTCTCAGTCTTGATCTTCATTTAACAGATGAGGAAACTGAAGCAAAGAGAAGTTAAGTGACTTTCCCAAGGTCACACAGCAGACAAGTGATGGAGCGAGGATTTGAACAACTGTTCTCCTACTCACAGGCTGGTGCTCTTTCCTCTAGGCCATTCTACCCCTCATTCTTCTCTGCTTCACTGAGAAGCAGTGTGGCTCAGTGGAAAGAGCCTGGGCTTCGGAGTCAGAGGTCATGAGTTCGACTCCCAGCTCTGCCACTTGTCTGCTGTGTGACTGTGGGCAAGTCACTTAACTTCTCTGTGCCTCAGTTACCTCATCTGTAAAATGGGGATTAACTGTGAGCCTCACGTGGGACGACCTGTTTACCCTGTATCTCCCCCAGCACTTAGAACAGTGCTCAGCACATAGTAGGCGCTTAACAAATACCAACATTATTATTATTATTATTATCTTCAGCTGCACTCAATCTGTGCCCCTAAATGCCCCTACTTTGAGGGCTAGGGTAAGGTGATCATCTTAAGCAAACTAGCCAGTTCCTCTGTGTAACCTTCAAAAAGGTTTCAGCTTCTAAACAGATTGATAATACATATGTTAGTTGGTAACTTAACGCACTGATTTCATATCGGAAAGTCTATAGATTTTTTCTTGTGAAATTGCCAAGGCTTCACCAACAGCCCATGAGATCATGGAATTTGAAATCACTCCATTTATTCACCCTTCCCTCTGCCCCACAACTCCTAAGTATATAGCCATAAATTATTTATAGTTTTTACATAGTTATATTAATATTGTCTGTCTCCTCCTCTAGACTGGAAACTCATTGTGAGCAGGGAACATGTCTATCAACTCTGTTATACTGTACTAGAGTGTAAGCCCGTTGTAGACAGGGATTGTCTCTCTTTAATAATAATAATCTTGGTATTTGTTAAGCGCTTACTATGTGCAGAGCACTGTTCTAAGCGCTGGGGGAGATACAAGGTAATCAGGTTGTCCCACATGAGGTTCACAGTCTTAATCCCCATTTTACAGATGAGGTAACTGAGGCCCAGAGAAGTTAAGTGACTTGCCCACAGTCACAGAGCTGACAAGTGGCAGAGCCGGGATTTAATAAGGTTGGTATTTGTTAAGTGCTTACTATGTGCAGAGCACTGTTCTAAGCACTGGGGGAGGTACAGGTTAATCAGATTGTCCCACATAAGGCTCACAGTTAATCCCCATTTTACAGATGAGGGAACTGAGGCACAGAGAAGTGAAGTGACTTGCCCAGTCACACAGCTGACAAGTGGCAGAGCTGGGATTTGAACCCATGACCTCTGACTCCCAAGCTCCGGCTATGTTTTTAAGTTCCTTGGTTGAATTACACGTCAGTTCAACATTAGACATGGATCAAGAGAAAAACTAGGTTTTATGTGCTCTAGCAGATGAGTCCAGCTTTCATCAGGGAAATTCTTTAAGAGAAATCCTACTTGTCTTACCTATTGACTATTTTTGGGTACAGTCCGATATAACAGAGGTGGTAGGCAGAAACCCTGCCTACAAGGAGCCTACCGTCTTCAAGGGGACACAGACGTTAAAATAATAATCGTAATAATGATGGTATTTGTTAAAGACTAACTGTGTGCCAAGCACAGTTCTAAGTGCTGGGGTAGATACAAGGTAAACAGGTTGTCCCACGTGGGGCTCACAGTCTTAATCCCCATTTTACAGCTGAGGTAACTGAGGCACAGAGAAGTTAAGTGATTTGCCCCAAGTCACAGAGCTGATAAGTGGCAGAGTCGGGATTAGAACCCATGACCTCTGACTCACAAGCCCATGCTCTTTCCATTAAGCCATGCTGCTTCTCTAGATTAATAAAACAGGTAAGGGATATGATAATAGATTAGGGATAGGGGAAATAGGAGAGTAGAAAACTAGTCTGATAAATCCTGTGAGCCTGGGGTGAGTATCAAAATGCTTATGGGGATAAACAGTCAAGTTCATAGTCAATGCCGTGGAGAGGATGGCTAGGGGAAATGAAGGGTTTAGTCTTAAGGCCTCTTGGAGGAAGTGTGATTTTAGGCAGGTTTTGAAGGTAGGGAGAGTGGTGGACTCTCAGGTATGAAATGGGAGGGAGGTCCAGGCAGGAACGAGGGAAGGAGAAAATAGTTGACGTGGGATAAATGACAGTGAGAAACCGTGACTAGGTTTGCACTGGAGCAAAGTGTGCAGTCTGGGATGTAGTGGGAGAGGAGCAAGTCTAATTGAATCCCGGCTCTGCCACTTGTCAGCTGTGTGACTGTGGGCAAGTCACTTAACTTCTCTGGGTCTCAGTTACCTCATCTGTAAAATGGGGATTAAGACTGTGAGCCTCACATGGGACAACCTGATTACCCTGCATCTACCCCGGCACTTAGAACAGTGCTCTGCACATAGTAAGCGCTTAACAAATACCAACATTATTATTAGTATTATTAAGTAGAAGGGAAAGAGAGAGAGAGGAATGACTACCTTAAAGCATGTGGTGAGTAATGGTTGTTGTTTCTAAGTCATATATACAAATATACAGGTATAATAATGTTGGCATTTGTTAAGCAGTTACTGTGTACCAAGCACCATGCTAAGCACTGGGGTAGATACATGGTGATGAGGTTGTCCCACGTGGGGCTCAAAGTCTTCATCCCCATTTAACAGATGAGGGAACTGGGTCACCGAGAAGTTAAATGGCTTGCTCAAGTGTCAAACAGCAGACAAGTGTTGGAGTCGAGATTAAAACCCATGTCCTCTAACTCCCAAGCCCAAGCTCTTTCCACTAACCCATGCTGCTTCTCTTGCTTCCTTGTACGGGCATATATACATATATCTAAGTTACCATACACACACACACACACACACACATGCATACGTATGTACATATAGATGTACAGAGATGTATATTTATGTGTATATATATATATATATATATAATCATACATATGGTTTAGACAGCAACAACTGCCTTCTACTCCACCCTTCCTTCAATGGGACTGACAGTCTAACAGATGCATATATACTTCTTAGACTATGAGCCCCACCTGAGACAGGGACTTTGATATGATGGCAATATAGCTATCCTAGCACTTGCACAGTGCTGAGCACCTAGCACTTAGCAAATAATCACAGCGAAGTCTTATTTATGACATCATCTACCCAGGTCTCATATCCCCATCGTCCGGTCCCCACCACTGGGACAGAAATAGGAAGTGATTTATCCATGGCTTCCTCAAGGTTCCAGATTGTAAGAGGAGATATATCAAGAACAGCCTTTCTTCCTGCTCAGAGCCCAGGGTCTTTAGGATTGGATACTTGAAAAGGACACGCAGGAGACATTTTAAATAAAAGGAAATTTGAACATTTAATAGCTAGATACACTAAGTATTGCTGTAGAAAGAAGGATGTGTATTTCTCTTCTGCTGCATAATAAATCCAAGTCAAATACTCTGTATGAAGCACAACAAGTGGAATTAAGTTATTCCCTGAAAAAATGTTCACGGGAAAAGTAGATCTGATTTCCGAATGAATAATCTAAAAGTGTCAGGAATTCCTTAAGCAACTGCCATTTAAAAGCATATTTTTAGAAGAGCTTTTAATGGACCTGGCACATAGTAAACACTTAACAAATTCTCTGATTATTATTACTAATGGAGAACAAATTTCACTCTACTGCAATATCTGCCTAAAATGGGGAACGTGTATACCCACTCTGTTGTCTTTCCTTAACACTTAGTACAGTCCTCTTCATACAGTAAGCACTCAGTAAATACCAATGATCAAATGATAATCACTGCGAGAATTAGACACACAGTACACACACACAGTAATTAGACACACACAGAGTAAATGGGGATTAAGACTGTGAGCCCCACGTGGGACAAACTGATTCCCCTGTGTCTACCCCAGCACTTAGAATAGTGCTCTGCACATAGTAAGCACTTAAAAAATACCAACATTATTATTACTTGACACTTAATACAGTCTTCTGCATACAGTAAGCACTCAATAAATACCACTGATTGAACGATAATCATTATTACCAAGAATTAGACACAGTCTACTGGGTCAGCGTGTCTATTGGCTCACATTCTAAGAACCATGGCAAGTCCTTGCCAAGGAAGCAAGGGATTGCCATCAAAGTAGGGAATCTAACATTATTCTTGCAATTCCCGCTGTTACTGTCTTGTAGTTTTCTGGTCCTGATTTTGCTTCTAATAACGGTGCCAATGAGTTTGGACTTATCCCTGTGCAAATAATAGTCACAGTCCTCAGGTAGGTCCAAATTTTACCTCGATCAAATGATGCAACAAATAGATGAGATGAGGGGTTAGGATTATATCTTTGCTGTCAATCGGTGACCATTACGAATTTATTTTCAGCTGAACGAGCCAGGGAAATGTAATTAAACACATGGTTGATAACTATAGCCAAGTGTGCTGCTCAGAGGAAGGATAGATACTTTAAGATTCCAGGCACTGTTATTACACATCTTTTGTTGGAAACTGT
Organism: Ornithorhynchus anatinus; assembly: GCF_004115215.2. Taxonomy (NCBI): domain Eukaryota; kingdom Metazoa; phylum Chordata; class Mammalia; order Monotremata; family Ornithorhynchidae; genus Ornithorhynchus; species Ornithorhynchus anatinus. Next base: position 129,004,400 of record NC_041730.1, on the reverse strand, counting down.
ATACACTTCACAATTTTGAACCTCTTGTGTGTTTCCTCATATTTTCAATCAAATTATTACATACTAGAAATATGCATAAGGGAAATTATTCTACACATTTTATGGTGTGCTGTTGCTTGTAGCAGTAATTGAAGTACCTTTTCCACTTATGAAAGTACTAATTTTATTTGTTTTTATTGCTTTTCTAGATGCAATTATTTATTTAGTGTGCTTTGGCTTTATTAAATTATGTTTACTATAGGAACATCATAAAAATGTATGAAAACAACACATCAGCCCAGCCAGCCCAGTGACCTGTATTGAGAAATCTAGTGTTATTTTTCATATCCAAACATAATGGAATAAAGTAAGAATAAACAGATAATCTACACCCCAAAACAATGCAATTTTGAAATAACATAATAAAACACCTGGACAATATGATTTCATAAATCTTGGTTCTAAAATTTACATGAGTTGGGTGTTGGGTGGCTATTTTAGGACACATGGTATTTCTAAATGAAAACATTATAACATCAAATATAATTAAACCAAAAAAAAAAACCCCAATGCAAACAGGTTTTTAGTTGGGACTTGAGAAATTGAGTTTGCAAAAGCTATGTAAATATTTGTGACAGAAGAAAGCAAAGCAAAACTGTTTCCAGCCTAAGACTTTCCATAACTTTAAAATTCTGCAGTGATCAGCCCTCATTTGTAAGGTTATTTTCTGGCTTCAGGCCCTAAATCAGCGGCTAGTTGCAATATTAGAATATTATTCAGTTCTAGTGTGGCTAGGCAGCTTAGTCTGTGTTACTAATGCTGTAAGCACGAATGCAGTTTTTCAACAGAATAAGACCTATTTCCCTCTCCATACCTCTTTTCAAACCTTAATTTAAGAAAATAAAAATTTCACTGAGTAGATGTCATTTTCTGCTATATCACAAATTCAGTGATAAAATGAAGCCAGTTATCAACTAGAAACATCCCCAAGGAATACTGAACCTCAACAAGAATGATTCTTTTGAAGTACAACCAGAAAGCGAGACTGACTTCTGACTACTCGAAACCGTGAAAAATGTCCAGAGCAGGTGTCTATTCAAGTTTTCCACCTGACAGCCCAGGAGTACTTTGGCTGGATCTGATCGAGTGAAAAAGATTCCTGGCAAATTCTTGATGGCTGAATTGGTTCCCTCCCTTGTTTCACTTCATATCCATCTATTCCGCTGAATTGAGGGCACTTTACCAGGTAGAAGTTCCTAATTGATGGTTTAGTACGAGTGCGTAGAACTGTGCTCTGCACACAGTTAAGCGCTCAGTATATATGATTGATTGGCCACTTGTTCACCCCCTTTCTCCACCTCTCCACTTCTATATAGATGAAAAGCATAGGGGCTGTAAAAATCTCCATCTAAACAATTTTGTCCTGAGGGAAATGTTTGCCTCATTCAACTCAGCCTGAACATAACTGAACAGCTAATGAAACCAGATTAAGAGTATCAAGGAGTTGTGGACATATTGGGAAAATATATTTGGAATCAGACTGAAATCAACCGTGAAGAGTGCCTTTCATTTATGCAGCAGGCATGCATCGTCCACATTGCATCTTCACAAATCTGTGATGATGATGATAATACAAATAATAAAAATAATAGCAATGATGATTGTGGTATTTGTTAAACACCTGCTATATGACAAGTACTGAGTTTTTTGCCGAGCCCAGTGTTCAAGAAAAATTGGTATTTTGGTGCTCACCCAGGGTCCAGTGCTATATGTTTGCACAACCATTTCTCACACATAGTGATGCTGCAACCAGGCAAAATGTTCACTGGCAACCTTCATTCATCCCCGCTTCCCAGCCCCACAGCACTTACGTACATATCTGTAATTTATTTATTTATATTGATGTTTGTCTCTCCCTCTAGACTGTGATTTCATCGTGGGCAGGGAATGTGTCTATTTATTGTTATATGATACTCTTCCCAGTGCTTAGTACAGAGTTCTGAATACAGTAAGTGCTCAATATAAACAATTGAATGAAAGTAGAATATTTTCTAATTCAGTCATCATGTTCTAAGCAAAAGAAATAGTGAAAATCTACATTCTGGCAGAGTTAAGTGAACCACTATAAAGAATGAATTTTCTGGCCTAGTGGAACTTACATGAGACTGGAAAGGCAAGGAAAACTTTGTTCTAAATTCAGCTAGGACACTGGCCTGCTGGGTGATCTTGAGTAACTCTTTTAACCTTTCTATTCTCCAGATCCTTCTTCTTTAAAATGGGAAGAAAATTCTTGCTCTACCCCTTCTAAGATTGTGAGCCTCATTTGGGACAGATTGGACTTTTTCTGATTATCTTGTAGAAATTCCAGTGTAGAGCATATAGCAAACAATAAATGTGATAATATTACTATTCTTGGCAGAAATCTTGATCATAGAATAACTAATACCATCAAACATGATACACTCAGGTCTGTCACAATGCATATTTTCATTATACCTTTGGGCTAGAATATTGTTTTAGAATTAGGGAGCTTTCAGCCCACAAAATGAGTCCATCTGCATACAACACAGTGCAATTTCGGAAGAAACGGTGCATCGGTGCATCGTCAGGTATGGTGAACGTTACAACACAACCTTTCCGTGATACACACCTTCTGTATTATAGAACTGGATGTATATTGGTCCTTAAAGTGAAGTAACAGACAGGAACAGTGATGAAAATCCTCTGCTTCAGTGAAACCACATGAAGATGAATGTTTGCTAGAAGAGAATTCTCCCTGACAGTGATACCATCTTGAAAATAAAAAACATCACTCTCTCTCTTGGTATAAACAGGTACACACACAAAAGTAGATATTATTTGTATATATAAAAGGATGATGATATAGTCTCTCATTGAAAACCATAGATCAGCCTTGGTCCCGATACTTGTTTTGTCACCAGACTACCTGTTTCGTTTTGTTCTGTTCTGCTTTGCTGTCTTTCTCCCCCTTTTAGACTGTGAGCCCATTACTGGGCAAGAATTGTCTCTATCTGTTGCCGAATTGTACATTCCAAGCGCTTAGTAGAGTGTTCCGCATCTAGTAAGTGCTCAATAAATACTATAGAATGAATGAATACTTCAAGCCTGAGAATCTCTGCAAAGGAATTGCTGTTTTGTTAGTTTTTTTCTTTTTCTTTTTTTCGATGGTATTTATTAAATGCTTTCTATGTGCCACATACTCTACTAAATGCTATGCCAGGCACAAGATTGTCAGGTTGGACACAATCCTTGTCCCACATGAGGCTCACAGTCTTAATCCTCACTCTACTGATGAGGTAACTGGGGAAAAGAAAAGTTAAATGACTTGACCAAGGTCACACAGCAGACAAGTGGCAGATCTGGGATTAGAACAAGGTCCTCTGACTCCCAGGCCCTTGTGGCTTAGTGGAAAGAGCACAGGTTTGGGAGTCAGAGGTCGTGAGTTCTAATGCCGCCTCTGCCACTTGTCAGCTGTGTGGCTTTGGGCAAGCCACTTAACTTCTCTGTGGCTCGATTACCCCATCTGTAAAATGGAGTAAAGTGGGCCTGTGAGCCCCACGTGGGACAACCTGATTATCTTGTATCTACCCCAGCGCTTAGAACAGTGCTTAGCACATAGTAAGTGCTTAACAAATGCCATCATTATTATTATTCTAGGCCACACTGCTTCGTTGCTTTTCACAGAGTCACTCACCCTCTCACTTCCCCACAAACCATGTGTCTGCTGGGGCACAGAGCACAACAAGGAATTAGGCAGGTAAATGGGCATCTCTTAGTCAAGTGCGTATAATGTGCAATTGCTCCTAAAATGCCTGTAGCAAACTGCTGATGCTAAGCATAATAATAATAATGCTGGTATTTGTTAAGCGCTTACTATGTGCAGAGCACTGTTCTAAGCGCTGGGGTAGACACAGGGGAATCAGGTTGTCCCACGTGGGGCTCACAGTCTTCATCCTCATTTTACAGATGAGGTAACTGAGGCACAGAGAAGTTAAGTGACTTGTCCACAGTCACACAGCTGACAGGTGGCAGAGCTGGGATTCGAACTCATGAGCTCTGACTCCAGAGCCCATGCTCTTTCCACGGAGCCACGCTGCTTCTCAAAGGCTGTTGTCCTGGTAGCATTTGAATCCATACCCTTTGGGCATTTGCCTGTTTACTTGTTTTGATGCCTGCCTCCCCCCTTCTAGAATGTGTGCCCATTGTGGGCAGGGATTGTCTCTGTTGCTGAATTATACTTTCTAAGGGCTTAATACAGTGCTCCGCACACAGTAAGTGCTCAATAAATATGATTGAGTGAATGAATTTGGTAATCAGCCTGCCCTCAGCTCCGCAGTTCTTACATAGTTTTCCTATATTATTTATTCATATCATCAATGGTATTTATTGAGCATTTACTGTTGCAGAGCACTGTATTAAGTGCCCAGGAGAGCCCACTACAGCAGAGTTGGTAGACACCTTCCTTGCCCGCAGTGAGATTACAGAATAGACATTTTAATGTCTGTCTCACCCTCTAGACTGTAAGCTCACTGTGGGCAGGGAACGTGCTTATCAACTCTGTTGTATTTTGACTCTCCCAGGCACCTAGTAAAATTTTCTGCACATGGTAAGCATTCAATAAATACCACTGATTGATAGAGGAGGTGGACATTTGTCCACTGTGTGACCTTGGGCAAATCACTTCACTTCTCTGAGCCTCAGTTACCTCATCTGTAAAATGGGGATTGAGACTGTGAGTCCCACGTGGGATAGGGACTGTGTCCAACCTGATTTCCTTGTATCTAACCCAGCGCTTAGTACAGTGTCTGGCACAGAGTAAGCATTTAACAAATACCATAAATATTATTATTACCTTCACCACTCACATCAGCCAGCATAATTTTCCTGATCTTCTCCCAGAATGCCCTAGGTGATTCTTATAGAATCCTTCACCTTTTGGGGCAGAGACCCAGAAGGCAGTCCCCAGTTTGCAAAGCCAGGAATAAAACCCTGGTCTTCCAATTCCCAGAGCTATGCTCTTTTTGTTCTTTAATGTTCTTTTATTTTAAACGGTATTTGCTAAGAATTTACTATGCGCCATTTGTCTGCTGTGTGACTTTGGGCATGTCACTTCCAAGAGCGTCATCTGTAAAATGGAGATTAAAATTGTGAGCCCCACATGGGACAACCTGATGCCCTTTTATCTACATCAGTGCTCAGAACAGTGCTTGGAGTAAGTAAGTGCTTAACAAACACCATCATCATATCCCACCTCAACTGCTGCACTGGCCTCCTTGTTGTTCTCCCAGACTCTCCCCTCTCTAGTCCATTCTTCAATCTACTGCCTGAATCATTTCTCTAAAAAAAAGCATTCAATCCACAACTCCCCACTCCTCAAAAAACCTTCTCTGATTGCCCATCCATCTATCAAATGGAAACTACTTACCATTGTTTTTAAGACATGCAATCAGCTCCCCCAAATATTTTAGATGACAGTGTGGGCAGTTGGACATTAAAATGATTAAATAATAATAATGATAATAATGATGGAATTTGTTAAGTTCTTACTATGTGCCAAGCACTGTCAAACGTGGAGATTGAAAGGACAGAGGGGATTTGGAGGACTACAAATCTTCTGGGCCCACAGTTCCAGAGACAAATCATCTGTAACGTGTATTGTGTTCATGTTTTGCAGCCAAAAATTACGGAGGAAAATCTAACTTATGCTGAACTGGAGCTGATTAAGCCACACCAAGTGACCAAAGGCAGTCCCACCAATACGGTTTATGCTCAGATCCTCTTTGAAGAAAACAAGCTGTAACCTCACATTTGTTCGTGCTTTATGTAAATGTTGTATTTAATACTGACCATGCTGTTATTTATGAAATTGCAAAAACAAAGGCCTTATTTTTTTACTGCACTTCTATATCTTCTGGAAACTCTTGCTAGTTTGATTTAAAAGATGGAAGCAGGCACAAAATTAGCCTCTGAAAAATAACCAGGAGAAATACTCACAGAGTGAATCCCCTGTAAGACGCATGATTGCTCCAAACTCTCACCAGTGGTCTTTTTCAACATCTTTAAGCAAGAAAGATCGGCTTTCTTTTGTGTTTTTCTTTTTTTTTTCCCCAAGCCAGGGCCTTAATGTCTTCCGTGGTACTTTCTAAATGGTGAGACTATATTGCTTACATTTCCTGTATGCAATGTTCTCAATCCTGTAACCTACAAGTAGAGGCACTGTTGATGCATATTAAAGCATCAGATAGTTGATAAATAATATTGATTCTAAGAGGATCAGATAAGGTTGACATAGGATCTAGTAGCTACTAAGGTCATGTTCAAATATTTACTTAAGATATTGTCCATTGTTCTGAACACATCCAGCAACCTTCATGAATAACACTCAGAGAACCAACAGCCTTTAGAGCAGTGCTTCCTAACTGGTGCTGGGTGGTATTCTGGTGACGTTTGGTTGGATTCTGGCCACGCTGGTTGGCTTCAAGACGTACCTTTGCATTTTTCATACTGTCATCTTTGATTTCACACATGTACAAGTGTGCTCCCAAGCTGAGGATAGTGCTCACATGCCCAAAATACTGGAATTTGGGAGCATTCCTGTTGAAATCCAAGACGGCAACCACCGAAATGGGAAACATTTAGGCAGCATGGGTTTAATGAGCAAGACGTTGGGTGGGAGCTAGGAAGAGCAGATTTGATTCCCATTCTTCACAGGGACTCATTGTGTGACCTTTAGGCAAGTCTTTCTTTTTTTCTGGTCCTTGATTTTTACCTTCTGTAAAATGGGTATAGCACCACCCACGTCACAGCTGTGGGCAAGGAATGTGTCTGTTTATTGTTATATTGAACTCTCCCAAGGGTTTAGTATGTTCTGCTCACAATAAGCACTAAATAAATGCAATTGAATGAATGAAGGTCTGAGGACAAACATATTAATGTTCTGGAAAATCCTTAGATATCTTTGGATGAGAGAGTCCATATAAATATGACATATTACTATTTGTATGCTAAAATTGTTTTCATGCCCCCTTTGAAAAAATGTGTGATTTCTGTTTATAGTCACTTTGAGCCAAACCTCCTTTACCAGCATCTTGTGATTATTCTGTGAGAGAGGATGGTAGAATATGGAATCAAGAGCTGGGATTTTAATTCTAGAAAAATTAATTCCTGAAAATGATGGTCCTAAAATCTGGACTCTCCACATGATATTTTCTGATGCTTATGTAAACGGAGCTTATCAGCTATGTAACGATCTATGTATATAGTGTAAATATATGTATAATGCACCCATCTTTACGTCTCCTTCAGTGCTTTCCTTATTTACACAAGAGAATGAAAACAAGTCACCCTACTTTCAAGATCTCAATAATGGTTCCTGGCCATTGGAATAAAGCCTAAGGGAATTTATCCAGGAATTTGGAGAACTATATAACTTCAGGTTGACTATTTACCATATCACAAAATATACACTACGTTACTTCTCTACTTAGTTTAGATCATTACCTTTTTTGTTAGCTAAATTTAAATAAAGGATACCAACTCACTAAGAAAGGTGATTATGATTTTTCTTTCGTCTGCTCTCCTACGTACTTAGTATAGTCCTCTACCCACAGTTGGTGTTTAATAAATGTTTTTGATTGCTACCATATAGCTCCAATCATCTAACAAAAATACGCTTATTTTTATTATTATTGGGATTTTTTTAACCAGCATGTTGTAGTGTATAGAGCATGGGCTTCGGATTCAGAAGATCATGAGTTCAAATCCCATTTCTGCCACTTAGTGTGCAACCTTGGGCAAATCACTTCACTTCACTTACTTCATCTATAAAATGGAGACTGAGACCATGAGTTCCACATGGGACAGGGATTGTGTCCAATCTAATTTTCTTGCACTCACCACAGCACTTAGTATTGTGCCTGGGACATAGTAAGTGCTTAACAAATACCATAATTATTATGAATTATTACGTTGAGCACTGTTCTAAGTGCTGCATTAATCAAATTCGACACAGTTCCTGTCTGACAGTCTAAGTAGGAAGGAGAACAAATATCAAATCCCCATTTTACAGATCAAGAAACTGAGGCCCAGAAGGGTTAAGTGGCTTGCCCTAGGTCAAACGGCCACCAAGTTGAGGAGCCAGGATTAGAACCTAACGCCTCTGACTCTTGAGCCCGTGCTCTTTCCACAAGGCCATATCACTCCTCTTGTCTTGTTTTCTTATAAAATGCATCATTTGGGAGCCAGTTTCTCATCTCATTCCATTTCCTATAGAGTTCTTTCAGGCTGTGAGGAGAGGCAACATTAAAACTCAAGTCTTTTGTAGAGCAGCCGTTCATCATGTTTGAAAAGAGGAAGGGGAAGTGTGTATTGCGGAAGCCTTGCAAATGTAATAAATTCAGGGATCCAGCTATTCCCCTTGACCTAGGCATTTTGTATGAAGAGATGGGAAAGGAGCTAGTGGTGGAAACACAAAAAAAACTTTGCCGTGGGTTACCACGGTAGACTGTCAGTTTTTTGTTGGCAGGGCTTATGTCTACCAACTCTGTTGTATCGTACTTCTTTCCCAAGTGTTTAGTACGCTGATAAGCTCAAAGTAAGTGCTCAATAAATACCACTGATTGATTGATTGTTCATGCTAGGCTTCCAGAATTTGACCTTACAACATTTCAGGGTCAAAGGGACACTGCCTTTTTAAACACTGAAGCATGTAGTGTTTCTACACAATATCTCATGAAACACCCAATATTTTAAGTCAGAATTGTTTCAGCTTCTAAGAAATTTGGCTGTCAATTTGTATTCAAATCTTAGGTATTTTGTGTATTCATATTGTCAGTTTAGAGCTCATTTTACCACATGAGTCATTCTAAATCAGCAAGGAAACAAAAGAAGGATTCACAGTAGTTTTAGTTTCATTCCTTAGGATCAAACATTTCCTCTGTGGCTGGAGAGAAGGAACCGTGGTCAAACTACCCGAGGTCACTTCTGGGGGCCTTTGATAATAATAATAATGATGGCATTTGTTAAGCACTTACTATGTGCAAAGCTTTGTTCTAAGCTCTGGGGATACAAGGTGATCAGGTTGTCCCACGTGGGGCTCTCAGTCTTAATCCCCATTTTACAGTTGAGGTCACTGAGGCACAGAGAAGTGAAGTGGCTTGTCCATGGTCACATGGCAGATAGGTGGTGGAACCGGGATTAGAACCCATGACCTCTGACTCCCAAGCCCGTGCTCTTTGAGGAGTGGGATTCAATCTTTCCCTCGCTGAAGGACATGATAGGAAAGCATTTCTGGGCCCAGGAAAATATTCCAGATCAACAAATTGTAACTATTATCTGAAATCCTTGAAAGTATCATGTTGGACTATTATGTGCCAATGACTTTGGCTGTGAACCCAAGACATCTATGGGAGATCATGGTCAGTCAGTCCAGCTTTCAAAAGATACTGAAAGGCCACATGAAGAGCATCAGTATCATATACCTGGGTAGCTCTATACACACTCAAAAGTCTGGCAGAATGGCCTAGTGGATAAAGCATGGGCCTGCGAGTCAGAAGGTCGTGAGTTCTAATCCTGGCTCCATTTGTCTGCTGTGTAACCTTGGGCAATTCAATTAACTTCTCTGTGCCTCAGAGACTGTATCTAACCTGATTGTCTTTTACCTACCCCTTGCTTAGACCAGTGCCTGGAACATGGTAAAAGCTTAACAAATACTGTTATCATAATTATTATTATTCCAGATGATTAACTAAGAATGATTATTAGTTGTCAAACATATTTACTGGGCACTTACTGTGTTCAGGCCACTGTACTAAGTGCCTGGGAGAGTACAATATAACAGACTTGGTAGATCCATTCCCCGCCCAGAATGAGCTTATAAATCTAGAGGGGGATTATAATACATAGCCTCTCTCTCTCTCTCTCTCTATATATATATATATATAGCCAGAGGCTATGTATTATAATCCCCCTCTAGACCATATATATTTACATATATTAAAATTGCTTATATTGTATAAAATTAACAATTTTAATTAATATAAACAGATTAATATAAACAACTGTATTAGGGATCTATACGTAAGTTCTGTGAGGCTGAAAGAGAGGTGAATAAAAGGGGCAAATCAAAGTGCAAGGACAACACAGAGGAGATGGGAGAAGAGAGACTTGACACACGTTCTGTTAGGAACCTGCCCTGGAGGTTGAAGAAGGTCCAAGTAGCCACCACAATGATGACGACTGCTCACCCCTTATAGTCAGAACACATCCACTGACCCCCCGATCTATCCTTGGTCAAGCCCACCCCCTGCCCCTGAGAGCTTCAGTAAGGACTGCAGTGGGTGCAGGAAATAATTTTCAATGCACACCAGCTGTAGAGATTTATCATAGAGTTGCTTTATTACATTTGTATTGTTATCATAATCATTATAATCATCATTGGGGAAGCAGCGTGGCTCAGTGGAAAGAGCCTGGGCTTCGGAGTCAGAGGTCATGGGTTCGACTTCCAGCCCTGCCACTTGTCAGCTGTGTGACTGTGGGCAAGTCACTTAACTTCTCTGTGCCTCAGTTCCCTCATCTGTAAAATGGGGATCAACTGTGAGCCTAACATGGGACGACCTGATTCCACTGTGTCTACCCCAGTGCTTAGAACAGTGCTCTGCACATAGTAAGCACTTAACAAATACTAATATTATTATTATTATTATTGTTGCCATATTTAAGCACTTACAATGTGTCATTACTATGGTATTAAATGCTCAGTTGAACTTTTAGAACATCTCTAAAATCCACCCTTTCCTCTCCATCCAAACTGCTACTACTTTATTCCAATCATTCATTCAGTAGTATTTATTGACCACTTACTATGTGCAGAGCACTGTACTAAGCACTTGGAATGTACAAATCGGCAACACATAGAGACAGTCCTGCCCACTGACGGGCTTACAGTCTAATCAATAGTAATGTTGGTATTTGTTAAGCGCTTACTATGTGCAGAGCACTTTTCTAAGTGCTGGGGTAGATACAGGGTAATCAGATTGTCCCACGTGAGGCTCATAGTCTTCATCCCCATTTTACATATGAGGTAACCGAGGCACAGAGAAGTTAAGGGACTTGCCCACAGTCACACAGCTGACAAGTGGCAGATCCGGAATTCGAACCCATGACCTCTGACTCCCAAGCCCGGGCTCTTTCCTCTGAGCCACGCTGAACTCCTATCCCAACTTGACTACTGCATCAGCCTCCTTGCTGATCTCCCAACCTCCTGTCTCTCCCTACTCCAGTCCATACTTCCTTTTGTTGCCCAGATTATTTTTCTACAAAAGCATTCAGGCCATGTTTCCCCACTCCTCAAGAACCTCCAGTGGTTGCCCATCCACTCCTGCAAACAGAAACCCCTCACCATTGTCTTTAAAGCACTCAATCACCTTGCCCCCTCCTACCTCACCACTCTCCTACTGTAACTAAACTTGCACACCTCATTCCTCTAATGCTAACCTTCTCACCGTACCTCGATCTCATCTATCTTCCCGCTGACCTCTCGCCCACATCCTGCCTCTGGCCTGAAATGCGTTCCCTCCTCATATGACGGACAATTACTCTCCCCCTTTCCAAACCTTACTGACGGCACATCTCCTCCAAGAGGCCCTCCCGGAATTAGCTCTCCTTTCCTCTTCTCCCACTCCCTTCTGTCCCACCTTCACTTGCTCCTTTTATTTACTGCCCAGTCTGAGCCCCAGAGCAGTTATATATGTATCTATAATTCATTTCTTTATACTGTCTGTCTCCCCCTCTAGATGGTAAGTCTATTGTGGGAAGGATATGTGAGTTATATTACCCTGTATTTTCCCAAGCGCTTAGTACAGTACTCTGCACACAGTAAACACTCACTAAATATGATTCACTGGCTGACTTCTATGTATATAAGCACTGTTCTAAGCACTGCAAGTAGATATAAGTGGATACAAGTTAAATCAGGTTGAACACACCCAGTCCCATATGAGCCTCACAATCTGACTGGAGGAAGAACAGGCATTGAATCCCCACTTCACAGATGAACCAAATGAGACATAGGGAAGTTAAGGGACTTGCCTAAGGTCACCCTGCAGGCAACTGACAGAACTTGGATTTGAACCCAGAACCTCTGACTTCTAGACCAATGTTATTTCTAATAGGTCACTCTCCTTTTGGGTTGAAGATGATGATGCTGATGGTGAAAACATATCCATGCACTGGAAGGTCTTTGAGATAGAAATTCTTGCTCATTTTCCCCAGATACAGCATAGGGCAAGCCATCTTTCCAGGTCCAGCCCAAACAAAAGTTTCCGGGTTTTGGGGGTTCCCTGATTCCTGAATGGTGTGGTATAGTGGGTGGATTGTTAATTTTGTCCACTCTGCTCCTTCATTATCTACAGCTGTGACTTCCATATTATACCCTCCCTGACTGCACCTTTATCGATAGGTGACTCTCAAATCTACAGAGAATCCCAAACCATTATTTTAAATAGATTTGGCAAGGCCTAGTGGAAACAGCACGAACTTGGAAGTCAGAGCTCCTGAATTCTAATCCTGATTCCACCATTTACCTGCTGTGTGAACTTGGGCAAGTCACTTTATCTGCTCTGTTGCCCCAGTTCCCTTTATTTGCAAAATAAGGATTCAATACCCCTTCTCGCTTTTTTACTCTGTAATCCCATGTGGGACCTGATTATACTGCATCTACCCCATCAACTTAATGAAATGCTTGGAATATAATAAGCACTTAACAAATAACTCAATCATTACTAATGCTGAACACCCTTACTTTGAACCCTTTGCAGTCCCCAAAGAGGAAGTTGGTAAATCCAAAGTGGTCATGCAGAAGTGGATTCTCTTTTGGTTAATTCAGTCCTCTTCACTTCACTAAGGTATTGGAAGAAGGGCATTAAAGACAGATATTGATCAGAAAAGCATCTTAAAGAAAGTTTTATCTTGAGATGTCACTGTTTCTTAAAGACTTCCATAGGTTAGCGTCCTAATTTACAGCGATAGGGATGTGGTGTTTGTTAAGCACTGGAGAGTAGCACTGTTTTAAGTCTGGGTTAGATAGAAGTTAATCTTGTTAGGGACTCACTTTATAATCCCTATTTTACAGATGAGGTAACTGAAGCACAGAAAATTAAATAATTTGCCCAAGGAAACACAGCGGACAAATGGCAGAGCCAGGATTAGAACAGTCACTGATTTTCCCATTACTGTAGAAAACACTACCATCCTTTCTGTCGCACAGGTCCATCACTGTATTATCCTTGATTCATCTTATTCAACACTCATATTCAAATTGCTTCCACATTCATCCAAGTACTTATCCTATTCCACCTTGATTACTGAAATAGCCTTCTTGCTGACCTCACAGCCTTATTCATTCTTTGATTCAATCGTATTTATTCAGCGCTTGCTGTGTGCAGAGCACTGTATTAAGCACTTGGGAAAGTACAATACAACAATAAAGAGTGACAATCCCCGCCCACAACAAGCTCACAGTCTAGAGGCGAGGAGACAGACATCAGTACAGATAAAGAGACATCAATAGAAATAAATAAAATGACAGATCTATACATAAGTGCTATGGGATGGTGTGAGGGGAGAAAAAAGGGAACAAGTCAGGATGATGCAGAAGGGAGTGGGAGATGAGGAAAAATGGGGCTTAGTCTGGGAAAGCCTTTTGGCGCAGATGTGCCTTCAGTAAGGCTTTGAAGGGGGGGAGAGTAATTGGTAGATTTGAGGAGGAAGGGTGTTCCAGGCCAGAGGTAGGATGTGGGGCAGGGGTCAGCGGTGACACAGGCGACATCGAGGCACAGTGAGAAGGTTAGAATCAGAGGAGTAGAATGTGCAGGATGAGACGTAGAAGAAGAGAAGGGAGGTGAGGTAAGAAAAGGCAAGGTGATGGAGAGTTTTGAAGTCAATGGTGAGTAGTTTTTTGTTTGATACAGAGGTGGATGGACAACCACTGGAGATTTTTGAGGAGAGGGGTGACATGTCCTGAACTTTTTTGAACAAAGATGATCCAGGCATTGGAGTGAAGTATGGACGCGAGTGGGGAGAGGCAGGAGGTTGGGAGGTCAGCATGGAGGCTGATACAGTAATCTGGGAGGGATAAGATGAAAGACTGTATTTACATGTTTGGATGGAGAGGGAAGGGTAGATTTTAGTGATGTGTAGGTGGGACTGACAGGATTTGTGACAGATTGATTATATGGGTTGAATGAGAGAATGGAGTCAAGTATAATGCCAAGGTTAAGGGATTGTGAGACAGGAAGGATGGTGGTGCTATCTACAGGGATGGAAAGGTCTGGGAGGGGACAGGGTGGGTGTGGGAAGATAAGGAGACATGTTAAGTTTGCGGTGATGGGCGGACATCCAAGTAGAGATGTCTTAAAGGCAGAAGGAGGTGCGAGCCTGGAGAGAGGGAGAGAGATCAGGGGAGAAGATGTAGATTGGGGTATCATCTACATAGAGATAGTAGTTGAAGTCATGGGAGCGAATGAGTTCTCCAAGGGAGTGAGTATAGATGGAGAATAGAAGAGGACTGAGAATTGAACCTGGAGGGACCCCCACCGTTAGGGGGTAGGAGGTGGAGAAGGAGCCCGCGAAGGAGACTGAGAATGGACAGCCAGAGAGATGAGGTGAACCAGGAGAGGACAGAGTCACTGAAGCCAAGGTTAGATAACATACCCAGAAGAAGGGGGTGGTCTGCAGTGTCAAAGGTGCCTGAGAGGTCGAAGAGGTTAGGATGGAGTAGAAGATGTTGAATTTGGAAAGAAGATCATCGGTGACCTCCTGTCTGTCCCCAGTCTGGGCCATACTTGACTCTGCTGCCCAGATCATTTTACTACAAAAAAGCCCAGTCCATTTTTCCCCACTCCTCAAGAGCCTCCAGTGGTTACTCATCCACCACTGTATCAGACAGAAGCTCCTTACTGTCAGCTTCAACGCATTCATTTATTCAATCGTATTTATTGAGCGCTTACTGTGTGCAGAGCACTATACTAAGCGCTTGGAAAGTACAATTAGGCCAAAGATAGAGACAATCCCTACCCAATAATGTCTCACAGTCTAGAAGGGGGAGACAGACAACAAAACAAAACAAGTACACAGGTGTCAATACCCTCAAAATAAAGAGAATTATAAATATGTACCTATCATTAATAAAATAGAATAATAAATATGTACAAATATACACAAGTTCTGTGGGGCGGGGAAGGGGGTAGAGCAGTGGGAGGGGAGGAGGAGCAGAAGAAAAGGGGGGCTCAACCTGGGAAGGCCCCCTGGAGGAGGTGAGCTCTCAGTAGGACTTTAAAGGAGGGGAAGAGAGCTAGTTTGGCAGATGTGAGGATGGAGGGCATTCTAAGCCAGAGGTAAGACGTAGGCCAGGGGTTGATGGCGGGACAGGTAAGAACGAGGCACAGTGAGGTTAGTGACAGAGGAGCAGAGTGTGTGGGGTGAGCTGTAGAAGGAGAGAAGAGAGGTGTGGTAGGTGGGGGCAAGGTGATGGAGAGCTCTGAAGCCCATAGTGAGGAGTTTTTGCTTCGTGCCAAGGTTGATAGGCAACCACTGGACATTTTTGAGGAGGGGAGTGACATGCCCAGAGTGTTTCTGTAGATAGATAAACCGGTCAGCAGAGTGAAGTATAGACTGAATCTGGGAGAGACGGGAGGATGGGAGATCAGAAAGGAGGCTGATGCAGTAATCCAGTTGGGATATGATGAGAGATTGTACCAATAACGTAGCAGTTTAGATGGAGAGGAAAGGGCGGATCTTGGTGATGTTGTGAAAGTGAGTCCATCAGGTTTTGGTGACAGATTGGATATGTGGGGTGAATGAGAGAGCAGAGTCGAGGATGACAACGAGGTTGCAGACCTGTAAGACGGGAAGGATAGTAGTGCCGTCCACAGTGATGGGAAAGTCAGGGAGAGGACAGGGTTTGGGGGGTAGATAAGGAGCTCACTTTTGGACGTGTTGAGTTTTAGGTGGTGGGCAGACATCCAGGTGATGTCCTGAAGGCAGGAAGAGATACAATCCTGAAGGGAGGGAGAGAGAACAGGGGAGGAGATGTAGATTTGGGTGTCACTTGTGTAGAGATGATAGTCGAAACCATGGGAGCGAATGAGTTCACCAAGGGAATGAGTATGGATGGAGAACAGAAGGGGACCAAAAAACTGACCCTGGAGGAACCCCTACAGTTAGGGGATGGGAGTGGGAGGAGGAGCCCATGAAGCAGACTCAGAATGAACGACCCGGGAGATGAGGAGAACCAGGAGAGGACGGAGTCCTTGAAACCAAGGT
This sequence comes from Ornithorhynchus anatinus, assembly GCF_004115215.2. Taxonomy (NCBI): domain Eukaryota; kingdom Metazoa; phylum Chordata; class Mammalia; order Monotremata; family Ornithorhynchidae; genus Ornithorhynchus; species Ornithorhynchus anatinus. The sequence goes on along the minus strand of NC_041730.1, from coordinate 128,988,080 downwards.
TGGATAAGCAATCACTTTGCCCTCTCCTACTTCACCTCGCTAATCTCCTACTACAACCCAGCCCACACACTTCACTATTCTGATGTTAACCTTCTCATCATACCTAGATCTCATCTATCTCGCCACCAACCTCTCACCCAGTCCTGCTGCTGGCCTGGAAAACTCTCCCTCCTCATATCCAACAGACAATTACTCTCCCCACCTTCAAAGTCTTATTGAAGGCACATCTTCTCCTTTCCTCTTTTCCCACTCCTGTCTGCATCGCCCTGATTTGCTCCCTTCATTGACCACCCCCCTGAGCCCCACAGCATTTATGTACATATCCACAGTTAATTTATATTAATGTCTGTCTCTACCTCTAGGCTGTAAGCTTGTTATACGCAGGAAATGCGTCTTCCAACTCTTGTCTTCTACACTCCCAAGTGCTTACTACATTGTTCTGCACTCAGTAAGTTCTCAATATTTATGACTGATTGTTCATCGAGGTCCTTCTGATTCCCAGGTCCAAATTCTACCGACTAGACCACTTTTCTGTAAGGAATGCTGATTAATTTAAAAGATGGATATCATTATCCCACATTGCATATGAGAAAGTTGAGGTAGAGAGTTGATAAGTGACTTGCCCAAGGTTACATATTAGGCTGACAGCATTGTTTGGACTCCAGAAAAGGTCTTCTGACTTCCATCAAAGATTATTTATTGAGCGATTGCTGTGTGCAGAGCACTATACTGAATGTTTGGGTGAAAACAGTACGGTAGAATTAGTGGAAATGATCCTAGCCCTCAACAATAATAATTATATTAATTATGGTATTTAAGCACTTTCTTTGTTCCAGGCACTGTACTAAGCACTGGGGTGGATTCAATCAAATCAGGTTGGACACAGTCCCTGTCCCAGGTGGGGCTCACAGTCTCAATCCCCATTTTACAGATGAGGTAATTGAGGCACAGAGAAGTGAAGTGATTGTCCAAGGTCACATTTCAGACAAGTGGTGGAGCCAGGTTTAGAACCCATGACCTTTGGCATCCCAAGGACATGCTCTATCCATTAGGCCATGCTGCTTCAAGGTTCTTATATTCTATTTGGGAGGAGCTTATCAGGCCCATGTTCTTTCATCTGGTCTTACTATTGTATCACAAACACCATAAACAAAATCTACTCAAGCCCCAAAAGGTCCTTTTTAAGAAATATCTGTGAGGTCTTTGTAATTTCAGCACAAGAAGGAAAACATTATCTTTTGCCTTCCATTTAATTGGATAGTTTTAATTGTTGAAATGATTAATGCTGAAATCAATGAAAAATATTCCTTTGGGAATATCTTAGGGACACTGGGCATTAACCAAACAGAGCTGGGTCCTGGCTCTCTAATGTAATTTTTTAATAGGAAATGTTAACATCTTTTTATACGGCACTGGCTTCAAGGAAACCGCTTAACACCTGATTAATTAGTAGTTAAGGGACCTGAGCCATGCTGCTTCCAACTCTTTCTGTTGGCATTAGTTTAGCCTGGCCTTATGACTAAATTTTAATAAATCCAGCTCTATGCACATCACGCCAATGCAGTGTCAGATTGTTAAATGCTAATGTATGGCACCCTATAGCTTTAAATAAAATTAGGGATGTTTACGGCTTTTGTTAAATGCACCTTGTTCTTCCACATTAAATTTTATTGCAGGTGTCCTCCATCAGCAGAAAGAAGAAAGCACATTAGTGTCAGGCAATGTGTGGGGGATGTGGCTAGTGCTCCAAGTATTAGGATTTTATTGCACTTTATTACAACACTCTAATTGATAGGTGTAGATGGAATATCATTATTTTCTATTTATCAGCCAGGGAATTTCCTTCGGAATATCAGCCCTTCTGCAATAGAGAACTGCCCACTCATACAGCATTTAAATTGAGAGTCTTGCCTAATTGACTGGTCATTTATCCCTATGCTTCATCCTAATGCTTACTTGATAAAGATGCTTTCTGGGATACTAGGTTGGTTCATTCTGTATAGGAAGAAGGATGCTAAAGTACTTATTACTCAATAAATGGAACACTACAGTCAAGAGACCAAGAATCTAATCCCACCTTTGTCTGTTGCATGACATTGGGCAAGTCACTTAACCTCTCTGAGTGACGATTTCCTCCTTGATAAAATGGGGGATACTTCTTAGACTGTGAGCCCCACGTAGGACAGGGACTAAGTCCCGATCTGAGTTTTGGTGTCACCCCAACCCTACCCTCAGCTCCATGTCACCTATGTTTATATCTGTAAATTATTTACTGAAATTAATGTCTGTCTCTTCCTCTAAACTGAAAGCTCACTGTGAGCAAGGAAAATATACTACCAAATCCATTATATTTTACTCTCCCAAGCATTTAGTACAGTGGTCTGCAAACAGTAAGTGCTCAGTAAATACCACTGAGTGATTGATTAAGCCTCTAGAAGAGTACAATCCCCCTCTCAGGATCTCATCTGGGGAGTTTCCAGTATTCTACCAGTCTCAACTATGTGAGGGAAAATCAAGCAGAGATATACCCATTCCATTCCTAGCTTGGGCAGTGGCTAGCTAGTGGCAGGCATCTGTTACAAGTCAAAACTCACCTGTGCTGGGCAGCAGTGGCATGGGAGAGAGTCAAGGGCGGAGACTCAAGTTTACTGCATGGAAGGAGGCTACAGTAAACCACTTCTGTATTTTGACCAAGAAAACTCTGTGGATACACTGACCAGAACGATTGAAGATGAAGGTGGGGCATTCTAGGAGCGATGTGTTCGTGGAATTGCTATAGGTCAGAACGTCTTAACAGCATGAGATAAGACAAGGGTAGAATAGAATTACCAGTCACGATTCCACCACTGAAGCAACTTGCAGATTAGTGCAGTGGACACTAAAATAAAATTCAGGGAGGAGGAACAAAAAATGAGTATGAAAATATTTACATACGTGTTCCAGTGGAAAAGTGTAGTAGGTATGAATACTCAAGTGCTTAGGTGATGAAAAGTGTTGAGTGAAAAATGAAGAAAAGTGCTAGTTTGGTGGAGGTATGAGAAACACAGAGAAGTTAATCAGGGAAGGCTTCCTGGAGGATATGGGATTTAGGAAGGGCTCTAAAGATGGGGAGAGCAGTGGTCTGCTGGATGTGTATGTGGGGAGAGTTTCTGGCAGGAGGGGTTCTTTGAGGAAGAGGTTAGTTGTGTGAAAGATGAGTCTGAAGAAAGACAGCATGTTGGCTTGAGACATCATAAAAAACCTGTGAGCTGGGGTATGTGTTTCCCTCACTAGATTGCAATCTCCTTGAGGGGTTGGCTAATAATAATAATAATAATAATGATGATAATGGCATTTGTTAAGCGCTTACTACGTACAAAGCACTATTATAAGTGCTGGGCTGGATACAAGGTGATCAGGTTACCCTATGTGGGGCTCACAGTTTTCATCCCCATTTTACAGATGAGGTAACTCAGGCACAGAGAAGTGAAGTGACTTGCCTAAAGTCACACAGATGGCAAGTGGCAGAGCCGGGATTCAAACCCATGACCTCTGACTCCCAAGCCCGGGCTCTTTCCACTGAGCCACGCTAGCTCATGACTCACTACTCTATCATACTGTATTCTCCAAGTGCTTATGACAGTGTTCTCCAAACAGTAAGTGGTCAATGAATACCCCTCAGTGATTGGAAACTATCCATCAAGTTAGAAGGAACCAGAAGGGGTACTTTCGAAAAAGATCACCTACAGGCCAAAAGTCAGATCCATTGGTACACACTGCATGAGTGTGGTAAACCTTTAAAAGCCAATATTCATTTGCAAAGAAGCACTTTATTACACGAAAAGGCCAAGTCCCACTGGTGAAAAAACCAACTGTAACCCTGAAGTCAATTTTGGTCACCTCAGTACAAGAAAGACACGGATAAGTTTGAGGGAGTAGAGAGAGAAACAACCAAAGGATTAAGTGAAGGGAGGATTGATTTATAAGAAGGATCTAAGACCTGAACCTCTCCAGCTGAGCAAAGCAGCAACTGAGCCTCCTTGGTATTTAAAATCAGTCTCCGCATAGTTCAAATAAGCCAGTGTCAAAAGAGGAACAGGAATAATTTAAGTATAAGAGGAATTTGGGAGAGGGTTGTTAAAACAAGAAACTTAGTTTTTTGACAAACTATTAGATGGTGAAACTCCCCAGTGATGGATTTTCACTGATCAGTAGTTTTGACTCCCCATTTCTCTGTGTGTCCATTTTCTCTTCTTCTCCTCCCCCCAACTCTACCCCTGTAATGAAAGCATATTTGTTTAAATTCTAGTCCCAAAGTGATATTGATAGTACTGAAGAGTAGCCTAAGAATTGGAAAGATTTGCCAAGACAAAAGCAATCAGAATCACCAGTTCATTGAAACTCAAGGCAATTGACATCAAAATAACAACAGCTGTAATTCCCTCTACAGTGTTCTTAGAACTCAGATTGTTTGACTAAAGTCATTTTTTTTTCTGTTATAAGTTTCTCTTTCCTACAAGTGCGTAGCACAGCAATATCATTTTGTCCTCCCCCAAAGCCTTTTATCAATTGTTTTGATTGCTCTTCTCCATCTCTTCCTGGTTTCAGGGCATCTCTACATGAAATTCCTACCAACCCCTCAAACTTAACATGTCCAAAACAGAGCTACCCATTCTCCAACACAAACTGTCTCCTCCCCCTGACTTTCCCATCATTGTTGACATCAACAACTTTCCAGGCTCACAAGCCTGTATCCTCCATATCATCAACTCATCTTTCTCTTTAAAAATGCATACTGTCAGTCACCAAATCCCATGGGTTCTTCCTTCACAACATGCCTAGAATCTCTCCCCTCCTCCCCTTCCAAACCACCACCACACTGGTCCAAGTCCTGCCTTGGCTACTGCGTCAGCCTCCTTTCAGACCTCTTTGCCTCCAACCTTTCCCCTCTCCAGTTTGTATTGGCTTAATGGAAAGAGCCCAGGCTTGGGAGTCAGAGGTCGTGGATTCTAATCCCACCTCCACCACTTGTCAGCTCTGTGACTTTGAGCAAGTCACTTAATGTCTTGGTGCCTCAGTTACCTCATCTGTAAAATGGGGATTAAGACAGTGAACCCCACGTGGCACAACCTGATTACCTTGTATCTACCCCAGCGCTGAGAAGAGTGCTTGGCACACAGTAAGCGCTTAACAAATACCATTATTATTTAATTCTGCTGTCCAGATCATTTTTCTAAAAAACAAACAAAAAAATACATATTGCCCCCACTTCTGAAAAAACTCCAGTGATTTCCCATCCATATCTCCTCCCAACTCCCACTGCAGCCCAGACTACACGGTCACTTAACAGCTGTGTGACTTTGGGCAAGTCATTTCACTTCTCTGTGTCTTCTGTTACTTCATCTGTAAAATGGGCATGAAGACTGTGAGCCCCACAGGGGGCAACCTGATATCTGGCCCAGCACTTAGAACAGTGTTTTGTACAGAGTAAGCGCTTTACAAATGCCATTATTATTATCAACCTACTTATTGTGCCTTGATCTTGTCTCTCTGTCAACCTCTAGTTCAAACCCTCCCTCCTGCCTGGAACTCACTCTCACTTCAGATCTGTCAGATCACAAGTCTCCTTATTTTTACATTTTTGCTCCTCCAGGAAGCCTTCCCTGATTAATCTCTCATTTCCCCACTTTGGTCAGTCAATTGTATTTGAGTGCTTACTCTGTGCAGAGCACTGTCCTAAGATCTGGGGAGAGTACAATAAACAGAAACATTCCCTGCCCAGAATGAGCTTCCAGTCCAGAGGAATCTATTCTCCATTCCTCCTTCTTTCTGTATCCCTTATGAACTTGCATTCATACCCCCAGACATCTCAGTTCTCACCTGCCCCCCACCCCTAGAACACTTATGCACAGATTTTTATACACCGTTGCTTCTCCTAGTTGTAATGTGTATAATTGTACGGCTCCAAACCGGATTCTAAGGACCTTGTGACTTCCAACTGTATTACACAGTCCCAACTGTTTGATTGATTCTCTATCAGTTATTAAAAGAATAATCAGTCCCTGGACTTGCCTAATTACTGACATTCTAAAATCCACCTAATTCTTAATACCTCCCTTTTCATATCCTTACAGATATAATAGTGATGACAATAGTTATATTTGTTAAGTTCTTGCTATGGGCCAAACATTGTACAAAACGCTGGGATAAATACAAGTTGATCAGGTTGCACACAATACCTGTCCCACATGGGCCTCACAGTCTAAGAAGGTGGGAGAACAGATATTCAATTTCTATTTTACAGATGAGTTAACTGAAACAAAGGGAAGGTTAGTGACTTGTCCAAGGTCACAGAGCAGGAAAATGGCAGCTCTATGTTAGAATCCAAGCCCTCTGACTCCCAGATCCACATGCTTTCTATGGAATTTATTTAGTTCTTACTTTGTGCTATGTGCTGGGAGAGTCACCAGGGTTATTGGTTTCAGGCCTTATGCTACATGGGGCTCACAACCTATCAGCGTGGCCCAGTGGAAAGAGCACGGGCTTGGGAGTTAGAGGTCATGGGTTCTAATCCTGGCTCCACTACTTGTCAGCTGTGTGACTTTGGGCAAATCACTTCATTTCTCTGAGCCTCAGTTACCTCATCTGTAAAATGGGGATCAAGACCATGAGCCCCACGTGAGACAACCTGATCACCTTGTATCCCCTCAGCGCTTAGAACAGTGCTCTGCACATAGTAAGTGCTTAAATGCCATCATTATTTTTCTTCTTCTTATTTTACAGATATGGAAACTAAGGCCCAGTGAGATTAAGTCCCAACAAGTCACTGACAGACCTAGAACTAAGGCTCTGATTCCTCATCATTCATTCATTCAGTTGTATTTATGGAACCTTTACTATGTGTAAACACTGTACTAAGTGCTTGGGAGACTACAATACTGCAACAAATACATGCCCTGCCCATTATGAGTTCATAGTCTAGAGGGAGAGACACTGTACTGTACTGTACTCATTCCACAATGCAAAACATTTCACCAGTTAAGGCATCCCACTTTGTCTCACTTTGATCTCCCTGAGATCTGCTCTGAATTGAGGTTGGCAAAAACTCTGTCCCTATGAGCTAGATGCTCAAGGTGTAAAAGGAGATGGGTTTCTCTTCATCAAAATCTGAGAGTTCGATTTATGCTCCGGGTGGCCAACCCTTAAGCCGAGGTAGAGCGAGGTCAGGAGGCCGTTCACAAGTGAAGCATGATCAGAAATTTAGGAGTAAATCACAGCTTGCAAGATAATGGGTAAAGTCAAAGGCTGCTTATGTGTATCACTATAAAAAATAACATTAATTGTGATGCTTTGCAATTTCCTGTACAAGACATAATTAGGTTAGATAAGAAACTAGCTGTGTCTAAGTGCTATAAATGTCTATATTAAGTTATTTTGAAAGTGCCCGGCACTTTGACATTTGAGAGTTCAGAGTAATTGAGGTATTGAAATAAAATTGCTTCTGTTATTTAAAAGGTCATTATCTTCTTCAGTTAGATATATGAAGACTATTTTCCACTCTACTGAGCCGTTCTATTTGGTACAATTAGACCTGCTTGAACAGATTTCTACAGGGGGAACTCCCACTTATCATACCGGTAGCAGTGGCCCAAAGTAGCACTTGTAAATATACACTGGCATGTTAAATATATATTCTGCCTGTGATGGGGATGCAGAAGGCTTGCTTACCCAGACTCCCCGGAGAGAGCATCCAAAACAAAAAACACTGCAACGCTGGATTTAATGAGGAAACATCATTTGGATCTGATTGTGGTGTCTCAAGTTAGTAAAGTCATCAACGGCATTAACCAGGTGGACACGTCAGCCAGTTGAAGCTAATTCTCTCTGTCGGCTGTGGAATGGTTTGATGACCAGAAGCCGTTTATGTTCCCTCCCAAATATTTTAGTACAACAGGATCGTTCCCCTTCACCCCATTAAAGGAAGACAAGTTATTTTCCCACCACTGGGTTCTCAAGCCCAAATTCTAGGTCTTCAGTGAAGCAAGAAGTCCATTACAAAACCTGTTTAGTAGGCAAAATTGGAACCACCAATGGGATTGACCCCAGTCTTCGGTAAATATTAATAATGATAATAGTGATAATGATGGTAATCCTCCTCTGGACAGTAAGCTCACTATGGGCAGGAAACATGTCTTCCAATTCTGTTGTATTATACTTTCCCAAGCACTTAATACAGTATTCTGAATATAGTAAGCCCTCAATAAATTCCATTGATTTATAGTATACTAATGATAATATTTTTTAAACACTTATTATGCGGAATCCATTGTACTAAGCACAGGGACAGACACAAGATAATCAGGTTAGACAATTTCTGTCCCACATGGTGTTCACAGTCTAAGGAATGTTCTCCATTCTAACCCAAGACCAGGTTTACCAAGCGTTCGTGAATGCACATTTGGGGTCTGAGGAGAGACATCCACCACTTCCATATGAACCAACAGTTATTGAAGCAGGAAAAATCCCATTTTCAGCCGTAGCTGCCGTAACGGTGTCGGTGGTGGGAGGGAGAGAGAGCAAGGACCTTGGGGAGCCCTGTCCAGTCAAGAGCAACGGCAGCAGGAAGCGGCATGTTAGAGTTGCCTCTGAGCACAGCCAATTCCCTCCTCTGGCTCCGGAGAGGGACTACCGATGGGCTCGGTGCCGGCCAGCTGTGGTCAGTGCCTGGGGAATCCCGCTGCCTTGGAGGCTCTTTGCAAATGCTACTGCTTTAAACCTCCTCTTATTGCTCTGACTCATCCCCAGGCTAATAATATATGTGTGTGTGCTCACACACATAAATACTACTACTAATAATAACTGTGGTATCTGTTAAGTTCTTACTATGTGCCAAACACTCTAAGCGCTGGGGTGGATATAGGCAGATCGACTTGGACACAGTCCTTGTCCCATGTGGGACTCACAGTCTCAATCCACATTTTACAGATGAGGGAACCGAGGACTGTGCTCAACCCGAATTGTGCTTGTATTCCCCCCATTGCTTAGTAGAGTGCCTAGTACATAGCAAGCACTTAAATACCATAATGCTTATTATTACAATACTTCACATATGGTAAGTGCTCAATAAATACAATTGAATGAATCGATAAATGAATGATTTATGGAGAACTATCATTTAACTGCTGGTCAAAGCAGGATTTCCACTCAGATATCTTGGGGGTACCTACAACATTCTACTTTGCTAAACTCTTGGGAGAGAACAATTGAAGCAAACAGCACAGTTGGTGCCTTCAAGGAATTTATAATCTAACAGGGGGAGATGAGCAGATTTATAAATAGTAGCAGAAGGAGGGCACCTGGAAAGTTTCCAGTACTCTACCAGTCTCGGGAAAGTCAAGCAGAGATCTTCCCATCCCATTCCTAGCTTGGGGAGTGGCTAGTGAGTGGAAGGCCATGTGTTATGAGTCAAAACTCCCTGTGCTGGGCAGCAGCAGCATGGGAGAAAGTCAAGGGCCGAGACTCAAGTTTACAGCACTAAAGGTAGCCATGGTAAACCACTTCCATATTAGCAAGAAAACTCTGGATCCATCACCAGAATGACTGCAGATGGAGGTGGGGCGTTCTGGGAGAGATGGGTCCATGGTGCCGCTATGGGTCGGAGAAGACTCGACAGTGTTAAAATCAGGGAAGGCTGCTTGGTAAAATTCAGATTTTAGGAGGATTTTCATGACAGGTTAAACTGTCGTGTGGTTGAGTTGAAGAGGAAGGCAATCAATATCACTGATTGATCGACTGATTGGAAGGAGTATCAGGCAAGGGCAATGACATGAGTGAGGGGTCAGAGGTGAGAGAGATGAGTGTGAGATATGCATATAGACAGATCCCGTTAGAACTATTCATTCACTCAGTTGAATTTATTGGGCACTTACTGCGTACAAAGCACTGTACTAAGACCTTGGGAGAGTACAATCCAACAGAGGTCATGGGTTCTAATGCCAGCTCCACCTCCTGTCTGCTGCATGACCTTGGGCAAGGCGCTTAACTTCTCTGTGCCTCAGTTGCCTCATCTGTAAAATGGGGACTAAGACTGTGAGCTCCACTTGGGACAACCTGATTAGCTTGTATCTACCCCAGTGCTTAGAACAGTGCTAGGCCTATAGTAAGCACTTAATAAATGCTATTATTATAAACACTTCATTCATTCAATTATATTTATTGAGCGCTTACTATGTGCAGAACACTGTACTAAGCGCTTGGAATGTACAGATCGGTAACAGATAAACACCAGACTTATTCCCTGCCCACAGCTAGAATAATAATGATGATGATGATGATGATAGTGGTATTTGTTAAGTGCTTACTATGTGCCAAGCGTCATCATAAGCACTGGGGTGGATACAAGCAAATCAGCTTGGGCACTGTCCCTCTCCCTCTTGAGGCTCCCGGTCTTAATCCCCATTTTACAGATGGGGTAAATGAGGCACAGAGAAGTGAAGGGACTTACCCAAGGTCACACAGAAGATGAGTGATGGAGCCAAAAATAGATCTCATGGCCTTCTGACTCCTAGGACCCTGCTCTTGTCACTACAGCATGCAGCTTGTAAATGAGTCCTTCTCTGTCATCCCTGCCTGTGTGTCTGTCTGTGCCTCTTTCCATCTCCTCTGCCATTTTCAGTCCTTTCCAACTTCTCTGTCACAAATCCCTGCATGCTCAATTCCGTGGTCCCTGACAACAGAAAACCTACCCGTGTTTAGGCTCCAGATAATCTGGTCACTTCCCCTTTCAGGTCTTTTACAGGGGATATTTGCCTTCTATAATGATAGTAATTATTGTGCATTCATCTCCAGACTAAAAATAGAGTCTCAACCTGACCCTTGAGCAATATGAGACTTGAGTGTAAGAAGGGCAAAGGGAAAAAAAACCCAAAAAACAAATTCCAAGGCAGGCAGCCACTAGAGTTTTGTTTTCATTCAGTGGTGGAAAGACTGATCGTCAATTTCCTTGAATTTGGGAACTGTTTGGGAATGGAAATTCACAATGCCAGTGATGGAGGGAGTCACACTTCTCATGTTCCGAGTAACTATTATTCAGTGGTATATATTGGGTGCTCACTGTTTTCAGAACTCTGTACTAAGTGCTTGGAAAAGTACAACAGAGTTGGTAGGCAATCTGTGTTCTCAAGGAGTTTGCAGTCTAGTTTTGGAGAAGGTCATTAAAAAAAATTAGAGATAGGGAAAATGGCAGAGAATAAGGATCTGTTTTTAGAGCTGTGGAATAGGGGTTAGGGGAGTACCTAAACGCTTAGAGAAGGGGTGGGGGGGGAATGAGAATTTAGCCTGGGAAGCCTTCCAGGTGGAGATATAGCAGTAATGTGAGTATCTTTAAATTGTAAAAACATCTTTTCAGAGAGTTGAATTTTGTGACTCACAGACAACTTTCCCAAGTATTTTAAAAATCTGGCCTTTTATTCCATCTCATGGAAATCTCCTTTGCCCTAAAAATGCATCCTGCAGCTGGAACATTTAAGGCAAGAATAGCAGAACAAAATCTTAACATTTTTAAGAAAGCATTTCTAAAATTTGTAATGTCCAGGGAGCTTTTCAGATCACTCAGCAGTGGCACAGTTCCACCCTTCCCATCTGCAGAGGTCAGAGCTCTGAGGTCAGAGGCCAGAGCAAGGGTTGTGGGATGGAGCTTTGAGTGGCAAGCAAGGTTATAAATGGGCCTCCTCAATCAAAGGTATTTATTGAGTGCTTACTGCTTGCAGAACACTGTGCTAAAGGCTTGGGAGAGTAAAATATAACAGAGTTGGTAGCTGTGTTCCCTGCCCACAACAAGCTAGATGTCTAAGTTAAATAGTTACAGTAGAGATTTAAAGGTGTTCCTTAATATCTCAACCAAAGAACCTAAGAAGGGCAACCCACACATGTGCACTGGGGCAAAGCCTCCAACTCCACTTAACCGGTAAATATTTTCAAATGGAGAGAAAGAGTTGGAGGGAAGAGCAGCAAAGCACATATACATAACTCTAAATGATATATTCTAAATTGCTTATTCATTCATACCAATATCTGTCTCCCCCTCTGGACTGCAAGCTCATTATGGGCAAGGAACATGTCTGCTAATTCTGGGAAATTTTCAGTGCTCATGGAGAGGAAGGAACAATAACGTTTCAAAAAAATATGGCTTTTGTACTTCAAATGAGTGTTATAAATTATCAGTGTTCCAGATTTCTCAGGGGACTATATCATTTCACCAGTTTCTGAGGCTGATCATGTCCTGTGCTAGGTTGTAAGCTCCTTGAGGTCCAGACTGTAAACTCACTATGGGCAGGGAATGTGTCTGTTTATTGTCCTTTTGTACTTTCCCAAGCGCTTAGGACAATGCTCTGCACACTGTAAGCATGCAGTAAATACGATTGAATGAATGATCAAGTCTATTTAATTCTTCTACGGGAGGTTCCCAAGTTCTTAATAGAGTGTTCAGCACAGAGTAGGTGCTAAGTAAATATAACTGATGGATTAATCTACTTCAACAAACTAACCTCTCCTGACTAGTTGGCTCACAAGGGGCTGAAGAGAAAATCGTTTTTTAGTGGAGATCCTTGTCTTTGAAAATTGTTCTGAAGGCAAATGGTGAGATGTTTGGACAGTGATAGAGGAGTATAGTCAAACACACTTTTAACTGAACATGGAATATTTGAAATTCATCTCTCTCCTTCAACCTACGTATTCAGTCAGTCACTAAATCTTGTCAATTCTATTTTCACAAAGTCTCCTGAATCTGGCCCTTCTCCATTCAAACTGCTACCATACTGGTCTTAGCACTTGGAATAAGCCACTTTAATTACTTCATCAGCCTCCTCAATGACCTACTCCTTTCCAGCTTCTTCCCTCTCCAGCCCATATTTCACTAAGCTGCTTGGTTTATTTTTCTGAAAAATCATTCTGTGCCCTTCTCCTCACTCCTCAAGTACATTCAGTGGTAGCCAAACCATTTCCTCAGCAAACAGAAACTCATCATCATCTGCTTTAAGTCAATCAGTTCATTTATTCATTTAGTCATATTTATTAAGTACTTACTGTGTGCAGAGCACTGTATTAAGCACTGGGAAAGTACAGTACAACCCCACACCTAACTTACCTTGCTTCTCTCCCATTACAACCCAGGCCACATACTTGGCTCTTTTAATAAAGGTGGTATTTGTTAAGTGCTTACTATGTACCAAGGACTGAACTAAATGCTAGGGTGGATACAATATAATTAGGCCCCATGTGGGACTCACAGTCTAAGTAGGAGAGAGAAGAGGTTCCCCATTCAATAATCCCCATTTTGCAATTGAGGGAACCGAGGCCCAGATAAGTTAAGTGACTTACCCAATGTCACACAACAGGCAAGTGGTGGAGCCAGGAATAAAATCCAGGTGCTCTGACTCTCAGTTCCATGCTCTTTCCACCTGGCCATGTTGCTTCTTCTTATGCAGCGTGGCTCAGTGGAAAGAGCACAGGCTTGGGAGTCAGAGGTCATGAGCTCTAATCCCTGCTCTGCCATTTGTCAGCTGTGTGACTTTGAGCAAGTCACTTCACTTACCTTTGCCTCAGTTCCCTGTGCTCAGGATTAAGACTGTGAGCCCCATGTGGGACAACTTGATTACCTTGTATCCCCCCAGCACTTAGAACAGTGCTTGGCACATAGTAAGCGCTTAACAAATGCCATTATTATTATGCCAACCCTCTTTCTTACTCTGTCTCTCTGCCGACACTTTGATCATCACCTATCCCGACTAGAGCTCCCTTCCCTTTCACGTGTGACAGATCACCCTTTTCCCCATCTTTGAGGGTCTAGAAAAATTACGTTCCTCCAGGTGTAAGACATGAAGATAAGGTTTGGATTAGGCACTTTGGTTGGCCTTCAGCCTAGTGTGTGGGTCCTCCACACTTGAAGAAAACACAAAATACTATAAACCTGTATCTCTTAATACATAGCACATCATATCACAGTTTACCAAATACCACAATGGTGATTATATCCAACTTAAGTGCCTAAAGCAGGATCCTAGAAGGTTCTAGCTTTTCAGTAGGGCTGGTTGTGGGAGGGTGGGTGGTGATAGAAGCATGGAGAGGGACGGGGTGAAAAAAAATTAATTAAAAGAAGGGTGGGGAAGATGGTGGGCCAGAGAAAGAGTCAAGCAAAGCGTGTTCCTCTTCTGTACCATTTAAGGCTGCAATCACCATAAGTGCTGTAGCTATAACTGTCCACCCTACAGTCTTACTTGAAGAGCAGTTCTCATTCCCAGTTTTTATAGATAGTCTTAACAACAGTTGGTTCTGGCAGAGTGGCCACTGGGATCATATTTATTTCGGTTCTGGGCACAGTGGCAGCCTCCCAGGACAATGTGGGGTTTCTCTGCCTGGATCCCCAAGTAGAGGTGGCAAGAGACGGTGGTGAGTTTTGCCCTGAATTCCTCTTCTCGTTTCCCCTTTTCCTCTGCTCCCTTCCTCAGCAGCCCCACTCTTTTTTTCTATCTTTGCCCACTGGGGCCTCACCCCTTCCTTCTTTTCTTCTCCTGAGGTTTTATTGGTCACTGGCTTTCCAAACCGGCCACATCTTCAAAGCACATTGCAATGTGAGCTGGCCCTTGGTTTCAGAACATGCAAAAATACTGCTTGAAGAAGGTTGTAGCAACACTGAGGCTCCAGTACTTCTGGTTCTCACCACAGGCCCAAACTGCACAGTGGTGTAAAAATAAAAGCAATGCGCTAACTAAATCTTTTATAAGTAGTGGAAACATTTGCTTTGGTTTTACATTAGGAGTAAAGTTTCAGTAGTTTTTTTAAAAAAATTATTATTGACATTTCTGTTCCAGGGCTACAGAGAAGGGCTGGCTAATATGATGCTGAGAAACTCTTCTACAGTACATCTTTTTCCCAAATTTTTTTTAAAAATAGCTTAACTAGACAGTTCAATAAATGTTTTACATTATAACAAAAATGATAGTGGATTTCACTGCCCCTTTTTCTCTTCTATAAAACAGAAATTCCACCTTTTCACTAAAGTCCTGCTTTCTTGTGTGTTGGTGACTAATGGTCTCACACCAGCACAAAAATAATAATACTGTTATGTATTAATCACCAATTACATGCCTCACATTCTAAGTGTTTGGACAGAAAGCTCCCCTAAACCCCACCTCTTAAGTTTTTACCCATTCATTCAGTCACATTCATTGAGCGCTTACTATGTGCAGAGCACTGTACTAAGTAAGCGCTTGAAAAGTACAGTTTGGGCAATAGATAGAGACAATGCCTACCCAACTATGGGCTCAGAGTCTAGAACGGGGGAGAGAGACAAAGCAAGTAGACAGGCATCAATAGCACCAAAATAGATATTAATTCAATCATATTTGAGCACTTACTGTGTGCAGAACATTGTATAAATAGAATTACAGATATATACACATCATTAATAAAATAAATAGAATAATGTATATGCACAAATATACACAAGTGTTGTGGGGAGGGGAAGGGAGTAGAGCGGAGGGAGGGAGTAGGGAGAATGGGGATGGGAGGAAGGGTGGAGGGGAAGGGAGAACTCAGTCTGGGAAGGTCTTCTGGTCTTGAAGAGGGGAAGAGAGTTAGTTTGGTGGATGTGAGGAGGGAGGGCAGTCCAGGTCAGAAGTAGGACGTGGTCCAGGGTTCGACAGTGGAATAGGCAAGAACGAGGCCTAGCGAGGAGGTTAGCGGCAGAGGAGTGGAGTGTATTAGCTGGGCTGTAAAAGGAGTAAAGGGAGGTGAAGTAGGAGCGGGCAAGGGGATGGAGAGCTTTGAAACCAAAAGTGAGGAGCTCTTATTTGATATGGAGAATGATAGGCAACTCCTGGAGATTTGTGAGGAGGGGGGTGATATGCCCAGAACGTTTCTATAGAAAGATAATCCAAGCAACAGAGTGAAGTATAGACTGAAGTGGGGAGGGACAGGAGGATGGGAGATCAGAAAGGAGGCTGATTCGGTAATCCAGTTGGGATTTGATGAGAGATTGTGCCAACAAGGAAGATGTTTGGATCGAGAGAAAAAGGGCTGATCTTGGCAATGATGTGAAGGTGAGATCGGCAGCTTTTGGTGATGGATTGGATATGTGGGGTGAATGAGAGAGACTAGAGTGTCAAGGATGACACTGGTGAGGTTGTGGGCTTGTGAGACAGGAAGGATGGTAGTGCAGCCCACAGTGATGGGAAAATCAGGGAGAGGACAGGGTTTGGGAGGGAATATCCTCTTTCCACTCCAGAGCATTTTTGTTCAAAACCTTACACTATGTTGCTCCCTCCTAACTGTAATTTAGTGTCTATCTCTCCCACTAGATAGAAAGCTCCTTGAGGGCAGGAATCTGGTATTGTGTTCTCCCTGGCACTTAGTACAATTATCAGCACAGAGTAAGCATTCAAATAAAATTTACTGTTACAAGATAATGAGATTGGTCACAGTCCCTGTCCTTCAACTCGCAGTCTAAGGAATGGGGATAGGAAGTGTTTTATCCCCACTTTACATATGAGTTACTGAGGCACAGAGCAGCTGAACAACTTGCCCAAAGTTAACCAGCAAGCCATTGGCAGGATTAGAATGCAGGTTTGTGACTACCAGCCTCCATTTTGCTCACTGACATTATATTGTTCTAAATTGAGGAGGGATCTTAAACTAAAAATTCCAAAATGATAATGATATTGATATTTGTTAAGCATTTACTATGTGTTGGGCACTGAAAAACGCCCTGGGGTGGATATAAGCAAATTGGGTTGGATACATTCCCTGTCCCACCTGGGGCTCACAGTCTCATTCCTCATTTTACAATTGAGTTAACTGAGGCTCAGAGAAGTGAAGTGACTTGCCCAAAGTCACACAGCATATAGGTCACGTGGCTCAGTGGAAAAACGCCTGGGCTTCGGAATAAGAGGTCATGGGTTCTACTCCCGGCTCTGCCACTTGTCATCTGTGTGACTTTGGGCAAGTCACTTCACTTCTCTGTGCCTCAGTTACCTCATCTGTAAAATGGGGATTAACTGTGAGCCTCATGTGGGACAATCTGATTACTCTGTATCTACCCCAGCGCTTAGAACAGTGCTCTGCACATAGTAAGTGCTTAACAAATGCCAACATTATTATTATTATTATTATTATTATTAAGTGGCAGAGCCACAATAAGCACCTATGACCTTCTGACTCCCAGGCATGTGCTCTATCCACTACGCCATGCTGCTTCTCCTTTGTGATATAATTCACTCTGTTGTAAAATTTCAGTTAAATTCCCCCATCCATACCCAAATAACTAGGCTTTCTTTGAAGAATTTACAACTTCTTGACAGAATGCAATGTGGGTATAAATCCTTTTCTTTTTAGCAGCAAAAAAAATGAACATTTTAAGTTTATTTTGGGGATGTGTGCTCATTTTGGGGGGGGTATAGTATGTTTTGCAGCCCTTTTAGCAAATCATGAGTCACCTCTACCAGACTGCAGAAGTACTAGTGGTATTGTTTGAGTGCTTATTGACAAAGACCAACTAACCGTCTATCATGACAGTTGAGGAAATCTTTCTTATAAATTTATCTGCCACACCACTTGCAAAGTTTCATAATGTCTAGTTGAGATATAGATATATATATAATTGGGGAAGTAGTATGGCCTAATGGAAAGAGTATGAGCCTTGAAGTCAGAAGACCTGGGTTCTAATTCCTGCTCTGCCACTTGCCTGCTGTGTGACCTTGGGCAAGTCACATCACTTCTTTGTGCCTCAGCTGTAAAATGTGGATTAAAATTGAGCCCTATATGGGACAGAGACTGTGTTTAACCTGATTATTCTGAATCTACCCCAATATTTAGTACAGTCCCTGGCATAGAGTAAATACTTAACAAGTGATGATATGAAATATCTGTGTCAATGTTAAGGGGAAGATTAGCATGGCTCAGTGGAAAGAGCCCGGGCTTGGGAGTCAGAGGTCATAATGATAATTATGGTATTTATTAAGCACTTACTATGTGCAGAGCACTGTTCTAAGCACTGGGGTAGATACAGGGTAATCAGATTGTCCTATGTGGGGCTCACATTTTTTTTTTAATCCCCATTTTTACAGATGAGGTAACTGAGGCCCAGAGAAGTTAAGTGACTTGCCCAAGGTCACACAGCAGACAAGTGGTGGAGTGGTGATTAGAACCCACGACCTCAGGCTCCCAAGCCCGAGCTCTTTCCACTAAGCCACGCTACTTGTCCATGGGTCATGGGTTCTAATCCCAGCTCTGCCACTTGTCAGCTGGGTGACTTTGGGCAAGTCACTTGACTTCTCTGTGCCTCAGTTACTTCATCTGTAAAATGGGGATTAAGACCGTGAGCCCCACGTGGGACAACCTGATCACCTTGTATCTTCCCAGCACTTAGAACGGTACTTTGCACATAGTAAGCACTTAAATGTCATCATTATTATTAATGG
The DNA here is from genome assembly GCF_004115215.2 of Ornithorhynchus anatinus. Taxonomy (NCBI): domain Eukaryota; kingdom Metazoa; phylum Chordata; class Mammalia; order Monotremata; family Ornithorhynchidae; genus Ornithorhynchus; species Ornithorhynchus anatinus. The sequence goes on along the minus strand of NC_041730.1, from coordinate 128,969,628 downwards.
ACAAAAAATTCTGCAAACAACTGCTGTTTAAACTCAATTTCTAAATCGTTAAAAGAGGCATTATGTCTGTGTGATTAAAACTATCAATCCACAGGATGATCAGTATAATTAACATGCACGTGAAGGAATATTTAAGTAGAACCCAGAATGCTACAGCATGTGTAGGCATGTGAGACGTCAGTACTTACTGGTTGGCGTGGATACTTTACCTGTAGTGTATACAAACTGCACTTATCCCTGTTGTCTCCTTGCTCTGCAAGCAAGCATCAGAAAGACAAAATATAATAAATAATGATGAGATTTGTGAAGCGCTTACTATGTGCCAAGCACTGTTCTAAGCACTGGGGGGGATACAAGGTAATCAGCTTGTCCCACGTGGAGCTCACAGTCTTAATCCCCATTTTACAGATGAGGGAACTGAGGGACAGAGAAGTTAAGTGACTTGCCCAAAGTCACACAGCTGACAAGTGGTGGAGCCAGGATTAGAACTCATAACCTCTGACTCCCAACCTGGGCTCTTTCCACTGAGCCATGCTGCTTCTCTGTAATATAGTACCTTAGCCTTAATTATCATCACTATCAGCACCACAAGAGTAACCCCAGTATGAACACAAAACCCTGCACAAATGTTCATCTCTAATCACATCATTTTCAAACAAGCAGAACACCTAACTCAGCCCCAGATAATTTGGGTGATTCTTTTCCAGAACCTTAAGCTCGACGGTTGGTTTTTCCACTTACCTAAGAGTTTTCCTCCCTTCAAAAAAAACTTCTGGGGGGACTTACATCACCTTTCACTCCATCTGCTCTTGAGTTCATCGATGGGATCCTGTGAAACATACTGTCAGGAGTTCTGGTTTAGTTCCTCCTAATGGTTATTCGGCTTCTACTGAGGTTGGTGGACCAGGGTAGTGCCCCTGGTTAAGGGGTCCTGATGACCTAAGCTACCAAAACTCAGTTCTTCGTGTCTTAAGAAACCAGATTCTTCCCAAGTTAGATCCTTGGAGTTACAAATTCTATCACTTCAGAGCATAGGGATGAAACTCCTCGTTGAACATTACTCTGTGAAATTCAAATTGCCCCTCATTTCACAACACTCTGAAATCCTCCTCGGCTTCTCAGCATCTCCCTCAGCTGTCATTTGATCAGCTCGATAGACTGTGAGCCTGTTATTGAGCAGGGATTGTCTCTTTCTGTTTCTGAATTGTACAATCCAAGCACTTAGTACAGTGCTCTGCACACAGTAAGCACTCCATAAATACAATTGAATAAATGACAGAAAAAGAGACAGTCATACCAGGAATGATGACTATGCCAATGGAGTATAATAATACAACAAGAGTACCATGGACATTGGTCAACCAGATAAGAGCTCAAGCAATTAAGATCCCTGGGAGTAAGAACAGGAAAAAAGAAAAAAAAATAACTTGGAAATGGAAGATACCTATCAACTGGGCTTCACTTGAATACGACAGTGTGGCATAGTGGAAAGAGCACATGCTTGGGAGTCAGAAATCATGGGTTCTAAACCTGGCTCTGCCACTAATTGGCTATGTGACTTTGGCCACGTCACATTGAATCTACTCCAATGCTTAGAACAGTGCTTGGCACATAGTAAGTGCTTAAGAAATATTATTCTAATATCTTTGACCCAAATTGAAACAGGTCAACTCTATGAAATTGATAGAGCAGTAATTGCACCCAGTCTCCCCATCTAGACTGTAAGCTTGAGGGCAGTGAATGTATTCTGCTTATCATTGCATTGTACACTCCCAAGTGTTTAGCACAGTGCTCTGCATACAGTAGGCACTCAATAAATACAATTGAATGAACACTAATAACACTTGAAGAGTCATGTACCACTTGTTCCACTTCAAAACCTGTCCTGAAACTTTAGCATCAGGTTATAGCTATCAAAGTGAATTTCAGCCCTTTTTGCCTCTGTAAGACCCCATACTTCAACCTCAGTGCATCACTAAACAGGCCTTGACATGAGAAAGATACAACCAGGCTGAGGAGGAAAGAAGATAGGAAATAATTCATTAGAAAGCATTGGCTTCCTCTCCCTCCAGTGCCAAAGCCCATACCTCTTACCCTCCAGGGTCTGCAAACATAAAAACTAATTCAACCATTCTTGGCAAATAAAGTCAAAAACACCTCTCCTGCTAAGCAGATATAGACCATCAGGCTGACATGCAGGCCAATCAGAAGCCTTGCCTGAGGATCCACTTAGAGGAAAAGCTTCCATCTTGCCTTACCTCAAACTTAATGGTTTTCAGGTTTGTCAGTTTTATCACCAGAAGCACATCCATCCCCTTTCTTTAAGTTGAAAACAAATGCTCATAAGAAATTGTGACTTTTGCTGTTTTTCCACCATACAGATTCTTGTTTTGCCCCATGAAGACTCAGCCACGGACAGATCTGTAATTTATTTATTTATATTAATGCCTGTCTCTCCACTAGACTGTTAGCTTATTTTAGTCAGGGACTGTGTCTATTATATTGTACTCTACCAAATGCTTAGTACAGTGTTCTGCGCACTGTAAGCAATCAATAAATATGATTGAATGAATAAAAAGAATGAGTCCAGCTCTTTCCATCGCTAGGGGAATAGGTGGGTCCAGAGTAATACTTGTTAATAAGGGTCAAACAACAAAATATTCTGCTGATTTGGGATTCTACTTACGTAGAACTGAACCAAGAAAAATCTTCTTTATTATTCCAGAAGCCATTTGACATAGACAACAATGTTCAATGTTGACATACAGTGATGACTTAGTTTTCTCATTTAGTTAACTACTACTTAATGTGTCATCTCACCTTCTAGCCCATAATTTAAGCTAAGGTGCCTCAAAATAGGGAAATTTAGCATAGCCATACCACAATTTTTTCTACATAATTTCCTTTACAAACAGTCTCACTTTTATCATTATGAATTCTTATGAAATTGTTGACCTCAACTATTATCACACTTTTGCAAATGAAAAAAATAGGCACAGAGAAGTCAAGAAACTTATTAAGATCACGCAGTGGAGTTTAGTGAGACCTGAGGCTAGACACTCAATCTCCTGACACACCTCTGCAGGAAATTTTAGTTTAACTTTTCCTAAATCCAGACACTTTCTGATGGAAAGTGACATTACTGAGGGTTTTCCTTTCTATGGGTGTGAATGGGTATAGCTAAGAGACCAAAGGTACATTATAAGGATGCTAATTGCCTAAGGTTCTTTTGATTGGATTGCAGGTGTGCCTGGGCAACTCTTTCTAATTGTCTTCCATCCAGCTGAAGGGGTTGATTTACCATCCACTAATGAGCTGTGATTGGTTTCTGATCCCCTTCATTTGGAACATCTGCCAATCTTATGATATAATCTGCTGAAGTGAAGGTGAAATCCAAACAATTTCCCTGAAGAGCTTTGCAAACCTCATGAATCCCACAATTTTGAATGATGATTCCTTGGTGGGCTGTTGTGTTTGTGAACATAACCTGTGGACCCTCCCCCTCTCAAGGAAAAAGAGGATGTGTTGGTGGCTTTTGGGTGTTGTGTGCCTCCTGTGCAGGATTTGAGGGGGGAGGGGGATCACTAAACCACTGTAGAGGGTCAGGAGAAAGGGGCTCCCACCCTCTCTCTTCTCTGGCTCTGCCCTATTTTTATGATATTTGTGAACCCCTTACTAAGTGTCTAGCTCTGGGTCAGATACAAGTTTATTAGATTAGACACAGTCTCCACCCCCCATTGGACTTGAAGTCTAAGTCAAACTTAGAGTTGAGGAAACTGAGGCACAGAAGTTAAGTGATTGCCCAAGGTAACATAGCAAGCAAGTGGCAGAGCCCGGTTTAGACTGCAGGTCCTCTGACTCCCAGGCCCCTGTTCTTTCCACTGAACCATGCTGCTTTCCCCCACTAGCCTGACAACTACCTAGTTAAACTACCTAGATAACGGATGAGGTGCCAAGGTAAAGTGATTGCTTTTTGGTCATCTTGAAAGGCTTAAACTGATGAATGGTTCACAGCTCAAAATGCTCTAATCCTTCAACCATTTAATCCTTACCTGGTCACTTTTCAATACTATGAATATAAGAACTACCAATCCTGGGTCAGACTATCATCTGTACCAGAGGTTTATCTTTCTCTCCCAGTAGTTTGTAAGCTCCCTGAAGACAGGAAACATATCTTGCTACTGTTGTGCTCTCCTAAGTGTCCAGCACAGTTCCTAGCCCTTGGTGCTCAATAAATGCTACAGATTAGATGCTCCTGGGAAAATCTAGCTCAGGTTAAGTAGAACTCTCAATTTTGGGATCTTCAGGGGAATAGAGAAAACTATGGCTGAAACACGAAATTCAGAAGACCAAATATTACTACTTGTGTTCCACAGCTAAGAGGTAATTCTTCTAGCAGTTCTGGTGCTTTTCCTTAAAATGGTGCCTTGCTTGCAGCTATACATCTAGGACATTTTGAGCTGCCTCGTTGCATCTTGAATTTTCTGCTGCTGTAGTATTCCAAGCAGTGGAAGCCATCCCTACCTTATACCTATCCTGGATTTTGGTGGAAATTGCATCTCCCCCTTACACATAAGTAAAAAGTGTACTGGAAAAAGTGAACTAATAGAATGTCTAATTACACAAAATCGTACAAAAGAGTAGAAATGTAAAAAAAAAAAGATAATGCCAGCCCTCCATGGTTCTTCATACACATAAGAAAGAGTGTGCTCTAATGGATAGATCCTAGACCTGGGAGTCAGAAGGAGCTGTTCTAGTTCCTGCTCAGCCACTTGTCTGTGGTGTGACCTTGGGCAAGTCACTTAACTTTTCTGTACCTCAATTCCCTCATCTATAAATTGGGGATTAATAATAATCATGGTGCTTACTATGTGCCAAGCACTAGTCTAAACACGGGGATAGATACACAATCATCAGGTTGAACACAGGTCCTGTCTCACATGGGGCTATCACTCAATCTCCATTTCACAGTGAAGGTAACTGAGGCCCAAAGAAGTGAAATAACTTGCCCAAGGTCACACAACAGACAAGGGGCAGAGTCTGGATTAGAACGCATGTCATCGGATTCCCGGTCCTGGACTAGACGGTGAGCCTTGTGTGGAACAGGGACTGTGTCCATCCTGATTTATTTGCATCCACCCCAGCACTTGGAACAGTCCCTGGCACACAGTAAGTGCTTAACAGATTATTATTATTACCATTATTATGATCATTACTTCCTATGAAGGTTATAAACATTCCCTCTGTAACTAATGCAGAACTGAAGTTTGTATATATATATGCCTGATGTAGTCTTATGACACACATCAGCACATACTGGCTAAAACAAAACCAAATTTGTGTTAGGGAAATTAGATTTTATGCTAAATAAATTTAGTCAGGTTTTTAATATGAAGCCTTGGTTTCTCCACAAATACGAGGTGCTGGGCTGCATCTTAATGCTATCAAATCAAATCTCCACTTTTCTGTTGTTCTTTTGTTTGATATTCTTAGTCATTCCACTCTTTCGAGATCAGTGGAGTTCCTAAAGAAAAGTGTCTAAAGCAGATGTGCAGTCTTTGACTCTAGAGAACCATGGGTTTTCCTGAGGAGTTAATCAAACAAATTATTTTGTAATTGAATGTGAAAAGTTCTACAGTTTCTAGGTAAATATTGTACAAATGAATTTCAGTAGCTTAATCTTAGCAACAGGAGTGTTAATTAATCAAATTAATTAATTAATCGATTAATTACAGTTTTTAGTAAGCACTTCCTCTGTACTAAGCACATATCGGATCAGACGCAGTCACCGTTCTACATGGGCCTCACAATCTACCCTGTCCCCATTTCAGAGAGGGGGAAAGTGAGGCCCGGAGAGATTAAGTGATTTGCCTAAGGTCGCAGAACAGAGTCAGATTCATTCATTCAATCATATTTATTGAGCATTTACTGGGTATAAAGCACTATGCAAAGCACTTGGGAGAGTACCATATAAAAGACACATTCCTGCCCATGACGACCTCACAGTCTAGAGGGGGAGACAGACATTAATATAAATAAATACATTGAAAACAAATAAATAAATTACAGATGTATACATACGTACTTTAGGGATTGGAGGTGATGATGAAGGAAGAAGCAAGTAAGAGTAGTGCAGAAGGGAGTGGGAGAAGAGGAGAGGAGGGCTTAGTCAGGGAATACTATTACTATTATTGGATTTGTTAAGCACTTACTATGTGTCCAGCAGCTTTCTAAGCGCTGGAGTAGATACAAATGAATCAGGTCAAATATAGTCTCTGTCCGACATGGGGCTCACAGTTTTTAAGTAAGAGGGATAAAAGGCCTCACAATCTACCTTGTCCCCATTTTACATTAAGTGTCCATCCCTATTTTACAGTTGCCCTTTCAACATGCAGTGGAAAGTCTACTCCCTCCACCTCCACCGCTAGCCACATTCCTTCGCATCTTATCCAACACTTGTCCCCTCGTCTTTTCTCCCTAAACCTCATTTTCAACTGTTCAATCTCCTGTGTCTTCTTCCTCACTGTTTTCCAACATGCTCATGTAATAGTGATAATAATAATTATGGTACCTGTTCATTCATTCAATAGTATTTATTGAGCTCTTGTTATGTGCAGAGCACTGTACTAAGCGCTTAGAATGTTCAATTTGGCAACAGAGACAATCCCTGTCCAGTGACGGGCTCACAGTCTAAATGGGGGAGACAGACAGCAAAGCAAACCAGAACAAAACAAGACAACATCATCAAGATAAATAGAATCATGGAGATATATACCTCATTAACAAAATTAATAGGGTAATAAGTAATATATACAAACAAGCACAGGGCTGAGGGGAGGGGAAGGGGGAAGAGCAGAGTGCGGGAGGGGGGAAAGAGCAGAGGGAAAGGGAGGGCTCAGTCTGGGAAGGCCTCATGGAGGAAGTGAGCTCTCAGTAGGGCTTTGAAGAGAGGAAGAGAGTTAGTTTGGTGGATGTGAGGAGGGAGGGCATTCCAGAACAGCGGGAGGACATGGGCCAGGGGTCGACAGCGGGACAAGCGCGAAGGGGGGACCGTGAGGAGGTGGGCAGCAGAGGAGCGGAGCGTGCGGGGTGGGCAGTAAAAAGACAGAAGGTAGGAGAGGTAGGAAGGGGCAAGGTGATGGAGAGCTTTTAAGCCAAAGAGCTAAGTATTGACTCTGTGCCAAGCACTGTTCTAAGTGCTGGGGTAGATACAAATTAATCAGATTGGACCCAGTCTCTGTCCCACATGAGGCTCATACTCTTATCCCCATTTTAAAGATGAGTTAACTGAGGCACTGAGAATTTAAGAGACTTGCCCAAGGTCACACAGACATGTGGCAGAGTCGGGATTAGAACCCAGGTCCTTCTGACTCTCAGGTCTGTGCTCCATCCACTAAGCCATGCTGTTTATCATGCTTCTCATGCATTCTCTATGCTAGTAAAAAAACAAACAAGCAAACAAAAAACCCCTCCTTTGATCCCATGGCTGCCTCTGGTTATTGCCTCATCTCCCTCCTACCATTCCTCTCCAAACTCTTTGAGGGAGTTGTCTACACTTGCTGCCTCCACTTCATCTCCTCCACTAGTCTCCTTGACTCCCTCCAATCTGGCTTCTACCCCTTCACTTCTTGGAAACTGCCCTCTCAGCGGCAGTTTCTTGCCAAATGATCTCTTTCTTGCTAAATGCAAAAGCCTCTACTCCATCCTAATCCTCCTTGACCTCTCAGCTGCTTTGATACTGTCGACCACCCCCTCCATCCTTGAAGGAGGATGAAATTGTCTTCTCCTGGTTCTCCTCCTCTCTGGCTGTTCATTCTCAATCTCTTTTATTGAGTTCTCCTCTTCCCCCCACCCCCTAACTGTAGGAGTCCCTCAAAGCTCAGTTCCGGGGCCTCTTTTCTTTTCCTTTGACATCAACTTCCTCAGAGAATTCATTCACTCCCATGGCTTCAACTATCTTCTAATAATAATGATAATTGTGGTATTTGTAAAACACATACTATTCTTCCAGCACTATATTAAATGCTGAGGTAGATGCAAGCAAATCAGGATGGATATAGTCCATGTCCCACATGAGGCTCACAGTCTTAATCCCCATTTTACAGATGAGGCAACTGAGCCACCGAGGAAGTCAAGTGACTTGCCCGGGTCCCAGAAGCCAAGTGGTGGAGCTGGAATTAGAACCCAGGTTCTTCTGACTTTCAGTCCTATGGTCTATCCACCAGGCCACGTTTTCCCTCCTCATTCCCCCTACTCTCTCCCTCTACTCTTCCTCCTTTCCCCTTCCCACAGCACTTGTGCATATTTGTATATATTATTTATTACTCTATTTACTTTGTTAATGATGTGTATATATCTATGATTCTATTTATCTTGATGATATTGATGCCTGACTACTTGTTTTGTTTTGTTTTGTTGTCTGTCTCCCCCATTTAGACTGTGAGCCTGTTGTTGGGCAGGGATTGTCTCTATCTGTTGCTGAATTATACATTCCAAGCGCTTAGTACAGTGCTCTGCACATAGTAAGAGCTCAATAATACGATTGAATTCTAAATCGTTAGTCAGGTGCTCTGCACACAATAAACACTCAGTAAGTATGATTGATCGGCTGATCAATCTCATTGCTCTAGAAGGAAGGAAAGTCAGTGTCCTCTGGAAATGGCAGAGACCAATAATGATTATGGTATTCGTTTAGCACTTACTATGTGCTGAGCACTCTTCTAAGCACTGGGGTTGATACAAGGTATTCAGGTTGTCCCACGTGGGGCTCACAGTCTTAATCCTCATTTTACATATGAGGTAACTGAGGCGCAGAGAAGTTAAGTACTTGCCCAAAGTCACACAGCAAACAAGTGCAGCCCCGGGATTAGAACCCATGTCCTCTGACTCCCAAGCTTGTGCTCTTTCCACTAAGCCACTCTGCTTCCCAGTCTATCCATATCTAGGGGATACCCTTCCTGAGAGTCATGGAGAGAAGTAAGTCCCAAGGTCAACGTGCTGCTTGCAAGGAGTATCTTCCTGGAGCACCACTCTCCATATATCTCTCCACTCTTCAAACCCACTGCCTGCGTCCTTCGGCAGCAATTAAGCACTCTTCCACCTTACCTAGCAGTGACTCTCCCCGCCTTCAAAGCCTTAATAATAATAATAAAAATGTCGGTATTTGTTAAGCGCTTACTATGTGCCGAGCGCTGTTCTAAGCGCTGGGGGAGATACAGGGTCATCAGGTCGTCCCACGTGAGGCTCACAGTTAATCCCCATTTTCCAGATGAGGTAACTGAGGCACAGAGAAGTTAAGTGACTTGCCCACAGTCACACAGCTGACAAGTGGCAGAGCCGGGAGTCGAACCCATGACCTCTGACTCCGAAGGCCAGGCTCTTTCCACTGAGTTACGCACATCTCCTCCAAGAGGCCTTCCCTGTTAAGCCACCCTTTCCTCTTCCCCCACTCCCTTCCACATCTCCCTGACTTGCTCCCCTTTTTCACACACCCAGTCAGCCGCACAGCACTTTAAGTACGTATCTGCAGTTTATTTATTTATATTTATGTCCGTCTCTCCCTCCAGATTGTAAGCTCATTGTGGGCAGGGCATTTGACTGTTACATTGTTGTGTTGAACTCTCCCAAGTGCTTAGAACAGTGTTCTGCATGCAGAAAGTGTTCAATAAATATGACTGATTTATTGATTGATTTGTTGCTTCCCAATTAATTTCCAGGCTCTCCACCACCTCACCCCACCTTACAGCTCTTCCTTACATATCCCCAATTTATTTTCATCTCTGACTCCCCTTCTAGACTGTGAGCTTGTTGTGGGCAGGAAACGTATCTACAAACTCTGGTGTATTGTACTCACCCAAATGCTTAGGACAGTGCTGTGCACACTGTAAGTACTCAATAAATATGACTGATTGATGGATTGATCAAGATCTGCTCTCTGCTCCCACTATTCCCCAACCCACTCACTTATTTCCTCCAAAATCCAAAATTTCCAACCTCTCCTCACTGTCCACTTTCCTGCCCCTCTTCCGACTCACTCACGCTGTTACCCCAACTTGAAATTCCCTTACAATCCAGATGGTTTAGTTTGCCGAATGCCCAAGTTTTGCCAATTTCCAGGACGCCCCCTTCCCCCTCTCCCCCTCCACCCACACCTACTGCCTTGGCCCAAAACCTACCTGGTCAGTCCCCAGAATCGACAGGACTTTGAAGAATATGTTACACAGGTTTTAGGGCCAGTGGCCATGGGCAAAAGTCTTCACCCTGAGAGGCATCTTTAATAATGATAATAATGATAATAATAATAATGGTATTTGTTAAGTACTTACTATGTGCCAGTCACTGTTCTAAACACTATGGTAGATGCATTCAAGATAATCAGGTTAGACACACTCCCTGTCCTACATAGGGCTCACGGTCTTAAATCCCCATTGGACAGATGAGGACGAAAGGAGTTCAGAGAAGTTAAGTGACTTACCCAAGGTCACTCAGCCGACAAGTGGTGGAGCTGAGATTAGAACCCGGGTCCTTCCGACTCTCCGGTTGGTGCTCTAACCACTAAACAATGCCGCTATTCAGAAATCTACCTCAAATATTTTCTACTGTATTGTAGAAAGGATATTTCAAATGGGGGCAGAAAAAGTGGAAATTATTGGTTTCTGATCCTTTTTCTCTGCTTTCTGCTTGTCAGTTAGCCCCCTCTGAGCTCATTTCTAACAGGCAGCTTTGGGTCTATTTAGCATCTGCACTGGACTGACAACAAGTGCAATATATAGATAAATGAATAAAAGACATTTTACTAAAATCAATCAACCCCCGTTTATTAGCTTTTTATGGCAAATAAATGCCAGAGAATCCCAAATAGTTCCTGCAGGCAGTTGCTTTCCATCACTCTGCCTGGGCATTAGGGAACAGAAGGATCGATTGGGCCTGGTTAAGGGGGAATCAATATAATGGTGGGAGCTGGCCAAAGACCCAGCCGGTTTTGGGGTGGCAGCTTAGCCTAGTGGGAAGAGAAGCAATTGAGAGTTAGAAAATCTGTGTTCCAGTCTGGTGGCCTCTGCCATGTGTGACCTTGGGAAAATCATTTAACTTTTCTGTGCTTCATTTTCCCCCTCAATAAAATGGGGACAAATGTTTCATTTTGCCACCCTCTTAGACTGTGAACCCCCAAGTAGGATTCTAATTATATACCTACCTCAGCTATGAGGCGGTGACTGTGCCTCATCCAGTGATCTTGTATCTACCCCAGCTTTTACCACTGGGCTTGACATAAAGTGAAGCAGCACGGCCTAGAGGATAGAGCAGTGGCCTGGGAGTCAGAAGGATCTGGGTTCTATTCCCTGCTCTGCCACCTGTCTGCTGTGTGACCTTGGTCAAGTTATTTGCTCTCTGTGGCTCAGTTTTCTCATCTATAAAATGGGGATTAAGACTGTCAACCCCATGTGAGACAAGGAAGTTGTCCAACCTGATTAGCTTGTTTCTATCTCGATGCTTAGAACACTGCTTGACGCGTAGTAATCGTTTAGCAGATATTATCATCATAAAGTGACTGCTTAATACATATTATTATTATTACTATTGTCATCTTTTTTATTCATCAGTGGAATTTAATAAGCGCTTACTGTGTGCAGAGCACTGTACTAAGCACTTGGGAGAGTACAACACAGGAATAATCATTATTAATGATAATGAAAATAATAAAATAATATTAACTTATAGACCTATCTCATAAAACTCTAGGCAAGATGTAACCAGAGGTTATTTTAGTATATTAACCCAAATAGTACTAGCAAAACTACACACCAGGGGTAGTTGAAAATATCTTAAGTTTTAGAAAATAAACTTGAATAGCATGGGCTATCAGTTCTCTATGATGATCTTTTATTAAAAATGGATTTATATGCAAACTGTGCAGTACTAAATCTTAATGGAAATGAACAATAATGTCTCAGTCTATATATTAAATAAGGAGAGGTTAGAGGAGATGAAGAAAACTGCAATGTATACTCAGCAACCACACTTTCACATTAATGTCTGAATTTCTACTTATGAAGTATTACATAGATCATAAGCTGCAATTAGCATTCTCCATGTCACAGGAGCTGTAATTAGAGGTGAAAGAGACTTTGAAAATGCCTAGGATATGGGGCTTTCTCTCCTCATCAAAAGAAGCTGCAGCAAAATAGCTTTATCTCCCCTATTCTCCAACAGCTTTGTTAAAACCAAAGATCAATTACTTTTAACAAAAAGTGAAATTTTCTTTAAAGTTAATAACCATCCATTCATTTATTCAATCGGATTTACTGAACGCTTACTGTGGGCAAAGCACTGTACTAATCATTTGGGAGCAGCGTGGCTCAGTGGAAAGAGCCTGGGCTTCGGAGTCAGAGGTCATGGGTTCGACTACTGGCTCTGCCACTTGTCAGCTGTGTGACTGTGGGCAAGTCACTTAACTTCTCTGTGCCTCTGTTACCTCATCTGTAAAATGGGGATTAACCGTGAGCCTCACGTGGGACAACCTGATTACCCTGTATCTACCCCAGCGCTTAGAACAGTGCTCTGCACATAGTAAGTGCTTAACAAATAGCAACATTATTATTATTATTATTACAATAAAACAAGAAACAGGTACATTCCCTGCCCACAATGAGCTCACAGCCTAAAGGGGGAGAGAGATTGATATACATTAACACATAAATGAATAAATAATTACATATATTTATAATGATAATAATGTTGGTATTTGTTAAGCGCTTACTATGTGCAGAGCACTGTTCTAAGTGCTGGATATATGTGTGTGTGTGTGTGTGCGCGCGCACTCTGGGGATGTGAGAGAGGATGAATGAAGGGAAAAAGTCAGTGCGACGCAGAAAGTAGTGGGAGAAGAGGAATGCCTAGTCAGGGAAGGCTTCTTAGAGGAGATGTGCTTTCAATAGGGCTTTGAAGTGGGTGGAAGCAATTGACTGACTGATATGAGGAGGGAGAACATTCCAGGCCAGAAGTAGCGTGTGGAGGAGAGGTTGGAGGTGAGGTAGATGAGATTGAGGTACAGTGAGAAGATTAGCATTAGAGGAATGAAATGTGCAAGCTGGAGAGTAGTGAGCTGACGTAGGAGGGGGCAAGGTGGTCGACTGCTTCAAAGCCAATGGTGAGGAGTTTTTGTCTGATGAAGAAGTGGCTGGACAACCACGGGAGTTTCTTGAAGAGTGAGGAAATATGATCTGAAGGTTTTTGAAGGAAAATGATCCAGGCAGTAGAATGACTAGGAACTGAAGTGGGGAGAGAAAGGAGGCAGGGAGATCAGCTAGGAGGCTGATAATAATAATAATAATGGTGACATTTGTTAAGTGCTTACTATGTGCAAAACACTGTTCTAAGCGCTGGGGGATACAAGGTAATCAGGTTGTCCCACGTGGGGCTCACAGTTTTAATCCCCATTTTACAGATGAGGTAACTGGGGCACAGAGAAGTTAAGTGACTTGCCCCAAGTCACACAGCTGGCAAGCGGCAGAGCCGGGATTAGAACCCATGACCTCTGACTCCCAAGCCTGGGCTCTTTCCACTGAGCCACACTGCTTGTCATAATCAAGGCAGGATAGGAGAAATGCTTGCATTAATGTGATAACAGTTTGGATGGAGAGGAAGGGGGGCCATGTTGTGAAGGTACAACTGACAAGATTTAGTGATGACTTGAATACGAGGGCTGAATGAGAGAAGAGTCAAGGATAATGCCAAGGTTATGGGCCCGTGAGACAGGAATGATGGTGATACCGTCAACAGTGATGGCAAAAAGAGGGAGAGGACAGGACTTGGGTGGGAAGCTAAGAAGTTCAGTTTTAGCCATATTAAGGTCGAGGTGACGGGAGGACATCCAAGTAGAGATGTCTTGAAGGAAGGAGGAAATGTGAGACTGCAGAGAGGGAGAGAGATCAGGGCTGGAGATGTAGATTTGGGTGTCATCAGCATAGCCCAACCCCGCTATCACAAATCCTCTCCAGGTATCATAGGACAGACTTTATTCTCTCCCAGTCTTCCAGCTCCCCATGTGTATGTTCCAGACACAGAGGTCGGACAAAATCACAACTGTGATTGGAGTTCATGTCTGGAATTGGAGGAGACGAGAGGGGTAATGGGAGGAGCGGGGCAGGTTTTACCTTGGTGTGTGAGCACGGAATGTGGCTTGTGCTTAGGTTGAACTTCCGGAGGGCCTACTGCAACACTGCCCTCAGTAAAGGTTCAACCACCACTAATATGTTGCAAATGACTTAACCTCTCAGTGCCTCAGTTACCTCTTCTTTAAAATGGAGATAAAGACTGTGTGCCCAATGTGGGTCATAGACTGTGGCCATCCTGATTAGCTTGTCTCTATTCCAGCACTTAGTACGGTGCCTGGCACCTAGAAAGTGCTTAACAACTAATAATCATAATAATAATGTTGGTATTTTGTTAAGTGCTTACTATGTGCTAAGCACTGTTCTAAGCACTGGGGTAGAGACAAGATAATCAGGTTGTCCCATGTAGGGCTCACAGTCTTCATCCCCATTTTACAAATGAGGTAACTAAATCACAGAGATGTTAAGTGGCTTGCCCAAGGTCATACTACTTACAAGCGGCGGAGCAGGGATTAGAACTCATGACTTCTGACTTCCAAGCCCAGGATCTTTCCACTGAGTCACGCTGCTTCTCATAGATATATGCACAATTTGTATTTGTTAAGCACCTACTATGTGACAGACCCTGTACTAAGCGCTGGGGTGGATGCAAGCTAATCGGGTCGGACACGGTCCCTGTCCCATGTGGGGCTCAACGGTCTCCATCCCCATTTTCCAGATGAGGTCACTGAGGCCCAGAGAAGTGAAGTGATTTGCCCAAAGTCATCCAGCAGATATGTGGCGGAGTCGGGATTAGAACCCATGACCTTCTGACTTCCAGGCTCGTGTTCTAGCCACTACACCACGAATGACTTTGATTATACACCAGGCATACAGATGCTGTGCCTCATTTTACCTTTCTGCAAATTTCCAGTTAAAAAAACTGATCCAAGAACAATGCACTTTCCCCTTCCCGCGATGTCCCTGTCATCTACATCTAGGATGCTGCTATTTCTTGATTTTTCTTTCTCTTAAGTTAAAGAAAGTGGAGAATTTAGAGAGAAAAATATTCAGTGACCAGAGGAGAATTACCAAAATTATTAAAGGGTAGGGAAATAGCACCGATTCATTCATTTATTCATTCATTCATTCAATTGTATTTACTGAGTGCTTACTGTGTGCAAAGCACTGTACTAAGTACTTGGAAGAGTACAATAGAACAATAAACAGACACATTCCCTGCCCACAAAGAGTTTACATGAGGAAAGGGATTATTTTAGTTGAAAAAAATCTGGCTGAGCCGCTCAGTTGCCTCTTCCAGCCTTACGATTCGAGGGTGGATCATACAAGAAGCAGCATGGTGTAGTGGCTATACCACTGGCCTGGGCATCAGAAGGTCTTGGGTTCTAATCTCGGCTCCACCACTTCTATGCTCTGTGACCTCGGGCAAGTCACTTCACTTCTCTGGGCCTCAGTTCCTTCATCTGGAAAATGGGGATTAAGACTGTGAGCCCCATGTGGGACAGGAACTCTTTCCATCCCCATTTGCTCGTATCCAGCCCAATACCACAGTTTTCATTATTATTACTCAAGCACACCATTATTGAACCGACCCTACAATCTGATTTCAATGATATGGATTCACTTTGCACCTGGTATTCTGAAAATTTTTTTATGGCATTATTTAAGTGCTTACTACATACCAGGCACTGTAATTATAACAGTAATTTTGGTGTTTCTGCACACAGTAAGCACTCAATAAATACTTATTGAGTTAATATATGTTAAGCATCTAATATGCTTAAGTATGCTGAATATGCTAGTATGGGGGACATACTAGCTGATCAGGTTGGACGTAGTCCCATGTGGGACTGTTACAGATGAGCTAACAGATTAGGTCACCCAGCAGACAAGTGACAGAACCAGGATTAGAACCCAGATCCTGTTGACTTCCAGGGCCAGGCTCTATCCACTAGGCCAAGCTTTTCCACATGAAACTTCACAAACCTGAGTTTCTTGGGATCTTTCAGGTCCTTTCTTCACCTGCTTGGCTTCCTCATATAGTCAGAACTTTTTTTAAGGCACATCACAGCTAATCCTAACACCTTAACAACGAAGAGTTCCTTCCCGTTTAACCTTCATGCAGTCAGTCAGTCAACCAAACGTAAACTCTAGGAAGCCAGTAAAGTAGGGAATTATTATTCCTAATTTTCATGTAGATAAATTACTCAATCCAGTTCCCACAGCTCACCGACTATAGTGTTTAGGATAGTGCTCTGCACACAGTAAGCACTTTAGTAAGCACAATTACTTACTTTAGGGCTGGTTCCCAAAATACCCAATTCAGAATCCGTAATGCTATTCTTTACTCTCCCGAGTGGAGAGAACGTGGACCTAGGAGTCGGGGGATGTGGGTTTTAATCCCGTGTCTGCCCTATGTCTGCTGTATGGCACTGGGCAAGACACTTCACTCCTTTTGGCCTCAACTACCTCATCGGTAAAATAATAATTGTGGCATTTTTTAAGTGTTTACTATGTGCCAAGCACTGTTCTAAGTACACAGTAATCGTTCAATCGTATTTTTTGAGCGCTTACTGGGTGCAGAGCACAGCACTAAGCATTTAGGAGAGTCAGTACAATAAACAGACAAATTCCCTGCCCACATTGAGCTTACAGTCTAGAGAGACGAGCTTACAGTCTAGATCCTCATTTTACAGATGAGGTAACTGAGGCACAGAGACGTGAAGTGACTTGCTCAAGGTTACACAGCAGGCATGTGGCAGACAGGATTAAGACTGTGAGCCCCATATGAGACAGGGACTGTGTCCAAACTGATTACCTTGTATCTTCCCTCGTTTTTAGAACAGTGGTTGGCACATGGCAAGCACTTAACAAATACCACAATTATTATTATTATTATTATTATTATTATTATCTCATCTATGAAGGATATTTAAAGCTTCTGAAACCAGTGCTTATTGCTAAGTGTCTTCAGTTCCTCCTTCCCATCTAGTTCTCCTCACCTCCACTTCCTATTTTTCTATCCCCGGACCCTACACTCCAAGGAAGAAGATGGGCGAAGATGCCAGGACTGTCAAATCGGAAAGGAATTAATGTTGATTCATCTTTGTAGAGAGAAACAAAAGCACCACTCAATCTTAAAATGCTTGTTTTGTTCACACAATGGGACTTACAACACAGAGAGAACACATTTCCGTGGTTACAGGGAAAATATTAATGATGACGGTATTTGTCAAGTGTTTATTATATGCTGAACACTGTTCTAAATGCTGGGGTAGATGCTGCAGGTAGTCCCACATGGGGCTCAGTCTTAATCCCCATTTTACAGATGAGGTAACTGAGGCGCAGAGAAATTAAGTTCAGAGAAGTGACTTGCCCAAAGTCACACAGCTGATAAGCGGCGGAGCTGGGATTGTGTTTGAGGTTCTAGAAACCCCCGATGGGCTTTCCCCATCTTTAGATTCTGGTTTTTATCATTATTATTATTATTATTATGATGATGATATTTGTGTAAGGCACTATACTGAGCACCAGGGTAAATACGAGCAAATCAGGTTGGACCAAGTCCCTGTCCCACATGGGATCACAGTCTCAATCCCCATTTTACAGATGAGGTAACGGAGGCCCAGAAAAGTACAGTGACTTACCCAAGGTCACACAGCACGGATTAGAACCCATGACCTTCCGACTTCCCGGCCCGTTCTCTATCCGCTACACCATGCTGCCGTTTATTTAGCAGTGGGTCTGAGCCCAGCTTAGATTGTTGGGTCTCCTGTAAACACCCAGCCCCTTTATTCAGAGCACTGACCGGGGAGAGGGTCATCTGCTGAGTGTGAGGTCCGGGCTTCCCAACAGCAGGATGAGGCTGTGATTTCCTTTGGCAGAAACCTCAGAGCCAAGCTTCCGGTGCCGGTCACATCTTGCAGAAGAAAGAAAATCTCATAAACAGGAAGAGCCCGGGTCTATTCCTCTCACTCTATCATGAGCCTGCCACTTTTCCAGTCGCCATGGCAGAGGGAGAGGGATGGAGTAAACGGCTCGGCATCACCCAGTCCCAAAGTAATGGGCACTTGATGAAGTACTATCCCCCTCACATCAGGGTAGAAAATCCAGCCCTTTCAGGCATATCTAGGCATATTGGTTAGAGCCTGGGCCTGGGAGTCAGAAGGACATGGGTTCTAAGCCTGGCTCCACCACTTGTCTGCCGCGTGACCTCGGACAAGCACTTTACTTCTCTGGGCCTCAGTGGCCTCATCTGTAAAATGGGGATTGAGACTGTGAGTCCAGCGTGAGAGAGGAACTGTGTCCAACCCAATTTGCTTGTATTCACCCCAGTGTTTAGTATAGTGCCTAAAACATAGAAAGCACTTAAGAAATGCCATAATCATTACCAAAATGAGGAGCAACATGGCTTAGTGGATAGAGCATGGGCACGGTCAGAGTCAGAAGGACATGGGTTTTAATCCTGGCTCCACCACATGTCTCTTGTGTGACCTTGGGTACGTCACCCAGTGCCTCAGTTACATCATCTGCAAGATGGGGATTAAGAATGTGAGCCCCACATGGGACAGGGACTGGGTCCAACTGGATCAATTTGTATTTATCCCAGCGCTTAGAGCAGTGCTCGGCACATAGTAAGTACTTAACAGGTATCTTGATTATTATTATTGTTACCATAATAATGATGACTTTCATTCATTCATTCAATCATATTTATTGAGCACTTACTGTGTGCAGAGCACTGTACTAAACACTTGGGAGTACAATTCGGGCAACAGATAGAGGATCTATCAACAGTGGAATCACAGTCTAGAAGGGGGAGAAAGACAAGAAAACAAAACAAATAGACTGGCATCAATAGCATCAAAAATAGATAAATATCATTAGAGATTTATATGCATCATTAACAAAATAAATAGAATCATAAATATGTACAAATATAGACAAGTGCTGTGAGGCAGGGAAGGGGGTAGAGTAGAGGGAGGGAGTCGGGGCGATGGGGAGGGGAGGAGGAGCAGAGGGAAAGGGGGGGCTCAGTCTGAGAAGGCCTCTTGGAGAAGGTGAGCTCTCAGTAGGGTTTCGAAGGGGGAAAGAGAGCTAGTTGATGATGATAATAATAATAATACAATAGTATTTGTGAAGCACTTCCCCTGTGCCACACACTCGGCTAAATGCTAGAGTAGATCCAGATTAATCAGAACAGATACAGCCCCTGACCCACATGGGGCTCTCAGTCTAAGGATTAGACCATCTGATGCCAGGCTCCTCTCCCCGCTTTTATTTTCAGATCATGAACCTCCTCAGGAACAGGGTCTCATCTGTGTATTCTTTCCCAGTACTTAGTACAGTGTTCTGCAAACACTAAGGTCTTAATAAATACTCTAGTATTTATTTACTATTTATTACTATTACTACTAATACCACAAAAGTAGGAGAAATAGCATGGCCCAGTTGAAAGAGAACAGGCTTGAGAAGCAGAGGACCTGGGTTCTAATCCCCGTTCTGCCAATTGCTGGTTGTGTGACTTTGGGCAAGTCACTTAACCTCTCTCTGCCTCAATTGCTTCAGCCATAAAATTCAATTCATTCATTCGGTCGCATTTATTGAGCGCTTGCTTGGGCAGGGTCTCTACTAAGTTCTTGGGAGGATACAGTACAACAATAAACAGGCACATTCAATATCTGTTCTCCCAACTACTAAATCTGTGAGCCAGGGACTGTGTCTCACCTAATTCATTTGTGCCTACCCCAACACTTAGAACAGTGTTCGACACATAGTAAACACTTGACAAATACCATAAAAACCCTAACAATAACAACAGGGGAGGGAGAGGAGAGTAGGTATTTAATCTATGAGAAATAAGATGACAAAACTGAAGCACAAAAAGGTTAAGTGGCTCACCCAAGGTCACACAGCAGGCAGGCGATAGAGCAGGGCTTAGAACTCAGGTTTTCTGATCCCCTCCTCCCTAGCTCTGTTTACGAGGTAACAATATTCTACATCGTGAGAGTTTCCCAACATAACTCCATTCAGACCAACATTGTTGTCAACATCTGAGCTAGAAATCCATTGAGGTTGGTCCTATAGACTTCCCCTCTAGACTGTAAGCTCATTGTGGGCAGGGAATATGTCTCCCTATTTTTCTATTGTACTCTCCTCATTACTAAGTACGGTGCTCTGTAATCATTCAATAAATATGATTGAATGACTGACTGAATGGACATTTCCTGCAAGATGGGATGATCCCAGAGGCCACTGGGTCTGGTGCTTGGACATCTGTGAAGAAAACTGGATTTTTTCATTTTTTCAAGCAGGAGTAGGATGTTGTTGTTCTTGTTTATGGAGTTTCTTTACGGTATTTTTTTCAGTACTTACTATGTGCCAGGTGCTGTTCTAAGCGCTGGGATAGATACAAGTTAAGTGGGTTGGACACAGTCCCTATCCCACCTGGGGATCACACTCTTAATCTCCATTTTAAGGATGATGAAGGTAATTGAGGCCCAGAGAGGTGAAGTTACTTGCCCAAGGTCACACAGCAGACTTGTGACAGAGTCAGGATTAGAACCCATTACCTTCTCACTTCCAGGCTCTTCCTCTGTCCACTAAGTCACGCTGCTTCTCATGTCCTCTTTTATACCTCTATACCCTGGGAGACTCTCCCTTTCTGCCTGTTTTTACTTCTTCCTCTTTATCTTCTTTGTCTAAGCCTTTAACATTCTGTAAAATGTCTGTCTCCCTCTGTTTTGGCCCCTGTGAGCAGGGATCACATCTATTAATTCTATTTTGTTGTACTTTCCCAAATACGTAATACACTATTCTGCACACTGCCCTCAAAAACTACCACTGATTGGTTGATTGATAAATCTCCCTATCTGTAGGTCTCTTATTTTCTTCTCCTGTGTCATTTCCATATTCTGGAAACTTCTCAGCTACCTTTGACACTGTGGTTCTCTCCCTTCTCCTGGAACACCATCTAAGCTTGGCTAGACACAGCTCTATCCTGATTCTCCTGATACTTCTCTTGGCTGAGCTTTCCTTGTCTCTCCTATTTTTCCTGTGACTCATACTCCCTAACTGGAGGGGTCCCTCAGCGGTTAGGACTGAGTTCTCTTCTCAGTCGACACTCAGTGCTTCGGAAATCCGCTTTCAAATACCACGTCTGCAGACACCAGGTCGGCCTCTGTCTTCTTCAGCAATTTCTCATCTTCCCTTGCCTCCAGGACAGCTCTAAGTGGATTTGCCACTGGCTTCTCAAGCTCATTATGTCCAAAGTCGAACTTCCAATTTCTCCTAGTAAATCCTCTCGTCCACCTTACTTTCCCATCCCATTAGACTGCACCACCATCCTCCATATCTTTCAAGCCCACAACCTTGGCATTACAGTGTACTCTTCCAAGTGTTTAGTACAGCGGTCTACACACAGTAAGTGCTCAATAGATACAATTGACTGACTATCCTTGACTCTTTCAATCCCTATATTTAGTCAGTCACCAAATACTGCCATTCTTCCTCCACAACATTTCTAGAACCTATCCCTCACTCTCCATCCAAACTGCCAGCATTCTGGTCCAGGCATTAGTCATATCTCCACTTGGCTGCTGAATCAAACTGCTTGCTGACCTCCACCCCTCTCCAGCCTGTACTTTACTCCTCCTGACCTGATGCTGTATTGTTTTTCTAAAACATGATTTTGCACGTGTCGCTTCAGTTTTCACCAACTTCCAAGGCTGTCCATTTCTCTCTGCATCAGGCAGAAACTCTTGACCAACAGCTTAGAGGAACTCAATCAGCTCTCATTCCCCTACCTATCTTCACTACTCTTCCCCTACACCCCAGTTCTCCCACTTTATTCCTGTCAAGTTAACCTACTCCCTGTAACCTCCTCTCATCTCTTTCACCCCTGACTTCTTTCTCATGCCCTGCTTGGAATATGAGAGAGAATAATCAATCAATCCATGGGATTTATTGAGCCCTTACTATGTGCAGAACAGTGTACTAAGCTCTTGGGAGAGTACGATACAAAAGAATTACTGCTCTTTCTATTTTCAAAACCTTTCCACATTTATATCTCCTGCAGAAACCTACCCTGATTAATCTCTTGCCTCCCCACTTTATATTCTCCCAACTATCTCCTCAGTACTTCACCTAAGAATCTGGATGTTCACACTTAGGTAGGTATCTTTATTCTCTATTGTTTCCCCCTGCCTGTAAATATTTCAGTGACTGCAGCTCCCACTACCCTTTAAAGTCTTATATATCCCATCTCCAACTCTCCCAAATTCTTAGCACAGTGCTCGGCACATGCTAAATGCTTAATGACTTCTATTAATTTACTATTTGCTGGTAGGTCTCATCCCATCTGTTCCCTTCTTTATGAATCTCTTAGTCTCCCTGTCTTATTCTCTCACTCATTCTTCTCTCTCTTTAGTAGTCTCTGTATTCATTTCTGTTTTTTTGCTCTCTTCCACCCTTATTTTCACATAGCTAAAATTGTTATGGGACTTCAGAGAAACAGTGATGGAACAGGAATAAGCCTCATGTTCTATATATTCGGTCCCAAAGCCTCTGCTAAATTGCATTATCTGCTTAATGTGCTTGTCACATACAAAAAAGCTAAAACAAACAAACAAAAAACTTTGAAAGGAGAGAGCTCTTTCCATATGTTTTCAACTAGCCAATTGGGTTTTAATATAATAATGTGTTTGACAAGGGCGGGGGCTAAATCTATGCTGCTAATAATAATATTTATTGAACATTTACTATGTGACAAGCACTGTGCTAAAGGGGAGGATAGAGGCAAGAGAATTAGACCTCAGATGAATTCCCAGTGCTGAAGGGCAGCCAATATTTTGTTTTTATGATGTGAACATTTTGTTTGGAGTCTAAGTAAATTGTGCTTTGTTTTCTTTCCCAAGTTCAGTGTGTCAATACAGTACAGCTGTTAACATCAGAGATTCTAGGGCAGGACAAAGGGCTGGATTATTTAATCCTGCCCCATGATAATCATGATGTGAGGCATACCATTTGCCCTTTGAAGACTTGGAGGCAATCCAAAACTTTCTACTAGAAAATCCCTTTCACAAAACACACCTGTCCTAGGCAGACACCGCCCTGAGCCCCTTTGGGCCAAGGTTTTCGAGTCCTTAGATGAAATATTATGCACAGTGCTTCATTGTTATTGCTCAGCACATTTTCCCCTCCCTAATGTGTGATCAGTTTTTCTTGGAATACCAACATTTAACCTCTGACTCCGAAGAATGATCTAATCCCTTAAACCCCAAAAAGCTGGCCACTTTCCATCCCTGCTGGGCCTTCTCATCAGTTGTCCCTGCAAATCTGGGAAAGATTTACTGCGCTGCCTGTCAGGTCTTTGCCTCTTTCTCAAACCTAAACCCAACCGCCTGTTTTGCAGAGTGAAAACCTACAAGCAGTTTTATCTTTTCACTATCGGAGAAACTCTACCATGCAGAAAGCAAAGAAGGGTTGAAGAGACTGGGGGCAGTAGTCTGCTTTCTCTTTCCTGTAGGTCTCTGCTACTTGTATCTGTGATTAAAAAAAAACACAAAAAAACCTGACTTTGTGTTGTTTGTGCTTTCTGTCCCTTTCTTGAACAATAATACTAATGATTTTGTTATTTTATAAGCAATCAGTCCACCAACAGTATTGATTGAGTGCTTACTGTGTGCATATCGCTGTACTGAGCACTTGAGAAAGTACAATATATCTGAGGTGGTAGACACATTCCCCACCCACAGTGAGTTCGCAGTCTAGAGAGGGAGGCAGACATTACCATAAATAAATCAATAAATGACAGCTATGTACATAAGTGATGAGGGCTTAGGGAGGGGTTAATAAAGGGTGTAATTTCTAGTGCAAGAAGATGCAGAATGGAGTGGGAGAAGGGGAAATGAGGGACTTGGTCGGGAAGGCTTCTTGGAGGAGATGTGCCTTCAATCTGGCACTGAAGCGGAGGAAAGTGATCGTCCGTCGGATTGAAGAGGGAGGGTGATTCGGGCCAGAAGCAAGGCAGTCAAGGGCAGGGAGGCTGCTTGGCCGGGTGGAAGGAGGAAGTGGCGGGAGGGGGATGATGTAACCGATCAATCAATTGTGATTATTGAGCACTGACTGTGTGCAGAGCACTGAACTAAACACTTGGGAGAGTACAATGCAATCACTCAATCAATCAATCATATTTATTGAGAGCTTACTGTATGCAGATAATTGCACTAAGCATTTGGGAGAGTACAATATAACAGAATTGGCAGAAACGCTTCCTGCTTACAACGAATTTACAGTCTCTAGGGGGAGAGTAATTAATTGTAATGGTAATTATTGAGCACTTGCAGTGTGCGGAGAACTGCAGTAAGCATTTGGGAGAGTACAATCTATCGGAATTGGTAGAAACACTTCCTGCTCATAACGAGTTTACAGTCTAGAGGGGGAGACAGAAGTTAATATAAAGAAATAAATTACAGATATGTACCTAAGTGCTTTGAGGCTAAGGGACGGATGAATAAAGGAGCAAATCCAAATGCAAGGGCAATAAAATAGAGTTGGTAGACATGTTCCCTGCCCACAAGGGGCTTATAGTCCAGAGGGGCAGACAGACATTAAAATAAATTATAGATAGGTTCATAAGTGCTGTGGAGCTGAGGGTGGGGTGAATAAAGGTACAGATTCAAGTGCGAGGGTAATGCAGAAAGATGAGAGAGTAGGGGTCAAGATGGCTTATTTAGGCAAGGCTTCTTGGAGTAGACGTGATTTTAATAAAGCTTTGAAAGTGGGGAGAGTGATGGCCTGGCGGAGGAGGGAGTTCCATGCCAGAGACAGGATGTGAGTGAGTGACCTGCAATGAGATAGATGAGATCAAGGCAGAGTGTGTGGGTTGGTGGTACAGGAGGGAAATGAGGATGCTGTTATTTAGTAGGAGCAGCGTGGCTCAGTGGAAAGAGCATGGGCTTAGAAGTCGGAGGTCATGGGTTCTAATCCTGACTCCGTCATCTGTCGGCTGTGTGACTTTGGGCAAGTCACTTAATGATAATAATGATAATGTTTGTATTTGTTAAGTGCTTACTATGTGCAGAGCACTGTTCTATGCGCTGGGATAGATACAGGGTAATCAGGCTGTCCCACATGAGGCTCACAGTTATCCCCATTTTACAGATGAGGGAACTGAGGCACAGAGAAATGAAGTGACTTGCCCACAGTCATACAACTGACAAGAGGCAGAGCTGGGATTCGAACCCCTGACCTCTGACTCTCAAGCCCGGGCTCTTTCCACTGAGCCACACTGTTGCCACTTGACTTCTTGGTGCCTCAATTACCTCATCTGTAAAATGGGGATTAAGACTGCGAGCCTCATGTGGGACAACCTGATTACCCTGTAACTACCCCAGTGCTTAGAACAGTGCTTGGTATATAGTAAGCGCTTAACAAATACCAAGGAAATCAGAAGCAGAGATAGGACAGGGAAAGGTGAGGGAATACTTTAAAGCCAATGGCAAGGAGTATCTTTTTGAGGCAGAGGTTGATGGACAACCACAGGAGGATCCTAAGGAGTAGGGAAACATGGACTGAACTTTTTTTAGAAAAGTCATCTGGGCAGCAAAGTGATATGGACTGGAGTGGGGAGGGGCAGGAGACTGGGGGATCAGCAAGGAGGCTGATGCAGCAGGTAAGGAGTTGTGGGCAGGGAATGTCATTGTTTATTGAAGTATTGTACTTTTCCAAGCATTTAGTTCAGTGGTCTGTACACAGTAAGTGTTCAATAAACATGGTTGAATGAATGAATGAATGAATGAATGAATGATAAATTCTTGGATTAATGCAATAACAGTTTGGATGGAGAGGAAAGGGTAGATTTTTGTGGTGATGGTAGAAGCAACGGGGTTTGTTGACAGCTCGAATATATAGTTGAATTTGAGAGATTAATCAAGGATAATGTCACGATTGAGAGACAGGGAAGATGATGGTGCTGTCTACAGCAGTGGGAAACTCAGGGGGAGGACAGGGTTTGGATGGGAAGGTGAGGTGCTCTATTTTGGACATAATAACTTTGAGGTGTCAGCAGGACATCCAAGTAGAGATTTATTACAGACAGGAGGAAATACAGGATTTCAGAGGAGAGAGATCAGGGCTGGAGATGTAGATTTGGGAATTACCCACGTGGAGATGGTAGGTAAAGCCCTGGGAGTGAATGAGTTTTCCAGCAGGACAGACACATAAGCAGCATGACCTAGTGGAAAGTGCAAGAACCTGCATTTCAGAGCACCTGGGTTCCAATCCTGCCTCTGCCAATTGCTTGCTGTGTGACCTTGGGGAAGTCTGTAATTTATTTATTTATGTCTATTCATGTCTATCTCCTCCTCTATATTGTGAGCTTGTTAGGAGCAGGGACTGTGTCTGTTTGCTGTTGTATTGCACTCTCCCAAGCACTTAGTACAGTGCTTTGCACATGGTAAATCCTCAGTTAATATGATTGAACCAATGAATAAATGTATTTAACTTCTCTGTGCTTCAGTTTCCTCAACTGTAAAATGGGAATTAAAAAATAATGATGGCATTTGTTAAGTGCTTACTATGAGTAGATACCAGCTAATCAGGCTGGACACAGTCCCTGGCCCATAAGGAGCTCACAATCTTAATCCCCATTTTACAGATGAGGTAACTGAGGCACAGAGAAGTGAAGTGGCTTCCCCAAGGTCACACAGCAGACAAGTGGTGGATCCGGGATTAGAACCCAGGCCTTCTGCCTTCCAGGCCCGTGCTCTATCCAGTAGGCCACTCTTATATCCTACTCCCTGCTACTTAGGCTGTGAGCCCCACATGGGACAGGACTGTGTCCAACCTGAGTAACTTGTAACTCCCCCAGCACTTAGAACAGTGCTTGACCCATAGTAAGTGCTTAACAAATACCATGAAAATAATCACTGATACTAATAACGATGATAATGTTGCTAGGTGGGTTTAGGAAGACTATCAGTCAATCGATCAATTTTATTTATGGAGCACTAATTGTGTACAGAACACTGTACTAATCGCTTAAGGGAGTACTACTGTACTATTCTTATTCTTATAAGCAGGCAACTGGGGGTTCAGAGCGATGTACCCCACATTTCCCAGAGGTTTTGTTCTTCTCTGGAGGAGTCTGCAGAGGACCTCTAAGATGCCTGCCTCACGCCTCTCCTGCTTCTGCCCTTTTCTCTTCCTTTCTTTCCCCTCCACCCCACCATCCCCAGGCTCAACTCGGGCTGGGGAGGATACAGGTCATGGTGGGTAGTCATGGTTTCAGAGTGGTGCACCCCACATTTCCCGGGAGATTTGCTCTCCCTCTCTGGAAGAGCATCCATGGGGGCTCCTGGGTTCCAGAAACTCCTCTCTTTCCTCTCCCCCAGGCACCTTCCCAATCACTTCTACACTGGCACAGAGGACACAATAGGCAGATTTTCCCACCATTCAGACCACAGCATACACTCCACAGAGACAGTTGCCTACTAATCAGATTCTGGCTGAAGGAACAAATCAGAGGAGAGGGTGGCAGGAGGGGATTCAAAACCAAAGTTTTTATTGGAAGAATCCAAACACAGGTTTCCCAGAAGAGCTTCCTTTGCTGTGGGGGTTCTAGGCTACCAAGCCACACATCTACCATGTGCCTTAAATTGAGATATATATTTGTAACTGGGGAATGCTTCAAGCTTCTTGGAAGATGTGGGATCAGTCGATCAATGATATTGAGTCCTTACTGTGTACAGCACTGTGCTAAGCATTTGTAGGAGCACAAATTCAGTAGCTAGGCTCGAGCCAATATTTTGTCACTGTAGGGTGTAGTTGAGTTTTCCAACCTTGTAGCTGTTATCCTCTGTGGAGTACCCTGGATATAGAAAAATGCTCGCTTCAACCTCTCAAGCATCCTCGAGCATGAAGGTATAGAAGAGATTGAACAGCACTGAATCTTATATCAGTAGTAATAGGGAATGGGTCAAGTGGAAAGGATATACATATATGGAAAAGGAATACTAATTATGGTATTTTATAAGTACTCACCACATGCCAAGCCAAGTGATAAGCACTATGGTGGATATGAAGATATTCATATCAAATATGATCCCTGCTCACTTATATCATCTCTATAGGTATAAAACACTGAAAATACTTGCAACCAATTCTTCCAACCGTCTTGATTTTCGATCCCAGTTGATGGTCGATGGGTCAAACTGTTAGTGGTTTTTCTGTTACTTAAATAAACATCACAGTTTTGGAGGAGAACTTGTATACCTTTCAAATTACTTTTTGAACAAACTGGTAAACTCGGTGTACATATGTGTGTACACGTGCACGCGTAATCTCTGGCAGCCAAGTGTTCCGTGGTAGCAGGAGAGTTTCAGTTGGGTGATTTCTTGAAGACTCCCTTTCTATCTGCTCCTTATTTATTTATTTATTTATTTATTTATTTATTTATTTATTTATTTTTTAATGGGCCATGGTGGAAGCATTTAGGAAAAGACAAGGTTAGAGGAGAGAGTCAGTACTTTTATCTGATCTTTTTTTAGTCCTCACTTTCTTGGTTGAATTATTTATCAGAATTGACATTTTGCAAAATCCAAGCGTGGAAGCCCCGTCCCCTTATTTCTGTACCAGTCAGCCTAAAACTGAAGCGTTGGGTCCCTCATGCAACCCTTTGGGGACGATTCTCTAGGTCACTCAGCAGTTTGGCTCCCTTCAGTCCCAAGGCCGAGCTGGTGATTTATGAATCTTTAAGTTTGTTTCAGGAATGCTGTGTCTTCGGGGCACGTGTGTTCGACCTTCTGTGAGTCCCCTGTTTACCTTTTTCCTTCCCTGACACATGAGTATGGGGAGAGAAAGGGGTCTCAAGTGAGAAGCAGCATGGTTTAGTGGCAAGAGCATGGACTTGGGAGTCAGAGGACATGGGTTCTAATCCCTGCCCCGCCACTTGTCTGCTGTGTGACCTTGGACAAGCTACTTAACTTCTCTGGGCCTCAGTTACCTCATCTGTAAAATGGGGATTAAGACTGTGAACCCTACTTGGGATAAGCTGATTACCTTGTATCTACCCTAGTGCTTAGAAAAGTGCTTGGCACATGGTAAGCAATTAACAAATACCATTATTATTATTATTATTATTATATAGTAGCAGTCCTAAAAGGAGGAGGAGAAGAACAGATCTTCAACACACGTGCAGCTTTCTCTCTGGTGATTCCCGATCCTTCCACCCAAAAGTAATTCTTGTCAACATCCGGGATTGAAAAAAGGGCAACGACCTTAGATTCACTGAGATTCTTGTCCATGTACTTGTTGAAGAAAAAAAAAAAAACAACAAACAAAAATTGTTTTAAAATCAGAAAGTAGTTCAATGCATTTCTCTTGAGTTTTCCATAAGCAACATCATTTATTTGGCACAAAAATGCCCTTATTCAGAAGTTTCTCATATGTGAAGTTCAGGTAGCGGACACTGACTTCCAAACTAGTCAATATTTCCATAACAGATGCTGCAAAATTGTCACGCTAGGGAGTCTTCGTAAACCCGGACTACACAATTGCCTAATTGAAAAGGCTAATAAGGCCACCGGCGGTGGGATGACTGGAAGATAGTTCCCCTCTGATTGATGATTGGAGTTGTCACCGAGAACTATGTAGGCTGACCTAGGGGAATCCATTTTGCCTCTGGGTTCCTGTACCCCATACAACTTTGTTTTTGACCTGCTTCAATTGTTATTGTCTTCCACCTCCTTGCATTTTTCCAGATGTTAATACTTAAATGTGTTTGGATTTTACACAACGTGGCGTGTTCTCATTTCATTCTTTAGCTCTGTAGTACTTGAGAAGTCCCCATGGGTCACTGTTTCTTCCTAGGCATCCATGGACCAGCAGAATATTCTCCCCTTCTCATCTCCAGCAAAGATTTTGGTCTGATTTCTTAGGAAAATAAAACAGAATCGTTACACAACAGGCAAGACTTTTGGGCTCTCCAGTAATGATAATAACAATGAGAATAATGATGATTGCATTTGTTAAGTGCTTACTATGTACCAAGCACTGTTCTAAGCACTGGGGTAGAAACCGAGTAATCAGGTTGCCCCACAAGGGGCTCACAGTCTTAATCTCTATTTTACAGATGAGGAAACTGAGGCACAGAGGAGTGAAGTGACTTGCCCAGGGTCACACAGCAGACAAGCAGCAGAGGCGGCATTAGAATCCACATCCTCTGACTCCCAAGCCCATGTTCTTGCCACTAGGCCATGCTGCTTCTCATATGATCAAATGGACAATGATCAACCAACAAATTGATAATAATAATAATGTTGGTATTTGTTAAGCGCTTACTATGTGCCGAGCACTGTTCTAAGCGCTGGGGTAGACACAGGGGAATCAGGATGTTCCCCGTGGGGCTAACCGACTCCACTTTTCCTCACAACCCAGGACACGATGTGTGTAAAGCAGAGGGGGTGGAATTCAAGTCTTCACATGCCACTGAAAAGGCAGCACCTTCAGGATATTACTAGGCATGACTGTCTTCTGCCATTTCTGTGCCAAACTTTGAGCTTTGAATTAGTCCAAAGAGCTGCGTGTAGAGCAATCAATCAATCAATCACTGGTACTTATTGAGAGCTTACCGTGTGCAGAACACTGCCCTAAGCGCTTGGGGGAGTACAATACAATAGAGTTGGTAGACACGATGCTTACCCACTATTAGAAGCTTACCATACTAAGCACCTGGGAGGGTACAACAGAATAAATACATGTGATCCTGGCTCTCAAAGAGCTAACAACCTGGCTGAGAGAATCTTCTCCTGTTTCTCTCTGCGCAGGGGATGTGCCTGATTATATTGCACTTTTCCAAGCACTGCACACAGTAAACGCTCAATAAACATGATTGACTGGCTGCTGTTTTCTAATACTTTCAGCAAGACGGTGGGAGGGGAGGGAGGAAAAACTTTAAAAATGATAGCGAATTGCATCCTCTCCACCACATGTACCTCTTTCCCTTTTTCTAAGACCGCTCTCCAGAGAGGAGTTGGCAAGGTCCTGAGCATAGATGCAGGATACGACCTTCCCTCTTCCACCGGACATGCTTTTCCTTACCACTCTTGGGCAGAGGTGTTAAGGGCCACCAGCCCCCCAGAATCACCAGTGACCTTACCGCTACCCTCTCAGCGCCACTCTGCAGCACACTCACTGTACTCTGACTCAACTGGACCACCACCAGGCATTGAGTTCCGGCGGTATTTCAATCACTGATTCTATGGCATTTATTGAGTGCTCCCGAATGTGTAGAGGATTGTACTGAATGTTTGGGAGAGTACAGTTCAAGAGAGTTGTTAGATAGGACCCCATAGCTGTAATTTATTTATTTAATGTCCATCTCCCCTTCTAGATCATAAGCTTGTTGTGGGCAGGGAATGTGTCGCTTTATTGTTATTTTGTACTCTTCCAAACACTTAAGACAGTGTTCTGCACACAGTAAGCGCTCAGTAAACACAGTTGAATGAATGAGTGAAGGTTTCTCCCCGGACCAGGAAGATTTCCCATATAAAGAGATAGAGCTGGTCATTTTAGAAATTGCCATCTAATTGGTGTTTGCGGCTATTGATCTAAAGATGGAAATACAAGAGCCCAAAGCTGATATTTTCCAGCCTTGTCTCCCTCTGCTGGAACCATGAAGTCATCAACCAAAACTTACCTGGACACAGCCAGAGCAGTTATAGCCGGGTTGGTTTTACTTGGCTTCCCCGTCAAAGCAACGCTGATATCCAGCTCTCGACAGAGAACGAGACTTTTTTCCCAAGTGTTACCTGTTGTGGGCGGAAAAATAAATATTTAGAAACTAGGTATACCCACAAACACACATACACATTCATACACACACACACACATGTATTTATACTTGCGGTCAGCAAGTTGTTAAATTGAAGGGAAAAAAATATATTTAATCTTGGCCTGGGCTTTTTGCAAAACGGGCTGTCCCAATTTAATTTGTGGGCTATGATAGTTACATGTGCTGACGTGCTGCTGTATCAATTGTGTACTAAATTGGATTTGTGTATTATTGCTTTCTAAATTGCATGCCTAGTTCAGCAAAATTGTTCATCAGTGTTTACTGGCTCTATGCTTAATAAGATGCCCCACAATACCTTGCTGCCAGGATATAATGCAGCCTATAATTGCCTAGTAAAAATAAATTACATAAAGCCGGTATTATCAACTTATCTAAATCCTCTCATAACAGAACCAATAATTAAATGCTGGGGATATTTTTTTTTAAAAGTAACTCGATAATTGTTACTTCAATCTTTTTAATGACTGTATTTTAGATTAATTTTATTTTCTTAAATGGGGAAAATGATGTGGGAGGGCTAGGCTGTATCAACTAATTCTGTAGCAATTGTAGTAATTTCAGTTGTGGTGATTAAACCATTCCGTGTGATCAAAGTTGTGTGTGTGAATGTGTGTAAATGTGTAGGCGTGTTAGGAAATGTACAGATGGAATTCCAAGCTGGGACAGCTGTGTATAAGTAGGTGTATACCAGGGTGTATTTATGAGCTCATGTGACTGCAAGCTTAGTATAAATTTGGAGAAAGGATATTCACGGAGTGTGCATTCAACTTGATTGGTTTTGCTGCTGATTATTCATCAGTGAGATTTTATGGCAATCGGATTCTTCTAAGGAACCTCATCGTGACAACGTTGTGCTTTAAATAAAAATAACATGAATAATTATGGTACTTGTAAGCCTTTACTATGTAGCAAGCACCGTTCTAAGTGCTGGGGTAGATACAAGTTTATCAGGTTGGACACAGCCCCCATCCCACAGAGGGCTCACTGTCTTACTCCCCATTTTGCAGATGAGGTAACTGAGGTCCAGAGAAGTGAAGCGACTTGCCCAAGGTCACACAGCTGACATACGGTGGAGCCAGAATTAGAACCCAGGTCATTCTGACTCCCCGGCCCGTGTTCCATCCACTAAGCCATGCTGTTTCTCTATTCTTCTCTAGAATGTTTGTTCATAATGTCGATAAAAACTACATGAGAAATATACCTTTAGTCCAGATTTTATCAATATGCAGCCTCACTTTATATCACTCACATTCGCCACGTGAATACTGTGAGAGCTCATTAAAACGCAACATATTGGAAAACCAATAAGCTTCTCACTGCGGTTTCAAGGATGACTGGATTGGAACACTTTCACTTGCGTACTGGATGATTCTAGATGATGAACTCTCCCGATTATTATTAGCACACTTGGGTCCTAGCTCTCCTACAGCCAAATGCCTCATATTCCCTCCTAACTTGAATAGCAGGGTGCGCGCTTCAGGAGCAAGAATAAGCAGTAGGTCCCAGGAAGAAGAAAATGGACAGGCAGAGCCCTCTGCTGGCATGAAAACCTGCTCCTGCCAGTAGCTTGCGAGGCCGAGGAATCATTTTGGCACAACCAGGATGCTCAGAGATTGAAATGATATACCTGTATTCCTCCCTTTTCTGTTACTCTACCAGGGTCTCAGTCACATGGTCCTAAATGTGCCTTGTAATGTCTGCTAAAGGCCAGAGTCTTAGCCAGATATAGAGGCTTTTATTTTCTGTTTTTTATGGTATTTGTTAAGGATTTACTATGGGTCAAACATTATTCTAAGGTCTGGGGTAGACACAAGTTAGGGAATGTGTCTGTTTAGTCTTATATTGTACTCTCCCAAGCACTTCGTAAAGGGCTCAATAAATAGGACTGAATGAATAGGTCGGACATGGTCCCCGTCCCTCATGGTGCTCACAGTCTAAGTAGGAGGGAGAACAGGTATTTAATCCCCATTTTATGGATGAGGAAACTGAAGCACGAAGAAGATAAGTGACTTGCCCAAGGTGACACAGCAAACAACTGGCAGAACCGGGATTAGAACCCAGGTCGTCTGACTCCCTGGCCAGTGATCTTTCCGCTAGATCACACTGATCCTCATCCTAAAAAATCTTAGTGGCAGGTTTGAGGCCACGGGCTCTTTGCCATTATACTGACATAATAATGTTTGCTGCATCTGCTAAACACTTACTATAGCTCAGTCTTTCGATAGTATTTATTAAGCGCTTACTGTGAGCAGAGTGCTGTACTAAGTGCTTGGGAGAGTATAATTCAACGATAAGGAGACACATTCCTTGCCCGCAACAAGCTTACAATCTAGAGGGGAGACAGACATTAATATAAATAAATGAATAAATAAGCAAATAAATAAATAAATAAATATGCACATAAGTATTGTGGGGCTGGGAAGCGGGGATAAATAAAGGGAGCAAGTCAGTGTGACACGAAAGAGTGAGAGGAGAGGAAAGGAGGGCTTAGTCAGGGAAGGCCTCTTGGAGGAGGTGTGCTTCAATAGGGCTTTGAAGGTGGGGAGAGTCATTGTCTATGAGATTTGAGGAGGGAGGGCATTACAGGCCAGAGGCAGGACGTGAGCGAGGGGTCGGCAGCGAGATAGACGGAATCAAAGGCACAGTGAGAAGGCTAGCATTAGAGGAATGAAGTGTATGGGCTGGGTTGTAGTAGAAGAGTAGCAAGGTGAGGTGAGGTGAGGAGAAGCACTGGGGTTAATACAAAAGAATCGGGTTGGATGAAGTCTCTGTCCAATGGGGTTCGGGTAGTGCTCAGGGTTGCTCCTGCTCTTCAGTGAGATGTTCTGGATTTAATAGGGCCACTGAATCAGTCCTCAGCTCATCGCTAACGTCGAAAGGGAGTCATTCCACCAGGAACCAGGGATATTCTCTCCCACAGGACGCCTATGTGGGCATCCCAGCCGTTGAAGTCACGGGTTCAAAGCTTCACTGAAGCTACATCTGTCGTCATTAAGGTGCATCCAGTTCTAGGGTGGACCAAAAACTTAGGACTGAACGTGGAAGCAGTGACAGGAAGAGCCAAAAAGCCCAGGCTTGCCAGTCATGGGGCAGGTCCCGGGGGAGAGATTCTCCCTGCGAGATCTCGGCATCCTACCAGAGGCAGAATTCATGCCACTGCAAAGGAATCAACTACTCTCCATCACCTTGCCCCCTCCTACCTCACCTCCCTTCTCTCCTTCTACAGCCCACCTTGTACACTCCGCTCCTATTCCACTCACCTCCACCTCACCGTGCCTCGTTCTCACCTGTCCCACCGTCGACCCCTGGCCTATGTTCTACCACTGCCCTGGAATGCCCTCCCTCCTCACATCTGCCAAATTAACTCTCTTCCCCTCTTCAAAGCCCTACTGAGAGCTCACCTCCTCCAGAAGCCTTCCCAGACTGAACCTTCCCTTTCCCTCTGCCCCTCTTCCCCTCCTCACTGCCCCTACTCCCTCTCTCTGCTCTACCCCCTCCCCCTTCCCACAGAACTTGTGTATATTTGTATATATTATTTATTACTCTATTTTATTAATGGTGTGTATATATCTATGATCCTATTTACCTATTTTCATGCTATTGATGCCTGACTACTTGTTTTGTTTTGCTTTCTGTCTCCCCCTTTTTAGCCTGTGAGCCCGTTGTTGGGCAGGGATTGTCTCTATCTGTTGCTGAATTGTGCATTCCAAGTGCTTAGTACAGTGCTCTGCACACAGTAAGTGCTCAATCAATACAATTGAATGAATGAATGAATACTATTGAACAGGAATGGGATCTGCGCCTCTAGGCCCAGGTTGTTGCCACTACTCACTCTCCTCTTCCTTTCCTTCCATATTTTGAAATGGTATTAACTTCTCTGTGCCTCAGTTTCCTAAGTTGGAAAATGGGGATTCAATACCTGTTTGGTCTCTTAAACTGTGAGCCCCATTGTGGGACACAGACTGCATCCAGCCTGATCAACTCGTATCTTCCTTCAGTGCTTAGAACTGTGTGTGACAGATAATAAGCTCTTACAACGTACCATAAAAAGTACTTACTATCTACCAGGTACTGTACAGTGTGTTTGGGGTAGAAGATACAAGCTAATCAGATCGGATGTAGTCCACGTTCCACTTTTTTTTTTCCTTATGGTATTTATTAAGAGCTTACTATGTGCCAGGTACTGTACTAAGCACTGGGACAGAAGCAAGTTGGATACGTTCCCTGTCCTACATGGGGTTTACAGTCTTAATCCCCATTTTACAGACTGGGTTACCAAGGTCTAGAGAAGTGAAGTGACTTTCCCAAGGCCACACAGCAGAAAAGTGGCAGGGCTGGGATTAGAACCCAGGTCCTTCTTACTCTTAGGGTCATGCTCTATCCATCAGTCCATACTGCTTCCAGAGGGGCTTTCAGTCTTAATCCCTATTTTACAGATAAGGTAGCTGAGGCACAGATACTAATAATAAAAATAATGTTGGTATTTGTTAAGTGCTTACTATGTGCCAAGCACTGTTCTAAGCGCTGGGTTAGATACAGGGTAATCAGGTTGTCCCATGTGAGTCTCATAGCCTTAATCCCCATTTTACAGATGAGGTAACTGAGGCTCAGAGAAGTGAAGTGACTTGCCCAGAGTCACACTGCTGACAGGTGGCGGAGCCGGGATTAGAACCCATGACCTCTGACTCCCGAGCCCGGGCTCTTTCCACTGGGCCACTCTGCTTCTAGGTTAAGTGACTTGCCCAAGCCAAGTAATGAAAACAGACTAGTCAAAAGAGCATGGGCCTGGGAGTCAGAAGGTCATGGGTTGTAATCCCAGTTCGACCACTTGTCTGCTGTGTGATCTTGGGCAAATCACTTCACTGCTCTGGGCCTTAGTTACCTCATCTGTAAAATGGGGATTCAGACTGTGAGCCTCACATGGGACAATGACTGTGTCCAACCCTATCTATTTATTTTGTTAATTTTGTTAATGAAATGTACATCGCCTTGATTCTATTTAGTTGCCATTGTTTATACGAGATATTCTTCCCCTCGACTATATTTATTGCCATTGTTCTTGTCTGTCCGTCTCCCCCGATTAGACCGTGAGCCCGTCAAACGGCAGGGACTGTCTCTATCTGTTGCCGACTTGTTCATTCCAAGCGCTTAGTACAGTGCTCTGCACATAGTAAGCGCTCAATAAATACTATTGAATGAATGAATGAACTCAATTTCCTTGTATCCACCTCAGTGCTTAATACAGTGCCTGGCACAAACTAAGAGCTTAACAAATACCATCAATTATTGTTATTAGTGGATAAGGGATTAGAACCCTGGACCTCTGATTCCCAGGCTCATGCTCTTTCCACTAGGCTTCTTTACAGCTCTCCCGTCTTCAGCTCTCTTAAATCCCCCTTTATCTGCTCATTCATTCATTCATTCATTCATTCAATTGCATTTATTGAGTGCTTACTGTGTGTAGAACAAAGGGCAGAAGTGAAAACCCAGTCAGGCAGAGCAAAGAGCAAAAGCGATAGACTAGCGTAAAGTCATCTTGATATGTGCCTCTGGGATAAAGGACGCTTGTTCCTCCATCTTTCAGCCACATCCATAGAAAAACAAATCCAATCTAGCCTTCTGCTCTCTATCTGGTGCCCCAATTCCCCTTTCTAATTTTTCCCAATCTCATCAATTCTTCTCCTAGGATACAGTGGTATAGAAGCTTGTTCAAAACTTGTTCTGTACAAGGCATGGAGATAATGCGGGGAAAGATGCTACAAAAAGGAAGAAATCTACATTACTATGCATTCTGTTAAAACACATCTGGGAGCCAGTGTCAAGAAATTAACTCCACCATCACCTTTAGCTTATGCCTCAAACGGTCTAGGTCAATATAACTCATACCCTCCCTCAAAACTGCCACTCCCTTCATCATCATCATCGCCAATGGCATGTACTGAGTTCCCACTATGTGCAGAACACTGTACTAGCCCTCAAAAGAGTACCTCAGAGTTTTGTGGACATGATCCGTTCCCTCAAGGTACAAGGACACTTCCTTCCTACATTCTTTTTTTCGGATCTCTCAATCGGGTTAATACGATAATAATTGTGGCATTTTTTTAAGCACTTACTAAGTGCCTCGTACGGCACTAAGTGCAAGCAAATTGGGTTGGGCACAGTCCCTGTCCCACATGGGGATCAGAGTATTAATCTACATTTTACAGATGATTTATCTGAGACACAGAGTAGCCAAGAGCCAGGATTAGAACCTGGGTCCTTCTGACTCCCAGGCCTGTGCTCTATCCAGTAGACAACACTGCTTCTCAATAGATGCAAGGTTGTTGTTGTCATATGCTGTCGAGTCGTGTCCGACCCATAGTCATGCCATAGACGCATCTCTTTCAGAACGCCCCACCTCCATCTGTAATAGTTCCGGCAGTGGATCCACAGAGTTTTCTTGGTAAAAATCCGGAAGGGTTTACCATTGCCGCCTTCCGTGATGTAAACCTGAATCTCCGCCCTCGACTCTCTCCCGCGCCGCTGCTGCCCAGCACAGGTGAGTTCTGACTTGTAGCAGATGGCCTGCCACTCGCTAGCCACTGGCCAAGCTAGGAATGGAATGCACGGGCCTCTGCTTGACTCTCCCTCCCGTAGTCGAGACTGGTAGAGGACTGGAAACTCTCCAGGTGCCACAGAGGCAGGACCTGCTCTGACACGGTTCTTGGGACGGAGCAACTAGCGATGTTTCAGGGCACTGCTGAGCCGAGATGTGCTAACGACCGCCTCGGGAAGCCAGCGGGTGACACGGGACTCAAGAGGTTCTGTTCATTCATTCAATCATTCAATAGTATTTATTGAGCGCTTACTATGTGTGGAGTACTGTACTAAGCGCTTGGAATGTATAATTCGGCAACAGATAGAGAGACAATCCCTGCCTAATGACAGGATTACAGTCTAAACAGGGGAGACAGACAACAAAACAAAACAGAACAAAACAAAACAACAACATCAAGATAAATAGAACCAAGGAAATATACACCTCATTGACAAAGTAAATAGGGTAATAAATAATATATACGAAAAAGCACAGTGCTGAGGGGAGGGGAAGGAGGAGGAGCAGAGGGCGGGGGGGGGGAAGCGGAGGGGAGGAGGAGCAGAGGGAAAGAGGGGGCTCAGTCTGGGAAGGCCTCCTGGAGAAGGTGAGCTCTCAGTAGGGCTTTGAAGAGGGGAAGAGAGTTAGTTTGGTGGAGGTGAGGAGGGAGGGCATTCCAGGACAGCAGTAGGACGTGGACCAGGGGTCGACGGCGGGACAGGTGTGAAGGGGGGACTGTGAGGAGGTAGGCAGCAGAGGAGCGGAGTGTATGGGCTGGGCTGGAGAAGGAGAGAAGGGAGGTGAGGTAGAAGGGGGCAAGGTGATGGAGAGCTTTGAAGCCAAGAGTGAGGAGCTTTTGTTTCGTGCGGAGGTTGATAGGCAACCAGTGGAGGTTTTTGAGGAGGGGAATGACATGCCCAGAGCGTTTCTGTAGAAAGATGATCCGGATAGCAGAATGAAGAATAGACTGCAGTGGGGAGAGACAGGAGGAAGGGAAATCCGAGAGGAGGCTGACACATTAATCCGGTCGGGATATTAAGAGAGCTTGTACCAGCATGGTAGCAGTTTGGATGGAGACGAAAGGGCAGATCTTGGCGATATTGTGAAGACTGGCAGAGACTGGCAGGTGTTGGTGACGGACTGGATGTGTGGGGTGAATGAGGGAACACTCTGGCTAGCTTTGTGGCTTCTTCTAGCCCAAAGCAAAGAAAGGAAATTGAAAAGAGTTTGGAAACACGGAAAGGCAATCCTCAGGGAAAGAAGGCACAGAGCAGGAATGGCCAGACTAATCAGAGAAGGGAAGCAGCATGGCCGAGAGGAAAGAGCAGGGGGCTGGAAGTCATAGGACCTGGGTTCTCATCCCGGCTCCGCCAAATGCTTGCTGGGTGACTTTGGGCGAGTCGTTTCTCTTCTCTGTGTCTCAGTTCCCTCCTCTTCCCCTCCTATTTAGACCGTGAGTCCCAGGCGGGACAGGGACTGTTTCCAACTTAACTTGTATCTACCCCAGCGCTTGGAACATTGTTTGACACATAATAAGCGCTTAACACATGCCATAAAAGAACAGAGCATGAATTGCCAAACTGATCACATCTGGAAAGAAGAAGCAATGGGAGCTCAGAATAGAGTTGGGACCCAGAAGGGCAGAGTCAAGGAATGGAGCAGAGTGGTGTTTCTAGTTGGGAGAATCAAATAATCAGTGACATGTATTAAGTGTTTAGTACAGTGCTCTGCACCCAATACGCACTCTATCAATTCCACTGGAGTTCTCGTGGAATTGATTGATTTATTGAGCACTTACTGGGTACAGAGCACTCTACTAAATGCTTAATATATTATTTCTCTTCACAGAAATCTCTCTCTCTTTAGGGGGAACCATCAAGAGGAAACAGGCATCCTTGAGATGAGCCTTCAGCTCTCCCAGAATCGATCCAAGCTAAACTGATATTTTGTTTATATTTTAAAACAATTTCCCATTTCCACCCCATCCCACAAATGTTAAAAGCACCCTCTTTCCCTTATGTCAGGCTTACACAAGTAGTCCTTAGCATATTTCAGGTTGGAGTTCATTTTTTGGAGGGTTGGAAAAGAGGGAAGAGGAGAGGAGAGGAGAGGAGAGGAGAGGAGAGGAGAGGAGAGGAGAGGAGAGGAGAGGAGAGGAGAGGAGAGGAGAGGAGAGGAGAGGAGAGGAGAGGAGAGGAGAGGAGAGGAGAGGAGAGGAGAGGAGAGGAGAGGAGAGGAGAGAAGGGAAGGGAGTGAGAGGGAGAGGGAGAGGGGATGTATGTTAGTGTGTACTAAAAGAAGTAATCCATGGGTGTCTGTGCTGTCTGAGTTCTCTCCGGGAGGATTATAGGCTCTGGGTAAATTACAGTGGAACACTTACTTCTAGGAAAGCACTGAGAAGAGTGATGTCTTTAATTGTTGGCATCAAAACAAAAGGCCTCTCAGTTGCTAATGAGCAGGAGGGGGCAAACTTAATTCCCTCTCTCATAACTGCTGTGGCCCTGATAAACCACAGGTGGCTTCACTGGGGTGGCTATGTGCTAGATCAAATGCCAAGATACGCCTCGCTCGAGTGGGAGACTGTTAAAACATTCTCTCTCCACTGGGGAAGACGAGCTAATGATTCTGCTGTTTAGAAGGAGGGGCCTTTTAAGGGAGCCAGGAATTCTGAAGACCCCGTCCCTCGCCGAAGGCCTGCGGCCCAGCTGGACCGGCCGAAAGCCAGCTGGACGGAACTCCTTGCCTGAGAGAAGGGGCCTGCTGGACTCAAGAGCAGCTCCAACTCCTGGCGGTATATTCGTAGTGGAGAAACTGAGCATCGTGTAGGTGAGTTTCTGAGGCAGGGAGACTCCGAGCACCCCAGAGGAGGAATGGGAAATCAGTATTAGGGCTGACTGCCACGTCTGTAGTGAACTGAGGATGAGCCAAGTGGAAATTACACAGAGATGCGTGTCCTAGCCTCTGTTGGAAGCTGAGGATTCTACGGTGAATTACTCCAGCTGCTTGATTTAATCTCTTGCTAATAAAAACCATTTTTAAAAAACTCTGATGCTCATGTGCATTAACTCATTCCTATTAAACGAATAAGTCTCTTACCCTCTGGAAGAATTTGTGGCAGAGCTGAAGAGCCCCTGGATTGTTCTCCATTGATCCCATTTCCCACTATAACCAGCGGTCAGGGCCCAAACCCCCAAAGGGTTGAGCCATGGACTCAATGCTTGGGAGAGTAATGATAATAATAATGTATGGGTTGAGCGCTTACTATGTGCCAAGCACTGTTCTAAGCAGTGGGGTAGATGCAAGGTAATCCGGTTGTCCCAGGTGGGGCTCACAGTCTTAATCTCCATTTTACAGATGAGGTAACTGAAGCAGAAAGAAGTTAAGGGACATGCCCAAAGTCACACAGCTGACAAGTGGCAGAGGTGGGATTCGAATCCACGATTTCTGACTCCCAAGCCCGGGCTCTTTCCACTAAGCCACGACAGCACCCTAGAGTTGGTAGAGAAGCAGCGTGGCTCAGTGGAAAGAGCCTGGGCTTCGGAGTCAGAGGTCATGGGTTCGACTCCCGGCTCTGCCGCTTGTCAGCTGTGTGACTGTGGGCAAGTCACTTCACTTCTCTGGGCCTCAGGTACCTCATCTGTAAAATGGGGATTAACTGTGAGCCTCACGTGGGACAACCTGATTCCCCTGTGTCTACCCCAGCGCTTAGAACAGTGCTCTGCACATAGTAAGCGCTTAACAAATAACAACATTATTATTAGATATAACCCCTGTTGTCAAGTAGTTTACAGTCTATCAGGGCAGACAGACGCAAAGTAAAGTTCAGACTGGAGGAAGAAGAGAACACAAAGATGGAAGTTCAGACCCAGAGGATAGATGATAAGAGACGTGAATGAGGGCCATCCATTTTGGAAGTGACAGGCTTGGCTCTTTATGAATTCTGAGGCCCAAATTACACTGGACAATAAATGCATATGGGCAAAAACTTGCATGGGATTATTTGGGGTAATAATCTATCATTCCAAATACCTTTCTGGTCCAGAGCTTTGGTTGTGGGTTCTTGGGATTCTGGGACTCCACTTTGATCTGATATCTTCATGTATTCAGTCTTCCATAACTGTCCATGAGAGAGAAAAAAACAAACATTATGTAGAGAAACTCGGAGGTTTAGTCTGGAATCAACGGGAGAATCTCAGAGTCACATTTCTCATGTTTTAAACAGAAAAGGTATAATAATAAAATAATAATAATTGTGATACGTGATAAGCGCTTACTATGTGCCGGGCACTGTACTGAGCACTGGGGTGGATACAAACAAATCGGGTTGGATATAGTCCCTGTCCCAAATGGGGCTCACAGTCTTGATCCCCATTTTACAGATGAGGTTACTGAGGTCCTGAGAAGTGAAGTGACTTGCCCAAGGTCACACAGCACACAAGTGGCAGAGCCAGGATTAGAACTCATGACCTTGTGACTCCCAGAAGGTATCTGAGGTATGAGAGAGAAAGGTTGATGGAGACTCCAGCTGAATGTATTTGGTGAATTCTGGTGATAGAGAATAATAGAGTGCAATAAATACAATTTACTGATTGATTGATAGGCCTCTGAGGTTTTGTGGAATTCTGTTAAATATTTATCAACCTGATTATCTTGTATGTACCCCTATGTTTAGTACAGTGCTTGGCATACAGTAAGCACTTTACAAATACCACAGTTTATTCTTATTCTTTTTGTTATTTTTTGTAGGGTCGGCATTCAGCGACTGACTCCCAAACTCAGCTCCAAAGCTTATTTTCAGATCTCCGAGGGCTTCGGTTCAAACTTTCTGCAAAAGACAATGCTTATTTTGCATGCCTGAGATCACCTCCATAGTCACGATAAGCTATTATTATTATTATTATCATCATCATCATTTTA
Source organism: Ornithorhynchus anatinus (assembly GCF_004115215.2). NCBI lineage: Eukaryota > Metazoa > Chordata > Mammalia > Monotremata > Ornithorhynchidae > Ornithorhynchus > Ornithorhynchus anatinus. Next base: position 128,926,172 of record NC_041730.1, on the reverse strand, counting down.
CTTTTTAAGTGCTTACTATGTGTGCTTTCTATGTGCCAAGCACTCTGATAATCCCTTGGGTTAGAACAACAGACTGGACAAAGTCCTTGTCTCCCATGAGACTCACAGCCTCAGTAGGAGGGAATAGGATTGCATCCCCAGTTTACAAAATTCATTTAGGCACAGAGGCCAATCACACAAGCAGACAAGTGGCGGAGCCCGGATTAGAACCCATGACCTTCTTCTGACTCCCAGACCTGGGCTCTTTCCACTGCTCCATGTGCGGGGGGCTCTGTGACCTTAAATATCCATGACTCGGTCATTCCTGTGTGACTTCAATCTCAGAAGAACCCCATAAGCGGAGACTTTGGTGGCCTTCGTTTTAATTCCACAGCTGGTTGCGTTTGGACAACGAAGAAGCAATTGTGGGAATGAAATTGCTGACAAAGAGGGTTTTCTAAATATTTCAAAATGTCAGAGGGGGACACATGGAAGATTAACCAGCTGCTATTTTATACCAAATTCTTTCACCCCACCCTGATTAATACCCCCAAGAATCAGTGACACATTCCTTAAAACGCCCGTGTTATCCTAATGGAAAGAGCGACACGTGACTGTTTGCAACAACCAGCTCTCTATTTGAATCTCCGGAGTCTCTGCGTGGGCCGAGCTCTTTCAGATCCGTCTTAACAATGATTTCCCCTGACTCAGCAGAGATAAGTGAGTGTCTTTAGCAGTTCCTTCTTCAGTCTGGAAAATTGAGGCCTGGTTAGCTCTGGAGGTGAATCCAGGGTCAAAGAGTGAATCGATTATTGAGGCAGGCTTCGAATAATAATAATAATGTTGGTATCTGTTAAGCGCTTACTATGTGCAGAGCACTGTTCTAAGCGCTGGGGTAGACATAGGGGAATCAGGTTGTCCCACATGGGGCTCACAGTCTTGATCCCCATTTTACAGATGAGGTAACTGAGGCCCAGAGAAGTGAAGTGACTTGCCCACAGTCACACAGCTGACAAGTGGCAGAGCTGGGATTCAAACTCATGATCTCTGACTCCAAAGCCCGTGCTCTTTCCACTGAGCCACGCTGCTTCTCTGATTCTCTGATTCGAAGTCAGGCCCTGTTGTCTCCTCCCCACAGCCAAGGATTTTCACTCTCAGTTCCTCATTTACATTTCACGCATGCAGGGGAGACTGTACTGGGAAAATAAAAGCTCAGCAAGCATGGGGGTTAAAAAGACCCCCCACCTTCCTTTAAATACACCTTTTACGGAGTCATTTAACCTCCACTGGGTTACACTGAACTACAAATGCATAAAGGAGCACAAGAGGTTTTCTTTTTTCAATGCAAAGAAATCATCATTCTTATCTTCCTCCTCACCCCCAGCACATTATGAGCACCTACTATAACAATAATAATAATAATTATGGCATTTGTTAAGCACTTACTATGTGCCAAGCACTGTTCTAAGCACAGGGGTGGATACAAGGTAATCAGGTTGTCCCACGTGGGGCTCCCAGTCTTAATCTCCATTTTACAGCTGAGGTAACTGAGGCCCAGAGAAGTTAAGTGATTTGTCCAAGGTCACACAGCAGAGAAGTGATGGAGCGGGGATTAGAACGCACTTTATTAGATAGTTGGGAGCATGCCATGAAAGTCGAAGACATACTCCCTACCTTCAAGGACTGTAAAAGCCAGCATTAAGCAACATGGCCTAGTGGAAAGAACTCGGGCCCAGGAGTTAGAGGATCTGGGTTCCAATCCTGTTGCGGATGCTTGTTTGTTGTGTGACCAGAGACAATTCACTGAACTTCTCTGTGTCTCAGCTTCCTCATCTGTAAAATGGACACCATCCCTGTTCTTCACCCTTTTTAAACTGTGAGCCCCATTTGAGAAAGGGGACTATGTGTGATCTCCATCGACCAATCAATCAAATGTATTTATTGAGAGCATACTACGTGTGGGACACTATGCTAATTATTTTTGTCCGTCTGTCTCCCCCAATTAGACTGTAAGCCCGTCAATGGGCAGGGACTGTCTCTGTTGCCGATTTGTACATTCCTAGCGCTTAGTACAGTGCTCTGCACATAGTAAGCACTCAATAAATACTATTGAATGAATGAATGCTTGGGAGAGTACAATCAACAGAGTTGATAGGTGTGTTCTCTACTGTGTGACCTTGGACAAGTCACTTCACTTCTCTGTGTCTCAGTTCCTCATCTGTGAAAAGGGGATTAAGGGTGTGAGCCCTGTGGGGGACAGGGACTGCATCCAACCTGATCATCTTCTAACTACCCCAGTGTTTAGAAGACTGCCTGGTACATAGTAAATGCTTAATAAATACTACAATTATTATTACTATTATTACCTACAAGGATTTTAGAGTTTAGGGGGGAGACAGACTTTAAATGAATGAATTATGGATATGACATAAATGTTGTGGAGCTGAGAAGGGGACAAATATCAAATGCCTAAAGGGCACAGACCCAAGTGCCCTAGATATGTGAAATGTTCATAAATGTATCCACCCCTGTGCTTAGTACAGTGGTTGGCACCTATTAAGCACTTAACAAACACCACAACTGTTATTAAAGATCACTCAAACATTTTCTAGGGACCTTGCTGACCCTGATAGGAATGGACCAGAACCTATAAAAAGCACAATATATCCAATTTCTGACCTCAACTAGTTTATAATCAGGTCCCAATTCTTTGATATTTTATTTCTGTGTTGTGATCCTTAATTATCCTTGTTTAGATTCTTTGGCTCATATGCCACAGGAGACACAGCATGGAGTAGTGCATAGGGCATGGGCCTGGGAGTCAGAAGGTCACGGGTTCTAATCCCATTCCATCACTTGTCTGCTGTGTGACCTTGGGCAAATCACTTTGCTTCTCTGTACCTCAGTCACTGCATCTTTAAAATGGGGATCGAGACTGTGAGCCCCATGTGGGACAAGATCTGTGTCCAAACTGATTTGCTTGTGTCCACCCCAGCGCATGCTTAGTTTAGTGCCCGGCATATAGTAACAAATAACCAGAATTACTATTATTAGATAAGTTCATTGGTCTATTCATCTTTCATTCTCTTTTCACAAGTCAATCAACAAATCGATCAATGGTATTTTTTGAGTATTTACTCTGCGTAGAGCACATTAAGCATTTTGGAGGGTAGAATAATTAGTAGACTAGATTCCTGACCTCAGGAAATTAACAATCCAGTGGGGGTGTAAGACAATAGAATAACTCACAGGTAGGGAGAAGCAACAGCATTTAAATGTATAACAATAATAATAATAATGAGGATAATTATGGTACTCATTAAGCACTCTCCTAAGTGTTGAGGTAGACACAAGGTAATTGGGTTGGCCCCTGTGGGGTTCATGATCTTAATCCCCATTTTACCGATGAGGTAAATGAGGAACAGATAAGTTAAGTGGCTTCTCCAAGGTCACGTAGCAGAAAAGTGGTAGACCCGGGATTAGAACCCACATCCTCTGACTCCCAAGCCCTTACTCTTTCCATTAAATCACGCTGCTCCTTACATGTGGACATAAATGTTGGGTGTAGGTCAGAAGGGCTAAAACTCTCAGTGCTTGTGGGTATGGACTCAAGTACCTGGGTCAATCCAACTAAAGTATTGAGCGCTTATTGGGTGCAGAGCACCATACTAAGTATTTGGGAGAGTACAAAAAAACAGAGATAGAAACGTTCCCTACCTACAAGGAGCTTACAGTCTAAAGGGGGAGGCAGACGTTAATATAAATACATAAATTATGGGTATGTGCCTAAATGCTGTGACTATCTAAGTGCCAGATTATCTTTCTATAGAAACGCTCTGGGCAAGTCACCCCCCTCCTCAAAAATCTCCCGTCATTGTTTATCAATCTTCACATGAAGCAAAAACTCCTCGCTCTTGACTTCAAAGCTGTCCGTCCCCTTGCCTCCTCCTACCTCACCTCCCTTCTCTCCTTCTCCAGCCCAGCCCCCACACTCTACTCCTGTGCCGCTAACCTCCTCACTGGGCCTCGTACTCGCCTGCCCTGCCGTCGACCCCTGGCCCACGTCTTACCCCGTCCTAGAATGCCCTCCCTCCTCACATCCACCAAACAATCACACTTCCCCCTTTCAAAGACCTATTGAAGGCTCACCTCCTCCAGGAGGCCTTCCCAGACTGAGCCCCCCTTTTCCTCCACTCAACCTCCCCTCTCCATCACCCCAATTCCCTCCCTCTGCTCTACCTCCTTCTCCCACCCCTTCAGCACTTGTGTATATTTGTACATATTTATTATTCCATTTATTTTAATATGTATATATCTATAATTCTATTGATCTATTTTGGTGCTATTGATGTCTATCTCAGCGTGGCTCAGTGGAAGGAGCCTGGGCTTGGGACTCATAGGTCATGGGTTCAAATCCCGACTCCGCCGCTTGTCAGCTGTGTGACGGTGGGCAAGTCACTTAACTTCTCTGTGCCTCAGTTACCTCATCTGTAAAACGGGACAACCTGATTACCCTGTATCTACCCCGGCGCTTAGAACAGTGCTCTGCACATAGTAAGCGCTTAACAAATACATTATTACCTGCTTGATTGGTTTTGTTGTTTGTCTCCCCCTTCCAGACTGTGAGAAGTCTCTTAAATCGTCTCTTATCTGTTGCCAAACTGTATTTTCCAAGCACTTAGTACAGTGCTCTGCACACAGTAAGTGCTCAATAAATATGATTGAATGAATGAAATGAATGAACGCAGTAGTGGAGGAAATAGGTTGGGATATGAGAGCAATCAGGGAAGGCTTCCTGTAGGAGATGATTTTAGTAGTGCTGAGCCAGTCAAAGGACTTCTACACATTATCAACACTTATGAGGTCAATTTGAAGGACTTTGCCTGGGAAATGGGCGATAGCTCATCATCCTGATCCTTCATGGAACCCCTCCTGTGTGGTCTAGACCGTGGCACAGAATGGACACTGTTAGGAGGCTGTTCCCTCTCAGGGTCGCGCCCGGAGAGTTTCCGGTCAGTATTCTGCCAGTCTTGACTACGGGAGGGAGAGTCAAGCAGAGGACTACCCATTCCCAGCTTGGGCAGTGGCTAGCGAGTGGCAGGCAATCCGCTACAAGTCAAAACTCAACCGTGCCGGGCAGCAGGGGCCCGGGAGAGAGTCGAGGGCAGTGACTCAAGTTGACCGTGCGGAAGGAGGCAATGGTAAACCTCTTTCGGATTTTTACCAAGAAAACTCTCCGGATCCACTAGCAGCATTTTTGCAGATGGAGGCGGGGAGTTCAGGGAGAGATGTGTCCACGGTGTCACTATGACTCGATGGCACAGACAAGGCATATCAACACATTTACTCAGCTACATCTCTTCGTCTGAAAATGATCTTATGACCGTCTCCCCATCTAATCCCTAAGGTCTCCCCAGCGTTAAATCCAGGGCTCTGCCGAAAGTAGGTGCCCGGTAAATGCTACTGATCATGATTTGTATCTTTATTCCCTGTGAGAGTCGACTCTCGCCCTTTCACACCTCATGGTCCACTGCGGTTGAAGTGATCCCAGAGCATCACGTATCTAGCAGATGTTGAATATTTGCCCCAGGGAGCTGGTAGAGAGAGAGTGACGTATTTCTGGAAACAATCAAAAATAATCCGGCTAACACACCTACCCGGACAATTCCGTCCCCGCTTCCTGTGATGATGATGTTGCAGGTATCCCAGTCCAGGCCATCTATGAAGCCGCAGCAGGTGATGGGCCCTTCTGAGCTTTGGGCTGTATTGATCCGGGCCAGAGGCTGGCCATTGGCATTCCACAGGTAAAGGTGGGTACCAGCACAAGAGGCGATTTCACCCTGAACCAAAAGAAAAAAACATCCATTCTCAATCACCATATATTGCTTCTCAACACATGGCAGGCCAGTCCCAGAATTTTTCCAACGATGGAAGCGATGGAATACGAGGCTGTAGGAGAAGCTGCAGAAGATTTGGCTTTGGTCTCCACAGAAACAATTTCCCAATTTTGCTTTGATTATTGCTTCCTTCAATCTTATCATTGCTAGAAAATTCTCTTCTCTATTTCTTCTCCCGATCACTGAGCTAGATCCCCATACCTGGGCTGTTTAGGACAGGACAAAGAAATGAAGTCCAGGACAGGGTAAGTTTGGGTGGGGGAGATGAGGTAGACCAGAACGCACCCTCGGCTCCAGTTGAGTAAGACTGTTCCAAAATATAGGCAACCAGAAGCAGTGTGGCCTAGTGGACAGCATGTGGGTTTGGAAGCCAGAGGACTGGGGTTCTAATCCCGGCTCCACCACTTTCCTGCTATGGGACACTGAGCAAGTCACTTAATTTCCTTGTGCCTCAGTTTCCTCAACTGTAGAATGGGGATTCAATACCTCATCTCCCTCTTAATTGGACTGTGATACCCATGTGGGACAGGGATTGTGTCTGAACCGATTGACTTGCAAATATCCCAGCACTTAAAACAATGCCTGACACAGTAAGGGTTTGACAAATATAATAATAATGATGATAATAATAATAATCATAATAATAAAGCCATATATCCAATGCACAGCCTCCAATGCAATGTGTGGACTTTTTAACTAGTTGTCAGGAGTTCAGCGTTCTACTTATAACTCTGATTTTTAAATAAGTTTCAAACAATTAGCTATCTGGTAGGTTTAGGAGACACATTCTCATTAATTGTTCTCTCAGTGTTTCATGAAGTCTTCAGTCCTTTTGATGTCTACATTTAGCTCACAATGAAAAAAAAAGAAAACCGTGTGAGATGTTGAGAAAGCACTAGTATAATAACCTGAAAACCCATCTAAATGCCTTCATAAATTAGGAGGCTCTTCTCTGTGGTAAAAGTTTGTGTTAGAGTGTCTTGGTTTATTTCTGTTGAAATTGAGGTCTGATTAAATGTCCTCTATTAGCCATCCACTTGAATGGGTTTTCATCAAAGTAGTGCCCTGCTCAGCACTTTTGAAATTATTTATGTTTAAATATTTATTCATATTAATGTCTTTGCCCCCTCTAGACTGTAAGCTCATTATGGGCAGGGAACGTTTCTGCTAATTCTGGTGTGTTGTACTCTTCCAAGAGCTTAACAGTGCTCTGCCTGAAAGTAAGAGGTCAATAAATATCACTGACTGATTGATCTTGGAATTGCCCCGAGTGGAGAAAATGGAAGATCACTATTGAACTCTGGTGGTGGCCTGCCAGTTACTGGATTAGCAGCCTGCATCTGGTTTGAATGAAGAAAATGCCTTTCATTTTTGGACCGGAGCTCTCTATATCACAAGGGACAATTCTCCAGCCAGAGTTGCAACGGAATGATTTGAAGCAGAATCACCAGCACAGAAAATGATACTGGACTATTTGGGTTCCTAGCAGGCACCTCCAATGTAAGAGGCCAGGGATAATAATAATTAAAATGATTACAGTAATGGTATTTGTTATTTGTGCCAGGCACTGTTCTATATGTTGGGATAAATACAAGATAATCAGGTTGGACAAGTTCCTTGTTCCTTCAAATGTAAACTGGGGGTTAAGAATGTAAGTCCTAAGAGGCATGGAGAAATTAAGTGACATGTCCAAGGTCACAGAGCAGACAAGTGAAGAAGCCGGGATGAGAACCCAGGTCCTACTGAGTCTCAAGTCCCAGCTCTATCCATTAGACCTTGCCGTCTTTGTGCTACCTGCCATGGCTTGTTGAAGGGGCAGAATCTGGTACTTAGTTCAAAAAGGAGTGATAATAATAATAATAATAACTGTGGCATTTGTTAGGTGCTTACTATGTGCCAGGCACTGTACTCAGCACTGGTATAGATATAAGCAAAAATGGGTCAGATACAGTCCCAGTCCCATGTGAGACTCACAGTCTCAATTTTCATTTTACAGATGGGGGAACTGAGGCACAGAGAAATGAAGTGGGAGCTCACAGTCTCAGTCTCCATTTTACAGAGAAATGAAGTGAGTTACCCAAGGCCACAGAACCGACAAGAGGTGGAGCCGCGATTAGAGCCCAGCACATTCTGACTCCCAGGCCTGTGCTCTATCCACTAAGCCATCCTTCTGTGTTTGCTCTCCAGATCAGGGTGTGGAGTGGGTGAAAAAAATGAGGCCCTCCCTTCGTTCAGATTTCCATCCTTGGATCGGCAGTCAGTGGGAGGCTGAAAGGATATTGTCCGCTCAACTGTATATCGTCCGTTCAACTGTATATATTTTCATTACCCTATTTATTTTGTTAATGAGATGTACAACACCTTGATACCATTTATTTGCTATTGTTTTAATGAGATGTTCATCCCCTTGATTCTATTTATTGCTATTGTTCTTGTCTGTCCATCTCCCCCAGTTAGACTGCAAGCCCGTCAAAGGGCCGGGACTGTCTCTATCTGTTACCGATTTGTACATTCCAAGCATTTAATATAGTGCTCCGCACATAGTAAGCGCTCAATAAATACTATTGAATGAATAAATGAATGAATGAATGAATGAATGAATGAATGAATGAAAGGGGGGGTTGCAGGGCTGGCAGCCTGATTGGGCAGTAACTAGACTGTCTCTAAGAAACAAAATGTATTATATAAATTATATAGAATATATTATTTATATATAAATACTATTTGCATCATTTATGTATTTAGTTTAACATCTGTGTTCCCCTCTAGACTGTAAACTCATTATGGAGAGGGAATGTATCTGTTTATTGTTATATCGCAGCATGGCTCAGTGGAAAGAGCAAGGGTTTAGGATTAGAGGTCAAGTGTCCTAATCCCGGGACCACCACCTGTCAGCTGTGTGACTTTGGGCAAGTCACTTAACTTCTCGGTGCCTCAGTTACCTCATCCGTAAATTGGGGATTAAAACTGTGAGCCAGTAGTGCTCTGTCCATAGAAATCACTGAATGAATACTATATATTCTCCCAAGCACTTAGTGCAGTGCTCTGCACATAGTAAATGCTCAAAAAAAAATGCAACTGATTGATTGATTGATTGATTGATTGACAGAGTTGAGAAGGCTGAAGTGAGAAGGCTGGTTCCTAGGGAAGAGGGAAATAAGCAGTGGAGGTGAAAGTTATGTGAAACACCAATAGCTCCGCCACTTGTCTGCATTGTGACCTTGGGCAAGTCATTTCACTTCTCTGGGCCTCAGCTATCTCATTTGGCAAATGAGGATTGGGACGGCCTTACGTGGGACAGGGACTTCATTCATTCATCCGATCGTATTTATTGAGCACTTACTGTGTGCAAAACACTTACTAAACACTTGGAAAGTACAATACAGAAATAAGGAGAGACAATCCCTGACCACAACTGGCTTATAGTCTAGAGGGAGGGACTTATTTTCTTGTTTCCACCCCAGTGCTTAGTACAGTGCCTGGCACATGGTAAGCACTTAACAAAAATTGCAATTGTCATCATTATTATTATTATTAATAATAATTATGATTAAGTTCTTACTAGGTGCCAAGCATTGTACTTAGTACTAGGGAAGATACAATGACATTAGACGCAGATACAGTATTAGACACATTCCTTATTCCACATGGAGCGCACAGGTTAATAGGAAGAACAGTAGCTATTTATTCTCCATTTTACACCTGAGGAAAGAAAGAAGCTAAATGATCTGCACAGTGTGACACAGCAGGGAGGTGGCAGAGCCAGGATTAGAACCAGATCCACCGACTCCCAATCCCATACTCTTTCCATGAACTCCCGATGCTTCTCAGTCAGCTTGGTGGAGTGCAGGGGGATACGGACAGGCGAGAGGATTGTGAGAATTTCCCCTGTGCTGGCACAAACGTGTTCTCACTGGGATGACATGTTCAAAGCACACCCTTCCTCTGACACAAGCCATGCTTCCTAACTGCTGAAGAGCCAAAATAGATCTGTAGGACCTTCTGGCACAACCTGGTCTCCATGCTCAGAGGCCAAGTAAGACCAAGCTCTTTGGCTAAAGTAGGATTCTAGTGGACATGGTCAAACCAGTGACTCTGCCCCTTCTCCACCCCTCGACAGAGACTCAGTTCAGAACACTACCCAGGCGAACCGTGGCCCTCCTCCCACTCCCCCCACCGCTCTTCCCTTCCTGGAGTGGCAAGCTTCGTCACTGTTGACCTGCACCATAGCATATCACCACGGATTTTAAATTTGCAAATGGCCAACCCACCTTGAGGCCCCAATGTCAGCTCTCAACCTTGATAAGAGGAGGTGGAGGGAGGAGAGGGGAGAGCAGAATAATTTGCCGGTATGTGAGATGGAGCAGAGACTGCTGACTCAGGCCATCGCAGGCCTCGGCTGGCTGTGGACCCGAACTCTAATCAGTCCCCGCTGGGGTTCCTGCCTTTTGCTGATGTCAAGAGACAGAAGTCTGCCCCAACAAACCCTCGGAAACCAGTCTCCTGGGTAGCCTCCTCCTCCCCCACCGAATGCCACATTCCACCGTCCGCTTGCCGGTCTTGCCCGTGGGCAAATAAAAACCAAATCCTTCCCCCACCCTCCCCAAACAAAAACCCTCAAAGCCCCCCCCAAATAAAACTAAAGCTCCAAGGTTTAATCGGACTCCCTCCACGCTGATGCTTCTACTTAGCCGCTCAATCAACAGCGTTCCTTTTAATGTAGCCCCTTGTCATTAAGGGTACTATTAGCCATCCCTGTAAAAAGAAAATCAATTCATCACTGTCTCAAAACGTTTCTCTTTGGAAAGAGCACCCATTAAGTTATCATGAAATGTTCATGGATGTGTCAAAAGAAGGATGATAAATGAAGACTTACGGTGGAGTCGCTGATGGCCACGGCGGAGAGGGGGGCCCCGTGGGCTGGGAGCCGGCTCACGCGGACCAGGTGGTCCAAGTCCCAGATAATGCAGGTTCTGTCGGAGGAACCGCTCACCAGGAGGCTGTAGGTCACGGAGGCGGCCAAGCAGGTCACCGCCTGCATGTGTCCATACAGTGCCTGTGGGGGTGAAGGGATAGGGCGGGAGGGGGGAGACGGGGTGGACAGAGCAGAAAAACAAAGCCGATGAGATCCTGAGTGGGACCACTTGCCATCCCGTCTTAGTGGACAGCGCACGAGTCCAACTGTCAGAAGGACCTGGGTTCTAATTCTGGCTCCTCCACATGAAAATAATAATCATGGTATTTGTTAAGCGCTTACTATGTGCCAAGCACCGTTCTAAGCACCGGGGTAGATACGAAGTAATCAGGTTGTCCGAGGTGGGGCTCACAGTCTTAATCCCCATTTTACAGATGAGGGAACTGAGGCAGAGAGAAGTTAAGTAACTTGCCTAAAGTCACAATGCTGACAATTGGAGGAGGTGGGATTAGCACCCATCTCCTCTAACTCCCAAGCCCATTCTCTTTCCACTAAGCCACACTGCTTCTCATGACTGCTGTGTGACAGGCAAGTTGCTACACTTCTCTGGGCCTCAGTTACCTCATGTGTAAAATGGGGATTAAGACTGTGAGCCCCACATGGGACATGGACTGTGTCCAACCTGCTTAACTTGTATCTACCCTAGAGCTTAGAACGGTGCTTGGTACAGAGTAAGTGATAACGAGTACCATGATAATCATTAATACGTGGCCTGCAGCCCCGCCTTCTCTGGGTGATTATATTCCATCCCACGGTCCGCGGCATCGACACTAATTGTGGTGTTCATTGAATGCTTCCTATGTGCCAAGAACAGTATAAGCACTGGACTAGATACAAGATAATCAGGTTAGACCCAGTCCCCGTCCCACACTGGGCTCGCAGTCTAAATAGGAGGGTGAACAAGTATTGAATTCCCATTTTGCAGATGAGGAAATGGCGGCCCAGAGAAGTTAAAGGTCTTTTCCGTGGTCACACAGCAGAACACAGGTCTTCTGAATCCCAGGCCTGGGCTCTTTCCACTAGGCCACAGCAAATAGTTCCCAAGGGGACTTTTGAAGCTTTTACTACCGTGAAAAATAGGGAGTCTTCAGAAAACAGCTCTAAATCCGGCGTGGGAATGAGAGAACAGACCCTTAGAAAGGGTTATCTGAGCAGTGAAGGCATATACCCAAGGAGCTAAACTGTGTAAAGATTAATTTCTTGAAGGTGGCCATTCTTATGAAGCCCTGACTTTACATTCTTGCCCTGTTTTCCAGGCCTTATTGAGCCTGGTTCTCTGGAGGAAATAGGCTCCAACCAGAGTTTGGAAGAGCCAAATGGACACCCCAGAATGCCTATTTTTGAGGGAGAGGGCGCTAGCCAGATAGTCACAGTTACCACTCTGTCATGGCTTCTGAGGAGAAGAAAGGTTTTCCAACTGGGAAATGGGAATTGTTTGCCCCTCTCCTGGCAACGGTTCAAACGGATTGCTGGTCACCAGCCAGACATAAGCATAACTGACAATTCTCTCCCATCCACACAGGGAAACTTTTGCGTCTCTTCAGGCTCTTCAGCTAAATCGATCCCTCCAGGATATTCATTCAATAGTATTTATTGAGCGCTTTCTATGTGCAGAGCACTGTACTAAGCGCTTAGAATGCACAATTCAGCAACAGATAAAGACAATCCCTGACCATTAACGGACTTACAGGCTCATTGGGGGAGACATAATGTTGGCATTTATTAAGTGCTTACTATGTGCAGAGCACTGCTCTAAATGCTGGGGTACATGCAGGGTAATCAGGTTGTCCCACGTGAGGCTCACAGTCTTAATCCCCATTTTACAGAAGAGGTAACTGAGGCACAGAGAAGTTAAGTGACTTGCGCACAGTCACGCAGCCGACAAGTGGCAGAGCCGGGATTCGAACCTATGACCTTTGACTCCCAAGCCCGGGCTTTTTCCACTGAGCCACGCTGCTCAGACCGAGAAGAGCGTAAGCTGGGACAGTATGGCTCCTTGGAAAGAACATGGGGCTGAGAGTCAGGAGAGCTGGGTTTGAGTTCCAGCTCCCCCACTGACTTACTGTGTGACTGTCACTTCATCTCTCTGGGCTGGAGTTTCCTTGTTTTTAAAATGGGGATGAGATAGATCGTGAGTACCGTGTGGGAAAGAGACCGGGCCCTATAGCACTTACGTCAATATCCATATACTGTATATACTGCATACTGTATACTGTGGATATACTGTATATATTTCCCCTAGCCACAATTAATTCTAATGTCTATCTTTCCCCTGTCATATTTATCGAGTGCTTACCGTGTGTAGAGCACTTCACCAAGTACTTGGAAGCGTACAAGACAACAGAATTGGCAGTCACATTCCCTGCCCGCAACGAGCTTGCAGTTAAGAGGGGGAGACAGACATTATTGTAAATATATCATTTACAATATATAATTGTAGAAAAATGATCTGGGCTATACCACTGATTGATTGATCAATAATCTCTTATCTACTCCTGCACTGGGCACGTGGCAAATGCTTAATAAATGACAATGCGTGTTCATGACAGGTATAGCCATGGCTGAGGTGAAGCAGCATGGTCTGGCAGAAACGACGCGGAACTGGAAGTCAGAAGAGTCGGGATCTAATCCCAGCTCTGACGACTGACTTTCTAGGTGACTCTGGACAGGTGATGTCATTTCTCTGGGCCTCAGTTTCCTCATCTGTAAAATGAAGGTGTCATATTTGCCCTCCTCACCTTTTAGATTATTAACCCCATGTAGGGCAGGATGTGATTACCTTCTATTCATTCATTCGATAGTATTTATTGAGCGCTTACTATGTGCAGAGCACTGTATTAACCACTTGGAATGTATCATTCGGCAACAGATAGAGACAAGCCCTTCCCACTGACGGGCTTACAGTCCTTGCATCCACTCCGGCACTTAGTATAAGCTTTGGCATAAAGTAAACATTCAATAAGTTTCATAATAATTAGGGAGAACTCATCTAATAATTTGCTTTTACTGGGACCAAAGGGGAAACTGTAGAGGAATTATCATCTTCATTTTATCGATGAGAAATTTGAAGTCCATAGAGGCATAGGGGCTTATCAAAGGGAAATGGCAGGCAATGTTTAGAACTCAGAGCTTGCAGATTCAAATAGAAGGTTCAGATACCTCATGAACCATGGAATGTTGATTTTTCCCATCAATGAACTTCTTATGAAAATATAAGGATTTATATAATCAGATCAATCAATCATATTTATTGAGGGCTTACTTAGCATAGGGCACTGTTCTAAGCGCTTGGAAGAGTACAGTGCAACAATATAGCAAACACATTCCCTGCCTACAATGAGTTTTCAGTCATTTAAGAGTATTTAGTGTATGCTTGCTGTGTGCAGAGCCCTACACTAAAAGCTTGAGAGAGCACAATACAATACTGTTAGTAGATACATCCATGCCCTCAAAGAGGTTGCAGTTAATCCATCAATCTATGGTATTCATCGAGTGCTTACTGTGTGCAGAGCACTGTACTAATCGCTTAGGAGACTACAGTATAACAATATAGTTGACGCAGTCTAGTGGAATGATCACCTTCCGCTCCTCGCACAGTGTAGGTGACCGACTGATGGCACTGGAGATGAGGATGAAGAGGTTGCGATTGCTCGTGGCCCCTGAGAAATTGGCTCTGACACATGGTTTCCGTTTTGCCAACGATTTTCAATCATCACTGCAAAAATTCTCTTTGGTTCGCACACTTTAAATTCGACCGCTTCACGTTTATAAGTTTCACTCCGCCCTTTCTGGACGCCCCTAGGGAACGCCCTTCCTTCCTCATATCCAACGGATAATTACTTTCCCATCTCTTCAGAGCCTTACTGAAGGCACATTTCCTCCAAAAGGCCTTCCCTGAATAAGCCCCCCTTTCCTCTTCTCCCACTCCCTTCTGCATCATCCTCACTCCACTTATCCATCCTCCCTCCCAGGCACACAGCATTTATGTACATATCGGTCATTTATTCATTTATATTAATGTCTACCTCCCCCTCTAGACTCTAAGCTCACTGTGGGCAAGGAATGTCTCTGTTTATTGTTATTCTGTACTCTCCCAAGTTTCTAGTCCAGTCTAGTCCAGTGTTACGCACAGTAATAAATACGATTAGCTGACTGCATTTAATAATGATACCTGTGGTATTTGTTAAGTGTTTACTACTTGGCTAAGTAGAGTGCGGAGCACTGGGGGCAGACTAAGCCCCCCTTTTCCTCTGCTCCTCCTCCCCTCCCCATCACCCCAACTTGCTCTCTCTGCTCTACGCCCTCCCGTGCCACAACACTTGTGTATATATGTACAAATTTATAATTCTATTTATTTTATTAATGATGTGTATAGATCTATAATTCTATTCATTTATATTGATGCTACCGATGCCTATCTACTTGTTTTGATGTCTGTCTTCCCACTTTTAGACTGGGAGCCTGTTGTCAGGCCAGGATTGTCCCTATTTGTTGCTGAATTGTACTTTCTAAGTGCTTAGTACAGTGTTCTGCCCACAGTAAGTGCTCAATAAATAGGATTGAATGAGTGAAAGATCAGACTCAGCTCCCGTCTCTCCTAGGGCTCACCCTGTAGCAGCAGAGCTTTCCTCCAGCAAAGAGTCCGATCCATCTCCCATGCCGCTCCTCACTCTCTGCCCCGGCAGACACAAGCATCGGCTTCCACCGAAAACCGGACTCGAAGGAGCAGAGGACTTCACTGCCTGCCCCACTTCCCTTTGGCCCGGGCCCCGGACACGTAGGTCGGTGTTTATTTGCACAGCTGAACTTTTGGTGGTTGCTATTTATCTTGGGAACAGAACCGGGGCTCTCACGACAGGTATGTCTCCATGGAATAACGTGGGTATTTCTGGGATCTGGACTGCCTGAATTGTGAGTATGTACTGAATGTCCGAAGACTTCTCTCACAATTTGCGTCACCCGTCTTAGATTTACCGTGACGCGGAGGGCTCCGATAACGACATGCAGGCTGCTGTTTACCAGGGTTGTTATGACGGTAGCATTTAAACACGGAGTCCTCCCTTCTGCCCTGCCTGGGATCGGTCCGAACTGCGTTTCTTACAAGGCTCCTTGACTTAATGATGGCATTCGTTCAGAAACCTTTTAGGTTCTAGAGTCCAACACACTTGAGATCTTTAATTCAGGAGCAGTTAGAAGCAGCAGGGTCCGGTGGATAGAGCCCGGGCCTGGGTTCTAATGCCAGCCTCGCCACTTGTCAGCTGTGTGACCTTGGGCAAGTCACTTAACTTCTCTGTGCCTCAGTTACCTGATCTATAAAATGGGGATCAAGTGTGTAAGCCCCATGTGGACCAGGGACTGTGTCCAACTTGATTATCTGGTAGGTATCCTAGCACTTAGCACAGTGCCTGGCACATAGTAAGGGCTTAAAGGTACCATAAAAAAAAAATCTGCTAATGGAGAGATCTTCCTCCACCCCAAACCCAAAAGTAAACATGCTTAATCTGTGGGACCTAGTGGGAAGAGCAGAGAACCAGGAGGCAGGAAACCTGGGTTTGAGTCCCAGTTCAGCCACTGACCTGCTGTGTGTCCTTGGGCAAGTGACTTAACCTCTCTCGGCCTCAGTTTCCTCCTCGGTAAACTGGGGATGAAATTGATCATGAGGCCCATCAATCCATCAATGGCATTTACCGAGTGCTTGTTGTGTGCAGAGCACGGTACTAAGTAATCGAGAACGTACAATGTGATAAAGTTGGTAGACAGACCAACAAGATCAGGGATGATATCTGATCTGATAAGCTTATATCTTCCCCAGCACTTAGCACATAGTTAAAGCTTATTAAATTCTACAATCAGTTTTTATCTTTGCATTTTTTATCACCTCTATTTTAAGGTATCCTGGGGTGAGTAGGCAGTGTGAGGAATGCCAGGTTAGGAAGCCGTGCCACGCTAGGGTGGAACGGGACAAGCTCTGTTGAATGAAAACAAACCAGTCAGTCCTAGAAAATCCCTGAGAATAGTATAGCTGGTATATTTGGTTTGGTTTCCCAACTGTGGAGCCAGAACAATCTCTGGAAATCTAAATCCCCCTTTTGATTTTTCAGTTTCTACCTGGTCTTTCTTTCAGAATGTTCTGGGTGGCAAAGGTTCAGTTTGTAAACTGCCAGAGGGCGACAAGCTACCCCACCACCTCTGAGAACAGCAGAGGAAACTAGGGCCATCCAAGTTTTATTCATAATAAAAAAGTCTTTTATTTTATCTGAAGACAAGGGAATTTGAGAGACGGGAGATGCTCCCGTACCGTTTCCTTCTGTTTCTGAACAAAGGAGAGGATGATTAATTGCATTTTTATGTAATCAATACTGGGGCTTTTATGTTGCATCTTCAATACTGAACAAAACTGTAGAGGCAGCACCTGTGAGGTAATGAGGCCTTTCCACTGAAATATGTGGCTGAGAGGGTCACTCTTCTATTTTGCTATAATCAAGCCAAAATGCTTTGGTCCCCTGAGACGCATCCTAAATGGGCAGGCTATTCCGTGTAGGGCATCAGCTTTACCTTAGCGAAACAAAGCACCACAGGAAGGTAATGTAGGAGGACAATACGATCGTGCTTAAGTGAAAACAACAATAGTCAATCAAATGGAGCAACGATATCCTGGATCCAGAGAGACCTTTGGGGAGCAAATCCACTTAAGAAAAAGCAAGTGGATCTTGGGTCAAAGAAACTTCTGCAATTTGCTGCCCAGAGTTTCCAAACTTGAAGGTTGGCCACACTGAATGTTACCTCTTAACAGCCTTTAATGGTTTCTCGGAGACCAGCCACCAGGTTCTATCGTGTGTGGGGACAAGACCTGATTCCACCCAAAACATGAAACCTTTATTCTAAGCATGAACGGAATCCAGATGAGGCAGTTTTCACAAAACAGAAATGTCTGATCTCTGTAGTTCATCTATAGTATCTTTCTCCATCAGAATATCTTTCATTCATTCGATCACTGTGTGCAGAGCACTGTACTAAGCACTTGAAAGTACAGTGTGGCAACAGATAGAGACAGTCCCTACACAACAACGGGCTCACAGTCTTTGTATAACACGGCCTACTTGATCCACACAGCATTTCCGCACATATCTGTAATTTATTTATTTCTACTTATGTCTGTCTCCCCCTCTAGGCTGTAAGCTTGTTGTGGGCAGGGAATGTGTCCGTTTATTGTTATATTGTCCTCTTCCAACTACTTAATATAGTGCTCTGCACACAGTAAGTGCTCAATAAATACAGTTGAATGAACGAATGGCGGGAGTAGAGGGGGAGAGAAGACAAGCACTCTTAAAAGACCCGAGAAAATATGCTTCTATTAACTGGAGGTTTGAAAGAAATTATATCAGCTCCTGCAACTCCCTCAGACCTAGGTCTGTGTCTTCAATCTTTGAGGTTCACTCTTCCTCGGGGTATTCTGCCAAAGGCTCTGGTCACATGGCTCATTAAAAGAGCTTCTTTGTCTTTCCAGGGGGCCTCAAATATATAAAGCAAAATAAAATGCAGAGGTGTAGAGGAAGCCAATCCTCTCTATCCTCACAACCACGCACCCTTACATTCTTCAGGTTCCTTCAGGTCTGTATAAGGGCTACTCTTGCGGTTTTCCAGGAAAGAGGCACTCCTGTTTCTTCTGATGTGAAACACAAAGGCTCAGCTTCATTCGCATAAACTCTGCGGTGTCCTGGATCAATCCCATTTTCCACATGATGCGCTTGCTGGAATTTAGAAGGACCCAGCAGCAAGTATGACTTACCTGAGTGCAGAGTGCAGCCTAAATGAGATTTTGTTTGCTAAATTTGTTTAACCTAGTTATCTAGAGCACATAAAACACTAGGTCAATAGAGTTTAGTCAGAATTGAGATGTGTTCCGACTAAATACAATTTACAGTTCTAGAGAGTGGCTTAAACTGGAAAATCCCAGGATTCTGAACAGAGCTCTGGGATACAAGATAACCACGTCGGATAGAGTCCCTGCCCCTCAACGGGCTCATAGTATTAGAAGGCGGGAGACCTGACATTTAATCCCGATTTTACAGGTGAGGAAACTGAGATAAGTGAGTGACTTGTCCAAGGTCACGCAGCAAGCAAGTAATCATAATAATTGTGATATTTGTTAAGTGTTTACTCTGTGCCCAGCACTGAATCAAGTTCTGGGGTAGATGCAAGATAATCAGGTCCCATATGGGACTCCCGATTAGACCGTAAGCCCGTCAAACGGCAGGGACTGTCTCTATCTGTTGCCGACTTGTTCATCCCAAGCGCTTAGTACAGTGCTCTGCACATAGTAAGCGCTCAATAAATACTATTGAATAAATGAATGAATGACTCCCAGTCTAAGTAGGAGGGAGAACAGCTTTGAATCCCCATTTTGCAGATGAGGGAACTGAGGCACAGAGAAGCTGAGTGACTTGCCCAAAGTCACACAGTAGATCAGTGGCCATGTCAGGATTAGAACTCAGGTCCTCGTCTCTCCAGTCTGTACTCTTTCCATTATAGAATGCAGGTCCTCAGATTCTCAGGCCCTTGCTCTTTCCATTAGGCCACACTAATAAAGTTGATTGGACTCTTTTTGAAAACTTTTTTATTGCTGCCTAAAGAAACCATCGTTTTCAGTAGTTAACAGACTTCATTGATGTGACCGATGAAAAATTCACGTGACCTGCACATATATGGATTTTTGGCCACGTCTAGGAGATGCGGTTCGACTGATAACCCCCATACCCAGACCATCATTATTAAAGGCTTGTGCTCTGTATCGCTACCTGATGCATGAAACTCCGCATCAACACTCCATCAAAAAAATTGGGGGATTCCTGAATTGAGGAAGACTGCAGCTTCTGAGAAAGAAGTCTCATCCCAATCACAAGTCCGGCTACGGGGGATCAGAGAAGCAGAACGGTGTGGACCTGGGATTCAGAAGGTCATGGGTTCTAATCCCAGCTCTGCCACTTGCCTGCTGGCAAGTCACTTACTTCACTTCTCTGGGCCTCAGTTACCTCATCTGTAAAATGGGGATTAAGACTGTGAGCCACATGGGACAGGGACTGTGTCCAATCTGATTTGCTTGTAACCATTCGCTTAGTACGGTGCCTGGCACATAGTAAGCACTTAACAAATACCATTATTATTATTATTGCTATTATTACAGTAGACGGAACTCTGGCTGGAATAAAAGTGATGGATACTTACCTGCTTTAAGTGTAGGCCTTTCACCTTGTCCTTAACTATAGAAAGCTCCCAGACGCACACGACAGAACTGGTTCCTGATGTTACGATAGTCGTCGGCGTGGGGCATACGACACAGAGACACTTGCCCCAGTCTGAAGTGGTTTCAAAAGTCATGGAGTTCTGCAGGGAACAAACACACTGGAATTCATCTGTGAGAATTATTAGTTTGGAAGCAACAACACCTGGTAGAGATTGTAGTTTCTAGAGCATCAGGAGGCTTAGGTCAGAGAGGTGGCGTCAGCCTCGGCTCACATAAACTGGAAGATGACCGTTCATATCTTCTCCAGATTTTAAGCTTACGAAGCCTCTGGTCACTCTCAAGGAAAGTTGCTATGGGAAGGCTGAAAAACGTAGAATTCAGCAGATTGGGTCAGGGGAAATCTCATCTAATCAGAAGCAGTTTCAAGGATTCCTAAAAACTGATCTCAAGTCATTGAAATTCAGAATTAACCAGTCAATTATTGATCATCTACTGTGTATAGAGAGCATTAGGCTTGGCAGAATAAACTAGGAGACATGCATCTCTGCCTTCAAGCGATGTACAGATTTACAAGAAAGCAGCATGACCTAGTAGAAAGAGCACAGGCCTCAGAGTAGGAGGACTTGGGTTCTTAACCCAACTCGGTTGCTTGTCTCCTGAATGAATTTGGGCAACCCCTTAACTTTTCAGAGTCTCAGTTTTCTCATTTGTAAAATAAAGATTAAATCCTCCTCCCTCCTACTTAACTGTGAGCCCCATGTGGGACAGGGATTGTGTCCAACCTGATTATCTTGCATCTACCCCAGCACTTAGTATGGTACTTGGCACATAGTAAGTGAACAAATACTATTATTATTATTCATAACCATAATAACAATAATCCAAAAGTTCCTCTTTTTGTGTCTAAACTCTGACACTTAATTTTTGCACCCCCCTTTCCAGATTCTAGGTCTGTCTCTAAAATATAGATATACGGTATTTCATCTGCCTCTTGTCAGCTGTGTGACTGTGGGCAAGTCACTTCACTTCTCTGTGCCTCAGTTCCCTCATCTGTAAAATGGGGATGAAGACTGTGAGCCCCATGTGGGACAACCTCATTCCCCTGTATCTCTCCCAGTGCTTAGAACAGTGCCCTGCACATAGTAAGCGCTTAAGAAATACCAGCATTATTATTATTATTAAGGATGAGGGTGGATACCAGCTAATCAAGTTGGTCACAGCCCCTGTCCTACATAGGCCTCACAGTCTTAATCCCCATTTTGCAGATGAAGTAACTGAGGCATAGAGAAGTTAAGTGACTTGTCCAAGGTCACAGCAGGGAATTGGCAAATCTGAAATTAGAATGCGGCTCATTCTGACTCCTTCTACCCACTAATGATGTAGGCCATGCTGCTTCTCATGTACATATATATAGATGCACCAACTCACCCTGCCACGTTTTCTGCACATGAGGGTGCACCCCCAGGGACCTAGGAGATGCAATTTGTCCAGTAACCCCTTTACTTAGAATTAAAGCCTCAAGCTATGTTCCGCTCTTTGATGCAACAATCTCCCAGTCTACACCCACTCCAAGTTGACTGGGGAAATGTGTAGAAAAGGATTAGCTGATCAAGTGATAACTGGCAGAAATAGGGAAGATTGGAAGTCTGAGGAAAATTCTATCATCAACATCAATTTCCATTCCCGATTTCTCAAAGAAGGAAAATGTGATTGGTATATATAATTCAGAATATGGTCTTGCTCTCTTTGAGTTTACAGTTTTTTGGCTAAGGAGGCTTTGGTCATTTTGAAGGGAACAAAACCTCACAAGAGATTTCTGACAAGGGGCTGTCTGAGGCAACGGATTTTAAACTCACTTCGCTTTTAATATGAATGCGGTTAGGGAAGTGTTCAAAATTCTAGTTCCTGTAGTAATGGGCCTGGGAATACCAAGACCAGTCTGAAGCATTTCCTTCCAGTTCTCACCAAGGACAATAGAAGCCAAAAAAATATTCATGATCGTCCCATTTTTCCTTAGAATTTAATTGAGGTTTAGTTCAGCTATTTCATCCCACTGTGCCAGTAACAATAATCACTGCTCTCGCTGCTATTATCTCAGGCACCTGGGGATTAAGTGATTAGCAGTTTCAAATCCGTTTGCACAAACATTTCTAAATAATTATAATGATAATAATAGCAATAATAATAATTATTAGTATAATTGCTCACTAGCCATGTTTTCCAAAAGTTCGTGACTCTGTGAACTCAAAAAATAACAGATATTTCCCTCTGGAAGCAAGGAGGTTCTATTTGGTAAACGACAGAATCCTTCCAGTAAAGACCAAATGATCATCTGTCTAAGCCTCCTAGACAGTACATGTGCCAGGGCACAGTGGTAACCCAAAAGGAATTCACAGATGATCCTGTCCTGATCCTAGCAGAAAAGTTCGGCGAGATGTAATATCCGAGAGTGGCCAAGAGATACCGGATCCGCGCCGCGTCTTATGAAAGAGGAGTTCGGCCCGCTCCAAAAGCCACACTGCGCTTGTTGCCTTTGGAAAATCGTTCACTGTGCCCATGGCAACAGCTGTCAGAGGTTCTCCCTCGCTCTCCCCAACACGCTCCCCTCCCTCCAACTTTCCCTTTCTGGCCGATGCAGACCTTACTGTCAAAAATGCTTTCCGCTCAGACTCCAAAATAAATCAAGAGCTTTGAGCTGGCCCAGGCTCTGAGAAGATCAGCCCTGAATGAACCCCGTGGCCTCAGCAGTCCTGAATCTCAGCAGTGGATTGGGGATACCACTGAGAATACCTCAGGTGAGGAAGAACAAATGCAGTAGTAGCCTCAGAGAGATTTTGTTATCAAGAGAACACCGCTGGTGCTTTTACCTGGACCAATCTTCCCACTCTTTTCAGGATTTTTGCTTAAAATGATGGCATGGAGAATTGGAACAGGAACTTTTACCAGTGGTCTCTGACTTTCCTTAAGCCTTAGGATGAAGTGGGAGATCCCCAGGGGCAGCACACTCTTCGCCCTTCCGCCTTCCCATGAAAAGATCTCTCTGCCTCTCTCCCCTATCTCAGACACCTCTGTAGCTGATCTGAAGAACCGAAAGAGGGAGTTAGCAGGATTCGAACACGTTTTCCAGTGGTCCTGCACTAGCTTGTATTTCAGAATCCTGATCAAGGAAAGAAGAGTTGATGAAGGGGGAGTTAAAAAAAAGGACTTGCCAAGGTCACACAGCAGACAGACAAGTGCCAGAGCCCAAATTAGAACCCAGGTCTTCTGAGTCCCGAGCCCGAGATCTTTCCATTAGGTCAGGAAGTATTCTCCATTAGAATTTGAATGGCTTCTTATGATATTAGAATGGCTTCTTATGCACTAAAGTTTGGGACGGAGTGAATTCATCCTACTAGAATGTAATCGAAGCAGTGAGCAAGATGTGTGAAAAGCTTCACCACTCACATCCCCCTTCATAGAGGACTAAGCCCTCATTTCTCCTACCTGCCCTCTCCTCTGTGTCACCCGTGCACTTGGATCTGTCCCCCTTAAGAATTTGCTAGTTACCCCACCCCAACCCCACAGGACTTAGCTTTGCGCTCTGTCATTTCCCCTCGCTGCAATTGATTTTAATGCCTGTCTCCCCTTCTAGACTATAAGCTCCTTGTGGGCAGGAATCATGTCTACCAACCCCGTGGCTTAGTGGCAAGTGCCCGGGCTTGGGAGTCAGAGCTCTTGGATTCTAATCCCGGCTCTGCCACTTGTCAGCTGAGTGACTTTGGGTAAGTCACTTAAAGTCTCGTTGCCTCAGTAACTTCATCTGTAAAATGGGGATTAAGACTGTGAGCCCCACGTAGGACAACCCGATTACCTTGAATTTACCTCAGCGCTTAGAACAGCGCTTGGCATATAGTAAAAGCTTAACAAATGCCATCATTATTATTATTACTTTACCAAATACTTGGTATAGCAAACTGCCCATGTTCATTGATTAATTAATTCATTCAATTGTATTTATTGAGGGCTTACTGTGTGCAAAACACTGCACTAAATGCTTGGGAGAATGGGAGAATATGATCAACTGACACATAGTAAGCACTTAACAAATGTCACTGATTTATCCCAATCCCTGCCTTTTCACTGTTTCTGTTGTTTTGGCAGAATGAAATGCTCTATAGACATGTGACTGACAGTACTGGGAACCAATCTGATACCTCAAATCAGTGAATCTTCAATAGCTTTAGTCGAGACTGTGATTCCTTTTTTTAGGTTGTGAGCCCTTTTTTTAGTCTATGAGCCCGTTGTTGGGCAGGGATTGTCGAACTGTACATTCCAAGCGCTTAGTACAGTGCTCTGCGCACAGTAAAGGGTCAATAAATGCGATTGAATGAATGATATAGCTAAAGCAAGTTACTGGGGTTCTACAAATAGCTTGGGTTAGGCTGACCAAATATTTGGCAGCCTAAATCCAGACTGAATTGCAGGGCACAAGGACAAGAGCAAAGACGGGGATTCTCAAAACCAATCCCAGCTCTGCCACTTGTCAGCTGGGTGACTGTGGGCAGGTCACTTCACTTCTCTGTGTCTCAGTTACCTCATCTGTAAAATGGGGATTAACTGTGAGCCTCACGTGGGACAACCTGATTCCCCTGGATCTACCCCAGCGCTTAGAACAGTGCTCTGCACATAGTAAGTGCTTAACAAACACCAACATTATAAATAGCGAGGCAGGATCCTAAAAAGTGAAGTTCTAGAATTAAGGTGGCCTCCTGGCTTTGAAGCTAAGCTCAGCTCAACACAAGCTGTCCGTGGTGAAGGTCTGTGAGGAGAAAAGGTAATGGATGGGCATTTACCCAGGCTGCAGCTGTGCGGAGAGCTGAAACGGGGGACCGGAAGCAAAGATATAGGGTAAAAAAAAAAAGCATCAGACAATTCTGCCTGTCAGCTGAATGTTGGGATTCAGTTGCCACGGAGAAACCGATCAGGTGCCTTGCAATCTAGAAAACAGCAGCTTTTTTCGAGGTAAAGCTTGGCAAGGATCATGAGAGGGAGGCCGGAGTGACTACAGTGTCAGGCACGCAAGCAACCAATAAGATAGCGTTGGTCTCTGTAGTGTCTAGGCAGGGCATGGAGTCCTACGCTGGCATTTTCAACCACACATAAATCATGAGTAAATTTTACTGTCAGTCATGCTTTCTGCAAGGCTGACAACTAGATAGATAGATCATAGATAGAGAGATAGATAATATCTATACATACCCAATTTTCCAGGATTCTTCGTACCAGAGATCGACGGTCATTTTCTTCTTCTTCTTATCATTGTTACTATATTATTACTGTATTTGTTAAGCACTTACTATGTGGGAGAAGCAGCATAGCTTAGTGGAAAGAGTATGGGTTTGGGAGTAGAAGGTTGTGGGTTCTAATCCCAACTCTACCACTATCAGCTGTGTGATTTGGGGCAAGTGACTTAACTTTTCTCTGTGCTTCACTTATCTCATCTGTAAAGTGGGGATTAAGATTTTGAATCCCAAGTTGGACAACCAAATAACCTTGTATCTGTGGCTCAGTGGAAAGATCCTGGGCTTGGGAGTCAGAGGTCATGGGTTCTAATCCTGGCCCTGCCACTTGTCCGCTGTGTGACCCTGGGCAAGTCACTTGACTTCTCTGGGCCTCAGTGATCTCCTCTGTAAAATGGGGATTGAGACTGTGAGCCCCATGGGGGACAACCTGATCACCTTTTATCCCCTTCAGTGCTTAGAACCAGTGATTTACACATCGTAAGCGCCTAACAAATACCAGCATTATTATTACCTCAGTGCTTAGAACATTGCTTGGCACATAGTAATAATAATGATGGTAATTGTTAAGCACTTACTATGTGCAGAGCACTGTTCTAAGCGCTGGGGTAGACACAGGGGAATCAGGTTGTCCCACGTGGGGCTCACAGTCTTCATCCCCATTTTACAGATGAGGTAACTGAGGCCCAGAGAAGTGAAGTGACTTGCCCACAGTCACACAGCTGGCAAGTGGCAGAGCCGGGATTTGAACTCATGACCTCTGACTCCAAAGCCTGGGCTCTTTCCACTGAGCCACACTGCTTCTCTAAGCGCTTAACAAATGCCATCATTCTTCTTATTATTATGTGTCCAGTGCTGTTCTAAGCACTGGGATAGACACCAGTTAATCAGATCAGACACAGTCCCCGCCCCACAGGAGGCTCACAGTCCTTTGAAAAAATTTTGGTTACCCCTGAACTTAGGCAGCGTCATTAAGTCTAAATTCTATATGGAGAAATGAGAAGCCACTTTGCAGTTGGGTGCTGGACACCGAGATATTTTTCTCTCCCCAGGAGAGTGCCACTGAAGGAACGAGGCCATAGATAGGAAGACCCCAACATCTGGGAACTCTGTGTAGAATACACCATCCCCATGACCACCTTCCTCCACTGACCTTGTCGGATCCATAATTTCCCAAGCAGCAGGTGTAGTCATCAAAACCCCAGCTGAAGGTCTTGTTCCACTGGTGTGGGATCAGCACTTTATTCTTCTCCACAGCTAAAATGCTTTTCTCCGTAGGGACTATGTGTCCGATGGCTCCTTTGGGGGACTCTGACCCGGGAGAAAAAATGAACATATCTGCCACATGGTTAATGGGTAGACCATTCTGAACAAAAACAGCAGCAGAAGTCATATAGAACACATTTCAGTGACTCTTGAAAGAAAAGAGCGTATCTGAAAAGATCATTTAATCCATCACCAACACACACACACCCAATCCACAAAAGCAAACGAATGGACAGACATTCCGAGAGGTAAAATGTGCTTCACTTACGCAGGTTGGGAAATCACTCCTTCTTTATCTAAGGAAGCGTCTCTAAAGGGCAGAATTTCACTCCTGCCAACCCTGAGCTGTGAACTGCTGAAAGGGGAATGGTCCAAGGCTAAGCAGACAGGAAGTGACAGTTTCTGGGACTTCCTGCAGCTTGCACTTGTGCCAGCTCCATTCCGCCAAGAGCCTAGCTGAAGGGGTAGATCCCGAAAGATTGAGGAGAGAGTGCCTTCTCCCTCTCCCCTTTGGTGAGGGAGGAACACTTCTAGTGCCTTATGGGAGTCGATGAGGAGCATTTTAGACTGTGAGCACATTGTTGGGTAGCGATTGTCTCTATTTGTTGCTGAATTGTACTTTCCAAGTGCTTAGTACAATGCTCTGCACACAGTAACTGCTCAATAAATACGATTGAATGAATGAATGAGTGAAGGTCCTGATAATCTCAGGTCTCTTCCAGGTAAGGAGCCACACCTCCTTCTCACCTCCGTCTAGTTGGGTTCTAGTTTTGTGCTCTGTCTAGAGGACCAAGTCAACAAATGTTGTCATCTGGCTGAAAAACTGACTGGACTTCAAAATTTAAAAAAATTTCATTTTGAAAATTCCCATTTCCTTCAAGTCCGAATTTTAGAGGCCTGGCACATTATTTGCAGCCATGTAGTGTCATGAAAACCACATCATAATTCCTCTCAATGGCTTGGCTTTTTACATGAAAGAAACATGGCCCAAGCTATAATGGCAAGCCGTAGTAGAGATGGAAGATAACAAAACTCTCTTAAAAGCCAAGGCTTAACTTTTTCAATAGTATTTATTGAGTGCTTACTATGTGCAGAGCACTGTACTAAGCGCTTGGAATGTACAATTGGGCAACAGAAAGAGACAATCCCTGCCCAGTAGCGGGCTCACGGTCTAAACGCAATCAATCCAGGCTGACCTCCTCCTTTGACTTGAATCCCGTGTGGCACAGGGACTGTGACCCACCTGATGATGCCGGTCTCCGTTAAGCACTTACTGGGTCCCAGGCACTGTACTAAGTGCTGGGGTGGAGCCAAGCGAATTAGTTTGGACACAGTTCCCATCCCACTGTCTTCATCCCCATCTTCCAGATAAGGGGCTTGAGGCACAGATGAGTTCAGAGACTTGTCCAAGGTCTCACGCCAGACGGGGGGCAGAGCTGGAATTAGAATCCAGGTCCTCTGACTGCCAGGCCCGGGCTCTTTCCAGGCCGAGGGAGAAGCCCTTACCAGATGCTTATTCTTCCTACTTGGTTTGGGAAGCTTAGCCCATCTTCCACCACATTGGACATCATCCACCAGCTTTTTAATTTTTTTATGAAGCCTCTATTACTCTCTTTCAGCAGCAGATGTGATCGTCTTGGCCTGCCCAGTGGATTCTGCTGATTGGCTGTTGGATATAAGGATCTACAGCTGCTACGGGAAAGAATCTAACTCGTTCAACATGGCGATGTCCCTACCTGCTTTCGCTTCTTTACAGATCACACCTCAGAGATGAGAGATCTACATGAGGAAGTGAAACACCAACAAATAACCCAAATTGTTTCCAGCTGGCCAAGGATGACCTCAGAGGGAGGTTTTGGGGTGCTGTCAGGGTATAGGATTTGCCCAAGAGTCCCAATCAGCTTGTGAGAGTGTGCGATCCTGGATTTCGGGGTTCATCCCCTGGGTTTATGCTGTAAAAAGGGAGGTCTGTCATGACCCATCACCTCAGAGAGAGACACAGAGGCAGGTCTGAGGCCAAAACAGCATGGGAGGCAGCCTGGCATAGTGGATAGAGCATGGGCCTGGGAGTCAGAAGGTCATGAGTTCTAATCCCAGCTCCGCCACATGTCTGCTGTGCGAACTTGGGCAAGTCATTTGGCTTCTCAGGACCTCAGTTACCTCATCTGTAAAATGGGGATTAAGAGTGTGAGCCCCATCTGGGACAAGGGACTGCGTCCAACCTAATTAACTTGTATCTACCTCGGAGCTCAGAATAGTGCCTGGCACAGAGTAAACACTTAACAATTGCCACTTAAAATAAAAATAAACAGTTCTGGAGAGTACCTCTGACTGTAACCGGAGAAGGCTTCAGATTCTGCAGGCTGGAGAGAAATGAATGGGGTTGACCGGCTGGGCCGGAGGAAGCAGGAGTGTCTTTTGCTGGTGATGCTTTTCCTTGGGCAGTTCTGGCCGGGTGAGGTTTGGTGAAAAGCTGGAGGGCAAAGGAAAAGTGTTACGATACAGGGGTCAGCAAGAAAGATAGTCAGATGCAGGTTTTAGCAGCAATACGACTTCACTTTTTTTTTTTTAATAGTTTTTTTTAAGCGCTATGTGCCAGGAACTGCACTAAACCCTGGGGTAAACACAGTCCATATCCCACTTGGGGCTCATGGTCTTAATGCCCATCTTACAGAAGAGGTAACTGAGGCCCAGAGAAGTGAAGTGACTTCCCCAAGGTCACTTAGAGAAGTAGCGTGGCTCAGTGGAAAGAGCACGGGCTTTGGAGTCAGAGGTCATGGGTTCGAATCCCAGATCGGCCACTTGTCAGCTGTGTGACTTTGGGGAAGTCACTTAACTTCTCGGTGCCTCAGTTACCTCATCTGTAAAATGGGGATTGAGACTGTGAGCCCCACGTGGGACAACCTGATTCCCCTGTGTCTACCCCAGCACTTAGAACAGTGCTCGGCACATAGTAAGCGCTTAACAAATACCAACATTATTATTTTTATTACTTAGAGAAGCAGCGTGACTAGTGGATAGACCACGGGTGTGGAAGTCAGAAGCACTTGGGTTCTAATGCTAGTTCCGCCACTCATCTGTTGTTTGAACTTGGGCAAATCACTTCACATAGCTCCTCCAAGAGACCTTCCCCAACTAAGCTCTCAGTTTCCCTTTCTCCCTTACCCTTCTGCACTGCCCATGCAACTAAGATTTACAATCCTTTATTCACCTCTCCCCTATAGCATTTATGTACATATCAATAATTTAATTTATTTGTTTGTATTAATGTCTTTCTCCCTCTCTAGAGCTCACTGTGGGCAGGGAAAAGACATAAGCTCGTTGTGGGCAGGGAACATGTCTACCAACTTTATCATATTGCACTCTCCCAAGTGCTTAATAGAGTGCTCAGCGCACAGTAAGTGCTCAATGAATGTGATTGACTGATTGATGTGAGTAACTCATACTAAGTACCCAGGAGAGTACGATACAAGAGTTGTTAGACACAATTCACACTCTCACGGAGCTTACAATCAATCAATAGTATTTATTGAGCAGTCACCATGTGTAAAGCACTGTACTAAGTGATCGGGTTGTTTGACACGACCCCCTCCTTCAAGGATCTTACAACCAATCGCTGGCATTTATTATATGTTTACTGTGTGCAAAACACTGTAACAAGCACATGGGAAACCCCTGACGTGACAGTTTAAATGGAAAAATAATAAATGGAAAGAATTTACTGTACCTGTCTTGGGACCTGCCCAAAATTACTGACAAACCCCAGGATGGTGTTTTTAATTATTGGGTCAGTGATATTGTTCAGATTGACTCTGTTGCCATAGAAGTACGGGTGAAAGGTATTGATGGCTTCTACTGCTGCTGGACCATGCTGTTTATAGCCAAAAATCAGATCTATCCAATGATGGAGGTGGGCGCTAACATATTCGCTCTCCAGGGCCTGCAATAAAACAAAATTCAGAGTGAGGCAACTCGGTAAACGTAGCATCATATTTGGCGATAAAAGCAAGCATCCACTTTTAAATGAAGTAACAGAAATCCTCTCAAATTGGAAACCTAATCTCCTTTTCCCATTACAATCAACCCAGCACACTACGTTCAGTAATTCTGACCTCCATCAAAAACTTATGTTTGGATGGCTTCGATCTGCAGCGGTCTTGGTCTGCCTTAACAATCACCATGTAAACCCCAGTCAGTGACCATCACCTTCCCTTTCAGTACAAAAATGGACATGAAATGCATAGGAAACACTGTTGCCTAGTGGAAAGAACACAAGCCTGGTAATCTGGAGACTCCAGTTCCAATTCTGGTCCACTGCTTACCTGCTCTGTGATCCTGGATAAGTCACTTCACTTCTCTGTGCCTCAGTTCCCTCATCTGTAATGATTTCATACTTGTTCTCCCTCCTTCTTAGACTAGGATCCCGACGTGGGCTATGGTCTTTACTTGATAATAACAGTAATAATAATGGCATTTAAGTGCTTACTATGTGCCAAGCACTGTTCTAAGCGCTGGGGTAGATACAAGGAAATTAGTTTGTACCTCATGGGGCTCACAGTCTTAATCCTCATTTTACCGATGAGGTAAGTGAGGCGCAGAAAAATTAAGTGACTTGTCCGAAGTCACGCAGCAGACAAGTTGCAGAGCCGGGATTAGAACCCACGACCTCTGACTCCCAAACCTGTGCTCTTTCCGTTAAGCCACGCAATGATTGCATTATATCACCATTATTATTATTATATGCGCCCCAGTGTTTGGCACATGGCAAGTGCTTAAAATATTGCTATTATCATTATTATTATCATTTTATTCTGAGTGATATTATAATAAAGTATTAAACACTTTTTTCTCTACTTTACCAAGCTCCCTGCCTTAGTGAAACCTTATATTTCTTATAAGCTTTTACTATCTATAGATTTAATCTTTTCTAGTGCTAATTTATAAGGTCCAGATTTAAGAATTGTTTTCACCCTGAAATAGACACAGCTTTTAATGTTCCGATCCAGGGAACAATTTTGAGGAAGGAATTAGATCCAAATGCTTCCAATGAACAGATTTGCTTATCCCAAGCAAGGTCGCTCTCACCGGTTCTTCTTGACCTAGTTCTCTCACTACAAGCTAGGCGGAGGAGAAAGAATTGAGCATCCTAATAAATCAGGGTAATAAAGGCAATTTACTTTTATGCTCGGTGATCTCGTGGAGTCCAAGGACCTGAAGAATTTTGCAGAAATGGTAGGTGTTGGTAATTCTGTGTGTCAAGGTGGGCCAGTATTAAAATCACCATTTGCCTGAATGGCAAATGAAAACGAGAAGCAGCATGGCTTACTGGATAGAGCATAGGCCTGGGAGTCAGAAGGACCTGGGGACTAATCCCGATTCTGTCACTTGTCTACTGTATGATCTTGGACAAGTCACTTCAATTGTCTGGGACTCAGGTATATCATCTGTAAAATGGGTGTTAATATTGTGAGCCCCATGTATCACATGGGCTGTGTCCAACGTGATTAGCTTGTATCTACCCCAGTGCTTAGTACAATCCCTGGCACATAGCACTGAATAATCACCATTTAAAAACAAAAACAAAACCAAGGTCTTCTGATTCCCAGTGCCAGGCTGTTTTTCACTCACCACGCTGCCTCATTTCTGGAGCTGTTGCTATCTCACAAGGCTTATTTAGTGGACCCAAGACAGTTAGTCTGAGTCAGAGTGTTGAGAGATCAATCTATCAATCTCAGGTATTTATTGAACCCTGACTGTGTTCATAGCTCTGTATTAAATTCATTCAATCGTATTTACTGAGCGCTTCCTGTGTGCAGAGCAGAGCTTGGAAAGTACAATTCGGCAACAGAGAGAGACAATCCCTGCCCAACAAAGGGCTCACAGGCTTGAAGAGTACAATGGAGTAAGTAGGTGTAATTGTAGAAATGTAACAGTATTGACTAATCACTTAGTGTTCATAGGGGACTGTATTCAACACAGAGAGAGAATACGCAGGTAGGACTTAGACATGGTCCTTGTCCTTTGGTTGGGGAGATCACAACCTAAGAGTACAATTGAGGAGAAGGGAATGGAGATGGCCACTTGGGGAATGATAAAATATTAAAGCACACACACAATACCCAAGCTAAAAACGAGATCATTTGACCACTGTGGACAGAGGAGCGTTTTCAGATTACTCAGGGCTCACTCCGAGTCCAAGGCACATTCACAGCCAGTATGTCTGTTATAATGCATTAATGTACTCTTCCAAGAGTTTAGTACAATGTTCTGCATACAGTCAACATTAGGTAAATACAAATGACTGCCTGAGAGTCTTACCAAGATTTTGTGGAGATCTCATGGCATTTGTGCTCATGGGAGCCGCTTTTAAACAGACATGATTTTTGCCTTCAAGGAGCTTACACTCTGGCTGGGGATATCCAGCTGAGGTACAAGGTTATGCAAACCTGCTAAGGTCTCATGCTAGAGGAAGCAGCGTGGCTCAGTGGAAAAGAGCCTTGGCTTCGGAGTCATGGGTCATGGGTTCGACTCCCGGCTCTGCCACTTGTCAGCTGTGTGACTGTGGGCGAGTCACTTAACTTCTCTGTGCCTCAGTTACCTCATCTGTAAAATGGGGATTAACCGTGAGCCTCACGTGGGACGACCTGATTACCCTGTATCTCCCCCAGTGCTTAGAACAGTGCTCTGCACATAGTAAGCGCTTAACAAATACCAACATTATTATTAGAGGCCATGCTAGGTTTCCATCCCTTCCCCTTTCTCTTGGAGACCATGAGAGCAAATTGGGGTAGAAGGGAGGAGAGGACCATAGAGTTTAATCCTCTGCATTCAGGACTTCCATACAACCAGTTTCAGAGTTCTGTTGGATTTATGCTGCGTATTTGATTGAATTAGTTCCAACTCAGAAGTGCGTATATTGAATCAATCAACAGATTCTATTCATTGAGCACTTATTGTGCAAAGCACTGTACTAAGTGTTTGGGAGAGTACTATATGACAGAGCTGGGAGATAGGTTCTCTGCCCACAACAAGCTTACAGTCTAGAGGGGAAAGATAGTTTCATTAGAGAGCTAATTTGACTGGTGCTCAGAGACGAGAACAGTTTAACCAGGATAGTCCCAATTCTAAAACATTGGTGTATTTTTCTAAAATTTTCCTGCTCATTGTGAAATAAAACAGAACACAGATGCCATCTAGATCATAAGCAGTAAGTACTTCAATTGGCTGGTCCACAGTATCTTACTTAGAGCCTCAAGTCCAATACAATAAAAGACAGTTTTGCAGGTGGGAATTACTTTCCAAAAATTTCAAGCCAAACTAAAGCACATAGACAAGAGGGCTGAATGCTTATTGCCTCTTCTAGATCACAAAAGCTCAAGAGATAATGATTTAATGCAGGCTCTATGATAATAATAATGATAACAGTATTTTTAAACTATATTTAAATAATAATGATTGTATTTGTTAAGCGCTTACTATGCACCAAGCATTCTTCTAAGTGCTGGGGTAGATACAGGATAATCAGGTTGTCCCACGTGGTATTTTTAATCCTCATTTTACAGATGAGGTAACTGAGGCACAGAGAAGTTAAGTGATTTGCCCAAGGTACAAAGCAGATGTGGTGGAGGTGGGATTCGAATCCGCATCCTCTGACTCCCAAACCCGTGCTCTTTCCACTGAGCCACACTGCTTCTCTTGTTAAGCACTGTGTACTAGGCACTCTACTAAGCACTTGGGTAGATTCAAGCTAATCCAGTTGGACTCAGTCCATGTCCCACGGTGGGGCTCACAGTCTTAATCCTCATTATATAGATGCAGTAACTGAGGCACAGAGAAGTTGAGTGACTTGCCCAAGATCACAAAACAGACAGATGGCGGCACTGGCATTGGAACCCAGGTCCTCTGAAGCCCTGGCCCATGCTCATTCCTCTAGGACAAACTATTTGTTTAACGATGATGATAGCATTTGTCAAGTGCTTACTATGTGCCAAGCACTGTTCCAAGCACTGGGGTAGATAAAAGGTTATCAGGTTTGTATATATTATTTATCACCCTATTTATTTTGTTAATGAGGTGTACATCCCCTTGATTCTATTTATCGTGATAATGTTGTCTTGTTTTTGTTTCGTTCTGTTTTGCTCCGCCATCTGTCTCCCCCGATTAGACCGTGAGCCCGTCACTGGGCAGGAATTGACTCTATCTGTTCCCAAATTGTACATTCCAAGCACTTAGTACAGTGCTCTGCACATAGCAAGTGCTCAATAAATACTACTGAATGAATGAATGAGTGAATCAGGTTGTCCCAGTTGGGGCTCACAGTCTTCATCCCCATTTTACAGAGGAGGTAACAGAGGCACAGAGAAGGGAAGTGACTTGCCCAAAGTCACACGGTGGCAGGGGCGGGATTAGAACCCACGACCTCTGACTCCCAAGCCCTTGCTCTTTCCACTAAGCCATGCTGCTGGACCAAGCTCTAAGACAGATATACTATAAGCAGATCAGACAAAGTTGCTGTCTCACAGGGAGCTCACAGTCTAAGGGGAAGGAAGAACAAGTATTTTTATCTCTGGTAAGTGAGAAAACTGAGTTCTGGAGAAGTTAAATGACTTCCTCAAGGTCACATAGATGACCAGCGGCAGGGCTGAAATAGAACACAGGTCCTCTGACTCCCATGCTGGTTCTCTTTCCCTCAGGCCGTGATCCTTCTGGAAAAGACCTCCCTTAAATAAGCACAAGATGAGAAAGAAAAGGGAAGCAACAAGTCTATTAATAGTAAGCAGGGTGACTTCACTTCTTTCTAGTTGTGGGAGGATGATCTTGAAAGCAGTGTGGCTCAGTGGAAAAAGTATGGGCTTGGGAGACAGAGGACGTGGGTTCTAATCCCAGCTCCTCCACTTGTCTGCTGTGTGACCTTGCACAAGCCACGTCACTTCTCTGCACCTCAGTTACCTCATCTGTAAAAGACTGTGAGCCCCGTGTGGGACAGCCTGATTACCTTGTATCTATCTCAGTGCTTAGAACAGTGCTTGGGGCATTTTTTTAACAAATGCCATAACTACGATTATGAAAGTTTACTTTCCCAGAGTTATTTTATGACCAGGGCTTTCCATCTCCTCAGGCAGAACACGAGTCCAAACCCCTTTGATGCTACTTATTCTAGCTCTCAAATTGGTGTCTCCTTTGCTGAATCGAAACAACGTCAAAGGGACATCTAAGCCTGGGTGTTTGGTGACAGGCATTATGTCCTTTGAAGAGACACCAGATCGCTATTCCAAGTCTGAAGTTTCAGGCCAGCCCAAGGTTCAGAAGCGAGGCTTAGATGAGGAAAGAATAACAGAGTCAGTTTCCATCGCCGATACCTCAGAGCACAGGCCCCAGCCTCCCATCCCTGCCTCCGCCGGAGAAGTGATCGAGGGGATCCAGCCATTTGAATTTCTCCCGAGAAAGGCGATATCTGGAGAAAAGCCCCGCTCATGACTGGGATTCAAAGGTATGGCTTCCAGTGCTGAGCTGCTTCTCAGGGGCATGGGGGAGCAGAGGGGACCAACACTGACCTGTCTGTGCAAGCTGATGAACTTCTGAGCATCTCCTTCTGCCCACGGAGGAAGGAGAACATCGCTCAGGATTGTTCCATCCTGCATCCGGCCTGCAAAGGGAGTGCACAGACAGATGTAAACCCGGAAAAATTGTCAATCATCAGCAATTTATTGAGCAGCACTTACTTCGGGCAGAAAATTGTACTTAGCGCTTGGGAGAATACAACAGAGTCGCTAGACCTGTTCCATGTCCATAACAGGTCTACAGTCTAGAGGGGCGATTGGGTAGTAATATAAATATTTTGTAATATCTAATTTACAAATATGTACATAAGTGTTTTGGGGTTGAGGGTGGGGCAAACATCCAGGGACAAAGGTCACAGATCCAAGTGCATCGATGACACAGAAAAGAGGGCTTAATCGGGGAAGATCTCTTGGAGAAGAGGAAGTGACCGTATATAATGATAACAATTGAGACATTTGATCAGCGCTGATTATGTGCTAGGCATTAGGGTGGATAGAAGATAATTAGGTCAGACACAGTCCCTGTCCCACGTAGGACTCCCAGCCTGAGGGGGAAGAAAGATTCTTAATCCCCAGAGGAAACTGAGGCACAGATAAGTTGTGACTTGCCCAAGGTCACCGAGGAGGCAAGTGGCAGAGCTGAGATTTGTGGTGAGCCCACAACAAGCTGCCTTGTTAGTGGCTGTTTGTGATGCCCAAAACAACAAAAAAGAGACTGGCAAAGGCACTGATGGGCTCTACCTGAGACAGGTGATTGCGGACCTGTGGGGGAGGAGCATGGAGGGAAGTGTGGCTTTCTCTCCCTGTTCTACCCAGTAACGGGCCTGGACCAAACAAAGACTGCCACGCGGAGCCACCGCTGCCATGCCTAAGGCAGATAAGAGTGATGATGGCATTTGTTAAGCACTTACTATGTGCAAAGCACTGTTCTAAGCACTGGAGAGGGTACAAGATGACCAGGTTGTTCCACGTGAGGCTCACAGTCTTAATCCCCATTTTACAGATGAGGTAACTGAAGCACAGAGAAGTTGAGTGACTTGCCCACAGTCACACAGCTGCCAAGTGGCAGAGCCGGGATTCGAACCCATGACCTCTGACTCCCCAGTCCGTGCTCTTTCCACTAAGCCAAGCTGCTTCTCTGCACAAGGCACACAGAGGCAGGAGAAGCAGCAGAAGAGTAGCACTTGGAAGCAGAAAGAAGCAGCGTTGGCGGGACGGGCTCCTTTGACCAGCAGACTGGTATTGGACCCTTGGTGGCGTGGAGTGAGTGTACGTATCACTCCCTTGCACACTGGGAAAATCAAGTAAAACACTTTCCACAGCGACCTCGGTGATCAGAGCTGTGATTTTGACTTCTACTATGTGTCATCGAGGCTACCCAGGTCCAGGAAGGTCCTGACTGGTACAAAATGAGGCTCGAGATAGATTAACCCCTGGGTCTTCTAATTTCCAGTCCTGGGCTTTTTCCACTTGCCATGCTGAAGGAAGGCGTGTGTCTGGTTAAAATGAAAATAAACCGAACTAAACTCAGGATGTTTGGTTAGGCCAGGCAATTTGAGAGGATATTTTTGCCCTGGAGCTTGGATTGAAAGTTGTCCTGATCACCAGGACCACACATAATCACCAGTGAAGGGGGATTCTTTATTTTTATTGCCAGTGACTCTACTGTGATTGAGCTTTAGTTGAAGCCCAGCTACTCTGGGGACAGAGTAATTCTCACTTTTAGTTTCTTAGCCCCCTAGAATAACTATCTCCATTAAACACACGCAAACTCAACAATTTTCCTTTTTTTCAAATAGGCTTTCTGCACCAAGTAGGCTCGTTGCAGGCAGGAAATGTGTTTACCAACTCTGTTGCATTGTACTCTCCCACGTGCTCAGTACAGTGCTCTGCACACAGTAAACACTCAGTGAATGCCAGCAGCAACCGCATGGCGAGAAGTAGCATAGCATAGTGGATAGAGCATAGGCCTGGGAGTCAGAATTTCATGGGTTCTAATCCTGCTGTCTCTGCTACCTGTCTGCTGAATGACCTTGGGCAAATCACTTCACTTCTCTGGGCCTCAGTTACCTCATCTGTAAAATGGGGATCGAGACTGTGAGCCCCTGGTTAGACTGTATCTACCCCAGCTTGATTGTAACCACCCCAGCGCTTAGTACAGTGCCTGGCGCATAGTAAGCACTTAACAAACACCATATCATTATCATTATTATTTTTGTTAATACTATTGATTGATTACATCAGATCTGCGTTTCACCTAAATGAAGAAGACACTCAAATTTACAAGTGCCTTCAGGAAGAATGGACACCCATGGAAATTACCTGCCCTGACATTCCCTGCTGCTCCTGTTTCTCTACCAAACTTTGTCAGCCTATAACGGGACTCGGTTATATTACTATTATATTATATTACTGTCAGGTCATGTGACCTGGGCCCTAATCTGGGCCGATCTACAGAGTCCTTGACTTATTAACCATCTAATGTAACCGATGTACGACCCTGGGCTGTGGTCCTTCTCAGCTTTCCAGAGTACTGTTTAGTTTAGGATTGAAACATCACCTGGAAACGATTTGTATCCTGAGAGTAATCAACACCAGGGCTAAATCCTGCTTGGGTCTGGATCACCGAGCTATAAATCAAGGATGATCTCTGAGGATCTCGGCTCTGGGACCTGTTTTTCGGCGAGGAGGGAAATGGCGGGGAGAGGGTGAAGGTGGAGGGGAGATTAGATTTGGTTTAATGTCGATGCAGGGTGGGCATTTGGCATTTCAGTCAGATATTGGTTTGGAGTTGATTCCAGTTTTGGGGGGTAACCTCATTTTCACTGATGAACCCGTGGAGGCATGGGAGTGTATAGGGAGTTTGAGTGGTTTAGGGTGACCCAGAAGGATCTGGGCAAGTCATGGCCCATTTTAGTCGGGTGTTCCAGGTCTAGAGCTGGGATGATTCTAGGATGAAGCCAGGTGAAGCTCCAGAGGGCTCTAGGTCAGTCCAGACCCTCCTACTCCATTCTAGAGCTTACAAGAAAATTGGACTGGGAACAAAACCTGCCCAGTCCTTAAGGGATCTCCAAAATGGAGGCCAGTCTGAGCTGCCCCACCCACTCTGAGGTTACCTTTCATTCATTTGTTCATTCAGTCATATTTTTTGACTACTTACTGTGTGCCATGCACTGTATTAAGCCCTTGGGAGAGAACGATTCTACAATAAATTGCTGTGGGGCTGGGAGGGAGGATGGCAGCAGGTTAGCTCTTCCGAGACTGCCTTAGAGGATGGTGTTGCCAGAGCCCCCTGGGAGCCTTTAAGCTGCCTCAGAATCTAGGAATTATCCAAGAATGGTGAACTTGGGTTCTCTCCCCAGGTTCTGGACATTCAACACACTTTGGCTATTGGAGAGTGGTTCCTAACAATATTTCCTTTACCGTGAAGTTTTATTGCTATTTGCTAAGTGGAAAAGCTTACCCAACCAGGTAGGCAGTAGAAAGAAGCTTAACCTGGGGCAGTAGAAATGTCCAGCAAACAAGGCAAAAATATTGAATAAATATTGTTTCCTTTCCCTTTTCCAACCAAGTGTGTACCATTGCACCAGATTCTTCTATTGAGATTTATATCTACATATTTATGTATCTGTGTATATTAAATATATTTCAAAGTGTAGACTGTGGGAATAGGCATTTCATAACTGCAATAGTTAGAGTGGTCTTTCCTATCCATGGCTTTTTCAGTTCACAGGATCCCAAAGCATTTGTGACCATAGATAATAATAATAATGTTGGTATTTGTTAAGCGCTTACTATGTGCCGACCACTGTTCTAAGCGCTGGGGTAGACATAGGGGAATCAGGTTGTCCCACGTGGGGCTCACAGTCTTAATCCCCATTTTACAGATGAGGGAACTGAGGCACAGAGAAGTTAAGTGACTTGCCCACAGTCACACAGCTGACAAGTGGCAGAGCTGGGATTCGAACTCATGAACCCTGACTCCAAAGCCCGCGCTCTTTCCACTGAGCCACGCTGCTTCTCCAAGACCATAGACAAGTGACATGCACAAGCTGACTTGTGGGCTGTTGAATGGAAAAGGCTGATGGTCGGTTGATCTTTAACAGCTACCCAGGGATATAATAGTCTCTATCTGAAGTTACTAATATCGTGAGAAAGGTCGCAGAAGAATTCAGGGGGAGAATCAAGATTTTCCAGTTGCCTTACTTGTCAAGTGTTTTAAACGTCAATGTTCAAAATTATGTGTTTGGACTTTTGTCATCATCAATTAATCTATCAATGTTACATATTAGGTGCTTACTATATGCAGTGCATTGTACTAAGCAATACAACATAATTAGCAGATAGGTTCCCAGCCCGTAATGAACTTACAGTCTAGAAGGGGAGACAGACATCTATATAAAAAATGCATGATATGAAGTGTAAAGATGTGTACCTAATTGCTCTTTGATAGGGGATGGGGTAAATATCAAATTAGCCACGGAGAAGCAGCGTGGCTCAGTGGAAAGAGCACGGGCTTTGGAGTCAGAGGTCATGGGTTCGAATCCCAGCTCGGCCACTTGTCAGCTGTGTGACTGTGGGCAAGTCACTTAACTTCTCTGCGCCTCAGTGACCTCATCTGTAAAATGGGGATTAAGACCGTGAGCCCCACGTGGGACAACCTGATTCCCCTGTGTCTACCCCAGCGCTTAGAACAGTGCTCTGCACAGAGTAAGCGCTTAACAAATACCAACATTATTATTATTAAATAACATATTCAAGTGCATAAACAACATATAAGCAGCATTATGGGCCAATTCAGGTCAGTACCTAGGCCAATTAACTGATAGACCACAACTCTCTCACTTCTTCAAAGCCCTTAGAAATCACATTTCCTCCAGGGTCCTACCCCCATTATATTTATATCCTCCCATAATAATAATTGCCATTATTGTTATTATTATTATTATGGCATTCGTTAAGTCCTTACTATATGTCAAGCACTCTGGTAGCTACAAGTTAATCAGGTTGGACACAGGCCCTGTCCCACAAGGGATTCATGTTTCCCCACTCCTCAAGGACCTCCAGTGGTTGCCCATCCACCTCCACACCAAACAGAAACTCCTCACTGTCAGCTTAAAAGCAGTCAATCACCTTGTCCCTCCTTTCTCACCTAGATATTCTCCTGCTACATCCCAGCCTGCACACTTCACTCAAATACTAACCTACTCACTGCACCTCAATCTCATCTAACTGCCACTGACCTCTTGCCCACATCTTGCCCCTGGCCTGCAACGCCCTCCCTCCTCATAACTGAAAGACAATTACTTGCCCCCACTTCAAAGCCTTATTGAAGGCATATCTTCTGTAAGAGGTTTTCCATGACCAAGTCCGCCTTTCCTTTTCTCTCACTCCCTTCTACATTGCCCTGACTTGCTCCCTTTATTCTTCCCTGCTCCCAGTCTCACAGCACTTATGTACATATCTGTGATTTTACTTATTTATATTAATAGTAATGATGTTGGGATTTGTTAAGCGCTTACTATGTCCCGAGCACTGTTCTAAGCGCTGGGGTAGACACAGGGGAATCAGGTTGTTCCACGTGGGGCTCACAGTCTTAATCCCCATTTTACAGATGAGGTAACTGAGGCACAGAGAAGTTAAGTGATTTGCCCAGAGTCACACGGCTGACAAGCGGCAGAGCGGGGATTCGAACTCATGACCTCTGACTCCAAAACCCGGGCTCTTTCCACTGAGCCACGCTGCTTCTCCTAATGTCACCCCTTCTAGACTGTAAGATAGTTGTGGGCAGGGAAGGTGTCTGTTATATTGTACTCTCCAAAGCGCTTAGTACAGTGTTCTGCACACTGTCTTGTCTTATGCTGTCGAGTTGTTTCTGACCCATAGTGACTCCAGGACACATCTTTCCCAGAACAACCCACTCTCCACCCGCAATTGTTCTGGTAGTGTATACATGGAATTTTATTGGTAAAAATACAGAAGTGGTTCACCATTGCCTTAATATGACATATTCAGAATGTGGTTTGGGTCCAATAGTGAAAAACTTCACCTTCATATTCTCATCAACATTGTGGGCAAGGAATGTGTCTATTGTGTCATATTTTTCTCTCTCAAGTGCTTAGTACAGTGCTTTGCAAACAGTAAGCCCTCAATAAATCCAAAGGAATGAATGAATAAATCCACACAATAAGCTCTAAATAAATATGACCGACTGACTGATTCACCATCTTAGTAGAAGGGATTTAATCTCCATTTCACAGATGAGGAAACTGAGACACATAGAAGTTAAGCGACTTGTTCCAGGTCACACAACTGACAAGTGACAGAGCTGGGATTAGAATCCAAGTCTCCTGAACTCCCAGGACTCTGATCTTTCCAGTAACCCAGGCTGCTTCTTACCCTATGCCCTGCTTACTGGCCAAGATGGCGGACTCCTTTGCACCGCATAAGGAGCAGTGGGCTCTGAGCACAGCCACCAATGCTGGGCTGCAGAATTGGATTCTGCATCTGACCCTGTGACCGACGGCAGGACTCTCTGGTGGAGGGAGAGAAGGGGTTGACTGTGCCGGCTTGGGATGGTTCTCGGCGGAATATATTAATGGTTAAATTGAAATAGCCAAGATCTGCAGGCAACATTTGCATAGTTTAAGGCCTTGGAGATACTCCTGCCTGGCAGAGAATGAGAATAAAGACACCCGATCTGGAGTGAGTGAGCTGCTGGCTTGAGTCTTTTCTCACTGGGAGTGGTAGCGCTATCTATAATTTATTTTAGGGATTGATTGATTGATTGGTTGTGACTCCCACACTTTGTGGAAAGCACCTTGAGGGCCCTGGGACTTGTCTCCCCATTTTATTGTACTCTCTGAAGCTCTTAATACATCGCTCTGCCTACAATAGGCATTCAGTGAAGACTGTTGTTTTATTAATGATAGCTACTGCAGCTGCCGAAGGCGTTTCTACTTTCCCCGCTACTCTGGGTAACTGGGGCAGGTCCCCCCATTTTAGCTTCTGGAGCTTGCAGAGTTGAGGGGTATTGACAGAGTCAAAGGTCCATGCCTGAGGAGAAGAAGGTCTCCAAGGTTCCTTGGCAGTTTCCTCTCCCTTTCCCCCACCTCCGCAGCTGTAATTTTATTTATATTGATGTCCGTTTACTAGTAATGATGTCTCTCTCCCCCTCTAGACTGGGAGCTCGTTGTGGGCAGGGATTGTCCCTCTTTATTACTGTATTGTACTTTCCCAAGCACTTATTAGAGTGTTCTGCACACAGTAAGTACTGAATAAATGAGATTGAATGAATGAATAAATCTGTGGTGATTAAACAACTCTTAGAACCCATATCCAGTAACCAAAAGATACACAGCTGAAACAGCTGGACAAGAGCTAAATAAGGGCTAATTACCCCAAAGTGGCATCCAAAATGTTTTCAGACTACG
The DNA here is from genome assembly GCF_004115215.2 of Ornithorhynchus anatinus. Lineage (NCBI taxonomy): Eukaryota > Metazoa > Chordata > Mammalia > Monotremata > Ornithorhynchidae > Ornithorhynchus > Ornithorhynchus anatinus. The sequence goes on along the minus strand of NC_041730.1, from coordinate 128,882,539 downwards.
GGAGACCATTGTGGACAGGGATTATCTCTATTTGTTGCTGAATTGTACTTTCCATGTGCTTAGTACAGTGCGATGCACACAGTGAGCGCTCAGTAAATACGACTGAATGAAATAACTGAATTCTAGCTTCAAGATATCTTCCTAGACATAGAGAAGAGAGAAGCAGCGGGGTTTAATGGAAAGAGCCCGGCCTTGGGAGTAAGAGACAGTGGGTTTGAATTTGGCTCGGCCACTTGTCAGCTGTGTGACTTTGGGCAAGTCACCCAACTTCTCGGTGCCTCAGTGACCTCATCTGTAAAATGGGGACTAAGACTATGAGCCCAACGTGGGACAGCCTGATTACCTTATGTCTACTCCAGTGCTTAGAAGAGTGCTTGGTACATAGTAAGCGCTTAACAATATTATTATTATGAGAGGCAGCGTGGTGCAGTGGATAGAGCCCGGGCTTTGGAGTCAGGGCTCATGAGTTCGAATCCCGGCTCTGCCACTTGTCAGCTGTGTGACTGTGGGCAAGTCACTTCACTTCTCTGTGCCTCTGTTCCCTCATCTGTAAAATGGGGATTAAGAATGTGAGGCCCACGTGGGACAACCTGATTCCCCTTTGTCTAGTCCAGCGCTTAGAACAGTGCTCTGCACATAGTAAGCGCTTAACAAATACCAACATTATTATTATTATTCCTATATTTGCGCTGCCACCTGGTGACTAACTGGAGTAAATCGTACTTCTTAAAACACATCATTTGTTCATCCTGAGCCGAATTCATTCATTCCGTCGTATTTAGTGAGCGCTTACTGTGTGCAGAGCACTGTACTAAGCGCTTGGAAAGTACAATTCGGCAACAGATAGAGACAATCCCTGCGCAACAACGGGGTCACATAAAGGGATCATTTTGAAAGCTCCCTGGATGAATTCTCAAAGCTCCAGCTGGTTCTTGTCTACTTACCAAATTCAACTTCATTGCAGTTGGTTAAGAATTCTGGCAAATAAAAGAATTCCGGGGTCAGTTCCCTCACGTCGCTCATGTTTTCTCTTGATGCCGACTCCCAAGCGTTCTGCACACTGTGAAACATCCTGTCAGCCACGTCGAAACTCCCCCCCTGTAAATGCGGATGGACACAACAGACGACGCTTATTTGGCATCAGGAGATGGGGGGTGATGACTCTTTTTAATAAAATAACTATGACGATTGTTAAGTGCTGACTCTGTGCTAGATACAAGGTTGGACATACTTTCTGTCCCATACGGGGCTCACAATTGATCTTACTCCTACTGGGGCCCAAAGATTATGTGACTCACTCAACTTCACACAATGTGGCGGAGGGGCTCAAACCCCGATTTCCCTGTGTTCTTTTTACTAGGCAACACTGCCTCTTATCAAAGAGGTCCTCACATCCATAATTCAGTCGATCGATCGTATTCAGTGAACACTTCCTGTATGGAGAACACTGTAATAAGTGCTTGGGAAAGTAGAAGATAACATCAAGACTCCTTGTAAAAGATAAACAATACAATACGGAGTATAGTACAGCCAGCTGTCCGGTTTAACACTAAGTAATCAATTTTTCATCTGATCTGAGCCCCAGTCAGTATGGACTTGGCACCAGAGGTCTTTATGTTGGGTATTTACTTATCTTTAAATTATATATTATAAATTATTTATTCATATTAATGTCTGTCTCCCCCTCCAGGCTCTAAGCGCCTTATTGGCAGGGAAGTTATCTGCTAATTCTATTGTATTGTACTCTCCCAAGCACTATGTACAGTGTTCTGCACACAGTGAGTGCTCAATAAACGCTGCTGTTTGATTTTTAAGTGCCTGCCAGGTTCTGGGGTTCAGAGATCGTGTCCCTGGTCACAGAGAAATAGAGGGAGATACAATAACAATAATAATAATAATAATTATGCTCTTATCATGTGCTGACCATTGTTCTAAATGCTGGGGTAGAAACAAGGTAATGAGGTTGTCCCCGGGGGGCTCACAGTTTGAATCCCCACTTTACAGATGAGGTAACTGAGGGACAGCGAGGTTCAACGGTTTGCCCAAGGTCACCCAGCAGACAAGTGGCAGAGCTAGGATTAGAACCCATGTCCTCTGAATCCCAAGCCCGTGCCCTTTCCACTAAGCTAAGCCTTCAGAGCAAGTTGAGGGGATCAGGCCCATCCTTCTTGTCTCCCATGTGCACTGTCTGTGACAGCAGCTTCAGATCTGGGGAGCAGCATGGCTTGGTGGAAAGAGAGCGGGCCTGTAGGTCAGAGGTAATGGGTTCCTATCCCGGCTTTGGCAGATGTTTGCTGTATTAACTTGGGCAAGTCAGTTCACGTCTCTGGGTCTCAGTTACCTCATCTGTAAAATGGGGATTTTACATTTTTTCCTTCAAGTCCCATGTGGTACAGGGACTGTGTTCAATCTGATGAGCTGGTACCTACCCAAGCACTTAGAATGTGCTTGACACATAGTAAGAGCTTAACAAGTACTACAATTGTCATTATTATTATTATTATTAGATGCTTAACTCCCTTCTTGAACCCCGGTGCCCCCCATTTCTTGCCCTTAAGACCTGGCCGCATACTTGGTCAATAAAAGATATCTCCGTTTGGATATCCTCCTGCCACCTCACACTTAATAGGGCTAAAACTGAACTTATCTCCCCATCCAAACCCTGTCCTCCCGCTTACTTTCCCATCACTGTTGACAGCACCGCCATCCTTCCTGTCTCACTCGTTTCTCTTCTCTCTCTCTCATGCAACCCATATATCTAAGCCATCACAAAATCTTGTCAGTTTTACCTTCACAACATCACTAAAATCCTCCCCTTCCTCTCCATCCAAACTACTACCAGGTTCACGCGAGCACTTTTCCTATCCCGCCTTGATTACCGTATCAGCTTCCTTGCTCTCATCCCTGCCTCCTGTCTCTCCCCACTCCAGTCCATATCCATTCCGCTCTCTGAGTCATTTTCCTTCAAAAATGTTCAGATCATGATTCCCCACTTCTCAAGAAACTCCAGTGGTTGCCCATCTACCTACACCTCAAACAAAAACTCCTCAGCATTGGCTCTAAAGCAGTCCAACCTACCTCACCTTGCTATTCTCCTACTACAACCCTGCGCACACACTTCATTTCTCTGACGCTAACCTTTTCACTGGACCTCTTGTGAAGCAGCATGGCTCAGTGGAAAGAGCTTGGGCTTGGGAGTCAGAGGTCATGGGTTCTAATCCTGGCTCTGCCGCTTGTCAGCTGTATGACTTCGGGCAAGTCACTTAACTTCTCTGTGCTTCAGTTCCCTCATCTGTAAAATGGGGATGAAGACCGTGAGCCCCACGTGGGACAACCTGATCACCTTGTATCCCCCCAGCGCTTGGAGCTTTGCTTTGCATATAGTGAATGCTTAACAAATACCATTATTATTATTACCCCCATCTCTTCTATCTCGCCACAGACCGACCTCTCACCCACATCCTACCTCTGGCCTGGAATGCCCTCCCTCCTCGTATCAGACAGATAATTGCTCTCAGCTTCTTCAAAGCCTTATTGAAGGCACATCTCTTCCAAGAAGCTTTGTCTGACTAAGACCCTCTCTTCTTCTCCCACTCCCTTCTGCGTTGCACTGACCTGTTCCCTTCATTCATCCTCCCTTCCACACCACAGATGTATATATCTGTCATTCCTTCCCTTCCCTTCCCTTCCCTTCCCTTCCCTTCCCTTCCCTTCCCTTCCCTTCTTTCTTCCCTTCTTTCTTCCCTTCTTTCTTCCCTTCTTTCTTCCCTTCTTTCTTCCCTTCTTTCTTCCTTCCTTTCTTTCTTTCTTTCTTTCTTTCTTTCTTTCTTTCTTTCTTTCTTTCTTTCTTTCTTTCTTTCTTTCTTCTTTCTTTTTCTTTCTTTCTTTTCTTTCTTTCTTTCTTTTCTTTCTTTCTTTCTTTCTTTCTTTCTTTCTTTCTATTAACATCTGTCTCCCCCTCTAGACCATGAGCTCATTGTAGGCAAGAAATGTGTCTGTTGTTGCATTGTACTCTCCCAAGCAGTTAGTACAGTACTTTGCACACAGTAAGTTCTCAATGAATACTTTTGAATGAATGAATGAAAATTGAAAATTGAAATTGAAAATGAATTAAGCCTGGCCTCATTAAAATCTCCCTTGCTCTCCTACATTCCTTTCCCTCTCGAGCCTCTTGTTTTTCTCCCATCTTCCCAGCATTATCTCAAGAGATCTCTTGTTTTCTCTCAAATTCTACCTCTTCCACTGGAGTTTCTGACCCTAATCCCTTTTCACCTCATCAAAACACTTGCATCCTCCCCTTCTTCCTTCTCTGATTGCCATCTTCAACAGTTCATTTTCCAATGGCTCCTTCCCCACTGCTTTCAAGCATGCCTAGGTATTCCCTATCCTAAAAAGAAACCCTCCCTTTTTTAATAGTGTTTTTAATAGTATTTGTTAAGCGCTTACTAGGTGGAAAAAAATAGTGTTCTAAACACTATTTGTTAAGCACTTACTGAGTTTCAGGCACTGCAGTAAGCACTGAGACAGATACAAGATAATTACGTTGGACATAGTCCCTGTCCCACATAGGGCTCACAATCTTAATCCCCATTTTACAGATAGAGTAGCTGAGGTCCAGATAAGTTTAGTGACTTGCCCAGGGTCACACAGCAGACAAGTGGTGGAGCCAGAATTAGAACCCTTCAAACCATTACTCCTTCCAATTATCAGCCCCATCTCCCTCCTGCTATTCTTCCCCAAACTTCTTGAGTGAGTTGTCTCCACTGACTGCCCCACTTCATTCATTCATTCATTCAATAGTATTTATTGAGCGCTTACTATGTGCAGAGCACTGTACTAAGTGCTTGGAATGTACAAATCGGTAACAGATAGTGTCAGTCCCTGCCCTTTGATGGGCTTACAGTCTAATCGGGGGAGACGGACAGCCAAGAACAATAGCAATAAGTAGAATCGAGGGGATGAACATATCATTAAAACAATAGCAAATAAATAGAATTAAGGCGATGTACATTTCATTAACAAAATAAATAGGCTTTCTCTCTTCCAACTCTCTCCTTAACCCCCTGCAATCTGGCTTCCCCCCTCAGCACTCCACAGAAATAGCCCTCTTTAAGTTCACCAATGACCTTTTTTTTTCTGGCCAAATCTGACAGCCTCTACTCCATCCTACTCCTTCTTAGCTTTATGCTGTCTTCAACACTGTGGACCTCCCCATTCTCTTAGAAACATTATACAACCTTGACTTCATCGACACAATCCTCTCCTGGTTCTTCTCCTATCTCTCTAACTGCTCCTTCTCGATCTCTTTCAGGCTGCTACCCTCTAACAATGTCAGCCCCTAAAGGCTCGGTCCTAGGTCCCTTTCTATTCTCCAACTACACCCATTCCCTTGGACAACTCATCCGTGCCTATGACTTCAACTGCCTTCTCTACATGGCTGATTCCCAGATTCAGCACTTTAGCCCTGACTTTTCCCCTTCTCTGCAGTCTCCCATTTCCTCCTGCCTTCAGGACATCTCTACCTGGATGTCCTGCCAATAATTCAACTAAAAATGTCTGAAACGGAATTCTTCATCTTCCCACCCACACCCTGTCCTCCCCTGTCTTTGTCATCACCATAGACCACACCACAATCTTCCCTATTGAACAAGCCCTTGACCTTGGCATTTTCCTGGATTCATTTCTCTCATTCAACCCACGCATTCAAGCTGTCACCAAATCCTGTTGGTTCTACCTTTATAGCAACACAAAAATTCACCTGTTTCTAAAAAAACCTTAAGTCCACGTCTCCCCACTTCTCAAGAACCTCCCATGGTTGCCCATCCACCTCCACGACAAAAATAGAAAGTCCTTATCATCTGCTTTAAAGAAGTCAATCAGCTTGCCCCCTCTTACCTTACTTCCCTGATTTCCCACTACAACCTGGGACACACACTTCCCAACACACTCACTGTAGTTAGCTCTAGTCTATCTCTCCTTGGGCCTTTTCTTCCCTCTGACCTGGAACTCCTTCCCCCTTCACATCTGACAATTCACCACCCTTCCCAGCTTCATAACCCTCCTAAAATCGCATTTCCTCTTACAGAAGGCCACATACCTACACTCTCTTCTGTGTCAATTACATATTTGGCTGTATATCTCTCATGCCCTTTGGTACTTACCCCACCCCACAATACTGATGTAAAAATTTTAATACTCTACTATTGCCCCTATCCCTAATCTATTTAAGGTCTGTCTAGCCCCAAAGACTGTTAAGTCTTTGTGAGCAGGAATTGTGTCTACCAAGTCTGTTATTTTTTCTTTTGCAAGTACTTAACACAGTGCTTCACACACAGCATGAATTCAATAAATGCCACTGATATATTGGTTGATTGTTCAAGGATCCCCACAGAGAATCCTCTAAGTTCAGGAAAGTTCAACATACTTCCTCAAAAATAGCATGTGTGTGATGTCATCAGGTTACTTTGCTTGCTTGCCTTAACACATGTGACTTCAAGTGTATTTCTATGTCTGTTCCTCCAAAGTACCATCTATGATCACCTTATCTTTGTACAACCTAATGGCCTAGCCCCAAAAGAGTGAATTGGAACACCGGATACATACTGGTCAACACCGGGCTCATTAGAGAAGCAACGTGGTTTAGTGGAAAGAGCCTGGGCTTGGGAGCCAGAGGTCATGGCTTCTAATCCCAGCTTCACCATATCATCTGTGTCTCAGTTACTTCAATAAAATGGGAATTAAGACTGTGGCCCCACTTGGTGATTAGACTACCTGGTGATTAGAACAGTTCTTGGTACATAGTAAGTGCCTAACAAACATCATCATTATTATTATTCTTCCTCCCCCCACATTCCCCTGGCTGTTAACTTTAACTAGTCACTCTCCAATGGCTCCTTCTTCTCCACTTTCACAAACACCTACCTCTCTCCTAAAAAACACCCTCCCTCGATCCACTGCCCCTCCCAGCTATCACCCCATCTCCCTCCTACTATTCTTGTCTAAACTCCTTGAACGGTCACTTTATCCCTGCTACCTCCACTTCTTCTTCTCCCACCTCTTCTTCCGCTCCCTTCTCAACCCCCCTGTAACCTGGTTTCCAGCCCCTCCACTCTGCTAAAACTGCTCTCTCCTAAGTGTCTCCTTCAACCCACATCTTCACTCAGTCGCTAAATCTTGGCAATTTCTACCTCAACAGCATCTCCAGAATTTGCTCCTTCCTCTCCATCCAAATTGCTACTAAATAATAATGCTGGTATTTGTTAAGCGCTTACTATGTGCAGCGCACTGCTCTAAGCACTGGGGTAGATACAGGGTAATCAGGTTGCTCTACGTGAGGCTCACAGTCTTAATCCCCATTTTACAGATAAGGTAACTGAGGCACAGAGAAGTCAAGTGGCTTGCCCGCAATCACACAGCTGACAAGTGGCAGAGCCGGGATTCGAACCATGACCACTGACTCCCAAGCCCGTGCTCTTTCCACTGAGCCATGCTGCTTGAAGCAATAGGAATACAATAGCTTGACTACCACACCACCCTCCTCTTTGACATCCCTGCCTCCAGCTTCTACACTTTCCAGTCCATGCTTCAATCTGTTACCTGTTTCATTTTTCTAAAAAAAAAAAATAATCTCTGTATGTCCACCCATTCTTCAAGTGCCGCTAGTGGTTGCCCGTCCATGTCCACACCAGGCAGAAACCCTTCATCAATGAATTTAAGGCATTCAGTAGGCTCTCTCTGCAGTAATTATCCTCACTCTTCTCCCACTACAACCCAACCTACTCACTTCACTTTTCTACCAACCTATTTGCTCGTTCTCCCCTCATTCACACTGACCCCTAGCTCATGTCCTCCCTATTTGAGCTAGGAACTCCTTCCCTTTACAGGTATCTGACAGATCACCGCTCTCCCCTTCATCAAAGCCCTAGGAAAATCATATCTACTCCAGGAAACCTTCCCTGACTAAGATCTCCTCATCTTATTCTTCCTCTGTTCTGCCCTCAGGTCCATCTCCACCTAAGCCCTTCAATACTCACCACAGTCCCCACTCTAGAGTCCTTATATACATATTTTTATGCTCTGTTGTTTCCCGTCTCTGAAATGACTCATATTGTCTTTCTCCCTCACTACATTTTAAGCTTCTTTTGGGCCAGGATAACGTCTACCTCTCTTTCAAGTGCATAGTATAGTGTTCCTCACCTAGTAAGCGCTCAGTAAATACCACTGATTGATTATATGATCTGGCAAGTTGGACCTCAGAGCAACGGGTGAACAGAAGTGAGCCGACTAGGGCAAGCTAAGATTCCCACAACATAATCATGTCTGCTTCCTGCCGGTAGTGAAAAAGGCCAACATCGCTTCTAACACCATAACAAATACCAGTATAAAGGTCAAATATATGAGGAGTTGTAAAAGGGAAGAGTCTTTCTGACTCTATGGACTGTAAGCTCATTATGGGCAGTATACTGTAACAAAGTATACTCTCCCGAGCACTTAATACAGTGCTCTGTCCAGAGTAAGCACTCAAGAAATATGACTGATTTCTGAGCTTCTGATATGCTTTTCCTTCATTCCCAGACCAACCTGCCCCACCCCCAACCCCGATATCTCTGGCTCTTGACGGCGCTCAATAATCAAGTCACAGAGAAACATCCATCATTCAATCAGTGGTAATTTTTGAATGCTTTCTATGCGCAGAGCACTGCTCTTGAGCACCTAATCACAATTCCACACACACCCAGAGAGACTTTCTCGCGGACGCTCACATGGAAGTTAAAGTTGGAGCTCTTGCACAAGGTCATTTCAGTTTTGACTGCCATCAGGAGGGACCATCAGAATCAAATTCAAATTGAAATTCAAACGGGATATCGGGCGCTATAAATAAGTCAGAAGCTAACGAGTATCTCATTGAAGTATATTAAGGGGTTTGTATATTTAATCTACATGTCGTGTATTGTTTCTGCAGGTGATTGATGCTTTTTCATCTTTTTTTGTAGCTTTTATGAGTGCTGATGATAATCTCCTGAGAAACAATATGATTTGGTAATAAAAAGATTACCTGTATTAAATAAAAATAATATATACATAGAAAATACTGTTAGTGCTACAAATCTGGTTAAAGATATTACCACAAAGAAAAATGTTATTTTTTTGCTGCTGTCTAATGCATTTTAGCCAAAGTAATATCTTTAAAACTTAAGCCTGTATTATTTATAAAGGAAGCAATAACTGATTTTCCTATTTTCTATATTAATAAATTTATTTGCATATATTTATATCAAGATTAATGGGTTTTCTCACTCTTGGCATGCAAAAAGCAAACCTAGGGAAAACTCTCCAGTGTCGCTTTTTGCTATTTATGCCGAGAGTCCGTTTTTTCACGTAAACTCTAGTGGTTTTAAGCGATTTTGCCACCGGCTTACTGGTCTCTCTCTCCCCAGTTCCTATCTCCCCATAAAGGGATTAGAATAAAGCAAAAACATTGTGTGATGATAGCTCTTTTATTGCTCTGCAGCCTATATGCAAAACTAGGCACCAAAATGGTGTCAAGATAAACTATAAATGTTTTATTCAATGAAAGGCAAGATCAGCTCAGATTGATCCATGCGAGAAGTTGGCTGAATATTTTACTTGCACACATTACAAACTGTTACCATGCAGTAGAAGTCCACTGCATAAGAGAAATTCAAACCCTGCTGTGGTCTTTAGCCATAGGAAAGACCCATCAATACTCCCTCTCTTAAATCTCCCAATTGCTGGTTGGAGGTCCTCCATCAAATTAGTAATGCTAAAAAAAAAGGAAAAGATCATGAAAAAGGGAAACCAAAAGATCTGTCTGGGTAAGTGTTCCAACTGTCCAGTTTTATGCCAACTTGGGGAGGCTCAAGGTAAACTTGAGCTTCTTGAGCTTCTTGAGCTTCTGGACCTTGGATGGGGAAACAATTGAAGCAAAATAACTGCGGATTTCAACCTTTAACATTGCCGAGAGTGGCTCACTGGTTACCAGATTACTAGGGGGTTCCGTCCTGAGACGGACCCGATCCATTTTTCTCTCTCTCACCACAGAGATTCTGCTTCCCCGCCCTGTTGTCAGAGTCAGTCCCTGCTCAACCTTTATTCGCTCTGAGTTTTCTACTTTAGCCTGTGCCATTCTCAATTTCCTGTTCCCCTCCCCTTAAACACTGAAGAGCAGTGATAAAATCCAAAGTATAGTTCATAACTACCATGTCAATGAACGGCTCTGGGACTTTGGTATTAAAATACAGTCATGGTAACCGTTACTTACAATTGTACATTTGCAGGCCTTTCTCAATTATTAAACTTCTAGCCAGAAATTTCGCTTTTCACATTCTCTGGGCACAGCTTGAGTGAGTAGCATGGCCTAATGTAAATGATGATGATGATGGTATTTGTTAAGCACTTACTATGTGCCATAAACACCGTACTACGTGCTGGGGTAGAAGTTATCAGGCTGTCCCTCGCAGGGCTCAGTCTTTATCCCCATTTTACAGATGAGGTAACTGAGGCACAGAGAAGTGAAGTGACTTGCCCAAAGTCACGCAGCTGACAAGTGGAGCCGGGATTAGAATCCACAACCTCTGACTGCCAAGCCCATGCTCTTTCTACTCATCTACACTCTGGTTTTGTAAAGAGCAAAAGAGCACAGGACCGGAAATCAGAGGATCTGGTTCAGACTTTGGATCTGTCATTTCATTCAATCGTATTTATTGAGCACTTACTGTGTGCAGAGCACACAGATCTTTCTGGGGGATCCGGGGCAGGTCACTTAACTTCTGTGTGCCTCGGTTTTCTCACCTGCAAAATGGGGATTCAATACCTTTTCTGCCTCATGCTTAGACCATGAGCCTAATAAGGGATAAGGACTGTGTCTGACTTGATCATCTTGTACTGACCCTGATGTTTAGGACAGTGTTTGGCACATAGGAAGAGTTTATCAAATGCCTCCAATACTAAGACAGAAATTAATCCATAAAGTAACAGTAATATCTGCCTCCCCTTCCCCTCTCCCCCCAACTCATATGTAACTAGTGCTAAGTAAGAATAGTGCCTAGCACACAGTGAGCACGTAATAAATATCATTATTCTCATTATTCATTCCCAGTCCCTCAAGCCATATAATCCCACCAGCCAGCTCTAGCATTTAGGTAATAATTTATAACCACTCTGAGCACTTATAGTTTATCTGTTTCTTCAACTGCACATTTAATTATTCATTTGGATTAATCTATTTGTAAATATTTTATCCCTGTATCCCCATTAGAGTGTAAACTCCTTGTGGGCAGGATACATTTTACTTCTAGGTTTTGTCCTCCGCAAGTGCTTAGTGTTGTATAATCAGTGACTGCTAGATAAATGTCATTCCTTCTACTATTACTATTACTACTCTTACTATCACTCTTACTGCTATTAATAATAATTTTGATATTTGTTAAGCACTTACTCTGTGCTGAACACTGTCCTAAATGCTGGTGTAGATTCAGGGTAATCAGGTTTTCCCACGTGAGGCTCACAATCTTAATCCCCACTTTACAGATGAGGTAAGTGAGGCACCAAGAAGTTAAGTGACTTGCCCAAGGTAACGCAGCTGACAAATGGTGGAGGCAGGATTAGAACCCACGACCTCTGACTCTAAGCCCGTGCTATTTCCACTGAGCCCTGCTGCTTCTCTATTATTCCTACTCCTACTATTACCCCAGTCCCTTCATTCCCTGACACCATTAATTAATTGATTATGGTACTTGTTAAGCACTTACTATGTGCCAAGCACTGTTCTAAGAGCTGGGGACTTGTCTCATGGTGTCGAGTCATTTCCGACCCATAGTGACGCCCCAGACACGTCTCCCAGAACGCCCCGCCTCCATCTGCAATCATTCCGGTAGTGGATCCAGAGAGTTTTCTTGGTAAAAATCTGGAAGTGGTTTACCACTGCCGTCTTCCACGCAGTCAACTCGAGTCTCGGCCCTCGACTCTGTCCAATGTGGCTGCTGCCCAGCACGGGTGAGTTTTGACTTGTAGCAGATTAACTTCCACTCGCTAGCCACTGCCCAAGCTAGGAATGGAATGGACAGGCCTCTGCTTGACTTTCCCTCTCGTAGCCAAGACTGGTAGACGACTGGAAACTCTCCAGGTGCCACCCTGAGAGGGAAGTGCTGGGATAGCTACAGGTTAATCAGGATGGACACAGTCCCTGTCCCACATGGGGCTCACACTCTTAATCCCCATTTTGTGGATGAGGTACCTGAGGCTCAGAGAAGTGAAGTGATTTGTCCAAGGTCACACAGCAGATATGTGACAGAGCTGGGATTAGACCCCAGGATCTTCTGACTCCCGGGCCCGTGCTCTATCCATTAAGCCACACTAACATACCTCTGTGTTAGTGACCGACGATTATGGTTATGGTAAATGGAAAAACTGAACTTGAATGGTGCAGGGGCGCAAAGAACAGATTCTGCCCAACAATCCAACAATCACTCATTGATCCCTCATTTCCTCACCCTATCTGCTCTTCCCTTTGTGTTAACTATGCATCTGCGTCTTTATCCCTTAATCAGTCAAGGGATTGAGAGCTTATTGGGTACAGAGTCATCCTTAAGCACTTTGATACATACCCCATACAAACCCCATGGAATTTACAGGCTTATCCTTATTCTTTGCTGCTTCCCCTATCTGTAATTTATGTCTCTTTCCTGCCTAGACTGTAAGATTCTTAGGAGCAGAAAATGTGTCTACTAACTCTGCCAATAAAACCAACTAGTATTATTCATATTATTGTACTTCTTTAGCACTTACTACGTTCCGAACACTTTTCTAAGTTCCGGGGTAGGTACAAGTTAACCAGGCCGGACACAGTCCCTTTCCCACGTGGGGCTCACGCTCTTAATCCCCACTTTACAGATGAGGTAACTGAGGCCCAAGAGAAATTCAGTGACTTGCCCCAGTCCCACAGAAGACATATGGCAGAGCCAGGATTAGAACCCAGGTTCTTTTAAGTCCCATGTTCATGCTCTAGCCACTAAACCGTGCTGTGTCCCTAACAACACTTATTACAGTTCTCTGCAGATAGTAAATGCTCAATAAAAACCGTAGATTGATTTATAATCCACATGCTTTTCCACTCATACGACCTCTAGCTCTCTCAGAACATACACATGTATTTTCTGGAGGCCCAAACCAGACGCAGAGTTTGTATAGAAACAAGAAGAAAACCATCCTCCTTGCAGTATACGAGCGTCATATCCCTTCCCGAAACATTTTACTGCCACAGTTAACATATGGCCATCAAAGCCTGCCTCAGGTGGTCCCGAAAACTCTCACCCACTGCTAGGAACAGCTGATTTCACGGGGCTTATTACTTTATTAACACAGCGTTTTATTTGTATTAGCTTATTAAACACGGAGCGGCACTGAAGCGTTCGGAGGCGATTCAAGCGGTACGGCCTAGCTGCTCCTGACCCTCCCCCGCCGCCCATCGCCTCATCCTGCCGCTCTTTCTGCTAGGCCTCGACCAGACGGCACCGTCAAGGTAGGCTGGCTTCAGCAGGGGTCCTTCTGGCGTGTTCGCGGCAGGGTCCTCCGCTCCCTCTCTCCCGCTCTGACTGTGGGACGTGTTCTCAAAATCCAATCGCTGGACCGAATTGCACTGTGGTCCCGATGCTGTTTGCCCAGAGTCCGTCTCCGAACGGCACCGTCCAGCTGCCGGTTCCAGACGTCGCCCCTGAAGGCTGATGGACCGTGCCAGGGGTCTGAGGTGGGCATGGGAGAGTGGCAGCTGCCTTCCTCGTGGGTCTGGTTCTCCAGGGTCTCCCCTGGGATATGTGTGTGTGGAGGGAGAGTTACTTTTTTTCTCTTCTTTTCTTTCCTTTTCTTTCCTTCCTTTTCCTTTCTTTTCTTCCTTCTTTTCTTTTTTCTACCTTCCTTCCTTCCTTCCTTCCTTCCTTCCTTCCTTCCTTCCTTCCTTCCTTCCTTCCTTCCTTCCTTCCATTTTTTTCCTTCCTTCCTTCCTTCCTTTCCTTCCTTCCTTCCTTCCTTCCTTCCTTCCTTCCTTCCTTCCTTCCTTCCTTCCTTCCTTCCTTCCTTCCTTCCATTTTTTTCCTTCCTTCCTTCCTTCCTTCCTTCCTTCCTTCCTTCCTTCCTTCCTTCCTTCCTTCCATTTTTTTCCTTCCTTCCTTCCTTCCTTCCTTCCTTCCTTCCTTCCTTCCTTCCTTCCTTCCTTCCTTCCTTCCTTCCTTCCTTCCATTTTTTTCCTTCCTTCCTTCCTTCCTTCCTTCCTTCCATTTTTTCCTTCCTTCCTTCCTTCCTTCCTTCCTTCCTTCCTTCCTTCCTTCCTTCCTTCCTTCCTTCCTTCCTTCCTTCCTTCCTTCCTTCCTTCCTTCCTTCCTCTTCCTTCCTTCCTTCTCCTTTCTCTCTCTCTCTCTCTCTTTCTTTCTCTCTCTCTTTCTTTCTCTCTCTCTCTCTCTCTTTCTTTCTTTCTTTCTTTCTTTCTTTCTTTCTTTCTTTCTTCTTTCTTTCTTCTTTCTTTCTTTCTTTCTTTCTTTCTTTCTCTCTTTCTTTCTCTCTTTCTTTCTCTCTTTCTTTCTCTCTTTCTCCTCTCTTTCTTCCTCTCTTTCTTCCTCTCTTTCTTCCTCTCTTTCTTCCTCTCTTCTTCCTCTCTTTCTTCCTCTCTTTCTTCCTCTCTTTCTTCCTCTCTTTCTTCCTCTCTTTCTTCCTCTCTTTCTTCCTCTCTTTCTTTCTCTCTTTCTTTCTCTCTTTCTTTCTCTCTTTCTTTCTCTCTTTCTTTCTCTCTTTCTTTCTCTCTTTCTTTCTCTCTTTCTTTCTTTCTTTCTTTCTTTCTTTCTTTCTTTCTTTCTTCTTTCTTTCTTTCTTTCTTTCTTCTTTCTTTCTTTCTTTCTTTCTTTCTTTCTTTCTCTCTTCTTTCTCTCTTTCTCTCTTTCTCTCTCTCTCTCTTTCTCTCTCTCTCTTTCTCTCTCTCTCTTTCTCCCTCCCCCTCCCTTCCTCTCTCTCTTTCTTGTTCTCTCTCTCTTTCTTTATCCTTCTTTCTTTATCTTTCTCTCACTCTCTCTCTATCTCTCTTCATATTCTCTCCACTCTGCCCCCATCAGTGGTAAGGTCAGACCCCACCCTTCTTTCTCTCTTCTCACTGCAGGAT
The DNA here is from genome assembly GCF_004115215.2 of Ornithorhynchus anatinus. Lineage (NCBI taxonomy): Eukaryota > Metazoa > Chordata > Mammalia > Monotremata > Ornithorhynchidae > Ornithorhynchus > Ornithorhynchus anatinus. The sequence continues at coordinate 128,867,376 of NC_041730.1, read as the reverse complement.
ATAAAGGCACACTATCCTCTGCCATGTGAACATTCCAGTTAATCTTCACTGTCAGCCTCATTTCCCTGAGGCACACAAGGTTGAATAACTTGCCGAAGGTCCCATAAAAATTAGAGAAGGTGATAAAAATCAGGGATGATAAAATATAAGAGGCTGTTGGCAAAGAGCTGTTTGTTGCCATTTGGACAGGGAAAACCAGAGAATCAGTAAGAAATACTGACCAAAGATGGGGCACGTTGGGGGGCAGGGGGAAATGAGCACAGTTGTCCCACACGGGACTCACGGTCTTTATTCCTATTTTACAGATGAGGTAACTGAGGCCCAGAGAAGTAAAGTGGTTTGCCCACAGTCACACAGCAGACAGGTGGCGGAGCCGGGATTAGAACCCATGACCTTCTGACTCCTAGGCCCATGTTCTAGGCACTAGGCCACTCTGCTTCCAGGGCAGGGACAAACCAGCTGCCAACTGGACAGCTGGTATGAAATCACACCAACAGTCATCCTGCACCTAGCCCAAAGAGCAGAGTTCTGGTGGGCTGGCCCAGGACTGAGACTGGACATGCCCAGAGGGTTCCCTGCCTACCAAGAGATCTCCCCTCCACAGAATGAAGATGCAGGGGGAAGGAACAAAATTTTTTCTGTGTTAGCTGCCCTTGTGAAGTGACTTAGGGGTCACTTCTGATCACAAACCGGGTCCCTAGAGCTGCCGGGTCCCCTATCCCAATCTGTGGTGTCCTGGAGACCTATCGCAATTGTTAGTCGGTCAACCAGTCAGTCATGTTAAGTGAGCATTCAATGTGTGCACAGCACTGTCCTAAGCACTTGGGAGCATACAATATGACAATACAACTCAAACACTCCCTGCCCACAACGAGTTGACGGTCTAGAGGGTCAATTGTCTTGAACCCTTTACCTTATTAAGGTGTATAAATTCTGGATGAGCTTTACCAGTGGCAGCACAGAGGGCAACCTCAAAGCAGGAGCAGCAGAGAACCGGAAGACCGTCAAAGGATCCGATTTTATCTTCCCTCCATTTTGCTCACTTGCCAGTTTGCCCGGTGCCCTAATGATTTCTCTGGCCTCATGCCCTTCACTGATGGAAAGAACACTGCACTGCGATCGCTGGAAGATTATTGCCCGTCATGCTGTTAGAGGAACTATTTACAGGGATTGACATTTATTTTTTTAAATTCTGCCTCTGTTTCATTGCTTCTCAACTCTCACGAGTCCTACAACTGGAAGCTCTTTGGCATTGTTGGGAGTTTGTGGTATTTGTTAAGTCTTAGTATGTTAGAATAAGCGTTGGGGTAGATAATCAAGTCAGACACAGTACCTGTCTCACATAGCCTCCCAATCTAAGGGGGTGGGAGAACAAGAATTGAATCCCCTACCTTTTCTACACAGGTGATCGCCCATATCTGCCTCTCCAGCACGGACCCCTCTCCTTCTCTGCAGTCTCAGATTTCCCTCTTGCCTTCAGGACATCCCTGTTTGGATGACCCGCGAACACCTCCATCTTAACGTATCCAGAATAGAACTACTCCTCTTCCCACTCAAACACTATCCTTCTCGTGATTTTCCTATCTCTAGAAAACAGCACCATCCTCCCTTGTCTCACAAGTCCTTAAACTCGTCAGTATCCCTGAATCATTTCTATCATTCAGCCCACAAATTCAAGTGGTCGGCAGGTTCTGTCAGTTCTACCTTCACAACATCCTCCCTTTCCTTTCCAACGGAACTGTTTTTACACTGATACAAGAAACTTATCATATCCTGCCTTGACTTCTACATCGGCCTACGTGCTGACCTCTCTGCCGCCTGTCTTTCCCTTCTCCAGTCCCGACTTCACTCAGCTGCTCGAGTCATTTTTCTAAGAATAGTTCAGTCCATATCTTCCCACTTCTCAAAAACCTCTAACAATACTTATCCTTATTATGTGCCAGGTTCTGTACTAAGCACTGGGCTGGATACAAGCCAATTGGGCTGGACACAATCTCTGTCCCACGTGGGGCTCACAGTCTCAATCTCCATTTTACAGATGAGGTAACTGAGAGAAGTGAAGTGACTTGCCCAAGGTAGCTCAGCAGACAGGTGGCGGAGCTGGGATTAGAACCCATGACCTTCTGACTACCAGGCCCATGCTCTCTATCCACTGTGCCATGCTGCTTCTCATAGTCACCCAACCATCACCACATAAAGCAGGAATTCCTTACCTTCATTTTTAAGACACTCAGCCAGCTGTCCCCTGTCCAACCTTACCTCTAATCTCCTACTACAACCTACCCTGCACAATTCACACCCCTAACACCAATTTACTGTGCCTCGAGCTCATCAACCCCTTGTCCACATCCTTCCTACGGCCTGGAACTCCTCCCCTTTCTTAACCAACAGACCACCACTCTCCTCACTTTCAATGCCCTTTTAAAGCTCACATCTCCCCAAGAGGTCTTCCTTGACTACGCCATTTTCCCTACCTCCTCTCCCTTCTGTGACACCTATGCACTCGGATCATTGTAGCTTAAGTCCTTGACGGTCACCCCGTCCTCAGCCCCACAGCACTTAAGCATGACTGTAAGACCATCATAGGACAGGGACTGTCTCTATCTGTTACCGATTTGTACATTCCAAGCGCTTAGTAATAATAATAATAATGTTGGTATTTGTTAAGCGCTTACTATGTGCAGAGCACTGTTCTAAGTGCTGGGGGAGACACAGGGTAATCAGGTTGTCCCACGTGAGACTCACAGTTGATCCCCATTTTACAGATGAGGGAACTGAGGCACAGAGAAGTTAAGTGACTTGCCCACAGTCACACAGCTGACAAGTGGCAGAGCCGGGATTCGAACCCATGAATTCTGACTCCAAAGCCCAGCCTCTTTCCACTGAGCCACGAGTGCTCTGCACATAGTAAGCGCTCAATAAATACTATTGCATGAATCTTCCTGCACTCAACCACTTCCACTACCGTAAATTATTTTCCCGTCTGTCTCTCTCTTTAGACTGCATTTTAGGAGACGGGATCGTGTCTACCAACTCTGTTGTGTTGTACTTTCCAAGGCTAAATACAGTGCTCTTTGCCTAGTAAGCTCTCAAGAAATATCACTGATCGATTGATTTATTTTACCGAGGAGGAAACTGAGGCACAGAGAATGTAGTGTCTTGCCTAAGGTGACACAGCAGACCACTGGTAAGCCTGGATAAGAACCCATGTCTTCTGTCTCCCGACCTCAACTCTTTCAACTTGACCATGCTGCTTTTGGTAGGGAGGAAAGGATTGGCAGGGAGAATAGTTTACAATTATTTCCTCTACTAAATTCCTCCATAAATTCCTAGAGCGAATTTATTATACACACTACTAATATAAACCCCATGACAACAGCAATAATTTCCTGAGCATTAATGAAAATCTGAAAGGAACTAGAAGCATTCGATCAATCATTCAATCATATTTATTGGATGCTTACTGTGCAGAGAACTGTACTAAGTGCTTGGGAGAATACACTAAAACACAGGTGATAGACATGTTCCCTGTTCCTACTGGGTGGAACTTCTCACTGACCTCCCTACCCCGTCTGTACCCATTCCAGTCCTTATTTCACTCTGTTACTGCAATCATTTAAAAAAATAAGAAAGATAAATTCAGTCCACATCTCCCTCGTCCACAAGAACGTCCAGCGTTGCATGACCACCTTCATATCAAAGAGAGACTCCTTATCATTCTCTGGAAAACATCAAATCAGCTGGCCCCCTACCTTACCTCAATGATTTCCTACTACAACCAAAGCTGCCCACTTGGTTGTACTTCTAGGCTTCAAGGCTCTCCACCACCTTGCCCCCTCCTACCTCTACTCCCTTCTCTCTTTCTACCGCCCACCCCGCACGCTCCGCTCCTCTGCCGCCCACCTCCTCACCGTCCCCCGTTCTCGCCTATCCCGCCGTCGACCCCTGGGCCACGTCCTCCCGCTGTCCCGGAGCGCCCTCCCTCCTCACCTCCGCCAAACTCTCTTTCCCCCTTCAAAACCCTATTGAGAGCTCACCTCCTCCAGGAGGCCTTCCCAGTCTGAGCACCCCTTCTCCCTCTACTCCCTCTACTGCCCCCCCTTCACCTCTCTGCAGCTAAACCCTCTTTTCCCCCCTTTCCCTCTGCTCCTCCCCCTCTCCCTTCCCATCCCCTCAGCACTGTACTCGTCCGCTCAACTGTATATATCTTCATTACCCTATTTATTCTGTTAATGAGATGTACATCACCTTGATTCTATTTATTTGCTATCGTTTTTATTGAGATGTTCATCCCCTCGATTCTATTTATTTCTATTGTTCTGGTCTGTCCATCTCCCCAGATTAGACTGTAAGCCCGTCAAAGGGCAGGGGTTGTCTCTATCTGTTACCGATTTGTACATTCCAAGCACTTAGTTCAGTGCTCTGCACATAGTAAGCTCTCAATAAATACTATTGAATGAATGAATTTATTGCTATTGTTCTTGTCTGTCCGTCTCCCGCGATTAGACTGTAAGCCAGTGGGCAGGGACTGGCTGTTACCGATTTGTACATTTCAAGCGCTTAGAACAGTGCTCTGCACATAGTAAGTGCTCAATAAATACTATTGAATAATTATTGTACATTATCTTAACTATCCCGCTATCATCCCCTTGCCCGTGTCCTTTCTCTGACCTGGAGCTCTCTCCCACTTCATATAGACAACCACTTTCCCTGTCTCCCAAAGCTTTATTAAAATCACCTCTCCCTTCTCAGTCTTTTTTGCAGGCTCCTCCTCTGCCTCCTACCTTCTAACTGTGGGGGTTCCTCAAGGTAGTGTTCTGGGGTCCTCTTCTATTCTCCATCGAAATTCACCCTCTTGGAAAGCTCAATAGCTCTCATGGCTTTAACTTCATTCATTAATTAATTCATTCATTCATTCATTCATTCATTCATTCAATAATAATGTTGGTATTTGTTAAGCGCTTACTATGTGCAGAGCACTGTTCTAAGTGCCGGGGTAGACACAAGGGAATCAGGTTGTCCCACGTGGGGCTCACAGATGAGGTGACTGAGGCCCAGAGAAGTGAAGTGACTTGCCCACAGTCACACAGCTGACAAGTGGCAGAGCTGGGATGCGAACTCATGACCTCTGACACCGAACCCCAGGTTCTTTCCACTGAGCCACGCTGCTTCCCGTGGCTCAATAGTATTTATCAATATTGAATAGTATTCAATAGTATTTATTGAGTACTTACTGTGTGCAAAGCACTATACTAAATGCTCGAAAGAGTACAATACGACAACAAGCATATTCCCTGCCCACAACAAGCCCACAGTCTAGAGGGGGAGGTAGACATCAATAGACACATATGAATAAATAAATAAATAAATAAATAAATAAATAAATAAATAAATAAATAAATAAATAAATAAATAAATTACAGACATGTATGCAAGTTCGGTGGGGATGGGAGGGAGGATGAATGAAGGAGCGAGTCAGGATGACACAGAAGGGAGTGGGAGAGGAGGACAGAAGGGCTCAGTCAGGGAAGGATCCTTAGAGGATATGAGCCTTCGATAAGGTTTTGAAGTGGAGGAGAGGAATTCAACTACCATCTTTTTCCGGATCACTCCCAAATTTACCTCTCCAACCCTGACCACTCTCCTATGCAGTCTTGCCTTTTCTCCTGGATGTCCTCCTGGCACTTCAAACTAAATATGTCCAAAGTAGAACTCTTCATCTTCCTACACAAACCCTGTCTTCCCCGTGCCTTTCCCAACACTGTAGACATCATTATCCTACCTGTCTCAAATGTTTGTAACTTTGGCATTCTCTTCAACTCATATCTCTCAATCAATCCACATATCCAGTCTGTCACCAAATCCTGTGGGTTCAACCTTCACAACATCACTAAATTACTCCCCCCTCCGTGCTACATCCAAACTGCTACAGATCAAAGCACTTATCAAATGTCGCCCAGACTACGACATGGACCTTCTCACTGACCACCCTACCTCAGGTTTCTCCCCTGATTCCACTGCATATGTCACTCAGCTGCCCAGAACGTATTTCTAAAAAATATTTCCCCACTCCTCAAGAATCTTCAGCGTTTGCCCTTCTGCTTCTGCACTGCAGGGGAGAAGCATTCAATCAGCTTACCCCTTCTTAGAAGCAGCATGGCTTAGAGGAAAGAGCACGGGCTTGAGAGCCAGAGGTTGTGGGTTCCAATCCCGGCTCCACCGCTCGTCAGCTGTGTGACTTGGGGCAAGTCACTGAGTTTCTCTGTGCCTCAGTTATCTCATCTATAAAATGGGGATTAAGACTGTGAGCCCCATGTGGGATAACCAGTTTACCTTGTAACTACCCCAGTGCTTAGAACAGTGCTTGGCAGTTAAAAAATATTACTATTATTACCTTCTCTCTCTGATTTCCTACTATGGTCCTCAAGTTGCATATTTGCTCCTCTATATCTCCACCTTGTCTATCTCACCACCGACTCCTTTCCTCTAAGGGGAAACTCCCTCTCACTCCATATACTACAAAACACTACTCTCTCTACTTTAAAAGCCTTATTCAAATCACATCTCCTCCAGGAGGCCTTCTGCAGTTAAGCACTCTTTTCTCCAACCTAGAGAAGCAGTGTGGCTCAGAGGAAAGAGCATGGGGTTGGGAGTCAGAGGTTGTGGGTTCTAATCCTGGCTCTTCCACTTATCAGCTGTGCGACTTTGGTCAAGTCACTCAACTTCTCGGGATCTCATTTATCTCATCTGTAAAATGGGGATTAAGACTGTGAGCTCCTCGTGGGACAACCTGATGATCTTGTATCTATCCCAGGGTTTAGAACAGGGCTCTGCACATAGTAAGCGCTTAACAAATACCATTATCATTATTACTCCTCTCCATTCTGCATCTCCTATGCACTTAGATCTGTAGTCTTCAATCACTCGATAGTCACAAGCCCTCAGTCTGACAGCAGTCATGTACATATCCTTAATGTATTTTTTTATATTAATGTCTCTCTCTCCCTGTAGATAGAGAAGCAGCGTGGCTCAGCGAAAAGAGCAAGGGCTTTGGAGTCAGAGGTCATGAGTTCGAATCCCTGCTCTGCCAGTTGTCAGCTGTGTGACTGTGGGCAAGTCACTTAACTTCTCTGTGCCTCAATTACCTCATCTGGAAAATGGGAATGAAGACTGGGAGCCCCACGTGGGACAACCTGATTCCCCTCTGTCTACCCCAGCGCTTAGAACAGTGCTCTGCACATAGTAAGCGCTTAACAAATACCAACATTATTAAACTCTTCGAGGATAAGGATTATGTCTACCAACTCTGTTGTATTGATCACTCCCTCAATCAATCGATGGTACTTATTGAGCACTAACTAAATACCATTTATGAACTGATTGTTCCAGCCTTCCATCCATCCACCTATCCATCCATCTGTTCATCTCTCAAGTTGTTTTCTATATCAAGTTCCCTCAAAAGTCTTTCAATTTGTCTTGGTGATGACTTTGGGGTTGTCATAGGCTGATGGAGCTGTCTTCTACCTAATGCAAGAGTTCATTCAGTAGTATTTATTGAGCGCTTACTATGTGCAGAGCACTGTACTAAGCGCTTGGAATGTACAAATTGGTAACAGAGACAGTCCCTGCCCTTTGATGGGCTTGAGTTAGGGGAGTTAAGAGTTAGGGGAGTTAAGAGTTAGGGGAGAGAGGGGAAGAGGAGGAGGGACAACAGGATAGAATAGGGAGAGGGAGCTGGATAAACAAGAAATCCTTGTGCTATCAGGTTTCCCCAGAGAAGAAAGGCAGAGCTGGCCCTGAGGGAGAAAGCTCAGCTCAGGTAGAAAGGGGATGGGGGAGAAGGAGGGCTCCCATAGAGTGGGGGAAGAAGCATAGTGGTAAAAGCCCTCAGGCACTGATGGGGAATTTCCACTGGTGACTAGCAAAAATGTGGATCTTAATTAGAAAGGGAGAAAAAAAAATGCAGACCACTTGGGTTCCTTTTATTTTTTGTCCCTTAGATTATAGGGTTGGTTTTTTTTTTGTTTTTTTTTCCAAACCACACGACACTGTTTCAGCGGAGCAAGTAGCTTGCCCTAGCTATTCAAGGCCACAGTCCCAAATGCTTCCCTCCCAGGGCAATAAATTTAATAGGCTGCATCAAGCAAAGGCCATGAATGCAAACTATGTTAGATAAAAAGAATCTGCAGCACAAGGAATTTTGCCTATTTCATAAGAAGCCATTCACAGCTATTCAACCCCACCCTTTGCACTTACATAATTCAATGTTATCCTCGGTCTTTATATACCTATGCAGATTATATCCGTACAATTCTTTGTATATTAAATTACCTTTTCAGCTATTTAATAAATGAGTCAAAAATATTTATTGTGCACTTACCCTGTGTAGAACACTGTACAAACACCTGGGAGTGTATATGGGATACAAACTGTGTCCAACCTGATTAGCTTATATCTACCCCGATGCTTAGTATGGTGCCTGGCACATAGTGAGGGCTTAACAGATGCCATAAAAAACATCAATAATACACCTGATTCCTGACCTCAAGGAACTTTTAATATCCTGATACGTTTGTACTACTTCCAGTCTTCAAATAGGAAGGACAACAACAATAATAATAATAATAATAATAATGATGATGACATTTATTAAGCACTTACTATGTGCAAAGCACTGTTCTAAGCACTGGGGAGGATACAAGGTGATCAGGTTGTCCCACAGGTGATCAGGGGCTCACAGTCTTCATCCCCATTTTACAGATGAGGTAACAGAGGCACAGAGAAGTGAAGTGACTTGCCCAAAGTCACACAGCTGACAAGCGGCGGATCCGGGATTTGAACCCATAACCTCTGACTCCCCAGCAAGTGCTCTTTCCACTGAGCCACACTGCTTCTCATAATAATAATAATATGATGACATAACATAATAACATAACATAATAAATAATAGTAATACTTGATAAGCATTGACTGTGTGCCAAGCACCACACTAAGAGCTGAGGTAAATAGAAGATAATCAGGTCACAGTCCCTCTCCCACAAGAGGTTCACTCATTCATTTTCATATTTATTGAGTGCTTACTGTGTACAAAGCACTGTACTAAGCATTTGGGAGAGTACAATACAACAACAAAGAGATGAGGTTCATGTCCTAAGGGGGAGGGAGAATAGGTATTTCATCCCACTTTTCAGGTAAGGAAACTGGGACACAGAAGAGTTAAGTGACTCGGGCAAAATCGCATAGCAGGCAAGTGGTGGCTCCAGGATTAGAACCCAGGTCTCCTGCTTCTCGGGTCCTTGCTCTTTCTACTGAGCGACATTGCTTATATATTCCTTGCTGTATCATTTTTTTACTTCCTGTTCCCACTGTTTGTTAATCATTTTTGCATATCTGTCCACCCTATTAAGCACCTTGTGGGCAGGGATCACGTCTTGTGCTCCTCTTGTACTTTCCCAAGTGCATCACACTCCACAGATGCCCAATAAATCCCCCTGATCATAAAATAAAATAAATCCAGGAAGCCAAGGTAGATGTCATGACTATCAACTCTGTCGTATTATTCTCTCCCAAGCACCTCATACAGTGCTTGTTCATTCCAAGCGCTTAGTACAGTGCTCTGCGCTCAATAAATACTATTGAATGAATGAATGAATGAATGAATGAATGAATGCTTCAAATAGAGTTAGCGCTCAATAAATACCATCAATTGATTGATTGAATATCATATGTAGGCCAACTATATAACCATTAAACTAAATGCCAGGTAAGGATTCCTCTCCACAGATTTTTTAACCTAAGGTAGGATTGGTGTGAACAGACTAGCCAGTGATTTAGAGAAGCAGTAGGGTGTAGTTGATACAGCCCAGACCTGGGAGTCAGAAGGTCATGGGTTCTAATCCTGGCTTCCCCACTTGTCGTATGTTTGATACTGGGCAAGTCACTTCCCTTCACGTCCCTCAGTTACCTTATCTGTAAACGGGAACTAAGACTGTGAGCCCCACATGGGACAGAGACTGTGTCTGACTTGATTTGCTCAGTACAGCGCTTAGTACAGTGCCTGGCATATAGTAAGCATTTAATACCACAATTATTATCATTACCTGCAGAGAGCAGAAAGTCTGAGTAAACGGCTTCATTCTGACCAGGTAAGATGCGACGATGATGGCAGATGAGTAGTGAGTACAGTAATGACACCGGACTGTAAGATCTCCTGTAGATCAGACACAAAGAGGTAGATTTCAAGAGTTTTATTCACTCGTTTTGCATCGAAGGCGAGGATACACCACAGCTCTTACTTACCAGGAAAGAACAAGCAACATGAACTGACATATTAAGAAATCATAAGAAAAACCATCAGGGAAAACATGAATTCTACATGATTTTAACTAGTTGGTAGCAATTGTTATTCCAGAATTTCAAGAGACATCATATGCCAGTGGTAAATGAGCACCATTTTAGAAATCAGGAAACTGAGGCAACCAGAGGTTTAGGGAGGTGTCTTAAAAGTCAGTTGGTGTGACTAGAACAAAGCCCAGGTCGCATGATGTTCAGGGCCAGTTCTCTGGACCTTCAGAAGCAGCGTGGCCTGGTGGTTAGAGTACAGGCCTGGAGTCAGAATGAAGACTGTGAAGTCAGGATGAAGATTGTGAGCCCCATGTGGAACAGGGACTTTGTCCAACCCAATTTGCTTGTATCCACTCCAGCCTTAATATACAGCACCTAGGAAGCCCTTAACAAATATCAGTATTGTCATTATCATTATTATTTGTATTATTATTATTATTATTCATCCCTGCTCCTCTCCAACACAAAAATGGAATATCGGGGCACAAGTGGGGATGAATCAGTCATTGAAGATTGAGCACTGATGAAAGCAAGGAAGCTTCATGCCTTGCCAGACCAGAGTGCTCAATTGGTGGAGAGAGGAATTCTGGATAAGTGGTACCCAGTATTATGGTGGTTTCCACAATTCTTCCAACAGGCCCACTATTCTTCTGCCCAGGCCATTCCCTCAGTGGAATTGGTATGGCCTAGTGAAAAGAGCATGGGCCCTGGAGGGGTTTGAGGACCTGAATACTAATCCTGGTTCCACCATTTGCCTGCTGTAAGACCTAGGGAAAGTCACTTATATTATCTGTTAATCATCTAGTATAGTGTTTTGTGTAGAGTAGGTGTTCAAAAAATACGAATGGCTGAATGAATGAATCTGTGCCTCAGTTTCCTTATGGCTTAGTGGAAAGATCCCAGGCTTGGGAGTCAGAGGTGGTGGGTTCTAATACCAGTTCTGCCACTTGTCTGCCGTGTGACCTTTAGCAGGTCTCTTCACTTCTCTGTGCCTCAGAAACCTCATCTGTAAAATCGGCATTAAGACTGTGAGCCCCACGTGGGAAAACCTGCTTACCTTGTATCTACCCCAGTGCTGAGAACAGTGCTTGGAACACAGTAAGTGCTTAACTAATACCACTTTTATTATTATTATCTATAAAATGGGGATTCATTAACTGTTCTCTTGTTTACGTAGACTATGAGCCCTGTGTGGGTCAGGGACTGTGCCTGACTAGATTAACTTGTATTAACTATCACTTGGCACATAGTAAGAGCTTAACAAATACCACAATTATTACTATTATTATTGCCATTATTATTTGGTAGGGAACATGTCTACCAACTCTGTTATGTTGTACTCTCCCAAGTGCCTAGTATAGCACTTATGTATATATCTGTAAAATTATTTATTTGTATTGATGTCTGCCTCCACACCTCTAGACTCGTGATTTCATTGTGGGGAGGGACTGTCACTGTTTATTATTGTATTGTTCTTTCTCAAGCACTTCATTCACACGCTTACTGTGTATGTGTACTGTATATGCTCTGCACACAGTAAGCGCTTAATAAATACGATTGAATGAGGTGCTCTGTAGACAGTAAGTGCTCAGTATATACAAGTGATTGATATTCTGGAATGGCGCCTAGAGATTGTTGCCGCACCACTTCTGACTTGTATCTTCTTTTGCTGGGAACAGACCGCTGAAGGTGGGGATGAATACGATTATGGTTGGTTACTCACATTAATTTTATTCTAACTTCTATATTGGGAGACAGGGCCTCGAACTGATTATGCCAATTTCAACGAAAGTACTTGTCAGCTAAAGTTTCAACCCAATGCACTAGAACTTGTATTAGACCACAAATGAAGCATATTCTCCTACATTTATCTCTACTGCAGGATGAGGTGGCTTCGTGGTTGTCCTCAATCACTTAGCAATCTGGTAGCTGGAACTGAGCTTTGGAACTGTTCGGTTACTAGGTAGTGTCTGCTAGGTTTCACAAAATGTTACCTGCCATATTGATTTGTGGCAAAGTTGGGGATGATTCCATCAATATAGGCAGGCAATAATAATAATAATAATAAAAATGAAGGTATTTGTGTAGCACTTACTATGCGCCAAGTACTTTTCTAGGCGCTAGAGTAGAATCTAGGTATTTAGGTTGTCCCACTTGAGGTTCACAGTCTTAATCCCCATTTTACAGATGAGGTAAATGAAGCACAAAGATAATAATAATAATAATAATAATGTTGGCATTTGTTAAGAATTTACTATGTGCCAAGCACTGTTTGAAGGACTGGGAGAGATACAAGGTAATCAGGTTGTCTCACGTAGGGGTCACAGTCTTCATCCCCACTGTATAGATGAGGTGACTGAAGCACAGAGATGTGAAGTGACTTGCCCAAAGTCACACAGCTGGCAAGTGGCAGAGCTGGGATTAGAACCCATGACCTCTGACTCCCAAGCCCGTGATCTTTCCACGGAGTCATGCTGCTTCTCAAGCATGTGAAGTGACTTGCCCAAAGTCACACAGCTGATGAGTAGCAGAGCTGGGATTAGTACCCAGCTGGGATTATGTTGTCTTGTTTTTGTCCGTCTGTCTCCCCCAATTGGACTGTAAACCCGTCATTGGGCAGGGATTGTCTCTATCTGTTGCCAAACTGTACATTCCAAGCACTTAGTACAGTGCTCTGCACACAGTAAGCGCTCAATAAATACTATTGAATGAATGAATGAACCCACGACCTCTGACTCCCAAGCCCGGGCTCTTTCCACTGAGCCATGCTGCTTCTCTATAAAGCCATTCCATCCCACACTCCACATTAAGCATCGTTTCCTTGTCCATATAACTAGACTACTCACATTTCTTCATTAGATTCCAATTCGCAGGGCTTTAACGTATGAAACCAGATTCCACTCACCTTCACTTTTTTCAACTTCTTTATACCTCTGCGTGAACTTCAATTTCCTTTCTTTGGTCTGGGCCCCCATAGGCTTCGAGAGGTCTCGAAACGTCCTGGGATTCATGAGGTTCAATGTCTGGAAAGCAGATGTGCCAATTGATACTCCCCACGAAGACCTGCTGGTGCCCTACAGCAAACTCAGGGAGGTTATGCTGCTTTGTTTTATTGTCCCGTTATTATTTTATTGTCATTTGTTTTGACCCCCGCTGGTGATTAACCAGTTTGCATCTTGGTCTACTCAGGTTTTATGTCTGAGGAGTTAGTGACCCCACAAGACCTAAGAAGAGAGGGACAGGGAAGGAGAAGAGCAAGAAATTCCAAATGACCAGAATCATTTTGGGGATGATCCAAATTAAAAAATTAAAAAAATAATGACCAGATGTTTGAGCAAAAGTGTTTTTAAAATTGTTCTTGTAACAGCGCTTGGACATATGGTATAAAATGAGGAGGATTTCATTGATTTATTGATTCAGTTGATCTCTGATATGAAGTTTGTTCCTTTGCCAGAGTTTTTGTGGAGGCAAGGAAACCCATCAGTGAGAGCTGGACCACAATTAACCTGCGGAGAAGCTCCGTTCACTTGGGCAGTAGTGTGAAAGGGAAATACTTTACCTTGATAGCATCTTACCTTTGAGGTATAATCAGCGAGAATCCAAGGGAACACAGGATACTGCATATAATCATTATAAGTCCGGCCAGCCAGGGTGTTTAAGTACATGAGGTATTCAAAATTACTGATATCTCTTTTCTGCCATGTTAAAAAAAAATCATTTGGATCCTTGACAATTGTTACTGTGCCCCATTTCAAGAGATAAAGCCTTCTTTACCAATTAACTAAATGAAATAAAAAATTCTCATTGCCCTCTGAATGGATGAAAATAAAGCTTCTGATTAAAAGGAAAGAATGAGGAGAGACTTATTTCCAAATCATACAGTGAAATATTTATGTAATCTTCCAGTTCTATAAGCTTTCAAAAAATACCCTTTATAATAATAATGATAATAATAATGTTGGTATTTGTTAAGCGCTTACTACGTGCCGAGCACTGTTCTAAGCACTGGGGGAGATACAGGGGAATCAGGTTGTCCCACGTGAGGCTCACAGTTAATCCCCATTTTACAGATGAGGTAACTGAGGCCCAGAGAAGTGAAGTGACTTGCCCACAGTCACACAGCTGACAAGTGGCAGAGCTGGGATTCGAACCCATGACCTCTGACTCCAAAGCCCATGCTCTTTCCACTGAGCCACGCTGCTTCTCTAAATAATAATGTTGGTATTTGGTAAGCGCTTACTATGTGCAGAGCACTGTTCTAAGTGCTGGGGGAGATACAGGGTTATCAGGTTGTCCCACGTGGGGCTCACAGTCTTCATCCCCATATTACAGATGTGGTAACTGAGGCATAGAGAAGTGAAGTGGCTCGCTCACAGTCACACAGCTGACAAGTGGCCGAGCTGGGATTGGAACCCGTGACCTCGGACTCCCAAGCCCGGGCTCTTTCCACTATGCTGTGGTGGATACAAACAGATTGGATTGGACATAGTCCTTGTCCCACATGGGTTCACAATCTTAATCTCCATTTTACCGATGAGGTAACTGAGGCACAGAGACGTGAAGTGAGGGGACACAGCAGACAAGTGGCAGAGTCAGGGTTAGAACCCATGACCCATATTCTTTCCACTAAGCCGTGCTGCTTCGACTGTAATATCACAGATTTAAGGACTATCTCTAAGACCTCACAAGTATCTCTTGACTTCTCTGTGCCTCCGTTTCCTTCTAGGTTTTACCTCTCCGCCTCTCTTTCAAAGAGTCGTAAATAGCAATCAACCACGTTTGAATGTTAACACAAGAAGCAGGTTATGGCAGTGTCGCTTAAAGGATACAACACGGTCCTGGGAGTCAGAAGGACCTGGGTTCTAATCCTGAATTTGACACACATCTGCTGTGTGACCTTAGGCAAGTCACTTAACTTCTCGGGTCCTCGATTACTTCTTATGTAAAATAATAATAATAACTGTGGTATTTAAGCGCTTCCTGTGTGCCAAGCACTGTTTTAAACGTTGGGGTAGATACAGCGTAATCAGGTTGTCCCATGTGGGGCTCACAGTCTTAATCCCCATTTTACAGATGAGGTAACTGAGGCCCAGAGAAGTTAACTGACATGTCCAAAGTCACACAGCTGACCCGTGGCAGAGGTGGTTTTAGAACCCACGACCTCTGACTCCCAAGCCCGCGTTCTTGCCACTCAGCCACGTTGTTTCTCTAAAATGGGGATTAAGAATGTGAGTTCCACATGGGACAGGGTCTATGTCCAACCTGATTAAGTTGTATTCTCCTCGGTGTTTAGAACAGTGCTTGGCACAAAGTAAGCACTTTACAAGTACTATTATCATTATTATTATGAATTAAATTCATCCCCTCTCAATCAAATATATAGGGAAAAGAGGTCGGATGTGGGTAGGGCAGGGGCCTCCATACACCCTTGAAGGGTCAAGAGGAAGAGAACGCTACAGTGCTCTGTTCACTGGAAGCGCTCAATAAATATAACTGAATGAAGAGACGGAAAAGGCATTGCCCTCTTCAGTGCACACACTTTGCCCGTGTATTTTTTTTTTTTGGCATCCTCACATGGATCTACTCGATGGAAGTAGATATCTAACACCGTTTGGATATGTAGCGGAGGAGGAAACACTTGCAATACTTCTGCCCTTGAGAGAAAAGCCGTTTAAGAGGGGCAGGGCCTCGGTGAACTTCAGAACATGGGAAGAGCTTGGATCGCCACTGTTGAACGCTGAACAACCTGGGGACTTAGAAGCTTGTCAACAGGTCTGCTCTGGTTGTATTAAATCTCTCCTCTTGTGCCCGTCGTCATGTCACCACTTCAGTTCCCTTATAAATCCCCTGAGGGTCAGGGACCGGGTCTTGTTCAACATTTATTGCATTTTTTTCCCACTGTGCTCGATGAAAACCACGGATTGAATGAGTGGATGAATCAAGTTTCGAAGGCACAGATCAACCTCCCCTTTGTAAACTGGCCTAAAACATGCTCGGCCCCCTAACTCGTTTTACAAACGATTCATGCGCCCAGAATCATCACGGAAAAGAATTGTGCTGGGTCTAAAATGGACCTCCTCAAGGGTGAACTGGTTTTCTCCCCCACAAACTCTTCGGTGGGCACCAGTTGGATTTTTTCAGTGTTGAACTGTTATTTTTTCCCCTACAAACTCCTGGAAGTCATCCACCAATGGTACTGAAGTCACTGTACCTGCCATTTCTGCAGCATCGTCTTTTCCGTGCCCGGGACTTTCCTGCAAGACACACAGAGGTTAATGATCACCACATGTCAAAGCCACCAAAGGTTCACAGAGAAAGAAATGATCCTGTGACTTTCATTGTCCTACTAATAATAATAATGATGGCATTTGTTAAGTGCTTACTATGTGCCACGCACTGTTTTAAGCATTGGGATAGATACAGGGTTATCATGTGGGGCTCACAGTCTTAGTCCCCATTTTACAGATGAGGTACCTCAGGCACAGAGAAGTTAAGTGACTTGCCCAAAGTCACACCACTGACGAGTGGCAGAGTGGGATTTGAACACATGACTTCAGACTCCCAAGCCCATGCTCTTTCCGCTACGCCACCTGCCATTGTTTTCTCCCATGAACCACCTCTAGCCATCCTCCTTGATTGATTCTCTTATGGTAAATACTCCCATCCCCACAGGGTACTAATCCCAGCTCCGCCACTTGTCTCCTGTGTAACCTCGGGCAAGTCACTTAACTTCTCTGTGCCTCAGTTACTTCATCTGTAAGATGGGGATTAAGACTGTGAACCCTAAGTGGGAAAGTCCAACCTGATTGGTTTGAATCTACCTCAGTGCTTAGAACAGTGCTTGACACACAGTAATTGCTTAACAAATACCTTAATTATTATCATTATTACCTTCATCTTTCTTTGCTCCACATCTCTCTCTCTCTCTCTCTCTCTCCACTCTCTATTTCCCAGAGGAAGTCCAGCAGAAAGCAGTACCAGGTCATTTTCCTGAAACCGGTTTGCTACAGAGAATCCCGGGGGGGTCCTAGATGGTGTTGCCATAGTACAGCCCCAGGGACAAATGCATAACTTCCCCAGTATCAAAAGCAGAAATCTAGGCACCATTTCCCTTGGGAATCCCCCCCAACACACATTAATTCATTCAATCATATTTATTGAGCACTTACTGTGTCTGGAGCACTGTGGTAAAAGCTTGGGAGAGTACAATACAACGACAAACAGAATGACCATGAAACCCCAGGATATGAGGTTGCTTTTCTCAGTTGATCATGACTCTTTGAATGAACATATTAAAGGCCTAGATAAATCAATCAGTCGACGACACTTACTGAGAATTCACTACATGCAGAGCACTGTACTAACAGCTTGGGAGAGTACGATTGGAGAAGCAGCATGGGCATAGTGGATAGAGCACGGGGCTGGGAGTCAGAAGATCATGGGTTCTACTCGTGGCTCACCACTTGCCTGCTCTGTGACCTTGGGCAAGTCACTTTGCTTCTCTGAGCCTCAGTTTCCTAGTCTATAAAATGGGGATTGAGACTGTGAGCCCTGCGTGGGACAGGAATGGTTTCCAACCTGATTAGCTTGTCTCCACCCCAGTGCTTTGTACAATGCCTGGCACATAGTAAGCACTTAACTATCATAATTATAGCAATACAACAGAATTAGCAGATACAGTCCCAGCCCTTAATGAGCTCACAATCTAGCGGAGGAGCAGACATTAATATGACTAAATGAGTAATTGATAATATATAATTTAAATATATGCACTATGTCCCTCTCCCCCTCTAGATTGTGAGCTCACGGTGGGCAGGGAATGTGTCTGTTGTTGTGTTGTACTTTCATAAGCGATTAGTAGAGTTCCCTATGTACAGTAAGCGCTCAATAGATATGATTGATTGAATGAAGTGCTGTGGGGTTGGGGGTGGGGTGAATAAGAAATGCCCACAAGTCACAGATCCAAAGACATAGACGACATATATGGGAAAGCGAGCTGGGGAAAAGAGGGCTCAACTGGGGAAGGCCTCTTTGAGGAGATGTGACCTTGATAATGTTTTGAAGAAGGATTTAGTGGTGTTCCGGCATTTTCATGGTATGTGGCACCTATCTATAAAACCCCATCAGTATTCTTGTATCTCTTGCCTTGGCCTTTTTCTGAATGACTCATGTTCAGATGACCGACCGCAGAGCTTATCCACAGGTCTAAACTCAGTGGCCAAGTCTAAGTTGGTTTGTGGCAATTTCTGGATGTCCAATGTCTTTCTCCCAGGCACAGCCATGTTTACACAGTGCGGTAGGAGTCCATGACCTAATGACCATAGGAGAAGTTTGATAGCAACAGTTCTCACAAATGAAAGTGCCATTTGCATCTGATTGGAAAGAGCTGGCTATTCTTAGCCTTGTATCCTGCTTAGTTTGCAAAAGAGAAGGGCCCAGAAAGCCCAAAGAGGAAATGGGATATCATTTAAGAGCAAGGAGTGGTAAGGGGAAACCCCATATGTTTATTATTCTTTCCCAGATTTGGTTCATTTAATCCATGGCTTTATTTTGAGGTTCAGAGACCTTGGCTCCCAAATAACTGTTCTATTTTTATTTAACATTTGTCTAGCACTTTCTAACATCAGAGTACTTCACAGTGATTTATTGGTCATTCTTCGCTATAGCCCTGTAGCCCAGATGTTTTTAGATCTCTGTTTTTGGAGGAGGAAACTAAGCTACACAGACCGGCTGAGTTGAACCCAGCTAGATATGGAATTCATATAGGTTTTGTGACTTCCAAACTAGAAATACGGAGGGGAGAGTGGGGCCGTGGTTTTTACAGCCACCAGCTAAATCTTAAAAATTAATTTGTTGTGTTAAGTGTGGAGCAGTCTACAATTAGAGATATGGGAATACCTATTATAAGAAGGCATCACCTCTAATGGGGACTGTAATGTAATAATGTTAATGATAATGTTGGTATTTGTTAAGCGCTTACTAGGTGCCGAGCACTGTTCTAAGCGCTGGGGGAGATACAGGGTTATCAGGTTGCCCCACGTGGGGCTCACACACTTTTAATCCCCATTTTACAGATGAGGGAACTTAGGCACAGAGAAGTTAAGTGACTTGCCCACAGTCACACAGCTGACAAGTGGCAGAGCCGGGAGTCGAACCCGTGACCTCTGACTCCGAAGCCCAGGCTTTTTCCACTGAGCCACGCTGCTTCTAGTGTGGTAGATACTTTCTTATTTTTCCACCTTCAAAGCTTTACTAAAAGTCTCCCTTCTCCAGAAAGCCTTCCTTCATTAACTCTCAAATCCCACTGACTTAACATTCACCCTTAGAAGTTCATTCCTTCATTCATTCAAATATATTTATTGAGCACTTACTGTACGCAGAGCACTGTACTAAGTGCTTGGGAGAGTAAAATAGAACAATAAACAGACACGTTCCCTTCCCACAATGAGCTTACAGTCTAGAAGTTACGTATTTTCCCTCACCTTTGTCATTTATGTATATCTGTACCATTTCTAACAGTTTTGTGCTTATATTTACCCATCCTTAGAATATATGTACGTACGCACTGTATATCAATGTAGGTATCTATTCTATGTAACAATCTCTGTATGCTTTTTATGTAGTCCATTCATTCATTCAATCGTATTTACTGAGCACATACTGTGTGCAGAGCATTGTACTAAATGTTTGGAAAGTACAATACAGCAGTATAAAGAGACAATCCCTGGCCACAACAGGTTCACAGTCTGGTGGGGGGAAGCTGTGGGGTGGGGGAGTGCAAAGGGCGAGTCGAGGTGACGACGCAGAAGGGAGGAGAAGCTGATGCAGAGGGAGCTTAGTCTCTGTAGGCCTCTTGGAGGAGGTGAGCCTTCAGTAGGGCTTTGAAGGGGGAAAGAGTGATTGTTTGGTGGATTTGAGGAGGGAGGGCATTCCAGGCCAGTGGTAGGACGTGGGCCAGGGGTCAGCGGCGAGACAGGCACTCTTTAGTTTTGTGGCCCAGAGTCGTAGTATTTCCAATTTTAATCTTGGTCTTCCTCCCACCCCCACTGTTTAGAAGTAATATGTGATCATTCCCAACTAAATGGCAAGCTTCTTGAGGGCCGGGACCACGCATTCTCTATTCAGTAGTGGCAGAATAAATACCGTTGATTGATCGTCCATTAGGAGAAGATTCTGACTTCAATAATTTCAACGCAATTTCCTCCCACCAGTTTGGGAGAATGGGTTGGGAAAAGATAAAATGTGCTGGTCTGTTTATGTTTTCGTATCTACAATCAAAGATGGTGTCGCCTTAATGAATCACTTTAGTTGTGCAATGAGGATCACTGTCTCTCCTTCTGACATAAAGAATCTAGAATTCTGAGGACCATTGTTTATGACCCCAATGTATCAGAACATTAGGGATGTTCAAAGTTCCATTTCCCCACTCCCTGGTTTATCACCCACCACCTAGGTTCGTCTTTCCCTTATTTTTTTTTTTTATGAGCTACCTGAAAGAATCCAAATCTTGACAACGATCCTGAGAATATCTCTGGCTGAACCTCTGGAGGTGAGTGGATAGTAATAGGGGAATTTTGAGGAGAAAAGAGCTTATTTATGGCCAGAATGCAGGATTGGCTTGGGAATCTCCCTAAATCCAGAAGATGTGTTCTGATTTATAAAATGAACCAGGAAATCTTTCATGGGGATCCAGCCTGTCATTTTGACACAGTCCCAAACTCTCTGGTGTCTTCAATTCTAACCCAAGAGTAGCATTTATTGTGAGAAAATGGGAAATGCTGGGAACTCTGAATTGTCATTCCAGGAGCTGATCCAGTGCTTACCTTTGATTTTCCTAAATGTGATTTTCTGAGATGTGAGTCTGCGAGGTAAACTTCCAAAAGCTACGGATAGGACTCTGTGTGCTACATAACTAAGCTCTTGTTTCCTCTCCATCTGCAGGACCCTTTATTCACCCCTACCCTCAGCCCACAGAAATTATGTACACATCCTGAATTGTACTCTGCAAGTACTTAGTACAGTGCTCTGTACACAGTAAGTGCTCAATAAATATGATTGGATGAATGAATATCCATTATTAATTTATATTAATGTCTGTCTTCCCCTCAAGACTGTAAGGTCATTGTGGACAAGAAATATGTCTACCACTTCTGTTATATTATACTCTCCAAAGTGCTTAGAGCAGTGCTTGGCACACAGTAAACATTCAATAAATAGGATTGATTGATTTTACAATACACAACTCCTAATTATAGCACCTGTCATGCAAGGACCTCAAAAATCAGAGGGTATATTCTTTGGAAAAAGCAGACCTGAGAATCAGAGCTAATTCTGAGGGGACTTAATCCCAGCTTCACCACGTGTCTGCTGTGTGACCTTGGACAAGTCTTTTAACTTCTCTATTACCTCAATTCCCTCATCTGAAAAATGGGGATTGAATACATGTTCTCTTTCCTACTTAAACCATAAGCTCTATGTGGGACCTGATTATCTTATATGAACCTCAGCGCTTAATACAATGCTTGGTGTAGAATAAGCACTTAATAATGCCATTATTATTATTATTATTACCATACCTGGCAGGTAGAGTCATTCATTCAATAATATTTATTGAGTGCTTACTATGTGCAGAGCTCTATACTAGAGAAGCAATGTGGCCTAGTAGAAAGAGCATGGGCTTGGGAGTCAGAGGACATGGGTTCTAGTCCCAGGTCCACCACTTGTCTGCTGTGTGACCTTGGGCGAGTCACTACACACCTCTATGCCTCAGTTACCTCATCTGTAAAATGGGGTTTAAAAGTGTGAGCCCCACGTGGGACAACTGATCACCCTGTATCCACTTCAGCTCTTTCAGCAGTGCTTGGCACATAATAAATGCTTAACAAATACCACAATCATTATTATTATTATTAATAAATGCTTGGGAGAGTATAATATAACAATAGGCAGACACATTCCCTGCCCACAGTGAGCTTAAAGAATCCGGGAGATAGAGCACGAAGCCAGGAGAAAGCACACCTTCACTCTATATCCACCCACCAGACTAGTGGCTCTGTTGACCATGGCTTCAATTTTAAAAGGGGCCCCAGAATTGCACCAGTGTCCTAGAGTTCTCTGGGGCCAAAGATGTCCCATCATCCATCTAGACTGCAGATAATAATAATAATAATAATGTTGGTATTTGTTAAGCGCTTACTATGTGCAGACCACTGTTCTAAGCACTGGGGTAGACACAGGGGAATCAGGTCCTCCCACGTGGGGCTCACAGTTAATCCCCATTTTACAGATGAGGGAACTGAGGCACAGAGAAGTGAAGTGACTTGCCCACAGTCACACAGCTGACAAGTGGCAGAGCCGGGAGTCGAACTCATGACCTCTGACTCCGAAGCCCAGGCTCTTTTCCACTGAGCCACAATCAGATAAGGGAAGCAGAGCCCCTAGGAGAAAACCAGGTCAGATCATCATAAATTCATTTATTTATATTAATGTCTCTCTTCCTCTCTGGACTGTAAGCTCAATGTGAGCAGGGAATGGGTCTGCTTATTGGTTAGAGCTAGGAAAAGCTTTTCCCTGATGCTAGGCTACCTGGTACTTTATCCAAGAAAACTTCATTAAAATCCATTCCTTCATGATACCATCCACAACCTCAACTGGAGGCTCCATCCTCAAGTGTCAATAAAGTTCTCATCCGGCCTCAGTTTCCCCATTTGCAAAAGGGTTACAGATACGTATAAATATAGGTTAAGTATAAAAGGGATCAATAAGGGCTAAACAAGATTAATTAGGTTCCTTGAAAAGAGGTGCTGGATAAACACAAACCACCATGATTTAAATGTGAATAAAAGATTGGTCTCAGACTTCTGGGGCCATTAACACTCTTGATTCTTGTGGATTAGGGGATAGTGGAGCATATTTATTGATTTTTGCCCCTATTAGTTAGAGATAC
Source organism: Ornithorhynchus anatinus (assembly GCF_004115215.2). Taxonomy (NCBI): domain Eukaryota; kingdom Metazoa; phylum Chordata; class Mammalia; order Monotremata; family Ornithorhynchidae; genus Ornithorhynchus; species Ornithorhynchus anatinus. The sequence continues at coordinate 128,844,086 of NC_041730.1, read as the reverse complement.
CAATTTTATTGATTCCTTTATTCCTCTGCCTGAAAGAGATTCTTAAGACATTTCTCTCTCTACCGAAGGCTTTTTTGTTAACAATTAAGCATTCCTGCATGAGTTCATTTTTTTTTTAAGTCCTACAAAATACCAATAGGGAAAACATGAAATAATGATGATGCTATTTATTAAGGGCTTACTATGTGCCAGACACTGCATCAAGACCTAGGGCATAAAATGCAAACAACAGACACAGTTTCGATCCTAGCTCACAAGTCCAAGAGCGAGAGATTGAGAGAAAACGGGCATTTTACTCTCATTTTACAGATGAAAATATTGAGGCAGAGAAGTTAAGAACCATGATCAAGGTCACACACCGCAGACCAATAAAACATATGAGACAGGAAGTTGGGTCTCCTGCCTTTCAGTCCTGTGCTTTCTATTACTAATAATTGTAATTAGGTACTTGTTAAGCACTTACTATGTGTCAATCACTGTTCTTAGCACTGGGGTAGATACAAATTAATCAGGTTGAACACATTCCCTGTCGCACATTGGACTGGCACTCTTAATCCCCATTTTTTACAGATGAGGTAACTGAGGCAGAGAGTAGTTAGGGGACTTGCTGAAGGTCACAGAAGACATGTGGCAGAGCTGGGATTAGAACTCATGACCTTCTAACTTCCAGGCCCATGCTCTACCCACTATAACATGCTGCCTCAATAACTTCTCCTTGGAGATGAAGTGTAATAATGAAGGGAAGCACAGTAGATAGAGCATGGACCCGGGAGTCAGAAAGACCTTTGTTCTAATCCGGGCTCTGATACCTGTCTGCTGTGTGACCTTGGGCAAGACATTTAACTACCCTGAGTCTCACCTCATCTGTAAAGATGAGGATTAAGACTGTGATCCTCATGTGGAACATGGACTGTGTCACCATTCATTCATTCAACGATATTTATTGAGCACTTACTGTGTGCAGAGCACTGTACTAAGTGAATGGGTAAGTACAATACCACAATAAACAGTGACATTCCCTGCCCACAACGAGCTTACAGTCTAGAGGTGGGAGACAGACATCAATACAAATAAATAAAATTGCAGATATGTACATATGGGGTCTGGTGCTGGGGGCAGTTGGGAGAGCAAAGGGAGCATGTCAGGGCCATCCAGAAGGGATTGGGAGAGGAGGAAAGGTGGGACGTAGTCTGGGAGAGCCTCTTGGAAGAGATATGCCTTCAATACGGCTTTGAAGAGGGGGGAGAGTAACTGTCAGATTTGAGGAGGGAGGGCATTCCAGGCCAGAGGCAGGATGTGAGCCAGGGTCAGTGGCAAGACAGGAAAGATTGAGGTGCAGTGAGAAGGTTAGCATTAGAAGAGCGAAGTGTGCAGGCTGGGTTGTAGAAGGAGAGAAGCAAGGTGAGGTAGGAGGAGGCAAAGTGATAGGTTGCTTTAAAACCAATGGTGAGGAGTTTTTGTTTGCTATGGAGGTGGATGGGCAACCACTGGAGCTTTTTGGGTGGGCTGATGTGTCCTGAACATTTCTGTAGAAAGACGATCCAGGCAGCAGAGTGAAGTATGGTCTGAGGAGAGACAGGAGGCTGGGAGGTCAGCAAGATGACTGACGCAGTAGTCCAGGTGGGACAGGATGAGTGATTGTATTAACATGGTAGCAGTTTGGATAGAGAGGAAAGGCAGATTATAGCAATGTTGGGAAGGCGGGACTGATGGATTGAATATGTGGATTGAAAGACAGAAAAGAGTAAAGGATAACACCAAGGTTATGGGTTCGGGAGACAGGAAAGATGGTGGCGCTATCTACTATGATGGGAAAGTCACGGGGAGGACAGGGTTTGGGTGGGAAGATGAGGAGCTCCGTTTTGGACATGTCAAGTTTGAGGTGACAGAAGGATATCCAAGTAGAGATGTCTGGAAGGCAGGAGGAGACGAGAGACTGGAAAGAGGGAGAGTGATCAGGGCTGGAGATGTCGATTTGGGTATCATCCGCACAGAGGTGTTAGTTGAAGCCATGGGAGCGAATGAGTTCTCCAAGGGAGTGGGTGGAGATGGAGAATAGAAGGGGACCAAGAACTGAACCTTGAGGGACTCCCACAGCTAGGGGATGGGAGACAGAGGAGGGGCCCATAAAGGAGACTGAAATGGGCAGCCAGAGAGATGAGGAGACCCAGGAGAGGACAGAGGCAGTGAAGTCAAGGTTGGATAATCTTTCCAGGAGAACGGGGTGGTCCACAGTGTCGAAGGCAGCTGCGAGGTTGAGGTGGATTAGAATGGAGTAGAAGCAGTTGGATTTGTCATGAAGGAACTCATTGGTGACCTCAGAGAGGGCGGTTTCTCTGGAGTGAAGGGGACGGAAGCCAGACTGGAGGGGGTCCAGGACAAAATTGGAGGAGAGAGATTAGAAACAGTGGGTGTGGGTATCTCGCTCAAGGAGTTTGGAGAGGAGTGGTAGGAGGTAATCAGTGTCCAACCTGATTAGCTTACATCTACTCCAGTGCTTAGTACAGTGCCTAGCACACGGTAAGCGCTTAAGAAATACCATAAAAAATACTACCGAATGAAGAAAACAACCTCCCTTAGAGCCAATTATGTAATAATAATAATGCTAATGAGAAAAGTAATGATAGTATTATTACTTAAAAAATAGCACTGAATGAAGAAAACGTCCTTACAGACAGTTATATAATAATAATAATAATAATCTATTAAGCATGCATTACAGGCCAAACACTGTACTACATGCTGGGGTAGGTATAAGATAATCAGGTCTCACACAGGGCTCATAGTCTAACCAGGAGTGAGAACATAGAATTTATTCCCAATTCGCAGATGAGGGAACTGAGGCACAGAGAATTGAAGTGCCTTGCCCAAGGACACCCAACAGGCAAGTGGTGGGTCTAGGATTAGAACTCAAGTCCTAACCAGGTTAACTAGGGAAGGAGGCCAGAGAGGGAGTCGGGCGCGGCAATCGTCCCGGGGCGGCAGAGGAAAGGGTGTACAAGGAAGCTTGGTCTCACTGTGTCTATGACCTGCCTCTCACCCCGGGGAATACCTGCTCTCCATGGAGCACCGTAGAAGCTGGGGAGATAATAATAATGTTGGTATTTGTTAAGCGCTTACTATGTGCAGAGCACTGTTCTAAGTGCTGGGGTAGATACGGGGTAATCAGGTTTTCCCACGTGAGGCTCACTAGTCTTCATTCCCATTTTACAGATGAGGGAACTGAAGCACAGAGAAGTGAAGTGACTTGCCCAAAGTCACACAGCTGAGACGTGGCAGAGCTGAGATTCGAACTCATGACCCCTGACTCCCAAACCCAGGTTCTTTCCATTGAGCCACGCAAGGCCTCTGATCTGCTCCACAAGACTCCCCAGAAGCCGGTCCCAGGCACGTGGCTCAGTGGAAAGAGTCCGGGCTTGGGAGTCAGAGGTCATGGGTTCGAATCCCGGCTCTGCCACTTGTCAGCTGTGTGACTGTGGGCAAGTCACTTCACTTCTCTGGGCCTCAGTTCCCTCATCTGTAAAATGGGGATGAAGACTGTGAGCCCCACGTGGGCCAACCTGATTCCCCTGTGTCTACCCCAGCACTTAGAACAGTGCTCTGCACGTAGTAAGCACTTAACAAATACCAACGTTATCATTATTATTATTAAAATGGGGATTAACTGAGAGCCTCACATGGACAACCTGATTATCCTGTATCTACCCCAGCGCTTAGAACAGTGCTCTGCACGTAGTAAGCGCTTAACAAATACCCACATTATTATTAATAGATTAGGGACAGCCCACTCAGCACATAAAGCGGGGAGAGGCTACCTTTCCGTTCCTCGAGGAGCAGCACAGCCCAGTACGAACTAAATCGCAAGCCTGGGAGTCAGGAGGCGTGGGTTCTAATCCCAGCTCCATCTCTTGCCTGCTGCATGACCTTGGGCGATTCCCTTCATTTCTCTGGGCCTCAGTCTCCTCATCTGTAAAATAAAGATTAAGTACCTGTTCTCCCTCCCACTTAGGCTGTGAACACCATAGGTAACAGGGACTGTGTCTAATCTGATTCTTTTGTTTCTTCCCCAGTGCTAACTATAGTGCTTGGAACACAATAACCACCTAACAAATGCCAGTTATTAGAAGCAGCGTGGTGTAGTGGATAGAGCAAGAGCCTGGGAGTCAGAAGGTCATGCGTTCTAATACCGCTCCACCACTTGTCTCCTGTGTAACCTTGGGCAAGTCACTTCGCTTTTCTGGGCCTCAGTTACCTCATCTGTAGAAAAAAGGGGGATTAAGAATCGAGCCCAATATGGGACAGGGACTGTGTCCAACCTGATGGACTTGTATCTACCCCAGCACTTAGAACAGTACTGGGCGCATAGTAAGTACTTAACAAATACCACAATTACTTATTATTTATTTCATTTATCATTATGGCACCTCCAGACTCACACCCACTCAGGGACTGACCAGGGGCTTTTCTTAGGCCTAATGAGGCGTCAGGTCCTGGGACCAGAGATTAATCTTTTCCTTTCTTACCCTTCTCTCTCTCTCACTCTCTCTCTTTCTCTCTCTCACGTCAGGGCATAAAATCGGTGACCTCCCACCACACGTAAAACCATAGGTTTTCCAACGATAGAACTTTTTTTATAACGGATCTTCCTCTATCCATTAAATTATCAAATAAGCGAGCATGAAAACTTATGTTTTCATAACACTAATACAATCTGACGCACACGTGCCAAATCTTTCACTTGCACCTTGAAAGAGAAGCAGCTTGATCTAGTGGATAGAGCACCACCCTAGGAGTCAGAAAGTCATGGGTTCCGATTTTGGCTCTGCCACTTGTCTGCTGTGCGATCTTGGGCAAGGCATTTCACTTCTGGGTGCCTCGGTTCCCTCATCTGTAAAATGCGGATGGAGATTGTGACTCCCATGTCAGACGAGGACTGTGTCCAACCGGAAGAGCTTGTATCTATCCCAGTGCTTAGAACAGTGCTTGGAGCATAGTAAGTACTTAACAAGTACCAGAATTATTATTATTCCCCGCTTCTAGACTTTAAGCCTGGTGTAGGCAGGGATTGTCTCTTTTTATTGCCGAGTTGACTTTACAGGCGCTTAGAACAGTGCTCTGTGCACAGTAAGCGCTCAGTAAATGTGATTGAATGAATGCCCGAATAAATGTGGGGCAGGGATTGTAACCAACCCCTACACCAGCCTTAGAATAGTGTTCGGCACACAGTAAGCGCTTAACAGATCCTATTACCATCATTATTATTATTACCATTATTTGGTGACGTGGCTATTCACTAACAGAAATAATATGCAAAATGGCCACCTGAGCTGTCAAATAAGTGGACGATTCAAGTGTTAGAGCCAGTAACTGTGGTTTCACAATCTGCACAAATGAAACATTTCGACATTTTCAGAACCTCTAGACAATAAAACCCTCCTGGCTCTTATTTAAAGCTTGCAGGTTGGAGCTAAACAATATGCTAATGATCTCCAAGGACTCAGAATTCCTGTTGCCTAGTGACAAAGTTGCCCAGCCTGCAGAAGAACAGAATAGCCTGGAACATTAACAGGGTAAGGTGTTTCGGTTTTTTTCTTTATTTTTGTTTTTGTTGATTTTTAATCTTTCCCAAACAAGGAATCCTTGAAAGTTCAGAAATCAGGAGCCTGTGAAAACTGAATCTATTCTGATTTCTCCTGCCCTGTGTGTTCTATTTACAAACCAGACATTAACTAATCCATTATTCAGGGGAGAGATCCATGAAAGAAGACTGCATTGTAACGGGCTAAGCGTGGAAGCTAACTCCACTGACAAAGCTGTTCGCGAAGGTTTTCGCAAACTGCTTGATAAAAAGGCTACTCAGCCTGCTGCTGGTAAGATCTTGCCCTGTATTTTACAAAAGATGTCTGAGACCCAAGGGAAATGTTTCGATGAAGCCTTCTTTCGGATCTAAGGGAAGATTGAGTTAACCAGTATCTGTTTGGAGCCAAACTGTGCTAAAATGGTTCTACGGCTATCCAGGTAACAGTTGAAACATAACTGAAGTCAAAAAGAATGTTTTAGGAGGCAATTCTGACAATGATGATGATGATGGTATTTGTTAAGCGCTTACTATGTGTCAAGCACTGTTTTAAGTGCTGGGGTAGACACAAAGTAATCAGGTTGTCCCACGTGGGGCTCACCGTCTTAATCCTTATTTTGCAGATGAGGTAACTGAGGCACAGAGAAGTTAAGTGGCTTGACCGCGGTCACGCAGCAGACCAGTGGCAGAGCCAAAATTAGAACTCACGTCCACTGACTCCCAATGCCGTGCTCTTTCCATTAAGCCACACTGCTTCTCCATGGAGGATGATTGCAATATCCTCCTCTCCATTTTGATGGCAGTGTTCCGGTTACAGTTCCGTTCGGATAGTTGAACCAAGAACCTGTTTGCTTAGTGCTTGCTAACTGCAGGAAGAGCTTTTCTTCTGAATTCGCCATTTCTAAGTAGCAGACATGAGAACAAAGGGCGAGCAAAGGCGTGAACCTCAAAAACAAAGGAAAGAAGGAAACAGATGGGGAAAAGGAAATGCAAACCTCTTTGGACTGCTCCGCAAACAGAGTATTTTAAAACGGATGACAGTATAGTAATTCTTTAAGCTCTACCGTTTAACATAACCACTTTATCGGTCCATGGAACGTATTGAGTGCTTACAGCACGCAGTGCATTGTAATAATAATGGTGGTATCTGTTAAGCGCTTACTATGTGCAAAGCACTGTTCTAAGCGCTGGGGGGGATACGACGTGATCAGGTTGTCCCACGTGGGGCTCACAGTTTTAATCCCCATTTTACAGAGGAGGGAACTGAGGCACAGAGAAGTTATGGGACTTGCCCAAAGTCACACAGCTGGCAAGCGGCAGAGCCGGGATTAGAACCCACGACCTCTGACTCTCAAGCCCGGGCTCTTTCCACTGAGCCACGCTGCTTCTTCTGCTTCGCTGTACTAAGCACTCGGGATGGGAACGTTCCCACATGGAGCGTACATTTTATAGGAATGTAAACAACAGGCATCAATGGGTTGGTCCTGATGCAGCATCGTACAGTGGATAGAGCATGACCCTGGAAGTCTGGAGGTTACGGCTTTTAATCCTGACTCCATTCCTTGTCTGCTGTGTGGTCTTGGGCATGTCACTTCACTTTTCTGTGCCTCAGTCTCTTCATCTGTAAAATGAGGATTGAGACTGTGAGCCCCATGTGGGACAGGGACTGTGTCCAACCTGATTTCCTTGTATCTAGCCCAGCATTTAGAACACTGCTTGGCACATAGTAAGCACTTAACAAATACCATAATTATTATTATTATAAATAAGGAATTTGTATTTTGGCATTTGGACTGGGACAACCAACTATTACGCTAATTGGTGAAGGACACACACTAAAGGAGAAGCTAGTGAAAGATGATCATGGTCCAGGGTACTGTCATTGTCAGGTGATCGATCTTCAGGTGATCGATCAATTAATCAATCATATGCATTTACTGTGTGCAGAGCACTTTACTAAGCTTTGGAAGAGTACAAAATAACAGATTGGTAGACATGTCCCCAGCCCTCATTAATACAACAGTAATAATGACGAATATACTAATATTGGTATTTGTTGGTATTTGTTAAGCGCTTACTATGCGCAGAGCACTGTTCTAAGCGCTGGGGTAGATACAGGATAATTACCTTGTCCCACGTGGGGCTCACAGTCTTCATCCCCATTTTACAGATGAGGTAACTGAGGCCCAGAGAAGTGGAGTGACTCGCCCACAGTCACACAGCTGACAAGTGGCAGAGCTGGGATTCGAACCCATGACCTCTGACTCCCAAGCCTGTGCTCTTTCCACTGAGCCACGCCAATGATGATAATTAGTATTTATTAAGGAAATCTTTGCGGCAAATCACTGTGTTTAGGATGGAGGGAAAAGCAGAAAATCAGGTCATCGTCATCTTCATCATAATAACAGTGGTTTTCATTAAACAATTACTACGTGCAAAGCATAGCGTTAAAAGATGGGGTAGATGCAGGATAATTAAGTTGGACACAGTCTCTGTCCCACATGGGGCTCGCATTCTAGGTAAGAGAGAGAAAGGGTATTGAAGCCCCATTTTGCAGATGAGGAAACTGAGGCACAGAGATGTTAAAGGATTTGCCCAAGGTCACACAGCAGCCAAGTGGTGGAGCTGGGTTAGAACCGGGTCCTCTAACTCCCAGGCTTGTGCTCTTTCCACTAGGCCACACTGTTTCACATTCAATCCATCCCACCAGAGGCTCATAATCTTAGTCTGAGATCTTCACGGGACAACGTGCACGTCTAATTACCTCTTGCGTACTCTTTCCCAGCACTTAGTACACTGGTCTCCACATGGTAAGACTGTGAGCCCGTTGTTGGGTAGGGATTGTCTCCATCTGTTGCTGAACTGTACTTTCCAAGTGCTTCGTACAGTGCTCTGCACATAGTAAGCGCTTAGTAAATGCAATTCAATGAATGAATAGTGAGTATTTAATAATTAGAGAGAGTGCAGGTATCACCATTTCACAGGTGAAGAGACTGAAGCACAGAGAGGTTAATTGAAATGCCAAAGATCACACAGCAGGTGAATAATAATAATAATAATGTTGGTATTTGTTAAGCGCTTACTATGTGCGGAGCACTGTTCTAAACGCTGGGGGAGATACAGGGTCATCAGGTTGTCCCACGTGAAGTTCACAGTTAATCCCCATTTTACAGATGAGGTAACCGAGGCACAGAGAAGTGAAGTGACTCGCCCACAGTCACCCAGCTGACAAGTGGCAGAGGCGGGAGTCGAACTCATGACCTCTGACTCCCCAGCCCGGGCTCTTTCCACGGAGCCACGCCGCTTCTCAAGGCAGAGCTGGTAACAGAACCCAAACCTCCTCACCCTCAGTCCCGTGCTCTTTACACATAAACAAAATGTTTCATCAGATACAAAGAGCAGGGATACTTATTGAACATTTGTCAAGAGTTTCACAGCACTTTCCTTCCACAGGGAAATCCAGATGGCAGCCTAGTCGGTTTCAGGTGATTTGCTGAAGTCCCTGTAGGTAGATGGCTTCTTTATATTTGTCTATAGCGTGCGGCATTTTTTTTTTCCTCAGAAAAGAGGTACTATCATTCCATAAAGAGCTGGATAGGTCGGTTTTCTCACGCGTCTTGCACAGAGAAAACTTATATGAAAGATCGGCAACTCGAATGAACACTAAACCCACTAAATGTAAACTCCTGGGGGATATTAATCCCTTTACTTCTCTGGGCCTCAGTTATCTCGTCAGTAAAATGGGGATTGAAAGTGTGAGCCCCATTGGAGAAGCAGCGTGGCTCAGTGGAAAGAGCATGGGCTTTGGAGTCGGAGGTAATGGGTTCGAATCCCAGCTCCGCCACTTGTCAGCTGTGTGACTGTGGGCGAGTCACTTAACTTATCTGTGCCTCAGTTACCTCATCTGTAAAATGGGGATTAAGACTGTGAGCCCCACGTGGGACAACCTGATTCCCCTGGGTTTACCCCAGCGCTTAGAACAGTGCTCTGCACATAGTTAGCGCTTAACAAATACCAACATTATTATTATTATGTGGGATAACCTAATTACCTTGTATCTACCCCAGTGCTTAGAATAGTGATTGGCACATAGTAAGCACTTAATACCATCATTATTATTATTACTGCGCAGAGATCACTGTTCTAGGTGCTTGGTGGAGCACAACAGAATTAGTAGACACATTCCCTGCCTGTAGTATACAACTCTGCTCAAAGTAGGTGCTCAGTAAATGATGACGATGACGATGATGAAACAACATAGCTGCCAGAAATAAGCTCCCCGTTTATAATGTTGGTATTTGTTAAGCGCTTACTATGTGCAGACCACTGTTCTAAGCGCTGGGGGAGATACAGGGGAATCAGGTTGTCCCACGTGAGGCTCACAGTTAATCCCCATTTTACAGACGAGGTCACTGAGGCACCGAGAAGTGAAGTGACTTGCCCACAGTCACACAGCTGACAAGGGGCAGAGCCGGGATTCGAACCCATGACATATGACTCCCAAGCCCGGGCTCTTGAAAAGTCCAGCTAGGGAAACACATCGCTGATGATTCTATATCCCCACAAAGGAATGGACTACGACTGTGTATCATCGTTATCATAATTACCATTGCACTCATTCAAAATTCTGTTCTTAGGTTAGGTGTCACAGCCAGATATCTATTTAGTGTAAAATAATGATCTGGCTGAAGGGCTGTTTATTTTTTTTAACTGGATATTTCAATTCATTATTTAAACCATCACCCCAAATCTGCCCATATACCACTAAACCAGTGAGAGTATGCGGACAGAAAAAGTAACACCGACAGACAGCAGTGGAGAAGAAACAGACTCCACGTGAATGAAATAGCAATGCTAGGTACAAGGCGATGTAAATTCAGTAGAGACAAACACCCCTAATCTCCATGGGAGAGAAAAACAGAACCCTCAACTCTGTTTGCTTTACCCCTCTTGTGGGCTGGCTTTACTAGGGGCAAACAAATAATGAGAGTAGTAATAATAATGATAATAATTTCGATATTCATTAAGCACTTACTGTACGTCAAGGACTGTTTTAAAGACTGAGGTAGATAGAAGTTAATCAGTCCAGACACGCTCTCTGTCCCGCATGGGGTTCACAGTCTAAGGAGAAGGGACAGCAGGGATTGAATCTTCATTTTACAGTTGAGAAACTGAGGCCCAGAGAAGTTAAGTGATTTGCCCAAGGTCAACAACAGGCAACTGGCAGAGCTGGGATTAGAACCCGGGCCCTCCGACTCCTAGGCCCATGCTTTTTCCACTAAGACCACGCTCTCTCTAGCTGGGGGAGAAACAACGAAAGGTACGAATTGGACCAACTATAGATTTGCACCGAGGGCGCGGAAGGCAACAAACCGGAGAGGGTCGATCAGGAAGGCAGATGATGACGATGGTGATGATGGGGACATGGTATTAAATGCTGGGGTGAATACAAGCGAATCGGGTTGGACACAGTCCCTGTCCCAGATAGGGCTCGCAGACTTAATCCCCCTTTTACAGATGAAATAAATGAGCACAGAGAAATTGAGTGACTTGCCCAAGATACTAATAGTAATAATGGTAATGATGGTATTTGTGAAGCGCTTACTATGTGCCAGGCACTGTACTAAGCGCTGGAGTGGATGCAAGCAAATCGGGTTGGACAAAGTCTCTCCGTGCCACATAGCGCTCACACTCTCAATCCCTGTTTAACAAAAGAGGTAACTGGGACACAGAGAAGTGAAGTGACTTGCCTAAGGCCACCCAGCAGACAAGTGTAGGATTAGAATCCATGACCTTCTGATGCCCAGGCCTGTGTTCTATCTACTACCCCATGCTGCTTCCCTATAGGGGGAATTAGAACCCAGTCCTTCTGACTCCCAGGGCTGTGCTCTATCCACTAGGCCAGGCTGCTTCTCAAAATCCCTACCTTCGGCAATAATAATAATGATAGTAATAATGTCATGGATGGGTAGACTGAAAGAATCCTGCAGCAATCAGGACTTGTGCAGGGAGCATCTACAGAAATTTTAGGTTCTGAGGATCCCAGCTTCCTCCTAATAATATCGGGATTTGTTACGCGCTTACTATGTGCAGAGCACTGTTCTAAGCGCTGGGGGAGATACGGGGGAATCAGGTCGTCCCACGTGAGGCTCATAGTTAATCCCCATTTTCCAGATGAGGTAACTGAGGCCCAGAGAAGTGAAGTGACTCGCCCACAGTCACACAGCTGCCAAGTGGCAGAGCCGGGAGTCGAACCCAAGACCTCTGACTCCGAAGCCCAGGCTCTTTCCACTGAGCCACGCTGCTTCCCTTAAAAACTGCTGGATTTCACGGCTCCTATCATCACTGCTTTGGGCCTGATCAGGAGTCAGTCTGATTCCTTCCATCCGCCCTCTTTCTGATTGTAGGTGGAGAGTATGGAATTTCTAATTCTGAAGAACCAGAATCCTGAACTGTAACTTCTGGCTCTAACTCAGCCAACTATGGTATTTCATTAACATCTCAATTTAGAATCTCAATCCTCAAACTGTATAGAGAAGCAGTGTGGCTCAGTGGATAGAGCCCGGGCTTGAGAGTCAGAGGTCATGGGTTCGAATCCAGACTCTCCCACTTGTCAGCTGTGTGACCTTGGGCAAGTCACTTAATAATGTTGGTATTTGTTAAGCGCTTACTATGTGCAGAGCACTGTTCTAAGCGCTGGGGGAGATACAGGGTCATCAGGTTGTCCCCACGTGAGGCTCACAGTTAATCCCCATTTTCCAGATGAGGTAACTGAGGCCCAGAGAAGTGAAGTGACTTGCCCACAGTCACACAGCGGACAAGTGGCAGAGGCGGGAGTCGAACTCATGACCTCTGACTCCGAAGCCCGGGCTCTTTCCACTGCACTTCACTTCTCTGGGCCTCAGTTACCTCATCTGTAAAATGGGGATTAACCGTGAGCCTCCCGTGGGACAACCTGATGACCCTGTACCTCCCCCAGCGCTTAGAACAGTGCTCTGCACCTAGTAAGCGCTTAACAAATACCAACATTATTATTATTATTACTGCACACAGTAAGCATTCAATAAATACGATTGAATGAATGAATGACAGATTCTTTCCTGACACACTCTATCTACCCCAGTTCTTAGTGCAGTGTTGGCTTTATACGTAAGCACTTAACAAATACCACAGTATTTCATTATTAATAATAATATGATCATTTATACAGTCAACACGGATGAAAGGATACAACCAACATAAAATGATAAGGCAAGATAAGGGAGCTGGAAGGCCAACTAGGCAACTAATGTAGACAGCCCCAGAACCTATCTGGTCAATGAAGAGAAACTGTTTTCAATCTATGGAGTCTGCAGTGTAGGAGAAGATGAGAAGATAGGAAGATTCAAAGCTGATGGTTACTATCAAATCTGCCACCACTTGTTAGGAAGTGATGTCAATCTTGTGGGCTGGGAAAGATCTACCAAATCAGTTATATTGTGCCCTACAAATGCGGAGCACTGTGCTGCGCACCCAGTAAGCACTCATTCGGTCATCAATCAATCATGTCAATCAGTGCTCTATGCAGATCACTGTGCTAAGCACGTGGGAGAGTGCAACACAGCAATATGAGATACTCAACAAATAGGATTGACTGATATAATACTGTTTAACTGGTTCAATTCTAGATCTATGTTGGCCGCCTGAAGCAATTTCGGCATTGGAAATGCCCTGTTTAAATTGCTCAGCTTACCTCGCATGGAAATATACCAGCCCCTTATTCTCAAGTTAAATGTGAAAACTTCAAAATCTTAAAAACTTCAAAACCTTAGCACTTTTCCTCTTACTCCTTTCCCCATTCTCTTCTCCTGCCAATCCACTCACTGATCACTTTATTGCTATTGTTCTTGTTTTATTGCTATTGTTCTTGTCTGTCCGTCTCCCCCCATTAGACTATAAGTCCCTCAAAGGGCAGGGACTGTCTCTATCTGTTACCGATTTGTACATTCCAAACGCTTAGTACAGTGTTCTGCACATAGTAACTGCTCAATAAATACGAATGAATGAATGAATGATCTCAGAGCTGGCAGGGAATGTGGAAGATACACAAGCAAAATATTGAATCTTGATATCCTAATGTTTTATCAAATATTTCTGCCTCATGGACACTTGAAAGAGAACTTGAAAATACATCAGTGGGCTAAGTTTTGTTTTTGTTTTTCTGAGATCGAAACTGGTCTTGTACCCAATGAACTTTAGAATTGGATATAGAAATTACAATATATATACATACATCATTAAATATTATGATTTCTTTGAGGAAAAAAACAGACAACTTACCGTGCTTACTAACACATTTCACTCCAGGTTCATATATTTGCTATATATAGTTGTTTCTAAGGCCAGGTCTACACAAAAACTATAGAGACGGCAGTTGTCAGTTTGAGTTTGAGTTGTGTAACCAAACCAAACACTTCAAGCCCAAATTCCTCATTCATTCACTCAATAGTATTTATTGAGCGCTTACTATGAGCAGAGCACTGTAGTAAGTGCTTGGAATGTACTATTCGGCAACAGATAGGGACAATCCCTGCCCAATGACGGGCTCACTGTCTAATCGGGGGAGACAGACGGACAAAAACAAGACAACATAATCCTGATGAATAGGACCAAGGGGATGGACACCTCATTAACAAAATTCACAGGGTAATAAAAATATATACAAATGAGCACACTGCTGAGGGGAGGGGAACCAAGCGGGGAGGAGCAAAGGGAAAGGGGGTTTAGCTGAGGGGAGGTGAAGGGGGAGGGAGCAGAAGTCAGAGGGACGTTTCCCCACTTCTCAAGAAACTCCAGTCGTTGCCCATTCACCTCCGTATCAAACAAAAACTCATCACCATTGGCTTTAAAGCAATCAGTCACATTGCCGGCTCCTGCCTCACCTCACTACTCTCGCTCACTACTCTCTACACATGTCCTCACCCAACTAGAACTGTTAACTCTACCTTGTTTTGCACTGCTATAAAACTTTGTTATTTTCATGATCCCAAGGCAACTAGATTTCAGAAAGTTGAAGTGTTGACACTAAGACGATGAACAGGAGAGCTAAGGAAAGAAAAAGGAATCTGTACTGAAGTGAAATCTCCAAGGGTGAAAGTTACCTGGTACTTTTCAAGTATCCTTTATAATAATAATAATAATCATGATAATGATATCTGTTAAGCGCTTACTATGTGCCAAGCACTATTCTAAGCACGGGGGTGGATACAAGCAAATTGGGCTGGACAGGGCCCCTGTCCCTCATGGGGCTCACAGTCTTAATCGCCATTTTATTAATTCATTTGTTCATTCATTCAATAGTATTTAGTGAGTGCTTACTGTGTGCAGAGCATCTTACTCAGTGCTAACTTCTCTGTGCCTCAGTTACCTCATCTGTAAAATGGGGATTAAGACTATGAGCCTCGCGTGGGACAACCTGATTACTCTGTGTCTACCCCGGCGCTTAGTACAGTGCTCTGCACATAGTAGGCACTTAACAAATACCAACATTATTATTACTACTGGGAGAGTACAATACAAGAAACAAACATTTTCCCTACCCACAGTGAGTTTACAGCCTAGAGGGGGAATCAGATATGTGGCGCAGTGGAAAGAGCCCGGGCTTGGGAGTCAGAGGTCATGGGTTCGAATCCCTGCTCGGCCACCTGTCAGCTGGGTGACTGTGGGCAAGTCACTTCACTTCTCTGGGCCTCAGTTACCTCATCTGTAAAATGGGGATTAAGACTTTGAGCCCCACGTGGGACAACCTGATTCCCCTGTGTCCACCCCAGCGCTTAGAACAGTGCTCTGCACATAGTAAGCGCTTAACAAATACCAACATTATTATAAATAAATACATTACAGATGCATATATAAGTGCTGTGGGGCTGAGAGGGGGGATTAATAAAGAGAGCAAGTCAGGGTTACAGAGAAGGGAGTGGGAGAAGAGGAGAGTGCGGGCTCAGTTGAGGAAGGCCTTTTGGAGGAGATGTGTCGTCAATAAGGCTTTGAAGAGGAGAGAGTCACCGTCTGTCGGATTTGAGGAGGGAGGATGTTTCAGGCCAGAGGGAGGATGCGGGTGAGGGGTCGTCGGCGAAACAGACGAGATCGAAGTACAGTGAAAAGGTCAGTATTAGAGGAGCAGAATGTGCGGGCTACGTTGCAGGAGAGTAGTGAGGTGAGGTAGGAGCCGGCAAGGCCGGCCGGAGTGCTTTAAAGCCAGTGGTGATGAGTTTTTGTTTGATACGGAGGTGGATGGGCAACGGCCGGAGTTTCTTGAGAAGTGGAACAGCATGTCCTGAACTTTTTGGTAGAAAAATTGATCTGGGGAGCAGAGTGAAGTATGGACTGGAGTGGGGTGACACAGGAGGCTGGGAGGTCAGCAAGAGGCTGATACAATCATCAAGGTGGGATAGAATAAGTTTTTATATCAATATGGTAGCAGTTTGGATGGAGAGGACAGGGCAGATTTTAGAGATGTGAAGGTGGGACTGACAGTAATTAGTGATGGACTGAATACATGAATATATTTTCCAAGTGATGTAACTGTGGCCCAGAGAAGTTATTTGACTTACCCAAGGTCACCCAGCAGACAAGTGGTGGAGCCTGAATTAGAACCCAAATGCTTCTGAGTCCCAGGTCCAAGCTTTATAATAATAATAATAATAATAACAATAATAGTATTTGTTAAGTGCTTACTATATGCTAAGCCCTGTTCTAAGTTCTAGGGTATATACAAGATAATCAGTTTGTCCCATGTGGGGCTCACAGTCTTAATCCCCATTTTACAGATGAGGGAACTAGGGCACAGAGAAGTTAAGTGTCTTGCCCAAAGTCACACAGCTGACAAGAGGTGGAGCCACCATTACAACCTGCGACCTCTGACTCCCAAACCCGTGCTCTTTCCATTAAGTTACACTGATTTATCCACCAGGTCATGCTGCTTCCTTATCAGATCAGACCTATTCCCTGTCTAGACACAGAGCTCAAAAGTCTAAGAGGTGGAAGGAAAAGATATCACCATTTTATAAATGAGTTAACAGGTTCATGGAGGGTAAATGACTTGTCCGAAGTCATACACCGTGTCAGAGCTGAGATTCAAACCCCAGTTCCCTAACTTTCAGTCCCATGTTCATTCCACTTGAGCCGCGCTGCCCTCCCAGTATGACAACTGACAGCAAGTTAAGTATCTCTGACCCTAAATGTGCATGTCATCTTCCTGCTTTCTAATCAGAAAGAGGGTAAGGAACGTGTGCGGGAAGACAAGAAAGAGTTCCTAGGGGACAGCTGAGATTTCTTTCTCTTCCATTTGCACTTCACTGATCAATTGTTGCGCATGCATAGAGGGTCCAGGGTTTTTGTATCACTATCATCATTCCCCAAGGAGGCTAAAAAGAATGCTGAAAAATCACCCTCTTGGTTATGGTTTTTAAAACATGCAGAGATGCTCTTTCATTCTGATAACATCAACTGGGTGGGAACTGGGCAGGAATTTGCACTCCTGAGTTGTAGTGACAACCAATTTCTATTTCCATTTAAAAATCCTTCCTGACTTTAGCATTTCTTTAATGCCCCTAATTATTGCCAGGGTTTCCGCTCGGGCAGAGGAAGAGTGTCTCCCTTTATTCATCTGTCCCTCAGCCCACAGCAGTTATGTACATATCTCTTATTTATTTATTTATTATTCATTTATTCATTTATTTATATTAATATCTGTCTCCCCTGGCTAGACTGTAAACTTATTTAAGCTAGGGCATGTGTCTACCAACTCTGTTCTATTGTACTCTCCCAAAGGCTTAGTACGGTGCTCGGCACACAGTAAGCGATCAGTGAACAACAATGATTGATTGAGTGATTGGTCTCATAATGCAATTGCAAGTGACCTGAGTTCCCCTACACCCAAGCACCGTGGGGAGATTCTGTGCTCTCCCAAGCACTTAGCATAGTGTTCTGCACACAGAAAGAGCTCCACAGATATCACTGATTGATTAATCTTCTAAAATAGCCCCAGTGGTCCCCAGGGTCAGGATGGCCTCTCCCCATGATGTCTGCTGGTTCATTCTTGGATGTTTAGGAGAAGGTCTCAGGAAAGACGCCCAGAATGTCACTGGTCT
The DNA here is from genome assembly GCF_004115215.2 of Ornithorhynchus anatinus. Lineage (NCBI taxonomy): Eukaryota > Metazoa > Chordata > Mammalia > Monotremata > Ornithorhynchidae > Ornithorhynchus > Ornithorhynchus anatinus. Next base: position 128,826,377 of record NC_041730.1, on the reverse strand, counting down.
GGCCCAGGTGACACTCACCCGCTCTTATCCCCTGGGAGAGTTGGAGAGTTCAGTAGGGAGAGGGAAAAACTGTTTGAGGCCTAAAAGTGCAATGTGGTTGGAAAGTTCCGCTTCAGAGAACCATATTCATTCAATAGTATTTATTGAGCACTTACTATGTGCAGAGCACGGTACTAAGCACTTGGAATGTACAATTCGGCAACAGATAGAGACAATCCATCTTGATCCATTTCCTGCAGGATCCTAAATCATCAGTGAAATGCTTTGCATGCTACTCTCTATTACTACATTTAGTACATGTATAATACCAACAATTACAAATTGCAAAAAGCCATCAAATTATTCTATCTAGGTCAGTAACATTGGCACATTACTCAGCTCTCAAGTCAGTACCTAACAGATATTATTCATTCACGACTGAATCACGTAGAACCTGAAGTCCTAAAGGGACAAAGGTAGGGAAAAGGTTACTTTAAGGAAGCATCATCAAGCTGATATTCACATGATACAATAATCATTGATGAATGCCATATTGAATTGGGACTATTTTAAGCAGCAAAAGTGGCTTCCTGAGAATTTTAGGGCCCAACATAAGCCTTGTATTTAAATGGAAGTGAAAGGAACCCATTATGGATTACTGATTAGCTTGTATCCCCCCCAGAACTTACAGCAGTGTATGACACATACTAAGCACCTAACAAATACCATCATTATCATGTCTAATACCAAAATAATTATTTATATGGAGCCTGTCTCTAGGGAACTCTAACGGTGAAAGACATACCGCACTGACTCAACTTCAAGTATCTCTCTCAGCCAAACTGAAATAATATTAATGATGATGGTATTTGTTAAGTGCTTACTATGTGCCAAGCACTATTCTAAGCATGGGGATAGATACGGGGTAATCAGGTTGTCCCACATGGGGCTCACGCTTTGAATCCCCATTTTACAGATGAGGTCACTGAGACACAGAGAAGTTAAGTGACTTGCCCAAGGTCATACAGCAGACAAGTGGAGGAGGCGGGATTAGAACCCATCTCCTCCGACTCCCAAGCCCACACTCTTCACCCTGCTTCTCAGTGTAGGCGACCAGAAAATTGTAGTTCTGTGCAAGAAGCAGAATGGCTCAGTAGAAAGAACACGGGCTTTGGAGTCAGCGGTCATGGGTTCGAATGCCGACTCGGCCACTGGTCAGCTGTGTGACTTTGGGCGAGTCACTTAACTTCTCGGTGCCTCAGTTACCTCATCTGCAAAATGGGGATTAAGACTGTGAGCCCCACTGGGACAACCTGATTCCCCTGTGTCTACCCCAGCGCTTAGAACAGTGGTCGGCACAGAGTAAGCGCTTAACAAATACCGACATTATTATTATTATTAAAATCTAAAGGAATTCTTACTGAATCGCATTTATTGATTGCTTCTTGTGTGCAGGGCACTCTACTAAGCGCTTGGGAGATTTTGATAAAACAGAGTCGGTAGATGCGTTTATAGTCTAGAGGGGGGACTATATTTTTTTATTTGATTTTTAATTATTTTTTACGTCCAAAAAATATTTCAGGAATATGGTGCTCAAGGCTCTAATGGTGCAGGATACAAGTGATTACTTTGATTTATGAATGAAGTATTGGGTAATCATATCTATATATATATACACATATATACTATAGGAGCTGGCTAACAAAATTCGGCTGCACATAAGCAGTACCAGCTGCATTCATTCTGCACATCTATCAATCCTGCATTGCCCCCTGGTGATGAGTTAGGCGACCTAATCATATTTTCCCCGACTCTTGTTTAACCTATTTATGGTTTTCCAAAAGAGCTCTTACATCACCGATGTCTGAAATTCTAAACCATTAGAGGAAAACTACTGTGATTCTGTATTACACTTAAAGCTGCTAATTCAAAACCACACCCTCACAAATCAAGTACAGGAAAAGCGGAGGTTCACAGAGCAGCTACATTCCTTAACACACTGCATATACTGAGAAAATGCAAAATTTGACATTCAAAAGCCTGATTCATAACGTGACGGACCGAAAGATCGCCTATCTAAAGTCGTCACAGATTTTAGCTTCAAATTCCACTTCTGGGTTAATTTCTAGTCAAAAATTGGTTGATATGACTAATCAAGGTAATACACTCTGATTTCTTTTTTTTTTTTAGCAATTTGGTAGTGCTATTTACAGGATTTTATTTAAATACATATTTTTCATCCATATAAATTGATAAGGTGAGGAGTTACTTAGGACAAACAGCAATTTGTCTTGAAAATGCATTATAGAACTGGCTCAGCACCTTTACTAACATGGATTGGAGAATGACATCATCAAATCTGACCCCTGACTGCTTAGTGTGGAAATCTGGATTTAGTGTTTTTTCAACATCCACCACTTTCCACCAGCCTGTCAAGAGAGGAGGGATTTGGGGGAGGCGTGAGTCTCCCATTCCTGCCTCCTACTAGCTGAAGGGATGAAAAAAATCACTTCCACAGTGGACTCCTTCTGATCTTCAAACACCTGGCTCCGTAGCTGGTTTCCCATGAGGATTTGTAGACCAGATGCGAATGCCTCTCTCCACAAAGGTGTAGAAATTTCAAGAGGACCTACCGGTAAGAGGTGCTGAGGCTGAAGATCACATTCGTTACCTCGCAGGCCTCACACCATGATGGATTTGGTTCCGGGGGGATTGGGTGGCTAAGCATGTCTACCCAACCCTCGACCAGACTCCTGTGTGAATTGGCAGCCCAAGATTTTGGAGCGGTATCTCGTTAAAGAAGCAGCACTAATTGGACATCTGAGAAACCACATTTAGGAAAACATTCCCCACCATGAATAGGGGAAGAGATTAGAAAAGATGTCCGTTGTATTCGTTGAGCACTTTTAGTGTGCAAAGCACTGTACTAAGCACTTGGGAGAGTACGATATAACAACCTCCAAGAGACCTTACCAGACTGAGCTTCCCTCTGCTCCTACTGCTGCCTCTCTGCCCCCCCACCCCACCTCCCCTTGGCTAAGCCCCCTTTTCCCCCCTTTCCTTCTGCTCCTCCCCCTCTCCCTTCCCCTCCCCTCAGCACTGTGCTCATTTGTAGATTATTTTTATTACCCGATTTATTTTGTTAATGAGATGTGCATCCCCTTGATTCTATTTATTGCTAATGTTTTTATCTGTCTGTCTCCCCCGATTAGACTGTAAGCCCGTCACCGGGCAGGGATTGTCTCTATCTGTTGCCGCATCGTACGTTCCAAGCGCTTAGTACGGTGCTCTGCACATAGTAAGCGCTCAATAAATACTATTGAATGAATGAATGAATGAAAGAGAAGCAGCGTGGCTCAGTGGAAAGAACCTGGGCTTGGGAGTCATAGCTCATGGGTTCGAATCCCGGCTCCAATGCTTGTCAGCTGTGTGACCTTGGGCAAGTCACTTAACTGCTCTGTGCCTCAGTTACCTCATCTGTAAAATGGGGATTAAGATTGTGAGCCTCACGTGGGACAACCTGATGACCCTGTATCTCCCCCAGCGCTTAGAACAGTGTTCCGCACATAGTAAGCGCTTAACAAATACCAACATTATTAATGAATATAACAATGACAATATAACAAACAGCAATGAGAAGCAGTGTGGCTTAGTGAGAAGCAACGTGGCTTAGTGGAAAGAACACAGGCTTGGGAAGCAGAGGTCGTGGGTTCAAATGCTGTCTCAGCCGCTTGTCAGCTGTGTGACTTTGGGCAAATCATTTAACTTCTCTGTGCCTCAGTTTTCTCATCTGTAAAATGAGGAATAAGACTCTGACCCCCACGAGGGACAACCTGATTAGCTTGTATCTACCCCAGTGCTTAGAACAGTTCTTTGCACATAGCAAGCACTTAACAAATACCATTATTATTATTATGATTATTATTAGACACATTCCCTACCCACAGTGAGCTTACAAGTCTAGAAGGGAAAACAGGTATTAATATAAATAAATAAATTACAGATTTGTATTGTAAAGCTCAGTTTACCTATAAGCCTTGAACAGTGGGCACTATATTATCAATTCAAAACATATACAAGATATAAACCATGAAAACAAACATCACCTCAGGGAACTTCAGGATCTGTGTGACAGTGGGAATAGTCATGGCCCAAAAGAAATAGAAACAGCATCTGAAGCACACAAACTGACTAGAAACAGAGTTAATGGGGTGGCACTAGTGAAATTATCTAATGAAAGACAACTCACAGAGAATGATGGTACTGTTGGAAAAGGCCTTTCTTCTTCAGAATGGCAGCTCTCGAATGATTGGATTAGCAATCACTCCCTAGTTTCAAGCCATCCTAGTTTTCCCAGGGGCAGAAGTGACACTTGGGATATCAAGAATTTTGCTCAAAGCAGCAGTACGCGTATGCCTCCCCACCCCCACACCCAAAGACAAACTGTGGCTTTGGTTTCCTCATCCGTAAAATGGAGATCATTTGATTCATTCATTCATTCATTTGATCGTATTTATTGAGTGCTTACTGTGTGAAGAGCACTATACTACACCCAACTTCACAGTGGGGTTATGAGAACAAAAATTAGATAAGAAGGCCAAAGTGCTTGGGGAAATGAAAGTACTTATATCAATTCAAGGTATTATAAAGGAAAATGAATGTGTCTACCAATATTCAGGTAGACTTTTTACAGGAATAAGCAGTATTCAGTAACTAATCCCAAGAGACTTCAATTCTGAAAAATGGAAAACAATAATCAGACCGCATGAGATTTACAAACTAAACAACAAACATCTACTTTTCCTCTATACACATGCCAAACACTAACTGGAGAACACAGCCACCACCTTCAGCCTATCAAATAATGGAAAAGGATCTTGTAATATCTAAAAGCCTCAGCAATTAATAAAGTTCCTGATATATATATATATATATATATATATATATATATATATATATATATATATATCATAATTCATATATATATATATATAAACAAATACCATGTATTTAAAAAATAATGATGCTTACTATTTGCCAGACACTGTACTAAGAAGTACTGGGGTAATTACAAGATAATCTGGTGGGATGCAGTCCCTCTCCCACAAATGGCTCACAGTCTTACTCCCCTTTAACAGATAAGTTAACTGAGGCACAGAAAAGTTAAGCGACTTGCCCAAGGTCATACAGCAGACAAGGAGGGGAGAGACTGTCAGATTTGAAGAGGTAGGGAGGGTGTTCCAGGCCAGGGGCAGGACATGGGCAAGAAGTCGGCAGTGAGATAGACGAGATTGAGGTACAGTGAGTAGATTGGCATTGGAGGAGCAAAACGTTCAGACTGGGTCGTAGAATGACAAAACCAAGAGGAACTGTATATGAATTGCTGGGAAGTTGGAAAGTTTTATCGTCTAGGGTCTCTTGTCGCTAACTCCATTCTGTTCTCTGCATTGACGGTTCTTAAGTAACTGGGCAATTTTGCCTTAAATATGTAAACTCAGACATCTCAGAAAATATTCCCAGATCTGAGAGCCCAAATGAAAGTACCAAGTATCAGGCTGAGCGGAGACACATCTTTATTTGAACAATGATGGAGGAGAACTGCTATTTTGTCCATCGGGTTCACTAATGCAGCCTCTGAAGAGCAATTTGTGTGAATGTGTTTTTAGATTAGATTTTAAAGGAACAATCCATATCTTTTTTTTTTTCCTTTGGTGGCTCAATTATAATTATCAGTAATCTAAAGTGCTCTGGCTAGTAATAATGTCTCGCAGTTACACAGACAACAGTGTTGATCTGTGGCATCTTTCTGGGGGGCGTGCTAAAGACATTTTTTCTTTTCCTCTTTAGTTTATCTTTGTCTGGGAAGAAACAGGGTGGGGACCATGATTACGGTCATTGGAAGCATAGTGGGAAATTCTGCAATTCTGATCCTACTCTAATAAAATAACGCTTTATTATTGCATATATATCTATATACATATATATCTTATATATCTATATCTATCTATATATCTATCTATATGTATATATGAGCTCCTCCCCTGTGCTGCTATTATGAAAACCCATTACAATAGTGTATGCTTAAAATCATAAACCAGGGACTATTAAACCTGGCTCCTTCTGGCCAGGGATTGCATCTGCCAATTCTGTTACAGCATAGTCTCCCAAGCGCTTAGTACAGCATTCAGAACACAGTAAGTGCTCCGTAAACACTACTGATTTGTTGATTGACTGATTGAATACCAAGTCAAAACTGTGGAACCGGATCTTATCATTGAGCTACTTAGCCCCTTGGGTAATTCAGATCCAAGTAGGAACTGGATTCTTAATATGAGGAACAGGTAAGATACTATACTGGCCAAGCTTTAGCTCTCCACTCAGAAGGAGTACATACAGTAAGAGATGACAATAATTTACCCAATTACCATATGCATGCAAGTGAAGATTTCACCGCAAGAAAAATCTATACAAAATTATAAAAGAATCACCTCTTCAAATGCCTGGAGTTAGGAGCCAGGTGATTTGAGCCATTCCTATTTTACTGGCAAACTGCTAGGATCTTATCTATTCCTACAAGATCTACATTTGCTAATTTGTAGCACAAGATTCCTGTTTACTATAGCAGCTATGCTACCATTGAGCAACCTGCTGAAGTTGAAGCTCTCTTTGATCCATTGCACCCAATGAATTGCTGATGTGGAGATGAGCTTGGATTATGTCAGTTACCATAGGTATATGACCCGAGGAGATTTAGAATAATTTGGAGGCTAGATGCGTATTTTAACTGAAAAGGAAAATGCAGTTCTCGATACTCATAATCCAATTCCTTAGGCTACTGCTGTTCACAGCTGTCAGGGGTAGCATGGCCTAGTGGAAAAAGACTGGTCCTGGGAGTCAGAAGGACCTGGTTTGTAATCCTGGCTCGGCCAACTTGTCTGCTGTATGACCTTGGGCAAGTCACTTAAATTCTTGGTGTCTCAGTTACCTCATTTGCTAAATAGGGATTCAGTGCCTGTTCTTCCTCCTATTTGGACTGTGAGCCCCAAATGGGATCTGATTATTTTGCTTACAATGCTTAGCACAGTGCTTGATACATAGTAAGTTCTTAACAAATATTATTATTCTTATTATTAGTAATGATAAATAGGGGAGGAACTAGAGAAAACTGACATTTTGTTGATTTTTTTTTTTTTTTGAGACTGGCTGTGAGAGTAGAGTGAAAGAGGAACACTTTATGGCTGTGAGATTCTCGGGCATTGTTCACTTGGTCATGTCATCAATAATAAGGATAATAGTAATAGTCATAATAACATTTGTTAAACATTTACTATGTGTTGAGCACTGTTCTAAGTGCTGGGATAGGTCAAGCTAATCAGGTTGGAAACTGTCCCTGTCCCACATGGGGAACACAATCTTCATCCTCATTTAACAGATGAGGTAACTGAGGCTCAGAGAAGTAAAGTTACTTGCCCAAGTTCACATAGCTGGCAGAATTGGGATTAAAATTCAGGACCTTCTGAGAATCAAGCCCATCACTCTAACCTATAGCTATGCGTATCAATAAGGGCCAGCCTAAGAGAGGGTAGAGGCCTAATCTCCTGATATGAAATATTATCGGTCTGTAATGGTGAGGAAGCGAAAGGGAAGGTGTTTGAAGAGCAGCCATTCCACTCTTAAATCATCACTCGATCAAAACTGTGCTTTACTGGGATTCACATGGGACTGTCGTTGTATCTGTACTTGCTGTTGCCTGGCTGTCTTCCTGGAGACACGTCCAACAGCCCTGGACCCAAATAGCTGGTGTCCCATTTTTTCTTGTTTAATGGAATTTGTTAAATTCTTACTTTGTGCCAGGCAACGTACTAAGCGCTGGGGTAGAAACAAGATAATCAGTTTGGACACAGTCCATGGTCCATGAGGAGCTCGCAGTTTGAATCCCCATTTTACAGATGAGAAAATTGAGTTCCCCAAGATGAGGTAAAGAAATTCTGCCTGCAAATTGTTCTCATGGTTCCCTCACATGGTCAACACCGTGCGGTGAGGGGGCAAGAGACGGGCTGCCATCGGCCCTTCCTACCCAAACTTGGCAACAATCCGGACAGCCCTGGGTCTGGGGTGTAAGAAGCCACTCCTTCCAAAATGCTGGCCTTGTGTTGAACAAACCAGAGACAGCACAGCATAGTGGCTAGAGCATGGACCTGGGAGTCACATTGGTCATGGATTCTAATCCTGCCTCTGCCACTTGTCTGCTCTGTGACCTTGGGCAAGTCACTTCACTTTTCTGTGCCTCAGTTACCTCATCTATTAATGGGGATTGAGACTGAGAGCCCCACATGGGACAGGCACTATGACCAACTCGATTTGCTGGTAGCCACTTTGGGTCTTAGTTCAGTGCCTGGCACTTAACAAATTCCATCATGATTATTCATCCAGTTGGAAACCAGATAGTCTGGTTTTCAGCCATTCTCATTATGGACATCAGTCATCCGATTAATGGAATTTATTACTAAGCATTTGCAGTAGTAGAGTTGGTAGGCATGATCCCTGCCCTCAAGGATATTAGATTTTGGCAGGGATGCCAGGGGTATATCTGGTATTTAAGTACCCAATCTCCCTGTACCGTCGCTTTTGCCTCCAAGTTTGGTAGCTGGGTTAGCAGAGACCTGGGAGGTGAATATAACAGTTCTGGAGCTAAGTGGGAATCGGGGGAAGGGAGACGAAGGAAGAAACACAGTGTTGCCTAGTGGATAAAGCACTGGCCTGGGAGTCAGAAGGACCTGTGTTCTAATTCTGCCGCTTGCCTGCTACGTGACCTTGGACAAGTCATTTCACTTCTCTGTGCCTCAGTTAACTCATCTATAAAATGGGGATTAATCATTCATTCAATCATAAGTATTCAATAAATAACAATGAATGAAAGATTAAGACCATGAGCCCTGTAGGGGACAGAGATTGTGTCTAGCCTGATCAGCCTGCACCCATCCCAGCGCTTAATACAGTGCCTGGCACATAGTAAGCTCTTAAATACTATCCTTATGATTATTATCATTATTTAGTACAGTGCTCTGCACACAGTAAGCACTCAATATATACAATTGAATGAAGGAATGAATACAGCATCAAAGGCTACCACTGTCACCACCTCAGCCAAATTAAGACCTTGGAGGATCCGATTGGCCCCTGATCCTAGGAAGGACAGAAGTTGGGAAAATTTGAACTGCACTCCCTTCTAGAATGTAAGCTCACTGTGGGCAGGAAATGTCTTTTATATTGTTGTATTGTGCTCTCTCAAGCGCTTAGTATAGTGCTCTATACACGGTATGTGCTCCATAAATGCAACTGGCTGACTGAATCATTCCTTGACTTGCCGGAACCTTAAACTTTCAGTCAAGAACTCAAGTTAACTTACAGAACAATGTTTATTCATAAAATGGTAGTTTTTAAACCTCACTGTGCCTAAGGGGCTGAAAATGCCTAAGCTGTTTAGAGAAAGAAAAACCAAGCTCCGAAGCATTCTAAGTGAGTTGTCCCAATTCTTTCTCAGTAAATCACTTTCAGAACCTGGAGTGAAATCTAAGACAGTTGTCTCTGTACCTCCTGGTCACTTGTTCTCAGCTTGGACTAAAACAAAACTGGAAAAGTGGATTCTGACCTAACACTGTTGCCTAGTGGAAAGAACACAGACCCGGGAGTAAGAGGAGCTGGGTTCTAATCCAGTGACCTTGGACAAGTCACTTAACTTCTTTGTGCCTCAGTTTCCTCATCTGTAAATTCTGCATTCAATACCTGTTCTCCCTCCTATTTAGACTGTGGGCCCCATCTGGGACGCAGATTGTGTCCAACCTGATTAACTTGTATCCAACCCAGTTCTTAGAATAACGTTTAACAAATATAATAATAATAATATAAATAATAAAAACACAATGAGGAAAATGCAAAATTGTATTTGTTAAATACACCTAAAGGATATTCTATTCTCCATTTCCTGTGGTTACAGAAATGGTGGGAGTATTTAAACAAACATAAAAGTAAACCAACTGAATCTTCTCCTGAGTATAATTATGAAATTAAACTGGGCATTCATTATACAGTGTCCATAGCAATGGTCCCTGTGATTATTGAATATTTAATTTGAATGGCCGAAGACGCTCCGTCCTTTTATTCAGACATAAAGAGGGGGGAGGCGTGGACACAGTGGTAGCGACACTAATGCTTATTTTCCCCAGCCAATAGCCTCGAAAATGCAGCTAATTACTAATGACAGTAATAATAACAACCATAATAATATTAATGATAATGTATTTACTATGTGCCAAGCACTGTACGAAGTACTGGAGTAGAAACAAACTAGACACAGACCCTGTCCAATATGGTGCTTACACTGAAGGTGGAGTGCAGTCAGATTGGACACAGCTAATTGGCTCCAGGTGGTTTTTATTTCATCTTTATATGTTAACCCCCTCTCCTCAGCTACTTTTAGATTGTAAGTGTCTTAGGGGGGAGAGACCATATGTAATAATAACAATAATAATGTTAGTATTTGTTAAGCGCTTACTATGTGCACAGCACTGTTCTAAGCGCTGGGGTAGACATAGGGGAATCAGGTTGTCCCTCATGGGGCTCACAGTCTTAATCCCCATTTTACAGATGAGGTAACTGAGGCCCAGAGAAGTTAAGTGACTTGCCCACAGTCACACAGCTGACAAGGGGCAGAGCCGGGATTCGAACTCATGACCTCTGACTCCATAGCCCGTGCTCTTTCCACTGAGCCATAATGATGATAGTATTTGTTAAGTGCTTACAATGTGCCAGGCATTGTTCTAAGCAGTGGAGTAGATACAAAGTAATTAGGTTGGACACAGTTCCCGTCCCACATGGGGAACTTAATCCCCATTTTACAGATGAGGCAACTGAGGCCAAGAGAAGTGAAGTGACTTGCTCAAGGTCACACAGCAGACAAGTGGCGGAGCCAGGATTAGAACCCATGACCTTCTGACTCCCAGGCCCGTGCTCTATCCGCTAGGCCGTGCTACTTCCCCAATGTCATCTATGTGTTGTTCTATATCTTTCCCAGCATATAGTATAGTGCTTTGCAAATAATAGGCATATAGTATTACTACTAGGAAAAAATATGTAGACCGGCAACTTGAGAGAGCTTTTCATCCTTTCGAAACACAATGGTCTTCACTAGCTGACACTTGGGCTAGGGACTGGACCCAGAAAGCACTTTTCTATCAACTTGTTGCAGTGACTCTGCCAAGCATTTAATATAGTTTTCTGCACACAGTAAGTGCTCAATAAATGAATCGATGATGATGACGATGAAGTGAATAGGAGCTCGGTGCTTATGCACAGAGGGGAGAGGGGATCCAGGGATTTCAACTCCTGCATGTATATGGAATTTCAGATACCGTTTTAGAGTTGCTTGCATGTGCTTCATTATTTTTTAAACAGTACGACGGTGCATTTAATAATAGAACTGCTAGGCTAACCGAGGCAGAATTCTAAAGCACTTAGCAAATACCAAATTCTTTATCATGAGTTTTATTCTTCCTAGGACCAAAGTTATAGCCTAAGATGGAAACAAAGTTAGGTGCTTTGGGAAGGGTGTTAACATTTTCCAGCCCAAAATCAACCCGAAGTTTTTATTGTAGTCTCTGTCCTTTAGAACCGTACCAAAGTGGTGCCTATGAAACTGTTAACCCATACCATCGGACAACTTAGTGAGTAGTGACCAGGCTTTGAGCAGTTAGAAGATAGAAGATCCTGAGATTGTTATTCTGGTCTTAAACCCCTTGATTAAGTACATACTTTTAATATCACAAGAACCTTTGGAAATTGAAGTGGATAATTTGGGAGCAATTGGAGACATGGGAAAAGCATCTGCTTTGGGATAACTATTAAAATAGAAAAGGGAGGGTTGATTCACAGAATGTCTAGTTGTGTAGGTATATTTTCTCTAGTGACTGTTCCTTTTTTATTTTTAAATAAAAGTCCTCGGCAAAGGATAGCTAAATCATAATTATAAATCGTGGTACTTGTTAAGTGTGAACAATGTGTCAAACACTGTACTAAGCCCTGGGAGAGATACAAGTTCTGTTGTTCTCTCCCAAGTGTTTAGTACAGTGGTCTGCACATAGTAAGTGTTCAAAAAATGTGATTGGTTGATTGATTGATACCCTATCACTTTCCTGAACTGTAATGTCAATCCTCCTATCTGTAATTATTTCAGTATCTATCTCCCCCTTTAGATTGTCAGCTCTTTGTAGCAGGATTTGCATCTACCAATTCTATTGCATTGTAGTCTCCCAAGAACTTGGTACAGTGTTCTGCACACAGAAAGCGCTCAATAAACCCCACTGATTGATTGATTGGTTGATTATGCAAGGGACAGGGAAATCTTCTTCCGTTTCAGGAACTGAAACTTGCTGAAAACCATATTTGTTCCTAATGTCTGAGAGGGAAATGTCAAACCACAGTGAAGTTGGTAACTGTGCAGAAGATTTTGTGAGCCAGTAGGGGTAGAGGAGATGAGGGTGGGAGCATAAGACTGTGGAGAACAGAAGAGAAAAGAGGGTCAGAGGAGAAAAGGGAGAACAGAGGAGAGCAGGGAAGCGGAGGAAAGCAAACGAACAGGGGTGATCAGATAAAAAAAGGGTAGTTGAGCAGGGGGGCAGAGGAGAGAAAGGGGAGCAGGGAAGAAGAAGAGAGCAGGGGAAAAGCATCAGTTGTGCAGAGGAACTGTGTTTGCAGCATTTGGGGTGTGGAGCATAATGGAAATGAGCTAAAGTGCAGCAGCTTCACTCCGACCTCCCTTTTCATGTACTTGAAAATGATTAATGAGTAGCCGAAGAGCCTGAAGGGGTTGTAATGAAGACTTTTTTTTTTTTAATGGAGAAGTGTATCCTAGATAAATCCATATTGCTTCTCAAACAATCATTTATCAAAGTGGCGATTTGACTCTTTACCATGAAATGGTGGAGGGTGGGAATCAGCTAGAAATTAGCCAGCCGTAACCTGCGCTCACTTTAGCCAGCTCCCAGAGATCCTCACTGGCATTTGCTCTCGGTGAATTATCTCGTTCCTTTAACCACGTCCCCCTACTGTTTGATGCCTTTGATTACTGCCATCTGAAAGGCAGGTCAGTGTCTCCATTTGAGGGGTAAATCTCATGCCTAGAATGAGCAAGCCCTTCTGGACCTTTCGAGAATGTGCAATCTTTTACAGTGAATGCATTCAGAAAATGTAGGCACCGCCGAGAGACAGATTCCATTTAGCAGATGAGGAAAGTGAGATGCCAAGGGGTTCAGAAACTCATTCAGACAATGAACTCAGTCATAGAACTGGAGCCAGAACTCAGGCCTCCTAATTCCCAAAACCATCTTGGGATAATAATCATGATAACTTCCTTCAATAACTCCAATAATACCTCCCTTCAATTCAACATCCTGGCACAACCAGATGACAGTTTGACTAGAGTATGTTGATAACGAAGACAGAGAGATTTTTAAGATTGGACGTCCCAGAGATAATGATAAGAGTCATAATTGGGCTATTTTAAGCACTTGCTATAATTATGGTACTTGTTAAGAGTTTACTATGTGCCAAGCACTGTTCTAGGCCCTGGGGTAGGTACAAAGTAACCAGGTTGTCCCACATGGGACTCACAGTCTTCATCCCCATTTTACAGATGAGGGAACTGAGGCACAGAGAAGTTAAGTGGTTTGCCCAAGGTCACAAAGGAGATAAGCGGCGGGGCCGGGATTAGAACCCACGTCCTCTGGCTCCTAGGCCCGGACTCTTTCCACTATGCCATGCTACTTCTCTTACTATGAGCTGAGCAATGTCTTAAGCACTGGTGTAGAGCGAATACAGTCAGATCAGACACTGTCCCTGTCCCACAGTACAATGGGGGAGAGAATACAGCCTTATAATCCCACATTATAGATGAGGAAATCAATCAATCAGTGGTATTTATTGAGCATTTACTGTGTACAGAGCACTATACCAAGGGATTGGGAGAATACAACGCAACAGAATCGGTACCCACATCCCCTGCCCACAAAAGGTTTACAGTCCAAAGAGGGACACATATGTTAATAATAAATAAATTATTTGTAATATACAATTTATAGATCTGCGCAAAAGTGTTGTGGGCCTGAGGGTGGGATGAAGTTAAGTGACTTACCCAAGGTTACAAGGCAGGCAAACAATGGAGGCAGGATTAAAAACAAGGTCTCCTGTTTTTCAGTCTGGGGCTCTACCCATCAGACCATGGTGCTTCTCATAATTCCATGTGGAAAAGTATGGTTTTAATGGAAATAACTGGTATGTAGAAGTCTGAAGACTATAGCTTCTACCAGCTCTTCAAACTCTGCCACTGGTCTATTGTACGGCCTTGGGTAAATCAACTCAACCTCATTTTGCCCCAGTGTGCTGATCTTGTATACGGGTATAGTGATAACTGCCTCCTGTAGTGCACAGTTAAATAAGCATGGATTATAAGAGTGGATGCTGCATGGGCCTGGGTGTCAGAAGGCTATGGGTTCTAATCCTAACTCTGCCACTTGTCTGCTGTGTGACCTTGGACAAGTCGCTTCACTTCTCTGGGCCTCAGTTATCTCATCTGTAAAACGGGGATTAAGACTGTGAGCCCCATATGAGACGGGGACTCGGTCCAACTCCAATTGTTTGTATCTACCCAGTGCTTAGTCCAGTGCCTGGCACATAGTAAGCACTTAACAAATACCACAATTATTACTATAACTGATGTGCAAATTCTTAGAAAATAAAAGGGCAATATAGCTTCAATATGTCACCATCTTTAGATATGGTCATACTACTGTACAAATATATATATTAAACAACATTTGGGGTAAAAATGTTGTTTTTAATTTAATTTAATTTAATGGAATCCACCAAATACTGATCCTGATAGGCATCATTTTCTAAAGAGCAAGTTCAATCCTGTTCAAGAAACATAGGTCTGTGAATAGAGAACATACTCTTATTATTATTATCTAGGCATATGGAAGAATGTGTTTTATGTGATTTTTGACTTTAGTAATGAAGAAGGTAGAAATTCCAATCAAGGATGGAGGAAAATAAGGACAGACTCTTTGCTGTCTGTCTCCCCGGTTAAGACTGAGCGTGTTGTTGGGCAGGGATTGTCTCTATCTGTTGTCGAATTGTATATTCCAAGCACTTAGTACCGTGCTCTGCACATAGTAAGCGCTCTATAAATACTATTGCCTGAATGAATTAATGAAAAGATAGATATCATCCTGTCCTGTAGGTTCGGAATGATCAGGGTGATAACGGCAGTCAGTCTGATGTTGGAAAAAGAGCAATCTTCTTGGGTGGGAAAGCAATAAATGAAAAGGCAGCTGTGCAAAAAGACTGAGTTTTTTCTTCTTATCATTATTATTCATAACCATATTTATTGAGTGCTTGCTGTGTGCAAAGCACTGTACTAAGCACTTGGGGACAGTGCAATACAATATCAAACACGTTCCCTGCCCACAACAAGCTCACAGTTTAGAACCCTTAAGAGGCTAGCCTCTCTTTAGAAGCCTGGCAATGACATGAATGTTGACTTCTGACCCAATTCTTACCCTCCCTCCCTTGTCCTCCAAATCCGATCCTCAGTCACAAATCTGGAGGAGAAGACTCTAAGAACAAGGTGGAAGGAGGGGTTTGGAATTCAGGGAACCTGGGTCCTAATCCAGACTCCCCCAGTTTCCTGTTACGTGATCTTGGGCAAATCATTTCACTTCTCTGTGCCTGTTAACTCATCTGCAAAAGGAGGATTCAAGACATGTTCTCCCTCCTTCTTAGACTGTGAGCCCCATGTGGGGCCTGATTATCTCACTTCTACCTCTTAGCTTTAGGCCAGTGCTCGACTCACAGTAAGTGCTTAACAAACACCACGGTTATTAACTTCAAGGGCTATTATCATTTTTGAGAAGAGCGTTGTGCCTTGTGAAGATGATGATAATTGTGCTATTCATTAAGCGCTATCTGTTGGCACTGTACTAAGCGCTGGGGTGGATACAAGCAAATCGGATCAGACACAGTCCCTGTCCCATGTAGGGCTCACAGTTTCAATCCCCATTTTACAGATGAGGTAACTGAGACCCAGAAAGGTGAAGGGACTTGCCCAAGGTAATACAGCAGACAAGTGGCAGAGCCAGAATTAGAACCCCTGACCTTCTGACTCTCAGGTCCGTGCTCTATCCACTACATCATGCTGCTTCTCTTGGGCACATACAAGAATTTCCAGGTCACCTTCTGATTTGATCTTTTTTGTTGGTTGGTTTGTTTCTATCAGAGTTTGCGGCCTAGACTCAGCCACCCATTTCATACGTCCGTCTCCTCTATCCACACACCGGTCACTTATCGGAGACACCTCACCTTCCGTTTTTAGACAAGCAAAATGGCCAAAAAAGCCAAGGGCCCCAAGGGGAAAAAAATCACCCTCAAGACCGCCAAAAACTGCATCAAAGTGACATTCGATGGGAGACGGCGGCTCGACTTGAGCAAGATGGGCATCACGACCTTCCCCAAGTGCATCCTGAAGCTCAGTGACGTGGAGGAG
The DNA here is from genome assembly GCF_004115215.2 of Ornithorhynchus anatinus. Lineage (NCBI taxonomy): Eukaryota > Metazoa > Chordata > Mammalia > Monotremata > Ornithorhynchidae > Ornithorhynchus > Ornithorhynchus anatinus. The sequence goes on along the minus strand of NC_041730.1, from coordinate 128,809,801 downwards.
ATCGATCTCAGCAGGAACCTGATCAAGAAGATCCCGGAGGGCATCTCGAAGTTCCAGAACCTGCGCTGGCTGGACCTGCACAGCAACCTCATCGACAAGCTTCCGGACACCATCGGCCAACTCCCTAGCCTGCATTACCTCAACCTCTGCAACAACAAGCTGACCTCCAACGGGCTGCCCATGGAGCTGAACCAGCTGAAAAATCTGCGCACCCTGAACCTCGGCCTTAACCACATAGACAATATCCCCACCACCATCGGAGCCCTGAAGGAGCTCCATGAGCTGGGCCTCTTCGATAACCTCCTGACCACCATTCCCACCAGCATCGCCAAGCTCCCCAAGCTCAAGAAGCTGAACGTGAAGCGGAACCCCTTCCCCCAGCCGGAAGACGACGTGACCTTCATCGACACCATCAAGCGGCTGGAGTCCTTGTACCTGGTGGACGAGAAGGATCTGTGCAACCCCTGCTTGAAGAAATGCCTCGACACCCAGGACAGGCTGAACAAGTTGAAGAACTCGATCCCCGTCTCGGCAAGGAAACCCAACTTCACTAACCTGGTGACCCCCAACTCCTCCGCCAAGGAGACGCAGGGAGAGTGGAGGTGAAGGGGAAGTCTCACGTTGGAGGTGGGCAGGACCGGGGAGAGGACGGAGAAAGGGAGGATGGTTCTCGGTGGGATGGGTGAACCTGCAGCCAAGTCCTGCCTGGTCTTGTAGCTTTCCACCCGAGCTCATAAAACGGCTTTCTCTGACTCATTTTCATTCTGCTGGTGTGGTATTATTTTGTGCTTCACACACATGCTTACATAAAATTAAAATCGGGAAAGATTCACCTCCCTGTCTCTCCCACGAATGCCCTTCTCCCTCCCGCCAGAACTCTAAATTATACGAGAGCCGCGAGCGTGAAGTCAGATCAGGAACATTTCAAATTTGAATTTGAGTTAAACAGTCCTGAATTAGCATGTCACATGGTGGTAGGAATTGGGAAAATGGGAGAAAAGTATAAAAATAAAATGTGTATTTATTGAGCCCCTTCATTGGGTGCGAAACACTGCACTAAGTACTTGGGGAAGTATAGCAGAAGCAGAAGCAAGAGACATGCACCCTGCCCACAAGGGGCTTACACTGATGGGATAATAGGATAACTTCCTGGCACCACTCTTTTTCCAAATTAATAATAATAATACATAATAATAATAATTGTGGTATTTGTTAAGTGCTTACAATGTGCCAGGCACTATACTAAATACTAGGGTGAATACAAGCAAATCAGATTGGACACAGTCACTGCCTCATGTGGGGCTCACAGCCTTAATCCCCATTTTACAGATGAAGTAACTGAGGCCTAGAGAAGTGAAATGATTTCCCCAAGTTCACACAGCAGACAAGTGGCAGAGCCAGGATTAGAATCCATGATCTTCTGACTACCAGGCCCATGTTCTATCTACTATGCCATGCTGCTTCTCAGTCATGGGTTCAAGTTAATACCTAGAATTTTGTAGCAAACTCAGTTGAAACGCTTGAGTTTTCTAGAACATGGTTCAATACAAAATGGACCCCCCCAAAACAGAATGAAGTAACCAAAAACACTGATTATTACTTGCCATAATATATTAAGAAACTTTGGAGGGCAAAAATGCAAGGCCTTCCAAGGGAAACTGCTGAGTGTCAGTGGAATCAATTTGACTTTTAAGGGTCCATTTGGTGTGGAAAAAAAAAAAGTGGTAATTATTTGGAATTTTTCAAACTGACAAAATATATTATTCACTTGGTCTTTTTTCTTCTGAGAACCCCTTACCTTTGTATCATTCAGGAGGGGTTTTTACACTGGACATCTTAGTCAGATAGCATGGATCTGTATCTTCCCAGGCTGGGAGAGGAAACATTTCCTAAGAAGAGTCATTGGTGTCCAAATAGTAGGCCACCTCCTTCTGATTCTTCTGGGCAATGCAAGGCCATGGGGTGAGATGGAGAAAATTCTAGGAGGTCCCTTCTACTTAATCACTTGAGTCTCTTCCTGCCAAGCTGGCCCCGGAGCGGCTATCAGAATGGCCCTGCTACTCTTTCATGGGCCAAAGCCTTCAAATTGAAACCTCATTTTCTCACAGAAGCATTTCACCTTTTTTTTTTTTAAAAAAAAGCCCTATGTGCCAGGCACTATACTAAGTGTTGGATATATAAAAGCTAATCAGTCTGGACACAGTCCCTGTCCCATGTGGTGTTCACAGTTTTAGTTCCCATTTTATAGATAAGGGAAGGCAAGCACAGAAATAAAGTGACATGCAGCAGACAAATGGTGGAGCCGGGATTATAACCCATGCCCTTTTGACTCCCAGGTCTGTGCTCTACCCATTAGACCATGCTGCTTCTCTAGCACTTCTAGTATTTACGGTCTAGATCCCGTGGGAAGCCGAATCTGCCATTGGTCTCCTGGGCAATCAATGAAGGCTAAAGATAGCTGCCTGGGGAATGGGGTCATTCTCCAGAAGAGCCCTGGAAAACCCAAGATCAGTCCAGAAACCCATGGTGCTGAGTCCAGTCAAGTCAAAACAGAGAGGTGGCCTTCTTGCTGAAGGACACAGGAAGGTCTGGGGAGACTTTCTCAAGCACTTAGTACAGTCCTCTGCGCAAAGTAAGCCCTTAATAAATACAATTGAATGAATGAATGAATGAATGATGGAAAGAGATGCCAGATGAAGCAGAAACATTGCCTAAAAAGGCAACCTAAACAGAAAGAGAAGCAGCATGGTTTAGTGGAAAGAGCCCAGGCTTGGGAGTCAGAGGTCCTGGGTTCTCATCCCAGCTCCGTCACTTATCAGATATCTGACTTTGGGCAAGTCACTTAACGTCTCTGTGCCTCAGTCACCTCATCTGTAAAATGGGCATTAAGACTGTGAACCCCACATAGGACAACCTGATTACCTTGTATCCACCCTAGTGCTTAGAACAGCGTATGGCACATAGTAAGTGCTTAATAATTACCATCATCATTATCATAAAAACACAAATTCTCAAGATCTTGAATTCCAAAGGGACCCGGACTTTAAAATGGTTCATTCCCTCTTCGTTGCTGTAATCCTGTCTGTTTCTGTGCTTCTTCCTTGATTGTTGGAGCCTGACGTAGAGATGGGGGTGGAGGGGGTGGGGGCCGGTGGGGGACTGAATATTGAGAATGCCACCAGACTTATGCCAAGCTAAAAATAGAGACCTGGGAAGAATCAAAAAACATGTTCATTTGATCCATTGGAATTTCCCAAGTTATTAAATATATTTGAAGGGAGATGAAGGAGGAGGAGATGAAAATCTATAAATCTCAAATCACCACCACCATCATCATAATCACAATAACATTGCACTTACTATGGGCCAATTCCTGGGAAAGATGCTAGATAATCAAATAGGAAAGAGTCTCTCTCTTCCATAGAGTTCACAGGATAAGATTTAGAGACTTTCCTATCCCCATTTTTCAGGTGAGGAAACTGAGGCATAAAGAAACTAAGTGACTCACCTAAGGTCTCCCAACAGGCAAGTGGCAGAGCTAGGACCTGAACCCAGGCCTCCTGACTCCCAGCTTCCTACTGTTACCCTAGGTCTTAAATAGTAACCATTATGACCTGGGAGTTGGCTGCAGTGAGTAAATTTATCCACCTGTGGATTTCCCTGCACTGGGAGATCCATGGCTAGAAATTCAAACATGGGAAGTTTAAAGTGTGGGAAAAATTTAAGGTCTCCTGTCTGTTTCTGTAGCCTCTCCAGGACAGTAACCATGAAATAAAGCAGCTTTCCGATCTTGTGAATTTTGGAAGTTCGCCTGGCACCAGTAAGACTTAAGTGGTCAAATATCATAATGCAACTGGCATCATATTCCAGTGAACTAGAAACATCCAAATAAGAGAATACAGTGCTTGAATGCATGATTTTACCCTTGACTTCTAAGGGTAAAACGGTATACACAGCTGAGACGTACCATGGGAAATGCTTTGTAAGGAAACCTTAGCTAACCCAGATTTCCATTCGGATCCAACTCATCTTTTCATATGCTGCCATTTATGCAATGAAAAAATTAAGCAAGGTGTTGAAGGATGCAGAAAAAAGTATTTTTGAATGTAGTGTTCATCTAGGTGTGGGCAGAGTTAATACAAGAAGTAGAAGAGGGGGTATAATATTAGTTTTAATCCCCTTCCAGGTCCTAGGTCCTTGTAAATTCTCCTCTCAGTAGGGTGGAATAAAGAGTTCAATAAATTTATCTCACATCCCTGAGTATCTTATTTGTATGGGAATGCAATATATGGTTGAAAAGAAACTCCAGAAAGTATCAGAGGTAGGGGACATGGGAATTCTTAAGTGATGATACACTAAAGGATCCACTGATTAGACTGTAAGCCCTTCAAAGGGCAGGGACTGTCTCTGTCTGTTACCAATTTGTACATTCCAAGTGCTTAGTACAGTGCTCTGCACATAGTAAGCGCTCAGTAAATACTATTGAATGAATGAATGAATGAATGAATGAATGAAGAGAGGAGTGATAACATCTTAATTGGTATAGCGATTTTATTTTTCCAGAGTGCTTTGACATCAGTTCATCTCATTCTATCTTCTTCAGGGCCTAGTGGATAGAGCACAGACCTAGGAGTCAGAAGGAACTGGTTCTAATCCCGGCTCCACCAAGTGTCTGCTCTGTGACTTTGGGCAAGTCACTTAACTTCCCCGGGCTTCGGTTCCCTCATCTGTAAAATGGATTAAGTCTGTGAGTCCCATCTGAGACATGGACGTTGTCCAACCTGACTAGACTGTACTTATGCTAGCACTTAGAATAGCGGTTGACATGTATTAAGGGCGTAACGATACTATCATGAGAGGAAGGCATCCTAATCTTCATGTGAAAGGTGAGAAACTTGATGAACAGAAAATAATCAAGCAGTGATATTTATTGATCAATTATGGTGTGCAGAGCCCTGTGCTAAGGCAAGCTAAATGACTAACACTAAACTAGTAGAAAAAAAATCTGGGCCCAGATTTTATGACTGCTCCATTCTGACAACTGAATACAGTCTCAGAAATGTAACAGGGTCCTTAGCAAAATATGTTAAATGAATAAAATGATTCTTACTCAGAATGTCTGACTTCTCTATCTGGCATGATTGGAGATGAGTGGGCTCGAGGAGGAGGAAACTGTGAAGGGATTATAAATCATTTATTTATATTAACGTCTTTCTCCCCCTCTACACTGTAAGCCTGTTGATGGCAGGGAACGGGTTTATCAACTTTGTTGTACTGTCCTCTCCCAAGCACTTAGTACTCAGTTAGTGCTCAATAAATACCATTGTTGATGATGAAGATGATGAAGGGTTAGTCTCTGGAGGGTTATGGGGGCCGTGCTCCCCAAGGCAGATTCCCCAACCTTCTCCATTTCCTTGTACATATTTGGCTGCCATTACTGATCCCAGAACAAAGATTGAGTTCATTTATTCAATAGCATTTATTGAGCACTTACTGTGTGCAAAGCACCATACTAAGCACTTGGAAAGTACAATTCCGCAACAAATAAAGACAATCCCTAAGGGCAAGCAGGCTGGACTGACCTGAACACAAGTTTCTCCTGCAAACTATAAGCTCCTTTCAATAAATCAATAGTATTTATTGTTTACTGTATATTAATAATAATAATGATGATGGTATTTGTTCAGTGTGTCAACCACTGTTCTGAGGGCTGGGGTGGATAGGAGCTAATCAGTTTGAACACGGTTCCTGCCCCAAATAGGGCTCACAGTCTTTGTCCCCATTGTACAGATGAGGGAACTGTGGTCCAGGGAAGTAAAGTGACTTGCCCATGGTCACACAGCATTCATTCATTCATTCGATCATATTTATTGAGCACATACTCTGTGCAGAGCACTGTACTGAGCACTTGGAAAGTACAATTCAACAAGAAATAGAGATGATCCCCCAGGTTCTTCTGATTCCTAGGCCCGTATTCTATCCATCAGGCCACGCTGCTTCTATAGAGGATTGTACTGCTAAATACTTATTCAGCCATCCAGGTTGGAAGTTGCAAGCATTTCCAAATGAAATAACTAGGAAACAGAGAAATACACATTGTAGAAAGCACCACCCACTACTTGCTGAATGTATTAGATTGTATGCTCCTTGCGGGTAGGGAACAGATCTACCAACTCTGTCATACCGCACTCTCCCAAGCACTTAATACAGTGCTCTGCACTCAGTAAGTGCTCGATGAATACTGTTGATTTTGTTGTTGCTACTGCATGCTAATTCTTAACTGATTCCAGTGCTGTCATTTACCTCGCTGACCTCACCATGACCTTTCAATTCCCCTGCTCCCATCTGCTCTTCCCAATGCTCACCTTCCCCTTCCCCTCTCCCACCCAGTTCTTTCCTTCACTTTGCTCCACCCTTTCCCTCCTCGCTGTCCCCTCCTTAGAATCCCACTGTCCCAGAGCCAACCCTCATCCCCCTCCCCTTGTGCAGTTCCCCACCAAACCCCTCCTTTCCTTTCCCTCCTCCCCGTCACCATCCCATCCCAGTTCTCCTGTCTTATCATCACTCTTCACTCCTCTGTCCCTGTGCAGGCCCCTGCCAACTCATTCCCATCCAAACTTCCCCGCCCTCGCACCCTTCCCCCTCTCTGCCCTCCTTCCACAGCTCCTTACCCCACTCCATTATAGGTAAGCTCCCTTTCATCCTTGACCTGTTCCTTTCCTGTGCTCTCCTCCTCCTCGCCCTCACTGAGACCTGGCTCACCGCGGATGACACGGTCTCTCCTGCTCCTCTCTCCAGCAGAGGCCTCTCCATCTCCCATGCCCCCAGACTCACCGGTCAAGGAGGAGGTGCCGGCTTCCTTCTCACACCCAATGCCGTTTTCACACTATCCCTCCTCCCCCTACCCTTTCCTTCCTCTCCTTTGAAGCCCATATTATTAGCCTCTACCATCTCCTCCAGATTCTTGTAGCTCTCATCTGCATCCAACCCCCCTCCAGTCCCACCTCCAACGTCTTTAACCACCTTGACCCCTTTCTCACCTTCCTTCTCTCTTTTTCCATGCCCACTCTGATCCTCAGGGACTTTAACATCCACACAGATGTACCCACTGACTCCTCTGCCACCCGCCTTCTATCACTCTTTGACTCTGCCAACCTCCTGCTCCACCCCATCTTGCCCACTCACCAACTTGGTCACACCCTCGATCTCATCATCTCTTACCGCTGCACTATCTCCACCTCATCGACTCTGAAATCCCTCTGACCATAACCTTCTCACCTGCCTCATCTCTCACACTCCTCCCCCCTGTAAATCTGTATTACTCCCCCACAGAGACCTCCTCTCTGTCTCAACCGCATCCATCTCTCTCAACACATCACACCTCACCTTGCCTCCCTATCCTCTCTACCCACTCTTGATGACCAGATTACTGCTCTCAACTCCACCCTCTGTACTCAACTCAACTCTCTCGCTCCTCTTTTCCTTCATCGCTCTCACACCACTAACCCACAGCCCTGGATCACTGCCACTGTCCACCTCCTTTGTTCTTATGCTTGAGCTGCTGAATGCTGTTGGCCAAAGTGTAAACATCAAGCCAATCTTGTTCATTTGAAATTTATCCTTTCCTGCCTTAACTCTGCCCTCTCCTCTGTCACCAAAACTTCTTTTCTTCCCTTACTGGCATCCATGCCCATTACCCTCGCCAACTGTTCCGGACATTTAACTCCCTTCTCAGGCCCCCTGATACTCCCCTTTCTCCATCCCTCACCCCTAACGATCTGGCCACCTACTTCATTACGAAAATTTACACCATCAGGTCTGAGCTCCCCAAAGTCACCCCTCCCCTTTCCTCTTCCTCACCCACCCAGCTCTCAACCCTCTCCCCCACTTTCCCATCCTTCCCCGCAGTATCTTTAGAGGAGTTCTCCTCCCTCCTTTCAAGTGTCACCCCCTTCACCTGTGCTTCGGAATCCCATTCCAGCTCATCTTATAAAAACTCTCACCCCTTCCCTCCTCCCCTCCGTAACTTCCATCTTTAATGGATCACTTTCCAATGGCTTCTTGCTCTCTTCCTTCAAACATGCCCATGTCTTCCCCATCCTAAAAAATCCTCTCTCGACCCCACTGTCCCTTCCAGTTATCGCCCTATCTCCCTCCTACCCTTCTTTTCCAAACTCCTAGAATGAGTCTTCTACACTCGCTACCTCGAATTCCTCAACTCCAACTCTCTCCTGGACCCCCTCCAATCTGGCTTCCACCCCACCACTCCACTGAAATTGCCCTCTCAAAGGTCACCAATGATCTCCTTCTTGCCAGATCCAAAGGCTCTTACTCTATCCTTATCCTGCTTGACCTCTCAGCTGCCTTTAACACTGTCGATCTTCCCCTTCTCCTCAATATGTTATCCAATCTCTGCTTCAAGGACTCTGTCCTCTCCTGGTTCTCCTCTTATCTCTCTGGCTGTCCATTCTTGGTATCCTTCAGGGGCTCCTCCACCTCCTCCCATCCCCTAACTGTAGGGGGTCCTCAAGGGTCAGTTCTTTGTCCCTTTCTATTCTACATCTATAATCACACCCTTGGTGAACTCATTCGCTCCCACGGCCTTGACTATCATCTCTATGCAGATGACACCCAGATCTACATCTCCTCCCCTGTTCCTTCTCCTTCCTTCCAGGATTGTATCTACCCCTGCTTTCAAGACATCTCCACCTGGATTTCCGCCTGTCACCTAAAACTCAACATGTCCAAGACTGAGGTCCTTAGCTTCCCTTCCAAACCCTGTCCTCTCCCTGACTTTCCTGTCACAGAGGACGGCACTATCATCCTTCCCGTCTCACAAGCCCGCAAACTTGGTGTCATCCTTGACCCTGCTCTCTCATTCACCCCACACATCCAATCTGTTACCAAAACCTGCCAGTCTCACCTTCACAACATTGCCAAGATTGGTCCTTTCCTCTTCATCCAAACTGCTACCTTGCTGGAACAATCTCTCATCATATCCCGACTGGATTGTTGCATCAGCCTCCTTTCTGATCTCCCATCCTCCTGTTTCTCTCCACTTCAGTCTATACTTCACTCTGCTGCCTGAATTATCTTTCTACAGAAACGCTCAAGGCATGTCACTCCCCTCCTCAAAACACTCCAGTGGTTGCCTATCAACCTTTGCATGAAGAAAAAACTCCTCACTTTTGGCTTCAGAGCTCTCCATCCCCTTGCCCCCTCCTCCCTCACCTCCCTTCTCTCCTTCTACAGCCCACCCCATACATTTCTCTCCTCTGCTGCTAACCTCCTACACTGGGCCTCGTTCTGGCCTGAACCATGTCCTACCTCTGCCCTGGAATGTCCTCCCTCCTCACAGCCACCAAACTAGCTCTCTTCCCCTCTTCAAAGCCCTACCTCCTCCAGGAGGTCTACTCATATTGAACCCTCCCTTCCCCTCTGCTTTTCCTCCTCTCCCTTTTGCCCCTACTCCCTCCCTCTGCTCTACCCCCTTCCCCTCCCCACAGCACTTGTGTATATTTGTATATATTTATTACTCTATTTTATTATTGATGTGTATATATCTATGATTCTATTTACCTATTTTGATGGAATTGTTGCCTGTCTACTTGTTTTGTTTTGTTGTCTGTCTCCCCATTTCTAGACTGTGAGCTCCCCGTTGTTGGGTAGGGATTGTCTCTATCTGCTGCCAAATTGTACTTTCCAAGCACTTAGTACAGTGCTCTGCCCACAGTAAGTGCCCAATATATACAACTGAATGAATGAATGAATGAATGAATGAATGAAATGAGTACTATTTAGGTAGGAAGGTCTCCAGTAGTGTTTGTTATTTCTACACTAAAATGCCACTGTGTAAAATCTCCTCTTTGTCTTAAAGCAATTCCTCCATAGGTAACCAGGGAAATTTGAGGCTCCATGGTGACTCTGCTCATGTTTTGGATGGACTCAACCAAGAAGTTGAAACTTGCTAGTCCTTTCCATTGGGGTGACCGTTATTCAGAGACAGATGGTGGGATTTCATTAAGCAAATGCTCCGTGGTAATTGAATTGCTACAAATGGAAAGTCAGGCATAATATACACAGTTCTGGGAAGTGTTTGTCTCTCTAGGATCCATTATTTAGAAACCAGCCTTAAAACAATGTCATTGTGCACATTAATGGCAACAGTTGCCCTCAACTCTGATGCTGTCTCATATTGCACGGAAACAAAATGTGCAGTTGTGACTACCCTATATCCAAAAAAGGAAGAAAAACCTAAAACTCTTTGGTCTCAAGCCTCTTATCCTGGTCTGGCTAATCATTCATAGTTGTCTTTCCTAGATTCAAAGATGGTGGAGAAGTCAGCCGACTTGGGTTCTAATCACGGCTCTGCTGGGTGTCAGTTGTGTAACCTTGGGCAAGTCACTTAACCTCTCTGTGCCAGAGTTACCTCACCTGTAAAACAGGGATTCAATACCTGTTCTCCCTCCCCGTTAGGCTGTAAGCGGACCTGAGCCTGATTTGATGATCTTTTATACCCAGCGCTTAGAACACTGGTTGATACTGAGTAAGCACCTAACAAATACCACAGTTATTATTATTATCATTATTATTACTATAATTATACCTATGAATGTGAGTAGCTGAAAAGGTCAATGTGGGACTGACATATATACCCCATATGCACACATTCATTCATTCAATCATATTTATTGAATGCTTACTGGTGCTGGTGCTGTCTTCATTTTGCCGCAGTGTCCCGATCTACTCAAAAAGAGCCTCACCTTCCTGATGGGAGTACTCAAGGCTGCAGTTGTCTCCCTCAACACTGAGACAGTAAACAGGCCGGGGGTTGTGGTGGTGGGTCTGGGAGAGGCAGTGGCAGCAGCTGTGTTGGGGTCTGAGTTGGGGCAGCCACTCGAAGGAAAGCCAAGCATCAAGGGGAAAGGACACCGACCTCCCTCTCCCACCACAAGCCCACCTCTTTCACACACCGGGCACCTGAAATCACATCAGGGGAACGAATGCCGAACCCGCCTCAGCCCTCTTTTCCCATGCCGGGGGACTGGAACTGAGCCACGGGATAAGCTCGTTGTGGGCAGGGAATGGTATCTGTTTATTGTTGCATCGTACTCTCCCAAGCGCTTAGTACATTGCTAGGCACACAGTAAGCGCTCAATAGATACAACTGAATGAATGAACAAGATGCCAACCGCCCCGGCCCCTGATCGCACCAACAGGAAGTTACCCACTCCTCCATGCAGCAGCGGCCTGAGCCCGCATCAGGAGGAAGTTACCCAAACCCACCCCACAACACACACAGACATGTATTTAAGACCACACCAAAGTTGGCTTTCTTATTGCTTCCCAGTGCCACTTCTGCACCATCCCACCCCTCTCTTTCCCATCCTTTGAAGCCCATATCGTTCACCTCTACCTCACATGCCAGTTACTAATCACGGTCATCTACCATTCCCAGGCCCTTCCTCCAACTTTCACAACCATTTTGCTTCCTTTCTCACATTCCTTCTCTATTCCTCCACCTCTCATTGATACTTGGGGTCTTTGATATCCATGTGGATCTTTCTGAAAACTCTTCCACTGCCCTCTCCCTACTACTCTTCAACTGCACTGTCCTCCTGACTCCTGCTCCACCCCACCTCACCCGTGGTCCAACTTGGACACACGCTTGATCTCACCATCTCTAGTCAAATTACAATCTCTATCCTCACTAACTCTGAAATCCCTATATCTGACCACACTCCTTCCCTGACTTCTCTCCCACACACCCACTCCCACAGATGTGTCCTGTTCCCTCACAGAGACCTCCAATCCTTTCACCCTCTCCAATTTTCTAGTCATCATGCTCCATTTAGTCTCCATACCAAAGCTACCTTCTTTTAACACACAAATTGACACCTTCAACACCACCTTCTCCACTAAACTCAACTCCCTCATTCCCCTGTCCCTCTGACAGTCTCATACCACTAATTCACAATCCTGGATCACCTCCACAGTACACATCCTCTGTGTCTGTACTCAAGCTGTGGTGTGCTGCTAGGGGAAATCCAGTCCTCAGGCCAACCTTCCCCTTGAAACATTATCCAACCATGGCTTCACTGACACTATCCCCTCCTGGTTCTCCTCCTAGCTCTCTGGTCACTCATTTTCAGTCTCTTTTGTGGGCCCCTCCTATATTTCCCAGCCCCTAACTGTGGGAGACCCTCAAGACCCAGATCTGGGTTTCCTCCTTTTCTCCATCTACACCCATTCCCTCGGAAAGTTCATTTGCTCCCATGACTTCAATTTTTCCCAAATCTACCTCTGCAGCCCTCACCACTCTCCTCTGCAGTCTTGCCTTTTCTTCTGTCCCACCAAAATGTCAAACTAAATATGTGGAGAACAGAAGTCTTCATCTTCCCATTTAAAACCTGTCCTCCCCAGGTGTATCCTATCACTGTAGACAATGTCACTAACCCCAAGCTGGTAAGCTTGACATTTTCCTCGACTCATCTCTCCCATTCAACCCACGTGCTCAAGCTGTCCCCAAATCCTGTCAGTTTTACCAACACATCTCTAAAATCTGCCCTTTCTTCTTCATCCAAACTGTTTCTAAGCTGATCAATCAGTCAATCAATCAGTGGTGTTTATTGAAAGCTTACTATGTGCAGAGTAGTGTACTAAGAGCACACATCTTCCCTACCCACAACAAGCTTAAATGTATCATATTCCTACATGACTACTGCATCAGACTCCTCATTGACCTCCCTTCCCTTTCTCCTGCCTCTCCCCATTCTTGTCCTTACTTCACTTTGCAACCTGGATCATTTTTTCTAAAAAAAACAGGCACAGTCCACATTTCCCCACTTCTCAGGGACCTACAGTGGTCGCTCATCCACCTCCACAACAAACAGAAATTCCTTATTGTTGTCTTTAAAGCACTCAATCAGCTCTCCCCCTCTTACCTTACCTCACTGATCACCAACTACAACCCAGCCCACACACTTTGCCCCTCTAACACCAACCTACTCACTGTACCTAGATCACATCTATATTTCCACCAATCCCTTGCCCAATTCCTGCCACTGGCCTGGAACTCCCTCCCACTTATTATTTGACAGACTATCACTCTCCCCCTTTCAAATCCTTAGTTAAATCATATCTCCTCTAAAAGGTCTTTCCCGACTAAACCCTCATTTCCTCTACTTCCTTCCCTCCTGCATCACCTATGCATTTAGAGCTATGTAATAATTATTAGATATTATGTTAGGTCATTGAATTAGATAATGATAATACTAATTCTGGTAGTTGTTAAGCTCTTACTATGTGGCAGGCACTATACTAAGCACTGGCACAGATAGAAGACAATCACACTGACCCTGTCACACAGAGAGCTCACATTCTTAATCCCCATTTTACAGATGCAGTAACTGAGGCCCAGAGAAATTAAGTGACTTGTCCAAGGTCACATAGCAGACATGTGGTGGAGCTGGGATTAGAACCCAGACCCTTCTGACTCCCAGGCCCATGATCTATTCACCAAGCCACTGAAGCAGTGTGACCTAGCGGAAAGAACAATGTGTCTGGAATGTGTTAATGCTTAGTACAGTGCCTGGCACATATTATGCACTAAACAAATACCATTAGAAAGCCAAGGAATAACTTAAATTTAACAAAACTGAAAATAATATTCATTTGAAGTAATCATAAATTAGGTATGAATAAGTAGGAGTTCTGGTTACATCATACACTTCCTGCTTCATTTTTCACAAGTGTGGTTCCATGCAAACGAACATTGTATTATAAGCTCATTATGGCAGGGAACTTGTCTGCCCACTACTTTGTGTTAATACTGATAGTGTACTCTCCCAAGTCCATACTACAGTGCTTTGTACACAGTAAGTGCTCAATAAATACCATTGATTGATTCCCATTGATTGATTCAAGAACTTCCTCAAGAACTTCTGATGGTTGGTCTTCAATCTCTACCTCAAACAGAAATTCCTCAGCACAGGCATTAAGGCACTCAATTAACTCTCTCCTCACTAATTCCCCTCACTCCTATTCCACTAAAATGCACCCCCCACACTCTGCTCCTCAAATAACAACCGATTTACTCTGCCTCAATCTCATCTCCCTTGTCACCAACCTCTTGTTTGTTCCCCTGTACATCTGGCAGACCACTACTTTGACTGTAGGCCCCTGTTGTATTATTGCATTCTCCCAGGTGCTTAGTACAGTGCCCTGCACACAGGAAACATTCAATAAATACCCTTGAATGATGGATTTCCCCTTCTTCAAATCCCTACTAAAATCGTATCTCTTCAAGAGAAGCTTTTCCTGATTAATTTCTCATCTCCCCACCTTATTTCTCTCCTACTGCATCATCTATGTACTTTTAAGCTCATGGTGGGCAGGGAATATGTCGGTTTATTGCTATATTGTACTTCCCCAAGTCCTTAGTACAGTGGTCTGCATACAGTAAACACTCAATAAATATGATTAAATGAAGAGTCCACACCCATTCGCGTATAGTTATTTCTTTCCACACATCTGCCAAAAAACTCCTATACATATCTTTAAATTTTTGTTACTTCCCCCTACCTATCATTTACTTTAATGCCTGTTGTCTCCCCTCCTTCCCTGCCCCCCACCATACACACACACACACACACACACACACACAATTTTTGTAAACTCTTTGAGGCCAGAGATTGTGTCAACTGATTATACTGTTCTCTCCCAAACACTCAGTATAGCGCTCTGCACACAATAAATACTCATCAATATCACTGATTGATCGATTGGACATGACTATCTGTAGACCTGGGGCTATATGAAGCAACTACCTAAGACAGAATCATTCTAGACATTTCCGGAAACTTCTCTCAATGTGAATCTCACATGTATGTTAGAGAAGCAGCGTGGCTCAGTGGAAATAGCCTGGGCTTTGGAGTCAGAGGTCATGAGTTCGAATCCCAGCTCTGCCCTTGTCAGCTGTGTGACTGTGGGCAAGTCACTTAACTTCTTTGTGCCTCAGTTGCCTCATCTGTAAAATGGGGATTAAGACTGTGAGCCCCACGTGGGACATCCTGATTCCCCTGTGTCTACCCCAGTGCTTAGAACAGTGCTGGGCACATAGTAAGCGCTTAACAAATACCAACATTATTATTATTATTATTATTATTACCTCACATGTCATGGGGTTGGCACATGGCCCTGGAACTGCCCCTAACAACTTCTGTGCAATAATGGCTCTTTATGGCAGAGTAGTAACACCCTCTAAATCCACAAAATTGCTAGCAAATGGGAAATTAGGTCCCATTCTACTAGTTACCTTCTACCTCTCCTCTTTTTTTAAAATGGTATTCGTTAAGCATTTACTATATGCCAGATACTGTTTGGAGTGTCAAAGTATATACAAGCTAATCAAGTTGGATACCGAACACATCCCCCTTGGGACTCACAGTCTTAATCTCCATTTTATAGATGAGGTAATTGAGGCAGCCCCTCTCAGGGTGGAACCTGGAGAGTTTCCAGTACAGTACCAGTCTTGGCTAGAGGAGGGAGAGTCAAGGAGAGGCCTGTCCATTCCATTCCTAGCTTGGGCAGTGGCTAGTGAGTGGAAGGCAATCCGCTACAAATCAAAACTCCCCTGTGCTGGGCAGCGGAGGGACGGGAGAGGGTCAAGGGCAGAGACTCAAGTTGACTGCACGGAAGGAGGAAATGGTCAACCACTTCTGGATTTTTACCAAGAAAACTGTATGGATCCACTACAAGAATGATTGCAGATGGAGAGAAGGGTGTTCTGGGAGAGATGTGTCCATGGTATTTCTATGGGTGGGAAACGATTCGACGGCATAAGACAAGACAGTTGAGGCAGTTCTTCTGACTCCCAGACCCATGCTTTTTTCACTAGGCCACACCATTTCTCCAGGCCACACTGCTTCTCCTCTGTCTCCGGTCCACTGATGAATTGCTCATGGTATTGATGAAGTGACTACTGTGTGCTGAGTAATGTGCTGAGGCCTTTACAAATAAACTGGTTCAGGTACAGCCCTGGTCCTGAGGATCACTACCCAATTAAGGGAGGGCAGAGGCATAGAAAAAGAAAAGTTCGTACACAACAGGAGCGTATGAGATGCACAGATTTTGGAATTTAAAACATTTCATAGCCGGAGGGTACAGGCTGCTGAAATACCCTCTTTGCCAGTGCATGAAAATCAACTATCAAAATCAAAATCAACCCTTACACGCAAGGGTTCATTGGCATGTAACTGAGAAGCAGCATGGCATAGTGGATAGAGCATGGGCCTAGGAGTCAGAAGGTCATGGGTTCTAAGCCAAGCTCTACCACTCGTCTGCTGTAGAACATTGGGCAGGTCACTTCACTTCTCTGGGCCTCATTTGCATCATCTATTGAGACTGTGAGCCCCACATGGGGCAGGGACTGTGTCCAACTCGATTTGCTTATAGCCACCTCAGTGCTTAGTACATTGCCTGGCACAGAGTCAGGACACCAAATTCCACAATTTATTATAGTGAGCATTTAGCAAATACCATCATCACCATCATCATCATCATCCCTGAGAAACAACATGGCTTAATGGACAGAGCATGGGCTCGGGAGTCAGAGGTCGTGGGTTCTAATCCTGGCTCCGCCACTTGTCAGCTGTGTGATTTGGTCAAGTCACTTCACTTCTCTGTGCCTCAGTTACCTCATTTGTAAAATGGAGATTAAGACAGTGAGCTCCACCTGGGACAACCTGATAGCCGTGCATCTCCCCCAATGCTTAGAACAGTGCTTGGCACATAGTAAGTGCTTAACAAATATTATTATTGTTACTATCATTACTAACAACAACAACAATAATCATATGTTGATATGTGGTGTTAACCTTGGATGGATTCCACTGTGCCCTGACCACAGGTTTGTATGCCTGGCCTCAAGTTATTTTGGATGGGATAGTGAAAGATGAATGTATTACCCGTTGTCTTCCCCTGCATATGCTCATTGAGGCAGAAGCACAAAAATTCAGAGATCAGTAGATAAAGCTTCCATTTTTCTCCATCAGGAAAAGAAGAGAGAGGGTAATAGGAGTAGGATGGTATTCCCGAGAGTTGTGATATTCTTGTAATTAAAGTTGTTCCTAAGAAATATTCCTCTCTGGCCCCTTGGCAGGTTTTAGAAATCACATCCCTTCTGGGCATGCCATGTGGACAAACAGGAAATAATGACATAAAGATGCATTACCCGAGCATATTATCCAAGCAGTGAAGCATCACACAGTACACAGTTCTGGCCATGCCCCCAGCATGCTACAGAGCCGGCTGGGATTTAAACATAATTAACTAAGAATAAATTGCCAGGGGGCCTGTTTGCCTGTCTATTTATTAGCAGTTTGCTTCATTATCAGAAGAAGGTGGAAAGAAAATGCTTTTTGCTTATTTTCTCTCTCCCCCAGGACGCGGGGGTGAAGGAAAGGGTTAGGTTCTCTCTGAGGAAAGAAGAGTCCTACTGTTCTAGGGGTAGTCCTAGTGGACCCCAAGCTAAGATTGGCAGGTTCCTTAGAGGAGCATGGTGATGAGAATCAGCATGGTCTAATGGCTAGAGTTAGAGCAGGGAGTCATAAGGCCTTGAGTTCTAATCTTGACTCTGCCGCTTGTCGGCTGTGTGATTTTGGACAAGTCATTTCACTTCTCTGGACCTAGGTTATCTCATTTATAAAATGTAGATTAAGACTGTGAGCCCCAGGTGGGGCATGGACTGAGTCCAAATTGATTATCTTCTATCTTCCCCATTGCTCAGTACGGTACCTGAGACATAGTAAGTGCTTAAAAAAATGCCATTTAAAAATTAATGAAAACAAAGGAAGAAGTAAAGAAGTCCCGGTGCAAAGATAAAATACATTCCCTTTAGGACTTTTAATATACCTGGAGTATCCCAATTTACAACAAATGATTCCCAAACTGATCCAGGCAAAGGCTACAGAATCGGCGGAAACCTTATCTTGACCCTGTTCCCTGTCCCTGCCTGCTTCTCAGCCCTTCTATAAGCCTCATCATGCCTTCATCAATTGATGATAATTACTCAGCATTTACTGTGTGCAGAACACTGAAATAAGGGCTTGAGTGAATACAATGGAACTATCAGGCTATGGTCACTGCCCTCAAGGAGACTATATTTCCAGATAAACTGGGACAGCACAAAATATTCCATTACTCTCCTATTGCTACTTGGCCTCCAGGTGGTAGAGCTAAGATCAGAAGCAGCATTGCACCTATCATTTCTTCCGTCACCCTATCCTGTCATCTCTCCTTTCGCAACATCGCTAATATTTGTCCTTTCCTCTCGTCCCAGATGATGATGATTGTGGGATTTCCTAAGCATTTACTATGTGCCAGGCACTGTACTAAATGCTGGGGTGGATACAAGAAAATCGGGTTGGACACGGTCCCTCTCCCACGTGGGGCTCAAAGTCTCCACCCCCATTTTACAGACGAGGTGTAATGGAGACCCAGGGCAGTAAAGGGACTTACCCAGGATCATCCAGAAGACAAATGGCTGAGCCTGGATTGGAGCCCACAACCTTCTGACTCCTCGGTCCAGGTTCTATCCACTACACTGTGCTGCTTCTCCAAACTGCTACCATGTTGATCCAAGCACTATCGTATCCCGCCGGGATTATGCATCCACCTCCGCGCTGACCTCCCAGCCTCCCGTCTAGCCCCACTCCATACTTCACTCTGCTGCCCAGGTCATTTTTCTACATCCCCATAAGCTTCTCCTCCAATTGATCTCAATTATAAAAGACTTACATCTCTAGGAGGGTCCCAGTGGCCTTTTGTGAGTTAGATACCCATGAGAGAAAACTCAAACGTTATCTATTGGACACCTTTCCTATCAAGCTACAGAAAGAAGCTAGACTAGACTAACTCTAGACTATAAGCTTCTTCTGGGCAGGAAACGTATAGACCAACTCTGTTATATTGTACTCTCCCAAGTGCTTAGTACAGTGCTCTGCACACAGTGAGTGCTCACTGAACATGACTGACTGATTGATGGATTGATTGATCATGGCTTTCCAGATGAAGAGGTCTGGATTCTAGTTCAAGTCAAGGAATGTACAATGGGGTTGTGCTATCGACCTTAAAAGTTTCTAAGGCACCCCTTTAGGTGTTTCTAAGAAGGACAGGCCCAATAGGAATTCCCGAAAATTAGCTGTCTAACTTAGCCGGCGAGATTATGTGGTTTATGGGGCTATGACTGAGTTGAGATCATTTGGGGCATCAAGGGGCCTATATATTAAAACCTACTCCTGCACTTGGCAATGTGTTACCCCCAAGCCTGCCTACTTGGTCATTACACTGTATGCTCAGGGGTGCCCCAGGGAAACAATGACTGGCAGGAATCAAAGAACTGGGTGGCACTGTACAGACCACTATCATCACAATCAATTCACTCCACAAGTCGCAGGATGAAGAGTTGCCCATCGTCATCTGAGAGATTCCATTTTATCCATTAATATGTTTTGAAGCAAAGACAGGCAGCACAGAGAAGACATTCGACAGACCTTAAAAATGAGTACACCCATTTACTAGCTAATTAACAATCATTCATTCATATTTACTGAGCACTTACTATGTGCAGACCCCTGTACTAAGCTCTTGGGAAAGACAAGGCAACAATAAACAGTGACATTCCCTGCCCATAATAAACGTATTGTCTAGAGGCAGGGAGACAGATAATGCAAATGAACAAAATTATATCGTGGCAGCAAGATTGCAGAGTTTGAACTGAACTTAGCTCTCTCTGGACCTGGAAAGGACAGTGGGTTTTTGTTTTTGCTTAGTTTGAAAACCTGAGGGACGAAAAGGGATTTTAGTTTGTAGTAGGAGAGGGATATTTTTAGATGGATTTAGAGAGTATGGGTTTTCCAGAATTAGAGAGGGTCTCCAATTATATTGGATGCTCAGTACGTACTTTAATGAATGAATGAATCAATCAATCAACTAATGGTAATTATTGAGAGCTTACTGTATGTGCAGATCAAAGTTCTAAATGGTCAAAGGAATGAATGAATCTAATCGGAGATGAAAACCAGGACCAAGTAATAGTAGGAATAGCATTTATGAAGGATACTCTACATAAAAAAAGCTCTGGGAACAAATATGTTTCTTTTCTGTGAAATTTTGTATAATGATTTCCATACAATAAAATGAACAATGCACAAATGGTACTACTGTGAAATAATTGGTGTGATTTGTTTTACCTTATATTGAGTGTGTCTTCCGATATCCCCTTCGTCTTCAAACAGGGTTGAAAAGAACAAAAGCTAAACAAAATGTGGAGAGAAAAAGGAAATGAAATATTTAATGTTATGATTTACACTGCCCTGAGAATCTCACATTTCATATTTGAATGCCAAAGTACCTAAATTAACAAGACCACTTTGTAATACTTTGTGACATAAAATGCTCTGAGCTTATATGCATTCTCTAGACAGTCCTGCACTAACTAAGCCTCCTCAGGCACAAGGGCTGGCTATATCAATCAGTCAATCGATGGTATTTATTGAGCACATTCTATGTGCACAGTACTATTTTAAAGACTTGGAAGAATACAATACCACATAGTTGGCAGACATGTTCACTGTCCACAGCGAGCTTACAGTCTAGATGTAGACAGATATTAATAGGAATGAATAATTTATAATACATAATTTAATGATATGTGCATAAGTGTGTCAGCGAAGCAGCATAGCCTAATGGATAGAGCACGGGTCTGGGAGCCAGAAGGACCTGGGTTCTAATCCCAGGTCTGTCACTTGTCTGCTGTGTGACTTTGGGCCAGTGACTTAACTTTTCTGTGCCTCAGTTACCTCATCTGTAAAATGGGGATTAAGACCATGAGCCTCATGTGAGATAGGGACTGTGTTCAACCTGAGTAGCCTGTATCCAACCCAGCGTTTAGAACAGTGCTTGACACGTAGTAAGTGCTTAATAAATACCTTCATCATTATTATTATAATGTGTTGTGGGATTGGGGGTGAGGTGAATATCAAATCTCCAAAAGTCACAGATCAAGTACATAGGGGTAAGGGCACAGAGCCTCAGGTAAAATAAGTGGTCACCTCAACTTGTAATGTGGTAACCCTATGAGGGACTATCTTTCCTCATGCACTACCTTGAAATTGGACACAGTTGGCTTTCCTGTATGTTGTGGTCACTTAGAGAAGCAGCGTGGCTCAGTGGAAAGAGCCCGGGTTTGGGAGTCAAAGGTCATGGGTTCAAATCCCAGCTCTGCCACTTGTCAGCTTTGTGACTGTGGGCAAGTCACTTCACTTCTCTGTGCCTCGGTTACCTCATCTGTAAAATGGGGATTAACTGTGAGCCTCACGTGGGACAGCCTGATTACCCTGTATCTACCCCAGCGCTTAGAACAGTGCTCTGCACATAGTAAGCAATTAACAAATACCAACATTATTATTATCTAACTGGATCCAGTAGTCATATAGTAAAATTGTCTTTTTTCACCCCCTGCAACCGCCCAGCCACACAGAACTTATGTTCATATCTGTCATTTATTTATTTATATTAATGCCCTCTCCCCCCATAGACTGCAAGCTCAATGTGGGCAGATAATGCATCTGTTCTATTCACAGTGGAAAGAGCCCGGGCTTGGGAGTCAGAGGTCATGGGTTCAAATTCCAGCTCTGCCACCTGTCAGCTATGTGACTGTGGGCAAGTCACTTAACTTCTCTGTGCCTCAGTTACCTCATCCGTAAAATGGGGATGAAGACTGTGAGCCTCATTTGGGACAAGCCGATTACCCTGCATCTACCCCAGCGCTTAGATCAGTGCTCTGCACACAGCAGGGGTTAACAAATACCAACATTATTATTATTGTTATTATTTATTGAGCACTTACTGTGTGCAAAGCACCACACTAAGTGCTTAGCACTCTTATAGTGTGGTCTCCCAAGCACTTAGTACAGTGCTCTGCACACAGTAAGTGCTCAATGAGTACAATTGACTGACTGATCAATAATAATAATAATAATTGTGGTATTTGTTAAGAACGAGTAGATACAAGCGAATTGGGTTGGACACAGTGCCTGTCCCATGTGGAGCTCACAGTCTCAATCCCCTTTTTTTTTTCAGATCAGGTATCTGAGGCACAGAGAAGTGAAGTCACTTTCCCATGGCCACACAGAAAATAATAATAATAATGGTATTTGTTAAGCACTTACTATGGACCAAGCACTGTTCTAAGCACTGGGGTAAATACAAGGTAATGACATTTTCCCACATGGGTCTCACAGTCTCAATCCCCATTTTAGAGATGAGGTAACTGAGGCACAGAGCAGTTAAGTGACTTGCCCAAGGACACGCAGCAGACAGGTGGCGAAACCGGGATTAGAACCCACAACCTCTGTCTGCCAAGCCTGCGCTCTTGCCACTAGGCCTTGCTGCTTCAATACTGTATAAAGCATGGTTTCCAGAAGTCCCTTTCTAGTCTACTGTCTGGAAACAAACACCTCCCCAACTTAAGTTCCCAGCTGCTATGACAGCACTTGTGAGCAACTGAGCAAAGATGCACTCACACCACCATATCCGTGGCACTTATGTACACTTTCTACATGGTGTCCCTCTTCGTGGGGTGGGCGAGTGCTCTTACAGCCCGTGATCCGGGCCAGTTATCCCATATTGACTTAGGAAAAGGTCAGTCCTGCTTCTAAGTAACCCTATAAAATAACTCCATAGTTTCTTTGGGGAAAGAAGTGGAAAATCGTGTCTATTTTGCACATTCATTTCACGTGAAAGAATTAACTGAAACATTTCAAGTAAGGATCTGGGATTGGAAAGCAAGTCTTCACTTAGTAGTCCTCTGGAACTAAATGCTAATGGCACTTGGTGGTTGGTTGGCAAGGAAATGGAATCAGAAAATCATGAATTATCTAGTCCCACCCTCCTGCTTTCACTCAAGATGGTCTTGAAGCAGGGCAGGGAGAGGAGAAAGGAGTGCCCTAGACTTCCCCCTTGGGAAAAAATGACAAATTTGTCATTTATAATATTTTAATTACTGTTATCATTAAATGTTACAAATATATATAGTATATGCTGAGGCAACCCATCTTAGCAAGAACCGTGTGCTTTGACCTGCTCAGTGTTCTGTAGAAATCCATCCGTCTTTAGAGGAAAAAAAAACTCGCTCAATCTATCAATCAATCATATTTATTGATCACATACTGTGTGCAGAGCGCTGTACTAAGTGCTTGGGAGAGTACAACATAACAGAGTTGGTAGGCACATTCTACAGCCGGGCTAGAGCTTACAGTCTAGAGAAGCAGCATGACTCAGTGGATAGAGCACAGGGCTGGGAGTCAAAAGGACCTGGGTTCTAATTCTGGCTCTGCCACTTGTCTGCTGTGTGACCTTGGGCAAATCACTTTTCACTTTGCTTCTCTGGGCCTCAGTTCCCTCATCTGTAAAATGGGGATTAAGAGTGCAAACCCCATGTGGGACGGAGACGGTGTCCAACCTGATTAACCTGTATCTACTCCAATGTTTAGAACAGTGCTAGGCACATAGTAAACACTTAACGAGTATCATAATTATAATTAGTGGAAAGCCAATTAAATCATCCCCTTCAGCCTACATAATGACTGGCTGGCATTGTGAGGAAAGTCTTGCTAAAGTCTAATGTCTTCCATGTGTCTAATTTGGGACAGTCTAAATCCATGCCCTCACTTTCTACTATTAGTGAAGATGGAAAATGGGAGTCAGACCTGGGTTCTAATCTCAATCTATACATGCATGCTTTAACTATGCCCTCTCCTTTGTCCGGCAAAACTATTTCTCCACCTTTATTGACAGCCGTGCCCATCGCCCATTTGCCGGTTGTTCCAGACATTTACCTCCCTCCTCAGACAGCCTGTCCCCACACCTTCTCCATCCCTTGCCTCCAGTGAGCTGGCCGCCTACTTCATTGAGAAAATTGAAATCCTCAGGCGTGAGCTCCCTAAAGTCTACCCTGCCCCTCCTCAGTCCCTTCCCCTTCCGCTCCCCTCATCTACATCTCCATCCTTCCCAGCAGTATCTCTAGAGGAGATCTCTTGCCTCCTCTAAAAAGCCACCCCCTTCACCTGCACATCCAACCTCATTCCTTTGCACCTTATCAAAACTCTTGCCCCTGCAAGCTTCTTTCCTCTTTAACTGCCATTTTCAACTGTTTGCTCTCCAATGGCTTCTTCCCCACTATCAAACAATGCCCATGTCTCCCCTATGCTAATAAAAACCCTCCCTTGATCCCACGGCTTCCTCCAGTTATCATCCCATTTCCTTCTTACTATTTCTCTCCAAACTTCAAGCAAGTTGTCTACACACGGTGCCTCAAATTCCTCTTCTCCATTTCTCTTCTGGTCCCCCTCCAATCTGGATTCCAACCCATTCACTCCACAGAAACTGCCCACTCAGAAGTCACCAATAAGCCCCTTCAGTTAGGCCAAATCAAACAGCCTTTACTCCATCCTAATCCTCCTCAACCTCTCTGCTGCTTTCAACACTGTGCACCACCCCCTTCTCCTGGAAACGTTATCCAACCTTGACTTCACTGAGTCTGTCCTCTCCTGGATCTCCTCTTACCTCTCTGGCTGTTTATTCTCAGTCTCCTCCATGGCCTTCTCCTCTGCCTCCCAGTGAACCCATTCACTCCCATGACCTCAACTACCATCCCTATGCGGACGATACCCAAATCGACATCTCCAGCCCTGATCTCGTTCCCTCTCTCCAGTCTCTCATCTCCTCCTGCCTTCAAGACATCTCTACTTGGATGTCCTCCCATCACCTCAAGCTTAACAGGTCCAAAACAGAGCTCCTTATCTTCCCACCCAAACCACAGTCTCCCCTGACTTTCCCATCACTGTAGACGGCACCACCATCCTTCCTGTCTCAGAAGCCTGTAACCTT
The DNA here is from genome assembly GCF_004115215.2 of Ornithorhynchus anatinus. Taxonomy (NCBI): domain Eukaryota; kingdom Metazoa; phylum Chordata; class Mammalia; order Monotremata; family Ornithorhynchidae; genus Ornithorhynchus; species Ornithorhynchus anatinus. The sequence continues at coordinate 128,784,850 of NC_041730.1, read as the reverse complement.
GGTGTTATCCTTGACTCCTCTCTGTCATTCAACCGGCATATTCAATCCGTCACTAAATTCTGTTGATCCCATTTTCACGATATCACTAAAACCTGCCCTTTCCTTTCCAGCTAAACAGATACCACCTTAATAAAATCACTCATCCTATCCCACCTGGATTACTGCCTCAGCCTCCTTGCTGACCTCCCAGCCTCCTTTCTCTCCCTACTCCAGTCCATACTTAGGTCTGCTGCCCAGATTGTCTTTCTACAAAAACATTCAGGACTTGTCACGCTGCTCCTCAAAAAATTCCAGTGGTTGTCCATCCACTTCCACATTAAAAAAATTTCCTCACCATTGATTCTAAAGCACTCCACCACCTTGGCCCCTCCTACCTCACCTCGCTTGTCTCCTACCATCCAACTTGCACACTTCGCTCCTCTAATGCTAACCTGCTCATTGTGCTTCCATCTCATCAATCTCACCATTACCCCCTTGCCCATGTCCCGCCTCTGGCCCGGAAAGCCCTCCCTCCTCAAGTCTGACAGTCAATGACTCTCCCCCCAACTTCAAAGCCTTATGGAAGGCACATCTCCTCCAAGAGGCTTTCCTAGACTAAACCCCACCTTTCTCCTTCTTCCACTCCCTCCTGTGTCACCCTGTGTCACCCTCACTTGTTCTCTTTGCTCTTCCCCCCTCCCTGCTCCACAGAACTTATGTATAAATCTGTAATTTTATTTATTTGTATTGCTGTTTTCCCCCTTCTAGACTATAAGCTCATTGTGGGCAAGGAATCTGTTTATTGTTGTATTGTACTCTTTCAAGTGCTTAGTACAGTGCTCTGCACAGAGTAAGCACTTAATAAATACGACTGAATGAATGAGTGAATAATCCCAGCTCTGCCACTTACTTGCTAGGTGATCTTGTGCGAACCATTTAAGACTGTAAGCGTATTATGGGGAAGGAATGTGTCTGCCAGTTCTGTTGTATTGTGCTCTCCCAAATACTTAGTACAGTGTTCTGCACATAGTAAGCACTCAATCAATGGAATTGATTAAAAGGATTGAGTTTTTGTTCCTCAGTTTCCTCATCTATGAAATAGGGAGAAAATTCCTATACTCATCCCCTCGCTTTGACCATGAGCCCCACTGGAGATAGGGAGTGCAACTGATCTGACTATATCACATGAACCCAATTACTTAATACAATGATCAACAAATATCAGAATTATTATTACTACTATCATTAATACTGCTGATTTACTACATAATATCCCCCCATTCCTATCCCCATATGAAAGGCAGTGTGATCGAATGGAAAGAGCAAATGACTTGGCCTGAATTGTAATCTCAGGTCGAGTCACCGAACCACTGCATGGGCATGGGCAAGATGCTTACTCTCTGAGCCTCAGTTTCCCTGTCTGTAAAATGGGGTGGAAATACTTATTCTCCCTACTGGTTTGACTGTGAGCCCTGTGTGGTACAGGGACTGTGTCCTATCTGATGATCTTCTGCCTACCCCAACCCTTAAAACAATCCTTTTTCTCATAGGAAGAGCTGAAAAATATAATAATAATAATGGTCAGTCAGTGAATCGTATTAATTGAGCACTTACTGTGTGCAGAGCACTGTACTAAGCACTTGGGTGACTATAATAAGAGTATAACAGTCACATCTCTTGTCCACACTGAGCTTACAGTTGAGAGACTGTAGTAATGATATTTCAGCGCTTCCCGTGTGTTAAGCATTGTATTAAGGGATGAGATAGATATAAAAAAATCAGGTCCCACATGGGATTTCTATTCTAATTAGTAGGGAGACGGATATCATATCCCCAGTTTGCAGATGAAGGAACTGAGGCACAGAGAAATTAAGTGACTTGCCCAAGGTCACATAGCAGGTCAGTGGCAGAGTCAGGAATAGAACCTAGGTCCTCTGACTCCCAGACCTGTGCTCTTTCCACTAGGCCATGCCACTTTTCATCATCACTATTATTACTATTATTTGTTTGAAGCATTGATGTCTAAGGTCAGAGACCTTCAATTCTCCAAGATAAATATTCTCAGTTCCTTTATCCTTTTCTAATAGATCTGATTTTACAACTCCTTATGCTTCTTTGTGGGTCAATTCTAAGCACTTCTCCAATTCTCAATGAACACAATTCATTTGGGACTGGAATTCTAATAATGATAATAATAGAAATAATGATGGTATTTGTTAAGTGCTCACTATGTGCCAAGAACTGTTATAAGCACCAGGATAGGTACAGGGTAATCAGGTTGTCCCATGTGAGACTTTCAGTTCTAATCCCCATTTTACAGATGAGGTAACTGAGGCACAGAGAAGTTAAGTGACTTCCCCAAAGTCACATAGTTGATAAGCAGAGCTGGGATTAGAACACAAATTCTGACTCCCAAGCCCGAGCACTTGAGACTAGCCACACCTGGGCATACCTAGATCAAGACATGCTTCTTCTATTGCAATTTACTGTCCTGAATGTGATGCACAGCTTTCTACACAGAGTCAACATGCAATAAATACCATTGATTGAATGACAATATTCCTAATGGTATAGACCCTATCATCCTCATTTATCTTCAGCAATGGAACTATTACTGCCAACTCATATTCCTTTCATTTTCTTCAAAACCGAGGCCCAAACGGTCTCCCAATACCTCTTAAAGGCTTTACTCCTATCGCCGTTGTGGAAGACGAGGAACTTGGAAAATCCATTCTGAAAGAAGATTTCCAGAGCCATCTCCTGTGGGAATAAATTGATTTTTAATGAATAGCTGACTAAGAAATGAAAGACTTGGGAACTGAAGTTCTGAGTTCAACCTCCTCATATTTCAATAAGCACGGAAATACAGCTCAGGAGTTATGTGAATTTACACGAAGAGGAAAAGAGGGCCAAAGTGTCTGCCCACAACTCCCCTGGCTCTTGTCACAGAGCTCAGCATTCATTCTCTAGATTATAAGCTTGTTATGGGCAGGAAATATGTCTGTTATACTGTTATGTTGTATTCTGTCAAGCGCTTAGTACATGGCTCTACACACAGTAAGAGCTCAATAAATATGACTGATTGATTGATACCCTGCAAAATATGGGAGAATTAAGTCCGGACCAATCACAACAATGTCAATAACTTTAAAGGTTTGGATTACAAATCCCATATTGATTCCCCTCACTCCACTATAAATAAAAAAAAGAAGCTTAAAACACAACCATTTTACCGAATGCCACCAGCTGCTGTGTGAGACCTCGGCCAAGTAACTTAACTTCTCTATGACTCAGTTTTCTCACATGAAAAACGGGGTTCAACTAGACTGTAAACCCCATGTCAGACAGGGACTGTGCCTGACTTGATCTGACTGTATTATAACTGCCCCGGTTTTAGATAAATGCTTGATATGTCATAAGCGCTTATCAAATACTCTTATTTTATGTGGCAGCTTAATAAATTCTACTTCCACTCTAGACCTTAAGCTCACAGTGGGCAGGGAATGTGTCAGTTATATTGTTGTGCTGTAGTCTCCCCAGTGCTCTGCACACGGTAAGCGCTCAATAAATACAAGTGACTGATTTACTACTACGATTATTACTACTTCTATGTTTACCACCTACCAAAAATCCCAACCTTCTTTTCCTGAAATGAGAGCCACCTGAAACCCATCCTGGGAAGCAGATTAGCTCACTCCAGCTTCGGAGAAAGATAATCCTTTGTGGAGGACATGGCTTCTATTCAATGTGGCTCAAATATCCGGTTCTCTTATTAGCCCCAAGAGGAGCAGTGGCTGCAGAAATGATGTACTGAATGAGCAACGCCATCCAGTCCGTCTCCCATGCATTTCTGAAAAATGCTTTGGCAGATGGGCTGAATGCGACACTGCAGAAGCCAGGGAGCTGATCCGCCTTTCAGCCCGGCTGCTTAGACACCCTCATCCATGATTCTGGCTGGGTAATCATTCTTCTTTCCCACTCACCAGCTCTGTAAGAAATTCCAGTGGAAACAGGATTTGGAGAGTCTGTTCCGTTTCAAGAGCTAAGATGGCTGAAGGGAAAGAGCAGGGCTTATTTAGGCCCCGAGATACTGCGGGATCTTTCCCTTCCTCTTCATTCATTCAATCGTATTTGTTGAGCATTTACTCTGTGCAGAGCTCTGTACTAAGTGCTTGGGAGAGTGCAATATAATAGACCCATTTGCTCCCCTTCTATCGCCTATCTATTCTATAGAAAAAACGGAGTCCGATGGATGCAGCCTTCTTGGACCAAGACGAAAACCCTGAGCTTCCTGATGCGGCTCCACTGAGGGCAGCTGTCTGACTAGAAGGGAATGGGAGAAGAAAGGGATTGTGGAAGGTGAGGGAAGAGGCAGGCCTCAGCCATCTCCTGAAGAGATGATGAAGAAGCAGTGTTTTCTCTTAATCCCTTTCCCCCCTTCATTTGAAAATCTGTCCTCATGGTGGCTGTTGACCCAACCTTCTCCTCGGCCCTCCTTTCAATTTTGAGGGACACAAGCCCTGTTGACAATGGGTACCGCGTCAGCAGATATTTTTGTGAGAGAGACAGTTGGTCAAAAGTGTTTCAGGAATGTTGTGTCACTCATGAACTTTTCCATAATCTTGCCTGGGGAAATAGGTCACTTTATCCTATCTTGGTGTTTTGTATATGGTTGGTTTCCAAAGCATTTTCACACCTGTAGAAGGAAACGCATCCGATGCAGTGCTTTTATGTCCCTGTAGGCATGGCGCTGGCAACTATGACACTCGGAAGACCAATCCTTGCTGCACATGTTGAAAATAAATGAATCGCTGATACTGAAAGAAAAGGAAATATAAATGGCTTCTGAATGGAAAGTGTAAAAGACAAGAAAATGAGTCCATGGGATGGAAGGCCTGAGAGAAAGAATATTTTACACCGCTTCTATCCAAAATGTGGTATACAAGGATTTAGACTCTACCTACCTAGGACCCTTCACTTTTGTTTTCAATAGATTTTTACCACAAATCTTTGGATTTTACAAATATAGTATTTGATTATTTATTTATTTATTTTTTTACTGACCTTCTCCTGAATTTTGTTTTCATCAAATTCAGGAAATTCTCTAATACACAAAAGGGTAATAACCTTTTTTTTTTTTTTGGTCTTTGTTAAGCACTTATTATGTGTCAGGAAATGTTCTATGTGCCAGGGTAGATACAAAGTAATCAGGCTAGTCACATTTCCCACACAGGGCTCACGGTCATAATCTCCATTTTACAGATGAGGTAACTGAGGCCCAGAGAAGTTAAGTGACTTGTCCAAGGTCATATAGCAGACAGCGGCAGACAGGGATTAGAACTCAGGCCCATAGGATTCCCATGACAACTGTGTTAAAGGGAAGCAGCGTGGCTTAATGGAAAGAGCCCGGGTTTGGGAGTCAGAGGTCATGGGTTCAATTCCTGGCTCTGCCACTTGTCAGCTGTGTGACTGTGGGCAAGTCACTTAACTGCTCTGTGCCTCAATTATCTCATCTGTAAAATGGGAATGAAGACTGTGATCCTCACTTGGGACAACCTGATTACCCTGTATCTACTCCAGTGCTTAGAACAGTGCGCTGCACATAGTAAGCGCTTAACAAATACCAGCATTAACATTAAATATTGGCTGGCTGAGGGGATGCCTAGGTTGCATGTCTAACCCAGAGGTGAGTTTCTTGGACCTCATCCCCGAGAAAGAAAGGGGACCCAGGCATCCCTTCTCCTGCCCACTCAGCAGGATTGACCTAGGGTGGCATTCATTTGATAGTATTTATTGAGCACTTACTATGTGCAGAGCACTGTACTGAGCGCTTGGAATGTACAAATCGGTAACAGAGACAGTCCCTGCCCTTTGATGGGCTTACAGTCTAATCGAGGCAGAGAGCCTGTGCCAATTTACTCACTTTGCCTTGCTCTTGTCTCTTCCCGGTCAACCTCCTCCCTCCCTACTGCATAGAGTTCACCCCAACTTCACATTTGGCTGATGAATGCTCATCATGTCTTTAAGCCCTTCTGAAATTTCATCTCTTTCTTTAATCATCTCCTTTAATTTCATCTCCTTTAAAATGGGGATTAAAGGAGAGCTTCCATGATTGATCTCTCACCTCCCCAACCTATTTTCCCCTCCCTATTTCTAAATCACCTAAGCACTTGGGTACTCACCTTCTTTGCCCAGCCAAAGTTCTTACGTACATATCTTTCCCTCTAGACGGTGAGCTCCCAAATGCTAGCAATTCACCATCCCTGCACTCCAGTATCCACTCCTATTATTGTCCTACAGGCAAGATTCAGGACTTCGAAGATCTATTTCACAGGGAAAGGAAATTCTGACTCTTCTCCCAGAAATATAATTAATTTTATTCTCTAATTTTCACCAATTTTTTGTTCTTGTAATAAACCCCTTAACTAAATCAAATCCAAATCCAAAAAAGCACTATGTACAACCCAGATTTGGCTTGGCAAAAATCAATCCAAGTGTTGTCCTTCATAACTGAGATGTGTGTGCCAATTATAAAGTTCCTCTGAAAATGTAATTTATGCAGTCCAAAAATTCTGCCCTTTCTAATAGTGAAAAATTTCATTTCAAGGGTAAAAAAAAATAATAATAGCTCCCATTCTATAAAATAGGGATACAATTTCTTGTTCTCCATCTCTCTTAGACTGTGATTTCTGTGTGGGACAGTGATTGTGACCAATCTGTTCATCTTGGATCTTCCCCAGCCCCTGGTGCTTGGAACAGCAGAAATGTTCAATAAATGTCACTATTATCATTATTTGTAAGACTGATGCAAATTGTGCAGCACAGTGTTCCACAAACTGAGAAAGAATAAACTAGCAAGTAGCAAAATTATGGTTGAAGAAACACACATGTTATTTTTTGGGGGGGGTTTATGGTTTTGTTAAGCACTTACCTTGTGCCAGGAACTGTACTAAGCGCTGGGATAGATACTAGTTAATCAGGTTGGATATAGTCCCTGTCTCACATAGGGCTCAGAGACTTAATTCCCATTTTACAGATGAGGTTACTGAGGCACAGAGAAGTTAAGTGACTTCTCAAGGTCACACTGCTGACAAGGGGTGGAGCTGGCATTAGAACCCAGGTCCGTCTGATTTCCAGGCCCATGTTCTATTCACTGGGCTGTGCTGCTTCTCTGACCTTGAATGGAATTGATGGGCCTTTTCCAAAAGGTGTTATGGCTTAACTAGCCAAGCCTAGTAGTTATCTAGTAGTTATAGAGAAGCAGTGTGGCTCAGTGGAAAGAGCCCAGGCTTGGGAGTCAGAGATCATGGGTTCCAATCCCAGCTCTGCCACTTGTCTGCTGTGTGACCTTCGGCAAATCACTTATCTTCTCCGGGCCTCAATTCCCTCATCTGTAAAATGAGGGATTAAGACTGTGAGCCCCATGAGGGACAACCTGATTATCTTGTATCTACCTCAGTGCTTAGAACAGTGCTTGGCACATAGTAAGTGCTTAACAAATACCATCATTATTATTATTATTATCATCACAACGCCTAGATGTTGAAAGACATGGACCACTCTATATGCAACTAAAAAGGACCACCCGAAATATGTCACTTATTTCACACTGTCCTGGAGAACATTTCGTTTAAAGAAAAATATATTTCCCTTTCAGAGTGTAAAATGACTTGATTGTCTTCATGGCTAATTTGGATTTGAGGCTTTAACAGGTTTCTGGTACTGTTGCAATACCCATGTTTTAATTAATTAATTAATCTTGGTATTTGTCAAGCGCTTACTATGTGCAAAGCACTATTCTAAACGCTGGGGGAGATACGGAGTAATCAGGTTGTCCCACATGAGGCTCACAGTCTTGATCCCCATTTTACAGATGAGGTAACTGAGGCACAGAGAAGTTAAGTGACTTGCCCACAGTCACACAGCTGACAAGTGGCAGTGCCGGAATTCGAACCCATGACTTCTGACTCCCAAGCCCGGGCTCTTTCCACTGAGCCACGCTTTGGTATTCTCTTCCAGTGCCATCTTCTGGCTTTTCTGGGCAGTGTGTCTGGGGGGGGGGGGGGGGGGGGGGGGAAGGGCGGGCGGTGTGTCTTCGCCATCCTGGGGAACAGTAAGTGAACGGAAAAGCAGCATGGCCTAGTGGAAAGAGCATAGGCCTGGGCATCATATCAATCACTTCACTTTCCTGGGCCTCCGTTGCCTCATCTGTAAAATGGAGATTAAAACTGTGAGCCCATGTGAGACACCTGATTACCTTGTAGCTACCGCAGCATTTAGAACAGTGCTTCGTACATAGTTAGCGCTTACCAAATACCATCATTAGTTAATCATTTGACTTGGATTCTAAGCGTGACTCCACCACTTATCTGCTGTATGACGTGGGTGTGGGCACTCGTCGCAGAAGAATGAAAGTGAGGAGGCTTAGAATGCATGTGGGGTCCCTCTCGAGTCCCTTCGGTGACTTGTCGTAAGGATCCCAGTTCCTTTGAGGAAGGCAGCAATGGAGACATCCCAACCCACCCCAGGGGATGGGTCTGCCCTACAGTAATAATAATTCTGGTATTTAAGTACTTACTATGTGCAGAACTGTAGTAAGAGCTGGTGTAGTTACAAGCTGTAGTGGGTTGGACATCGTCCCGGTCTCAGATGGGGCTCACGATCTCAATCCTCATTTTACGGATGAGGTAAATGAGGACCAGGGAAATTAAAAAGACTTGCCCAAGGTCACACAGCAGACAAGTGATGGGGCCAGGATTAGAATTTTATAATAATAATAATAATAATAATTATGGTATTTGTTAAGCACTTACTATGTGCCACGCACTGTTCTAAGTGCTGGGGTAGACATAGGCTAATCAAGTTGTCCCATATAGCGCTCACAATCTTAATCCCCATTTGACAGATGAGGTCACTGAGGCATAGAAAATTTAAATGACTTGTCCAAGGTCACACGGCAGACAACTAGCAGAGCCAGGATTAAAACCAATGTCCTCTGACTCCCGAGCCCGTGTTCATATCCACTGTGCCATGATTTATAGAGAAAACAGGGTGCTTTCGAAGTGCCCAGACCTCCCTTTCCTCTACCAGTACCCAGTGTCAACCCTTATCGATATTTGTGTAAGGGCCCTTTCCTCTAGGATGTCGACCGATCCCTATGTTTGCATTCTAGCTACAACCCTGTCATGCTGTGGCGGACCGTACCATTTTATCAACTCCTATATAAACAGGCCCCTAGACTTGATCCGTTGAGATGCCGCCATGACTGATACTGATGTGGGAATGTTGTGCTCCTTGTGGTCTTCCCAAGTGCTGACTGGAGTGTGATTGTGCTTCCCTATTAACTGTACTCATTAAACATAACCTTTGCATGCCTTTGCACCATTGGTACTTCTACGAACCATATCTAGGGGACTTACATAGTGTCTGACATGTAGTAAACACTCACCGATGCCATTTTAAAAAAAGGGCAGATGAGCTCTTGACTTTTTCTATATAAAGCTGTGACCAAATTTAACAGGTAGATCTTCAGTTCCAGGCACTGGCTGTCATGATATCTCAATATAGCAATGAGGTGACTTTATAGGCCTCACTAGTTTATGTGATTATTTGCTTTGCTTTATTAATACTGTACGATCAGTAAATCAATCCTATTTATTGAGCACTTACTGCGGGCAGAGCTCTCTTCTGAGCTCACAGGAGAGTACAATGTAACAGATTTGGAAAAAAAAAAAGTTGGTATTTGTTAAGCGCTTACTATGTGCAGAGCACCGTTCTAAGCACTGGGATAGATACAGGATAATCAGGTTGTCTTATGTGAGGCTCACAGTCTTCATCCCTGATTTACAGATGAGGGAACTGTGGCACAGAGAAGTGAAGTGACTTGCCCATAGTCACACAGCTGACAAGTGGCAAGACAGGGATTCGAATCCATGACCTCTGACTCCCAAGTCCGGGCTCTTTCCACTAAGCCATGCTGCTTCCCTAAGACATCCCCACTGCCAACAAGGAGGTTACAGAGGGAGAAGGAGACAGACATTAAAATAGATTACGTGTCTGTTGTATTTTACTCTCCCAAGCCCTTAGTACAGTGGTCTGGATGCAGTATGCACTCAGTAAATATGATTGATTGATAAAATAAAGATATAGGAATAGGTTCTCTGTGGCTGAAAATAGGGTGAATATCAAATGCTTAAAGTAAACAGATCCAAATGCAAGGGAGATGCAGAAAGGAGAGGGTTTAGAGAAGATCTCAGGTGGAGATGTGATTTTAATGAGACTTTAAAGGTGAGGGGATGGTTATACAGTACAAAGATACGGTATAATCTTGAATTTCAGTACAGGACATTAATATCAAATGCTTAAACAGATCCAAATGCAAGGGAGATGCAGAAAGGAGAGGGTTTAGGGGAGATCTCTGGTGGAGATGTGATTTTAATGAGGCTTTAAAGGTGAAGGCACTGATTATACAGTACAAAGATATGGTATAATCTTGAATTTCAGTACAGGACATTAATTTGGCCAGAGTATGTGCTTTCACTATGGGTTTTAGATAGACTGCCATGCCAGAATTCAGGAACCTACTTCCAGCAACATATAGTGGGCTAGATACATGGTTTTGATATGGTGACATGGTTTTGAAAAGAGGTATCTTGTGCCTTCACATGGAGTCATCAGCAGGGTATGAGAATGCAAGTTTTCCTTCACTCGGATTTCTTCATGAAGACAACCCCCGTGATACAGGTCAGCTGGAAATACTGGAAATTTATGATCGTCATTGCCATGGCTGAGAGCATATGGATTTATGTGGATTAAAATAAACTCTCTAAGCATTTACATCTTGGCCTGCATGAAGTCTGCAATTATCCAAATATCATCAGACTTAGTGCTATGCCCTCCTGGGATACAGGTTGCCTGATTTAGAAGGCCAAGCCAAACTTCCTAAAGGTGTTCCTCGACCTATTCAGGAAGAGTTTAGTGGAACTGACACATTATAATGACAGAGGTTCCTCAAATCTGGTTTGGGATTTTAACCTTGCTTTAGCAATGTATCTTTTCAAATTCCTAACACTGCCTCTAACTCCTTTTGATCCTGTGGCTTTGGGGAAGTCTGTCAGTCTTCCCTGTGTTCATTTATTGCTCAAACTTTCCTCCCGTGTTCCAACTGAAAGAACAGAACAAGAAATTTTAAATTCTATGATCTGACCAGGTAGGAGAAGACCTTAAGTATGTGATTCACGTACTCAGCAGATGAAAGTGAATAATTGCCACCTCTCTATGATAAGGTAATAATGACAATGATTATGGAATTTATTAAGCGTTTATAATGTGTCGAGGAACTGTACTAAATGCTGGGGTGGACACAAGCAAATCAAGGTTGGACATAGTCCTTGCCCATCTGGGGTTCACAGTCTCAACCCCCATTTTACAGAAGAGGTAACTGAGGCCCAGAGAAGTAAAGTGACTTGTCCACGGTCACAGGGCAGACAAGTGGTGGAACCGGGATTAGAACGCATGACCTTCTGACTTCCAGGGTTGTGCTCTATTCGTTATGCCGTGCTGCTTCTCACACTAGGTAATACCAGCTCCCTTTGGCTAAGGGAGGGACTGACAAAGTTTTATGATCTTTTCCACATTAATAGTTTGCTCTTGATATGCTTCTTAATTCTATGGAACAAAACATTATTGTCCTCCATAGGACTTTCCTTTGTATTTGGAGATGAATTGAACTACTAAGACTTGGCAGTTTGACTGTTATTTAAAATCCAGGTGCAGTGACCCGATCCTTCTTTGATTCCAAAGATGAATTTAATTGGCAATAGAGAAGCTAGTGATAACTGCATCAAACCAGGAGTAAAAGCGAAATTATTGGCGTCATCACTTGCCACTGCCTTATCTCCGACCAGGGAGGAGAGCTTCCATTAGATCTCCAAAAAGCCAAGTCTACAAAACCATTTCCAATATTGATCAGTCTCAATAAAACATGAGCAATAAGTCGGGCAAGCGTGCCAAGTATTAATCAGGGCTCCTTTTGCCTTGGTGAAACATTTCGGGCATTTATCAATCAGCAAAGCAAAAGGCTTTATGAATGAATGGTCCAATCCACATGAAAAAAAGATGGAGATTAGTTGAAAGGAAAAGGCATTTATAACCTATTAAAGGAAGAGAGATTTTCCCTTTTTGACAGTTTCAACCCTTAATGTGCTAGGCTGTTGTAGGTAAAATGTTGGCTTTATTGCTCTCAGTAATTGACTGCTAAATTCCAGAGGGAGACAACCTAGATCAAGGATCTCAGGCTGTGAGCAATTCTGACAACCTCACTTGGACTTCATTTTATTCAGAAGAATATGCATACTTTAGCTCTACATAGCACCCTATAAAATCGAAATGCTCCTTAGACTTGTTTTTGCATCAAAGGAGGAATGTTAGACTTCTTCAGTTCATTAAAATAATAGGCTTCCGGCCTGGAATGCCCTCCCTTTTCATATCTGACAGATAATCACGCTCTCCACCTTCAAAGCCTCACTGAAGCCAGGTCTCTTCCAAGAGGCCTTTCCTGAATAAACCTTCATTTCCTCTTTTCTCACTTCCTTCTGCATCACCCTGACTTGCTCCCTTTTATTCACCACCCCTGCCCCTAGCCTCACAGCACTTATATCCATATGCATAAATTACTTATTTACATTTATCTCTCTCTCCCCTTCTAGACTCTAAGCTCACTGAGGGAAGGGAATGTGTCCATTATATTGCCGTGTTATACTCTGTCAAGTGCTTATTATAGTGTCCTGCAAACAATAAGCACTCAATAAGTACGACTGATAGATGAGGTAACCGAGTCAGAGAAAAGTAATGTGACTTGCTCCAGATCACACAGGAGACATGCGGGGAATCAATTAATGGTATTTATTGAGTACTTCCTGTGTGCAGAAAGTGCTCTGAAGGATATAATGCAGCATAGTTGGTAAACACTTTCTCTGCCGACAAGGAGTTCGGAGAAACTTGCTATGGGAGAAAAGTAGGAATTAGGGATCTCAAATGTCCCGGTGTGCATTGGAAGCAGCGTGGCCTAGTGGAGAGAGCCTAGGCCTGAGAGTCAGAGGACCTAGGTTCTAATCCCGCCTCTGCCACATACCTGTTGTGGGCAAGTCATTCAACCTCTCTGGGCCTCTGTTGCATCATTTGCAAAATGGGAATTCAATACCTGTTCTCTCTCCTACATGAGCTCCATGTAGAAGCTGATTACCTTGTAGCTACCCTGATCTTAGTACAGTCCTGGGCATAGAGTCAGCGCTTAACAAATACCACAATTACTATTTTGTTATCATTATTACTATTGTGCACCAGTCCAATCAGAGGGAGGCTCAGGCAATCCTCATTCCACTTTCTGGAGTGAGTGAATAATAATAATGATGGCATTGGTTAAGCACTTAACTATGTGCCAGCCACTGTACTAAGCGCTGGGAATACTGGGAGCACTGATAGCAGCTGAGAGTCCCAGCCACTGGAATCATTGGCCATCATGGAAGGATTGATTTGTCCAAGACTCCTATATAAATTGTTCCTATAGACAGGGAATGTGTCTACCAACTCTACTATACTGAACTCTCTAAAATGCTTAGTACATTGTTCTGCATCCACAAAAGGCTCAATAAAAGTGACTGATTGAGGTACGCATTAATGAAGAGAAAGATGTAGGTTGACCATGATGAAAAGCTGAGACAGAAGTCACTGGGAGAAAAACAAAACAAACTGCCTGACTACTTATTTTGGTTTGTTTTGCTCTCTGTCTCCCCTCTTCTAGACTGTGAGCCCATTGTTGAGTAGGGATTGTCTCTGTTGCCAAACTGTACTTTCTGAGTGCTTAGTACAGTGCCCTGCACACAGTAAGCACTCAATAAATATGACTGAATGAATGAAACAACCAAAAAAAAAAAAACACCAAAAAAACTTACTTTGATAAGCAGTGCCTGGTGCAGTAGACATCTCCAAGAGGGGATAAGGTAAAGTTTTCACAGATGTAGAAATGCCGCTGGCCAAAAAGTAACACCCCTTCGGATACAACATGTCCTTGGACAATCACCACGGAATATTTTTGCCACACCTAGATGAAGGAAAAAAACAATTGTGAGCCCATATTTATGATGACACTGAACCAGTTCAAGAACCATGAGTCTGCTGATGGCCCCCATCATGTGAGAGGGAGGTTCCTGATGATGAATCTCTCATTGAGAAAGATGGACAGACCTCCTGTCCTGAGGCTTCAAGACCACGCATCCAGAGGAAGGTGGTCTGTGGTCTGCTGGTATTCTGTGCAATTCCCTGTCACTCTCTCATCCCTTCTCTGATGACCAAATAGTGCAGTGAGCGAAGAAGTGGGCATAGGTGCAAACCTGAAGCTTCTTGCGACAGTGACCCTGTCTGCCAATGTTAATGTATTCTACTTTCCCAAGAGCCTAATACGCTGCCATTTAGTGCTCAGTAAGTAGCATGGATTATCTGATTGACTTGAATACATTGAAAATTGCAAGCAAGGGTTTTGTTTTGTTTTGTTTTGTTTTAATCTGCCAATCCCATTCTTTTGTCAATGGAAGACTTCACATTTTGAAAGCATGAAGATAGAGGGATTCATAAATATATAGGCAATGGGTTTAAGTGATTTTTTTTCTGTTCTGAAAAGGGCAGCTTGAAAATGGACATCCCTACTAAACCTGTAGATAAACCTTGTTCTCTGGTAAGTACTAAGGCTCTTGGCTGCATCAACTAAAAGTAGGAGAGACTACTTTATTGTTATTGTTCTTGTTTTATTGCTAGTGTTCTTGTCTGTCTGTCTCCCCCAATTAGACTGTAAGCTCATCAAAGGGCAGGGGCTGTCTCTATCTGTTAGCGATTTGTATATTCCAAATGCTTAGTACAGTGCTCTGCACATAGTAAGTGCTCAATAAATACTATTGAATGAGTGAATGAATGAGACTGTAAAGCTCATTGTGGGCAGGGAAACTGTCTACCCACTCCATTATACTGCACTCTCCCAATTGCTTAGTACAGTGCTTTGCACAGAGTAAGCACTCAAGAGATACCATTGATGTAAGATGGACTGAAGAGAAACTCACTGCCTTTGGGAAACTTCAACTGGGTGAAAATTGCATTAACCCCATTCCCAGGACTTCCTGGCTGTTTCCCTCACCTGGACAGTGACCACAGAGGCCAGGGCAGAGGTGATATTATTTAAGCACTTTTTATGTACCAGGGACTGTACTAAGCGCTGGGGTGGGTACCAAGTAAATTAGATTTGACACAGTATCTGTCCCACAAGGGGCTTATGGGCTTAATCTCCATTTTACAGATGAGGCAACTGAGGCACAGAGAAGTGAAGCGAATTGCCCAAGATCACACAGCAGACAAGCAGCAGAACAGGGATTAGAACCCAGGTCCTTTCGAACCCCAGGCCTGTGCCCTATCCACTAGGCCACGCTGCTGCTTGGATGAACTGGCTCTCCGATCCATGGTGGTTTTGCTGTTGAATTTGGTCAGGGAATGTGCCTGCTTATTATTAAATTGTACTTTCCCAAGTGCTTAGTACAGTGCTCGGCACACAGTAAACAATAAATAAGATTGGATGAATTTCCAGTTCTACTGGAAAGAAGAAACTGGTGTGGTTGGAGGGCCAGCATCCTAACAGGGCAGGCTGACTAAAAGTGGGTGGAAGTTCTTGGAGTGTTGGCTACCCAGATGAGCAGAGGGATTGGCTCGCACTTGGATTTCCACCCCTTATTGACCCCACCCTCAGCTCCACAACACTTACATACTTATCTGCAGTTTATTTATTTGTGTTAATGTCCCTCTCCCCCTCTAGAGTGTAAGCTCCTTGTGGGCATGGGAAGTGCCTACCAACTGTGTTATATTATACTCTCCAGAGCAGTACAATGCTCTGTGAGCTCCCTCTAGACTGTGAGCTCACTGTGGGTGGGAAGTGTTGTTATAGTGTACTCTCCCAAGCGCTTAGGACAGTGATTTGCAGACAGTAAGCGCTCAATAAATACAATTAAATGAATGAATGCTCTGTAAACCATAAAGTCTCAATGTCTAGGATGGCTGGATGGACGGCTGGATGGATGGATGGATGGATGGATGGATGGATGGATGGATGGATGGATGGATGGATAATAATAATAATAATAATGTTGGTATTTGTTAAGTGCTTACTATGTGCCGAGCACTGTTCTAAGCGCTGGGGTAGACACAGGGGAATCAGGATGTTCCACGTGGGGCTCACAGTCTTAATCCCCATTTTACAGATGAGGTAACTGAGGCCCAGAGAAGTTAAGTGACTTGCCCACAGTCACACAGCTGACAAGGGCAGAGCGGGGATTCGAACTCATGACTTCTGACTCCAAAGCCTGTGCTCTTTCCACTGAGCCACGCTGCTTCTCTGGATGGATTGAAAGGGAATGACCTTATTAAGGGCTTCCCTTTTTTTCTTAGTTTTCCATCTGAATCGTTTTGCGACCCAGGGAAAATCTGCCTTCTCCTCTCTATTTAGACAAAATAGGAATTGTTCTCATGAGGATCCATGGGAAGGTGGCTGAAGAAACAGCCGGTTTGTTTCAGAGAGTCAGCAAGTGAGTTGGTCACCTCCCGAGGATGGAAGTAGAGGGACTCCTCGGTTATGGGGAAACATTCTTGTGCTGCAAAATGTTCCCTGTGTCCCACTTTATGTAGCATAAACAGTGTCAAGTACATTGGGGTGACCACCCTGGGAAGGAACTGAAAATGTTTTCCTTGCTCGGTGCAGGCAAATGCCAGAACAAGCCTAGGCTGCAAAGCAGCTGAGACTCCAAGAAAAAAATTTCCCAAGTTAAATAAAAAGTTGCTCTAAAACTGGGCATGTGGGATTAGTAAGAGGGAGTGCTGAAGCTAGAAAGAAATGGTAAGATGAATTTCTTTTTCTCAATTATATGCCAACCACAAAAATCCTTTATGCCCTTTAGGGCACAGTGATGGCCAAAACTACTTTATCTAAAGTAACAACACATTCAAGAGTCTAGTCTTCTGCAGTCTCAGACTACTTTACGCACACTATACAACACTCCAACCCACTCTATCAAAGTACACTACTTTGTTGCCAATTCCTCTTCAAACCACAGAGACCCATTTGAAGCATCTTTTCCATTTCCATCTCAATAGAGCATGACTCTTTGTGTGGGTGGGTGGGTGTGTGCTTGTGTGTTGTGAAAAACTGACCAGGGAAATTCTCTGGAATGCAAACTGGACTCCTAAATTAGGAAACAGTAACAGTGATATTTGGTTGAGCTGTGCAAAACTGAATGCCAATTAATGTACATCTGGACATATATTTCGGGTGACGGTTTTCAAAGAACTTCAGAGTCTGTAATATGATCTTTGACAACAACCTGACCTGACACTAAGCGCTTTTCTTTTGAGAGACTTAAGTAACAACAAAGGTAAACTAAACCACAAGAAAAAAATGTCTGTGAGGAGCTGGTTTAATAGCTTCAAGATTGATCCTTTAAAAAAGACAAGGCATTTAAAAATTCTGGAACAGAAACCCATATGCTTGGAGGCTGGATTTCTTCCTGGGATATTCATGATTAAGACCTACTCCTTGCTATCATCCTATTGATTTCTTTAAAAGGTGGATTAACCTCTCTACAGGTACATTTTATTTTGATTTAGAAGCTAAATATTTTAAGATAGGGAATGAACAATTTACCATTCCCGATAGAAGACTGAGAGAGCATCCTGCCATTTCCATCCCTCAACCCCCGCCCCACTCCCGATATCTATTTTCGGGAAACCCAATCACAGGGTGGATTCCCTCGGGAGAGCGAGAGTTGAGGGTGGAGAAGAAAATTTACACCCCTCTTTACTCTATCTTCACCATCAATTCTCTGCTACTTCATTATTAGCAGCGTGGCTCAGTGGAAAGAGCACAGGCTTGGGAGTCAGAGGTCCTGGGTTCTAATCCCGCCTCTGCCACTTATCAGCTCTGTGACTTGGGGCAAGCCACTTCACTTCTCTGGGCCTCAGTTACCTCATCTGTAAAATGAGGATTAAGACCGTGAGCCCCATGTGGGACAACATGATTACCTTGTATCGCCCCCAGTGCTTAGAACAGTGTTTGGCACATAGTAAGCACTTAATGAATGCTATTATTATCATTATTATTATTAATAGTAGTAGAAGTCTCTTCTAGACTATGAGCCCGTTGTTGGGCAGGGATTGTCTCTATTTTTGGCTGAATTGTACTTTCCAAGCGCTTAATACAGTGCTCTGCAAAAAGTGAGTACTCAGTAAATATGACTGAAGTAGGAGGAGGAGTATTAGCATTTGTTGAGAAATTACTATGTGCCAAGCACTGTACTAAGGGTTGGGTTATATACAAGGTAATCACATTGGACATATTCCCTGTCCCACATGGGGCTTACAGCCTAAGTAGAAAATGAATTGTGTCATGACACCTCTTAAAAAAACAAAGATAAATGCCCTAATAATAATAACTGTGGTGTTTGCTAAGTGCTGACTATGTGCCAGGCACTGTACTAAGTGCTGGGGTGGATACAAGCAAATCGGGTTGTACACAGTCACTGACCAACATGGGGCTCAAAGTCTTAAATCAACCTGGTAATCATTTTCAAAAATCTCTGGGTTTAGAAAAATGATCTCCCACCTGCAAAATCAATACCGGCCTGATCTATGTGCATCAAATGTGCCTTTTTCGCTCCCTCAGTGGTTCTCACCTCCTTCTAATACTCTCCGTATTACTAGACTAAGGGAAATGGAGTAGACAGATGCTTCTGTTTCCTGCAGCCAACATATTCAGTAGCCCTGGTTTTCATGACCACCAGACAAAAATGCGATAGGAGAGCAGGTGTGCATTCCAATTCCTTCAGAACACAGTCTGATTGCCTTGAGGCCTCTTCTCTCATGACTACACCTTCCTTTAGGGACTAAGCATTTGCTTGGCTGATTTCAGGGAAGAAGACACCATTTTCTTCTTTTTTTTCTGCACAACCTCTATTTAAAAATCACGGTACCCCAGAAGCTAGATTTGGCTCAAGACCGGAGTCAAGACCGCTGCCTGGCTCGTGATGAGGGAGGGTCATGTTCTTACAGCTATCCACTGGCTTAAGCTGATGAATTTCCATGCGGTTCTAAGTAGGAATGTGCCCACCACCCAGAAGATATTCATCTTTCAGTCTGGTGGAACTATGGGGGAAAAGAGGGGAGAAGAACCAGCTTCCTTCTCTCCCTCGATGTGGCTTCTTCTGATGAATTTTAAGAGCCAGGAGGTGAGGGAACCGGGGACAGCTACAGTTCAGTATATCTACATATGTCTTGCCCCTTTTTGAAAGCCTTTTAATGCAAGACAATCTTTCCCAAAGAGAAACAGAGAAGCTTAATTTTGTCAGGGAAGCCGAGTCATCATCTACGTCTCCACGTCTGGAGCCGACATTTTCATGTTGGGGTACCCTCCTTTGAAAACACGATGGCCGGAACATCAGCCTGCCTTCGGCTACCGGAGAATGGCCAGGGGTTGCGGTAAAGTGCTGCCATAACGAGACACCTGGGTGCCGACACAAGCCCACGATTAACATATATTAAATAAACCTTCCCTTATGTCAGAGCCAAACGTACTGCGGTGAAATGAGTTTGGTGGTTTCGGGAATCATTAATCAATGATGCATAGGTGACATACAATAATGGAATAATTACTTTCTCAGGTATTGCTCAAGGCTAACCTGCAGGAACAGAGGAAACAAATTAGAGAGGCTGCCATTCTCAAGTGCGAGGTCTGCATGCACTTTGAAAAATAAGAATAAAAACCCAGCACAGATCTCCTTGGAAACTGCAGGTGGGGATGGAAAATAGGGAGATTGGAAGGATAAAACTATAAATTGCAAAATCTGTTAAGGGAATCAAAAAAACTTGCCAAAAGTTGGAAGCTCTGGAGACAACTAATATATTTCTCTCCTGAGCACAATATTTCTCTCCTGAGCACATATGGCATAGGTTTGGGGAGAAAAGATGGCAGAAACAGAGTTTGAAGCCTATACTGGGAGAGCAATTCACTTCTGAGACTTAGAAGGTAGACTTAGAAACAGACAAGCAGTGTGGCTTAGTGGAAAGAGCACGGGCTTGGGAGTCAGAGGTCATGGGTTCTAATCCCGACACTGCCGTTTGTCAGCTGTGTGACTATGGACAAGCTACTTAAGCTCTCTGTGCCTCAGTGACCTCATCTGTAAAATGGGGATTAAGACTGCAAGCACCACATGGGACAACCTGCTTACCTTGTATCTACCCCAACGCTTAGAACAGTGCTTGGCACATAGTAAGTGCTTAACAAATACAATCATTATTATTATTACTATTATTTGTTTGAAAGTGCTATCTATCCTGACCAAGACAATTCTCCATCAATTATTAGATTTGTTCAAAGCATTCAAGTAAGCAGCAACAAAATGGTGTTAAACCAATCTGAACTATGGGGGAATAAGAGGCGATGTCTTTTTCTTAGCATTAGCATGGTTTCCTTTCCCCTCACCCCCACCTCAAGACTATGAGTCCATTGTTGGGCAGGGATTGTCTCTATCTGTTGCTGAATTGTATTTTCCAAGTGCTTAGTACAGTGGTCTGCACACAGTAAGTGCTCAGTAAGCGCTTACTGGGAAGCAGCGTGGCTCAGTGGAAAGAACATGGGCTATGGAGTCAGAGGTCATGGGCTCGAATCCTGGCTATGCCACTTGTCAGTTGTGTGACTATGGGCAAGTCACTTAACTTCTCTATGCCTCAGTTACCTCATCTGTCAAATGGGGTTGAAGACTGTGAGACTCAGGTGGGACAACCTGATTACCCTGTATCTCCCCCAGCGCTTAGAACAGTGCTCTGCACATAGTAAATGCTTAACAAATACCAACATTATTATTATTAATAAATAGGATTGAGTAAATGAATGAAATATGGTTAACCAAATGAATGAAACCATTTCACATCCAGCCACTTAAAAGCAATCAGGATTCGAGGACTTCAGGCACCGTGGATTAATCCTAAAATCTGAGCCCAAGCTGCTTAAGGCTATGTAGGAAATACCTGAGCGTTGAGAATAGAAGCAAATAAAATATCACCCATGTAAAACTAGCTAATTCAGTAGTTCATTTGAAGGCCCACAGACATTTGCGGTCCAGATGGAGCTATTCCTGAGGTATAATGAGTAATGTTGCTTTCCTCCTTTCTAAGCTTTTGTCCACCTTTCTCCCTGGCTGATGTGTGCTGTTTACATTTATTATTGACATTGGCAGTACTATCCAGAGATAAAATTTCTTAGTAAATCACATAAACTAATACTCTTATTCATTCACATACTTCATTCTGAGGTTTGGGAGCGCAGATTGATATACCTATTTACTTATGCATAGATTTTGCATTAATGCATTTATGTATACATATATCTGTATATATTATATGCAGCTGATGGGATTTGATGATAACAAGAAACTACAGCTGATGGGATTGGCACATCGCCGTACTGCTTTATTTCTACTTCTTCCTGTCCTATTCTTTTCTGTTGTTTTGGTGTTCTTATTGTTTTCATTTTTCCTTATGTTTCAATCATCAGCCCCTTTTCCCAACTTTATTCTTAGTGTGAGCCCCTTGAGAGGGAAGGACACTGACTAATTCTCAGCAGTGAATTTTTATTATCATCATCATACAGGATGTGTGAAATAAGTATTACCATTATGCCTATCGCTATTACTACTAGAACCAAATGAATGTAATCGCTTGGGCAAAAATCCTTTGTGATATGACCTCAGCCAGTCAGTAAAAACTACAAAACAACAACTCCTTACTCCTTGCAACTCTTATGTTGCTTCCCTTTACCTGCAATTTTTTTAAATTATGTCTCCCCAAGTGGAATGTGTCTGTTTATTATCATATGGCACTCTCTCTAGCACTTAGTACAGTGTGATGCACACCGAAGGCATTCAATGAAGACTACTGATTACATAATACTTGAAAATACCCCCTTGGTTCCAGAAATCGGTGGGGTGAACATTTGCTCTAGATCACTTTTCCCAAGGAGATAAACCTAATATATCCACTTAAGGCTGGCTTGCTTGACAGCAGAAAAAAACAAAAACAAATAACCCATTGTTGGGCAGGGATTGTCTCTGTTGCCAAATTGTACATTGCAAGCATTTAGTACAGTGCTCTGCAGACAATAAGCACTCAATAAATATGATTGAATGAATGAACGAATCAAATAACAAAATGAACCAAAAAAAAAAAAAAACCACACAGAAAAAAGCAATCCTGCCATTTCAAAGACCTTGGAAAAGTGACTGTTGAAGTGATTTGGAGCACTTATTGCTATATCCTCTGCCAGGGAACAAAAATGGAGTGCCTAACACAGTGCACTGCACATTGTGAGAACAGAATAAATATTATTACTAGGATTAAGTGAGCAAGCCCCAGGGAAATCAAAATTTCCAACTCAAGCTACCATGCATCATTTCGTTATGTACCAAAATGTCATCAAAGTGACTGGGCTTCAGTTCCAGCGGAGTAGGTAAACCAGTTCCGGGCTGGTAGTTACAGTACGAGCTACGCAAGAGGCAGCTATTTACAATGCAAGAACACCAGGCACTAAGTGAATACAGGACAGCTAATGTCACCCCCTACTGCTTTTTTTAATACTTCTGTCAACTAGGCAACATAATCACTGCTGCCCGAGTAAAATGTCTGGCATCTTTGTTGACTTCCTGCAGTATTTCACGGAAAGGAGAAGAGCCAGTGGCTTAGGTAGGAAAGAAGATCACAATATGGACGTGCACCCTGTCTGCCCAGAAGGGGAGAAAGTTTCCTTATATGATATGGCCTTTTCTGTTACTTCTTAGAAGAAAAGACCCCAAAGGGAATTTTATATTGTAGAGGAGAAATCAAAAGGGAATTATACAACAAGCTTGAGAATTCTGACTGGGTCGCTTAGAATCCTAGCAATCAGCCAGCCAACTCAGATGGAAAAATCACATCTCTAGTCTGTAAACTAGTTGTGGTCAGGGAACGTGTCTATAATAATAATGATAATAATGGTACTTGTTAAGTGCTATTTGCCAAGCACTCTTCTAAGCACTGGGGTAGATACAAGGTAAACAGGCTGTCCCACGTGGGACTCGCGGTCTTAATCCCCATTTTGCAGATGACATAACTGAGGCACAGAGAAGTCAAGTGACTTGCCCAAAGTCGCACAGCTGACAAGTGGTGGAGCTGAGATTAGAACCCACAACATTTGAATTCCAAGCTCATGCTCTTTCCACCAAGCCATGCTGTTTCTCATCAACTCTGCTGTACTATGCTCTCCCAAGCACTTTGATACAGTGGCCTGCTCATGGTAATTACTCAATAAATACTATTGATTGATCTTTATCACTCACTGGATGATGCTGTGGCTCTTCCTCATCCCTCCCCACTGCTTCCCTTTTCTTCATATCCTAGCCCCTACATGGAACTCCCTCCCTCTTCACATCTATATTTTTGGGATTAAGACTGTGAGCCCCTTGTGAGACATGGGATGTGTCCAAACTGATAATCTTTCATACCTGGCACATAGTAAAAACTTAATAAATACCATTAAAAAGAAAGAAAGGATCTCCAACCGTTAAGTTCTGGGGCACAGTCAGCTAAGTAGTTTTGTGGTGCAAGGCGTATGAGGAGTAGGATTAATAGCAGTTCTTACCTGCTACTTCCACTACAAGTAGTGCCTGACGATTTGATTTGCTTTGCTGTCCGTCTCCCGCTTTTAGACTGTGAGCCCATTGTTGGCCAGGGATTGTCTCTATCTGCTGCCGAATTCTACATTCCAAGCACTTAGTACAGTGCTCTGCACACAGTAAGCGCTCGATAAATACGATTGAATGAATGCATCAATGGCAGTTGCTGAATGAAGTGTTTTCACTGAGGTAGGAGCTAAAGACTTAACCATGTCTTCTTCAAAGAAAGATCAAAGATCAAAGATCAATAGTTTCATTTTTAAAGTTGGTTGAAAATGAAATCCATATATTGCTACACAACCTGGAATGCACGATTAGAGTTTTGTAAAACATTCCCAATAAAAATTAAGTAAAAGCACGGCATTTGATCAATCAATGATATTTAATGAGTGCTCGCTGTGTGCAGAGCACTATACTAGGCATTTGGGAAAGTAAAATAGAGTTGGTAGATATGTTCCTTGCCCACGAGGAGCTTAGAGTCTAGAGGACAACGAGTTTACGTTCTAGAGTAGGAGCTTACAATCTAGAGGGAAAACACTTTGGTATTTATAACTGACAAAAAGATAAAGCAATTTTCTATCTGAACTCCACACCAAGGTCAAACCATTTAGGAAAAGTGAAATGAGAATAATCCTGACATGACTATCCTTAAGTGACTATCAATCACCAAACTGTATTTGCTGAGTACTTAAAGTGTACTGGGCACTTTACTTAGATCCTGGAGATTTCAGTAGAGTAATTCGTCATGATCCCTGATCCTCAAGGTTACAATAGAGCAGGGGGAAAGACATTGAAACAAATTACCGAAAGTGGAAGGGTATGGACCTGAGACCTGTGAGAGTGGAATGAGTATTTAAGAATAGTAATAATAATAATTATGGTATTTGTTAAATGCTTACTATGTGCCAGGCACTGTTCTAAGCACTGGGGTAGATCCAAGATATTTGGGTTGGACAAAGTCCGTGTCCTACGTGGGGCTCACAGTCTTAATCCACATGGGACAACCTGATTACCTTGTATCTACTCCAGCACTTAGAACAGTGCTTGGCACATAGGTGCTTGACAAATACCATCATTATTATTATTAATCCCCAATTTGTAGATGAAGGAACTGAGGCTCAGAGAAGCTGAGTGACTTGCCCAAGGTCACACAGCAGACAAGTGATGGAGCTGGGATTAGAACTCAGGTCCACTTAACTCCCAGGTCTGTGCTCTACGCACTCAAGTGAATAGGTGGTGCAGAAGAGAGGGAAATAGGGTGCAGAATCAGAGATTAGTAAGATTGAGAATGTGTAGGATTCCTTATAGCAGATGGTGTATCTGCTTTACTGTTACCTATATTGATTAGATTCTTAGCTGTATCTGTTTCTCTTAAGGCTACTGGAAAAACACTAGTATCCAAGATGGTGCTGGGCATTTTTCCATCCTTGACTTTCATATTTACATTTCATCAAATAACTAAGAACAAGAACAACGTTCATCATCCCATGGAAATCATAATGTATTGCGGAGAAAGTTCTGAAACCCTCATAAGGCGCCTTCAAGTGGAGGTTTCAGCCCAGAAGTCAGGCTTGGAGACTTAAATTTTTACTCATCTGCCAAAGGTACAAAATCAATCAATCAAGACTATTTATTGACCTCTTTCTGAATGCAGAACACTGTAATCCGCATTTGGAAGAGCAGAAAACAATAGAGTTGATAGACGTGAACCCTTCCCTCAAGGAGATCACTGTTTCCGTGAGTTAAGTTTCGGTCACTTGCACAAGGTTCGTTCTATGATCCATATTATTTTAAAAATACATTTTGGGGCTTAATAAAATTCTGACCAAGGACTTTCTCAAAAAGGTTAGAAGAAAGAAGAGCACCTCCCTTAACCACTAGCCTTGCGGGAGTGGGGGGAGACACAGCTGCAAAGTAGCCAAGAGAGGGAAGAGCTACCTCTCTATTGGTGGTTCTCTAGTGATTCTGGCTAAAAGCAAGAGTGACAAAAAGAAGAGCAGAAGGCAGAGCTCTCTGCCTATGTGAAATGTCCAGAGGAACTGATCCAAGTTTAGGGCAAGTGGGACAAAACGTATTTGATTCAGGTTAAAATGCTTTCTCCTCACCTGTGTTGGGAGAAAACGTTGGGAAGATAGTTTGGAAGTTAGACATTGGACTCCAGCTGCCCTGATGAAAACCAGGTGATGATCCCAGTGTAAGAAATGAGCAGAATTCCCAGCCTGAGAGGAATGTGCTCCCTGGCCACTGAGCAAACTACTCTGTAAACAGCAAGATCCAGTGGGTATGAATAGCTATGCTCATTGTATTCCTAGTACTTACTAATCAGTCCCGGACAAACTTCAGTCATAAGAGTATTTGGGGCTCATCTCTAGAAGCAGCACGGTCTAGGGGAAAGGGCACAGGCCTGCAAGTCAGGGGACTGGGGTTCTATTCTTGACTTCACCACTTGTCTGCTGTGTGACCTTTGATGAGCCATTTAACTTATTGGGGACTCAGTTTCCTCAGCTGCAAAACGGGAATAAGATCAATGTTCTCGCTCCCCATTAGATTGTGTCCCATGTGGGACACGCAGTGTGCCCGAACGGATTACCTTGTACCTCCCCCAGTGCTTAGAGCCGTGATTGGCACATAGTAAGCGCTTAACAGATATCTCGATGATTACTATTGTCCATATTATAATCATAATGAAAACGATGGTATTTGTTAAGCACTACTATGTTCCAGGCACTGTATTATCATTATATCATTCTGTACCGATTTGTACATTCCAAGTGTTTAGTACAGTGTACAGTGCTCTGCACATAGTAAGCGCTCAATAAATACTATTGAATGAATTATAATATTGACAATATATTACATTGTCAATATTAATTAATATCAAGTACTGCGTCACACAGGGTATCGTTAGCACACTTTGTCCATGAAAATTCATAGTGCAACTTTCCTGGCCCCTTGCTCAGACACTCAATGGTTAAAACCTCAGTGAAGAAGCAGTTTGGCATAGTGGATAGAGCAGGGGCCTGGGACTCAGAAAGTCATGGGTTCTAATCCCGGCTCTGCCACCAATCTACTATGTGACCTTGAGCAAGTCACTTCACTTCTCCGCTTCACTTACCTCATCCTTACAGTGGGAATTGAAACTGTGAGCCCCACGGGGGACAGGGACTGTGTCCAGCCCGATTTGCTTGTATCCAGCCAAGAGCTTAGTACAGTGCCTGGCACATAGTAAGCACTTAAGACATTAATTCATTCAATCGTATTTATCGAATGCTCACTGTGTGCAAAACACTATACTAAGCGCTTAGGAGAGTACCATATAAAAACAGAAACATTCCTTCACACAACAAGCTTACATTCTAGACAATGACATCATCATTATATTAGTATTATCATTATTAAAAAGGAAATGTGTATCCAAATGCCAGGAAGACAAGCACTTAAGTCATTTTTGCAGTAGTGGTGATGGTTTTGCCGAACCATCTACAATCTCTAATCCAATCCCCTTATCTCCAGTGACACAAATTGTGAGATGACTGGCAGGGGGCACAGGCTCAGAACAGAATACCTCTGAGGCCTCAATAGCAGCACACTCCACTGTGTCCTCACTGGGAAACAGAGTGGCCTCGTGATTAAAGCACAGGCCTGGAAGCCAGAGGACTTGGGTTCTACCTCTGGCTCCGCCGCTTGACGGCTGGGGGATTTGGGACAAATCACTTCACTTCTTGGTGCCTCAGTTTTCTCAACTGAAAAATGAGGAATCTATACCTGTTTCTCCTCCTTCTTAGAACGTAAGCCCCATGTGGGACGGGGACTGTATCTGGTCTGATCAACTTATATCTACTCCAGTGTTTAGAACAGTGTTTAAGACATATTAAGCATATAAAATAATTATTATAATATTGTAAATTGCTTACTATGTGTCAAGCACTGGGATAGTTGCAAGTTAATCAGGTTGTCCCACATGGGGCTCACTGTCTTAATCCCCATTTTACAGATGAGATAACTGAGGTATAGGGAAGTTAAGGGGTTTGCCCAAGGTCACAGAGCAGACAATTTGGGATTAGGAGCCCATCGTTTAAACTGTGAGCCCATTATTGGGCAGGGATCGTCTCTATCTGTTGCCGAATTGTACGTTCCAAGCGCTTAGTTCAGTGCCCTGCACATAGTAAGTGCTCAATAAGTACTACTGAATGAATGCTCTGACTCCCAAGTCCGTGCTCTTTCCACTCAGCAACGCTGCTTCTCTAATACCATAAAAAGGAGCCACCACTGAATTGGTAATCAGAATGGTTAAGCAAAATTCCTTAGACTGTGGGCTCCCTGGAGGACAGGGACTGTTTGGTCTGATGATATCGTATATTATCCATGTACAAACACTGTGCTTTGCACCGAGTAAGTGCTTAGAACGTAAATTATCATTATTATTATGGGGTTGATCTGTCAAAGCTCTTTGGGTTCATCCTCTGTTCCCAGCATCGCCTAGTGGAAAGAGCACGGGCCTGGGAGTCAGAAACCTGGATTCTAATCCCAGCTCTGCCACACACCTGTTGTGTAACCTTGGGCAACTCAACTTCTTTGTGCCTCAGTTCCCACAACTGCAAAATAGGGATTCAATATCTGTTCCTACTTAGACTGTGAGCGCCATTCAAGACTCAATTAATCTGTATCTATCCCAGCGATTAATACAGTGCTCTGTACATAGTAAGCGCTCAATAAATATGATTGAATGAATACAGTGCATGGTGTATGGCCAGTGTTTTACCCAATTACTATTATTATTGATCCCCAAATTTCTCCAAGGATCCTCTTAAGAATGGCTGGAGCCTTTGTCATTGTTCTCCCATCTTTCTCACCCTCCCTTTAACAGAATAAGCCTGCTCTTAACATTCCCAATGAACTAAAATTGATCAGAATCACTCCCTGATTCCAGGAATTTATGGTCCTTTCTCATTCCCTAATCATAAAAATAAGACAAGCTTGCCTTTGATCTCCTCCTGAACTATTTCATCATTAGTGAATTAAAGAGGTATCATACACAAAAGAAAATTGCACAGGTGAGGCCAGAAACTCTACTAGTCCTCTGCCCAACAACTGACAAACGCGAGAGCTGGACATAGAGAGCTAACAATCTCTTCCTCCATCTTTAAGACATCCCCTTTTGGAGTATAGACTGCTTATGAAAAGAGAATGTGTCATTTATTGGTTTAGATTCCCGAAACGTTCAGTGTCAATCGGTCAATTAAGGGTATTTATTGAGCACTTACTATGTGCAGGGCACTGTACTGAGTGCCTGGGAAAGTAAGATACAACAGAATTAACGGACATGTCCCCTGCCCATAATAACCAGCTTACGGTCTAGAAGGGGAGACAGGCATGAATATAAATTGAAAAAAAACTAACCGGTAATATGCAATTTAAAGATATAAACTCAAGTGTTGTTGTACTGTATTCTCCCAAATGCTTAGTTTGATCTCCACACATAGCAAGTGTTCAGTAAATACCACTGATTGATTATTGTTCCCCAGGCCACTTTCACATCATCCCATTCTTCTTCTTCCCTTCAAAGGTCTGTATCTTCCATCCTCTACTACTCACCCCAAGTACTGGTTGCTGCCATGTATCAACGCCCCCTAGGCCCACCTCCAACTAACTAAACAATTTTAACAACTTTCTCAAATTCTCCCTCTCTTTTTCTGCACTTACCCTGATCCTCAGGGATCAAACAATACACAGTATCCTCTACAATCTTTACATGGATGTTCCCAATGACCTCCACCCCACCGCTATCTCTCACTCCTCAACTCCATCGATGTGCTGCTTTACCCCATCTCACCTACTCACCAACTTGGACACATTCTCAAACTCATCACTTCTAGTTGCTGCACAAACTCTACCCTCTACCCTTACCCAATCTGAAATTCCACCATGTGACCACAAGCTCCTCACATGCCTTCTCTCCTGCACGCCCTGCCCTGCAAACGATCGCGTTTTCCCACAGAGACCTCCTAACTCTCGATCTTTTCCAATTTTCCAAAGTCATCATGCACCATTCGGTCTCTATACAATCAATCAATCATGTTTATTGATCATTCAATATGTGCAGAATGCAGGAAAGCAGCGTGGCTTGGTGAAAAGAGCACAGGCTTGGGAGGAAGAGGTCATGGGTTCTAATCTCGGCTCCGCCACTTGTTTGCTGTGTGACTTTGGCCAAGTCACTTAACTTCTCTGTGCCTCAGTTACCTCATCAGTAAAAGGGGGATTAAGACTGTGAGCCCCACGTGGGACGACCTGATTACCTTGTATCTACCCCAGCGCTTAGAACAGTGTTTGGCACACAGAAAGCGCTTACCAAATACCATAATCCTCATCATCAACACTGTACTAAGTGCTCGAGGAGTACAATGTAACGATAAAATAAAGTTGCGAGACACATTCCCTGCCCACAGCGACCTTGCAGTCTAGAAGGGGAGACAGGCATTAATATAAATAAATTATGGATATGTACGCAAGCGCTGTGGGGTGCTAAATAAAGGGAGTAAATCAAAGTGCCGTGGAAGGGCGTGGGAGAAGAAGAAATGAGGGCTTAGTCAGGGAAGGCCTCTTGATGGACATGTGCCTTCAAAAAGTCTTGAAGGTGGGGGATGTGATCGTCTGTCGGATATGAAAGGGGAGGACATTCCAGTCCAGAGGCAGGAAATGGGCGAGAGAGTCACCAGTGAGGTAGATGAGACAGAGGAACAAATTAACACCTTCAACTCTTCCCTCTCCCACCGAGCTCAACTTTCTCCTTCCCCTGTCCCTCCGTTGATCATAAACCACCAGCAGCCCTGGATCACCTCCAACAGTGCACTTCCTCTGATTTTCTGCTCGAGCTTGCTGTGGGCAGGGAATGTGTCTACAAACTCTGTTACAGTGTATTCTCTAAGCACTCAGTACGGTGCACAGCACTCAGTAAGGGCTCAATATATACCACTGATTGACTGATTAAGCTGCGGACTGCTTCTGGCGGCAATCCAGACACCAGGCCAACCTCAACCTCATCTGCTACAACTCTGCTCTCACCCCGTCCCAGCAAAAATTATTTTCAATCTTCACTGACTCTTCGGCCCATTGCCCACACCAACTGTTTCAGACTTCCTCGCATCCCTCGTCTCAACACACTCTCCTAGCTTAGCACATAATCTATTCGCCCTCCCTTCTAAGTCGCTTAGGCACCTGGATCTGTATCTTTCCGCACTTTAAAATTCACCTCAAGCCCAGCCCCAGAGCACTTATCTATAGTCATCTGAAATGTATTTCAATGTCTGTTTTCCTCTCTAGCCTGTAAGTTCCTTGTGGGCAAGAATCGTGTGGGCAGGAATTTAGGATTTTCTACCCTCCCAAGCACTTTAGTGCAGTGCTCTTATATCCATATGCACTAGATAGACACCAATGATTGGGTGGAACGAGTAGCTAAGTGATTAAAGGAAACCTACAAGATTTCAGCTGACCCTACTCACTGAGTGACTCAACCTCTTTCAATTACATATTCTCTGCACGATCCCCTCCCCTACCACCACCCATTCAGGTCAGGATCAGAAAAAGTAAAAAAAAAAAACCATTATAATAATGTTGGTATTTGTTAAGCGCTTACTATGTGCAGAGCACTGTTCTAAGCACTGGGGTAGATACAGGGTAATCAGGTTGCCCCACGTGAGGCTCACAGTCTTAATTCTCATTTTACAGACAAGGGAACTGAGGCACAGAGAAGTTAAGTGACTTGCCCACAGTCACACAGCTGACAAGTGGCATGAGAAGTACTTCATATTATGAAAAGAATATATTCCATGCCGCGGCCCATTTTACCAGGGCCAGGCAGCCTCAAAAGGGAGTGTTACTCATCTAGTAAACAGAAGTCACTTCACTTCTCTGTGTCTCAGTTCCCTCATCTGTAAAATGGGGATGAAGACTGTGAGCTCCATGTGAGACACCCTGATCACCTTGTATCCCCCCCAGCACTTAGAATAGTGCTTTGCACATATTAAGCACTTAACAAATACCAGCATTTTTATTATTATTATTACCTTTTCTTGGGGAACAAATTCCTGCAAAATAGATTGTCTCTCCCTACACAGCTCCAAGAAGTCTTCTGAGTGAAGACTTTCATGCAAGGCAGGGAAGAATGTCAGCTGGTTACAGTCCGCCTCCATCTCATCTCTCTCTTTTTCTGCTCCATTTAGCATCTGCTCATCTACAACCAAATAAGGAAAAGCACAGTTTCAGTGTTAGTTGGATGGCATCAAGAGCAATAGCAATTTAGACTTTCACTCAATATGTTCTACCTTGGGAAATGGAATCCTTTGTTGCCAAAAGTAGTTCAAAGTAATCGAGAGAGGACTGACATCGAGTCAAGCGAAACCACACTGGCTACCTCCAGAGCCAATGTGCATTTTCATTTAACATTCAAACTGAACCCAACTGATTTCCATCATGCTTGGAATCAGAATATGGGAGGAACTTGTTTTATTTTAACTTGATTTTTAGGTGTTTTCAAATGCTTCCAGCACCTTCTCCTGTATCACTGTCGGCTGTAGCGAAACATCCTGAGAAGTGAGAGTAGTATTGATATTTATTGAGCATTTATTGGGTGCCTTCACTTTAATGGAGAAGGTAAAGGATTTGGATTTTGTCAATTGGTCTATTTGTGTCCTTTTTTAACGGTATTTGTTAAATGCTTACTATGCGTCACACACTGTTCCAAGCATTGGGGCAGGTATCCTGTAATTAGGTTGGGCAAAGTCCCTGCCCCACATGGGGCTCTCAGTCTAAGATGGAATTAAGTGACTTGTTCAAGGTCACAAGCAAGCAATGAAACAGAAATAAAAGAGAGCTGTGGTTCTTATTTCTGAATTTGGAGCTATGCAGGTACCCAAGGACTCATTCTTGAGTTCTTGGTGACTGTCAGTTCCAAGCTTTGGTGCAACTGAATAGCCCTCCTTATTGTGGATTCAGCCATGAGCTGAAGGAATTCACCACAGTCAAACTTTGCATTCAAAGAAGGTAATCCTACATCAGGTTGCAAAGGCATAGTAGCTCAATTCTTCCCTTCAGGTCCAGAAAGGTGTAAACGGAATGCTCTCCTGTTCATGGAGAAGAGAAAATATTTCTTCTGTCCCCCTCCAACTTAAAGGCAGAAATCACTTTAAAGGGGCTTCATACAACACTCTGTCCTTGACTGTTCAAAGAATGGGACTGAGAAATTTCGTGTATTTTTTTTTTTACTTTTTATTATGAAACAGCATGGCTATGAGAAACAATGCAGTTTAGTGGATACAGCATGGGCCTAGGAGTCAGAAGGTCATGGTTTCTAATTCCGGCTCTGCCACGTATATGCTGTATGACCTTGGGCAAGTCACAACTTCTCTGGGCCTCAATTCCCTCATCTGTAAAATGAGGATTAAGAGTATGAGCCACTAGTGGGACGGGCACTGGTTCCTATCTTATTAACTTTGTATCTAACCCAGGGCTTTTGACGGTGCTTGGCACATAGCAAGTGCTTAACAAGTACCATTATTATCATTATTACTATTATTAATAGTTTATATTATTACTCTCCCGAGTGCTGAGTACAGTGCTCTGCACACAGTAAGCACTTAGTAAATTCAATTGACTGTGTTAGAGCACCGAATGTGTCTCAGAGATAAAATACCTTCATCGGTGCCAAGCTCTTAGTCTTTTATCAAGTTCCAAGGCACTGACTTCATTATGGTTTCTCTAGGTAAAGGGTGGAACGGGGTCATGAGGAAATGACACAGCAAAATCCAGTTACTGCACAACCTCTAGGAAGATGATTTTCAGCTTCAGAGATAAAACGAACCATTTTGTATTGGATCAAACTTGATTTAATGAGAACTTAAATACCTTGATTTTCAGCACTAGCTTGAGTTGAATTTCCCGTTTGGTTGTCCTGAAATGAGATCAGATCATATTATGTTATATTGTTCTCTCCCAAGTGCTTAGTGGAGCGCTTTTCACACGGTGAGTGTTCAATAAATATGGTTATTAATGCTAATAATAATCAAAGATGATGAAATGCCTAGGTGCACGCGCATGCATGCACGCTCACACATACACACACTTGAAATTGCTTGGATGACACACTCAAGGCTCAACTGAATGCAGAGAGAAAGGCAGAACTCCTACAGGACCACAACAGAATAGAAATATTAATGCACTTGAGTCAAAGGGGAAAAACCCACAATCTTCCATTAAATAGAATTTACAGTAATTACTCATAATGACGCCAATGATTGGATATTCGATAATACACTAGTGTTTAGATTGTCTTCTGAATTTCAAGTCCATTTGTGCCTCTAGGGAGAAGACACCAGTAGAGGCAATTGGGTGATGGGAGATATGGATTTCGAGGCTGGATCCTGGGGATTCGTTCCTAACGCCCTAAAACTGCTGAACTCAAGTGTTGCAATTAGTCCATTATGGACAAGTTAGCTAACTTTTCTCTGCCTCCATTACTCTGACTTTAAATTGAACAAGGTTTTAAAAGGAGCTAAATACAAGATGGCAAAATGATTCTTTCCCATTTCCTGGAATCAAATCTTGGCCCCTGGAATTGATGTCTGTAAGTTTCATGGGTGAGATGCCTCATTACAAAATAAGCAGCGTGAAGCAGCGTGGCTTAGTGGAAAGAGCACGGTCTTGGGAGTCAGAGGTCATGGGTTCTAATCCCTGCTCCGCCACTTATTAGCTGTGTGACTCTGGGCAAGTCACTTCACTTCTCTGTGCCTCAGCTACCTCATCTGTAAATGGGGATTAAGACTGTGAGCTCCACTTGGGACAACCTGACTACCCTGCATCTACCCCAGCGCTTAGCACAGTTCTTGGAACATAGTAAGTGCTTAACAAATATCAACATTATTATTAGAAGGTCGAGCAAATCTGATGGTTTCTCTTTGTCATTAAAGCCAATCAACCAATAGAACTGGCTGAGCAGCTATGATAAGAAGGGCATTATACCGTGTTGAAATAAAAGATGTGTGTCCTACCCTGTAACCTTAACAAATGTCTACAAGATGCTGTGAACTCATAGAAATTCAGTAGGGTTTTGTTGGGTTTAAGTGATTTGCGGTAAAGACGCAAGTTTTCAGAGACGCAGTCGCTTGATCACAGACCTCGTTTATGTGTTTATTTTTGATTATGGTATTGTTAAGTGCTTACTATGTGTTATGCACTCTTCTAAGTGCTGGGGTAGATACAAGTTAATCAGGTTAGACACAGTCCCTGTCCCATATGGCACTGGCAGTTCAAGTTGGAAGGGTAAAAAAGGTACTGAATCCCCATTTTGGAGTTGAAGTAACTGAAGCACAGAGAAGTGACCTGCCCAAGGCCAAACAACAGTCAAGGAGTGGAACTGGAATTAGAACCCAGGTCCACTGACTCCTAGGCCCATGCTTTATCCACTTAGGACATTCTGCTTCCCAAGCCCTCTCAGTTTAAGTCCAGAATGGGGACACTCAGTTCCACAATCACACATAACACATGTTTTCAATACCATTTTTGGCTATTAGGCTGTTAGGAAATTAGGGAATGTTCCCCCGACAACTTGTTCCCGCTATAGTTTACAATCTATCTTGGGTCTTGCAATCTTTAAGGGCACAGATCCTATCTTCCAACTCTACTGTATTATACTCTGTCAAGCACTTAATACAGTGCTCTGTACACAATAAATGCTCAATAAACACCATTTTTTTTAAAAAAAAAAGAAAGGGGTTTTGACTCACAGGGCCATATTATCAGAAAAACTGCCCTTTTATGCCCAGGGGTTCAGTTCTGGGAAGGTGAGTACTACATAGCGTGTTTTCCTTAATGTGAGGGTATGACATGAGATTGGAAGGATGAGGTATACATCTGGGGTAGTAACTTTGCAAGCTATTTCCTACTTCTAGAATGTATGTGCTTGCAGAAATGCCCTTCAGAAGGTTCTCAAGGACCCATTTATCTATCCGTCTCCCTGCCAAGACTGCATCAGTGGAGGTCACCTAATGGGGACCTATCACATTAACAAATGGCCTGTCACCAGGTTCCTCCACAAACATCACTGAGTGTCCATCAGAGGGTGAATATGTCCGGTAAATATTGACCTGGATCTCAAAGTAATAATAGCATCAGTATACAGTACTGTGCAGAACAACAGAAAAGAGAGAAAATGTTCAAGTTGCCTAACAGGGCTCTCTCCTTTATTTCAAAATGTCAGGCACCTAAAACACTTCTCCTTTGCATTTTACAAATGGGATGACTTGGGAATGAAGATGTCAAGTACACTGATTACTGAGCCCAATACTCACTCTCCCCATCTCAGTGATTGGTCTAATTTCCAGGCCTGATGGTACTGCTCCATCCCTTAAATACAGAACAAATCCTTCTCTCTAATGCTAACCTTCTCACTATGCCTTGATCTCGTCTATCTCACCCCAGACCCCCTCGCCCACATCCTGCCTCTGGCCTGGGATGCTCTCTCTCCTCAAATCAAATGGATAATTATTCTCCCCCACTTCAAACCCTTATTGAAGGCCCAGCTTCTCCAGGAGGTCTTCTCTAAGCCCCCCTTTGCTCTTCTCCCACTCCCTTCTGCCTTGCCCTGACTTGCTCCCTTTGTTCATCCCTCCTCCCAACCCCACAGCACTTATGTCCATATCTGTCATTTACTCATTTATGTTTATGTCTGTAATAATGTTGTGTTGTACTCTCCCAAGTGCTTATTACAATGCTCTGCACACAGTAAGCGCTCTATAAATAAATATATACATACATAAATTTTGTAATTCATTCTCTTCTCTCCAGGTCTTATGCTCACAACTACGCCCTAAGCAGGTAGACACTAACTGCCACCTGTGGCATATTTAAAAAATATCACTTTATGTCCACTCCCATTTGAGCACTACTTTTTCCATCTAGGCCTCTTTCCATTTTATTTTCTGTCTATATGTGTGTAATTTGTTTTCACCCTCCCCCATTAGATTATAAACTCCTTGAAAGCTAGGAATCAGATCTTTGCCTTTCACTGTAATCTCCCAAGCACCTAGTACAGCATTTAGTACACACTAGCCACTGAAAGAATACTACGAATTGATTACACCAGAAGAAAGAGACAGGAATTCTGCCCTCAAGTAGGGAATAGACCCAGAAAGTTAAGGATACAGAGAGGGAACAAAAATAAGAGAAATGATGCAATGGAAAACAATTTTGCTAAGAGTTGAGATAGGAGTCAAAGAGGATTCTCACAGTATCACCCAAACTATTACCTCATTGTTCCCCCGCATTAAAGCCTCGCTGGTCGATATTCGCCTGATTCTCTTCCTCATCCGGGCTGGGCCTTCACGCCAATCGAGAACCCATTTGCAACGAGAGGCCTTCTGAGATTCAGCCCCCCAAAGGCCTTCTTCACTGAAAAGTTGCTCTTTGATCTTGGCCCAGTCTTCAGCTGCTTTGCGGTACATGCATCGCTGCCTCTGTGAAGAAGAATTCCACCCATTAGTTTGGTCACGCTTCCCTCCTTTTATAGTTAACCGAGCCTTGGATGGGGAGTCTTTGGAAGAACCAATTTGATCTTAAACCTCTGTTGTTGCCCACCCAACTGTGGATAATCCAAATGGAGGGCTACCTACTTCCTTTTCCGATACATGTTCTGAGCAAAAATAGTCAAGCGTTAGACTGTACGCTCGTTGTGAGCAGGAAATGAATCTGTTTAGTGTTGTACTGTACTCTCCCAAGAGCTTAGTACAGTGCTCTGCACACAGTAAGTGCTCTACAAATATGATTGAGTGAATGAATGAATGAATGAATGGATGAATGGAAGCAGTTCCTCTACTCTTTATTGGCTCCTGAACGCATTGCCTGGCTTTATGGACTGATGGATAATCGCGTAACCTTTGTTTTTTTTTTTTTGGTATGGTACTTTTTAAGCGCTTACTATGTACCAGCACTGTACTAAACATTTGGGTAGATACAAGATAATCAGGTTGGATATAGTTCCTGTCTCATATAGGGTTCACAGTCAAAGATGGAAGAAGGATGGTTTAATCCCCCCTTTACAAATGAGGGAACTGAGGGAAAGAAAAGTTAAGTGTCTTGCCCAAGGTCACACAAAAGGCAATGGCAAAGCGGGGGATTTGAACCCAAGTCACCTGACTCTCAGGTCCCAATTATTTCCACTAGGACACACTGCTTCCACTTATGCATTATATCCATCTTTAATATTTAAAAGATATAGTCAATTACTGACAATGAGATTCCCCCTTGCGTATACATTCTAATCCCTAGCTAATACTTGATCCGGATAAACGTTTCTTCATTTCCAAAAGCATCACATCAACAAAAAGGGTCAAAATTGTTGCAAGTTAGAGTTTGATAAGTAACAGTTATAGGTAAGACCCGAGTAAAAGTGATCAATTCAACCTTGGAATTGATGCTCAAAGAAACTGGGAATTCTGTCACTGGGAATTTTGTTCCTTGAGATACAGAAAAATAGACTGCAAGTTCCTTGTGGGTAGGAAATGTTTCTATTAACTCTGCTTTATTATGCTCTCCAAGTGCTTAGTTCAGGGCTCTGTACACAATAACTGCTTAACACATATGATTGATTGATTAATAGTAATAATAATAATGGTATTTGTTAAATTCTTACTATGTGCCAGGCACTGTACTAAGCGCTGGGGTGGATATAAGCAAATTGGTCCCTGTACCATGTGGAGCTCACAGTCTCGCTCCCCATTTCACAGATGACTTAACTGAGGCACAAAGAAGTTAAGTGACTTGCCCAAGGACACACAGAAGATAGGTGGCAGAGCTGGGATTAAAACCCATGGCCTTCTGAGTCCCGGGCCCGGGCTCTATCCACTGTGCTATCCTGATTAGGACAGGCAACCATCAGTGTTGGATACAGGAGTAGAGGCAAGATAGACCAAAAAGGTGTAGGCCACCTAAATATTCCTCCAGCTATGGGATTCTTTTCAATTTCTTGTATCCATCTCTCAATTCCTATTTCTAGAAATCAGCCCATGCACTGTGGTCCTTAAAACATCATAATCAACTCAACCCGGCCAATCATAGCAATTAGTAAGAACCTTTAGGGCATATATATTTTTATATATCCATCCTCAACACTTGCATATCCATGTTGACACAATTGTACACTTAACTATTTATTCTGAATCCACTATTAGTAAATATTCTTATGTATCTCTCACCCATTGGAGCATAAACTCCTTGTGGGAAAGTGAATATACCTCATGGGTCTATTGTCTTTTCTCAAACACTGAGTACAGTTCATTGCATTCAGCGGCACTTAGTAAAACACCACTTTAGTACCATGGACTATTTTGAGTACTTTAGTGCTTTTAGCACTTTGGAGAAACAGTGTGGCTTAATGAAAAGAGCATGGGTTTGGGAGGCAGAGGACATGGCTTCTAATCATGCCTATGCCACTTGCCTGCTGTATGACCTTGGGCAAGCCCCTTATCTTCTCTGTGCCTTAGTTACCTCATCTATAAAATGGGGATTAAGACTGTGAGCCCCATGTGGGACAATCTGATTACCTTGTATCTAACCCAGTGCTTAGAATAGTGCTTAGCATATAGTGCTCAATGCCATTATTATTATTATTATTATTATTATCAAATACTATCACTATTCATCCACTCACATAGCTCACACTGAAGATCCTGTGCATCTGATCATCTTGGTATTTCAAAGTTTTAATGCTGATTGAATCAACACAAGGTAAGCGCTTAACAAATACGTTCATCATCATTCACAATGTCAAACCAAGTATCCTCTAGACTGGGCCCAAGCAATGTTGATTAGCACATCATCCCAATGACACCATTTTCATTTAATATAATGGGAGAATGCCAGAGTCATTAAGCAATCAATCATATTCTTTGAGCACTTACTGTGTACAGAACACAAGTACTAAGTGCTTGGGAATAATCAGCAACAGCACTGAGTGCCCAGTGTGTACTGAGCATTATTCTGTGCTCTGGAACGATGTATTTATTCAAAAAGCTATACAGGGCAGAATACTCACCTTGGGTCCTAAGAATGGCTAGTTAAATTGAGGCAGCTATGGGTTGGTATTAAAATTCAGTTTCACTAAGTAAAATAAAAGTGCCACTTTATACTATATTATAAATGCTAAATTCTCAGGACAGAGGACAGAATGGATTCCATTTGACCGAGGTGAATTAGAACCAGGCAACTTAAAAATACACAGCTCATTCTATCTGCGCCTGACAGGGCCCTGTGTAGGAAACTGGAAGTTAAATAATGTTTTGTTGTCTAGAGGAATGTAATCAGGTCCCCATACTCCCAAGGATTCATGGGATTCTGCAAGTCCATGGGGGTAAAGAGAAGTAGGGGGAATCCGGATCTTAAATGCTCACGTAGAACCATTATTGGAAAATGGTTCATCATCTCTATCAGCACCACTGTGCCTTGAACTTGGATTGGGAGCCTGGATTTATCATGAAAATTTTACTGAGTTTTGTTGTCCCTCCAATAATTTCTAAGGAAATCAACATCATTCTGCAGGCCCATGTGAACCCATTCCAAATCTTTAAATATTTACAATGGACTATTTTGATTTTAAAAGGAAAGGAGAGGTAATTGCTTTTAGCCTGCGCCAAAACCAAATAACTAGCTCCAAGGACTAGCTTCTTCCTGCTCCTTCCTTTCCCACTTCTGAACAATAGCAGCAAGTACACGACATCCATCATACATCTTTGTTTCCTAGAAACACTAAATGAATCTGGGTTGAGTGGGTGAAAGTGCCATCTATGGAGCAATGCTCTGGAAAGACTGACGGCCCAAAACAGACACCTCTCTCTTAGGAAACTCCATCTAATATGGCCCAGTTGAAAGAGTAAAGGCTTGGGAGTCAGAGGATCTGGTTGCTAATCCTGATCCTTCCACATGTCAGCAGTGTGACCTTGGGCAAGGCACCTCACTTTTCTGCTTCCTCACTTGTAAAATGGGGATTAAATACCCACTCCTTGGACTGGGAACCCCACATGGGTTTGGGACTGTGCCCAACCTGATTATCTCATATTTACCCCAGTGCATAGAGCAGTGTATGTAGTAAACACTTAACAAACACCATTATCAATACCCAAAAAAATAAATAATGATGTTGAAGGTTCCCTCGGTCCCAAATAAAGAAGCAAAAACACTGCATCGTGGAATGGACCTCTGTGGCTACAGGTTTTCAGTTTGATACAGACGTAAGCAGAAGCAGTGTGGCCTACACTGCAATCTCATTGTGGGGAGGAAATATGTCTGTTTATTGTAATACTGTACTCTCCCAAGTGCTTAGTGCAGCATTTTGTACGCAGTAAGTGCTCAATAAGTACAACTGAATGAATGAATGAATGAATTGAATGATAAAGCACTGGGCTGGGAGTCAGTAGGACCTGGGTTCTAATTCTGACTCCACCACTTGTCTGCTGTGTGACCTTGAGCTAGTCACTTAACTTTTCTGGTCCTCAGTTCCCTCAACTGTAAAGTGGGGATTAAGACTGTGAGGCCCTTGAGGGACATGGATTGTGTCCTCTGTGATTACCTTTTACCCCAGTGCTTAGTACACTGACTGGCATGTAGTAAGCTCTTAACAAATACCATAATACCATTGTTCAGAATGGTTGGTCTCAGATTGACTTATTCAGTTTATTCAATCGATCAATAGTATTTATTGAAGACTGTGTGTTTAGCATTGTACTAAACACTTTGAAGAATAGAATACAATAGAGCAGGTAGACATGATATCTGCTCTCAAGGAGCTTAAAATCTCACTCATCCTCATAAATAAACTTCACCTACAGGTTACAATTTTCATACAAGTTGAGAAGAGTGGAATGGTCACATCTCTATTCTGAATGATTCTCTCCTGTAAGCACCCCCCAATATCATAACCACTTGTTTAACCTCTAAACTGTAATCTCCTTGTGGGCAGGGAATTTATCTATTCTATTCTAATCTATTATATTGTATCCTCCAAAGTACTCAGTGCAGCTCTCTGCATGCAGTAGGCACTCAATAAATATGCCTGATTGATTGATTGATGAATAAGACCACAGGAATTAGCCACAGGACTTTACCTTAGATAAGATGTCTGTGGTTATAGCGTACTTTCCCATGTGCTTAGTACAGTGCTTTGCACACAGTAAGCGCTCAGTAGATATGAACGAATGAAGATTCACATTTAGCTGACACCCATTTAACTACTTTCCGGTGACAGTCACCTGCCTTTTCCCGAGGAAAAGCAGTTCAACCAATGATTTCAGAACCCACACAGCTTTTCCTCTAGTTTAGTGAAAATTTTATAGCAAAGACACAAAATACGGTAGAGACATACAGGATGCTTCGTTCCTTACCTGTCCATAATCTTTGTATAATGAAGCATAGAGCTCCTGCCCATTTCTTCTGCAGTTTTCCATGTGTGATAAAATTTCCTGGAGAATAACCCAGAATAAATGAGATACTCAGTGGCTCACAAATATGCCAGTTTGGTGTCATAGAAATAGTACCAAAGGTTAGAAGGAACAGCCCTACTCTTCAAGAATGTTCACTTCTCCTCAGTAATCGCAAATGGAATAAAAACTCCTGAGCCTTAGGAGCAAAATCCACTTTAATTGAATGGCCCATCCCACAACCTTTGGCCATATACCAACCAGTAGCCCAAAGACTTTGCATTTCAAGAACTACTGGGAAACAGCATGACCTAGTGGATAGAGCACAGGCCTGAGAGTCAGAGGACATGGGTTCTAATCCCAGCTCCGCTACTTGTCTGCTGAGTGAACTCGGGCAAGTCACTCAACTTCTCTGTGACTCAGTTACCGCAACCGTAAAATGGGGATTAAGACTGTGAGCTACATATGGGACAGGGACTGTGTCCAATGTGATTAGCTTGTATGTACCCCAGTACTTAGTATCTGCTTTAGAGTAAGTACTTGAGAAATACCATAAAAAATCAATCATATTCATTGAGACCTTACTGCAGTAAATAATAATGATAATAATAATGTTGGGATTTGTTAAGCGCTTACCATGTGCAGAGCACTGTTCTAAGTACTGGACTAGATACAGGGTAATCAGGTTGTTCCACGTGAGGCTCACAGTTAATCCCCATTTTACAGATGAGGGAACTGAGGCACAGAGAAGTGAAGTGACTTGCCCACAGTCACACAGCTGACAAGTGGCAGAGCCAGGATTCGAACCCATGAACTCTGACTCCCAAGGCCGGGCTCTTTCCACTGAGCAATGCTACTTCTCTAACACACGGGAGAGTAAAATAGGACAATTTAACAAGAGTAGGTAGACACTTTCCCTGCCCACATTGGATTTGATTTAAATGTCATAATGTATTAATAATATGATTATTATTACTATCAGTGTGGTATTTATTAAGCACTTGCTATGTGCCAAGCACCGTGCTAAGCAGTGAAGTAGATACAGTGCAATCAGGTTGTCCCACGTGAAGCTCACAGTCTTAATCCCCATTTTACAGATGATGTAACTGAGGGACAGAGAAGTTGGGAGGAGCAGCGTGGCTCAGTGGAAAGAGCCTGGGCTTTGGAGTCAGAGGTCATGAGTTCGAATCCCAGCTCTGCCACTTGTCAGCTGTGTGACTGTGGGCAAGTCACTTCACTTCTCTGGGCCTCAGTTACCTCATCTGTAAAATGGGGGATCAAGACTGTGAGCCCCACGTGGGATAACCTGATTCCCCTGTGTCTCCCCCAGCGCTTAAAACAGTGCTCTGCACATAGTAAGCGCTTAACAAATACCAACATTATTATTATTATTAAGCGACTTGCCTGAGGTCATACATCAGACAAGTGACGGAGTCGGGATTAGAACCCACGCCCTCTCACTCCCAAACCCGGGCTCTTTCCACTTGAGCCACGCCGCTTCTCATCTAGTTTTGATTCTCGATTGAAGTGTCGTCAGACTCAACCTCTCTTGGCCCAACGGAGCAGGGTTGATTCAAGGATAGAAGCAGAGCTGTTTTAATAGTATTATAGAAAATAGATTTGGGGTAATAGGAACCCGATTTCTAGGCCACAGTTTTGTCCATGAAGATTGCGATCATTAGAGGGGAACAGAAAAACCAGGAGGACCAATGGAAGGGAAGTGAACACTCAGGCCTCTATTGTCTACAAAATATTTGGTGGAACTCACACAAGGAGCAGCTCAGTACAGATGTTTCACATGAATAGCCAGCCCAGGAGCCGTGGCTATTCATTCAATAATATTTATTGAGCGCTTACTGTGTGCAGAGCACTGTATTAAGCGCTTGGATGTACAATTCGACAACAGATAGAGACAATCTCTGCCAAATGACGAGCTCACAGGCTATATTCTCACAATGGCGTAGTGGCTAGAGCACAGTCCCGTGAGTCAGAGGACCTGGGTTCTAATCCCGACTCCACCACTCATCTGCTGTGTGACCTTTGGCAAGTCACTTCGAATCTCCAAGGGCTCCTTCCCCTCTGCCTTCAAACACGCCCACGTCTCCCCCATCCTAAAAAAACCCGCTCTTGACCCACTTCCCCCTCCAGTTATCGTCCTATCTCCCTACTACCCTTCCTTTCCAAAATCCTAGAACGAGTCGTCTACAATCGATGCCTAGAATTCCTTAACTCCCATTCTCTCCTGGACCCCCTCCGATCTGGCTTCCGTCCCCTCCACTCTACCGAGACTGCTCTCTCTAAGGTCACCCGTGACCTCCTTCTTGCCAAATCCAATGGCTCCTACTCCATTCTGATCCTCCTCG
This sequence comes from Ornithorhynchus anatinus, assembly GCF_004115215.2. Classification (NCBI taxonomy): domain Eukaryota; kingdom Metazoa; phylum Chordata; class Mammalia; order Monotremata; family Ornithorhynchidae; genus Ornithorhynchus; species Ornithorhynchus anatinus. Next base: position 128,740,264 of record NC_041730.1, on the reverse strand, counting down.
ACCTCTCTGCTGCCTTTGACACTGTCGACCATCCCCTCCTCCTCCATACCTTATCTCACCTCGGCTTCACGGACTCTGTCCTCTCCCGGTTCTCCTCTTACCTCTCTGGCCGATCATTCTCGGTCTCCTTCGCTGGAGCCTCCTCCCCCTCCCATCCTTTAACTATTGGAGTTCCTCAAGGGTCAGTCCTTGGCCCTCTTCTGTTCTCCATTTACACTCACTCCCTCGGTGAACTCATCCGCTCTCACGGCTTTGACTACCATCTCTACGCAGATGACACGCAGATCTACATCTCCGCCCCTGTCCTCTCCCCCTCCCTTCGGGCTCGCATCTCCTCCCGCCTCCGGGACGTCTCCACCTGGATGTCGGCCCGCCACCTAAAACTCAACATGAGCGAGACTGAGCTCCTCATCTTCCCTCCCAAACCCGGTCCTCTCCCAGACTTCTCTATCACCGTGGATGGCATGACCATCCTTCCCGTCTCTCGGGCCCGCAATCTCGGTGTCATCCTTGACTCGTCCCTCTCGTTCACCCCACGCATCCTATCCGTTACCAAGACCTGCCGGTTTCACCTCTACGATATCGCCGAGATCCGCCCTTTCCTCTCCACCCAAACGGCTACCTTACTATTACGGGCTCTCCTTATATCCCGGCTAGACTACTGTGTCAGCCTTCTCTCTGACCTCCCTTCCTCCTCTCTCGCCCCGCTCCGGTCTATTCTTCACTCCGCTGCCCGGCTCATCTTCCTGCAGAAACGATCTGGGCGTGTCACTCCCCTTCTTAAACAACTCCAGTGATTGCCTATCGACCTCCGCTCCAAACAAAAACTCCTCACTCTAGGCTTCGAGGCTCTCCATCACCTCGCCCCTTCCTACCTCTCCTCCCTTCTCTCTTTCTACCGCCCACCCCGCACGCTCCGCTCCTCCGCCGCCCACCTCCTCACCGTCCCTCGGTCTCGCCCGTCCCGCCGTCGACCCCCGGGTCACGTCCTCCCGCGGTCCCGGAACGCCCTCCCTCCTCACCTCCGCCAAACTGATTCTCTTTCCCTCTTCAAAACCCTACTTAAAACTCACCTCCTCCAAGAGGCCTTCCCAGACTGAGCTCCTCTTCCCCCTCTACTCCCTCTGCCATCCCCCCTTTACCTCTCCGCAGCTAAAGCCTCATTTTCCCCTTTTCCCTCTGCTCCTCCACCTCTCCCTTCCCATCCCCACAGCACCGTACTCGTCCGCTCGACTGTATATATTTTCGTTACCCTATTTATTTTGTTAATGAATTGTACATCTCCTCGATTCTATTTAGTTGCCATCGGTTTTTACGAGATGTTCTTCCCCTTGACGCTGTTTATTGCCATTGTTCTCGTCTGTCCGTCTCCCCCGATTAGACCGTAAGCCCGTCAAACGGCAGGGACTGTCTCTATCTGTTGCCGACTTGTTCATCCCAAGCGCTTAGTACAGTGCTCTGCACATAGTAAGAGCTCAATAAATACTATTGAATTCTCTGGGCCTCGGTTACCTCATCTGTAAAATGGGGATTGAGACTGAGAGCCCCACATGGGACAGGGATTGTGGCCAATCCGATTTGCTTGTATCCATCCCAGCACTTAGTAAGTGCTTAACAAATACCGCAATTAGAAGCAGCATGGCTCAGTGGAAAGAGCCTGGGCTTCGGAGTCAGAGATCGTGAGTTCGACTCCCTTCTCTGTCACCTGTCAGCTGTGTGACTGTGGGCAAGTCACTTCACTTCTCTGTGCCTCAGTTACCTCATCTGTAAAATGGGGATTAAAAGTGCGCGAGCCCCACGTGGGACAACCCGATTACCCTGTATCTCCCCCAGCGCTTAGAACAGTGCTCGGCACCTAGTAAGCGCTTAACAAATACCAACATTATTACCATTGTTAAATCCAGAGATTCAAGGATGTGCTCTGGCAAGTGCCAACCCAAATTAAGCACTGAAAGGAATGCAGAGATCATTGTGTGGACGTATAGAAGCAACCTGGCCTAGTGGATAGAGCACGGGCCTGGGAATCAGAAAGACATGAGTTCTAATCCTGGCTCCACCACTTGTCCACTGTGTGAACTTGGGCAAGTTATTTCTCTTCCCTGTGCCTCAGTTATCTCCTCTGTAAAATGGGGATTAAGCAATCAATCATATTTATTGAGTGCTTACTGTGTGCAAAGCACTGTACTAAGCACTTAGGAAAGTACAATACAGCAATAAAGAGAGAGAATTCCTGCCTATAGCGAGGTCAGAGTCTAGGTGGGGGGAGACAGACATCAATACATGTAAACAGGCATCAAGACATCAATACGAGAAAACAGGCATCAACATAAATAAATAAAATGACAGATATGTACATAAGTGCTGTGGGGCAGGGGAGGGGGGAAGAGCAAAAGGAGTGAGTCAGCGTGATGTGGAAGGGAGTGGGAGATGAGGAAAAATGGGGCTCAGTCTGGAAAAAGTGGTGCTTAGATTAAGACCGTGAGTCCAATGTGGGACACGGATTGTGTCCAACCTGATGAGCTTGTATCTACCCCAGTGCTTAGTTCAGTGTCTGGCATACAGGAAGTGCTTAAAAAAAATACCATTGAAAAAAAAGTGGGGAACTTGTAGAAGGAAAGAATAACAGATTGAATTCCTTTTTTAATAGCCCGTTATTGTCACAAGCCAGGGTCTGCTCTTTCTGTGATGTTCCAAGTGGCAAGCGGACAGAACTCCCAGGAGTTGAAGAAGTGAGTCAAGTCACTCTGAAAGAGGTGGGTGAATCGGTCCCAGCCCCTTCTCTCCCAAAGTCAAGGGTAATAATAATAATGATGGTACTTGTTATCATCTCCCACTCCCTTCTATGTCACTCTGACTCCCTTTGCTCTTACCACTCTCCCTGCCCCACAGTTCTTTTTTATATATCTGTCATTTTATTTACTTAGATTGAGATCTGTTTATTTGAATTGATGTCTGCCTCCCCCCCGTCCCAGACTGTGACCTCGTTGTAGACAGAGATTGTCTCCCTCTATTGCTGTATTGTATTTTCCCAAAGCTTAATACAGTGCTCTGCACACAATAAGCACTCAATAATTATGATTGAACGAATGAAGTGCTTACTGTGTGCCCAGCACTGTTCTGAGCCCTGGGGTAGATACAAGTTAATCAGTTTGGACAGTCCCGGTCCCACATGGGGCTCAAACCCCTAATCCCCATTTTATAAATGAGGTAACTGAGGCCCAGAGGAGTGAACGGACTTTCCCAAAATCACACAGCAGACAAGTGTGGGGCAGAGATTAGAAGCCAGGTCCTTCTGACCCTCAGCCCCGTGCTCTATCCACTAAGCGACACAGATCACATGGGTAACCTTTAAACGCGCTCGCATTCGGAACTGGGCAAGGGGAGATTCTTCAAAGCAAAACCGCACGGGTGAAGCTGGCACTGTGATATAATTAAGTTAACATACAAGGCAGACGCTGTGCCAATTGCAGCTGGCAAATAGCCAGCTACGACCTCCCACTGAGAAGTCGCATTTATTGGCTTTTCCCTGCAGGAAGCCCCTGTTTTACACTGATGACAGTCATTACATTTTGTTTGTTTAAAGCATCATTAAACCTGTAATCACAGTTGTGGCCTCACAAAACTATTCCATAATTCATAGAAGACTCCCATAAAAGCTGACCTAGAAAGCAATAATGCCTATAGCAGGTCTGTGTTCGAGGCCCGCGAGTATGTTCAAAAAAGGATTAAACGTTAGATCCCAGAGTTACAGAAATAAGCTACAAAACTGCTGAAGGAAGCGTTAAGCTAATTAAAGAAAAACATGAATCTAGACAAAAAGTTCTCACCATGGAGAAAGGAAGGTGGGATTCTGGTAGCCAATTCAAAAACATGATCACATTCTAGTGGCCATGTAAAAAAATGATGATGTCTTAGGCCTCATCACTCATTTATTAGATCAAAAGGATTCAGTGTTAATATGGAGGGGTAAGTGATCCTGTTAAACTGGGGGTGAGAAAGCTGGGAGTCAGTCCAGCTTTCTCTATGATCAAACCTTCCACAGATGACAAGTTGTTCTGTTTTGTTGTCTGTTTCCCCCTTTTAGACTGTGAGCCCGCTGTTGGGCAGGGATTGTCTCTATCTGTTGCTGAACTGTACATTCCAAGCGCTTAGTACAGTGTTTTGCACACAGTAAGTGCTCAGTAAATGATTGAATGAACGTATGAACCCAGCCTCCTGAGATCTATCAGGAATTTCACCAGCATCATCTAGAAATAACACTCAACCAAAAAATGCCAAGACAAGAACATCAACGGCATGAGATTCTCATGGCCTAGTGGATAGAGTATGGGCCTGGGAGCCAGAAGACCTGAGTTCTAATCCCAGTTACAACACTTGCCTCTTGTGCGATCTCGGGCAGGTCACTTCATTTCTCTGTACCTCAGTTACCTCATCTGTAAAATGGGGATGAAGATTGCGAGCCTATGTGGGACAGGGACTCTGTGCAACCTAGTTATCTTGTCACTACTCCAGAGCTTAGTACAGTGTCTGGCATATAGTAAGCACTTCATTCATTCATTCAATCAATCATACTTATTGAGTGCTTACTGTGTGCAGAGCACTGTACTAAGCGCTAGGGAAAGTTCGATACAGCAATAACAATGATAATAATGTTGGTATTTGTTAAGCGCTTACTATGTGCACAGCACTGTTCGAAGCGCTGGGGTAGACACAGGGGAATCAGGTTGTCCCATGTGGGGCTCACAGTCTTAATCCCCATTTTACAGGTGAGGTAACTGAGGCCCAGAGAAGTGAAGTGACTTGCCCACCGTCACACAGCTGACAAGTGGCCGAGCCGGGATTCGAACCCATGACCTCTGACTCCAAAGCCCGTGCTCTTTCCACTGAGCCACGCTGCTTCTCCGTGAGAGAATAGAGAGACAATAGACAATAGAGAGAGACAATCTCTGCCTACAACGAGGTCACAGTCTGGCGGGGGGAAGCAGACATCAATTCAAATAAACAGATCTCAATCTAAGTAAATAAAATTACAGATATATAAAAAAGAGCTGTGGGGCAGGGAGAGGGGTAAAAGCAAAGGGAGTAAGTCAGAGTGACGTAGAAGGGAGTGGGAGATGAGGAAAAGTGAGGCTTAGTCTGGAAAGTCCTTTTGGAGATGTTCCTTCAGTAAGGCTTTGAAGTGGGGGAGAGTAATTTTCTGGCAGATTTGAGGAGGGAGGATGTCCCAGGCCAGAGGTACCATTTGGGCCAGGGGTTGGCAGCGAGACAGGTGAAATCGAGGCACAGTGAGAAGGTTAGCACCAGAGGAGCCAAGTGTGTGACCTGGGTTGTAGAAGGAGAGAAGGGAGGTGAGGTAGGAGCAGACAAAGCGATGGAGAACTTTGAAGCCAATGGTGGGGAGTTTTTGAATGATACGGAGGTGGATAGGCAACTGCTGGAGAATTTTTTGAGATTTTTTGGCGACATGTCCTGAACATGTCTGTAGAACGATAATCCGGGCAGCAGAATGAAATAGGGACTGGAGTGGGAAGAGGCAGGGGGTTGGAAGGTCAGCAAGGAGGCTGCTGCAGCAGTAATCTAGGCGGGATAGGATGAGTGATTGTATTAAAATGATAGCAGTTTGGATGGAGAGGAAAGGGTAGATTTTAATAATAATAACGTTGGTATTTGTTAAGCGCTTACTATGCGCAGAGCACTGTTCTGAGCGCTGGGGGAGATACAGGGTAATCAGGTTGTCTCACGTGAGCCTCACAGTTAATCCCCATTTTACAGATGAGGAACCTGAGGCACAGAGAAGTGAAGTGACTTGCCCACAGTCACACAGCTGACAAATGGCAGAGCCGGGAGTCGAACCCATGACCTCTGACTCCGAAGCCCAGGCTGTTTTCCACTGAGCCACGCTGCTTCCCCATTTTAGCGATGTTGTGAAGGTGAGACCGACGGAATTTGGTGACGGATTGGATGTGTGAGTTGAATGAGAGAGAGAAATCAAGGATAACACTAAGGTTGCAGGCTTGTGAGACGGGAAGGATCTACAGTGTCACTGTCAACTACAGTGACAGGAAAGTCCGGGAGAGGACAGGCTTTGGTGGGGAAGATAAGGAGCTCCGTTTCGACATGTTAGTTTGAGGTGACAGGAGGACGTCCGAGTAGAGATGTCTTGCAGGAGGAGATGCGAGCCTGGAGAGAGGGAGAGAGATGAGGGGAGGAGATGTAGATGTGGGTATTATCCACAAAGAGGTGGTATTTGAAGCTGTGGGGGTGAACGAGTTCCCCCGGGGAATGTAGATGGAGAATAAAAGGGAACCCAGAACTGAACCTTGAGGGACCCCCACAGTTGAGGGGTGGGAGGGAGAGGAGGAGCCCGCAAAGGAGACTGAGAATGAGCGGCCAGGGAGATAACAGGAGAACCAGCAGAGGACAGAGGTAATGAAGCTCTTAATAAATGTCATTAAAAAAATGAGGTAATGTAGCCCAGACACTTAGTAATAATAGTGGAATTAAATACTCTATACCAAGCACGTACGAAACACGGTAGCACATTGGGCTCATTGTCTAGGTAGAAGGGATAACAGATATTTAGCATGGCTCAGTGGAAAGAGCCCGGGCTTGGGAATCAGAGGTCATGGGTTCGTATCCCGGCTCTGCCACTTGTCAGCTGTGTGACCGTGGGCAAGTCACTTCACTTCTCGGTGCCTCAGTTCCCTCATCTGTAAAATGGGGAGTAAGACTGTGAGCCTCACGTGGGACAACCTGATTACCCTGTAACTACCCCAGCGCTTAGAACAGTGCTCGGCACATAGTAAGCGCTTAAGAGATACCAACATTATTAAGTCCCATTTCACAGTTGAGGAAACTGCAGTACAGAGAAATCAACTGGCTTGTCCAAGATCACATAGCAGTAAGTGGCAGAGCTAGGATTAGAACCCAGGTCTTCTGACTTCCAGGCCCGTGTTCTTTCCACTAGGCCACGCAGCAGTTCACCAGCAGTAAGGCAATGTCTACGGCATCGCTGGGTGGGATATTTGAGGAGAATGGTTGATAACAGAATACCCATGGAGCTGCTATGTACTCAACCATAAGGAATCACAAGTAAGCAGGTAAATCAGAATAAGCAGGGTAAAGATTTAACAAAATGCATCCTTAAGCAATGTGATGTAGTTGAGGACTTTTCAGAGACCCCAAATGCAAATAAACCAGCCTGATGGGCAGCAATGACCAGAAGAGTCGCTATCTCTGAATAAAAACTTTGTGAATATCTAATGCCAGGAAGACGACTTGCAGACACTTACCATTTGTCTGCTGAGTGATCTTGGGTAGTCACTTAGTGTCCTCTTTGTTAGTAAAAAGGGATTAGATAGATACTATCCCTATTCCTTTGGCTACAATCCCTGGGTAGGACCAGATCTGTGTCTGATTTGCTTATCTTACATTTTCCCCAGTGCTTAGTCCAGAGGTTGACACTTAGTAAGGTCTTATTGTTATCATTATCATCATTATTAGTAAATATAAGACAACTAGGTGTATTTCACCAGCAGCTGTTTCACCTTTGAAAATGAAGGACAACTATAAGTAGATTTGTCCTATATTTATATAAGTATATATATAATTCATCAGTATTTATTGATTTATATATGTATATATATGTAAATATAAATCAATCATCAGTATTTATTGAGTGCTTACTGTGTGCAGACTAGTATACTAAGTACGTGGGAGGGTACAATGCAACAGAGTCGGTGGATAAGTTTCCTGTCCTCAAGACTAGACTAGAGAAGACTAATTTATAAACCCAGCAACTTTATTTATAGATTTAACTTATTTTAGTTCATTTGGTTGAATGTCTGTAATCCTTTTGAATCAGAGGGTCTAAGGATAATTATCCTATCATTCTGGATAAGTGGGAATTTTACAAGAATTATCCGAAGCTTAGTCCCTAAATTTCACTCATATTTAACCATGGAGAAAAAAGCTCCTAGTTGATTAAGTAATATTTGTCATAATAATAACCATAATGATAATAACAATGATAATAATGATCTATTGAAGTCCTAAATTACAGAAGAAAGACTATTGTACAATGGATAATTAAGCTGTTGTTCAATTCACCCAGTGTTATACAACTAAACCTTTTATTTTTTAATTTGGCATTTTGAACTATGAATGGCTTATTAAATTAAAAAAAAATCTATAAAGAATGGATTTAGTTTAAAAAATCAACCCAACATCATAAAAGAAGAAACTTGAAAATAATAGGCAAGCTTTTTTCATATGGACATTTCCCTTCTTCGTGTGTGCAAACCTCAAAAATGGAATTAAATTCTGGTAGCAAGGGGGAATAGATTGTTGATGATGAAATAGAAGAGAGAAATGAAATCACAGTAACTTTAATTGAAATACGTTCTTCCTAATTTCAGCCAAGGACCTCAAAGGACTCTCTGAACATTAATTAAGATTCACAACTCCCCAAAGAGGAGTGGAAGGTAAGTATTAGTGCAAAATGACTTGGAAAAATGCACGAGATTAACTGCAGGGCGTTTCAACTCCTTAAAATTAGATTCGATCAAGCAGACATCAGAACTAGAGGTTTCTTCTCTCTCCAGAAACTTCTATGAATTAAGAATGATAAATATCAATTAGAAAGTGCAATTATGTTTGGGAGAGGAACTTATTTATAAACTTTTGTCTACAAGCTCATCTTTAGAGCTTTACCTTTCCCAGGCCTGACCTGTCCAATACAATAGCTGGACAATGTACTTGTCTATTAATCAATCAATCAATTGCATTTTTTGAGGTCTTACTGTGTGCAGAGCACTGTACTAACTCTTGGGAGAGTACGATACAAAAGACACATCCCTGCTCACAATGCACTTTCACTCTAAAGGCACCAACTGAAATCAATTGTAAACATAAGGCAGAAGTTCACCATTCTTGTGTACCCAAACGAAAGGAATCTTCCTATCCACCTCTCAGAACATTCTCCCCTCTTATTTTTTCCTTTCACCCTTTAACTGTTAAAAGTTTTGTTCTACATTCTACCATTTTCTCATTCAAATCATCTGGGGCTAAAACTACCCTGGAGCTTTCAGTTTGGTTAAAAATTCCAGGAAATGTAAGAAATGGACACTGCCATTTTTTTAAAGGTGGGCAAGACAGCTTTTCGTTTGTTTGTTCTCTAAGAATTAATTTACCAGTACCTGTTTTTTACAGTGCCTACATCTGCTGAAAAAAAAAAAAAAATGAGTTGCTCAGAATGAATCTGCTATGTTTGGCTGGGCTTTTTCAGTAGGGGTCTGTCCTGCTGTACATAAAAATGACCCAGTTTTCTCATCTGAATTCCTCATTTTGTTTAAAACAATCTTACAACTAGGTTTGCAAGAGGTAATCTAATCACAGTGTGGGACTCTCAACTTTGACATTCTCAGTAACAGTTTCCTTAAAATTTTTGCACTGGGTATGGTGTAGATTTATAGCTTTCATTTTGTCCTGGATTGCTAGCTGACCTATTCTAATCATCACTGTCACTCTCTTGTCTTATTCACCTTCATCTGCCACTTCATTTCAGAACTTTCTCTCCTCTGGTTCACACTCTATTCCTGCCGGTTTTATGTGTTTGGTTTCTGAGCTCAGGCCCATTAGTTAATTTATATCATTTTCCATTCGTTTGTTGGCACTGGTTGACAATCTACCGCTTAAGAAGAACTGTACTTAGCATTAGGGAAGCATACGATAAAAGGCAAGATTCAGTCCGAAGCTATCAGAGGGCTAACAAATTTAAAGTGGTCTCTGAGAGACTTTCACATAAGCAAATATTAAATATTTGAAGACACAACAAAAGAATACAAGGAAAACAAAAAATATAAAATGAGATCAATCGATCAATCAATTAATAGTATTTATTGAGGAGTTACTATGACCAGAGTACTGTACCAAGCGATTGAGAGAGTAGAGTAAATCAGCAGAATTAACAAGCTTGCAGTCTAGAGAGGGAGACAGCAAATGAATTAGTAGTTTATAATATATAATTTTAAAGATAAGTGTTGAGGATTTCGAGGTGGAGAGAAGATCAAGAGATCCAGAACACTGCTGACAGAACAACTGTTTTGGGGCTCCTCATGATTTAGGTGTAGCTCTTCGGAGTTCAACAGTAATTGTTGTTGTCATATTAATAATGATAATCATGGTATTTGTTAAGACTTACCATGTGCCAGTCACTGTACTAAGCACTGGGGTGGATAGAAGCAAATTAAATTGCACAGAGTCCCTCTTCCACGTGGAGCTCACAGTCTCAATCTCCATTTTACAGATGAGGCGACTGAGGCCCAGAAAAGTGAACTGACTTGCCCACGGTAACAGCAGACAAGTATTGGACCGGGGATTAGAACCCAGTTCCTTCTGACTCCCAGGTCCATGTTGTTTTCACTAGGTCATGCTGACAATGATTACAACATGAGAATAAAGACATTTCTGAAGATCTTACTATGTGTTAAGAACAGGGGTAGAGATAATAATAATGTTGGTATTTGTTAAGCGCTTACTTTGTGCAGAGCACTGTTCTAAGCACTGGGGTAGATACAGGGTAATCAGGTCGTCCCACGTGAGGCTCACAGTCTTCATCCCCATTTTACAGATGAGGGAACTGAGGCACAGAGAAGTTAAGTGACTCGCTCACCGTCACACAGCTGACAAGTGGCAGAGCAGGGAGTCGAACTCATGACCTCTGACTCCGAAGCCCAGGCCCTTTTCCGCTGAGCCACGCTGAGCCGCGCCGCTTCACGCTGCTAGAGATGAGGTGATCCAATCAGACGACACAGTCTCTGCTGCCCAAAAAGGTTCACAATCTTAAAAGGTTGGAGAGTTGGAGAGCAGCTTTCTTCCTTTCATTTTACACAGAGACACAGAGAAGATAAGAGGCTTGCCCAAAATCACCCAGGAGGCAAGCAGCAGAGTTGCTATTAGATCTAGGATATCCTGTCTACAAGACTTTTCCACTACTCCATGCTGCATTGCCTTTTATTTAGAGAAGAGGTCATGGGTTCAAATCCCAGCTCGACCACTTGTCAGCTGTGTGACTTTGGGCAAGTCACTTCACTTCTCGGTGCCTCAGCTACCTCATCTGTAAAATGGGGATGGAGACTGTGAGCCCCACGTGGGACAACCTGCTTCCCCTGTCTACCCCAGCGCTTAGAACAGTGCTCGGCACATAGTAAGCGCTTAACAAATACCAACATTATTTTATTGTATCCCTAAATTGTAAACTCCTCTGAGATAATGATTGGGTCTTCTGCCTGTCTCTAGGACAGAAATGGCATGGCCTAGTGGACAGAGCAGGGCCCTGGGAGTGGGAAGCACCTGGGCTCTAATCCCAGCTCCCCTATTTATCTGCTGTATGACCTTGGGAAAGTCATTTAACCTCTCTGGGCCCCAGCTATCTCAACTATAAAACGGAGATTAAGACTGTGAGCCACATGTGGGACTGGGACTGTGTCCAATCTGATTTGCTTGTAATCGATCAATCAGTCGTATTTGAGAAGCAGCATGGCTTAATGGAAAGAGCATGGGCTTACGAGTCAGAGCACATGGGTTCTAATCCTGGCTCTGTCACTTGTCTGTTATATGACCTTGGGCAAGCCACTTGACTTATCTGCGCCTCAGGTAGCTCATCTGTACAATGGGGATAAAGACTCCGGGTCCCACGTGGGACAACCCGATTGCCTTGCTATCCCAGCGCTTAGAACAGTGCTCGACACCCAGTAAGCACTTAACAAACACGATAATTATTATTATTTCTATTGAGCACTTACTAAGTGCTTTGGAGAGTAGAAGAAAGCAATGAATGGACACATCCCTTATCCACACAGGTTTACAGTCTAGAGGGGGAGGCAGACCTTAATATAGATAAATCAATGACAGATATGGACATAAGAATCAAGTGATCATATTTTCAGAGGTGTTTGGGGATTTTTTAAATGGTATTTGTTAAGCATTGCACTTAGTACAGTGCCTGGAATGTAGCAAACACTTAACAAATGTCACAATTATCATTATCATTATTAATAATAATTTGGTATTTGTTAAGCACTTACTATGTGCAGAACACTGTTCTAAGAGCTGGGGTAGATACAGGGTAATCAGGTAGTCCCACATGAGGCTCACAGTTAATCCCCATTTGACAGATGAGGTAACTGAGGCCCAGAGAAGTGAAGTGACTTGCCCAAGGTCACACAGCTGACAAGTGGGAGAGCTGGGATTCGAACCCATGACCTCTGACTCCCAAGCCCGTGCTCTTTCCACTGAGCCACACTGCTTCTCTATTCTATTATTATTTCTATAATTTATATTTCTATTATTTCTATTATTCTATTTCTATTATTCTATTGTTTTCTTCTGCCCACTTAGTACAGTGCTTTAATAATAATAATACTGCTGGTATTTGTTAAGCGCTTACTAGGTGCAGAGCACTGTTCTAAGCGCTGGGGTAGATACAGGGGAATGAGGTTGTCCCACGTGAGGCTCACAGTCTTCATCCCCATCCCCAGATGATGGAACTGAGGCACAGAGAAGTGAAGTGACTTGCCCACAGTCACCCAGCTGACAAGGGGCAGAGCTGGGATTCAAACCCATGACCTCTGACTCCCAAGCCCGGGCTCTTTCCACTGAGCCACGCTGCTTCTCTACATCCAGCTGCTTCTCAAAAATAACACTGATCGATGTCCATCCAAATGACCTACACCCCTATTTCAGGTGGTTTTTAGCCGAGACCATCGGGTTAGTTCTTCATGGACTCTGTGTGAAATTTGTTGCTTTGAGGCTTTTTTTTTTCCAATCAAGATTTGTTTCAGCCAATATAAGGGATGATAAAATACTTGGTATTGCATCACTCTTTGAATCTCTGTCCAAAAACTTAAGCTGTGAACAATAACTGTGCCTCGTGGCACGAACACACACTCCCCATTACACATCCATTTCACAGATAGGCAGGCAGAGGGTCGTAATAATAATAATGTTGGTATTTGTTAAGCGCTTACTATGTGCAGAGCACTGTTCTAAGCGCTGGGGTAGACACAGGGGAATCAGGTTGTCCCACGTGGGGCTCACAGTCTTAATCCCCATTTTACAGATGAGGGAACTGAGGCACAGAGAAGTTAAGTGACTTGCCCACAGTCACACAGCTGACAAGTGGCAGACCTGGGATTCGAACCCAAGACCTCTGACTCCAAAGCCCTTGCTCTTTCCACTGAGCCATGCTGACATAGAACTCCTTAACAAGAATTAACGCTAAGAAAGAACCTAGACAGTGTCCCCTCTTCCCCAAGCATCCTACTCCCTTTCGCTGTCTGCCTGAGAAGCTTAGAAGGCAAGATTCCACAAAGTCCCACGCATACAACGGGAGAGCTGGAGATTTCTGAACTTTCTGCTTTGAGACTTTGAAAGACTTTTTTAATTAACAAAAATGGTTTCTAGTCCGTCATCACAATAGATGGGTCCCAGAGTGAAAAGACAGCAGCGACTCACTCGCCAGGCTCCGCCGATGTCACAAGCTGGGACCGTGCAACCCGAGCGGGTTATGAATGGCAGCGACGCCTCAGGAGAGACGCCAGACATATTTTCCACTCTGAGACCATCTGCTGCTCCTTATAATTTATTTATATATATTATACATGTATGTATATATATATATATATATATATATATATATATATATATATATATATATATATACACATATATATTAGCTCTTTTGTCTTTTGACTTCCAAAGTTTTAAAAATGTAAAGGTAACATAAAGGTGTATTTGAATTTGAAAAAGATGAATCTGGAAAGAAAAAAAAAACCCACATAATATCCTTGCCCATATAAGCAAAGACTGAAGGGATTCAGAGGTTTTTCCCCAGTGGTTGCTTTGTTTGGGGGGATTTGAGAGGAGTAAAAGAAAGTATGCTATATGTCTAACTTCCAATGTGTTGTGTGCCAGATTTTCTGAATGCTCCAATTTCCTATAATAGTTTTTTGTTGCAGTCTGCCCATCTGGAATGAGACTACCTTTGGTCCGTTCCATGATATTGTCACACATGAAGGTTAAGTAATATATGGTGTGGAGGAAAAAAAAAGTTTGACAAATTTCTCCCAAATATACCAAATTCTATCTCCCGATTGCTTCCATTTAGATCGACTCTCAGTAGGTCTTACCAAGCCTATTTTTGGTCTTATCTACATTGGGCAGGGAGCTTTTAGTGAACTCTGGACTCAAATGGACAGGGACCATCTGAATCCCCACCTGCATCTTCCCTACCAGGGCTTAGAATACAATGCTCTGCACACAGTAAGTGCTTCATGAATACCACTATCACTGCTGCTACTATTGCTAACTACTAAACGCACACATGCTTCCATTGGATTCCTTATACCCTGAGTACGATGCACCATTTAAACACCAAATAGTCTGGGTTCCACCAAATGCAGTTGAAAATTCTCAAAATTCAACTATGCTGCTCATTCAAACCCTCATGTATTTTACAAAACAAAAGGCTAACAAACACACCTGTTGACTTTTCATTCATTCATTCAATAGTATTTATTGAGCGCTTACCATGTGCAGAGCACTGTACTAAGCACTTGGAATGGACAAATCGGCAACAGATAGAGACAGTCCCTGCCCTTTGACGGGCTTACAGTCTAATCGGGGGAGACAGGCAGACAAGAACAAGACAAGACTTCTGAAGTCACAATTTAGGCTCTCAAGAAGAGAACACTGGAACATTATGAGCTTTGGATCAATGACAAAAATGAATCTCAAGGGAAATATATCAATGAATCAATATATCCACAATAACATTTACTGAATGCTTACCGTATGCAGAGTGCTATACTATGAGCTTGGGAGAGTACAATACAGCAGAGTTGGTAGACGTGTTCCCGGCCCACAACAAGCTTACAGTCCAGAGAGGGAGACAGACATAAATAAATGATAAATAAATTACAGATATGTACATAAATGCTGTGGGGTTTAGGGAAGAGTAAATAAAGGATGGAAAACCAAGTGCAAGGATGAAGCAGAAGGGAGTGGGACAAGAGGAAATGAAAGCTTAGTTGGGGAAGAACTCTTGGAGGACACACGTTTTTAATAAGGCTTTGAAGGAAAGGAGAGTGATCATCTGTCAGATATGAAATGGGGGAGTTCCAGGCCAGAGGCAAGACGTGGGCGAGGGGTCGGTGGTGAGAAAGACAGGTAAAGGTACAATGAGTAGATCGTCACTAGAGGAGTGAAGTGTGCAGACCGGATTGTAGCAGGAAATCAGTGGGGTCAGATGGGAGCGAATAAGCTTTAAATCGGATGGAAAGGAGTTTCTGTTTGATGCAGAGGTGCATAGGAAACCACTTGAGGTTCTGTGAGAAAACATGGAGTGAATGGTTTTGCAGGAAAATGATCCAGACAGAGAGTGAAGTATGGACTGAAGTGGGAAGACAGGAAGCAGGGAGGTCAGCAAGGAGACTGATGCAGTAATCAAAGTGGGATAAGTGGTTGGATTACCATGATAGCAGTTTGTATGGAAAGGAGAGATCATATTTTGCTATTATAGTGAAGGTTGAACCGACAAGATTTGGTGACACACTGAATCTGTTGGTTGAATGAGAGAGATGAGTTAAGGATAATTCCCAGGTTGTGTGCTTGTGAGACAGTGAGGATGGTGGTGTTGTCTACAGTGATGGGAAAGTCAAGGGGAGGCCAGGGTTTGGCTGAGAAGATGATGAGTTCTGTTTTGGACATGTTAAGTTTGAAGAGTTTGTGGAACATACAAGTTAAGATGTCCTGAAGGGAGCAAGGAATACAAGTGTGCAGAGAAGGAGGGAGATCAGGGATGGAGCTGTAGACTTGAGAATCATCCACACAGAGATGGTAGTTTTAGCCATGGAAGCAGATGAGTTCTCCAAGGGAGTGGGTGTAGATGGAGAATAGACGGGGATCCAGAATTGGGCCTCTCATGTAATGAGAAGACAACACTGATGGTTATTAGCTATCAGCATAATTGTGGCCGTTAATGAATACTGATCTATAGAGACCCAAATAGGCATCTGATATTTCTGTCTCTGCCTCCACTTAGAGTGGAAACTCCTTTTGGACAGGAAATATGTTTTGTGCTTTTGTTAGTTCATTCATTCATTCAATAGTATTTATTGAGCGCTTACTATATGCAGAGCATTGTACTAAGCGCTTGGAATGTACAATTCAGCAACAGATAGAGACGATCCCTGCCCAGTGACAGGTTCACAGTCTAAGCGGGGGAGACAGACGGACAAAAACAAGACAACGTAATCACGATAAATACAATCAAGGGGATGTACACCTCATTAACAAAATAAATAGGGTAATAAAAATATATACAAATGAGCCCAGTGCTGAGGGGAGGGGAAGGAAGGGGGGAGGAGCAGAAGGAAAGGGGGCTTAGCTGAGGGGAGGTGAAGGGGGAAAGGGGGAGGGAGCAGAGGGAGGAAGGGGAGCAGAGGGAGCAGAGGGAAAAGCGGTAGCTCAGTCTGGGAAGGTCTCTTGGAGGAGGTGAGCTCTCCATTCATTCATTCATTTGATCGTATTTATTGAGCGCTTACTATGTGCAGAGCACTGTACTAAATACTTTGAATGTACACTTCGACAACAGATAGAGACAATCCCTGCCTAACAACGGGCTCACCGTCTAAACGGTGGAGTCAGACAACAAAACCGAACAAGTAGTCAGTAAGTGCTAAACAAATACCAATACTAATACTTCCAACAGACTAACCTATTCGCTTTGCAATTATCTAAAATTAGTATTCTCACAAATCTTAGGTGTCCAAACTCACAATCAATCAATTGTAGTTATTGACCACTAAGAGTACGCAGACCATTGTATTAGGCCATTGAAAGAGTACAATACAATGGAGTTGATAGACACATTCTCTGCCCACAACCAGCTTACAGTGTAAGTAATTGAATCCAGAAGAGGGATTTCCTGATAGCCTACAGGCTTTTAAGAATCAGTGCAAAAAATTGATCAGGATAATAATAATAATAATAATGTTGGTATTTGTTAAGCGCTTACTATGTGCGGAGCACTGTTCTAAGCGCTGGGGTAGACATAGGGGAATCAGGTTGTCCCACATGGGGCTCACAGTCTTAATCCCCATTTTACAGATGAGGGAACTGAGGCACAGAGAAGTTAAGTGACTTGCCCACAGTCACACAGCCGACAAGTGGCAGAGCTGGGATTCGAACTCATGAGCCCTGACTCCAAAGCCCATGCTCTTTCCACTGAGCCACGCTGCTTCTCATTAATGTTGGTATTTGTTAAGCGCTTACTATGTGCAGAGCACTGTTCTAAACGCTGGGGTAGACACAGGGGAATCTGGTTGTCCCACGTGGGGCTCACAGTCTTAATCCCCATTTTACAGACGAGGTAACTGAGGCCCAGAGAAGTGAAGTGACTTGCCCACAGTCACACAGCTGACAAGTGGCAGAGCCGGGATTCGAACCCATGACCTCTGACTCCAAAGCCCGGGTTCTTTCCACTGAGCCACGCTGCTTCTCCCAGGATTTATAGGCTCCGTTATGGAATTTTAAAAAAGAGAGGATACTAGCATCAAACAAAAATATTTACATTCACAAACATCTTTGCTGGTGTGCCAAAGTGGCTAATCCGTTTCTGCATCCATCTGATTCTTGTATTCTTTCACGCTTGCCTCAGAGTGGTTGAACAAATGTTGGCAAACACTCATGAGCTCATTCAGGCCTTGATGGAATAGCTCTACAGCTGCAAGCCCCCTGCTAGTTTGAATGCAGAAATTTATTTTGTTTTCTAAAGGGTGGATGATAGTGTAACCAGAGAACTCCACTTCTGAGCTCTTTGTGATCATGTAATGGAGAGTTTCCTAGCGTGTGGTCCTCATCTTGCAGCACAAATGTGGCACAATTTCCAACTGGTTCAGCTGCCTGGACTATTTCCAGGACCGGCTTCCTCTCACATTTCTCTGCCTTCACTCCCACTGACTTAAATGCCACAACTAAATCCCACAAGTATGGATTTCAATAAATCAATCAGTGGTATTTACTGAACACTTACTGTGTGCAGAGCACTATACTAAGCGCTTGGGAGAGTAATAATGATATTAATAAGTGCTTTGCCACTTTGACATATTGGCAAAGATGTTTGTGAACATAAATAATTGTATTTGATACTATTATCCTTTATTTTTAAAATTCCATTATGCAGCCTATAAATCATGATCAGTTTTCTTCATTGATCTATAATAATAATAATAGTAATTAAGGTACTTGTTAAGCTCTGTTCTAAGCACTGGGGTAGGTACAAGTTAATCAGGTTGGACACAGTCCTTGTCCCACTTTGAGCTCACACTCTTAATCCCCATTTTTTAAAGATGAGGCACAGAGAAGTTAAGTGATTTGCCCAAGGTCACCCAGCAGACAAATGGTGGAGATGGAATTAAAATCCATGGCCTTCTGACTCCCGGGTCCGTGCTCTACCCACTACACCATGCTGCTTCTGCGTACATCATGCTGAGTGCAGTTAAACAGAGTCAGTAGACACCTTCCCTGCCCACAGTGGGTTTACAGTCTAGAGGGATGACAGATTTGATACATATAAATAAGGGTACAGGTCCAAGTGCAGAGATGACTCAGTAGGGAGACGGAGTGAGGGAAAAGAGGGCTTAAATGGGGAACGCCTCTTGGAGGAGATGTGACCTTAATAGGCATTGCAGGTGGGAAGAGTAGTGGTCAGGCATATTTGGAGGGGGAAGGAGTTCTAGGGCAGACGTGATTGGGTGCACAGTGATCAAGTTGGTGTTAGAGGAATGACGTGTGTGAGCTTGGTTGTAGAAGTAATTTAGGTTACTCTGTTGTGAGGTAACTTAGGAGGATGCAAGATGATTGACTGCTTGAAAGTCAATGGTGAGGGGTTTCTGTTTGCTACCGAAGTGATGGCCAACCACTGGAGGTTCTTGAGGAGTGAGGAGAAGTGCACTGAGAATTTATTTTCAGAAAAACGATCCATGGAGTGGACTGAACAAGGCATTGGAGTGGTGAGAGGCAGGAGGCAGAGAGGTCAGCGAGGAGGCTGATGCAGTACTCAAGGTGGGTTAGGATAATAATAATGACGATGATGGTATTTGCTAAGTGCCTTCTATGTGCTGAGCACTGTTTTAAACAATGGGGTAGATACAAGGTAATCAGGTCCCACATGGGGCTGACAGTCTTAATCCCCAGTTTACAGATGAGGTAACTGAGGTACAGAGAAGTTAAGCCCCTTAGCCAACATCACACAGCAGACAAGTGGCGGAGCCAAAATTAGAACTCACGTCCTCTGACTCCCAAACCCAGACTCTTTCCACTAAGCCACACTGCTTCCTTGGATCACCATTGTAGCAGTTTGGATGAAGTGGAAAGGGCAGATTTTAGTGACGCTGTGAAGGTTGAACTGACAGGATTCTGTGAAAGATCGAATATGTGGACTGATTCTAAGAGATGAATCAAGGATAATACAAAGGCTATGGACTTGTAAGATAGGAAGGAAAATGGCATTGCCTACAGCACTGGGGGTGACATAAGGCTCATAGAGGTAGTGTGGAAAGATGAGGAGTTTCATTTTGGAAATGTTAAGTTTGAAGTGTTGGCTGGATATCCAAGTAGAGATGTCCTGAAGGCAAAAGGAAATGTGAGACCACTGAGGGGGAGAGAGGTCAGGGCTGGAAAATTTGGGAATCATTCATATAGAAGCAGTCGTTGGATGGGAGCAAATAAGTTCTCCAAGGGAGTGGGTGTAGATGGAGAATGGGAAAGGACCTGGAACTGACCCTTGAGGGATCCCCACTGTTCTAGGATGGGAGACAGAGGAGGAGACTGCAAAAGAGACTGAAGTGGGATGGGGGTTGAGACATAAGAGCACATAATACGCGTTCAATAAATACTATTGAATGAATGAATTGAATGAATGAGAGGAGAACCAGGAGAGGACCGTGTCGGTGAAGCCAAGGTTGGATAATGACTATGGACCTGGGAGTCAGAAGGTAATGGGTTCTAATCCTCGATTTGCCATTTGTTTGCTTTGTGACCTGGGGAAAGTCACTTCACTTCTCTGGGCCTCCGTCACTTCAAATGTAAACTGGGTATCAAGACAGTGAGCCCCAAGTGGGACGTGGACTGTATTCAACCTGATTAGCTTGTAATAATAATAATGATGATTGTGGCATTTGTTAAGCACTTACTGTGTTCCTGGCAATGTACTGAACACTGGGTTAGATACAAGCAAATCAGGTTGGACAGTGTCCCTGTCCCAGGTGGGGCTCACAGTCTCAATTCCCGCTTTAAAGATGAGATAACTGAGGCACAGAGAAGTGCAGTGACTTGCCCGAGATCACACAACAGCTAGTGGAGCTAGAATTAGAATCCATTACCTTCTGGCTCCCAGTCCCTGTGTTCTATCCACTACACGGTGCTGCTTCTTAGCACAGTGCCTGGCACATAGTAAGCACTTTAAAAACACCATTAAAAAAAAAGAGAAGGGGGTGGTCCATTCATTCATTCATTCGATCGTATTTATTGAGTGGTTACTGTGTGCAGATCCGCAGCACTGAAGGCAGGTGAGAGGTCTAGAACAACTAGGATGGAGGACAGGCCATTGAAGGTGGCGAGAGGAAGGTGATCGGTTACCTCAGAGAGGGCTGTTTCTGTGAAGTGGGAAGCTGCATCTTGTAGCCTTACCATTAGCAAATAGCAGGAGGATGGTAACCTTATGTTGTAAAAGTCACATCACTATCTGCACTTTCCCTTGGACTGTGTCAAAGACGGCGTCGGGTGTTGGGGGTTGGGGAGAGTGGCATTCTTTACAACTCAGGAGCCTCTAGCTCTATAGACTCTTTACCAGTAATAATTCCATAAGAACGGGACTTGTTCTCAATATTCAAATATATAGCCATCCTTCCTCTTCAGTGACGATTATCTTGATGATGATATAATCCATGCATGCGAGATTGGCCAATACAGAGCCCAAATATCCTCCTCTGTTACTTACACACACAAATCTCTGTTGCAGTAATAGGTTAGCCCGGAATAATAACTGTGACATTTGTTTAGAGCTTACTACTCAAGTCCCAGTTTACAGATGATTGCCCAAGGTCACCCAGAAGGCAAAGGGGTAGAGCTGTGATTAGAACCCAGATTCCCTGACTATAAGGCCCCATAAAGGCTATGCCCTGCTACCTGCCTGATGTGTGACCTTGAAAAAGTCACCTCACTCCTCCTTGCCTCAGATTTCTCATTTAAATGTGGGGAATAGATTCCTGTTCTCCCTTCGATTTAGACCGTGAGACCCATATAGGGCAGGGACTATTTCTGAACAGTCATCTTGTAGCTATCTCTCAGTTTACTACAGTAAGAAGCAGCGTGGCTTAGTGGAAAGAGCTCGGGCTTGGGAAACAGATGTCATGGGTTCTAATTCTGCCTCTGCACTTAGCTGTGTGACTGTAGACAAGTCACTAAACTTCTCTGTGTCTCAGTTACCTCCTTCCATAAAATGGGGATTTAGGCTGTGAGCTCCACGTGGGACAAGTGGATTGCCTTGTATCTACCCCAGCTCTTAGAATAGTGTTTGGCACATAGTAAGCACTTAACAAATACCATCATTATTATTATTATTACTGGGTGCATAATAAATGGTTAACAAATACTATAGTGATGATGGTGATGGTGATCATGATGCAGAAGCAGCAGCATAGCCTGGAGGGAAGAGCACAGGTCTGGGAGTCATGGGAACTGGGTTCTAATTTCAGATCTGGCTCTCGCTTGCTATTTGACCTTGGGTAAGTCACTTAACTTCTCAGTGTCTCAGTTTCCTCCCTTAAAAACTGGGGATTAAATATCTGTTCTCCCTCCCACTTAGACTGTGAGGTTGATTTGGGACAGAGACTAGGTCTAACCTGATGATCTTGTATCTTTTCCAGTGCTTAGGGCAGTGCTTGGCACATAGTAAGCATTGGAAATATTCCACGATTATTATCATTATTGTTATGGTTATGGTTTTTATTATAATCATTATCATTATTAGCAGAGGGCACTGTGTCTAAATGTTTTTAAACTGTAATTTAAAGTAAAAATATCTTATCTACTATAAATGCAATCACTTTTATTTTATGTAACACTTCACGACAACTTCTGTGATCAGTTATGAAAAAATGATGATGATGATGGCATCTGTTAAGAACTTACTATATGCCAAGCACTCTTCTCAGTGCTGGGGTAGATACAAGATTAGCAGGTTGTGCCACATCGGCTCACAGTCTTTAACCCCAGATGAGGTCACTGAGGCACAGAGAAGTTAAGTGACTTGCCCAAAATCTCCCAGTTGACAAGTGGCAGATCCAGGATTAGAACTCACAACCTCTGACTCCCAAGCCCGGGCTCTTTCCACTAAGCCATGCAAGATAAAACATCTTGGAAATATTTTACTATATATAGGTGATAGCAGTATCCCTGCTTTTATTGAAAACAAGAAAATATTTTCTTCTACAAGGACTTTTTAAATGAATATCTGATTCTAAACTTCCCCCATCCATTTAATAACATGCTAATTTACATTTTAATTACTTCCTAAAAATGAAAGCATTTGTTGACAGTAGAACATAATGTCAACTTCATGGTGCACTGTTGGTGGATGCTTAATGAACTTAATTAGATCATCAGTGATGTTAATTATCTTTCTATTATGAAGATAAAGATGTTTCACAAATGATGATCTTTGTAAAGAAATATCATTATAGATAGTTCACTGTCGGCGTTGTCTCCCACTTTACTTATTACTTACCTAAAATAAGGGGGAGAAACTGCAAGGATGACCAAGGAAAACATTTAAAATCCTCTCTGTCATTTGGTGATTTCATTCTGAATCTTGCCTTCACCTTTGTTTTTAACAGTCTGGACTTTTTAGGAACCCTGGGTTTTTTTTTTTGGTGGTGTTTTGTTTGTTTATCTTTTATATGTTTTTCAAAACCTTGGTTCTAAGTAAACACTTCATTTATCGCGATTCAGATTTGAACCTATTGTTCAGTGCTCTCAGTGAAACTTTCCTGATAAGATGCTTGGAATATGACTTCTTTGCTCATGATGAGTAAGTGCAGAAATATGTTTAAGATTAGAAAAGGAAAACCAATTCTGAGCTGTTACAAAGTGGTAAAATCCGGAAGTTCTCTAATCAGTCGTTGACTCTGACTGGTGAGAGCTAAGGATTGTGGTTTAATGGCCCAATTCCATCAAGTAATTTGAACTTTCTGAATTCCATTTTTTCACTTATAAATTAACTTATTTCATTAGGAGTCCCGTCTTTCTTTCACGGTTGCTACCAGGAAACAGTACTTCCAAGTATTTGAAACTCTTGGTTCATGGCTTCTATTTGCTCAGGACACAATTATTATTGAATATGACTAGTAATAACCAGCTGAATTAGAAACCTTTCCTGTAACTTGTAAACTCTTTATGGCTAGGGATCAGGTCAACTTTTATTGTACACTCCCAAACTCTTAATACAGTGTTTTCTGCACATAGGGATTGTGGCTACCAACTCTATTGTATTGTACTTTATCAAGTCCTTAGTACAGCATTCTGCACTCAGTAAGAGCTCGTTAAATATTCATTCATTCAATAGTATTTATTGAGCACTTACTATGTGCAGAGCACTGTACTAAGCGCTTGGAATGGACAAATCGGCAACAGATAGAGACAGTCCCTGCCCTTCGACAGGCTTACAGTCTAATCGGGGGAGACAGACAAGAACAATGGCAATAAATAGAATCAAGGGGAAGAACATCTCATTACACCTATAGCAAATAAATAGAATCAAGATGATGTACATCTCATTAACAAAATAAATAGGGTAATGAAGATATATACAGCTGAGCGGACGAGTACAGTGCTGAGGGGATGGGATGGGAGAGGGGGAGGAGCAGAGGGAAAGGGGGGAAAAGAGGGTTTAGCTGCAGAGAGGTGAAGGGGGGGTAGAGGGAGCAGAGGAAAAAGGGGAGCTCAGTCTGGGAAGGCCTCTCGGAGGAGGTGAGCTTTAAGTAGGGTTTTGAAGAGGGGAAGAGAATCAGTTTGGCGGAGGTGAGGAGGGAGGGCGTTCCGGGACCGCGGGAGGACATGACCCAGGGGTCGACGGCGGGATAGGCGAGACCGAGGGACGGTGAGGAGGTGAGCGGCGGAGGAGCAGAGCGTGCGGGGTGGGCGGTAGAAAGAGAGAAGGGAGGAGAGGTAGGAAGGGGCAAGGTGATGGTACAGCCTTGAAACCTAGAGTGAGAAATACCACTGATAGCTACTGATACATGATAGGCCCTCTAATCAATTGACTGATAAAAACAGAACTGGCAAGTTTTCTTTTTCCATTTCTCCATCACCATTGGCTTGATTGCACAGAATTCTTAAAGCCATCTACTAGCATTGCCAGAGCTCTGATCTTTGGAAAATGTATTCATATTTTCCAGGTCAAAGTGATTTGAATAAAATATCTGTATTTCCAGCTGATCATCTAGCCTACTTTTAGAAGCCTTGTATAATCAGCTTTCCGATGGGTGACAGAATAAATTGGAATCCCCCAAGCACGATCGAACAGTAGAGATTAGGAACTTTAATGTAAGCAGGAACCACAGTGCTCTTTCCACTGGGCACTAATGAGAAGCTTCATCTATCGTGGGTGGGAATGTTTCTGCCGATTGTTGTATTATATTCTCCCAAGGGCTTAGTACAGTGGTTTCCAAACAGTAAGTGCTCAATAAATATGATTGAGTTGAACTAAATGAACCAGAATCCAGAAATATGGAAGAGGTTTTGCAACTGTGGGCATGGATCATGTCCACCAAATCTAGTGTCCTCTTCCATCTGCATAGCACAGTACTTCGCACACAGCAAGAGCGCCAAAAAAACCCAACAACCATCAATTAATGGATTGGTGAATGAAATATCAAAATGTTAACTTAAGAAGCAGATATAGAATGGAAGTATTTTGGTAAAGTAGTAGCTATAAAGGCACACTCTCAAGTGGGAGACAGACAGGAAAATATTCCCCACTGGGGTAATCAGAATAAATAAAATGAATGCACAACTGATTATACAAATTTACCTAAGTGCTGATAGAACACTTCAAGATACCTTTGGAAAGACCATTAGCAACTCCTGCCTGGCTGACACTTTGACTTTTTCGAGATTCTCCCAGCATTCTAGTCCAATGTGTATCCTGGCTCTTCATCACTTAGTCTATGGCTATAGGGTTTATACCTTTCCCCTCTCCCATCTGGTAGTACGAGGAAATCAGATCTATGTTTATCACTTCCCACAGCCAGGACTTGTGGGGTCAGAGTGATCCTGGACTGTGAGCCCGTTGTGGGCAGAGATTGTCTCTATTTGTTGCTGTATTGTACTTCCCAAATGCTTAGTACAGTGCTCTGTACACAGTGAGTGTCCAATAAATTCGATTGAATGAATGAGTGATCTTGTGCATCCCTCTTTGCAACTCTGAGGACTCAATCTCCTCTCCTGGGTGGTGAAGGTAGGGTAAGGAAGAATGTATTCTTGGAGTTCACCTGCTCTCATCCTGGGACCTTTAGGGCTGAGAAATCCCAAATTCAATCAATCAATTGTATTTTTTGAGTGCTTACTGTGTCCGGACGACTGTGCCTAGAACCTGGGAGCGTACGATATATCAGAGTTGGTAGACACGTTCCCTGGCCACAGTGAGCTTAGTCTAGAGGATGGCCTTAAGGTCTAGAGGAAAATTATGTCAGAGACATTTCTTTGCTTTTCCTGAGGTTGCTGAGCATATCAACCCCTCT
This sequence comes from Ornithorhynchus anatinus, assembly GCF_004115215.2. NCBI lineage: Eukaryota > Metazoa > Chordata > Mammalia > Monotremata > Ornithorhynchidae > Ornithorhynchus > Ornithorhynchus anatinus. The sequence goes on along the minus strand of NC_041730.1, from coordinate 128,714,402 downwards.
TCCAGATCCTCAAGGTCACACAATAAATGCTTGATAAATACCACTGATTGATTGACATTATAATCTTTACCCTTTTCACCAAACCTTTCAACAATAGTCAATTCCAAGCGCTTAGTACAGTGTTCTGCACATAGTAAGTGCTCAATAAATACTACTGAATTTATACTGAATTTATACCAAACCTTTCAACAATAGTCAATTCCAAGCGCTTAGTACAGTGTTCTGCACATAGTAAGTGCTCAATAAATACTACTGAATTTATACTGAATAATACTACCTCTAGAGAAGCAGCGTGGCTTAGGGGAAAGAGCCTGGGCTTCGGAGTCAGAGGTCATGAGTTCGACTCCCAGCTCTGCCACTTGTCAGCTGTGTGACTGTGGGCAAGTCACTTAACTTCTCTGTGCCTCAGTTCCCTCATCTGTAAAATGGGGATTAACTGTGAGCCTCACGTGGGACGACCTGATTACCCTGTATCTCCCCCAGCGCTTAGAACAGTGCTCTGCACATAGTAAGCGCTTAACAAATACCAACATTATTATTATTATTACTGAATGAATGAATGAATGAAATATCATTATTACTTCTTCCACATATCACTACATTGTATCCCTCCCATTGGTAATAATAATAATAATAATGTTGGTATTTGTTAAGCGCTTACTATGTGCAGAGCGCTGTTCTAAGCGCTGGGGTAGACACGGGGGAATCAGATTGTCCCACGTGGGGCTTACAGTCTTAATCCCCATTTTACAGATGAGATAACTGAGGCACCGAGAAGTTAAGTGACTTGCCCACAGTCACACAGCTAAGTGGCAGAGCTGGAATTCGAACCCATGACCTCTGACTCCAAAGCCCGTGCTCTTTCCACTGAGCCACGCTGTCTATGCTAAAATTCTTAGACATCTAAAATATTTAAAATACTGATATCTCTTCCCTGAACTTTTTCAATCAGTCCCGAGTACTGCCTCTAACATGCCTTTCAACCTTCGCTTTGATCCCTCCACTCATTCATTCATTCACTCAATCATATTTGTTAAGCACTTACTCTGTGCAGAGCACTGTACTAAGCAGTTGGGAAAGTTGGAGAAGCAGCGTGGCTCAGTGGAAAGAGCACGGGCTTTGGAGTCAGAGGTCATGAGTTCAAATCCCAGCTCTGCCACTTGTCTGCTGTGTGACCTTGGGCAAGTCACTTCACTTCCTCTGTGCCTCAGTTACCTCATCTGTAAAATGGGGATGAAGACTGTGAGCCCCACATGGGACAACCTGATTCCCCTGTGTCTACCCCAGCGCTTAGAACAGTGCTCTGCACATAGTAAGCGCTTAACAAATACCAACATTATTATTATTATTATTACAATGCAACAGTGATGTTCCCTGCCCACAATAATCTCACAGTCTAGAGGCGGGGAGGTGGACACAACGGTCTCTGTCCCACGTGGGGCTCAGTTTCAATCCCCATTTTACAGATGAGGGGACTGAGGCATAGAGAAGTAAAGTGGCATGCCCAAGGTCACCCAGCAGATATGTGTCGGGCTGTGATTAGAATTTATGACTTTCTGAATCCCAGATCCATGCTCTACCCACTATGCAATACTGTTTCTCTATCAATCAGATTAATTGAGCACTTACTGTGTGCAGAACATTGTACTAAGCTCTTGGGAGAATACATCATAACTATACAATAGACACATTCCCTGCACACAACGAGTTTACAGTAGTCTAGAGGGGGAGGTAGACATTAATATAAAGAAATAAATTATGGATATGTACATTAATGCTGTGGGGCTGGGTGGGGATGGCAGTGAATTAAGGAAGCAAGTCATGGTGACGTAGAAAGAAGTGGGAAAAGAGGAAATGAAGTACTAATGAAAAATCTGGTTCAAACCACTGTTCCCTGAATCTATTACTTCTTTCCCCCAGGACTTGCTATAGTTGAATGTGTCCCAAGGCTCAGCTCCCTCTGGTCTTTTCCCTGTTTTTCTTGGGGTGTTCCACGATCCAGTCTTGCAATGGAGCCTCACTCCAATGGACCCCAAACCTCCAAAATATCCGCATCTTGATTTCTCCCTTTGCCCGTGTCCATTCACTATCTCAGCACAAGCTTTACTTTTCTCCTCCTCTCCCAGGCACAATCTCTGCTACTTCCTGCCTCCAAGATGGCAGAGTCCTCTTCTCCACAGCCTGACTCCTCTACCTGTTCCTCAATCCTACACTCCAGTTGGCTCGGCTAAATCCTTGCATTTTCCTCAGGGAAGGTCACCGGGGGATGACTCCTGGCTTCCTCCTCCATCTCCTAAGTCTGGGGGCCAGGAGAACTGATTATCATCACATTTATAAAGGTTTCTGACTGAAGAACCAGCTAGAACTACCTGCAAGGTTGACAATCTCAGCAAGAATTCTGAAGAATAACTGGCTAATGTGGATGGCAAAGGCAGCCGGAACTCTACTGACAATTATCTATTAGGTTAAAGTGCCTTGACACAGAATTGGAGCTGGGCTGGGTGTCCTGTCTGTAGAAACTTAAGTTTGCAGGTGACAATGGTGCTGGAATGTGTACACCTCCTTGCTCATTGTATTCTATACCCCAGAAGGAACACAAACTCCGCGTGGCTCAGTGAAAAGTTCCTGGGCTTCGGAGTCAGAGGTCATAGGTTCGACTCCCGGCTCTGCCACTTGTCAGCTGTGTGACAGTGGGCAATTCACTTAACTTCTCTGTGCCTCAGTTACCTCATCTGTCAAATGGGGATTAACTGTGAGCTTCACGTTGGACAACCTGATTACCCTGTATCTACCCCAGCACTTAGAACAGTGCTCTGCACATAGTAAGCGCTTAACAAATACCAACATTATCATTATTATTACAGTGTTATTTTGTACTCTCCCCATCACTTAATACAGTGCTCCGTACATAGTAAGCACTCAATAAATACGATTCATTTGATGGATTGATTGAACATAACTGGGAGGAATCCTGCACAAATCACTAGCACTCTGATCAATTCCTTCATGGCATTTTTGCAGTCCTAACGATGATGATGAAGTCTTCCACTGAGAAAGATGGGGAAGACTGGGTTCCAAGACTTCAGGATGGAGATCGAAGTTGCATGAAGATATAGATTATAATAGTTGTACTTCGAATTTGAAGAAGACACCACTAATAGTAAGGTTCACTCTGTGTGTGTGTGTGTGTGTGTGTGTGTGTGTGTGAAATGAAAAGGCCAATGCAGGACCCATAGTCCTGGCCACATTGGGCACACAAAAAACGTGCCCCTACTTAACTTAACAGTGCTTGTGCAGCCTTCTATGCACTGGCTAATAGTGCAGCACAAGAGTACTGTTTTGTGTTTTATAATAAGAGGTAGATGAATGTCACGATCACAGAAAAATAACGGAAACAAGTCACTAGAAACTCAGATCTTCACCCTATAATTTAAAGCACAAATTTGTTTGACAACTTCCTACAAACCCCCCTGAAGATTCTGACCTCATCAACAGGATGAGATTTGATGTGAAATGGATAACATAACATCACTTTGTCTCAGACAAAGCCGCTGACTTCTTAACCTAAGAACACTATGTGGAGGAAATATGGATAATTACAGTGACCCAAGTAAATTGGTTTTGTCAGTCTCCATTATCTCTTAATTTCCTCACCGGGAGATTCTCCCAAGGGAGAGCCGGGAAGACTGTCTTGAATGGTAGAGGTCATTCCATGATAGCCTGACACAACAAAGAAAAGACATACATACACAGAAACAGACAAAAATAGAAATTAAGGTAGAGAAAGATCAAAGTAAAGAAAGACAAGAGAGAGAGAAGCAGAGACGGAGGGGTAAATGGCCTCTTCCAAACAATGATGATGAAGATGATGGTATTTATTAAGTGCTTACTATGCATCAAGCACTGTTATAAGCACTGGGGTAGGTAAAAGTTAATCAGGTTGGACACAGTCCCTGTTCCACAGGGGTCTCTCGATTTCGATCCCCATTTTACAGATGAGATAACTGAAACCCAGAGAAGTGAAGTGACTGGCCCAAATATCACACAACAGTCATGGGGCAGAGCCAGGATTAGAACCCACATCGTCTACCTCCCGGGTCTGCGCTCTTTACATTAGGCCATGCTGCTTCCCTAATCAATCAGTGGTATTTATTGAGCACTTATGTGTGTGGAATACTGTACTATGTGCTTGTGAGAGTAGAGTTGCAACATTCACTATCCCTGCCTCCAAGGAACGCAGCATCGTGTCCTACTGGAAAGAGCATGGGCCTGGAAGTCAGGGGATGAGTGTTCTCAATCCTGGCTCTGCCACATGTCCACTGTGTGACCTTGGACCAGTCACTTCACTTCTCTGGGCCTCAGTTACCTCATCTGTAAAATGGGGATCAAGACTGGGAGCCCCATGTGGGGCAGGGACTGTGTCCAATCGGATTACCTTGTATCTACCCCAGCATTTAGAACAATTCCTTGCACATATTAAGCAGTAAAGAAATACCACTATTATCATTATTATTATTATTAGAGGGGAGTCTAGACTCCTCATACAAGTATAGCCATGAGGAGAATGTTCTGAAGTGGCTCAACTGTGGAGAAGCAGCAGCCAGTATAACTTTCCCTATCACCGCCATTTCTGACTTCCCCCCAATAATTCCGCTTTGATACTCTGTGTTCAGCCTAAGGTAGTTGGTCAAAATAGAATCTTATCATTTTTCTAAAACATCATTTTCTTTGAACCTTCCCACTCTTCAAAATCTTATAGTTTCCCAATCCTGGCCAAATTTAGTAGAAACTTCTCACCCTTGATTTTAAGGTACTCAATCAGCTCCCTCTCCCTTAAGTTATCCGTACTCCTCCACCACTACATCCCAGCTAGTATATTTCATCCCTCCAAAGTCCATCTACTTCCGGTGCCTCATTCTCATGTCTCTCACTTGACCTCTTGCTCACACCTCCCTTCTGATTGAAAACCTCTCTCCCTCTATATGCTACAGACCACCAATCTCATCTTCAAAGCACTCCTAAAATCTCATCTCCTCCGGGAAGCCTTCCCAGACTAACATCTCTTCTTCCTATTTCCTACCCCTACTGCAGCATTTATACATTGGATCCTCATTCTCTGCCTATTTAGTTAATCCCCAAGCCCTCCCGCAACAGCAATCGATGGTATTTATTGAGCACTAACTGTGGTGAGCCCACAACAAGCTGCCTTATTAGTGACTGACTGTGGTCCCGTGAATGCTAACAAGGAGGAGACTGGTGAAGGCACGGATGGGCTCTACCTGAGACAGGTGATGGTGGGTCCCGTAAGGGCAGAACATGGAGGGAAGCGGGCCTTTCTCTCCCTGTTCTACCTGGTAACGGGCCTGGACCAGTCAATGACTGCCACGTAGAGCCACAGCTGCGACACCTAAGGCAGGTAAAACGTGCTTATTTTGAATCGCGAGGAGGCACACAAAGGGCAGGCAGAGAACCAGCAAAGAGTCACTCAGAGAAAAGCACCTGGAGCAGAAACAGCAAAGAGAAGCAAGCATTGAAGAAGCAAGCAGAGAAGTTAAGTGACTTCTCTAAGGTCTCACAGCATACAAATAGCGAAGATGTTCAGAACCCACATCCTCTGACTCCCAAGCACCTGCTCTTGCCACTAGGCCATGCTGCTTCTCATAGCATAGTGCCATGCAGAAAGTAACCACCCAGTAAATGTGATTTGACTGATTGGTAAGGAATTTTAGGTCGATGTTGGGATGACTGGCCAACCAGCTGAGGTTTTTGAGATGTGAGAAGATGAAATAGAGTGTTTTTTTGTTTGTTTGTTTTTAGAAACATGTTTCAGGCAGCAAGCACAGTGAAGTATGAACTGGAGAGGGGAGAAAGAGGAGGTAGGGAGGTTAGCGATAAGGCAAGTTTACTATTTCCATGTTGTCTAGTTTTATTCAATCAGATCGGTTGATTTAGGATTAGAACGGGCACCTGTCAACTCAGATCATAAAAAATGTATACAATAGTGGAATAATCAGTCCCTGAAGGTTTCATCAATTCAATCCATTGCTTAGCTGACATGATATTAAATGACCCCATTAACCCTTCATTCTAACATCATTTAGGGTTAGGCATACAATGAAAGAAATGCATCTTCCATATAGTGCAACTTCCTATAACCACAGAAAGGTTATGAAAATGTGCAGAAGCCTTCACCTCAACATAGCATGCATATATATGCATTCATATAGAGATTCTAGGAAGCATAGAAAATAAAGCTTAATTCCTTTTCCACTGCCAATTCCTTTTGCCTGGGTGGTATTGAATCTAATAATGATAACGATGGTATCTGTTAAGCATTTACTATGTGCCAGGCACTGTACTAAGCGCTGGTGTATATACAAGCAAATCAAGTTGGACATAGTCTCTGTCCCACGGAGGGCTCACAGACTCAATCCCCATTTTCTAGATGAGGTAACTGAGGCCCAGAGAATTGAAGTGACTTGTCCAAGGTCTCAAAGCAGACAAGTGGTGGAATCAGGAATTAGAACCCACGACCTGATTACGAGACCCGTGCTCTATCCACTACTCCATGCTGCTTCTCCTAGCAACTAGCACAGTCCTAGTTTACTGCAGAAAAATTCAGCCAGGACAAAAGTTGGTTCTGGCCATTAGTGTCAACGTTGCTCCTTGCCATCACTGACTCTGACTCTGTGCCCAGATGACATTGTATCCATTACCACTCTTTCCCAAGGGAACCTCATCTTCTCCCACTCCCCAGGATGCACTGAAAAAGGAAAAGGAGTTGACTTCCTTCATGCCCAAAATGCCGCTTTTGCACCATCCCACCTGCCCTCCATCCTACTCTTTCCCCTTCTTTCGAAGGCCATATCATCTACCACCCACGCCAGGTCCCGGACACTGACATCTACTGCCCGCACAGGTCCCGCCTCCAAATTTCTGAGCCACTTTGATCCTTTTTTCACATTCCTTCTCTTTCTCCATCCCTACCCTGGTTCTTGGGGAATCCAAGATCTACATGAATGTTTCTGAACAGCTTTTCCACTTACTGCTTCTCACCTCTGACTCCTCAAATCCTCCAACCTCCCACTCCACCGCAACTCACCACATTAGAGACACTTTCTATCTCTTCTCTAGTTGCTGTACGATCTCTACCCTCACCACCTCTCAAGCTCCAGTGTCCGACTACCACCCCTCAACTGCCTTCCCTCCCTCACACCCCTCCCTGCAAAACTGTCCCAGTCCACCAGAGAGATCTCTGATCTTTTGACCCATTCTAATTTTCCAACAGCATCAAGACCCATTTTGTCCCCATACCCAACCTGCCTTCTCTTGGTGCACCAATCCACAACCTCAGATCTGCCCTCTCCATTGAAATAAACTCCCTCTCTCCCTTGTCTCTCCTTTGTCCTAATAATTATAATGATTATATACTACGTACTGCACTGGGGTGGATACAAGCTAATCAGGTTGGACAGAGTCCCTGTCCCATATGGGGCTCACAGTCTCAATCCCCATTTTACAGAAGAGGTAATTGAGGCACAGAGAAGTGAAGTGACTTGCTCAAGGTCACACAGCAGACAAGTGGTGGAGCTGGGATTAGAACCTATGAACCTCTGACTCCCAGGCCCTTGCTCTATCCACTATACCACCAATCTGCAGCCCTAGATCCCTTCCACAGTAAACATTTTCTAATCTTGTGCTCAAGCTATAGAGCACTACTGGTGGAAATCCAGACATCAAGCCAACCTTGGCCATCTCAAACTCATAGTAATAATAATAATTAATAATTATGTACTTGTTAAGCACTTCATATGTGCCAAACACTGTTCTTAGTGTTGGGATACATACAAGCTATTCATTCATTCATTCAATAGTATTTATTGAGCGCTTACTATGTACAGAGCACTGTACTAAGCGCTTGGGATGAACAAGTCGGCAACAGATAGAGACAGTCCCTGCCGTTTGACGGGCTTACAGTCTAATCGGGGGAGACGGACAGACGAGAACGATGGCACTAAACAGCGTCAAGGGGAAGAACATCTCGTAAAAACAATGGCAACTAAATAGAATCGAGGCGATGTACAATTCATTAACAAAATAAATAGGGTAACGAAAATATATACAGTCGAGCGGACGAGTACGGTGCTGTGGGGATGGGAAGGGAGAGGTGGAGGAGCAGAGGGAAAAGGGGAAAATGAGGCTTTAGCTGCGGAGAGGTAAAGGGGGGATGGCAGAGGGAGTAGAGGGGGAAGAGGAGCTCAGTCTGGGAAGGCCTCTTGGAGGAGGTGATTTTTAAGTAAGGTTTTGAAGAGGGAAAGAGAATCAGTTTGGCGGAGGTGAGGAGGGAGGGCGTTCCGGGACCGCGGGAGGACGTGACCCGGGGGTCGACGGCGGGATAGGCGAGGCCGAGGGACAGCGAGGAGGTGGGCGGCAGAGGAGCGGAGCGTGCGGGGTGGGCGGTAGAAAGAGAGAAGGGAGGAGAGGTAGGAAGGGGCAAGGTGATGGAGAGCCTTGAAGCCTAGAGTGAGGAGGTTGGACACAGTTTCTGCCCCTAATGGGGCTCACACTCTTAATCCCCATTTTACAGAAGAGGTAACTGAGGCTCAGAGATGTTAAGTGACTTGCCCAAAGTCACAGAGTGGAGAACCCAGGTCCTTCTGATGAACAGGCCTGTGATTTATCTACTAAACCATGCTATACCTCTGCCCATTTTAGCACCCAGATATAATACTTCTCCGGATTGTCTTCCATGCCCATTGCCCAAGGCAGCTGTTGTAGACTTTGGACTGCCTAGTCAAACTACCTGCCCTCCCAATGCACTTCCCCCAACTCATGCCTTTAATGACCATTCTACTTATTTCATCGATTACATTAAAACCATCAAGTGTGATCTTCACCAATTCTCCCCTGCACTTATTCAGTCCCACTCTCCTCCTGCCCCTTTGTCAACATCCCCATCATTCTGCCAGTGACTCTCTTCAACTCTCCCAGTCCTTGGAATAATAATGTTGGTATTTGTTAAGCGCTTACTATGTACCGAGCACTGTTCTAAGCGCTGGGGTAGACACAAGGGAATCAGGTTGTCCCACGTGGGGCTCACAGTCTTAATCCCCATTTTACAGATGAGGTAACTGAGGCACCGAGAAGTTAAGTGACTTGCCCAAAGTCACACAGCTGACAAGTGGCTGAGCTGGGATTCGAACCCATGAACTCTGACTCCAAAGCCCGTGCTCTTTCCACTGAGCCACGCTGCTTCTACAGTGCATGAAATATTCTAAGCACTTAACAAATGTAATAATAATAACAATAATAAGGATAACAATAATACCTAGCAGTAGCTCAACAGGAGATCACCCCTTCGCTCAAATTCTATGCTCTCCACCTTTGCCTCAGACTCCATCCCATGTACCTTATTAAATAGGCTGCCCCCTCCCCTCTCTTCTCCTTGACCACCATCTTCAAACACTTACTCTCCAATTTCTTTCCCCACTGTTTTCAATCATGCTCGTGTATCCTCTATCCTAAAAGAGTCATCCCATGGCCCCATGGTTCCCTACAGTTATCTCCTCATCTCCCTCTCATCATTCCATTCCAATCTTCTGGAGTGAGATGTTTTACACCCACTGCCTGCATTTCCACTCCCCCAGTTCTCTTCTTGACCTCCTCTGGTCTGGATTCTGCACCTTCAACTCCATGTCAGCTACCCTCTCTGTGGTGGCCAAAGACCTTCTTCTTGCCATATCCAATGGCTTCTACTCCATCCTAATCTTCCTTGACCTCTCTGCTGCCTTTGACACTGTGCACCACCCTCTTCCCCTGGAAACATTATCGAACCAACTACTCAGTGATATTTATGAAGTGCTTATTGTGAACAGAGAACAGCACTAAGCACTTGGGAGAGTACGATAAAGCAAAGCTAGCTAACATTCTCAGCCTATACTGAGCTTACAGTCTAGATGGGGACACAGGCATGACTGTAAATAAATAATTTACAGAGAAGTGTTTTGGGGCTGAGGATTGGGTGAATATCAAGAGGGCAAATGGTATAGATTCAACTGCATAGATAAAGCAGAAGGGAGAAAGGGTTGAGGAAAACAGGGCTTAATTGGGGAAGACATCTTGGAGGAGATGTACCTTAATAAGGCTCTAAACCAATCAATCATTACTATTTAATATTTATTGCAGGCACAACACTGTATTAAGTACTTGGAAGAGTACAGTACAACAGATATGGTAGAGACATTTCCAGCCCACAATGAGCTTAAAGTCTAGAGGGGACTAATTTGATTTTAATCCCTGGTTTTAAAGTGAAACTGATCCTGATGGGCAAATTATTTAGGAAGCTTTCCACATGTTCTTGTCATTTATAGCTAAAAGAAAAAAAAAAGTGTTGATTTGGGAGTGAAAACAGTTTCGATAAAGCATTTTGGCTCTCCTTGGCATATGGGAGGACATGGGAAAGGGATTGATGGTGAGATAGATGAGTTCAGGGCACAGAGGGCAAGCCGGCATTAGCGTAAGACTAGCATAGTGAAGTGTGTGGACTGGGTGGTCATAGATCAGTGAGGTATGGGAAGTTGGGGCAAGAGGATTGACTGCTTTAGAGCTGATGGTAAGGAGCTTCTGTTTGATGTGGAAGTGGATGGGCAATCACTGGAGGTTCCTCATTCATTCAATCATATTTATTGAGTGCCTACTGTGTGCAGAGCACTTACTAAGTGCTTGGGAGAGTACAACAATAAACAGACACCTTCCCTGAGGAGTGAGGAGATGTGAAATGAATGATATTCTTATTTATTTTTTTAAAAAAGATCCATGCAGCAGAGTGAAATATGGACCAGAGTTGGGAGAAACAGGAGGCAGAGAGGTCAGAAAGGAGACAGATGCAGTAATAATAATAATGTTGGTATTAGTTAAGCGCTTACTATGTGCAGAACGCCGTTCTAAGAGCTGGGGTAGATACAGGGTCATCAGGTTGTCCCACGTGAGGCTCGCAGTCTTAATCCCCATTTTACAGATGAGGTAACTGAGGCCCAGAGAAGTGAAGTGACTTGCCCGAGGTCCCACAGCTGACAAGTGGCAGAGCCGGGATTCGAACCCATGACCTCTGACTTCCAAGCCCGTGCTCTTTCCATGGAGCCACACTGCTTCTCTAAGCAGTAGTCAAGGTGGGATAGGATAAGTGCTTGGATTAACATGGAGACAGTTTGGGAGGAGAGAAAAGGGCAGATTTTAGTGCTGGTGTGAAGGTAGAACCGACAAGATGTGGTGACAGATTGCATAGGTAGTTTCTGTGAGAGAGATAAGTCAAGGACAACACCAAGATTCTGGGCTTGTGAGATAGGGACAACAATGACACTGTTAATAGTCTTGGGAAAGATAGGGATGACAAGGTTTGGGTGGGAAAATAAGGAGTTCTCTCCTTGGCTTCACTGACACTGTCCTCACCTGCTTCTCCTCCCGACTCTGACTACTCTTCCTCAGACTCTTTCACAGTATCCTCCTCTGCATCCTACCTCCCCAACAATATGAATTCCTCAAGGTTCAATTCTGGGTCAATTATATGCTCCATTTATACCAACCCTACTGGAGAACTCATTCATTATTTTCCAAACAGAACTCTCTATTTTCCCAACCAAACCATGTCCTCCCCGTGACTTACCAATCACTGAAGTCAGCACTACCATCCTTCCTGGCTCACAAGCCCTTATCCTTGGCATTATCCTGGACTCTCTCTCTCATTTAACCCACATATTCCACCTATCACTAAATCCTGTTGGTTTGACCTACCCAACGTCACAAAAATCAGTCCGTTCCTCTCCATCCAAACTGCTACCACACTGATTCAGAGATTTATCCCACCTTGTCTTAATAATAATAATGTTGGTATTTGTTAAGCGCTTATGATGTGCACAGCACTGTTCTAAGCGCTGGGGTAGATAGAGGGTAATCAGGTTGTCCCACATGAGACTCACAGTTAATCCCCATTTTCCAGATGAGGGAACTGAGGCACAGAGAAGTTCAGTGACTTGCCCACAGTCACACAGCTGTCGAGTGGCGGAGCCGGGATTCGAACCCATGAACTCGGACTCCCAAACCCGGGCTCTTTCCACTTAGGGACACTGCTTCTCTAATTACTGTATCAGCCTCCTTGCTGACTTCCCTGACTCTTGTATCTTTCCTCTCCAGTCCACACTTCACTCTGCTGCCCAGATCACTTTTCTATAAGAACAATCAATCCATGTTTCCCCACTCCTCAAGAACCCCTAGAGGTTGTCCATCCACCTCTGCACTTAACAGACTCTCCCTACCATCAGCTTTAAAGCACTCGATCCACTTGCTCCCTCCTACCTTACCTCACTACTCTCCGACTACAAACCAGGGCACACACGTTGCTCCTCTAATACCAACCTACTCACTGTACCTCACTCTCATCTATCTCACCACCGCCCTAACTGACTAAGCTCTCATTTCCTCTTTTCCTACTCCCTCCCGGGTCACCCTGACTTTTCCCTTTATTCACCTCGCCTGCCCCCGGCTCCACAGCTCTTATGTACATATCCAAAATTTATTTTCTTATATTAATGTCTCTCTCCCACTCTAGGCAGTAAGTTTGTTGCAGGCAGGGAATGTGTCTGTTATATGGTTGTGTTGTACTCTCCCAAGTGCTTAGTACAGTACCTTGCACAAAGTGCTCAATAAATGTGACTGATTTATTTACTTCCACAGTTTCAAATACCATCATTACATGGATAATTTCGAACTCTATATCTCCAACCCTGTCCGCTCTTCTTCTCTACAGTTTCCTATTGTATCTTACAGGACATCTCTACTTGGATATTCTTGATCAACTTAACATGTCAAAAACAGGATTTCTCACCTTCCCACTAGACCCAGTCCTTCTCATGTCTTTCTCATGTCTGTAGACAGCACCACCATCCACTAATCTCAAAAATCTGTAATTTTAGTATTATCTCATCTCTATCATTCAACACATAATCAATGTCACCAAATCCTGTTCATTCAACCTTCACAATATCTCTAGAATCTTCCCTTTCCTCTCCATCCAAACTGATCCAAGCACTTAACCTATCCCTCCTCGACTACTGCTTCAGCGTTGCTGACCTCCCTGCCTCCTGCCTATTCCCATTCCAGTCCATATTTCACTCTACTGCCCCGATCATTTTGCCAAAGCACTGATCTGTTGGCATCTTTCAGTCCACATACCCCCACTCCTCAAAAACCTGTTTATCAAAGAAAAATGCCATACTTTCAGTTTTAAAACACTCAGTCAGCTCTCCCCAGTCTACCATATCTTCTTGATTTTCTACTCAACCCCCACCCTTCAGTCTTCAAGCACCAACCTACTCACTGTTACTACGATTTTGTCTGGCTCGCCCCCAACCCCTTGCCCACATCATCCTTCTGATCGGGAAATCCCTCCTCCTCACTGGCTTTTATTTCGAACAGACCACCACTCTCCCCATTATCAAAGGCCTACTGAAACCGTGTGTCCTTCGAGGTCTTTCTGACTAGGCCCTCATTTCCCCTAATTGCCCTCTTCTCTGTATCACTTATGCACTTGCATCTATACCCTTAAACATTTGGATATTCACCTCACCCCATGCTTCATATCACTTATGTACCTACTCTGACCTTTCACTCATATATGATTTATTTTAATGTCTGTCTCACCTAGTCAGAGGATCTGGATTTTAATCCTGGCTCCACTTCTTGTCTGTCATGTGATCTTTGATAAGTCGCTTAACTTTTCTGTATCTCAGTTTCTTCATCTTTAAATTAGAGCCTCCATATCTACTCTCTTTCCAGCTTAGAAAGTGAGTCCCAGGTGGGACAGGGACTATATAACCTGATTACCTGGTATCTACCTGAACAATTTGTACAATATGGGGCACACAATAAGTGCTTATAAAATACCATCATTCTTCTTATTATCCCCCTCTAGTTTGTATGCACCTTGTGGAGTGTGTCTACCAACTCTATTGTATTGTACCCCATGAGTGCGTAGTACAGTAGACAACACACAGTAAGCACTCAATAAATACCATTGATTGAAAAAGTAGAATGGCTATTTTATATACTTTCACCTTGCCATAATATATCAACCAAAATTTGACCTTAGAAACTCTAGGAGAAGAGAGTTTAGAGGAGACTCTAAACCTAGCTCCAAAATTCAAATTACACACAAACAGAGATGACTTCGGATGAAGGTAGGTGTGAAAAATTTGGAATTGTATGCTGCACTCCAAGGAACAATTTATCAGAGCTACAGAGCTGTCAGCAGTTGACATGATAAGGAATAACACCAAATGAATAATGTTTCCTCCAATCCCAGTTCCTTTAATTACAAGCATCTTCCTTCCAGAAGAGAGAGACAGAAGCAGCAGAAACCCCAATTTCATGCACTTGTGCCTGAATAATGTCTCTGTGCTGCTTTTTCCAGATGGCAACTTTTCGCTGAAGGAACTAATGATGTGGGCATATTTAGGGAAAAACCAATAACAGAGTCTTTAACCTTCAACAGCAAAAAGCATGTTGTACAAAATGTTCCTTGGGATACATTAACAAATATCAATTACATTGCTCACTGAGGTGTAATCAGCTGTAATAATCAAAATTAATTTTAAAAAATAATTAAACAGACCCCAGGGCAAATAGTTGATGCACTTGTAGTATGACATCACAGTCTCCATATGTACCTGTAAGTTGCGGTGTCTGTTAACAACAAAGGGGTCTCAAGGAAAACGAGGCACAGCAGGAAGACTAGAATCTCTGGCTAGCAAGCCCAATGTCTACAGATAATAATAATAATAATCATGGTATTTGTCAAGTGCTTACTATGTGCCAAGCACTGTTCTAAGCACTGAGGTAGATACACGGTAATCAGGCTGCCCCATGTGGGGCTCACAGTCTTAATCCCCATTTTACACATGACGTAACTGTGGCAAAGAGAGGTCAAGTGACTTGCCCAAAATCACACAGCTGATAAGTTGTGGAGCCTGGAATAGAACCGATGACCTCTGACTCCCAAGCCCGTGCTCTTTCCACTAAGACATGCTACTTCTCAAAGCGAGGGGGCCTCTCAGCTCTCTCAGGTGCAGCCCATTTGGGCCCACCAATAACTGGGAAAACTTAGAAGGGATGAGCGCTCAGCAATTGAGCCCAGGCTTGGAGTCAGAGGACATGGGTTCTAATCCCAGGTCTGTCATTTGTCTGCTCTGTGGCACTGGGCAAGCCACTTAACTTCTCTGTGCCTCAGTTACCTCATCTGTAAAATGGTGATTGAGACTATGAGCCCCAAGTAGGACAACCTGATTACCTTGTATCTACCCCAGTACTTAGAATACTGCTTGGCACATAGTAAGTGCTTAACAAATACCATAATTGCTATTATTATTATTATTTCTCAGTCGACTTGCAAGTGACACTCCAAAATAATGAGTCCTCCCTCTCTGGGTTCCACCAGAATGTTTTTGTGGAAGGCCACTGAAAAGTGGCATCTGAAACAAATCCCCGGATTTTCGGTTGAAATGAGTTACTGTTCCTTCTGGAAGGGAAGAAGTGGCTTTGTGAAAAGATTGAGGGCTTAGAAGTCAGAGGTGGTGGATTGAGAAGCAGCGTGGCTCAGTGGAAAGAGCACGGGCTTTGGAGTCAGAGGTCATGGGTTCGAATCCCGGCTCGGCCACTTGTCAGCTGTGTGACTTTGGGCAAGTCACTTCACTTCCCGGTGCCTCAGTTCCCTCATCTGTAAAATGGGGATGAAGACTGTGAGCCCCACGTGGGACAATCTGATTCCCCTCTGTCTCCCCCAGCGCTTAGAACAGTGCTCGGCACATAGTAAGCGCTTAACAAATACCCACATTATTATTCTAATCCCAGCTCCTCCACCTATCAGCTGTGTGTGCCTCAGTTACCTCATTTGTAAAATGGGGATTAAAACTTGAGCCTTAAGTGGGACAACCTGATCACCTTGCAGCTACCTCAGCACTTAGAATAGTGTTTGGCACATAGTAAGCACTTAATAAATACCATTTTAAAAAAGCCCTAAGTAGTAATGCCTAAGTAAATGCCTAAGTAGTTTACCTGGAGAGTCTGGGACGGCTCTTTAGAGTGGTCAGTTTGGTAGAGTGCAATGATAAACTCATTAAGGGCAGGGATTATGTCTAACACTATTTTATTATTATTAAGCATCTACTATATGCCAAGCACTCTTCTAAGTGCTGGTGTAGATACACGATTGGACACAGTCCTGTCCCACAGGCGGCTCACAGTCCTAATACCATCTTACAGATGAGGTAACTGAGGCCCAGAGAAGCGAAGTGACTTGCCCAATGTCACACAGCAAACATCCAACCAGCATTAGAACACAGGTCCTCTGACTCCCAGGCCCATGCTCTTTCCACTAGACTAAGCTGCTTCCCTATTTCTATTGTAGTATCCTAAGCACTAAGATCAGGGCTTTATGGAAAGCACTTAATAAAGCCCACTGATTGATTGATTGACAGGTATAATTGACTTTCAAACTCTGAGAAGCCACTGGTAGTGAAATTCTCCTATGGACAAGTATGTCACTGAGAAGTCCCTATGCAAGGCCTCCAGTCCCTATCATACCTCCAGAAAGAGTCTTTTGTGCTGTTGTGTTATCCATTTGCTAGGTCTGGCACAGCTTTAGCCTCCTGCTCTCCCAACGCTTAGGGAATTTCTGCTCAAAAAGTAACAGGAAAGTCAAGTGCTGATTCAGAGCAAAGCAGAAAGAAAACTAGCCCAAATTTTGTCTTATGCCGTCGCGTCGTCTCCGACCCATAGTGACACCATGGACACATCTCTCCCAGAGCGCCCCATCTCCATCTGCAATCACTCTGGCAGTGGATCCAGAGAGTTTTCTTGGTAAAAATCCAGAAGTGGTTTACCACGGCCTCCTTCTGCACAGTAAACTCGAGTCTCCACCCTCGACTCTCTCCATGCCGCCGCTGCCCAGCACGTGTGAGTTTTGACTTGTAGCAGATTGCCTTCCACTCACTAGCCACTTCCCAAGCTACGAATGGAATGGATATGCTTCTGCTTGTCAATCCCTCCCATAGCTGACTGGCAGAGTACTGAAAACTCTCCAGGTATGATCCTGAGATGGGAAGCCCATATTGTTCATACTGAAATGGGAAACTTCTGAAGTCCTAGAAGAGGGACAATTAGCATCTCTTTGGGATAGTCCCTGTGCTCCTCAGGAGAAAAGTTTTTTCCAGTTGGACGTACGCTCTGAGTTATAAATGTTTCTAAGGAGAGTCCTAATGGTTTTGATGAGAAATGACATTAAGATTACCTCTGCTTTGCATTCCACTTCCTTTATGTTCTTGCCAGGCATCAATTTCATTGCTGAAGATAAGCTTTCACTCCAAGACGAATGTTTATTCTGATGTGCGAGGGAACTCTTACTTGCCAGACTCTTCTTCTCGGATGCTATGGATGGGGTGGGAGGGAGAAAAAACCATCGGTGGAAGAAGTAGGATGTGATTCAAATTATAGACAGTTTATGGGTGGCTTCTGTGAGGAAAGCTTAGCGTTGCAGGGGAGGAAAAAGAGACTGCTTGTCTGTTTGAGGTAGGAGCTCTCACTTCCAACTCCAGGGAAGTGATGATATTCATTGTACTTTCTGGGCATCATTCTATTTCGGATATACAAAGAAAACGTCTACTGACATTAAGCGAGCACAACAGACAGATTCAATTGGTTACACAGCCTGAGTAGCAGCAGGGCTCAGTGGAAACAGCGTGGGCTTTGGAGTCAGAGGTCGTGGGTTCGAATCCCAGCTCTGCCACTTGTCAGCTGTGTGACTCTGGGCAAGTCACTTAACTTCTCTGTGCCTCAGTTACCTCATTGGTAAAATGGGGATTAAGACTGTGAGCCCCATGTGGGACAACCTGATTCCCCTGTGTCTCCCCCAGCGCTTAGAACAGTGCTCTGCACATAGTAAGCACTGAACAAATATCAACATTATTATTATTATCACTCAGCTTTCCCTGAGTGTCTTTCCACTTTCCACGTGTCTTCCTCGTGCCTTTTGGCTAGCATTCAACAGCCGAATTAGGAAATTTTACGATCACTCAAAAGCTCCTGGGTACAGGATGAAGCTATGTCAGAAGAAACTGTTTTGTGTCTGTGGTGGTGGTAGCCAGAGAGCATGCTACAACCTGAGTTTTTCTTATTGTGTGAAGTTTGGTGAGCACACAACCCTCACTTTATAAGACACTGGGCAAATGACATATTCTAACACCGCTGCTTAAGCCCATCAATGGGCAGGGACTGTCTCTATCTGTTGACGATTTGTACATTCCAAGCGCTTCGTACAGTGCTCTGCACATAATAAGCGCTCAATACATACTATTGAATGAATGAATTAATATTTTATCATATGCTTCCTTTTGGAAAGGCTGAATAGCTGGCTGAGCAATCTCTTTCACCTTATAATGAAACAGGTACTGTGAGCTAAATGTAGCCCATACACTCCATTCTCCTGTGACGTGGAGAGTGTATTCTTGACCAACCCTGCATTAAAACCAATTCACGTTAGAGTATACACACCTTGACCGATGCTGTGGACAGTCAGAGAACAGCTTCTTCTGAAATCTCTATGAACTTAGATCTGTGACCCTGGGGCATTTGATATTCCCCCCCGCCTCAGTCCCACAGCACTTATGTACCTATCTATAAATTGTATATTATAAATTATTTATTTACATCAATGTCTGCTTCCCTCTGTAAATAATAATAATCATAATAATGATGGTATTTAAGCATTTACTATGTGCCAAGCACTGTACTAAGTGCTAGGGTGAATTCAAGCAATCAGGATGGACCTAATCCCTGTCCCACAGGGGGCTCACAATCTCAATCCTCATTTTATTGATAAGGTAACTGAGGCACGGAAAAAAGAAGTGACTTCCCCAAGATTCATTCATTCATTCATGCATTCATTCATTCAATAGTATTTATTGAGCGCTTACTATGTGCAGAGCACTGTACTGAGCGCTTGGAATGAACAAGTCGGCAACAGATAGAGACGGTCCCTGCCGTTTGACGGGCTTACGGTCTAATCGGGGGAGACGGACAGACGAGAACGATGGCAATAAATAGAGTCAAGGGGAAGAACATCTCGTAAAAACAATGGCAACTGAATAGAATCAAGGCGATGTACATTTCATTAACAAAATAACAGACATATGGAGGAGCCAGGATTAGACTGTAAATCCTTTAGGGACAGAGAATGTGACTACCAATTCTAATGCAGTGAATTCTCTCAAGTGCTTAGTATAGTATTCCACACATAGCAAGCACTCAAATGCCATTTTTTAATGGTATTTGTTAAGCACTTACAATGTGCTACACACTGTTTTAAGCATTGGAGTAGATACAAAGTGATCAGGTTGGACTCAGTCCCTGTCCCATATGAGGCTCCAAATATTCACCCCCATTTTACAGATGAGGTAACTGAGGCACAGAGAAGTTCATGACTTGCCTAAGTTAACGAGGCAGATAAGTGGTGGAGCTGGGACAAGAACCCAGTTCCGTCTCTCAAGCCCTTACTCTATCCACTAAGGCACACTGCTTATTGATTGATAGCTTCATCTCATCATATCCTACCCAGATAGGTTGGCATTGCAGAAGCTTATACCCCAATTCCCTGATTTTATTCTATCTAACGCATGTACAGAAAACAAATTTGTGGGAAAACTGAGTGTAAGTTAAAGAGGGTTGTCTGGGGATGAACAACTTCAAACTGCTAAAATACAGATCACATTTTCCTTTTCAAAAGTAAAATAAGTTTATAATTGACTTGAGATAGCAATGTTCCTTCTCAGGCCAGAGAACCAAATAGGGTCCACCCAGATCTTGGATGAAGTATCTGCTATTGTCAGAAGTTGTCCATGAGCCTAGGAACAGGTCCAGTGTGATCCACTTGATCTTTGTTGTCTTCTAAACCCAGTGGAATGAAACATAGTTATTTCTTCTACACAGTAACAACTGTTTTCTTGAAGAATCTCATGTTATGGAAAAACTGTGTTAAATAACCACTGATTAAGTGAGGATGAATAGGTTGGGGCATAGTTAATTTGATGATACTGCCATGACTGACATTTTTCAATCTGAATTTCTATCTTAGTGATATACCCCACTATTATTATTATCATTTTGTAGTTTCACACACTATTTAGTTGCACGAAGAAGGAGAAATAGAAAATATGTGTTTGTGAATCTTCAGGCTGGAGCAAAACATGAGAATCACAGCAGCAACACAACTTGATCCATGCCACATAGGTGGACACACCATTTCTTTCTACACTGAATCTATCCTGGCTCTGTCACTTGTCAGCTGTGTGACTGGGCAAGTCATTTAACTTCTCTGTGCCTCAGTTCCCTCATCTGTCAAATGGGGATGAAGACTGCAAGCCTCCCGTGGGACGACCTGATTACCCTGTATCTACCCCAGAGCTTAGAACAGTGCTCTGCACATAGTAAACGCTTAACAAATACCAACACTGTTGAATCTACTTTTACTAACTTGCAGCTCATATTAACCCCCAAACAGATTTAGGTTGTGGGAAGAACATTCCCTAATTAGTCACCTTGTACCATGTCCAAACTTTGTAATGCACACATGTGTCGTATCAGAAATCACCGTAATCTGTGCTCATGGGAAAGAGTGATAAATATTTATGCAACTTTTATCCATAGGATATCCTTTGGCTATATGGATGGATATACGGAAGAGGCATGGCCTAGTGGATAGAGTAGGACCCTGGGAGTCAGAAGACCTGGGTTCTAATCCTGTCTCTGCCATTTGCCTTCCGTGTGACCTTGGACAAATCACTTCACTGGGCCTCATTTTACCTCATCTGATAAATGGGGATTAAGACTGTGAGCCCCATGTGGGACAGCGACTGGGTCCATCCCGATTTGCTAGTATCCACCCCAGGGCTTAGAAAAGCGATTGACACACAGTCAGCACTTAAATACCATCATCATATAGATATCCAAATCTCATGCAGGCCTTTGGTTCATTGACTTGGAGCGGATAAAAGGTTATGTTAGGAGAGAGAATGGTCTAGTTCACTTCTTGCAAAGTTGGAGTGCTTTTGGACAGTTGAGAGCCTAGGTTTTATGGAAGCAACATCAACCACATCCTGTTCTAGACAATACAGACCTAGGAATTGCTGCCAGGACTTCGCCGTTGTCTCTTCCCATAGAGGCGTGACATCTTCCATCCTCACTTCGCACTCCCCTTGTTTCACAGACAGGTCCATCTTAAAGGCATCCTCCAGGACTTGCCTCCGCTGAGACACAAGCTGACGCCAGATATCAAGAACACACTTCAGAATATTATGTTGAACTAGGAGAGAGAGAAAGTATTCCTCAGGTAAGTCAAGGAAAGGGCCCAGAAAATGAATAGAGCCTGGTAGTGTAGCATGTGATCTTATCATGACTGAAGTCTTGAAAACCCATCAAAGTTCAGGGAAGGTTACGGGGCAGAGGTCTTAACTGACGTCTGGGTTCATTTCAACTTAAATCTCGGGCACTAACTCTGCGTTATTGTACGCTCCCAAGCCCTTAGTACGGTGGTCTGCATACAGCAAGCACTCCATAAATACAAATGATTGATTGGTCCCAGTCTAATATTGCAGGTTCACCCAGAAAGTTTTAATGCCTCTATTCCTTCAATTATTTCTAATCCCTCTTGGCCATCTTTGCATTAAATCTTCCTTTTGATTCCCTTAGAAGGCTATCTTTTTGGAAACTTCTAGATTTTTGTCTTGATTTTCTGGAGGTGCTTTGGGGCATATATTAATTTTACTGACTGACCCACAGGAGGCCTTGACCTGGGATATCCAGGAAATAGAGGAACCTGGCTTTATGTTAAGTTTTCTGGTCCCAAATCATAACACCTCTTGAATCATTCACCCTCATTCTATTGACTCTAACTCTTTTTCCCTGCTTATAAAATTGAAGGAAAAGGCAAGAGCATCTTTTGCATGCCTTCATATTTTCTATTCAGCCATTTTAGTCCTCAGATAAGCCAACCTTCAGTAGAGTAAGCTGCTGAGGTTTTTTCTTTCCTTTTCAATGATATTTGTTAAGCACTTACTATATGCTTAACTGTAAAAAGTTGATACAAGACAACTAGGTGGGACACAGTTCCTGTCCTACATATGATTCACAGTCTTAATCCCCCATTTTACAGATGAGGTAACTGAGGCACAGAGAGGTTAAGTGACTCACCCAAGGTCACATAGCAGACAAGTGGCGGAGCCGGGATTAGAGAACTCAGATCCTCTGAGTCTCAGACTTGTGCTCTTTCCACTAGGGCATGCTAAAATTTTATGACATCTTCAGTTAGAAATTCTAAAAAGCTTTAGATAAAAATCTCTCTCACTCTGGGATACTTGGGGAAAATAATATGAATTGTGGATGAAGAAGAGAGGCAGAGAAGAAGCAGCAGCATGGTCTAGTGGATAGAGCCTGGGCCTGAGAGTCAGAAGGAACTGGATTCTAAGCCCAGCTCTGCCACCTGTCTGCTGTGTGACCTTGGACAGTTCACTTAATTTCTCTGTGCCTCAGTTACCTTATCTGTAAAATTGGGATTAAAGACTGTGAACTCCATGGGGGACGGGGACCATGTCCAACCTGAATACCTTATATCTTGTCTTGTTTGGTCTTATGCCATCGAGTCTTCTCCCATTTCGACTGTGAGCCCATTGTTGAGCAGCGAATGTCTCTATCTGTTGCTGTATTGTACATTCCAAGCACTTAGTACACTACTCTGCACATAGTAAGCGTTCAATAAATACGATTGAATGAACGAATGAATGACCCATAGCGATACTATGGACACATGTCTCTCAAAATGTCCCACCTTCCTTCTGCAATCATTCTGGTAGTGGAGCCAGAGAGTTTTCTTTGTAAAAATACGGAAGCCATTTGCCATTGCCTCCTTCCACACAGTAGACCCGAGTCTCCACCCTCGACTCTCTCCCACGCCGCTGCTGTCCAGCCCAGGTGAGTTTTGACTTGTAGTAGATTGCTTTCCACTCGCTAGCACTGCCCAAGCTAGGAACGGAATGGGTAGGCCTCTGCTCGACTCTCCCTCCCATAACTGAGATTGGTAGAGGACTGGAAACTCTCCGGATGTGACCCCTAGAGGGAATGTTATATCTATTCCAGGGCTTAGTAAAGTGTTTGGCACATAGTAAACTCCAATACCACAATTAAATACTATAATTATCAAGTAGTGGTAATTATTAAGTGCTCTCTGTGTGCAGAATACTAGTACTGTACTAAATGCTTGGGAGAGCACAGTACAACCAATTTGGCAGACACATTCCCTTCCACCGGGAGCTTAGTTATGCAAAGAAAGTGCCTAACAATCAACAGGAGCATCCTTAGAAAAGCAAAGTTATCATCAATGTTACCTCATCTGTAAAATGGGAATTAAGAATGTGAGCCTCATGTGGGACAATCTGATTACCCTGTATCTACCCCAGCGCTTAGAACAGTGTTCTGCAAGTAGTAAGCGCTTAACAAACACCAACGTTATTATCAAAGAAAATGAACTATGTTCACCTGAAGAGTTTAACCAGCAGGTTCTATTTCTCTATTACCTAGGCTATTCACCATCATGCTGTCCTAGGACAAACAAAACAATTTAGTCCTGAATACTACCCTACAAGTCAGAAAATTGCAAATCAAAACTCATTTTCTCCCAAGAACCATATTATAAATTGGATTTTTGAATGATCAAGTGAAAGCACAAGAAAGCTGGGGCCATTTCTAGATCCCTAAGTGTAGAGTACCAAGAAAACTGTATGGATACACATACCAGAATGATCTTATGATAGAAGATGGGAAGTTCTTCAGAGGGTGCTCCTATGGAGTTACTGTGGGTCAGAAATGACTCAACGGCATTTGAAGAAGTATAAAGTAGTCCTGTAGGAAGTTTTGATCTTTTCTAGATTCTTGGAAAACAGTGTAGCTGCTGATGGCCTATTTCCATCGGTTTTCGATCTCTTGTATATTTACTTATATTAATGCCTCCACCCCCTCTAGACTTTGTTATGGGCCGGAATGTGTTTACCAACTCTGTTGTACTCTCCCGAATACTTAGGAGAGTGCTCTACACACAGTAAGCACTCAGTAAATACCACTGATTGATTGATTGATTGATTAATGGATTTATGACCAAGTAAGAAATCTAAATTTTGCAATTGTGAAATTAATCAATTATAGATGTGCCATATAGCTGAATTTATGTCCGTCAGTCAGTCCATCGTACTTATTGAGCGCTTAATGCAGACCACTGTAGTAAGAGTTTGGAGAAGTACGATGTAACAATGTACCAGGCACATTCTCTACCTTTCAGTTAGCTTACAGTTTTCAGGGGGAGAAAGACATTAATATAAATAAATAAATTCAAGTGTTGGTATCGAATCAGAGATGATCCATAATAGGGCTCATCGTGGGTAACGAATGCACCTGTTTATTGTTGTATCATACTCTCCCAAGCGCTTAGTACAGTGCTCCTCACACAGTAAGTGCTCAATAAATATGACTGAACTGAATGAAAGGGTGGCTGACATTTATTGCCTTGCCATTAAAATGCTTAAGTGCTTAGTACAATGTTTAAGTGTTTAATACAGTGCTTTGCACACAATAAGCGCTTAATGTATACGATTGAATGAATGAAAATGGACTTTTGAGGGAAAGTGTCTGTTTATTGTCATTTTGGACTCTCCCAAGCGCTTAGTAGAGTGCTCCAAACATAGTAAGCACTCAATAAATATGACTCAGTGAACTGAATGCAAGGATGGCCGACATGTATTGCCTTGCCATTTAAATGCTTAAGCACTTGGGCTTAATACAGAGCTTTGCATAAAGTAAGCACTCAATAAATACGGTTGAATGAATGAAGAGGGATGTTTCAACCCTTCCTCGGGACTCTGCCTGGTGATCAGTAATACTCTCCTGGCCCATGGCCTCTCCGGCCTTCTCTGAACGTTTTCAGCCATTTATTTTCACTGCTAACAAATTCATTTCCCCAAAGCTCCTTGGCACTACCCCATCACTCTCTCCACCTCCACCCAGGAGGCATGGGTTGAAAGGCTGAAATTGGTTTTGTGAAGCTGGATCAGGGGCGCCATTTGTTGTTACAGAAAGCATCTTAAATGTGGAACGCCTGCAGTACATCAGGCATTCCACGACTGTGAGAGCTCTTTCAGGTCAGTATGGTACTGTGAAATCCATGACCATTGGAGTTCATTAAAATTTTCATTTTATAAACGTGGTGAGTGGTAATGATAATTTCTAGAATGTACTTAGATTTTATTTTTCTAAAGTAGCTTTCCCTTAGTTATTTCATTTTATCCTCACAATGTCCCCATGAGGTAGGGGAGAGGCAGACATTAAGTCTGAGTTGAGAAAACAGGTTCTGTGAACTTCCAGTTGCCCAGGACAGGGAAATCGAAAATTCACATACTATTTCCCCAGCTCAGACTCAGTACTCTGCCCACCTCTCTATGTCTTGCTGGGACATAGTTTCGAGATATCTGCTCTCCCTATATCCTTGGTTTTAAACCCCTTGAGAGGCAGGCACTGAATTTGATCTGATTGCCGTGCCTCTATCTCAGTATTTATCACAGTACTGGGCATGTGGAAGATAAATAAATTGCGGTATTTGTTAAGCGCTTAATATGTGCAAAGCACTGGGGATACAAGGTGATCAGGTTGTCCCACGTGAGGCTCACAGTTTTAATCCCCATTTTACAGAGGAGGTAACTGAGGCACAGAGAAGTGAAGTGACTTGCCCACAGTCACACAGCTGACAAGTGGCAGAGCCAGGATGCGAACCCATGACCTCTGACTCCCAAGCCCGGGTTCTTTCCACTGAGCCATGCCGCTTCTCTGGGATGCTTAATAAATGCCATGATTATTGTTACAGATCTGCAACCTGATTATTTGTAAGGCTTCTCCTAACCCTCACTTTACTTCTGTCCCCTTACACCTTAATCTGCCTCATCTATGCACTTGGATCTGTGACCTTTGGACATTTTATATTCACCCCATCCCTTACCCCACAGCACATATGAACATATCTCTAAATTACACCTTCTACATTAATCACTTATTTATTCTTAATAATGTCTGTCTCCCCCACTTGATTGCAAGCTCTTTAGGGGCAGGGAACATATCCGCTAATTCTGTGGAATTGTACTCTCCCAAGTGTTAAGTAGAGTGTGCTGCTTAGAATAAGCATTCAAAAAGTACCACCGATTGATTAATTAGTCTATTTCTGAAAGGCCTTAGGTTTCAACCACCTAGTTTTACCTGCAAATTCTCCTTATCCAAGGGAAAATGAAGCACCAGGTTTATTCATGTAAGGAACCAACTTAAAAGAAAATAATAATAAATAAGATATATTACCATCACTCAAGGTTGGGAGATCTTCCCCTCCTTCTTCTTTCACCTCTTCATTTGGGGTTAGGAATACTTGATGATATGGGGTTATTCTAGGGTTAGGGTCCAGTCCAAATCCTTCTGGATAACTAGAACCAACAGTAATGATGCTGTATTAAGAGGCACTGGATATTCTCTAAAAGCTTTTATATTATCTTTAGACCTTTGCTTTTGAATAAGCCCTTGTGTCCCTTGTCCTTTAACAACCACGTGCAATTGGAAAACCCAATAAAGGCAGATGACTTTATCCAACTAAAGCGACATCTAGCAGAATCAAACAACCAGAAGAAAGTAAAATTAGAACTCTGTGGAGAAATGTCAAAGGTAGAAAAAAATGTTTTCCACGGCTAGACCTCATCTCTTGGGGTTGTGCTTCAGTGGGCCTTTTCAACGTCTATCCTGCTCCCAAGCTTGGACCCTCCAACATCAGTGTGAAGGTTTATATAATAGTTCCTTGATGACCACGCTGGATCAATTCTGACATCTCACCCAACCAAACTGAGTTGCTAGGAGCGTTTAATGCTGCCGACTTACTCTAACTCAGGACCTCACCTAGTTCTCTTCCTTTCTTTGTAAACACTTGTTCTCCATTTCCTTTAATAACTTTCTGTCTTCTGCTCACCCTTTTCCTGTGACAAAGGTTCTATTCTGGGTTTTTTTATGGTTTTTAGGGTTTTTTTGATATTTGTTAAGTGGAAGCAGCATGACTCAGTGAAAAGGGCTGGGCTTGGGAGTCAGAGGTCATGGGTTCTAATCTCCGACTACTAGTCTAATAAACTACTTTTCTTCCCTCATTGATGCCCATGCACATCACCCCCACCAGTTGTTCCAGACTTTTATCTCTCTCCTCAGGGCCCCTGTTCCTCCCCCTCCCCCATCTCTCACCCCCAAAGATCTGGCCACCTACTTCATCACGAAAATTAACACAATCAGGACTGAGCTGTCCAAAGTCACCCCTCTCCCTTCTGCTCCCCAACCCCCAACCCTCTCCCGTACTTTCCCATCCTTCCCTGCAGTATCTTCAGAGGAGATCTCCTCCCTCCTCTCAAGTGCCACCCCCCCACCTGTCCTTCAGACCCCATTCCCACTCTTCTTATAAAAACCATCGCCCCCTCCCTCCTCCCCTCCTTAACTTCCATCTTTAACCACTCACTTTCCAATGACTTCTTCCCCTCCGCCTTCAAACATGCCCATGTCTCCCCCATCCTAAAAAAAACCCTCTATCGACCCCACTTCCCCTTCCAATTATCACCCTATCTCCCTCCTACCCTTCCTTTCCAAACTCCTAGAACGAGTCATTTACACTCTCTGTCTTGAATTCCTCAACTCCAACTCTCTCCTGCACCCCTCCAATTTGGCTTCCATCCCATCCACTCTTCCGAGACTGCTCTCTCAAAGGTCACCTCCTTCTTGCCAAATCCAGTGGTTCCTACTCTATCTTAATCCTCCTCGACCTCTCAGCTGCCTTTGACATTGTCCACCATCCCCTTCTCCTCCATACCTTATCTCACCTTGGCTTCACGGACTCCGTCCTCTCCTGGTTCTCCTCTTATCTTTCTGACCTTTCATTCTCGGTCTCCTCCGTGGGCTCCTCCTCCCCCTCCCATCCTCTAACTGTAGGAGTTCCTCAAGGGTCAGTTCTTGGCCCTCTTCTGTTCTCCATCTACACTCATTCCCTCGGTGAACTCATTCGCTCTACTTCTTCAACTATCATCTCTATGCGGATGACACCCAAATCTACGTCTCCTCCCCTGTTCTATTCTCCTCCCTTCAGGCTCGTATCTCCTCCTGCCTCCAGGACGCCTCCAGCTGAATATCTGTCTGCCACCTAAAACTCAACACGTCCAAAACTGAGCTCCTTATCTTCCCTCCCAAACCTTGTCCTCTCCCTAACTTCCCTGTCACTGTGGACAGCCACCATCCTTCCCGTCTCACAGGCCCCTAACCTTGGTGTCACCCTTGACTCAGCTCTCTCATT
Organism: Ornithorhynchus anatinus; assembly: GCF_004115215.2. Classification (NCBI taxonomy): domain Eukaryota; kingdom Metazoa; phylum Chordata; class Mammalia; order Monotremata; family Ornithorhynchidae; genus Ornithorhynchus; species Ornithorhynchus anatinus. Next base: position 128,685,907 of record NC_041730.1, on the reverse strand, counting down.
CACCCCACACATCTAATCTGTCACCAACTCCTGCCAATCTCACCTTTACAATATCGCCAAGATCTGCCCTGTCCTCTCCAACCAAATGGCTATCGTGCTGGTACAAGCTCTCATAATACCCTGACTGGATTACTGTGACAGCCTTCACTCTGATCTTCCTTCCTCCGGTCTCTCCTTGCTCCTGTCTAATCTTCATTCTGCTGCCCGGGTCATCTTTCTATAGAAATGCTTTGGGCTTGTCACTCCCCTCCTCAAAAACCTCCAGTGGTTGCCTATCAACCTCTGCACGAAACAAAAACTCCTCACTCTTGCATTCAAAGGTTTCTATCACCTTGCCCCCTCCTACCTCATCTCACTTCTCTCTGCTTCCCACCCCGTACACTCTGCTCCTCTGCCGCCCACCTCCTCACCGTCCCCCCTTCTCGCCTATCCCGCCGTCGACCCCCGGGCCACGTCCTCCCGCTGTCCCGGAATGCCCTCCTTCCTCACCTCCGCCAAACTAGCTCTCTTCCCTTCTTCGAAGCCCTACTGAGAGATCACCTCCTCCAAGAGCCCTTCCCAGACTGAGTTCCTCCCTTTTCCCTCTGCTCCCGCTCCACCCTCTGCTCCTCCCCCTTTCCCTTTCCCCTCCCCTCAGCACTGTGCTCATTTGTATATATTTCTCTATTTATTTTGTTATTGAGGTGCACATCCCCTTGATTCTATTTATCTCAATGATGTTGTCTTGTTTTTGTTTCATTCTGTTTTGCTCTGCTGTCTCCCCCGATTAGACTGTGAGCCCATCATTGGGCAGGGATTGTCTCTATCTGTTCCCGAACTGTACATTCCAAGGGCTTAGTACAGTGCTCTGCACATAGTAAGCGCTCAGTAAATACTATGGAATGAATTGAATGAAGGAAAGAATAATCCTGGCTCCACCGCTTGCCAGCTGTGTGACTTTGGGCAAGTCACTTAACTTCTTTGTGCCTCAGTTACCTCATCTGTAAAATGGGGATTAAAACTGAGAGCCCCACATGGGACAACCTGATCACCTTGTATCTCCCCCAGTGCTTAGAAGAGTGCTTTGCACATAGTAAGCACTTAACAACAAATACCACCATTATTATTACTATCTGCCAGGCACTGTACTAAACACTGGGGTAGATCTAAGCTAATCAGGTGGGAGACAGTCTTCGTCCCACAAGGGACTCACATTATTATTCCCCATTATAATGGTTAGTGGTAACTGAGGCCCAGAGAAGTGAAGTGACTTGTCCAAGGCCACCCAGTAGACACGTGGCAGAACTGGGATTAGAACCAGGTCTTTCTGACTCCCAGGCCCATGTTCTATCCACTGGGCCATGCTGCTGTTCCACCTATCACTCCATTGTATTATACTCAGCTAAGTGCTTAGTACAGTGCTCTGCAAACAATAAGTGCTCATATATCACTGATTCATTGATGTCAGTGAAGGATGCATAGGTAGAACATAGGCAGAAGATAAATAATAGAGAAAAATAAAGAAACTCCTGGCTCTGCCACACGTCTGCTGTTTGAGCTTGGGCAGGTCACTTCACTTCTCTGTGCCTCAGTTACCTCATCTGTAATTGGGGATTAAGACTGTGAGCTCCCTGTGGGACAAGCACTGTGTCCAATTTGATTACCTTCTATCCACCCCAGTGCTTAGAAGAGTGCTTGGCAAATAGTAAGTGCTTAGCAAATACCACAATTATCATTATTATTATTATGAAGGATTTGTAATATTTGAAGTACTAAAGAATTTATCAATCCAAAGAACTCAATCCTGAAGAAAGAAGAGTTCTATATTATAATCTTGCCGGAAAGTCACCCACCCAACCTTAACAATGATCCTGTAGCATTGGTTTCACATGATTTACCGATACATGGCGCTCAGACACTGAAGAAAGAAATGAAATAATGTGGAATTTAAAGCGACATCATAGGATATTTAGAATGTAGTTACTCCAGGTCGTGAACTAGATATTTACTTGATATTCACCCACCCTCACTTCCACAACATATATGTCCATATCCTTATATTCTCCCATTCCCCCCTCTGTAAGATATTTCAAATGTCAGTCTCCCCTTCTAGACTCTAAAGTCCTTGTGGTCGTGCCTAGAAAAGCAGTGTGGTTAGAGAAGCAGTGTGGCTCAGTGGAAAGAGCCCGGGCTTGGAAGTCAGAGGTCATGGATTTAAATCCTGGCTCTGTCACTTGTCAGCTGTGTGACTGTGGTCAAGTCACTTAACTTCTCTGAGCCTCAGTTACCTTATCTGTAAAATGGGGATTAACTGTGAGCCTCACATGGGACAACCTTATTACCCTGCATCTACCGCAGCACTTAGAACAGTGCTCTGCACATAATAAGTACTTAACAAATACCAACATTATTACTATCAATTCTTTGGTATTGTGCTCTAGTACGGTGCCCTGCATGAGTTTGCACTCAATAAATAATAATAATAATAATAATAATACTGACTGATTTTTTTTACGGTGTTTGTTAAGCATTTACTATCTGGGCACTGTACCTACCGCTGGGGTAGAGAAAAGAGAATCATGTTGGACACAATCCCTGACACAAATGGGACTCACCATTTTACAGATGGGATAACTGAGGCACAGAGAATGTAAGTGACTTGCCAGAGGTCACAAAACAGAGAAGTGGTGGAGCTGAGATTACAATCCTGGTCCCCTGACTCACAGATCCATGCTCTTTCTGTTGGGCCACACTTCTCCTAATTGATTGATTGATTAACACTGATTAACATCGACTGATTGATGATCATAAGCTCAGCTAGTCCAGTGCCCTTGATAAAAGCCAATGTCCCCAGCCCTGGTACCACAAGCAAAACCTGGACCACATCACTCATCAGATTATGGCAACTGGTTAGAATTAATGCAGTGTACATAAATAAATAAACAAGAATCAATTTAAACATGTTTCCAACGGGCCACTGGAAAAGCATTCTTCCCCTGAGTACACACACACATATTTTGATGAAAGATCAAAACATGACAGGAACCAAAAAATAGTGTTTTTACCTTCTCGCACTGAGTTGAAAGAGGCAGTACATAAGGCAGATGATGAAGCCCATGTGAGAATTGTATGTTGCAAAAATAATATCCCAGTGTTCTCGAAGAAAGTTCAGAATACCTAGGAGGCTGAGACATTCAGGAAGCGTCTGCTGAGGCTTAGACAAGCAGTAAAGAATGATTCGGTTTAAACTACTGTACAAGGAACCAACAATTGTTTCCTTTTGAGGAGCGGCCTTGTCAATGACCTGTAAAAATCAAGGCAAAACAGTCATGATCTTTCTTCCTTTGGATGTAGTCTTCGATGACCCGCCAGGATGTCAATGCCCAAAAAGGCGAAGACACAAACGTACGGATCTTAAATTCACATAGCCCCATTTTCCATGGTTCTCCTTGTCGACATGGCTTCCCACTGAAATGAATCCACTTGAATCGCTTCAAGATGTATTAAAACATGAGCTACTAAAAGCAACTAAAGCACTGAGGGGAGTGTATTTTCTCCAAACTCTCACAGATTCTATCATAAAAAAGTCTCCATTAGGACACAGGTCTTGTGAGATGTGAAGGAAATAAGGAAAAGGTTTTAAAAATCAGTAAACCAGAAAACTGTATTAATCACTCGCAATTTAACAATCGTGGAGAACACATGTCTAGCTGAAATGGGTATCAATTGGATATGAGTTCAGGAAGAATACCTATAATGTCCGCTGAAAAAGTAATCTGAATATTGTTACATATAAATATTCTGATTGCTTTTTCGTGTGTGTATATCTATCTATCTATCTATCTATCTATCTATCTATATATATATATATGTTTGTTACAACCATTCTATACATATGTATATATGTAATCTGTTTCAAAAATGATGCACAGGTTTAAAAAAAAAATTCATCATTTGTCTATTGCTTAATTTTGTTACAATCAATGATCAAAATGAAAACAAATCAATGTTTGACAGTTTACAGTCTCTCATTAATAATAATAACAATAATAACTGCGGTACTTTTTAAGTGCTTACCCTGTGTGAAACACTGTATTAAGCCCTGAGGTATATAGGAGTCTCTAGACTGTACGCTTGTTCTGGACAGGGAACATGTCTCCTTATTGTTTTACTGTACTCTTCCCAGAGCTTATTACAGTGGTATGCACACAGTAAGCACTCAATAAATACAACTGAAGGAATTGAATGAAGGAGCTTTCATATGGACATGGTCCCTGTCCCAGGTGGGTATCAAAGTCTAAGTTAGGGAGAGACAGGTATTTAATACCCATTTATAGATGAGGACACTGAGGCACAGAAAAGTTAAGTAACTTGTCCAAGGTCACACAGGGGCAATGGCAAAGATGGAGTTAGAACTCTCTACCAAGACTGTACTCCTTCCACTTGGCAACTCTGTTTCCTGTGATTTTCTGTGTAATAGAAATAATAATAATGATAATGGTATTTATTAAGTGCTTACTATGTGCCAGACACTGTACTAAGCTCTGAGGCAGATACAAGAAAATTGGGTTGGACATGGACCCTGTCCCACATGGAACTCCTGGTCTCAATCCCCATTTTACAGATGTGGTAACTGAGGCTCAGAGAAGTGAAGTGCCTTGCCCAAGGTCACACAGCAGATAAGTGGCGGAGCCAGGATTAGAACCCATGAACTCATGACACTTTGGCTTCTATGCCATGCTACTTCTCAAGATTGATTGCAACCTAACATCTCTCCCTTCTGTGTCGTTTAATGCACTTGGATCCGTGAAGTTTGAATAACTGATATTCACCCCACCCTCAATCCTACAGCAATATTATAAATTATTTACATTGTCTGTCTCCCCCTTTAGACTGTAAGCTCATCATGGGAAGGGAATGTGTCTACCAACTCTGTTGTACTCTCCCAAGTGCTTAAAACAGTACTCTGTATACAGTAAGCACTCAATAAACTCCTTTGATGATGATGTGGATGATATATAATAATGTTGGTTAAGCACTTATTATGTGCAGAGCACTGTTGTAAGTGCTGGGGTAGATACAGTGTAATCAGATTGCCCCATATGAGGCTCACAGTCTTAATCCCCATTTTACAGATGAGGGAACTGAGGCACAGAGAAGTTAAGTGACTTGCTCACAGTCACACAGCTGAAAAGTGGCAGAGCAGGGATTTGAACCCATGACCTCTGACTCCCAAGCCCGAGCTCTTTCCACTGAGCCACGCTGATATTTATAGGGTGAGTATTTGGCAATTACTATGCATTTGATCTGAGTCCTTTAGAATCTAGGATTGGAATGTACATTGTTATCCCACAGTAATTAAATATCTCCTGACCTGAGGATAAGGACTGAGGGAATAAAATAATAGTTATAATTATGGTATTTCTTAAGTGCTTACTATGTTCCGAGCACTGTTCTAACAGTTGGGGTACATACAAGGTAATCAGGTTGTCCCACATGGGGCTCACAGTCTTAATCTCCATTTTACAGATGAGGTAACTGAGGCACAGAGAAATGAAGTGACTTGCCCTAGTTCATACATCAGCCAAGTTGCAGAGCCGGGATTAGAACCCATGTCCTCTGATTCCCAAGCCCAAGCTCTTGCCACTAGGTCATGCTGCCTCTCTATATTAATGAAGCTGTGTGGCCTAGTGGAAATCAGCACAGGTCTTGGAAGCAGGAAACCTGGTTTCTAATCTCATTCCTACAACTTGCCTGCACTGTGATATTTGGCAGGTTGTGTGACATCACTGGGCCTTAGTTTCTTCATCTTTAAAACGGGGATGAAATAGCGGTTCTTCCTTCCCTTTAGACTGTGACCCCCAGGTAGGATTGAGACTTTGTCAAAGAATCAATCAATCATATTTATTGAGCATTTACTATATACTAAGTTCTTGGAAGAGTACAATGCAACAGAATTAGCAGACACAGTCCCTGCCCATCATGAGCTTACAGCCCCGGGTCAGGGAGGGTGGGGGGAGAGTGGCGAAGAAGGGGGAGTCCAATCTGATTTTCTTGTAACTGACCCAGCTCTTAGTACAATGCCCAACACATAGTAAGTGCTTTATAAATACCATAATTATTGTTTATGATGATAACACGCATTGAGGGTCCATTGCTTAGTACAGTGGCTGGCACAAACTAAACATATAACAAATATCATAAAAATTCCAACTGCCAGAGGATTTCAGAGACACAAACCTCCAATTACCAATTGTCTTGATTATAAATGCGAGAGACCTAATTTTTAGGAACAGTTTAATGTCACCCTGAATTGTTTAGTCATATTAGTAGAGTTGTGAAGATGTTTCACCAAATATCCATTTATCCCCAGTTAAAGAAAAAAATATCCTTGCTCAATTCCCCTTGGTCACTGGAGCAGTTTAATCCTTTTGATAGGGAATATTCTCTTAGAAGTTAAAAATAGCTTGCTGATTCTGACCAAATCGCTGTTACTTCTAGAAATCTTGAAAACTAGGACCCAACCAGCCTCCTTCAAAAATATTACTAGAAAGGGGAATATTCTGAGGAAGACAATTTGATTATAAACCAGTTACCCCTACCAGCAGGAAAAGCTCATACATAAGTAATCAATCACTCAATGGCACTGATTGAGTGCTTACTGTTAGCAGGACACTGTACTAAGTGGTAAGCAATGAGGTAAGGTAGCAAAGCCATATATTTGTATTTCTGTATCAATTGTTACTCAGTTGTCCAAGCATTTTAAAGACACATAGGATAAGAAAGGAATATTTGTTTTTCTTCATTCCAAGGGAAGGCAGAACAGTGTGTGGAATACTGATTCTGTTTCAGATTGCTTCAGTTGAATTATCACAAAAGGCTTGAGCATAAAAGGTGAGTCTAGCAGTAATACAGGAATTGAAAGCATGCCCTCAAGCTGGTTCCTGCATGGCATTCTTCTACTTCATACTTTGGTGTTCAGGAGAACAAGCAATGGATTGGCTTGATCAGTGGAACTTCAAAAAAGACTATGGCACTGATATCAGTCCATTTTCTTGGGAGACGGAGTCTAAAACCCTTTAAATAGATAAGAAATCTGACACTCCTTTTGGGAAGTTCTCCTCAGTAAATTGAGAAGCGGGACTTTCTCCTCAATCACTAAATAGTCAATGGTTTCCCATCTTCATTGAGATTTCTAAATTTCAGAGAAAATTTTAGCACTCTCATTAGACATTTTTATGGTATTTGTTAAGCACTTATTATGCGCCTAGCACTAACCATAGCCTTGGAGTAGGTACAAGATAGTCAAGGTAGGCAGAGTCCCTCCCCCACATGAGGCTCACAGTCCAAGCAGGAGGGAGTAGGATTGAATCCCCACTTTACAAAGGAGGAAACTGAGTCACTGAGAAGTGAAACGACTTGACCAAGGTCACACGACAGACAAGAGGTGGAGCCGGTATGAGAATCCCAGACCAGCTCTCTTTCCCAAGCTGCTTCTAACAGATTCAGGGAAGTTTGGTCTCCTGGGAGTAAATACACCATTTTATGACGAGTTTCCTAGTCTCAAAACTTTAAGAAAACTAGGTCATTCTACTACTTTCACAGTTTCATTCAAGAGCTAAAGCATCTTACAAAGTTAACTTACTGCCATGATCTGTTCAGTAATGAAGAGAAGAATCTGTTTAGGATCTGAAGTAAACATTCCATTATAAAGCTTCTCCACCAACTTCTGAGTAAAATATGAAACATTGGCTAATGCAATAGCAGAAGTGGTTTCTGAACTGTATTGAGGATCTTTATTTCCTGCAGGGAATACAATACGTTTAAATAAATGAGTGAACCAAAATCAACCAGTAGCTACACCAGTCTGAGCTGTGATCCTTTCTTTGAGTGGGATAAAACTCAGTTAATTTAGAACTCGAAACTTTAGTGCAGAATTCAGTGTAGACAAGATCTGAAGCCCGAGTGAACACTTTGAATCCTGAATCCATATAAAGCCAAGGTCAAAATACAGGATAATGGAAATAATGTACTACAAGGTCAATTATACTGCAGAACATTCCTGCAGTCTTTACTCGAATCCATAATCCCTTTTGCCCCTGAACATGGGGAATAATTCTAAAGATCTGCTTCCACAGAGAGGGGCCATAGAACAGCTTGCAAATTAAAGGAAAATGAAATGTCTTTTATGAGAAAAACAAAATTTAGGAATCTCATTCATTCAATCTCGTCTCCCCCGATTAGACTGTAAGCCCGTCAAACGACAGGGACTGTCTCTATCTGTTGCCGACTTGTTCATTCCAAGCGCTTAGTACAGTGCTCTGCACATAGTAAGCGCTCAATAAATACTATTGAATGAATGAATGAATGAATTCTAGAGAAGTTGAAGGATTATTTAGTAATAGTCTCCAAAGCATTAGCATAAGAAGGGTATTGCTGTTTTGAGGAGTTTCTTGTAACCGATAAAGTAGAACAATGAGAAGAAATGGAGTTAAATATCAGCAAGAGTGATAAGGATAGGGAATTTTTTTTTCTGAAAAAAGTATTAAATACAGGAGAAATTATTTTGCCCTTTAGCTTGATTGAGCTTTTGTATGTAGAGTGCTGTGCCAGACACTTCGGAAAGTACAATCAAACAAAAACACACAGTTTACTCCCTCCTCGAAGAACTGACCAAGGAGTAGATAAGCATTGTGCGAATGAAGCTAGAAAGCAGAAGCAGAGATACAACTGTTAAGGGCAAAAGCATTGGGAAAATGAATAAAAACAGAATGGAATAGATAAAACAATATACGCATAAGTGCAGTGTTTGTGGAGGAAATGACCCAGGGGAACTGGTAATTAATGATAATTAATAATAGTTACGGTACTTGTTAAGCATTTATTATGTGCCAAGCACTGTTTTAAATGCTGAGGAATATCCAAGTTAATCAGTTGGACACATTTCCTGTCCCACATGGGGTGAAAAGTCTAAGTAAAAGGGAGCAGGATTTAATCCCTATTTTACAGTTGGGGTAAATGAGTCACAGAGAAGTTAAGTGAATTGTCCAAGGTCACAGAGTGGACATGTGGCAGAGCACAGGTTTAGAACCCAGGTCCTCTGACTCTCAGGCCCTTGCTCTTTCCATTGTACCACACTGTTTAATGAAAGAATGTCTCCTGGAGGAGGTGAGGGGAGAAGGCAATCCAAAGGTGTGAAAACTGGGGAAAGCTCAGCTGGTCATGATGCAAGTGAGGACGGTGTGTTACTTCCCTGATACAGTCACATAAGGAAATGGACAAGCCAAAATCACTTTGAAAGAAAATAAAAGAGAGTAGAGAGCCAGGTACAGTATGAAGGTTAGCTGAGGAGTTTTCATTCATTCATTCAATCGTATTTATAGAGGGTTTACTGTCTGTAAAGCACTGTACTAAGTGCTTGGAAAGTACAATTCGGCAACAGATAGAGACAATCCCTACCCAACAATGGGCTCACAGGGTAGAAGGCGGGAGACAGACCACAAAACAAAACAAGTGGATAGGCATCAAAAGTATCATAATAGATATATAGAATTATAGACACATACACCTCATTAATAAAATAAATAGAATAAAAAATACATACAAATATACATATAAGTCTCTTGGGGCGGGAAAGGAAGTAGAGCAGAGGGAAGGAGTCGGGGCGAAGGGGAGGGGACAAAGAGCAGAGGAAGAGGGGGGTTCAGTCTGGGAAGGCCTCCTGGAAGAGGTGATCTCTCAGTAGGGAAGAGTGGGGAAGAGTAGAAGTGAAGAGTCTGAGGGGGTTAGGAAGAAAGTAAGTATGCAAAGAGAGAGCTGGTGGAGGTCTTCTAAATGATATTTTAAAGATTTTCAGAAAACATTTCAGACAGAGAAAAATTCAGATGACAGAAATAAAGTCACAGAAATATAGGTAGGGGGATGGTTCAGATGACCTCTTAGGATCTGGTCATCTCTGAGGTCCAGTGGATTCTAACCATGAATTGAAATGGCTTGACTTTAAGGAGGAATTGGAATACTGTAATCCTAAACAATTTTAATCTCAATCTTATGCATAAAACCGGTTAGAATTAAATATTTTTTTTTTCCATTCCTTACCTTTGGGTCTTGTCAATACACCTTTCCCACCACCTTCACTAATGATGTGAAAGATATCCATGATAGAGAGCAGGATTTCAGATTGGAAGCATCGCTTTTGTTGATTGGTGGCATTCTCTGGAGAAGCCTGAAATGGTTCCAAACCACACTTTAGGAGAAGTAGCAAGACAAACAATCCACCTATTTATTGAGTATTTATTCTGTTAAGAGCACTATTCTAAGTGCTTGGAAGAATAAATAAGAAAAAAATTACAATTTAGCTGGGGGCAAAGGACACTACAATAAATTACAGGTAGGGAAGCAACAGAGTTCAGTGGTGGGGGATTAGAGGAGAGGAGAAGAAGGTACCCAAATACTCAGAGAGTAAGGATTGAGCTACAGAAGTGTAGAATGACAGGAGTAGATGGAGAAGGGGAGAAGAAATGAGTGAGTAATAATGAAAGAACTCTAGAAGAAGATGGGATTTTCGAAAGTAGTAGTAATAGAAATGATTTTTTTTTAAGCACTTACTGTGTGCTAGGTTCTCGGGGGGCATATAGGTCCAGGAAGGAGGAAAAATTATTTCAGGAAAGAACAACTACTTGAGGAAGCAGGATGGCCTAGTGGATAGAGCAGGGGCCTGGGAGTCAGAAGGGCCTGGGCTCGAAGCCCAGCTCGGCCACTTATTTGCTGTGTGACCTTGGGCAAATCACTAAACTTCTCTGTGCCTCGGTTAGTTCATCTGTAAAATGGGGATTAAAACTGTTGGCGGCCCCACGCGGGACGGGACTGTGTTCAATCTGTTTAGCTTGTATTTACCCCAGTGCTTAGAACAGTGCGTGGCACATAGTAAGAGCTTAACAAATGCCACTGTCATCTTACCACTAGCCTTGATTCCCTACGGCTGAGCTCCTGGAACTCAGATCCGGTAAAAAACAATAAATCACAATAATTATGGTACTTGTTAAGGGCTTACTATGTGCCAAGCACTGTTCTAAGTGCTGAGGTAGATACAAGGTCGGCAGGTTGTCCCACAAGGGGCTCACAGTCTTAATTCCCATTTTACAAATGAGGTAACTGAGGCACAGGGAAGCTAAGTGACTTGCCCCAGTCACACAGCTGATAAGAGGCAGAGCTGGGATTAGAACCCATAATCTCTGCCTCCCAAGCCCGTGCTCCTTCCACCAAGCCACGCTGTTACTCATGGCAAATCAGCAACCTCTGCCAGAGTCCTGATACCTCTTTGGTGCAAAGGAGTGAAAAGCAAGCCCAGTAGATCCTCTTTGGTTATCATCATTGTCATCATCATCAGTGGAATTTATCGGTCAGCCATATTTATTGAGGGCTTAACGTTGTGCAGAACACTACATTAAGCACTTGGGAGAGTCAAGTATAACAGACACATTCCCTGCCTGCAAGAACTTACAGTTTAAAGGACAAGGTTACAGTCTAGAGGTATTTATTGAGAGTTAACTGTGTGCTGAGCACTATACTAAACGCTTGGGAGAGTACCATATAACAGAATTGGTAGACATACTCCTCCCATCTCCTGCTCCCCTCTTCAACTCTCCCATCCTTCCAAGTAGTTTCTCTGGAGGAGATCTCTTTCATTCTTTCAAAACTCACTCTCTCCACTGCACATCTGACCCCATTCCTTCGCACCTTTTTAAAACACTTCCCCCTTCCCTTCTTCCTTCCCTAACAGCCATCTTCAACTGTTTGCTCTCCAATGGCTTCTTCTCTGCTGCTTTGTAACATATCCATGTTTGCTTATAGTAAAAAAGCGCTCCCTTGATCCCACGGCTCCCTCCAGTTACTGCCCCACCTCCCTCTTGCTGTTCCTCTCCAAACTCCTTGAGCGAGTTTCCTGTTCTCCAATTCTCTCCTTCACTCCCTCCAATCTGGCTTCCATCCCCTTTAATCACAGGAACTGCCCTCTCAAAGGTCACCAGTGATCTTCTTGCCAAATCCAACGGCCTCTACACCATCCTAATCCTCTCTGTCCACCGTTGACCAGCCCCTTCTCCTGGAGACATTATCCAATGTTGGCTTCACTCCTCTTATCTCTCTGGCTGCTCATTCTCAGTCTTCTTCACGGGCTACTCTTCTGCCTCCTTCCACCCAAATTGTGGGGGTCCCTCAAGGTCCTTCTATTCTCCATCTACACCCACTCCCTTGGAGAACTCATTCGCTCTCATGGCTTCAACTAACACCTCTATGCAGATGTCACCCAAATCTACATCTCCTCCCCTGATCTCACTCATTCTCTGCAGTCTTGCATTTCCTCCTGCCTTCAAGACATCACTATATGGATGATCCCCTGACACCAAAAGCTTAGCATGTCCAAAACAGAACTCCTTATCTTCCCTTTTAAACTCTGTCCTCCCCATGACTTTCCTATCACTGTAGATGAAACCACCATCCTTCCTGTCTCACAGGTCTGTAACCTTGGCATTATCTTTGACTCCTCTCTCTCATGCAACACACATATTCCATCCCTCACTAAATCCTGTCAATTCCACCTTCATAGCATCACTAAAATCTGCCCGTTCCTCTCCATCCAAACTGCTACCAAGTTAATATGATCACTTATCCTTTCATGTCTGGGTTACTGCATCAGCCTCTTAGCTGACCTCCCAGCCTCCTGTATCTCCCCACTTCAGTCCATACTTCACTCTGCTGCCCTGATCATTTTTCTACAAAAAACATTCAGGACATATTCCCTCACTTCTCAAAACACTCCAGTGGTTCCACCTCCTTATCAAACAAAAACTCCTCACCATTGGCTTTAAAGCACTCAATCACACCTGCCCACTCCCACCTTGCCTCGCTCCTCTCCTACTACAACCCAGTGCACACACTTTGCTCCTCTAATGCTAACTTTCTCACTGTACCTTGATCTCATCTATCTCGCCACCCACCCCTCGCCCACTTCCTCCCTCTGGCCTAGGATGCCCTCCCACCCCAAATCTGATAATTACTCCTCCTCCCTTCAAAGTCTTAGTGAAAGCAAACCTCATCCAAGAGGTCTTCCCAAACTAAGCCCCCCTTTCTTCTTTTACAACTCCCTCCTGCGCCACCCTGACTTGCTCCTGTTGCCTCATCTGTAAAATGAGGATCGAGACTGTGAGCCCCATGTGGAACAGGGACTGTGTCCAGTCCAATTTACTTGTATCCATCCCAGCACTTAGTACAGAGCCCAATACATATTAAACACTTAACAAATCCCACAATTATTGTATTTTCATTTACTGGAAAAAAGTCATCAGTACTTTTTTTATCCTCATCAAAGACATTTGGTCACAGCTTGAGGTCCAAGTCCTTTCAGTCACTGTTTAAGATTAATTACCCTGTCCCACCCTAGAGATGGTTCTGACCCCTTTTTGTGTTTATTCTACATAGCACACAAGAGAATAATGATTCTAGCATGGCCTAATGGAAAACAGCCCAGGCCTGGGAGCCAAAGAACCCGGACTCTAATCCTGGCTCTGCCACTTTCCTGCTGTGTGATCTTGAACAATTCACTTAAATTCTCTGTGCCCGGGAATGGTATTTTAAGCATTTTAAAGCATTCGATCACCTTTCTCTCCCCAATCACACCTCACTACTTTCCTACTACTACAATACAGCCCATACACTTCACTCCTCTAATGCCAACCTACTCACTGAACTTCCATCTCATCTATCTCTCCACCAACCTCTCGCCCACATCCCACCCTGGCCTGGAACAACCTCCCTCTTCTCATCCAACAGACAATGTCGCTTTCCACCTTCAAAGCCTTACTGAAAGCAAATCTCCTTCAAGAGGACTTCCTGACTAAATCCTCATTTCCTCTTCTCCCACCCTCTTTCTGCATTGCCTAGATTTGCTCCCTTTATTCTGCACACAGTAAATGCTCAATAAATATGAATGAATGAATGAATGAATGAATGAATGAATGAATGTTCTCTCCACCCTGCCCCCCAGCTCCACAGCACTAAAGTACCTATCCATAATTTATTTATTTATGTCTGTCTCCCCCTCTAGACTCTGAGCTCATTGTGGGCAATTAATGTGTTTGTTATGTTGTTATATTATACTCTCCTAAGTGCTTAATACAGTTCTCTCCACACGGTAAGCACTCAAATAAGATTAAGTGATCTAATAATTGATATTTATTAAGCACTTCCTATTGGCCAATATTCCTCCCTTCCTGGAAATCTCATCCTCCTTTATTTACCTCATTCTCCCTACCCATACTCCCTAGATCTATTTGATTCATCCCTATGACTGCACTGACTTGTTTGTCTAAGATACAGCATTCACTCTCCAGCGAGATGAAAGATAAACCAGCATCGGCCTGGGAGTCAGAAGGTCATGGGTTCTAATTCCCGCTCTGCCACTTGTCTGCCATGTGACTCTGGGTAAGTCACTTCACTTTTCTGTGCCTTAGTTACCTCATCTGGAAAATGGAGATTGAGACTGTGAGCCTCATATAGGAAAGGGACTATGTCCCACTGATTATCTCCCCTTTAGACTGTAAGCACGTTGTGGGCAGGGAATGTGTCTATCGTTTTGTACTTTCCAAGCTCTTACTAAGGTACTCTGCACACAGTAAGTGCTCAGTAAATATGACTGAATGAATGAATGAACCCACTTCCAGGCCTGACCTCAAGAAGGAATTCCAAAGGATGCCATTGTTTTTGCATTGGGGTGCTGATCAAAATCTCCATCAGAAGGATTCGGATAAAGTCACAAACTTGCTTCCGGGCAGGGTGTACTGTTGGGAGTCCCGCTGGGGGTCCAGTGCAGCTCCCATCTTCAGTTGCAATTACTGGGTGGTCCATAGCACCCAAGTTTTCACTTACTCCCTAGGGAGAAAAAAACAAAATGGCAGGATCAGATCATCATGGGGTGAAGGGATTCCCCTTTATCTGCAAGGATGTGAATGAAGTCACAGTTTTGGGGTTAGAATAATGAACAGAATATTATTATTATACTCTTCCTCCTCATTATTATAATTATTATTATTATTACTGTATTTGATAAATGTTTACTATGTGCCAAGCCATGTTCCAAGTACCGGGATAGACACAAGATAAGCAACTCAGGCATAGTCCCTATCTCACAAGGGGCTCAAAATCTAAGTAGGAGATAGAATAGGCATTGAATCCCTATTTTTCAGATGAGAAAACTGAGCGACAGAGAAGTTGAGTGACTTGCCCAAGGTTCAATTAGAACAGAACCTGGATCCTCTGACTCCCAAGCCCATGCTCTTTGCCATTAGGCCACGCTGTCCCTAAAATCAGGACTTTTAAGGCTGTCAGAATGACCAGGGTAGGACTTCCTTATTTGAGTCCCTTGCATTCTCAATGCCTCACTAGATCCAAAACATTAATTTGTAAGCTTAATTAATCTTCAATTAATGAATTACCTAGAAGACAATGAGACTTTATTAATTCATGTGTGGAATCCTTGACTGGACAGAGGTGGTTTGGAAATTTTTTATTAAGTATGGCCAAAACCTTCTCATTAGAACACTAGGGAGTTCTGGGGTATGTTATTTCTGACCCACATTTCAAGTGCATTGGACTTCAGTTGAGTAAAACATGTGTGCCACAGGCGGGAGAACAATAAATATCCCCCCCAGTTGAACTATCCTCAGCACTTTTCTTTGTCTCCAGCTTTGTCTCTCATCTTGCCCCCATTCTAATAACTGTTTTCTGCACCAGATCCGGCAAAGATTTTCATCTGGTCTCTCCTCCTACTCTTCACTTCAGCCCCAATGAGTCTCACATCCACTTCAGCCCCTCCTCCTTTTTCTTCTCTGAGAACAGTACAGAAGACTCTTGATTCTTGTATTTAGCCATGCTTTCTAGCCCGTATCTGGTTAATAATAATAATGTTGGTATTTGTTAAGCGCTTACTACGTGCCGAGCACTGTTCTAAGCGCTGGGGTAGACACAGGGGAATCAGGTTGTCTCACGTGGGGCTCACAGTCTCAATCCCCATTTTACAGATGAGGTAACTGAGGCACCGAGAAGTTAAATGACTTGCCCAAAGTCACACAGCTGACAAGTGGCCGAGCTGGGATTCGAACCCATTACCTCTGACTCCAAAGCCCGTGCTCCTTCCACTGAGCCACGCTGCTTCTCTAATCAAACCCTCAAAAATATCCCATGTTCTTCCACCCAGACACCCCTTCTGGGCTCGTAGTCCCTGCCCACCCAGCCATGAATACAGAAAATTGGGTCACAATCAATATACTACTCTCTCCGTCTCCTTGCCGTACTTTTTTACTGATAGGTAAACAGTACAGTCTCAAGAATGATGACACTTCACACTCTGGCTAAGTATACCCAAATTGAACTAGCATTTGTCTTCTGAGATAGGGGCCAATGTGAAAAGTACTCCAAGTCAGAATGGGAAAATTCTGCTTGGATTTGTTGTAATTATGAAAATTCAATCCCGAGTTCTGCTTGGGTTTGATCAACCATCAGATTTCCAGTTGTCAAGGTTCAAATCAATTTGTTAAAGTACAGAATTGTGGGACTTAAAGGGACTGGAAGGTCCATTTAATCTAACCCCTAGATAGAACGACATACTATAGAGAAGCAGAATGGCTTAGTGGATAGAGTCTGAAAGTCAAAAGGACTGGGTTCTAATCCCATCTCCACCACTTGTTTGCTGTGTGAACTCAGGAAAGTCACTTCACTTCTCTGTGCCTCAGCTACCTCATCTATAAAATGGGGATTAAGACTGTGAGTTCAATGTGGGACGGGGACTGTGTCCGACCTGAATAACTTGTATCTACCCCAGGACTTAGTAGAGTGCCTGGCACGTAGTAAATGATTACCAAATACCATAAAAAAATACCCTATTCCCTCCCCCCCGCCCCCCCCCCCACCCCCGAACAAGCATAACAGGTTTTAAAGCTTTTCATTAATGCTACTTTTCTTCAAAGCAGAAAACATTTACTTGAAAACATCCCTTTTATGCTCAAGATATTTGGGAGTTAAGCATGTTTGTGCTTAGTCACCCCACGCCTACCTTTTGGGTTCCTGAAGGGAAGATAACTGCAGCCAAAGTCTGGAGAAACTCTAAAGAGCCCCACATGGGGTCCTGAGGGTAGCTGTGATATATCAGGCAAAGGAACTGCATCACATTGCCAGGGTAGGTGACTTTCCAGGAGTCATCGCCAGAACCTGTGAAGGGCTACACACCAACAACACACATAAAACACAAAAACAGTCAAAAATTGGGGGTGCAAATCAGCACACATTTGCTCATCTATTGCAATATAATGGGGAAGGAGCAAAGCCTAGAGGATAGGCAGAAGAGCCAAAGGATTTACCTGAGGTAATACAGCTGGTAGGTAGTGGAGATGAAATTAGAACCCAGATCTCCTGGAACCTAATGTTGTGCTCTTTCCATTAGACCACCACTGATCACTGTCATAGATCATGTACTAATTTGAGTGACCCTGAGGGCAGCTATTCTGCTGGCACAATCTCCAGAAGTAGGCATCAGCTGCCCTCCCCTTTGGGTACCTCAGTCCACGCTCTTCGTTGGGTGAATCCATTTTTCAAGGCACCATGGATATCTTTGAGCTGTGTTCAAAGGGGATAGTGACTTCTTTGCCCTCTACCTCTGCTCAGGCATCCCTACAGCCCATTCTTCTCCTACACAGGGGCAGATTGTACTTCTTATTACTGACTCTGTGATAAGCTAATTCATTTCCATATGATCAACCGCCAGAAAAAGGGAGTTCCACTGGAATACGTCTGTTCAAGTTTCTAAAAATCAGTTCATCAGTGGTTTTGAGAATTTGCTGTGTGCAGAACACTGTACATATGGCTTTGGAGCATACAATTCAGTTGGTAGACATCACCACTCCCCTTATAGTCTAGGAGGAGTTAGGAAATCCCATTCTGTCATGCAGGGCTACCATCCAGCATTTACAAATTCTTAGGCAGGACTCAGGAAAAGAGCCTAGTGATGGCAGGTAAATAATTAGAATTTCTTCCATATTTGTTAAGAACTTACTATGTGCCAAGAACTGGGGTAGATACAAACAAATCGGGTTGGACACACTCCCTGTCCCATGTGGGGTTCACAGTCTCATTCCCCATTTTACAGATGAGGTAACTGAGGCCCAGGGAAGTGAAGTGACTTGTCCAAGGTCACATAACAGACACGAGGCAAAGCCGGGGACAGATCCATTTCCTTCTGACTCCCAGGCCCGTGCTCTATCCACTAAGCTATAATGCTCCTCAGGGAGGTAATGGCTTAGTAACAGCACAGAGGAAGTGGGAGATCTGAGCTTCAGTAAGAGTCCAGATAGATTACAAATTCTAAAGTTTGGGAAACTATGACCCAAGTCAAAATAACCCTAAATAATTGGAATAGGCATCAGGATCTCACCTGGTTTATTGTGACTTTAACCATCTCCAGTAACAGCAAGGCACCTTCCGGGCATAGCCCGTACGTGTGGACATTGTCTGTGTGGTGGTTCTGCAGTAGCCACTGTAACTTGCAATCCAGATTGGCCTGGAAGAAAGAGGAGAGATCGTTAAAGGCATCTTATACAGCTCACACAATGGGAAGGCATTCTTAGAAGCTGCTTTCAAACTTCTGAGGGGCAACCGTGATATTGCCCCCATAGCGATGGTTCCTGATGGTGGATGTCCACAGGGCAAGATCTGGTCACAATTCTTTGCCAAGGTCTGCACATGGCTGGTGAGGGGTTATTTTGCTTTCTGCAGGCCAAAGTTCCAGTTAACCCACTTACCTTTGACACGGAGGGTAGAAGGTTTTCCCTGAGAGTCTGCTCTTGTGGGTAGGCACTCCAATGGAATAAATAATAATGATAGTAATAATATTTGTGGTATTTGTTAAGCACTTATTATGTGCCAGGGACTGTACTAAGCACGGGGTTGGGTACAAGCAAATCAGGTTGCTCACAGTCCCTTTCCCACGTTGGGGGTCACAGCCTCAATTCCTATTTTACAGATGAGGTAACTGAGACACTAAGAAGTTGAGTGACTTGCCCAAGGTCACACAGCAGACAAGTGGCAGAGCTGGGATCAGAAGCCAGTTCCCTCTGACTCTCAGGCCGGTGTTCTATCCATTAGGCCATGCTGCTTCTCAAAGCTTCTCAAGGAAGGATGACCTCAGATACTTTCAAGGGGTTCAGGTCCATATTGAGTCAAGCCTCAGACCAAACTGCCCCATCATCCTTACAGAAGAGTCATTCAATCGCTTGGTTTTTATTGAGCGCTTCCTGTGTACAGAGCACTGTACTAAGCACTTGGGAGAGTACACTGCAAGAGAGAATATAGATTCCCTCCCTACGAGAAGCTCACTGTCTAGAGTGTGCAGAATGCTCCCGAGAAACCCTTCCCATCCTTCCAAATCCTCAGAGCTGGGGCCAGATCTGGCCTAAAGTTGGTATTTGTTAAGCGCTTACTATGTGCCGAGCACTGTTCTAAGCGCTGGGGTAGACACAAGGGAATCAGGTTGTCCCACGTGGGGCTCACAGTCTTAATCCCCATTTTACAGATGAGGTAACTGAGGCACCGAGAAGTTAAGTGACTTGCCCAAAGTCACACAGCTGACAAATGGCCGAGCCGGGATTTGAACCCATGACCTCTGACTCCAAAGCCCATGCTCTTTCCACTGAGCCACGCTGTTCCTGGTTGGTCAGAGAGGAAACCAAGGGCCACATACAGTCTCACCATCTTTGGCATGAGAATATCTGAAACACAAGCTCCAGACATGATTTTTCATACTCATTCTGGTGCTTAAAGACCAGCATGAGCCATAGGGAACTTGGTCAATTGGAAGTAGAGGAAAAATGATCATAATAATTACAGTAATTTCAGGGAACACGTCTACCAACACGGTTATATTTGAGTTTCCCAAGGGCTTAGTACAGTGCTCTGTCCACAATAAGTACTCAGTAAATATGGTTGACTTGTGAAGCTCTTACTATGTGCCAAGCAAAGTGCTAAGTGCTGGATTAGATACAACACAAGCAGATCAAACAGAATTCTTCTTCCTTATGGAGTTCACAGTCCAAAGGGGAGGGAGAACAAGTATTTAATCCCCCTTTTGGATGAGGAAAATAAGGCACAGAGAAGTTAAATGACTTGTCCACAGTCACACAGCAGATAAGTGGCAAACTGAGATTAGAACCCAAGTCTCCGGACTCCCAAAATAGTGTTTTCTTTTCGCTAGCCATGCTGTTTCCCCTTGGGATCTGGGGTTTCTGTAGAAATGAAACTTTGGGGTCAAAGTTTAACTAGAAGGACTTATCCCTCTCTTTCTCCTTTAGCATCCTAAGCAATTGATCGATTAATTGATGGTGTTTATTGGGTGCTTACTGTGTGCAGAAGACTATGCTAATGGGTTCAGAGAGTATGATGTAACAGAGTTGGTAAACCAAGGGAATTGTGACAACTCACTGAGGGCAGGGAATGTGTCTATATTTGTATTCTCCCAAGTGCTTAGTACCATGCTCTGCACACAGTAAGTGTTCAATAAAGCAGCATGGCTTAGTGGAAAGAGCAAGGGCTTGGGAGTCAGAGGTCATGTGTTCTAATCCTGACTCCGCCACTTCATTCATTCAATTGTATTTATTGAGCATTTACTGTGTGCAGAGCACTGTACTAAGCACTTGGAAAGTACAATTCAGCAATAGATAGGGACAATCCCTACCCAACAATGGGCTCAAAGTCTAGCCACTTGTTAACAGTGTGACTTTGGGCAAGTCACTTAACTTCTCTGTGCCTCAGTTACCTCATCTGTAAAATGGGGGTTAAGACTATGAGCCCCACTTGCGACAACCTGCTAACCTTGCATCTCCCCCAGCACTTAGAACAGTACTTGGCACGTAGTAAACTCTTAACAAATACCATCATTATAAATAAATACGCTTCAATGAATCAATAAATGAATGTCATAATCCCAGCTTTCCGAGATACTCACTTCAGTTTCTCCGGGGATTTCAGTCAGCGGGGTCTGCAGGAACAAGCCGGACACAAGAAAGTAGACTTCGGGAATATTGATATGATGAGCCAAAAACATGTGCAGCGGTCGGAACCCAGAAATCAGGCAGGAGCCGGGATCAGCCAGCGGACACCGACTTTTTATATTATCTGTCGACCAGCAGAGATAATAGAGAGAGGCATCAGAATCAGTCAGCGGGTTTACAACTAGTAATCAATCAATCAGGCAAGCAGTGGTGTTTATTGAGCACTTACTGTGTGTAGAACACTGTTCTAAGCTCTCGGGAAAGTACAATATGATTAAGTTAGTAGACGCACTCCCTGCCCTCAAGAAGCTTATGGTCTATTATCGATGATATATTACCCTCAAGGACGTGTTGCATTCGATACAGTCAGTGCTGAGGAAAGTAGAGTCTGGCATATAGTAAGCGCTATATCATTTAAAACAAACAAACAAAAAAAAAGAGTGCCAGAGCAAAGAGTTATACAACCCGTGAGATTTCAACACCGTGAACGGATGAGGATGACGATGATGATGATCTTCTAGACTGTGAGCCCACTGTTGGGTAGGGATTGTGTCTATTTGTTGCCGAACTGTACTTTCCAAGAGCTTAGTAGAGTGCTCTGCATGCAGTAAGAGCTCAATAAATACAACTGAATGAATGAATGATTGAGTCTCCCATAAAGAAGGACAGATAAGGACAGGATCAAGAACCAGAGGAAAGACATTAATAATAATAATAATAATAATGGTGGTACTTGTTAAGCGCTTACTATGGGCAAAGCACTGTTCTAAGTGCAGGGGGGATACAAGGTGATCAGGATGTCCTACGTGGGGCTCACAGTCTTAATCCCCATTTTCCATATTTTGTCTGGTGCAAGTAGTTATTCATTACACACACCTTCATCCCAGCCTGTCATGTTCCCACCGGGGCCTGGGAGCCAGAGGACCTGGATTCTAATCCCAGCTCCTCCACTTGCCAGCTATGTGGCCTTGGGCAAATCACTTAAATTCTCTGTGCCTCAGTAATGGATAGAGCACAGGCCTGGGAATCAGAGGGTCATGGGTTCTAATTCTGGCTTTGTCACTTGTCTGCTATGAGACTTTGGACAAATCACTTCACTTCTCCGTGCCTCAGTCACCTCATCTAGAAAATGGGGATTGAGACTGTGAGCCCCATGTAAGACAGGGACCGTATCCAACCCAATTTGCTTGTACCCACCCCAGCGTTTAGTACAGTGCCTGGCACATAGTAAGCTCTTAGCAAATACAATAATAATAATAATAATGATTAATATTATTAATTAATTTAGGCTGTGAGCTCTATGTGGGACAAGGACTTTATCTAACCTGATCAACTTGTTTCTCCCCATTGCTTAGAATAGTGCTCGACATATAATAAGCAGTTAACCCACACCATAAAAAAAGCTATTGGGCACACAGGAGTATACTACAGTGCAATTTCACATGCAAAATTGATTTAAGGCCCAAATGCCCTAGAACGTCAAAGTAGCATGAGTTGGTCAGGCTGATTACTGTCGCTTGCCACCCATGGAAGCGACTCTTCAATTATCAATCAATCATATTTATTGCTTACATTATGCAGAGCACTAAGTCAATCACATTTACTGAGTGCTTACTGTATGCAGAGTACTGTACTGACACTTGGGAGAGTACAATATAACAAAGTAATAGACACATTCCCAGCCCACAGTGAGCTTACCGTCTAGAAGGGGACATGGACATTAATATAAATAAATAAATTACATAAATGTACCTAAGTGCTGTTAGGCTGAGGGAGTGGTGAATAAAGGGAGTGAATAAAGACAGAAGGGAGTGTGAGAAGAGGAAATGAGGGTTTAGTCAAGGAAGGCCTCTTGGAGGAGACGTGTCGTTGGTACTCATTGAATGTGGGGAGAGTAATTGTTTGTCAGATATGAAGAAGGAGGGTATTCCAGTCCAAACATAGAATGTGCGTGAGAAGTCGGCAGTGACATAAACAAGATGGAGGTACAGTGAGAAGGTAAGCCTTAGAGGAGCAAAGTGTGCGGGCTGGGTTGTATTAGCAGAGTAGCGAGGTGAGTTAGGAGGGGACAAGGAGATTGAGTGCTTCAAAGCCAATGGTGAGGAGTTACTGTACTGATCGCTTGGGAGCATACGATATAACAGACATATTCCCTGCCCACAATGGGCTTACAGTCTAGAGGACCGTAATCAAGTATACATGATATCAATCAGTGATATTTACTGAACACAAAACACTGTGCCTTGGCAGAGGACGATATATTAGAGTCTGTAGCTGGCTTCCCCTGCCTTTGAGGAGCTAAACCGACCGGTGGATTCTTCAGTCTGTAACCTGTCCCACAGAAAGGCCTATCCTCAGCAGGCTCCAGCTAATAACCGATTCATCTTTGGACCCCCTCTCTCCCTCATTGGGGTGAAGTGGGAGTCGGACTTTGTGGGAGGGGAATTATGTAAGTAAATGGCTCATCAAACTTTCAGTGGATACAATATAACACGGTCTGTTTGGTAAATTAAGTCCTTATTGATAAGCACAAATATGGAAACATAAAAATGGGGAAAAGGGAGACATACCCATCAAGATATCCACTCCCGCGGCGCTGTTCCCCACCCATGACCCAGCAGACATCCCATCCTTAAACCTGGCACGTAACGCCGGGTTATACAAAAAACACAACAGTAGCTTCATTCCAAGAACGATGGTAGTTGGGTTCAGATGACTCTGTATGAATAACAGGAACCAGTCGGGCCCCAGGGTCAGAAACGTTTCTTCCTGTGGCCTGTGAGGGAGTTAATAATTATTAATACCGGTAAAAGGATTGTTATGTTTAAACATTTATGTATCCCCCAAATTGTGCAAAGACTTTTGCATATGCATCTAGATGTGGATATTGACCTGAATGATTAAGAAGTCATCACCAATGCTGAAATTCATGTGTATGTGTGGATGTGCGCGTGCGCACGAGAGATTTATTCATTAATTCAATCGTATTTATTAAGCGCTACTGTGTGCAAATCACTATACTAAGCATTTGGGCGAGTACAATATAACAACAAACAGGCTCATTCCTTGTGAGAGAGAAAGAGCATCTGAAAAGACCATTGTAGGACCACAGTTCTGACCACACTGTGCTTTTAGAACAGTCCCCAGGGTTTAGAACAGTGCTTGGCACATAGTAAGCGCTTAACAAATAGCACTGTTATTATCATTATTACACAGAAGCTGTGTTCTCTTTTGCTGTGAGCTCCCTGTGGAACAGGGAAAGTGTCTACCAACTCTTGTTACGCAGTCTTCTTTTTGGCACACTGCTGTTGAGGGAGATATTTAAATGAAACAGTGTGATCTAGTGGATAGAGCACAGGTCTTGGAGGCAGAAGGACCTGGCTTCTAATCCCGGCTCTGCCACTTGCCTGCTGTGTAACTTTGGATAAGTCACTTCACTTTTCTGGGCCTCAGTTACCTCATCTTTAAAATGGGGATTAAGACTGAGAGCCTCACATGGGACAGGGACTGTGTTCAACCTGATTAGCTGGCCTGAGTATGAAAGCTGATGCTAGCCTCTAGTCTGTGAACTCCCTGTGGGCAGGGATTGTCACTCTTTTTTTGTGTTGTACTTTCCCAAGTGTTTAGCACAGTGCTCTGCACACAGTAAGCACTTAATATGAATGAATTAATTGAATGAATGAATTGTATTGCTTTGAACCCTCTTCATCTCCAGTTGGTTGAAGCACCTGAGAATAGCAGGCTGGATTCTCTGTATACCTTTAATAAAAATAATAATTACGGTATTTGTTAAGCACTTACTATGTGCCAGGTACTGTACTGGCTAGATACAAGGTAATCAGGTTGTCCCCCATGGGGCTCACAGTCTTAATCCACATTTTACAGTTGAGGTAACTGAGGCACAGAGAGGTTAAGTGCCCTGCCCAAGGTCACACAGCACAGAAGTGGTGGAGCCAGGATTAGAATCCACCTCTTCTGACTTCCAAGCCCGTGATCTTTCCACTAGGCCCCATTGCAACCCAACTCAGTTGCTCTCAACTAATTAAGTGAGCCCAACTGCCCTCCACCATGGCTGTGGAACTCTGGGCCTGCTCCTAGCCCACTCTGTGCGACAGCCAGGCTGTCTCCCCGAGAACCGGTCCTGCCTCCCTTCTTCATCATCAAGGAGACCCCATTCCTACCTGCTTTTCTCCACCACGGCGGGAAAGAAAACACACTGCAGCAACAGGCCTCCTTAAAACGTCAGGGAGGCTAACAGCCGTCGCTGTGGCTTTGGATATGCCGTGGACTCTGAATCATGGGGAACCTGAAATTCTGCTCCTCCAGCCACAACCCTCTACTCACTTTCATTTGTCTTCTTTATATTGTGTATTTGTCCTTGTCTCTTATGCCATTTTAGCTTGTCTCTTATGCTGATGTGTCTGTCTCCAGTCCTCTCCTCCACCTTCATTCATAGATTATGAGCTCCTTGAGGAACAGGGTCTTTAATTCCCACTTGCTTGCTCTTTTCCAGCACTTCTTACTGTACTCTGTCCACAGTAATCACTTAATAAATAGTAATATTATCAATCAACCAATTGCATTTGAGCACTTACTGTGTGCAGAGTACCATACTAAGTGTTTGGTAGTGTACAATCTAATGGATTGGGTAGACTCATTCCCTGCCCACAGTGAGCTTACACTCTAGAGCAGGAGACAGATATTAATACAAATGAATACATTAGATATGCACATAGGTGCTGTGGGGCTGAGGGAGAGGTGGATTATTATTATTAATATTATCAAGTGTCATCGAGTCATTGCCGATTCATAGCGACTCCATGGATAGACTTTCTCCAGAACGTTCTGTCCTCTGCCATAATCCACAATCTTTTTAATGGTTCTTCCATTATCGTTGTTACGGTCTCTCACCGTCTAGCTGCCGGGCTGCCTCTTCTACGTTTTCCCTGGACTTTTCCTAGCATTAGTGTCCTTTCCGGAGGATTAGTCTTCCTGATTATGTGCCCAAAATATGCTAATCTGAGTCATTTGGACTTCCAAAGACCACTTTGGTTTAATTTGCTCCAAAATCCACTTGTTTGTTTGAGAGGTGGATAAAAGGTGCAAATTACTATAGAATCTTTATATCAATAATCTCATTTCATCCTCACAACATCCCTTTGAGATAAGAATCTACACTGCTAATACTCCCATTTTACAGAAGGGGAGACTGGGGCACAGAGCAGTTAACTGACTTGCCTAAGGCCATAAAGTAGCCAAGTGGTAGCCCTTGGGGTAGAATCAGAGAAAGCAGCATGGCGTAGTGGATAGAGCATGAGCTTGGGAGTCAGAAGGTCATGGGTTCCAATTCCAGCTCCACTACTTGTCTGTTGTTTAACCCTGGGCAAGTCACTTCACTTCTCTGTGCCTCAGGTACCTAGTCTGCAAAATGGGGGTTAAGACTGTGAGCCCCATGTGGGAAGGACTGTATCCAACCTGATTTGCTTGTATCTACCTCAGCACTTAATACAGTGCCTGGCACATAGTACGGGCTTAGCAAATACCATAATTAATTATTATTATTATTGTTTTTTATCAACCACCAGGCCCATGATCTCTCCACTGGACAATCTTGCCTTTCAGAATAGATTATTGACTACAATATGCAAATATATATACAACATATTTACATATAACCAAATATACACAGCTTATATAGATGCATAAATATACACAGATGTACATGCATGCACTAAAGTCCTTTTTTCAACAAAATATCAGTAACAAAATATGGTCTAGACACTCCAATTGAAATAAACCCAAATGGGATCCAAATAACTAACACTCGAACACTGAAAAAAAAATAGGGCATCAATTTTCACCTTAGATGATGGACTGTAACACTTAATGCTTTGAAAGTGAATTTTAAAATGGAGGAGGTCAGAGAGTCAACAGTGCCCCAGGCTTCGAGAGAGACTCACTACTTTATCCAATAAGAACATCTGTAGCCCTGCTGCTCAAACAGAGGAAATCAAATCTCACTCCCCAAGCTGCAGGCTGGGGTTTCCCCCTTTGGATAAAATTGACAATTGATTAGGAGCAATGTGGGAGGCTTGTTTTTCTTCTCTCCTTGTTGTCTCAAGTAAAGGTCACTGCAGAAAATGGAATCTGGACTGATGTCCCTGAGGAGCTGCCAGTTGTCCTAAGGTAAGCAAAAGGGGTTGGAGGGAGGCAAGGAAAAGTTGGAGGAAGAATCTTTTATTCCATAAAGTGGTGTACACATGTTCTTGGTGGATGTCTATTCCAGAAAATCATCCAGATAGTTCAGTCTCCTTAAAGCCTTGATGGCTCTAGACTGGAAGCTCGTTAATGACACAGGAAGTAATAAATATGATTAATAATACGATTATTTTTATTATTGATAATTTTTTTGGTATCTGTTAAGCACTTACTATGTGCCAGGCACTGTACTAAATGCTGGGGCAAATCTGGTTGGATACACCAAGTGCTTAATACAGTGCTCTGCACACAGTAAGCACTCAATAAATATGATTGAATGAATGAATACAGTCTCTGTCTGCCTGTCCCACCCGCGGCGCTCACAGTCTTAACCCCTATTTTACAGACTAGGTATCTGAGGTGCAGAGAAGTAAAGTGACTTGCCCAGGGTTATACAGCAGACAAGGGGCAAAGCTGGGATTAGAACCCGGGTCCTTCTGACTCCCAGGCCCTTGCTCTATTCATTAGGCCGTGATGCTTCTCACTGTGGGCAGGGAATGTGTTTAACAACTCTGATATATCGTACTCTCCCAAGCACTTAGTATAGTGCTCTGCACACAAGTGCTCAGTAAATACCATTGATTGGTCTCAACGCTCTGTTTGGGCTGAGTTATGAATTGAAGTATTCCTAGCAATTCTCTGTCCATGTCAGAATTTCTGAGGGCAGATCAACCTCAAATTCTTGGGGTGCTGGTTGGGCCACTCGAGCTAGAAACAAAATATGGGGAAGTGATTCCAAAGTGTGCGTGATTTTGTGAAGGACAAGGTTTTAAATCTGCTCCGTCTGCGGATCAGCCATGTTTCCAATCCCTGTGAATGGGGCTACTTACCCTGAAGACAGATGAAGATTACTGGAGCAGATTACATCGAGCAGCATCTCAAGTAACTGGTTTCTTAGCCAGATTGTTCTTCCAGATGTTTGGCTGATGGCTAAGAAAATCAAAATGAGAAAAATCTAAAGTCAAGAGGCAACACATCCTTCAGTGAGCTTCCCTGTCCATTGGGCATTTAGCTGTCCAAAATAAGGGAGATTTGCTGATATCATTGATATGTTTGATATCTTTGACTCGGCTCTCTCGTTCACCCCACACATCCAATCCGTCACCAAAACCTGCCGGTCTCACTTTTATAATATTGCCAAGATCTCCCCTTTCCTCTCCACCCAAACGGCTATCTTACTGCTACGGGCTCTCGTAATATCCCGGCTAGATTATTGTCTCAGCCTGCTCTCTGATCTCCCTTCCTCCTCTCTCACCCCGCTCCAGTCTATTCTTCACTCCGCTGCCCAGTTCATCTTCCTGCAGAAACACTCTGGGCATGTCACTCCCCTTCTTAAAAACCTCCAGTGGTTGCCTATCGACCTCCGCACAAAACAGAAACTTCTCACTCTAGGCTTAAAGGCTCTCCATCCCCTTGCCCCCTCCTACCTCTCCTCCCTTCTCTCTTTCTACCGCCCACCCCGCACGCTCCGCTCCTCTGCCGCCCACCTCCTCACCATCCCCGTTCTCGCCTATCCCGTCGTCGACCCCCGGGCCACGTCCTCCGGCGGTCCCGGAACGCCCTCCCTCCTCACCTCCACCAAACTAATTCTCTTCCCCTCTTCAAAACTCTACTTAAAGCTCACCTGCTCCGAGAGGCCTTCCCAGACTGAGCTCCCCTTTTTCCTCTGCTCCCTCTACCCCCCCTTCACCTCTCTGCAGCTAAACCCTCTTTTCTTGCCTTTCCCTCTGCTCCTCCCCCTCTCCCTTCCCCTCCCCTCAGCACTGTGCTCGTCCAGTCAACTGTATGTATCTTCATTACCCTATTTATTTTGTTATTGAGATATACATCACCTAGATTCTATTTATTTGCTATTGTCTTAATGAGATGTTCATCCCCTTGATTCTATTTATTGCTATTGTTCTTGTCTGTCTGCCTCCCCCGATTAGACTGTAAGCCCATCAAAGGGCAGGGCCTGTCTCTATCTGTTACATTCCAAGCGTTTAGTAAAGTGCTCTGCACATAGTAAGCGCTCAATAAATACTATTGAATGAATGAATGAATGATATTCAGCAAGTTTCAATCTTTGATTCTGGTATCCAATTCAATATCCCGGAAATAGAAATTGCATTAGCATAGGTGTTCTCGCATCCCTGAATGAATTGAGACACCAAAATCATACAGGTGATGGTCATGGGAACTCCCGTTTCCAGTCCATTTTCAAGACTAGAAAGATAGTGGCTAGCTCCTCCACATCTTCAAGGGGCATCAACCAGCTAATGGTTGGCGGGGAAGGTATCTAAGCAACTCTTTGTACTGTATTCGTTCAATTGTATTTACTGAATGCTTAGTGTGTGCAAAGCAGTATACTGTGCTCCTGGGAGAATCTTGCCTTGTCTTATGCCATCTAGTCCTTTCCAATCTATAGTGATACCGCAGACGCATCTCTCCCAGAACACCCCGCTCTCCACCTGCAATCATTCTGGTAGTGGATACATAGAATTTTCTTGGTAAAAATCTGGAAGTGGTTTACCACTGCTTCCTTCCACGCAGTAAACAAGTCTCCATCCTTGACTCTCCCCCATACCGCTGCTACCCAGCACGGGTGAGTTTTGACTTGTAGCAGATTGTCTTCCACTCGCTAGCCACTGCCCAAGCTAGGAATAGAATGGGTAGGCCTCTGATTGACTCTCCCTCCCGTAGCCGAGACCGGTAGTGTACCGGAAACTCTAGGTGCAACACTGAGAGGGGTGCTTGGCGAGAGTACAGTATAAAAATAAAGAGACACATTCCCTGCCCACAATAAGTTTTCAGTCTAGAGGGGGACACTGACATCAATATGAATAAATTAGAGATATACACATAAGTATAAATATGTACTCTCCCAAACATTTAGTACCGTGCTCTACACGCAATAAGCGCTTCATAAATACAATTGATTGATTGTGACTGGAAGGGAGTTTAAGTTGTATCGGTCAAACAGGCTAGAAAACAAGGAGAATTTCTCAGCTGTAGAGAGTCAGGAGAACTTCCTTACCAGGGAGCTTCAGTAGAGTAGGTGTTTAGCTGCCAAGGGGAGCTTAAGAAAATGTTCCCAGGAATTAAGGGGATGGATTAGATGACCTTTGCCAATTCGCTGAACTTCTCACACCTATACAGATGCTGAATAACCTCAGATAACCAAAATTGCCAGAATAGTTGACATCTCTTTGCCCTGACATTTTTCCTCTAAAATTGTGACAATGTCTCTAGAGTTTTTGTGAAAGACTGTATTAGTAAAGCACTTGGAAATCCTCAGATGCAAAGACTAAAAGCAGGTCAGAATGACACCTCGAGGATCTTCTTACCTTCTACTGATGGGTCTGCAATTCTATCCAAGATGATCTCTCTCTCATTCACTGAGGATGGTTTTAAAGTATATACGATAAATAATCCAATCCTTTGATGAAACAGAGGTAAAGAGGAAGGTGAGAAATGCGGGATTTTTATTGCATCATTCGAGCATTTTATTAGTGTTTTCTGCACAGTTTGAACCAAATGTAAAGACTGCTCTATGGGTGAGCAAAGATTCTACCTCATCCAAAAGCTATTGGAGGCCAGGTGCAAATGAAGCATCTAGAGGAATTACTGAGGAACGATGCTCACTATGTAGTGGGGAACAATAAAAATAAAATAAAAATGATAATTGTGGTATTTGTTAAGCGCTTGCTATGTGTTAAGCCTGCTATTAAGGGTTGGGGTAGCTATAGCATTATCAGGTCCAGCACTATCCCCATCACACCGACTAAGGGGGAAGCAAAACAGGTATTTCATCCCCATTTTACAGATGAAGGAACTGAGGCACTGAGAAGTTCAGTGACTTGTTCTGACTCTCATTCTGTGCTCTTTCCAGTAGGCCACACTGCCTCTGGAATGAAAGATGACATCTCTGAGGATTGAAGGAGAAAGTGAGAAACTATCGGATCTCTTTAGGGATAAATTCATTTGTTTATTTAGAACCGATGATCGCAATCATGGTCTGCTAGGATTTCATTCCTTCAACCAGCTAAAAGTAATTTCAAGCAATTACTGTAGGCAGAGCACTGACTCCCTAGATTCTAAGCTCCTCGGGAGTAGGAAACAAGTCTACCAACTCTGTTGTACTGCACTCTCCCAAGTGCTTAATACAGTGCTCTACATACAGTAAATGATCAATAGATTATTTTGATTGATTGACACTAAGCAATTGGTAGAGTACCAAAAAATTAGTAGACATGATTCTTGCCCTCTAAGGGTTTACAATATAACAGTGGAGTCAGACACTAAAGTAAATTATAGGGTATAAAGATACGTCATTCATTCAATAGTATTTATTGAGCGCTTACTATGTGCAGAGCACTGTACTAAGCGTTTGGAATGCACAATTCGGCAACAGATAGAGACAATCCCTCCCCAGTGACGGACTCACAGTCTAAATGGGGGAGACGGACAGCAAAGCACGACAGAACAAAACAAAAACAAGACATCATCATCAAGATAAATAGAATCAAGGAGAGATATATACCTCATTAACAAAATAAAAAGGGTAATAAATAATATATACGAATGGGCAAATGAGCACAGTGCTGAGGGGAGAGGAAGGGGAAGAGCAGAGAGTTGGGGGGAGGATGAGGGGAGAAGTGGGAAAGGGGGGCTCAGTCTGGGAAGACCTCCTGGAGGAGGTGAGCTCTCAGTAGGGCTTTGAAGAGGGGAAGAGAGTTAGCTTGGCGGAGGTGAGGAGGGAGGGCGTTCCGGGCCAGAGGTAAGAATGGGGTCAGGGGTCGACGGTGGGACAGGCAAGAACGAGGCACAGTGAGGAGGTTAGCGGCGGCAGAGGAACAGTGTCTGCGGGGTGGGCTGGAGAAGGAGAGAAGGGAGGTGAGGTAGGAGGGACCGAGGGGATGGAGAGCTTTGACGCTAAGAGTGAGGAGTTTTTGTTTCGTGTGGAGGTTGATAGGCAACTACTGGAGGTTTCTGAGGAGGGGAGTGACATGCCCAGAGTGTTTCTGTAGGAAGTTGATCTGTGCAGCAGAATGAAGAATACCCTGGAGTTGGGAGAGAGAGGAAGAAGGAAGATCTGAGAGGAGGCTGACACAGTAATCCAGTCGGGATATTATGAGAGCTTGTACCAGCACGATAGCAGTTTGGATGCAGGGGAAAGGGTGGATCTTGGCGATTCACGGGGCAGAAAGGAAGGATCCGAGTGTGTAAGTGACTTGAAAGTGCTGAATCAATCAATCAGTCGATGCTATTTATTGAGTGTTTTATGGAGGGCACTATATTAAGTGCTTGGGGGAGTACAATATAATAGCATTGGTAAGTGCTATTCCTGCCCACAAGGAGTTTACAGTCTAGAGAGGAGTTCACATTTGGCAGAGGTTGGGTGGTGAAAATAAATATTGGGGGAAGGCCTCCTTGAGGAGATGTGATTAATTTCTCTGGAGTCAATAACGCCGCTTGAATAGCGACCATAAGAAAACTCCAAGCGACTGTCTCCTACCCAGTTGATTTGAAGATGAGTCTAAGGGAGGAGTGATAGGAAGCAGCAGCATGGCAGAGCGGATAGAGTGTGGACCTGGAAGTCAGAAAGTCGTGGGTTCTAATCCCAGCTCTGCCGCTTGTCTGCTGTATGACCTTGGACAAGTCACTTCACTTTTCAGTGCCTCAGTTACATCATCTGTCAAATGGGGATTGAGACCGAGCCCCCATGCGACAGGGATGGTATCCAACCCTATTTGTTTGTATTCACGCCTCCCGCACCCAGCACTTTGTACAGTGCCTGTCACACGGTAAGCGCTTAACAGATACCCCAATTATTATCATTACCTCAGCTTTTGAGTTTCTACTTTACAATCGGGACCGAAGAATACTTAGATTTTAGGACAGTACCTCAGCACGTCCTGGGTGTTAAAATGGCCTTTCAGGAGGTGTCCCAGGATAGCGATGATGGTGGTGACCCTAGTGCGACTGAGGTTGGAATCGTTGAAGAGGAAGACCAGTTTGGGAACCAGCTGCACCTGGTGAGCCACTTCAGCATTCCTGGCCGCTTCTCGGCTGAGAGAAGGAGAAGGGAAAAAACATTTACTGGAAAGAGCCAAATCTCTTGCATTTCTGCTAAAAAGGTTTCCAAGCTCTGTTTGTTCCGTGTACCTTTGACTCCTGATGATGTCTTGGCAGCCTCTCAAAACAGTGTCAGACACCCATTGAATATGTGTCTATTATCAGAAACTCAAGTCTGCCCTGGGACACTCCTCCCCTCTTTTCCTCCCAAGCCCGGAAACAGCCACATTTTAGAGAGTTCAAACAAAAAACCCAATTATTGACTTTTAAATCTGTTCATCAGTGAAAACTGATGTTGGTAGAACTCAGAACAAAGGCATCGGAGAGGAGTGTGTACGTGATCTCTGATGACCACTTTCCTAACGGCATTGAAAGTGCAAGATTCCTTTAGCGAGCCGGTTTCTGTCTGCCCTTCACCCTCCATAAACCACAGAGTGAAAGAAAATGAACATTTTAGAGGCAAAAAATATTGAAAAATAAGAATTCTGTCATTTTTTCTTACTTCTTTTTACATTAATAGTAGTACCCAATTATTCAAATGTGCTCCCTATATAAGGATAACTGTAGTAGTTGTAAGTACTGACTATGTGCAAGGTGTTGTGCTAAACATTGGGGTAGCTAAAATATTGGCAGATTGGAGATAGACCTTATCAAAAATGGGGCCTCACAGCCTAATTTCTTTGTAATGGTATTTATTATTAAGTATTTACTATGTGCCAAGCAGTGAGCTAATTACTGGGTTATGATCAGATTAGGCACAGTTCCTGTCCCACATGAGGCTCCTAGTCTAAGCTCGTGAACAAGGAACGGATCTCCTAATACTGTTATACTGTACTCTCCCAAGCGCTTAGTACAGTGTTCAGCGCACAGTATGCCCTCAGTAGATATGAGTGACTGATTAAGTAGGAGGGAGGAGGGTTTAATCCCCATATTACAGATGAGGAAAGTAAGGCACAGAGACTTGGGAAGTGACTTGCCCAAGGTCATGCAACAGACAACTGATAGACCTGGGATTAGAACTCAGGTCCTCCTGATCCCAGCCCCATACTCTTTCATTCATTCATTCAGTAGTATTTACTGAGCGCTTACTATGTGCAGAGCACTGTACTAAGCGCTTGGAATGTACAAATCGGTAAGACAGAGACAGTCTCTGCCCTTTGCGTGGCTCAGTGGAAAGAGCCTGGGCTTCGGAGTCAGAGGTGATGAGTTCGACTCCTGGCTCTGCCACTTGTCAGTTGTGTGAGTGTGGGCAAGTCACTTAACTTCTCTGTGCCTCAGTTACCTCATCTGTAAAATGGGGATTAACTGTGAGCCTCACGTGGGACGAACTGATGACCTTGTATCTCCCCCAGTGCTTAGAACAGTGCTCTGCACATAGTAAGCGCTTAACAAATACCAACATTATTATTATTACTATTATTATTAAGCTGCTTCCTTGCCTAAACCTAAGGAGGTGGGACAGATATATTCTTCTCTCTATTTTACAAATGAGGAAACTGAGCCACAGATAAATTAAGTGACTTGTCCAAGGTGACACATCAGGCAAGTGGTGGAACTGGGGTTAGAATCCAGTCTCCTGACTCCCAGATTTGTGTTTATCACTAGGCCAAGCTGCTTCTCAGCAGCCATGTGGAAAGATCTCCAAGAATAGGTACTACTTCCTTTAGAAGAAAAAGGGGACGAATAATAGTGATAGTGGTATTTCTTAGGTTCTTATTATGTGCCAAGCACTATGCTAAGCACTGGGGTAATCAGGTTGGGCTCAATCTCTGTCCCATATGGCACTCACAGTCTGAGCAGAAGGGATAAGAAGCATTTTATCCTCCTTTTACAGATGAGGAAATCTGTAAAATAGAGAAATTAACCGAGGTCCTCAAGGTTGTGCAGTAGGTAAGTGATTTGAACCCAGATCCTCTGATTCCCAGGTTCGGGCCCTTTCCCTTGGACATGCCTTCTGGGTCGATGTCAGGTGACACTCACTAATCTTAGACATGGTGTGAAAACATCACCACAAGTTCATTACTTCTAACCAGTAAAATGAACAGAATAAAATTAATCTATATGAATGATTTTCATGCAGCACAATCAGTCATATTTATTGAGCGCTTACCTTGTGCAAAGGACTGTATTAAGTGCTTGGGTGAGTACAATATAACAGACTTAGTTGACAGATCCCTGCCCACGTTGAGTTTACAGTCTAGTGGACTAACTTCAAAAGAATTCTGCAGTCTAGCTTCAAAAGAGTTTACACATTTACATTTAGTGTTAGTATACAATAACAATAATAACAATAATAGTAATAATAAGATTTGTTAAATACTGAGCTTGTGCCAAGCACTGTGCTGAACTCAGACAGATACAAGATATCTTGCCTATGTTATAGAACACAAACATGTGGTGTTGACCAAGTCCCTGTTTCCAAATAATCCTTAGTTTGACCTGTTGTCTTTTTGAGGAATATTTTATGTCTCTACATTATCAAAGTTTCCTGAGATCCTTATTGGCCCTGAGATTCCAGAGCTAATATGTAGAACCCAGTGTTTCTGATAGGGTCACCTACCTTGGACAACGCAGAATTTCTACAAGGTGTGAAAAGAGCACAAGATCCAGATTCTCCGGTGCATTAATCCAGAGCTGAAACATATACCGAGAGAGATGTTCAAGGAAAGAAAACCATTTTTAGGGACATTAAAAAAGCAAGTTTCAGAAATAACTTTTAGGGTGAGATCCACCTTTTTGGAAAATCTGAAATCCAATGATTTATGCTCATTCCCAACCACCAAATGAAGTTAGAAGTATCCTACTGGACTGAAAGCTAGAATAATGCAAAACAGTCCTAAAAATGGAGGGGGTGGGAGGGAAAACTGATGGAATCCATGTGGAAAAATCAGGAGATTTCTACCCCTATCTTCTGTCACCTGGGGTAGACTTCCAACTAAGCACAATGTCAAGCATTCAATGAGAATAACAAATATAGACAAAGTTTCAGTTTGGTTCCCTGTAAATAATTTTACAAATACTTATCATTCCACCTTATTAGGCCAAGTCAATGAATAGTCAATACAGATCGGTCCAGTCACCCACTGGATAATAAAAAGGATTGAGATAATAAATAACTTCAGAATCCAGAGTAGGTGCAGAGTACTACTTCTCACACCTCCAGCTCACTGAATGCCGTACCCATTTCTGGCTAAAAAGGTGAAACCAATGATATCATTAACCTGCATCTTTGCCAAAGATTATAGAGACAAAAGTGGCCGCGTTTAAACAGAATTCTGGAAATGAAGCACCCTGTCCATCCATAACTTTCACATTCATTAAATAATAGGAAATACTTGGTGTTACCTCAAAATTGCAGAGGACATGTTGAAATAGACCAACATTTGTGACGATGGATGTTTCAAAACCTAGTTCAGCGGTGCCGGTGATGGAAAGTAACAGCTGAAAAATCCTGTTGTTTAAGAGTGCCATCTTCTTCTTCAAGAGAAATGCCAATATCTGAAAATTTAAACAGAACTCCCATATACTTGAAAACTCTTTCCGTATCTCCAAGCCCTTGGTCCTCTTTGATTTCACCCCTCTTCCTTTCAATTTTTTGAAGCCAGTATCTCATGTGTGGACTGTCATTTTACCTAATCTTAAAATGCTATATCTCTTAGTCAATAGCAACCAGTCAGTCAGTGAATCATATTTATTGAGAGCTTACTGTGTGTAGAGCACGGCATATTTATTGAGAGCTTACTGTGTGTAGAGCACTGTACTAAGTGCCTGGGAGACTTCAAGATAATAATAATAATATAATGATATATTATTATTGTTCTTGTCTGTCTCCCCCGATTAGACTCACAAATGGTTAGTACAGTACTCTGCACAGAGTAAGCACTCAATAAATATGACGCAGCGTGACATGGGGATTTAAAAGTGTGAGCCCCACATGGGACAACCTTGAGATGTTCATCCCCTTGATTCTATTTATTGTTATTGTTCTTGTCTGTCCGTCTCCCCTAATTAGACTGTAAACCCATCAAAGGGCAGGGACTGTCTCTATCTGTTACCGATTTGTATATTCCAAGCGCTTAGTACAGTGCTCTTCACATAGTAAGCTCTCAATAAATACTATTGAATGAATGAATAAATGAATAATAGAGTAATAATAATATAGGAAACAGACATAATCCCTGCCCAAAACATGCTTAAATCCACTTAGAAAGGTCAAAGAAACATCACAGTTTTCTGACTGAGAAGAATCGATGTGTCTTCCTAACCATCTCTCTTACTACAAGGGAGTCTAAGTGGGTATGTGCCACTCACCTACCTCTCTTTCTTTTTCTTTTCTTTTCTGAAGCTCTAGTTTGGTATTATTACTGCCTTTTAAGTTTAAATTGAAAATAGAATCCTCCCCCTCACTACTCACATCCTCAAGGTGGGAAAGTTACTGCCCACCAAGCTTCGCTGACCACTCCAAATGATTTCACCGATGTGGTGGAAACTGGTTTTCCTTGACCACAGGCAGAACAACAATACAAACAACTGGGCCACCCAGTATAGCAACCCCATAAAGGTGGTGACTCTACAGTCACACTGGACGTGTCCTGTTATATTTGTTTCACAGTGACCATGACAATATACTTCCCCTAAGCTAGGGAGACCAAAGGCAAAATAAAGAAGTGAAATCAAGAAGATGAAGGGAGATGGATCTGTCCATTTATCCAAAAATCAATACAAAATCCCCAGTCCAAGTCAATCCAGTCAGTCAGTCAATCAAATTCTTTGAATGCTTACTGGGTGCAGAGCACTGTACTAAGCGCTTGGGAGAGTAAAGAACAACAATAAACAGACAAATTCCCTGCCCTCAACGAGCTTATTCATTCATTCAATAGTATTTATTGAGCACTTACTATGTGCAGAGCACTGTACTAAGCGCTTGGAATGAACAAGTCAGCAACAGATAGAGACAGTCCCTGCCGCTTGACGGGCTTACAGTCTAATCGGGGGAGATGGACAGACAAGAACAATGGCAATAAATAGAGTCAGGTTTACAGTCAAGAGGGTGATCGTACAGTCTAGAGGACTGTCGTTGAGTGCTCAAACAACTGTACTGAACATTTACTCCATGCAAAGCACTGTGTTAAGTGCTTCGGTCCTTCTTTACCTGGTATCCACAGATGTGTTTCATGAGTTTCGCACACATAGCACTGCTACATAAGACCGAATGAAGGACTTTGACTGCTGCATACATGGTATGGTCATCTGTGGCCAGCGAAATCAGCCGAAGGAGCACAGCGGGGCCGCCAATAAAGTTCAGGCTGTTGGCTGCTGGACTGGAGTGAAAGACCCTGACACCTGAGCAAATGGAAGCCATTGTCAGGACAGGGCACACATCATTCCGCTATTCTCATCAGAATGTAATACACATCCTACAGATAAGATGGAGGTAGCTATTTCACAGTCAGGCACGGTGTTTGAGGTAGGTGATGCTATAGAGCCATTACGTAAGATTCTCAGGATTCAGCTGCTCTGTGGGTGAAATATTCAGCTCGTTTCTTTCTCTTTGCACAGTCCTCCAGCACAGGTGAGAAGAAATTCTCTTTGAACTTTCCCAGAGTAGCCATCTGCCAGTGCCCTGTGAGACTCTCAGCTAGAGAAGCAGCATAGCTCAGTGGATAGGACATGGGCCTGGGAGTCAGAAGGTCATGCGTTTTAATCCCAGCTCCACCACTTGTTGAATGTGTGACCTTTGACAAATCACTTCAATTCTCTGGGCCTCATCTGTACACTGGGGATTGAGACTGTGAGCCCTACATGGGACAGGGACTGGGTTCAACGTGACTTGTTTGTATCCACCCAAGTGCATAATACAGTGCCTGGCACATAATAAGTGCTTAACAAATATCACAATTACTATGACTTCCAAGATGGGCAGAATAGTGCTAGTCCAAGGATTGGAATAATGATAGTTTATACATTAATTCATTCAATTGTATTGAGCTCTTACTGTGTGCAGAGCACTGTAATAAGCATGAGGAAAGTACAATTCAGCAACAGAGACAATCCCTGCCCAAAAGTGTGCTCACAGTCTAGAAAGGGAGAGGCAGACATCAAAACAAGTTATTACTGTTAAAAATAGTTATTAGTTAACTATTTGTTAATAGTTTTTAATAAAAAATAATGCTATACACTTTCTATGTGCTGGGCACTGTACTAAGTGCTGGGTTAGAAACAAGATGATCAGGATTGACATCATCCCTGTCCCACATGGGGCTCACAGTCTAAGTAGGTGACAGAATAGGTTTAGTCACTTTTTTACAGATGAGGAAACTGAGACAGAAAAAGTAAGTGACTTGCGCTAGGTCCTGCAGCAGGTACTTCCTGAAGTTTTGTAATCGATACATACCCAAATGGCCCACGGCAACGGCTCCAATTGCCCGAAGGGAACCAGAGAGATGTCCGGCAGAATTTCGTACCAAAAACACTGGCGTAGAGTTGTCTCGAGATGAAATTTTCATCTAAAGAAATGGAGAGTTACTCCTAAGGACTTTCACGGCAACTCAATAAGGAATGCATCGTGACTGGGAAGAGGGAAATGGAAGGGAAATTGTCTTCATTCTGAGTCTTTGATGGATGAACGGAGAAACAGCCACTTGGAGCTCAAGTAAGGTTTAGAATTCAAGTCCCCTATGATACAGTCATGCCTTTGTAACAGACTTTCCATAAGTCATCTTTTCCTCTTCTCCCACACCCATCTGCATTACCCTGACTTGTTCCCTTTATTCATCCCTGCTCAAAGCTCATTGTGGACAGGGAATGTGTTCGTTTCTTGTTGTATTGTACTTCCTCAAACACTTAGTAAAATGCTCTGCACACAGTACATGGTCAATAAATATGATTGATTGACTGACTGACTATTTTCCCTATTTAACTAAATGCTACTTCATTCAAAAATCTTGGTCTGGTTGAAATGGGCAAGTGATGGGTATACATTACAGTGGACTTTAGTGGGAGGTTGGAAAAGAGGAATTGGGACTTTTTCGCTAAAAATCTACCTATTTCCCTCAATATGCACTACTGGAAAACCTCAAGTTTACCTTCCCTTTTATGTAGTTTGTTTTTTCGATCAATCCATCATCATCATAATAATAATAATGTTGGTATTTGTTAAGCGCTTACTATGTGCAGAGCACTGTTCTAAGCGCTGGGGTAGATACAGGGTAAATCAGGTTGTCCCACGTGGGGGTCACACTTTTAAATCCCCATGTCACGCTGCTTCATATTTATTGAGTGCTTACTATGTGCAAAGCACTGTACTAACCATTTGTGAGAGTACAGTATAAGAGTTGGTAGACACATTCTCAGCTCAAAATGAGCTCACAGTCTGCGGGGGGAGACAAACATCAATACAAATAAATAAAATTAGGGATAAATACATAAATGCTGTGGGGCTGGAGGAGGTGGGAGAGAAAAGGGAGCAAGTTAGGGCAACACAGAAGAGAGTGGGAGATGAGGAAAAGTGGGGCATAGTCTGGGAAGACCTCCTGTAGGAGATGTGCCCTCAATAAGGCATTGAATAGGGGGAGAGTGTCGGTCGGGTAAGAGGAGGGAGGGCATTCCAGGCCAGAGGCAGGACGTGGGCTAGGGGACGGTGGCTAGACAGGCAAGATCAAGGCATAGCGAGAAGGTTAGTACCAGAGGAGGGAAGTTTGCAGGCTGGGTTGTAGGAAATGAGTGAGGTGAGATAGGAGGGGCAAGTTGAAGGAGTGCTCTAAAGCCAATGGTGAGAAGTTTTTGTTTGATACGGAGGTGGATGGGCAACCACTGGAGATTTTTGAAGAGTGGCCTGACAAGTCCCGAATGTTTCTGTAGAAAGATGATCTGGGCTGCAGCGTGAAGTATGAACTGGAGTGGGGAGAGACAGGAGGTTGGGGAGCCAGCAAGGATGCTGATGTCATAATCTAGGCAGGATAGGATGAGTGACTGTATTAATGAGGTAGCAGTTTGGATGGAGAGGAAAGGGTGGATTTTAACCATGTAATGAAGATGGAACCAACAGGATTGATGGATTGAATATGTGGGTTGAATGAGAGAGAGGAACCTTGGTTGAAAGCAGGAGGAGAAGCGAGCCTGGAGAGAGGGACGGAGATCAGGGGAGGAGATGTAGATTTAGATATCATGCACATAGAGATGGTAGTTGAAGCAATGAGAGCGAATGAGTTCTGCAGGGAATGAGTGTAGATGGAGAAGAGAAGTGGACCAAGAACTGAACCTTGAGGGATGCCCACAGTTAGGGGGTCGGGAAGCAAAGGAGGTGTCCATAAAGGAGACTGAGAATGAACGGCCAGTGGTTTTTGCAAATTTACAGAGTAATAATAATAATGTTGGTATTTGTTAAGCGCTTACTATGTGCAGGGCACTGTTCTAAGTGCTGGGGTAGATATAGGGTGATCAGGTAATCAGGTTGTCCCACGTGAGGCTCACAGTTAATCCCCATTTTACAAATGAGGTAACTGAGGCACAGAGAAGTTAAGTGACTTGCCCACAGTCACACAGCTGACAAGTGGCAGAGCCGGGAGTCGAACCCAAGACCTCTGACTCCGAAGCCCGGGCTCTTTCCACTGAGCCATGCTGCTTCCCTGTACAATTCAGAGTACAACTGAATGAATATGGGATAGCAAGAAGCCCAAGTCGAATCAGAAGTCAAGTCCTACAAAACCAGTGTGCCAAAAAGGATACGAAAGAGATTACCTCTTTAGCTATCAGACGACTATCAACTTCATTGTAATTGCTTTTGATTTCTGTGATGTAGGTGATAGAGGAACTGGCTACATTAAGCCCCAGAGACACTTTTTCCTCTGCAACAAGGCTTAAGTCTTCACTACGTGAGTCATCTCCTAGAACAAAGCCCATAGAGTTAGTGTGAAGCATCTCATTGTACATTACAAAGTGCAAACTTGATTCCTCTCCGTGCCCTGATTCTTCTTTCCATTTAGCAAGTAAAGAAGATGAACTGTCAAGGATTGAGAGAGTAATCCAACACTTTATACAGTAAAATGCTATTGGAGTCAGTTGGTCAGCCGTTCAGTTGCATTCATTCATTCGTTCACTCAATAGTATTTATTGAGCACTTACTATGTGCAGAGCACTGTACTAAGCGCTCGGAATGTACAAATCGGCAACAGATAGAGACAGTTTTGAGTACTCACTGTGTGCACAGCACTGTACTAAGACTTGGGAGAGTGAAATATAACAATAAATTAACCCATACCGTGACCATAACGAGTTTATAGTCCAGAGAGGCAGACATGAGTATAAATGAATAAATTACAGAAAAGTACATAAGTGCTTTGAGGTTGGGAAGGGGGGATGGAAAAAGGGAGCGAGTTAGGGCAAGGCAAAAGGGAGTGGGAGAAGAGGAAAGGAGGGCTTAGTCAGGGAAGGCCTCTTGGAGGAGATGTGCCTTCAATAAGCTTTGAAGAAGGGGACAGTATATTTATCTGTTGGACGTGAGGAGGTAGAACATTTCATGCCAGAAGTAGGACATGAGTGAAAGGGACAGGAAGATAGAGAAGACTGAGGCACAACGAGAAGGTTAGCATTAGAGGAGCAAAGCGTGAGGACTGGGTTGTAGTAGGAGAGTATCAAAGTGAAGTAGGAGGGGGAAAGGTTATTGAGTACTTTAAAGCCAAAGCTTCAAACCCTTATGGAAGGAGGGTTGAACCTTAGCTCTCCTGCATGCTAATCAGTCACTTAACAGGAGTCCTTTAAATGGCAGTCTAGAAAAATGTTTATTTTCTCAGCCAATTTTTCCAGTATCAAATGCAACTAGACAGGGCTTTGCTCCAATAATAACTCTACATTAATTCCTCAAATTTTTGCAAAATTTTTTTGTTTAAGACACACTAATAATGAAACTGTGTTTTGTTTTTATAATTCCATGCTCAGGATTCAGTGTTAATTAATAATTAAGGGTAGTTTTTAAGTGTTACATGTCAAGCACTGTGCTAAGTACTGGGGCATGTCAAGATGATGAGGTTGAACACAGTCCCTGACCCACATGGGACTGCCAATCTAAGTCTATTCACCGGATAAAAGTAAAGATTTAGGATTTTCTTTCAAAAGTAGCCCCAAGTCAGGACTGCAAAGCTTCATCTAACAAGCACACTTATGAACGTTCCTGTAAACTCTGTTGTTTCCCCCTCTATGGACACATCTCTCCCAGAACGCCCCACCTCCATCTGCAGTTGCTCTGATAGTGGATCCATAGAGTTCTCTTGGTAAAAATATGGAAGCGGTTTACCATGGCCTCCTTCCACGCAGTAAACTACTTGTAATTTACTTAATTGACTAACGGTAGTCTCCTCAGCTCATACCTTCTCCCTCCCTCCCAAGATTTAAGTTTCTTGAGGGCAAGGATCATGTCTCTTAACTCT
This sequence comes from Ornithorhynchus anatinus, assembly GCF_004115215.2. NCBI lineage: Eukaryota > Metazoa > Chordata > Mammalia > Monotremata > Ornithorhynchidae > Ornithorhynchus > Ornithorhynchus anatinus. Next base: position 128,642,097 of record NC_041730.1, on the reverse strand, counting down.
ATTCCAACCTCCTATTTCTTTGTACAGGGCTGTGCAGTGTTAGCACTCTCTGAAAATACTAATGCTTGATGGATTAATAGTGTTTATTTTGTGCGGACCTAGTGAAGTGGACTGTTAAGAGTTTAGGTGTGTGACTTTTGGGCAAGTCAAAAGTTATCTGTGCCTCAGTTCCCTCACCTGTAAAATGGGGATGAAGACTGTGAGCCTCACGTGGGACAACCTGATTACCCTGCATCTACCCCAGCACTTAAAACAGTGCTCAGCACATAATAAGTGCTTAACAAATGCCAACATTATTATTATTATTATTATGTACAATAGAAACAAGTAACACTTCTCCTTCTCACAAGAAGTTTACACTTCTACACCTGAAATTTAATGATGCCCCTAAATGTCTACAGTCCTTCAGGGAGGGTTATCCTATTTTTCAGGGTGATTTCTGCTGTGTGATCAAATGTCTGCTACGTGACCTTAGGCTAGTGACTTTATTTCTCTGGGCCTCAGTTACCTCATCTGTAAAATGGGGATTAAGACTGTGAGCCCCATGTAGGACAGGGACCGTGTCAGACCCGACGACCTTGCGTCTATCCCAGTGCTTAGAACAATGCTTGGCACAAAGTCAGCACCTAATACCATTACTATCATTATTATTATTTGAAAACTTCATTTAAAGTGATAATGATAATGTGACATATGCTAAAAACTGGTGTTACCTTAGACAGAGTTCATGAATTAAGAATGAGGTTCTTTTAATGGGATGCCTGAATAATAATAATAACAATAATAATAATAATGATGGTATTTGTTAAGAGCTTACTATGTGCCAAGCACTGTTTTAAGCACTGGGGTAGATACAAGGTAATCAGCTTGTCCCACATGGGGCTCACAATCTTAATCCTCAGATGAGATAACAGAGGCTCAACCCACAAAAAGGGATAAAAATTTAGTGAAGTCTTTCAGACTACCCTTGGGTATGTCACGTAAAGGAAAGGTGGACCCAACACTCTTTGCAAGGGAGTTCAGAGGATAGATTGACTTCAAAATCTTTCCATAAGGGAGTTGACAACAGCCAGCAATCAATACTGCAAATGTGGAAGCTTTGTCTGCCTGTTTAATAATTGAAGATAATAGTATACTTTAGTTAAAAAGCTTCTTCATTAAATGCAATGTAACCTATTTATCTCCCTCCCCTCTCCCCCTCCCCTTGATGTATTACACCACTCCATTATGCGGTGCTTTGAAGCTGGATTCCAAAGGATATTGCCACTTCCTTTTCTGCTCCTTTCTGTGTTGGGTTGTAAATATGTAATGCTCCAATTACAGAGGTCTTCCTTAATGACTGACCCACAATGAGCTTCTTCTCCATAAATACACTATAAATAATGAGATGTCCATTTAAAAAAAAAAGGATTGCCAGAGAAATATACTGTAGATCAAAATGGAGTTTACCTGGAGGATGTACAGCTTGTAAGTTGCCACAGTATCTTGGGCCAAGTTTGTTAAGGATTTCCAGAGTTTCCACAGAGATTGCCTCTTCAAGGAAGAAGGTAGGACCGAGTCGCCAGATCAGAGGAGATTTCTGACTCCAGACTGGAGGAGTAGCAATATAACCATAGACATCAATGAAGGATGAAGGATCCATAGAAGGGAAAGGGCCTGGTAGGGACTGGATGTAGAGCATCTGCAATCGAACAGGGTTAAAAGGTTAACAGCACTCAATATATACGATTGCTATGTTGATCGATTGTTTAGGCCCCTGGAGAATCAGTTCTGAGGAAACCTCTGCACCCCTAATCAGTCAATTGTATTTACAGAGAGCTTTCTGTGCATATTACACAGTTGGTATACATGTTCCCTGCCCACAAAGGCTTTACAGTCTATGGGGGAGACAGACATTAATATCAATAAATAAATTACGGATATATAGATAAGTATTGTGGGGCTGAGAGAGGAGTGAACAAAGGGTGTAAATCCAATAACGATAATAATGATGGAATTTGTTAAGCGCTTACTATGTGCCAGGCACTGTTCCAAGCGCTGGGGTAGATACATATTCAGGTTATCCCACGTGGAGCTCACAGTCTGAATCCCTATTTTACAGATGAGGTAACTGAGGCACAGAGAAGTTAAGTGACTTGCCCAAAGTACACAGCTGATAAGTGGCAGAACTGGGATTAGAACCCACAAACTCAGACTACCAAGCCCATGCTCATATTCACTTGAGAGTTATTGAAATGCACTTTTCTAAAGGGGAAAAAATCAGCTGTACCAACTCAAAACATTATTTAGAGTGAAGCTGGGAATCAACATAACATTTGCAAAGGGTTAGAGTGGATAGAGCACAGGTCTGGTAGTTAGAAGGTCATGGGTTCTAATCCCTACTCCTGCTGTGTCTGCTGTGTGACCTTGGGCAGGTCACCTAACTTCTCCGGGCCTCAGTTACTCATTCATTCATTCAATAGCATTCATTGAGCGCTTACTATGTGCAGAGCACTGTACTAAGGGCTTGGAATGTACCAATTTGGCAACCGATAGAGACAATCCCTGCACAATAAGGGGCTCACAGTCTAAACGGGGGAGACAGACAGAAAAGCAAAACAGAATAACACAAAACAACATCATCAGGATAAATAGAATCATAGATATATCCACATCATTAACAAAATGAATAGAGTAATAAATAATATATACAAATAGGCACAGTGCTGAGGAAAGGGGAAGGAGGAAGAGCAGAGGGCAGGAGAAGGGGGATTGGGGAGGGGAGGAGTAGCAGAGGGAAAGGGGGGGTTCAGTCTGGGAAGGCATCCTAGAGGAGGTGATCTCTTAGTAGGGCTTTGAAGAGGGGAAGAGAGTTAGTATGGCAGAGGTGAGGAGGGAGGGCATTCCAGGACAGCGGTAGGATGTGGGCCAGGGGTCAGCGTCGGGACAGGCGCAAACAGGGGACCGTGAGGAGGTGAGCGGCAGAAGAGAGAAGTGTGCAGAGTGGGCAGTGGAAAGAGAGAAGGGAGGTGAGGTAGGACGGGGCCAGGGGATGGAGAGCTTTGAAGCCAATGTTACCTTTATCTGTAACACTGGGATAAGAGTATGAGCCCCATGTGGGACAGGGACAGTGTCCAACCTGAATAATCTCTATCCACTCCAGTGCTTAGAACAGTGCTTGCATGTAGTAAGTGCTTAACAAATACCATTATCGTTATTATTATCATTCTTATCATTGTTCTACAATGGCTTTAATTTCAAAGTGACCCAAGGCATATATTCTTTTACACAAAGGAAAGCATCATTTGGCATCTGTAGAAGCGGCAGCGTGGCCTCTGAGAGACAGCATAGCCTAGTGGCAAGAGCACAGGCTTGGGAGTCAGAGGACATGGTTCTACTCCCAGCTCTGCCACTTGACTGCTGTGTGACTTTGGGTCAGTCATTTCACTTCTCAGTATCTCAGTTACCTCATTTGTAAAATAGGGATGTAGAATGTGAGTCCCAGGAGGGACAACCTGATTACTTGATTTACCTTGTATCCACCCCAGTGCTTAGAACAGTGCTTGGAATATAGTAAGGGCTTAACAAATACCATAATTATTAATTGAATCATTAATTAATTGAATATTGAATAATTCATTCATTACAATTATTATTATTTACAATAAAGCACATAGTCCAATGTATCACATCGAATAAAGGAAATTACCGCAACTTCCATCAGGAAGTCAGAGAATCTCCTTCACATCAGAAGGCTTGCTCAGAACCATTAAAAGGTGGGAGTCCAACTTACTTTGGCAGAACCAACTAGTTGTCCATCGATAAAGGCACGAACGACACAAGTTCTTTTCATTTCTTTAGCAACAACAATGGCCAGATGGTGCCACTGTCCAGTTGTGATCAGTTTGACGCATTTGAACTGGACTCGACTTCCAGCAGGAGGTTCACTGGTTTCCTCAGGTTCCATAATATCTGCCTCAGAGATGTAGAGACAAAGACAAACAGAAACACCAATCTCATTAGCCCTAGTTCTTCTCAGGTGTAAGGGGAGATGAAGGTTTATTGAATGGACAAGCTTACTGATAACCAGCTATTTATTCTGCCCCACCACCTTTGAAATGGACTGAACGGGAACAATCAAGCCATTGACCCTTTGAGTTGATAACTCACCCCCGGTTCCAAGGAAGCTCAGAACTCCTGAAGCCTCAAGAGTAGCAGAATAGATCAATCGATCGTATTTATTGCCTATTTACTTGTTTTGATGTCTGTCTCCCCGCTTCTAGACTGTGATGCTATGTGGGCAGGGATTGTCTCCGCTGCTGAATTGTACTTTCCAAGCACTAAGTACAGTGTTCTGCACACGATAAGCACTCAATAAATATAATTGACTGAATGAATGAATTTATTGACCTCTTACTATGTAGGACCAGTGCTTAGGAGAGCACAATATAACAGAATTGGTAGGCACATTCTCTGCCCACAAAGAACTTACAGTCTAGTGGGGGAGACGGATTAATATAAATAAATTACAGATAATTAATTCATTCAATAGTATTTATTGAGCGCTTAATATGTGCAGAGCACTGTACTAAGCGCTTGGAATGTACAAATAGGTAACAGATAGAGACAGTCCCTGCCCCTTGATGGGCTTACAGTCTAACTGGGGGAGATGGACAGACAAAAACAATAGCAATAAATAGAATCAAGGGGTGAACATCTCATTAACAAAATAAATAAGGTAATGAAAATATATACTTTTGAGCGGACGAGTACAGTGCTGAGGGGAGGGGAAGGGAGTGGGGGACTGGGGAGCTGAGGGAGGGGGGAATAACGTGCAAATCAGAGTGCAAGTGTGATTCAGAGGGGTGTGGGAGGAGAGGAAAATGAGGGCTTAGTCGGGGAAGGCCTTCTGGAAGAAATCTGCTCTTAATAGGTTTTGAAGGTGGGAGAGGGAGAACATCTCTTGGATTTGAAGAGGGAAGGTGTTTCAGGCCTGGGGCATTTCATGGATGAGAGGTCTGCAGTGAGACAGACAAAATTGAGGTGCAGTGAGTAGGTTGGCGTTAGAAGAATGAGGTATATGAAGTAGAAGGAGCAATGCAGAAGATAATTACAAGTCCATGGAAAATAGAAGAAACACCAGAAGAGGAAAGGCAATTGCAGAAGAGGCAGGGACAACAACAGGAACAGTAGCTGGATGAAGAAGGAAAAACAAAAAGAAAGGAAGAGGAGAATAAACAAATCTAAAACAGGAGGGAGGTAGGAATCGTGGCCAAATGATGGGAAGAAGAAAGAAGTAGAATTAAGGAAAGCCAGGGACTGGAAAAAGGAGTGGGTCTCTATTTCCCAAATGCTTACTACAGTGCCAAATGGGTGTTCAATAAATACTACACATACTGATACTACTACTGAGAAGGAGCACGGTGTAGTGGATAGAGCACAGGCCAAGGAATCAGAAGGTCATGGGTTCTAATCCTGGCTCCACCACTTGTCTGTTGTATGACCTGGAGGTGTCACTTAACTTCTCTGGGCCTCAGTTACCTCATCTGTAAAATATGGAGATTAAGAGTATGAGCCTAATGTTGGGCATGAACTGTTTCCAACCTGATTAATTTAGATCTACTCCAGTGCTTAGGACAGTACTTGGCACATAGTAATTGCTTCACAAGTACCATAATTATTATTATTGTTATTATTATTATTACTACCCCTGCTATTTCTTTCCATGGAGAAGGGGGAATGAGTGTAATTTGGAGGAATCATTGGGGTGGAGACAGTCAGCTAATCAGTGGGGTGGAGACAGTCAGCTAAAAGTGATGGGAGACCCAGTGCAGGTTAATACATCACCAGAGGAGGGGAGAAAATCTAGAGTGGAGGGCATTGGACAGGTTTGCATTCGGTCGGGAATCGTGGTGCCTTGCAAATTAGGGGGAGGGGTCTGACCTCCCCTCTCGGGAAGGTCTGGAGGCCTCCCTTGATCAACTTCCCTAGGGAAGCTTGCAGTCATCCCTGCTCTCCTCCTATTTCAAAACAAAAGAGAAGCGGCAAAGCCTAGCGGATAAAGCACAGTCCTGGGTGAGAGAAGGACCTGGGTTCTAATCCTGCCTCCACCACTTGTCTGCTAAATGACTTTGGCCAAGTCATTTCACTTTTCTGTGCTTGTTACCTTATCTGTAAAATGGGGATTAAGTCTGTGAGCCCCACGTGGGACAACCTGATTACTTCGTATCCGTCCCAGCGCTTAGAATGTTGCTTGGCACATAGCACTTCAATACCATTAAAAAAGGTTGATTTGATCAGGACAAGTCTGAACTATTCACTTTGACTTACGCAGGCCTTTTCTGGTTTCTTAACCTTCCGACTGATATCCACCCTGGGGAGTTAGGTATCTCGGCTTGGCCCTCAGAGAGGGGAGCCATGCAGAGAGGCCACCCCTAGAAGCAGTTGCTGGTAATAAAGCTAATGGAAAGAGCCCGGGCTTGGGAGTAAGAGTTCATGGGTTCGACTCCCGGCTCTGCCACTTGTCAGCTGTGTGACTGTGGGCAAGTCACTTAACTTCTCTGTGCCTCAGTTCCCTCATCTGTAAAATGGGGATCGACTGTGAGTCTCACGTGGGACAACCTGATTTACCCTGTATCTACCCCAGTGCTTAGAACAGTGCTCCCCACATAGTAAGCGCTAAACAAATACCAACATTATTAATCCCTTGGCAGCATGAAGAGCAGCAGGGAGACTATAAAGATCATGGAAAAGTCCTACCTGCCTAGTCCCAACCTTCCAGAATGTGTTGCGACAAACCCACTCTGTCACTTGTCTGCTGTGTGATCTTGGGCAAGTCACTTAACTTCTCTGGGCCTCCAGTTACTTTATCCGCAAACGGGATTGAGACTGCGAGCCCCACATGGGACAGAGACTGTGGCCAACTCGATTTGCTCGTATCCACTCCAGCGCTTAGCACAGTACCTGGCACAGAGTAAGCACTTAACAAGCGCCGTCAATATTCGAGTTCAAGAGGTAAACCTCCTTGTAGGCTCATTTGGTTAGAATGGGAGCACGCCAAAAACTCTGCTCTTTTGCATTCCCCCAAGCACTAAGACACTGTTCTGCACACAGGAAACAATCAATAAATATTGATTGACTGCTGGATGGTCAGTTAAATATTTATACATTATTTCTTTAAATTAACACCTGTCTCCCCCTGTAGACGGCAAGCTCAGTGTGGGCTGGGATTGTGTCTATTTATTGTTACACTATACTCTCCCAAGTGCTTTGTACAGTGCTCTGCACACAATAAGAACTCGGTGAATATTACTGAAGGAATGAATGCAGTCTGTCTCCCCCATAGACTGTAAATTCACTAAGGGCATTTAATTCAGCTACCAAATCTGTGGCATCATAATCTCCCAAAGTGCTTAGTACAGTGATCTGCACACAGTAAGTGCTAAATAAATACCAATGATTTATTTCCGCAAACCTCTGAATAGATAGTTTTAATGGAAGACTTGCTGTACATCCCTTTAAATGGATTTGTTTCAGACTAGCTTGCTGGTTCTCTTAGGACGGTTTATATGGCCAAAGTGATTTTACGCACCACTTGCGATATATCCAAAAAATAATTTGCAAAATGTATTCATCACTTTCTCCAAAGACAAAGTGGATCATTTATAACGATACTGACAAGAGCCCTGGCAGTTTGATAATCAATCTGTATCCCCCAGAAATATTTTACATTGTGCTAGTGTAGAAACAGTCAAAAGGAGAACGATGAGTCACAGTCGTGACAGATGAAAGGAAATCCATAAAACCCCAGTTCTGGACACCGACCAAAATCACAGCCAAAAATTCAAGGGATATAAGGGAAGGGAAGCGAGGTGGAATCCAGGTGCTCTGGCCAAATTCAAATCTAAGGGGTCCCTTTGCGATATTTTCCATAAAAGTCAGCTCTGCAAAACCTCACCCAGGGGTTGAAACTCCTTTTCTTCCGTGGAAATGACCAAGGTGAGGTCCTCGGGCTGGAGGCTTACGGAGAAGCAAACGTACGGCTGCTCCGTCCGCGCCATGTGCCGCACGAGGGTCAGAAAGCGCACGGGCTGGGTGTAGTGGATGGAGCCGAGCTTGCTGATCAGGAACCAGGAGGAGAATGTCAGGCCGCTTGAGGGTGGGAAAGATCTGGTGGTGCCTGTGGTCAAAACACAAGAGATCTTATGGGCATTGTCCTCTCCCATCGCCTGTTTCTTGACCATTAGGGAAATTTCACTTGGATATGCGCCCTATAGAGAAACTGCATGGCCTAGAAGATAGAGCACCGGCCCAGGAGTCAGAAGGTCCCGGGTGTAACCCCGGCTTTTCCACTTGCTCGCCGGGTGAGCTTTGCCAAGTCACTTCATTTCTTTCTGCCTCAGTTCCCTCATCTGTAAAATGGGGATTAAAACGATGAGTCCTGTGGAGAATAGGGACTGTGTCCAACCAGATTTGCTTGTATCCACCGCAGTTCATTCAATCGCATTTATCGAGCGCTTACTGTGTGCAGAGCACTGGGCAGGAAGTGGGGAGCAGGGGTTCAGAAAGGGATGGCAGTCGAGGCTCTGCCAACCAGGCGAAGCCCCAAGCATCTGTTCTCGAACAGAAAGTTACACCTAAGCAGCCGGGCTCCTTTCTTTACCAAACTCTGGGATCTGGCCCATTTCCAAAGTGCTTAGTACAGTACCTGGAACATGGTAAGCACTTAGAAAATACCACCACTATTACTATAATAATAATAATGATGATGATGGCATTCGTTAAGCGCTTACTATGTGCCAAGTACTGTTCTAACACTGGGATAGATACAAGGTGATCAGGTTGTCCCACGTGGGGCTCGCAGTCTTCAACCCCACTTTACAGATGAGGTAACTGAGGCACAGAGAAGTCAAGTGACTTGCCCAAAGTCACTCAGCTGATCAGTGGACGAGCCGGGGTTAGAACCCACAACCTCTGACTCCCAAGCCCATGCTCTTACTGCTACTATTTAACCCGCCCTCTACCCCACAGCTCTTATGTGCATATCCATAATTTATCATTTATATTAATATCTGTCTCCTTGTAGGCGGGGAACTTATTTATCCACTCGATTATATTGTACTCTTCCAAGCACTTAGTCTAGTGCTCTGCATATAGTAAGCTCTCAATAAATATTATGGATCGCTAATCAAAAGGTTTTGTCATGCAAGAGGCGAATGATGAAGGCTTGTCTCTCGTATCCTAAAAATCCCTCCCTTGACCCCACGACTCCCTCCAGTTATCACCCCATCTCCCTCATACCATTCCTCTCCAAACACCTTGAGCCAATTATCTATACCTAATGTCTCAAGCTCATCTCCTCCAGTTCTCTCCTTGACCCCTTCTAATCTAATTTCTATCCCCTTCGCTCCATAGAAACCACACTCTCAGAGGTCAAAAATGATCCCCTTCTTGCCAAAACCAAAGGCCTCTACTCCATCCTAATCCTCCTCCACCTCTCAGCTGCCTTTGACACTATCGACCATCCCCTCGTCCTGGAAACATTAACCAACCTCAGCTTCAAAGACACTGTCCTCTCCTGGTTCTCCTTCTATCTTTCCTGCTGCTCATCTTCAGTCTCTTTGGGGGACTCCTCCTCTGCCTCCCACCCCCTGACTGCGGTTGTCTCTCAAGGTTCAGATCGGGGTCACCTTCTATTCCCCATCTACACCCACTCCCTGGGAGAACTCGTTAGCTCTATCCGTTACCGATTTGTACATTCCAAGAGCTTAGTACAGTGCTCTGCACATAGTAAGCGCTCACTCAATACTATTGAATGAATTAGCTCCCATGGCTTCAACTACCGCCTCTATCTGGATGATTCTCAAATCTACATCTCTAAGCCCTGATGTCTCTCGCCCTTTCTGCAGTCTTGCACTTCCTCCTTCCTTCAAGACCTCTTTACTTGGATGTCCTGCAGTACATCCCCTTAAACTGAATTTTTTCAGACTCGCATCTCAAACATAACATGTCCAAAACAGAACTCCTTGCCTCCCACCCAAACTCTGTCCTTCCCATGACTTAACCATCACTGTAGACCGTAAGCCCGTCAATGGGCAGGGTGTATCTATCTGTTGCCGAATTCTACATTCCAAGTGCTTAGTACGGTGCTCTGCACATAGGAAGCGCTCAATAAATACTATTGAATGAATGAATGAATGTAGACAGCACCAGTCAACAGCTTTTATTCATTCATTCATTCAATCACATTTATTGATCACTTACTGTGTGCAGAGCACTATGCTTAGCGCTTGGAAAGTGCAGTGCAGCAATAAAGAGAGACATGAGCACTTACCGAGTGCAGAGCACTGTGCCAAGCACCTGGAAGAGTGCAACAAAATAAGAGAAATATTCCCCGGCCACGAGTTTACAGTCTGGAGAGGGAGACAGACTAACATAAATAAATGTTCTGCACACAGTAAGCACTCAATAAATATGATTGAATGAAATAGGATTGAGTGAATCAATAAATTACATCATCGTCCTTCCTGTCGCACAAACCCCTAACCTTGGTGTTATCTTTGACTCCTCTCATTCAACCAACATGTTCCACTGACACCCGACAAATATGGTTAGCTGTGGCACCCAGAATTTGTACATGAGCAGAAGTCCCTTTAGTACCTATTAGAAGTGAAAGCAAAACTAGCACTTTTTGCAGAAGCAGCGTGGCTCAGTGGAAAGAGCCCGGGCTGGGGAGTCAGAGGTCATGGGTTCAAATCCTGGCTATGCCGCTTGTCAGCTATGTAACTTTGGGGAAGTCACTTCACTTCTCTCTGCCTCAGTTACCTCATTTGTAAAATGGGCATTAAGACTGTGAGCCCCACATGGGAAGACCTGATCGCTTTGTATCCTCCCCAGCTCTTAGAACAGTGCTTTGCACATAGTAAGCGCTTAACAAATGCCATCATTATGAGAAGCAGCGTGGCTCAGTGGAAAGAGTGGAAATGGGCATTAAGACTGTTAGCCCCACGTGGAACAATCTGATCGCCTTGTATCCTCCTCAGTGCTTTGCACATAGTAAGCGCTTAATAAATGCCATCATTCCGAGAGGCAGCGTGGCTCAGTGGAAAGAGCACGGGCTTGGGAGTCAGAGGTCATGGGTTCAAATCCCAGCTCTACCACCTGTCAGCTGTGTGACTGTGGGCAAGTCACTTGACTTCTCTGTGCCTCAGTTACCTCATCTGTCAAATGGGGATTGACTGTGAGCCTCACGTGGGACAATCTGATTAACCTGTTTCTACCCCAGCGCTTAGAACAGTGCTCTGCACATAGTAAGCGTTTAACGAATACCAACATTATTATCTATCACTAAATCCTGTCGGTTCCACCTTCACAACATCTTGAAAATCCATCCTTTCCGCTCTCATCCAAACTGCCATCACATTAATTCAAGCACGTATCCTATCCGGCCTTGATTATGCTATCAGCCTCGCTGCTGAATGACCAGCTTCCTGCCTTGTCCCGCTCCAGTCCATAGGTCACCCTGCTCCTTGGATCCTTTTTTTGAAAAAAAAAAAAAAATTCAGTCCATGTCTCCCCACTCCTCAAGAACCTCAAGTGGCTGTCCATCCACCTCCCTATCAGGCAGAAACTCCTTTCCATCCACTTTAAAACACTCAGTCACCTTGCCCCCTCCTTCGTCTCCTCGCTACTCTCCTACTGCAACCCAACCCACACACTTCGCTCCTCTAAAACCAACCTACTCAGTGAACCTCGATCACGTCTATCTCACCCCGACCTCTCTCCCACATCCTGCCTCTGACCTGGAACTCCTTTCTTCTTCATATCTGACAATCATCCTTCCCGCCTTCAAAGCCTTATTGAAGGCATATCTCCAAGAGGCCTTCCTTCACCCAGCCCTCATTTCCTCTTTTCCCACTCCTTTCTGGGTCACCCTGATTTGCTCCTTTTATTAAATCCCCCTACCCCCAGCATTTATGTACAGATATTTATTTTATGAGGCCTTCCCAGACTGAGTCCCCCTTTCCCACTTCTACCCCCTCTCTTCCCCCCAACCCTCTGCTCTTCCCCTTCCTCTCCCCTCAGTACTGTCCTCATTTGCCCATTTGTATAAATTATTTATTACCCTATTTATTTTGTTAATGAGATGTATATCTCCTTCATTCTATTTATCTTGATGATGATGTTTTTATTTTATTCTGTTTCGCTTTGCTGTCTGTCTCCCCCGTTTAGACTGTGAGCCCGTCATTGGGGAGGGATTTTCTCTATCTGTTGCCGAATTGTACATTCCAAGCGTTCAGTACGGTGCTCTGCACATAGTAAGCGCTCAATAAATACTACTGAACGAATGAAATCAACGTCTGTCTCCCCTCTAGATTGGAAGCTCGTTGTGGGCAGGGACTGTGTCTGTTATACTGTGTTGAACTCTCCAGAGTGCTTAGTACAGTGCCCTGCACACAGTAAGTGCTCAATAAATATAATTGATTGATTGACTAGAGACTACCAACGGGGCTACCACCTACTCATCACCCCACTTCCCTTAAATTACAGTAAAATTTAAGAAAGGCAAAAATACATCTGTCTCATATGGAATATATTTTAGTACTAAGTAATGAGAATAAGAGCCTGATCTCTTCTAATACCAAAACAGTATTAGAGAGTTGATATTGGGGAGGTTACTAGGCTAGAGAGTAACCTTTAAAACTAGTCCTATTAACAACTTAAGTGAAAGCTGAACTTCAGAGGAATGGAAGCATTACTTCCTAAATAATCTCCCATTGCAGGTCTGTGAAAGTTAAGAGACAGTGACAGAAACGATCTCAACCGGGCTGGCGATACATACCCATTCCCATTCCACCGGAAATTGAATAATCGGTACTGGTGCCAACCACTGTGGAAAGCGTAGGAATAAACAAACAGCTGCAAAACAGGGAAGACACTTTCAAAATCAATATTTCATAGTGATCTCCTCGCCAACGCCTCGCCCACATTCCACCTCTGTCCTGGAATGCCCTCCCTCCTCATACCAGAAAGATAATTGCTCTCTCCCCACTTCAAAGCTTTATTGAAGGCCCATCTCCTTCAAGAAGCCTTCCCTGACTGAACCCTCCTCTCCTCTTCTCCCACCTTTTGTGCCGGTCTTACTTGCTCCTTCATTCCTCCTCCCTCCCATTCCCACAGAACATATGTGTATATCTGTCATTTATTTATCTATTTACCTATTTATATTAATGTCCGTCTCCCCCTCTAGACTGTGAGTTCGTTGTGGGCAGGAATGTGTCTGTTTGTTGTTATACTGTACTCTCCCAAGTGCTTAGTACAGTGCTTTGCACATAGTAAGTGCTCAATAAATATGACCGAATGAATGAGAGACAAAAAGCACCCGGCGAAAAAATCGATTTTGGCTCAGGAAGAGTCGTAGTGCGGCAAAAGTCTTCTATTATAAGCTAGAACTAGCCCTTGAGGCTGTCATTGGCAATAGTTATAAGGCTGCAAGGCCTAAGGGTTGATACTGGAAATATGGGGTGTAGAGTCCTTCGTTCATTCAATCATATTTATCGAGTGCTCACTGTGTGCAGAGCACTGTACTAAGTGCTTGGGAGAGTACGATCCAACAATGAAAAGACACATTCCATACTTACCACGAGCTTCTAGTCTAGAAACGGGCTTACAGCCTCGAAGGGGATTCATAAGGAAGAATTGAAAGTGATAATGGAAGTGGGCTAACTGAGAAGAGAAAAGCTAATTAAGCAAAAGAATAAGAAATGCAAGCCACTGGCTGTACCCGTATCCTTCAGCTGACATATCAAACTCCACGAATGATGGCGACAGTGCCGTCCGTTGTGCCTGCATATTGCGTGGTGCTGTCATTGAAATGAGGCTCATAGCGGTCTGGAGAGCCATGTTGGGGCCCCTAGACCCACACAGAGAACTCCCAGCTGGTGAAACTCTGGACCTAATGCCGACATCAGCCACGGCTTCTCTCGGAAGTCCGGTTCCCTCAGACCCGCTCGTTTCAGATCCTAAAATGCAAGACAGGTTTAGTTTAATAACCCTGGTTTCACAGTTAAAACATTTTGCCATTTCTTTTCATTCTGAAAGGTCCCTCAGCACCCAGGGCAAATCATTTACCAACGGTTAAGACCCAGTTCCGCTTAGTTAATAGTTAATAGTCTTAGTTAATAGAAGGGACGACAGCAGTACACCTAAGCAGTTTCAGCGTGGTGAACTGAGAGAGGGCACCTGCGAGTGAAGAGAGCAGAATGAACTATGTGAGCCCCACGTGGGACAACCTGATTACCTTGTATCTACCCCCGCCCTTCAAACAGTGGTTGGCACATAGGAAGCGCGTAACAAACACCATTATTATTATTTATTATTAAAGGCTTGATGAAGCACAGTCTCAAAAAAGTCCACAAACAGCAGTGGACTTTTGGAAGATCAGTGAAGCAGACAGATCGACCCACCAAGCAACGATCGGAAGAGGGGATGCTCGCTTTGAGCTGAGGCTTCAGAAAGATGGGAATATACTAAGAGGCAGTCTTGAAAACAAGATAAGCCCATTCACTCAATCATATTGAGCACTAACTTTGTGCCCAGCACTGCACTAAGCACTTGGAAGAGTATGATATAACAAGAAAGAGACATATTCCCTGCCCACACCAATTTACGGTTTAGATGGAGAGACACATTCATGTAAATAAAGAAATGACAGATTTGTACATAGTGCTGTGGGGCTGGAAAGGGGGATAAACAAAGGGAGGAAGTCAGGGCGATGCAGAAGAGAGTGGAAGAAGAGGAAAGGGAGCTTGGTCAGGGAAGGCCTTGGAAGGAGATGTGCCTTTGATAAGGCTCTTATGGGTGGGGAGAGTACACGAAACCAGTTTAACCAATGATAACTCTCCTTTGGGTACTGTGGCACATATTTATACCCCAGTGTGATGGTTATTTTAAGTGTCGTCCCACACTGGGACGGAACCATTAGTGCCTGTGAGATCTACTGGCCCCAGAGTTTTTTGTAAAGATTTTCTCTTCCGAGGTTCAAGATCCAGAAAACCTATTATTTTTGTTGTTGTTGTTTCAAACAGCCCAGAAATATGTCCCACAGGTTTTTTTTTCTATTTGAATCCTGAATATTGCTAATATTGAGCATTCTCACCTTTGTTCTCTTCTGGATGACTCACAGTGTTTCCTTGAAAATTAGATGAATTTAATATTTTGCCTTCAGCAGAAGCAGGGACGCAGAGCCCTCGGCCAAGGAACTGCCTGCAACGAGTAAAGTAAAACAGAGGCAAAATGAAATATTGGGGAGAACCTGTGTGGAGTCATTGATGGAATCAGCTCTAACATTTTGGAAGATGGGCTGTGTTAATCAAGGGATTCTGTTATCACATATAAAAACGAACTTAATCTCCCTTTCTGAAATGGATTTGATTAAATCTCCATCAGTTAAAAGCATAAACTGATTTAGATGAGAACTGAACCCATATTTTGCCATGAACTATGAAGCAAAATATCTAAAAATGATTCACTGACCTTATTTCTTTTTGTTTTATTAGAATGGCTCATTTTACTCCACCTGCAAACCATCAAGAAGGATCACCACCAGGACAAAATTGCTACCCGCCGGAGTTAACATCTGGCAGTTGAATTCTGAAAACAAGAGGCCGATCGTCCTAGCAACCCTCCTACTCGATATTGCAGATCAGAAAGTTTCTGCTAAAAATCTAAGGTCATCTTTTTGTACATTCCAAGCGCTTAGTACAGTGTTCTGCACATAGTAAGCGCTCAATAAATACTATTGAATGAATGAATGAATCTTCTACCAGATATGCCGACGGCCAGATAAAGAGGGAAGGGGCCTCCAGATCAAATCAACGGCAGAAGTTCTACTATTATAAGTCAAATCCCCGGATGGAGTCACTTCAACTGTGTAGAAATCTAAAGCTAGGAGTTGAATGGGGAGTGGAAAGAGCCCTTCCTAGACATAATAATAATCATAACAATAATAATTGTGGTACTTGTTAAGTGCTTACTGTGTGCCAGGCACTGTACTAAGCACTGGGATATATTGAAGCAAACTGAGTTGGACACAGTCCCTGTCCCTCATGGGGCTCGAAGTCTCATTCCCCTTTTCATGGATGAGGTATCTAAGGAACAGAGAAGGGAAGTGACTTCCCACTGTCACCCAGCAGACAAGTGGCAGAGCCAGGATTAGAACCCATGATCTTCTGACTCCCAGGCCTGTGCTTTATCTACTATGCCATGCTGCTTCTCTAAAGATCTGAAACATATCTATCCTTTTCTACTTCTTAGCATAGGCAAGGAAAGAGTTAACCCTGGGAAGCAGTGTGGGTTAGTGGAAAGGGCAAGAACCTAGGAGTCAGAGGGCCTGGGTTCTAAATCTCCACCCAAATGCTTATTACAGTGCTCTGCACATATTAAGTGCCCAGTAAATACCACTGATTGATTGAGAAGCAAGGTGGCCTAGTGGACAGAGCACTTGTCTGGGAGTTAGAAGGACCTGGCTTCTGCCACTTATCTGCTGTGTAACCTTGGGCAAGTCACTTCACTTCTCTATGCCTCAGTTCCCTCATCTGCAAAATAGGGATTAAGAATGTAAGCTTCATATGGTACCGGGAATAATAATAGGGTGGATTATGTCCAATCCGTTTGCCTTATATCCACCCTAGTAACTTAGTACAGAGCTTGGCACACACTAAGTGCCTAAATACCACAATTTTTTAAATTATTATTGTTATTATTATTAATCCCGGCTCTGCCACTTGCCTGTTGGATGACCTTGGGCAAAGCACTTAACTTCTTTGTGCCTCAGTTACTATGAGCCTATTTGGGACAAGAATTGTGTCCAACCCAATTGGTTTGAATCCACCCCAGCATTTAGTACAGTGTCTGGCACATACTAAGTGTTTAAAGAATACCATTAAAAAAATGCAAGTTCACATCATGATCTTGGTCTTTTTCTCCAGCAACATTTAGTACTGCTTCAGGGCAGTGTAAATCAATTTTATAGTGTGATGAAGCATTCTTCCCCTTTAGCAAAAACAGCAACAACTAGAACAGTGTTCTTAATACCACTGCACTCACAGTGCACACACATAGACACACACACTCATCTTACCTTAATATATCTGGCTCAATGGATTGGGAAGCAAGCTTCTCAAAAACCCGAATGAGAGACAAGTGTACCATGTCATTGCTGTTATTCAGAGCGTCATGGCAGTAGACAATGATGGTCTTGAGCAATCCAGACTCGCACACGACCTGGCGGTTCCTTTCCGATTTCACCAGTGATTGAATGTGATCAGCCACTGAGCACTGGATTTCCTTAGAAAGCTGAAATGAAAGAGGAATAACATTGATTCCCAGAATTTTGTTTTCCTTGGGAAATATTTTGTGTCTTCTTATATTCCGTAAATAAAAACTTCAGATTTTCTGGAAAATAATCTCATTGGAAATATTCCATAATCCTAGTTTCATCGTACTTTTCTTTCATGGTAGGTCTTCCAACCTCATCTATAACCATTTTATGAGGCTAGAAGGATAGATTGTAAACTCCTTGAGGGCCAGAGATATGTCTTTCACTTCTCCAAAGTGCATACAGAGTGTTTTATGCACAGTAACTGATTATGAGCATTATCTGATCTACAGTCAGGTTCCAGTGAGGGTAATATTTCGAGAGTAGAGTAAGTTTTAGTCTGCACAGTCGAAAATAGAACACCACCACCGAATAAACTGAGCCCTTTTATAATATCTTCTAAGGCTGGACATTTATACTTGCATTGTATCTATCTATATAATATTTGACTTCTAGATTTCATCCTCATTTTTGAGACCAAGGGAGATCATCTGTGATGGGACCGAAACATTCATTCATTCAATCATATTTAATGAGCGCTTACTGTGTGCTGAGAAAAAGCCACTTCACTGGTATCTCTGGTTTCTCAGCTGGTATGAGGTTAGTTTCTCAACTCTCCCCTAACATTTCACACATTCTTTTTGTATCTGAGAAGATGGTACCATTTTCTAGGCCCAAATTCAGCACCTTTAAATAAGATCTACTGAAATATATCAATTGAAATACACATGAACGCACATATTTGATAAATATTCACATGGGAAAGCTGCTTATGCAACCTTGTTAATAATTGTGCTGCTTGCTAAACACTTACTCTATGCCAAGCATTCTATTGAGCAATGGGGAAGATATAAGATAATCAGGCCTGACACAATCCCTGTCCCACTTGGGGCTCACAGTCTAGTGGGGAGAACAGGTAATGAATCCCCATTTTAAAGATGAGGAAAATGAAGCACAGAGAAGTTAAGTGACTTCTTCCAAAATCATACAGCAAACAAGTGGCAGAGGAAGGATTAGAACTCAGGTCCCTTCACTCCTAGGCTCATGCTCTTTCCAATAGGCCACACTCGTTCTTGTTCTCCTAAAAGACAAGTTGGAGCTATCCAAAGCTAGTTTTGATTATTTTTTTTAATTTCAGGTAACTAACAAAATTGCAAATCTTCTGTCCAAGGTGACCAAACTCAAACAAATTTTAAATACCCTTGAGCCCAATTATTTGAGACAATTGGCTTTCTGATATTTATCTAATTATGATGTGGACTCACATTAATAGACTCTAAGTGAGTAAACCCTCTTCATGCACCTAAAAATTCCTCCAAAAACTTTCTCTCCATCATTCCTCTAAAACTCATTCTTCTAAAGTTCACATCTCACAGGCACATGATAGTATTTCTTCCTCTTCTCAGTTGCCACAACTAATGGAAAATGATGCATCGCTTCTCTTGCTTTAAATTTATCTCCCAGAGTTTTGATTATTTGCCTTGAATAATGCACTCTTTTAATTTGGCATGGTGGGTGGGGAGACAGTCTTTACTAAGGAAGATGCAAAAATAAAGTTATAATATTTTATTAATAAGAATTAAAGAGAAACCTACAACTCACCGGTTTTCATTACCAGCACTTTACTCATTACTGTTGGGGTCTGGAGTCTCTGTACCCAACACAGGAATACATAAAATTCAAAAAAGTTTGCAAAAAGGAAAACAAAATGCTGATATCAGCTAATTAAACTAAGACTTTACTCCAAAATCTACTCAATATCACCATAATGGAGAAGAAAAATTGATCCAGCTCATTATCATTGCATCACTGTCAATATCAATTTTGCTTTGTTTTGAATAAAATGTGGTGTTTTCTGTGTTGGTTCCAGTAAAATGCGTTTTTAGTGAAAATAAAAACGGTGGCAGGAAACCAGTCTGTTATTCCCCATACAAATGGATTGATTTTCCTAACACATATTACTCCGAACCTAAGAGGGGCAAGGGTAGGTTCAATTAGAATTCCACAGTAAATGTGTAGAGGGCACAGAGTTGATCAGCAGATTGGATTCCCAGGGCAAAATGTCACCCAGCAATTTGCACAATAGTCTAAAGTAGTTCTTAGTTTTCTCTACTTAACAGTCCAGCCTTTAATTTCTTCCCTGTTGGAGAGTGGATATTCACTCTTGATTATGGTTTTCTCGGATCTTCCGTTTGCTATCTTAGCACCCATTTGTGAGGACCGTCTCCCTCAGCATCCTAAGATCCCGTCGAAAGCTTGGGCCCGTCTAGAATTGTCATATTGGATGGAGACAATGGTTGGGACTCACCTGTTGATGAATTCATTTCATGTAGATTAAGCACAGGGTTCAGAAGCATGTACTTTTTTTTTTTTTCAAACACTGGCTTGCCTTTTCCCCCCATCTCTTCAGAAAGCTTCACAGATTGTGTTTGGTTACTTTTGTGAATGATTTTTACTTCAACGGAAAATAAATTTTATATCATGTTAGAACCCTCAATAAACTAGAAATATGGAGCCTGCATTGGTAGTTGAGAGCCAAGACAGTCTGGTTGAGAGTCTGAGTTGAAATGGAAGTGTCTCTGGCCTCACACCTGGGGCGTTACCACACATGGGTAGGAGTCCATGTTTCCTGGGAATAATGGCTCTAGCAGCTCAAGGAACAATCTATGCACAGAATTCCAGCAAATTCCCTCCAGATACTATTCCATGGGCTTACCTTGCCAAAACCCTATTTATTTTGTTAATGAGATGCACCTCCCCTTGATTCTATTTATCACTATTGTTTTTGTCGGTCTCCCCCGATTAGACTGTGAGCCCATCAATGGGCAGGGACTGTCTCTGTTGCCGATTTGTACATTCCAAGCGCTTAGTACAGTGCTCTGCACATAGTAAGTGCTCAATAAATACGAATGAATGAATGCATGAATGCATGAATGAATGAATGAATGAATGAAAATCCCTCAAAATGGAAAGAAGGGTGAGGGCCTGAGAAGCATCTAAGTCTAAGCATGAGTTCGCAAGTTCTACATTTGCTTTACTTTAATCCCATATTCGACAATATCAAAATTATAAAGTCAGATTGTTACTAGGTGAGGAGAACCTCTGAATTAGCACACATATAAAAAACAACGAATCAATCTCAAGAGCTCTGCAAAGGTGGGCTATAATGGATTCTGATGATAATAATAATAATAATGTTGGTATTTGTTAAGCGCTTGCTATATGCAGAGCACTGTTCTAAGCGCTGGGGCAGATGCAGGGTAATCAGTTTGTCCCACGTGAGGCTCACAGATAATCCCCATTTGACAGATGAGGTAACTGAGGCACAGAGAAGTTAAGTGACTTGCCCACAGTCACACAGCTAAGTGGCAGAGCCGGGAGTCGAACCCATGACCTCTGATTCCGAAGCCCACGCTCTTTACACTGAGCCACACTGCTTCTCCTGCTTCTGATATTTGCAACAATGTGATATTTGCACAAATGAGTACTTCTTGCCTTGCAAATTTGAAAATCTAACAGATGACTTTGCACATAAGCAAGGATGTGTGGTAGCACCCCCAGATGTGAGGCCAGGTACACTTCCATTTCAACTCAGACTCTCATCCAGACTACCTTGGCTCTCAACTACCAATGCAGGCTCCATAATTCTGGTTTATTGAGGGTCCTAACATAGCAAAGAATTTATTTTCTGTTGTCACCAAAATAAAAATCTTTCACAACTTGGCATAGAAATTAATCTTGCATTTAATTATAACCAATCAATGGTATTTATTGAGCACTTGATATTTGCAAGGCAGGTTTCTCTATGGAGAGGGTGTTCGCTAATTGTATTATGCATCCTTCATGTCCCCAGCATGGTCTACTGGATAGAGCAAAGGCCTGGGAGTCAGAAGGACCTGGCTTTGCCACTTGTCTGCTCTGTGACCTTGGGCAACTCACTTAACTTCTCTGTGCCTTGGTTACCTCATCTGTAAAATGAGGATTAAGACTGTGAGCCCAGTGGTGGGATATGAACTGCATCCAAATTGATTAGTTTGCATCTACCCTAGCGCTTAGAACAGTATCTGGAACAGAGTAAGTGCTCAATAAATGTCATTAAAAAAAGAATTGAGGTCAGCAATTTAGTAAAGGTATTCATTAAGATTTATTGTATGTGTGTGTATGCCTGATGTTTGCCTCCTGCGAGATCTTGATTCCTGTCTACTTGGTCTGCTTTTTTCTCTTGTCGGACTCCCCTCTTCTAGACTCCGAGCCCGTTGTTGGGTAGAGATTCTTCTATCTGTTGCTGAATTGTACTTTCCAAGCGCTTAACACAGTGCTCTGCAAACAGTAAGCGCTCAATAACTACAATTTATTGATTGAATGAATATGACTGAATGAATGAATCTTGGGCAAGTCATATAACTTTTCTGAGCCACAGTTTCCTTAACTGTAAAACGGGGCTTCAATATCGGTTCTCCCTCCACCAAAGATTTTGAGCCCATAAGGGACAGGGACTGTGCTAATCTGATTATCTTGTATCTGACCCAACATTTAGTAGATGCATAGACTAAAGCAAGCTCTTAATATTATTATTATTACTGTCATTATTGGAGCTCATATGATTAAGAAGATGCTGTTAAGGGAAAGAACAAGAAAAGTAATATATAATGTTGGTGAATTATCCCATTGTAAACAACTAGCAAGTCCAGACTAGTCAAAAAATCATCAGGATTGAGGCACTGAAGGGACTATTTCTATTTCTTATTTGTACATTTTTTTTTTCCTCCAGGGACTTTGTAATAGGTAATAATTTATAGTTTGACTACTACTATGGACATAATGTTTATGGAGAAGCAGCGTCGCTCAGTGGAAAGAGCACGGGCTTTGGAGTCAGAGGGTATGGGTTTGAATCCCAGCTCTGCCACTTGTCAGCTGTGTGACTGTGGGCAAGAAACTTAACTTCTCTGTGCCTCAGTTCCCTCATCTGTAAAATGGGGATTAAGACTGTGAGCCCCACGTGGGACAACCTGATTCCCCTATGTCTACCCCAGTGCTTAGAACAGTGTTCTGCACATAGTAAGTGCTTAACAAATACCAACATTATTATTATTATTATTATTAATTTTTTCTTATATGCAATGGAGGAAAAGGAGTCAGAAGGACATAGGTCTCATCCCAGCTCCACCACTTGTCTGCAGGGTGGGCAGGGAATATGTCTGTTTATTGTCATATTGTGCTCTCCCAAAGACTGAGTACAATGTTCTGCACACAGTAAGCAGTCAATAAGTATAACTGACTGACTAACCTTGGGAAAGTTACTTAATTTCTCTGTGCCTCAGTTACCTCATCTATAAAATGGGGATTAAGCCTGTAAACCCCATGCCAGGGACAGGGACTGGGTCCAACCTGATTAGCTTGCACCTACCCCAGCATTTAGGACAGCACATACCCCTCTAGACTGCAAGCTCGTTATGGGCGGGAATGTGTCTGCTAATTCTGTTATACTCTCCCAAGTGTTTAGTACAGTGTTTTGTAAGCACTCAATAAATATAATAATAATGTTGGTATTTGTTAAACGCTTACCATGTGCAGAGCACTGTTCTAAGCGCTGGGGTAGATACAGGTTAATCAGGTTGTCCCTCATGAGGCTCACAGTTAATCCCCATTTTACAGATGAGGTAACTGAGGCACAGAGAAGTGAAGTGACTTGTCCCCAGTCACACAGCTGACAAATGGCAGAGCCGGGATTCGAACCCATGACCTCTGACTCCCAAGCCCGGGCTCTTTCCACTGAGCCATGTTGCTTCTCATGTGCTGCCTCTCAGCACAAATATAACTGACATTAACAAATAGCATTTAAAAAAAGGAATGCTACGTGGTCTCTAACTTCCCCCTGGTCAATTTGCTGTAAGAATAAATGAGATTAAATTCCCACTATATAATCTGCATTCCTTGGAACTAGACTCTGCTTTTTAATGCCAAGAAGTAAGGACTGCTATAGATTTCCAAACTGGGTACAATTTAGTAGGTACAAAAAGGAGTTTTCAAATCTGGGGATAGGATAGAGAATGAAACACTTAAGCCACCTAAGTTTTCAAATATTAATCTATTCATGAACTACAAAGATCTGCTTAGCCTCACCGGGACCTATTGATTATCAGCCAGATCCATTTAAATGTCTTTGGGGAGTTTTCGTTTCCTGCCATTGAATAATATTACAGAAGGGATCGTGCAGGAACGTGAACTGGTTAATGAGTGCGGGCAGAGGGAAAATGTTTTGGAGGTGGAGTCCCAGCGGCCAGTATGTTGAATGGAGTCTGCTCACCTTCCATCGATATCACTTAGAGAAACCAGCAACACCTTGACTTTGGGGACGGCTTTTAAACATTTGGGACACATAGCATTTGACAAGAGATCTCTGTCCACAAAAGGCACATCATCTGTTAATAGCCATTGGGGTCAGTCTAAAAGGCAGTAGAGTAGTTTGTTAATATCAATCTACAAACACTCGAGCCCTATTTCAGCACATTCTTGGTTGGGTTTCTTAAGGTCACCAACCAGTAGCAAATCCAAAGGGAAATGCATATTTCTTTAGCTCAAAACCAGGACACATTAACATTTATTGAATTGCCTAATGCTTTGGTAAAAAACGAATCTGCTGATTTGCCTTTTTTGTTCCTTTGACAGATTTGCATGTACAACTGGATTGACTCCAGCTCTCCGAAGGAACCGGTAGAGCTCGAGATACCGTACGACGGATTTATTGGAGAATGGGCAAGCCACTTTATAAACATTTGGGACTTAATGAAATCCCAAATGTGTTTGGAGAAAGGCCAGTTCACCTTTACTCTGAAAGTGGAGTATATTTCCATAGGAGATAGCTTTGTTTAAAGAGATCGGCTTTAGCCAAAGGCTTAAACCTTGCTTTTCTCACAGGTCAACTGGGCTTCATTCATTCAATCGTATTTACTGAGCACTTACTGCGTGCAGAGCACTGTGCTAAGTACTTGGGCTAAAAACGTAGGTGCAGAGTATCAAAGATACATGAATAGAGAGTGCTCGGCATATAGTTCAGAGTATTAATGGGGCAGGCACGGGGAGGAGTGGAGGCTACGCAGTCAATCGTATTTACTAAACTCTTGGGGAAGTACAATATAACCGGTTCTCTGGGCGAGTGACCTGCCGATGGTGGAACTGACCCCACGGAGAATCAACAACCCCACACTCCAATTCCTGTCTACGTCTCAGACGGTCCTCGACTGGATGGACAATCTAGTGAAACTCAGGAGGCCTTCGGCCACATTATCGGAATGATCTGTGATCTGCGGTGGTTAGCACACCTAGGATCAAAGGGGGATCAAATTGTACTGGACGACGTACCATCCTTTGTTCTGTCTCCTTCCCATATTGTACTAGGCAATTGATCATCCTGTCTCCATTCTATCTCCTTCCAATATTGTGCTAGACATCCTGTCTCCATTTAATCCCCCTCCTGTGGTAGATCAATCAGTTCAGTTTGGGTAACGATGTGTCAGCTACATTACCTAATAAGGACCACTCCTAAGAACTGGTTCTGAATGGAGGGTGAAGTAGGGGCAACGCAAGGAGATTGGGTGGGATTTTGGGTTGCAGTGGAGTGGAACAAGGAAATGCTTGCAAATAAAGGTACCGGGTTGGGGACGGCTGGAGGCTGTTCATCACTCGTACCCCGCCGGGGTGATGGGCGGCAGCCACTTTCCGCCCTTTCCTGCTCTCTCGGCTCACTCTCTTGAGTCTGTTCATTTCTACACCAAGGTCACGAATCTCTCTCATGCCATTGCGAGATCAGAGTCGTTTCCTCTGACAAAAAATCCGTAACATCGGCAAACTGACTCTCTTCCCCTCTTCAAAGCCCTACTGAGAGGTCACCTCCTCCAAGAGGCCTTCCCAGACTGAACTCCCCCCCTTTTCACTCTGCTCCCCTTCCACCCTCTCCTCCTCCCCCTTCACCTCCCCACCCACCCTCTGCTCCTCCCCCTTCCCGTCCCCTCAGCACAGTGCTCATTTGTATATATTATTTATTACCCTATTTATTTTGTTAATGAGGTGTACATCCCCTTGATTCTATTTATATCATGATAATGTCTTGTTTTTGTTTCGTTCTGTTTTGCTCTGCCGTCTGTCTCCCCCGATTAGACTGTGAGCCTGTCATTGGGCAGGGATGTCTCTATCTGTTGCCAAATTGTACATTCCAAGCGCTTAGTACAGTGCCCTGCTCATAGTAAGCGCTCATTAAATACTAGTGAATGAATGAACAATAAACAGGCGCTTTCCTTGCCCACAGGAAGCTTCCAGTCTAGAGGAGGAGACTACAGTTATCCCAGGCAGCGTTCAGTGACAACATGGCTTTGGTCCTCCTGGACACTGGAACCTTTTGGTCCTGCAGTGAGGACTCTATAAACTTGTTTTCTTTTGTTTTTATTGTAATTAGAGAAGCAGTGTGGCTCAGTGGAAAGAGCCCGGGCTTGGGAGTCAGAGGTCATGGGTTCTAATCCCAGCTCTGCCACTTGTCAGCTGGGTGACTGTGGGCAAGTCACTTCACTTCTCTGGGCCTCAGTTACCTCATCTGTAAAATGGGGATTAACTGTGAGCCTCACGTGGGACAACCTGATTACCCTGTATCTACCCCAGCGCTTAGAACAGTGCTCTGCACAGAGTAAGCGCTTAACAAATACCAGCATTATTATTATTATTATTAATTGTTAAGCACTTATTATATGCCGGGCATTGTGCTAAATGCTGGGGAAGACACGCTAATAAGGTTGGACACAGTCCCTGTCCTACACGGAGTTTGCAGTCTTTACCCCCATTTTACAGATGAGGTAACTGAGGCACAGAGAAGTGAACTGACTGGTCCAAGGTCACAGAGCAGTCAATTGTGGAGCTGGGAATAGAACACACGTGGCTCAGTGGAAAGAGCACGGGCTTTGGAGTCAGGACTCATGAGTTCGAATCCCAGCTCTGCCACTTGTCGGCTGTGTGACTGTGGGCAAGTCACTTAACTTCTCTGTGCCTCAGTTCCCTCATCTGTAAAATGGGGATTAAGACTGTGAGCCCCACATGGGACAACCTGATTCCCCTATGTCTACCCCAGCGCTTAGAACAGTGCTCGGCACATAGTAAGCGCTTAACAAATACCAACATTATTATTATTATTATTAACACAGGTCCTTCTGACCTCCAGGCGTTTGCTCTATCCACTAGGCCATGCATCTTCTCAGAAATTTTAGTAGTGATGATGACATTTACTGAGTACCTTACATGTATTAATAGTAATTAACTGCACACTGACTACATGCCAAGCACAGTGCTAAACCCTGGGGTAGATACAAGATAATGAAGTCGGACACAGCCTGTACTAAGTCCTTGGGAAGGTAAAACATAATCAGATATCTGAGTCCATGATTGCTGAGAGTTTACAATCAAATAGGGAAAACTGGCATTTACAATATTTACAAATGGTGAGAGCAGTAGGTAATAATAGTAATGATGGTATTTTTTAAACACTATGTGCCAAGCACTGTTCTAAGTGCTGAGCACTGTAGAAAAGGCTCATATAAAAGGTAGAATGAATATGCTGTGATGGAATATCAGGGGTGGGGGGGAAGCAGTGTGGCTGGGGTTAGCAGCATGGCTTAGTGGAAAGAGCACGGGCTTGGGAGTCAGAGGACATGTTTTCTAATGCCAGCTCTGCCCCTTGTCTGCTGTGTGACCTTAGTCAAGACGCTTAACTTCTAAGTGCCTCAGTTACCTCATCTCTAAAATGGGGATTAAAACCATGAGCCCCACGTGGGACAACCCGATTACCTGGTATCACCCCAGTGATAAGAACAATGCTCGGCACATAGTAAGCACTTAACAAATGCCATAATTATTATTATTAACTGAATGCACAACTGACTACATAGGGGTTCTGAAGATGGGTATAAATACATAAGTGCTAAGGGTGACAGTTTGGTTGATAAGACATCAGGTGATGGGGGTTAGTAGGGGAAGACATGCTGGAGGCGATGAAATTTTAGCAGGGCTTTGCAGATGGGGAGGGTTGGTGTCCGGTGGATTTGCGGGGGAGGGAGGAAAAGAGGAGGGAGCTCCAGGTCGGGAGGAGAGTATGAGGTGTGGGTCAGTGAAGTGTGTGTATGTAAGTTACAGGTGCACATGTGTGTGCCTAGAGATGTAGGGAGAAGAGGCTCAGAGACCCTTGTCTTGTCGTATGCCATCGAGTCATCTCTGACCCATAGCGACACCATGGACGCATCTCTCCAGGAACACCCCGCCTCCATCTGCAGTTCTGGTGGTGGATCTACAGAATTTTCTTGATAAAAATATGATATGATAACAATATGATAAAAATATGGAAGTGGTTTACCACTGCCTCCTTCCACACAGTAAACTTGAGTCTTCGCCCTTGATTCTTTCCCAGGCCCCTGCTGCCCAGCACGGGCGAGTTTTGACTTGTTGCAGATTGCCTTCCACTCGCTAGCCACTGCCCAAGCTAGCAATAGAATGGGTGTGTATGCCTCTTCTTGACTCTCCCTCCTGTAGTAGAGGTTGGTAGAGTACTGGGAACTCTCCAGGTGTGACCCTGAGAGGGGGTCAGGGAGCCTAAAGAGGTGGAAAATCCAAATAGTTCAACAGGAAACTGATCTAAGAGGCCCTTGCAAGAGTAAAGTATGATTTTATTGCAGGCAAATATATCAATATGTTTTATCTTCCCCCTGAGACTGTGGTCCTAGGAGACAGGAGAATATATCTTCCCGTTCCCTTGCCTAGAAATATACAA
This sequence comes from Ornithorhynchus anatinus, assembly GCF_004115215.2. Classification (NCBI taxonomy): domain Eukaryota; kingdom Metazoa; phylum Chordata; class Mammalia; order Monotremata; family Ornithorhynchidae; genus Ornithorhynchus; species Ornithorhynchus anatinus. The sequence goes on along the minus strand of NC_041730.1, from coordinate 128,613,937 downwards.
TTGTTCTACCTGTGCACATGGCAAGAACTTAATGTTCATAAGGTGATTTGGAGATTGATTGATTGATGGTGGAATGCACGGGAGATTTGAGTCATCACGGGGTCAAATGAACCAAGAGATGGCAAACCAAAGAGGCAGTGATCTCCTCTAAGGGGGCTATAGACTGTGGAGAAATGGGGGACAAAGGGGAAGGAAAATGGAGGGGAGATAGGGAGATAATTTTCAGGAACGTTTTCAGAAAACAAGAAAAATAAGCACATTGATGAATAACTCTAAGTTTTAAAGGCAGAGTGGGGGAAGATAATGCAATTCAGCTATTACTATTTTTTGAGTTCCAACATCCTTGGAATTTCTGGTGTAAGCCAGCCCTAGTTTCTAGTTTTCCAGCCCGAGGCAAGACTTCATAAACTGGCTTCTCCCTAAGGGAAAGACCAGAAAATCTTTTTTAGAACTCTTTTGTTCTGATGGATTTATGCACTAGCAATCATTTGAAACCCTTCAAATTAAGGCCATCATTTACTGTGCTTATACTTTAAGGATATTCTCAATCAGTGGTATTTACTGAGTGTTTACTGTGTGTAGAGCACCGTACTAAGCATTCAAGAAAGTGCATTCTATGAAGGAAACGTGGCTTTATGGAGGTTCAGCAAGCTGTCAGAAAGTTATAATTTAAGGGTTCCAAAGATCTGTCATGTACGTGGGAGAGGACTATAGACACAATCCTTTGTCTGAGGATACTCTTTTTAATATTAATAGAAAACATAAAAAAAAAATAAAAACAACAGAAACCCCTATGTCTCCCATTCCTTCATTGCCTAGAGCCTTTCCCAAGTGTTGCATTCACTTTTAGCTGTGTCTGTAGACTCCCTAACATCCTACAGTTGAATCAGTTTAATTTCACTGATGCCTTTGATGTCAGAGGTAGGGTTTTGCAGAAGACTTGGTTGGGAAAGGAAGAGGAGGAAGCCCACAGTACATTTCACTCAAGGTCCCCCCCTTATTTTCTTTCCAATTTCATCTTTTTACTCAGTCAAACCTTCTATCCCAAAGCAATACCTTTTCTTTTTGTTTTAAAGCATTTTCGGCAAAACCAAGCCACACTGAATTTTCTTTTAGAACCCATGCTAAACAGCTGGGTATCATCAGAACAAGAAAATCCAGCACTTAAAACAGTGCTTTACATATAGCAAGGCTTAAATATCATAATCATGCAAAAGCACTTCATTTTATTTGCATATCCAGATATTTATACATATTTGTGTGTATGTACGTGTATGTGAATACATACATACATTTATATCCTTCTTAATATAACTCCAATATGCAAATAAAATGAAGTGGAATTGGTGCATGGATTGTGGTGATCTTAATGAAAATCAGAACATTTTACCAAATGGAGAGTTCACCTGGTCAATTATTTCTTCCACTTAAGGTAATTACCATAGAAGGGATGAGCAAATCTGAGTCTATTCCTAAACAGTGGGAATTTTAAGGAAGTTTTGGGAATGGAGGTCCAACAAGTGCTTAAGTACCATAATCATGATGTAATAAAGTCTATGATGAAATTGGCAATGTTCAGAAAAGGGCCCTGATTTCCTTCCTGGCCTAGCTCTCAAAAGAATTTCATCCCTCCAAACTAAGCCCTAGAAATATGGGATGGGTCCTCCATGACAAAACAACATCCAACGTTTCAGTTCAGTGAGAGGACTCATTTCTTGGTCACCTGGACAAATTAGGCCTGATTTCTCTTTTACCTCAGTTTACAGATCTTTTAATACAAAATAAGCAACAAGTCTCCTCAAATGAGGAAAGGAGGGAAAGATGTTAGAAGTTCCAGTACAGTCAAGATCAGAGCAGCCCTGGAGAAATGGGTTTCTTTGCTCCAATTCAAGAGCCTCCCACTCTCTGGCATCTGCTGACCTTACATAAAAATATAAAATAAAATGAACCAAGTGTTTTATTTCATCCGAGCAGTATTCTGCCAGACCCCAACACTTTGAAAGGAGGGTACAGCTGGATTTTATTCTGTCTCATGCATAATCAGCAATATTCACCACTCAATTCCAACAATCCAACTTTTATTACTGGTGATGATATAAAAAGGAGAAGGGCAGCTGGATTTTCAGGTCGCAGATGGAACCTACAGTGCTGGCAATTTGAAAGATCAGATTTTGAGTTGTAATGGAACAAATCTGATTTGGATCTCATTGAAAGAGAATAAATACAGAACCCCATGAGGTCATTTAAGAAGACATCTTCAAATGATAACTGTACTTGCAGCTCACATCTGTTTCCTATCATGCAGGGAGGGAAAAAAAGAAGAGAACAGAAACAGAGGCGAGAATAAAAAGAAATTTGGAAACTTCTACAAATGTTACCAAAGCAGTAAAACTTTAGAGCTTTTCATATTTTTAATAACACTGCCATCTACTGAATGTTTGTAGGTTTATTTGCCTATAAATTAATTTGGTGGAGTCCTAGAGTCAGCTTTATTTCAGCACTTTACTACATGGTTTCAGTTCTCATTCAATTATCCGTTCTTTTTATTGTTCTGGGCATTTTTCTCAGAAATTAATTACTATAATTACCCAACTTTTAATAGTGATGATTTGGCAGAAACAGAACTATCAGAGAAAATGCACCACTTCATTTTATTTGCATATTGGAAATATTCATACAAATATGTGTGTGCGTGTGTATGTGTGTGTATTTATATATATATATGTAAATATGTACATACATTTATATCCTTCTTAATATAACTCCAGTATGCAAATAAAATGAAGTGGCTTTTGGTGCATGGCTTATGGTGATCTTCATGAAAATCAGAACTTTTTACCAAATGGAGAGCTTAACCGGTCAATTATTTCTTCCTCTTAAGGTAATTAACATAGAACAGATGAGCAAATCTGAGTCGATTCCTAAACAATGGGAATTCTAAGGAAGTTCTGGGAGTGGAGGTCCCGTTTTTACAGTAACTATGACAATTCTTGAGTGCTTACTTTAAGCCAAGAACTGTGCTGCTAAGTGGCTGGATTAGATGAAGGATAATCACCTCAAACACAATCCCTTTCCCTCACAAGGGTCACACTTTTAGAGGTGGAGAGAGGGGTTTGGTGGACAGAACACATTTAATTATTGTTTTACTGATGAAAAAACTGAGGCAGAGAGAATTTAAGCGACTGCCAAAGATAAAACGGTAGCAAGTGGTCAAGCCGGGAATAAAATCCAGATCTCTTGACTTCCAATCCTATGCTATTTCCACTTGGCCACAATTTTTCTCTACTAAGAGCAGTTGGTCTTTGTTGAGCAGGGTGGTTAGTGGAAAGACCATAAACCTGGGAGTTAGAGGCCCTGGGTTCTTATTCCAGCTCCAACACTTGCCTGCTGTGTGAACTTGGACAAGTCAATTTAACATCCCTATGCCTCAGTTTCTTCAATTGTGCAAATGGAAATGCAGTACCATTTTTTCCCTCCAACTGAGACTGTGTCCGACCTGATTATCTTATTTCTACCCCAGGCTTTAGTACAGTGCTTGGCAATATCGCTCAATCTAGTTTTAAGTCAATCCTTTTTTGCCTATGTTTAATTCAAGACGTGAATGAACCGGGCATAGACATGGAAGAGGAAAATAAATGATTGGTTTCTTGTTCCTTACCAGTGTTGTCTCCAGCATCTCTCTCACATTTCTGCATCTTCTTTGTCCATGCCCCATCAACTTCAAGTCAAAATCATTATGGTCTATCTTTGGGCCAATCATAGAGGCAGGGCAAATCAAGGATAAATACTAAGCATCAGAAAATTGGAAAGGGCTACTATCACGATCCCAGTGCACTGCTTTGCCTTTTCAACCTCTAGGAAAAGAGGGCTTCTCAGAGGCAAGGATCTGGAAAATGCTCAAATCTAACCCTTCAGCCCGGACCTCTTTTTTTTCCATTGTGGCCTCACTTCCTCCTGCCTTCCAATACATTTCTACTTGGAAGTCCTTCTGACACCTTAAATCTAAATCCAAAATGGAACTCCTCACCTTTCCACCAAACCTTGTCCTCACATAGACTTTCTTGTCTCTTTAGACAACACCACCATCCTCCCTGTCTCAGAAGACCAAAACCTTAGCATTATCCTTGACTCTAACAATAAAAATAATAATATTAAATGATAACAATAGTGGTATTTGTTAAGCACTAAGTAGGTGGCAAGCACTGTACTAAGCAACAAATAGAATCAAGATAATCAGGTCAGATTCAGTCCCTGTACCTCTTGGGGCTTACACTCATCTCTCTCCTTCAACTTTCATATTCAGTATGCCACCAAATTCTCTTGGTTCTATCTTCATGACATTTTGAGAATCTCCTCCTTCATTCACATCTAAACTGCTCCTACACTGGCAAATCACTTATTATTTCCTACTTATACTCCTGATTGGCCTTCTCACTACCTCCCTGCTTCCTTTCTCTCTTCTCTCTGGTCTGTACTTCACTCTACTGCAAGGATCATTTTTCCACAAAACTAATCAGTTCTCATTTCTCCTCTCCTTAAAAACCTCCAGTGGCTGCCTATTCATCACCACATCAAACAGAGACTGTGAGTTCTGTGTGGGACAGAGACTGTGCCTGATCTCTTCATCCTGTATCTAACCCAGGGCTTAGTACAAAATAAGAGAATGAAAATACTACAATTATCATCACTGCCCACTTCACATACCCTGATGTCAGACAACTCGCCTGATAAGCAACGTACCCTCTCACCTCTCAGAGTTGCACCTGGAGAGTTTCCAATCTTCTAGAGTCTAAACTATAGGAGGGAGAGTCAAGCAGAGGCCTATCCATTCCATTCTTACCTTGGCCAGTGACTAGGGAATGGAAGGCTATCTGCTACAAATCAAAACTCACCCATGCTGGGCAACAGTGGCATGGTAGAGAGTTGAGGGCGAAGACACAGGTTTACTGTGTGAAAGGAGGCAATGGTAAACCACTTCTGTATTTTCACCAAGAAAACCCTATGTATATACTACCAGAACGATTGCAGATGGAGGTGGGGCATTCTGGGAGAGATGTGTCCATGATGTCGCTATGGTTCGGACACGAATCGACAGCATAAGACAACAGTGATAACTCACTGCTCTACCGTTCTGATAGTTTGCCCCCTATGACTTTGAATTTCATATTTAGGCTTAATGTTGCTGATATGAATTCATCATTTCACTCAGTAGCATTTATAGAACCCCTTCTGTGTGTAAGGCACTATCCTAAGTATTGAAGAAATATATATAAATAAATAAATAAGAACAGGACATGGTCCCTAAAGCTTTAAGGAGTTGCACTCCTATAGGAAAGAAAGGTTTGAACCAAATACTAGCATCTAACAGGGTAACACCTTTGTAGCTATTCTAATATTATTTTAAAAGGTAACAGGCCAATGAGAGGAATGTGGATAGCTCATACTTAAGCCAGCATCCCTCTGGCCATCAGTGGATTTTCTGAAGGCCAGGATTGCATGGGTTAAAAAAAAAAGGCACCTCTGCACAGCACATACCAAATTTCAGACAAAACCTGAGCTAAAAAGCAAATTAGATGGTAATATGTACTGTTTCACGTTTACAGTGTGGTGTCAGTGAAAAAGGTACAGGCTGTGTTGACACGATTAACAAACCTAGGGATATTTTTGGACTTAACAATGTTTCGTTCTCAGGTGACCTAAAGAAATACTAGTTGACTGGCTGACTTCCAGATTGCTGTCAATCTATTGGTAATGGAAAGGGTGATTACCCCATTCCAGATGGTGGGACTCTCACAAGCTGTAGAAGCAGCTTCCACAAAATGTAGGATTGAGGAAAAGCTCCATACTGGCTACAGTAGTTACCACAGCTTTGGTAGTTACTGTAGCTATGGTAGACACTTGGATTCAAAGCCACAAGGAGTCCCAAATCCTGTTGTTTTTGCCTCAGAATGTTGTTGTTACTGTCTTATGCTGTCAAGTTGTGTCCAACCCATAGAGATGCCATAGACACATCTCTCCCAGATTGCCCCACTTTCATCTGCAATCATTCTGGGAGTGTATCCATAGAGTTTTCTTGGTAGAAATACTAAAGTGGTTTTCCATCGCCTCCTTCCACACAGTAAATTTGAGTCTCCACCCTTGCATCTCTCCCATGCTTCTGCTGCCCAGCACTGATGAGTTTTGACTTGTAACAGACTGTCTTCCACTCACTAGCCACTGGCCAAACAAGGTATAGAACGGGTATGCTTCTGCTTGACTCTCCTTCCCATAGTCGTGACTGGTAGAGTACTGGAAACTCTCCAGGTGCGACTCTGAGAGGACTCAGAACATTAATGCTTTTAAAAAAAAGCATTCATTCATTCAGTGGTATTTCTTGAGCAGTTATTGTGTGCAGAGCACTGTACTAAGCACTTGGGAGAGTACAATGTAATAATATAACAGACACATTCCCTGCCCAAGTCGAGCTTACAGTCTAGAGGGAGAGACAGACATTAATATAAATAAATTATGGATGTGTAAGCCAGTGCTGTGGGGCTGTTAGGGGCGATGAATAAAGGGAGCAAGTCAGGGCGACACAGAAGGGAGTGGGAGAAGAGGAAAGGAGAGTTTAGTCAGGGAAGGCCTCTTGGAGGAGATATGCTTTCAGTAAGACTCTGAAGGGGAGAGAGTAATTGTCTGACCGATTTGAAGAGGGAGGGTGTTCCAGGTCAGAGGCAGGACAGGGGCCAAGGGTGGGCGGTGAGATAGACAAGATAGAGGAAAGTGAGTATTTCAGGCCTTATTTTATGATGTTTCCATGCTTGTATTTTATTATGTTTCTTTCTGTGTTTGTCTCCATCCCCTTTTCCTCCTTTCCTCTTAAGTATGAGCCCCCAGAGGGCAATGGACTTTGTCTAATTCCCACTTGTATATTCTTTCCTAGAGTATATTCCAATGCTTGGCACACAGTAAGTGCTTTTATTGCTACTATATTTTTAGCCATGTCCTTGCTTTACTATCCTAATCACCAGAAACCGGTAAACACAAGCACTTAGACTGTAAGCCCGTCAATAGGCAGGGACTGTATCTGTTGCTGATTTGTACATTCCAAGAGCTTAGTACAGTGCTCTGCACATAGTAAGCGCTCAATAAATACAATTGAATGGATGAATAAACATATTGAACCCTAATTTTTTTTAGCCTTTACCAAGAAAATTCTATGGATAAACATACCAGAGCAACTTTATGACAGAAAACGAGATGTTCTGAAGGGGTTGTGTCCATAGAGACTCTATTTTTCGGAGATGACATAGCATTTGAAGAAGAAATTTTGCAACAATGTTTTTCTCTAAAGCTCCAGGCAGACATTTTCCTTAAAAAAAAAACACTTCAAAGGACCTGGGTTCTATCTCCAGCTTGTCTGCCGCATGATCTTGGGCAAGTCACTTAACATTTCTGTGTCCCAACTTCCTCATCTGCAAAATGAGGATTCAATACCTGTTCTCCCTCCTACTTATACTGTGAGCCTCATTTCGGGCCTGATTATCTTGTATCTACCCAGCGCTTGGCACATAGTAAGCGCTTAAATACCACAGAAATTCCACCACTTCCATCTTTTAATTCATTTCCCGGGTGGTTGTGAAAAGACTACTTCACCGACGAGGCCAACTTTTAACCAGGAGATTTATCGCATCTCCTATGACTTCTCCCTGATTGTCTTTAATAAATGAAATCCCCTTCTCAGTTCTCCAAATTTGGTCTCACTACCAGACACTCTTGTCATGAGACGGTGTTGTTGTGAAAGATGTTAGTTGCATGCAAGTTATTGTGAAAGTAAGTCTAACATGACCCGAAAGAGATCTTTTTCACACAAGGAGATGGAATGCTTTGGATGTTGTCAAATGCATAAATCAGCTTTACAAACAGGAACTTGCCTGAGGATGATCATCATGGTATAGTCCTGGAAGCAGCCGAATCATGACACACACCATACCGGGATGTGTAATGACTTCCTTGGCTTCATCCAACCTGCAACAACAGGAGAAGTCAGAAAGTAAGCCATAAACCCGATCCATAATCTAATAGTATATATGTGCATATTTTTATTCTCTGCTGCTTCCTCTATATGTAATGCATATTAATGTCTGTTTCACCCACTAAACTGTAAGCTCCTTCAGGGCAGGGACTGGATCTGTCAACTCTATTGCATTCCTCTCCGATTCCTTGAGCAAGTTGTCTACACTTGCTGCCTCCATTCCCTCTCCTCTACCCTCTACAGTCTGGCTTCTACCCTTCCCATTCTATGGAAACAGCTTTTCCCCAAGAGCGTAGTGCAGTGCTCGGCACACAATATGAGCTCATACAATACCATTGATCAACTGATTAGGGGCTGGAGTGGGAAGCTGTCCATTAATTCTAAATCAGAAATGAAATAGAGAATTCATAATTTCTTACAAATATAAATTATGTCCGAAACATCTTATAAACAAGACTTCCATTTTCTCCGACAAGCCTTTCCCAAATAATTTCCATCTCTTGAGTCACAACAACCAAACTGCTTTTTATCAATCATTAGTTTTAAAAAAAGAATGATGGCATTTATATTAAGCACTTACTATGTGCCAGGCACTGTACTAAGCTCTGGGGTGGATACAAGTAAATTGGGTTGGACACAGTCCCTGCCCCTTGTGGGGCTCACAGGCTCAATCTCCATTTTACAGATGAGGAAACTGAGGCACAGAGAAGTGAAGCAACTTGCTCAAGGTCACAAGGCAGACAAGTGGCAGAGGTGGGATTAAGACCTATAACCTTCTGACTACCAGGCCCATGCTCTAACCACTATGCGACACTGCTTCTTAGATAGTAGACACAACCCCTCTATCTGGGAAGCTTAAAATCAAGCAAGAGAGAAATCCATCAAAATAATTTACAGTTGGGAAGGAGAAGGAAAGTGAAACTCATCAATATCTCTACTTTTACACAGTCTCTTACCTCACCAACAATGAAACTCTACTCTCCCACCACAACCTCCTGAACTTCCTTCTCTCCTATCCACCTTCTCTCCACAAACCTTCCTAGTACCTTGACCTCTCTGATCTTTTGACTCCATCCAATTTTATGAAGTCATCACGTCCCATCTGATGTCCATACAAAACCTACTTTCTCGTGACACACAGATCTATACCCTCAATGCTAACCTCTTAATCCAATGCAATTCCTTCATTCCCCAGTCTCTCCACTGATCTCACACCACAACCTGCAGCCCTGGATCACCTGCCAGGTTTGCTTTCTCCACTCTTGGGCATGAGCTGTAGAGCGCTGATGGCCGAAATCTAGACATTAGCCTGACCTCGTCTGTCTCAAAGTCATCCTCATCTCCTTTTATTCTGCCATCTCGTCTACTCCACAACAATACTTTTCCATCCTTATTGACTCCTATGCTCCCTGTCCATGACAGCTCTTTCAGACTCATCTTTCTCTTCAACCCTCCATCCCTCCTTGCCCCTTTATCCTCTTGCCCCTAATGAACTTGCCACATACTTTGAGACAACTGAAAATTGGGATTTAATCTTAGATTGTGAGCCCTATACGGGCCGCGGGCTGTTTCTAACCTGATTATCTTGTTTCTACACAGAGCTGAATACTGTGCCTGGCACATAGTAAGTGCTTAACATATACCATAAAAAAAGGTAAGTACAGAAGTGGACCTCTAGCAATCATGTGTTATATACACTTTCTCTGTACTTGTACATGCATGAGAAATTTTTGTAAATTTTTTAATGTCCATCTCCACTAGGGTGAAAGCTTCTTGAAAGCAGGAGATAGGTCTTTTCCAAACACCGAGCAACCCGGGAGCTCTCAAAAGTACAGTTACTTCTACTGCCAACACCATCACTGCTCAGTGTTGAAGCAAGCCACGTTGCCTAATGGTGGCATAACAGTGATCCATGCAGACACACACTGACTCTTCTGCCACCTGGCCCTGGGTCATACACTCAGCTGCAGAACACTCATCTTGTGTTCAATGAGGAGAACAGAAACCGAGACGCCCGAATTACCATTCTAAATCACACTTTTTAGAGTATCCTTTAACACTAATGAAAATCTCTCACAGGGAGCACCAGCTGGAGAGAAAGCAGAAGATAAAACTCACCAGCAACAAAGCAACCCTCAGATTTTTCACCCCATGTTCCACTGACTTGGTTTATTCTTCTATTTAGAACAGAAGACGGAGGGCCTTGGGGAGGCTCCACCAGTACCCAAATGAAGCTGAAGGGCCATTAGCACAGTTAATCTACAGAAAGGCAGCTGTAGCAGCCATTCTCTAGCAGTGGGGAAAGTGGTTCTCAGTGAGCTTAATCTAAATTAAAAAGTTTTTTAGCAAAACAGCTTCTCTAAGGGAACGCGAGGAGGAAGGAGCCTGCCTTAAGACTTAGAAGGATAGGCATTAACAAAAATGATGTGTGAACAAAGGGGCAGTTTCTCTGAGCCCAGCCCAGCTTGCTTCTGATGAACTGTAATCCTTCTACTTTCTCTCTCCCAGAAGTGCATAGCGGTCTTCTGCAGAACGCTGACAGAACGAATGATAAACTATCTGCTCCGTAGAAGGCAGAGATACAAAGGTTAATTAGAAAGGTTCATCTGAGGGAAGTGTCCAACAAAGTCAGGACTTTCGATAGTCAAGTTTTCCCTTATTTCCTTTTCTCCCAATCCCTTCCCCATCACCCGTGCACTTAGATATGCAGTGGAAAGAGCACGGGCTCGGGAGTCAGAGGTCATGGGTTCTAATCCCGGCTCCACTGCTTGTCAGCTGGGTGACTTTGGGCAAGTCACTTAACTTTTCTGTGTCTCAGTAACCTCATCTGTAAAATGGGGATTAAGACTGTGAGCCCCATGAGGGACAATCTGATCATCTTGTATCCCCCCCAGCGCTTAGAGCAGTGCTTTGCACATAGCAAGCACTTAAATACCATTATTATTATAATTATTATTACATGCAGCCTTTATTCCCTCCACCCTCATCCCCACAGCACTTCGGTACATATGTGTAATTTATTTATATCTGTTTCCCTCTCTAGACTGTAAATTCCTTGTAGGTGGGGAATATGTCTACCAACTCGGTTATAGTCAGAAGCAGCAAGGCATAGTGGATAGAACATGGACCTGGGAGTCAGAACATCATGGGTTCCAATCCTGCTTCAGCCCCTTGTCTGCTGTAGGACCTTGGGCAATCACTTCACTTCTCTGTGCCTCAGTTACCTCATCTGTAAAATGGGGATTGAGACTGTAAGCCCCATGTGGGAAAAGAGATCTGGTCCAACCCCATTTGTTTGTATCCACACCAACTCTTAATACAGTGCCTGGCACGGCATAAGCACTTAAATACCATATTATCATTACTCGCCCACATGCTGAGTACAGTGATCTGCAAACAATAAATGTTCAATAAATACCACTGATTGATTGATTGATGAATGTGAAGGTTCTGCCCTTCACTTAAGTGGGAGGAGGGTCTGAAGGGAGAGGGGAGAAGAGGGTCAGACTATAACTGGCGTTGGGAAGCAGTGTGGTCTAGTGAAAAGAGCATAAATCCGGGAGTCAGAGGATGTGGATTCTAATCCCAGTTCTGGCCACTTGCTTGCTACGTGAGCTTGTTATTTAATTTTTCTGTAACTCAATTTACTCAAAGGTAAAGTGGGGCTTCAATACCTGTCCTTTCTCCTATTTAAACTGTGAGCCCCATGTGGGAAAAGGACTGTCTACCTGATTGACTTCTATCTACTCCAGCTCTCAGAATAGTGCTTGATAGATATTAAGTGTTGAAATATCACCATTATCATCTTGTATCTATTCCAGGGCTTGGTACAGTGATCGGCAGAGAGTAGGTGCTTAACCAATTCCAAAATTATTTTCGAAGGAGAGCAGATCTGCAAGGGATACTGCACACTGGGAATGGCTCATTTCAAGAAAAAAAAAATCTTTGCTTTTACGAACTGTGTGAGAAAACAGTCTTGCTCTGTGCAATGACATTATCAGGCCCAATACCCCAAATCCCCAGAACTGTGAGTTTTATTAAGTATCAAGCAACTATATATTAAGGTTCAGCATTTATGGTAGAAAGCTTTGGACAAGGCTGTATGAATATAAGAAATGCCATTACTGGGGCTGGCAAACATCCAGTCCTGCGTTCTGTCTCCAACATGGTGACGGGAAGCCTAGAGGAATTGTGCAGTAATCTGGAAGTGGGCCTACGGAACTCCCAGTCTAAGAGGGAGGGATAACTGGTGTTTGATTCCCATTTTATAGATAAGGAAACAGAAGCCCAGAGAGCTTAAGCGACTTGCAGCAGGTCACACAGCAGGCAAGTGGTGAACTGAGTTTCCTGACTCTGAGTTCCGTGCCCACGCACTGGATCACAGCTTCCACTAATTCATGGAATTTTACCCCAACCCCAGAAGGTAATGCCATCTGCAGACTAGAAGATTTCTCTGCACACTCCCTCTCCCCGGTCATTTATGAAGGTGTGAAAAAAATAGTAGCATGGATTCTGGAAGATCCTGCCATCTAGGCTTCTCCAGCATGGAAAGGGACCAATTACTATCCATTCCTTTACTTCTTGTCTTTCAGTCAATTTAAACCCACAACAGAACAAAGCACTTAGGACAGTGGTAAGTGTTTAATGCTTTGACTACTCTGCACACATTCAGCACTCAGTGAGTACCATTGATTGATTAAAATAATTAAGATATTTTGAATTTCCAAATTGGCTCTTTGGTAGATTCAACATCACATTAAGCAGAATCAGAAAAAATGGAAAAATAATTACCCACTGAATCATTCATTCATTCATTCATTCATTCAATAGTATTTATTGAGCGCTTACTATGTGCAGAGCACTGTACTAAGCGCTTGGGATGAACAAGTCGGCAACAGATAGAGACAGTCCCTGCCATTTGACGGGCTTACGGTCTAATCGGGGGAGACGGACAGACAAGAACAATGGCACTAAACAGCGTCAAGGGGAAGAACATCTCGTAAAAATCAATGCTATGTATTGAGCTCTTACTGTATGCATAACACTGTACGGAGTGATTGGGAGAAAAAATACAATAGAGTTGGTAAACACATTCCCTGTCCATAACAAGCAGGGAATGTGCAGCATTCCCTTCTCAGCAATGCTGAGAAGCGGTGTGGCCTAATGGATAGAGCAGAGCATGGGCCTGGGAGTCAGAAGACTCTGAGTTTTAATCTCACTTCCTCCACTTGCCTGCTGCGTGACCTTGAACAAGTCACTTTACATCTCTGTGTCTCAGTTCCCTCCTCTGTATAATAGGGATTAAGACTGTCAGTCCCACAAGGGACACGGACTGTGTCCAAACTGATTAACTAGTATCTTCTTCAGCGTTTAGTACACTGCCTAGCATATAGTAAGCACTTAAATACTATTTCATAACAAGTGACATTATGAAAAGAATAAGTTTTGTTAAATTATCATATTGCTTACCCATTAGACCACACATACCCCTCCTCCCCACCCTAGAATGCCTCCTATGGAAAACATTCTTCCCTTAAGTGAGCATTCCCAAATTCCTAAATCAGGGAATTCTGGGTGCTTTGATGACAATACAAATCAAACTGAATGCCTAATACCATTTCATTTTATTAAGATGCTAGATTGATAATAATAATGTTGGTATTTAAGTGCTTACTATGTGCAGAGCACTGTTCTAAGCACTGGGGTAGATACAGGTTAATCAGGTTGTCCCACGTAAAAAGGCTCACCGTTAATCCCCATTTTACAGATGAGGTAACTGAGGCACAGAGAGGTTAAGTGACTTGCCCACAGTCACACAGCTGAGTGGCAGACCTGGCATTCGAACCCATGACCTCTGGCTCCCAAGCCCACACTCTTTCCACTGAGCCACGCTGCTTCCCTCAGTCAAAGCTGTAGTTTCTGACCCCTTTCACCCAATAGAAAGGCTCAAATCAATATTTATTGATCACCTACTGTGTGCAGAGCGCTGTACTAAGTGGTGGGGGAGTACAATATAATAGAGTTGGTAGAGACGTTCCCTGCTTACAGGGAGCTTACAGCCTAGGGGGAGATTCGGACATTAATATCCATAGACTATGGCTACATACTTAAGTGTTGAAGGGCTGAATGTTTAAATGGTCATAAAAAATAAGAAGCTGATGGACTGAAATTGCCTTTGGACTTTGGTCCCTTTTGTATGCTTCAGATACCAATACAATACCACAGGACAACGATTAATATATATGAAATTTCTGAAAGGGTCTTTAAACCTGATTATCACAGAAGAAGTTTGAATAAAGCTCATGGTTCCTCCATCGCCCAACTAGTCAGAACACTGAGAAGCAACGTGGCCTAGTGGATAGACCACAGGCCTGGGAGTGAGAAAGGCCTGAGAGTGAGAAAGACCTGCCTTCTAATCCTGGCTCTACCACTTTTCTACTCTGTGACCTCAGGGAAGTCACTTAACTTTTCTGTGTCTCAGTTACTTTATCTGTAAAGTGCAGATGAAGACTGTAAGCCCCATGAAGGACAGAGTCTGTGTCCAACCTAATTATTTTTTTTTCTACCCCAGAGCTTGGTACAGTGCCTAGCACTTAGTGAGCAGGAATTTATTCTAATAGGTTTTATTCATTTTAGATGAAAACCCCTAGATATCAAGTTTAGTGTCTGGGTAATTAGCTTTGCCTTCCACCATATCCCACGCTAAAGGCAACTCTCCTTAAATATTCATAACCCTTGGTGATGACAGGTTTCAAAAATCATTTAATGCAGCACGCACAGGAGGGAGTAATGTTCACTATGTTTTACATAAGCACTTAAAAAAAACATTAAAAGCAAACAAAAAACCTTAAATACAGAAATAAGGTTCAAATCAGGCAAAGAGAAAGAGGGGAAAGCTAAACCAGATCCTAATGTCTCAAAACCTACACATGAAATTCAGTGCACTCAAATGATGAAAAAATATCCAGCAGAGACCCTTAAATATACAATTCTCAGCAGGGAAACTCACAGATCAGCAAAGCTGTCAGATGAGTTCTAACAAAACAGCAGAGAACCAATGCAACCTTCCTTCCCTGAATTTTAAAAAAAAAAGTTCCACCTGGATTTATTGGCTCTTGTTCAAAGGGAATTCTGGGAAGTGTAGTTCCCAGGAAGCAGGCGCTGTAAGAATGAGTTTTCTATATCACCTGCAGGCAATTGACTTCATCTCTGCCTCCAGTAGGTGCTTAAATATTTCCACAATTTGCCTCTGTTTATAATGTTCAAGGACAATTTAAACATGGACAATTACACTGGAGATTAGCTAATCTGCCATAGACATTTTATCAGAGGAGATAAAAATGAGAAATTGTGGCTACAGAAAATAATTCTACCTCTATGGTTTCTGTCACAAATTATAAATTCCTCAGATTGCCTACTTCTCTGAAAAATTGTGAACATTACTCCCTTCCATGCTTGCTGCATTAAATAATTTTTGAGACCTGCCATCACCAAAGGTTATGAATTTTTAAGGAGAGTTGCCTTTGGCATGGAACACGGTGGCAGGCAAAGCTAATTATCCAGAAATTGAACTTGACATCTAGGAGTTTTCATCTAAAATGAATAAACCCCATTAGAATCCCACCAAAAGGAAATCCAGACACACAAATAAAGATGCAGAGAATTAAGCCATTATAGTAAAACCCCAATCTTAAATACCAACAAACATATGATTATATTATGGGATGAATGAAATGCAGCCAGGATTAGTTCAAGGTGGATGTTGGGAAAAAATCTGACCAGACATTTTTGCTTGTTATCGTGCCAATTAATGAACTCTTCAGAGAGTTTAATATAGTGCTCTGCCGAGTGTGGGCATTCAATAAATGCCATTGATCGATGGATTTTTTCTGTGGTGACAAGGTGGGGTTTTATAAGATTGTCCAATGAGAGAAGGGAAAACACATGGCAGGCAATGAGGGGAAATGAGCTTGAAGAAGCCTGGCCCAGTGAGAAGCAGCCTGGACTGGTGGAACTAATAATAATAATAATGATAATGGCATTTGTTAAGTGCTTACTATGTGCCAAGCACTTTTCTAAGCCCTGGGAAGAGCATGACTCTGGGAGTCAGGGGTCATAGGTTCTAATCTCGGCTCTGCCACTTGCATGCTTTGTGACTTTGGGCAAGTCGCTTCATTTCTCTGGGCCTCAGTTACCTCATTTGTAAAATGGGGATTGAGACTGTGAGTCCCATGTGCGTCAGGGACCATATTCAACTTGATTGTCTGGTATCTACCCCAGCGCTTAGAGTAGTGCTTGGCACATAGTAAGCCCTTAACAAATACCATAATCATAGTATTCAACAGATTAAGAGGAGTTAGCAATGGGAGTGGATTGGTCCTCAATCAATCAATCAGTCATCAACTTCTGTCCAGGAAACTTCCCTTTAGGTGCCAAATCCCCTCCCACATTCTGGTGAGGAAGACCACTTAATGATGTTCTTTATTACTCATTTATTATATGCCAACCTCTGTGATAAGCCCAGGGCTTAGATATAAAATAATCACATCAGATAGAGAGCCCACACAGGGGTCACAATCTAGGAGGGAGGGAGAACAGGTATTTTATCCCCATTTTCCAGATGGGAAAAATAAGACCCAAAGGCATGAATAGCTCAAGGTTATGCAGAAGACAAGTATCAGAACATGAAGAAGCTCCTCAATCCTCTGACTCTACTGTATTCTTTTCACTTGGGCATGCTGTTCTTCCCTAATTATGTCATTAATAACTGAGAACCTCCTGAATATGGAACATCATTAGATAGGTCTAGGAGTAAAACAGAACAGAACAAAAAGCCATATTCTCTGTCCATAAGATGATAAACAGTCATTTCATTTTGGAGAAACGGTGCAACCTGCTGGAAAGTGCACAATGGGAGTTAAGGGGCATGGATTCGAATTCCAGCTGCACCACTTAGTTGTTCGATGATCATGGGCAAGTCACAGATGGAACAGTGGGTAGAACACGGGCCTGGGAGTCAGAAGGTCATGGGTTCTAATCCCAGCTCCGCCATTTGTCTGTTGTGTGGCCTTATGCAAGTCACTTCACTTCTCTAGCCCTCAGCTACCTCATCTGTAAATAGAGGAGTTTCATGTGGGAAAGGGACTGTATCCAACCCTATTTGCTTGTATCCACCCCAGCCCTTAGTAAAATGCCTGGCACACAGTAATTTCTTTACAAATACCATTATTATTACTTAGGTTATCTGTGCCTCCATTTCCTCCTCTGTAAAATGGGGATCCAATACCTTTTCTTCCCCCTTAGAGGTGAGCCTCACCTGGAACAGGGACTGTGTTCTACCCCAATACAATGCTGGGCACATAGTAAGTGTTTAATAAATACCATTTTTATTCTTATTATTCATGGCATTCTGGTGGGGAATCACTTACTTATCTTCATCCCTCACCCAATGCAGCCCTGATCATTCATTTCAGTCACCTCAAACCAACCAACGCATTTGCCTTGTTCTCATCTCTCTCAACCTTGACCTCTTGCTCACGCCCCCTCTCCATCCTGAAACTTCCTGCCCCTTCACATCTAGCAAACCATTGTTCTCTCCATCCTCCAAGCTCTTCTCAAATCCCATATCCTATCTGTGATGGACTGTGAGACCATCGTTAGGACTGTGAGCCCGTTATTGGGCAGGGATTGCCTCTGTTGTCAAACTGTACATTCCAAGCACTTAGTACAGTCCTCTGCACATAGTAAGCGCTCAATAAATACTACTGAATGAATGGATGAATGAATGAATGAATGAATGAATGAATGAATGAATCTGTCCAACCTATTTCCCGGACTACCACTGCTCCAGCACTTTCACTTACTGTAAGCACTTGGAGATTCACCCTCTCCCCTTCCCTCCCCTCTGACCATAGCACGGATTTACCACTCTTTAAAATCTATTATTTCCTCCTACTGGTAATATCTGTATTGGAAACTAGATTGTCAGCTCCTTGTAACTCTATTTTACTCACCCAAGCATTTAGTACAGTGCTCTGCACAGAGCAAAGACTCAATCAATAGTCACTGATTGATTGAAATAGGTCAAAAAGTCGAGTAGAGAAAACGTCTTTGAAAGCAAAGTTTAGTTTCAGCTGTCAAGGGTGAGAATGATGAAGGTAAGGCTGCAGTAGCCTGGGCATGAGTTGAAAATAATAACAATAATAATAATAATAATAGTGGTATTTGTTAGGCACTTACTATGTGCCAGACACTGTACTAAGCACTGGGATGGATACAGGATAATCAGGTTGGACAAAAACCCAGACCCACATGGGGCTCAGCATCTTAATCCCCATTTTACAGATGAGGTAACTGAGGCATCGAGGCAGGGAAATGACTTGCCCAAGGCCACACAGCAGACAAGTGGCAAAGCCACGAGTAGAATCCATGTCTTTATGACTCCCAAGCCTGTGCTCTATCCACTAGGCAACACCGCCTCTGCGAGAAGTGCCTGCGACAGTATTTGGATGGAGAAATATCAGTAGATGGAGAAGGAAGAAACAACACAATTTGACCACAGATTATATTTGAATAGCCAAAGATAACTCCAACTCTTTTCCCTAATGGATAGGAAAATAGAAGTAGCATTACATAAAGAGATAGGAAAATTGGGATAGAGATGGTTATGGTGGAATATTAACAGTCCAGACTTGGCCAGTTTATTTTACTGTTCTAATATTTCACTGGCTTAAAATCAGTGTATTTATTGAACACTTATTCTATGCAGAGCACTGCACTGTGCAAAATGCTTAGGAGAGGACAATAAGGTTAGTAGACATGATCTCTGCCCTTAAGCAATTTTCAATTTATAGAATAAAGAATTGAATACCTAGTTAGTTCGGGCCACAGCTGGACACTAGATGATCTGATGCTGGTTTTCTCAAAGTTTCCGCATCCTTCCGATTGGCTTTGCAGATTCGACATCACTTCTCCGACATCTGACTCTGTCTCCCTTGAACAACTCCACGGGTGAAGAGACCCTTTGGCCATACTGTCAAGGTAGCTCAGAATGGTGAGGCAGTTCCTCGCCCACAAGGGGAACGTACCGGGGGAGGAAGAGGCGGCACTCAAAAACTCGGCTAAGGTCCTAGCTTTGGTGTTGGCCCACGGTAACGGTCTGGTTGGTCTGCTCTCCTGGGTTGCAAAACAGCCCAGCAACCAGAGGTCATCAGCTAATTTCTCAAAGAGGTTGTTCTTCCTGAAAAAGTCTCCGTTGATCGGGTCGTGGTGCAGGGCAGCCATTATGCCACATAACGTGTAGAGGATGAGGTCCAGGGTCTGACTGGGCGCCGTCGTGGCCCAGATTTCGGAGGGGGGGTCCCGTAAAGCCCCCTCCATGTCAGAGAGGAGAGACAGAAGTCCGTTGAATCCATGGGAGGTTCTGAAAGCTGAGCGGCCCTTGGGATTCTCCAGGATTCTATGAAGAGACTGCAACATTGGAAAGACGATTAAGATGTCTGTGGCTTTTAGCCGGCCAGGATTTTGACTAATCGGTAAAATTATTTCCATCCTGTCCCACGCTTCTCTGGGGCCACAGCAGCATGGCATAGTAGACAGAGAAGGGGCCTGGGAGTCATAGGCTTATGGGTTCTAATCCCAGCTCTGCCACTTGTCTGCTGTGTGACCTTGGGCAAGTCGCTTTACTTCTCTGTGCCTCAGCCACTTCATCTGTAAAATGGGGATTGAGACTGTGAGCCCCTTGTGGGACAGGGACTGTGTCCAACTCGATTTGCTTGTCTCCACCCCAGCACTTAGTACGGTGCCTGGCATATAGTAAGTGCTTAACAAATACCACGATTATTATTAGCTCTCGGAGCATCTTATCCATTTCTAATTATCCATCAATCAATCGTATTTATTGAGAACTTGCTGTGTGCAGAGTACTGTTCAAGCACTTGGAAGAGTACAATATAACAATATAAAAGAGTTGGTAGACATATTCCTTACCCACAGTGAGCTTACAGTCTAGCAATTTTTCTCCTTGGCCTGATTTTCTTAGTCCATACCACCCTCCCTAGTTGGCTCATTGCTCTGTGCTTGATGCCACAGCAAAGAATCATTTCTCTCTGAAGCACTGAAGGATCAGTCTCCCTATGGAAAACAGATAATATGTAATCCAGTCACCTTTCCCTGTTCCTTGAATGGGAATTCAAGGGAGGCAGCATGGCCTAGTGGGAGGAACACATAAATGGGTGCCAGGAGACCCAGGATCTCTTCCAGGTTCGGCGATTGCCTCCGCATGGCCTCGAGTAAGTACCTTAAGAGCTCTGTGCCTAGGTTTTCTCATCTGTAAAATGGGGAGAAAATACCTACTGTCCCTCAGATTGTGAGTGGTCAGTCAGTCAACCATATTTATTGAGTGCCTAGTGTGTGCAGAGCACTGTACTGTGAGGTTATGAAATAACAATATATAGCAGACATTCGCTGCCCACATTAAGATTACAGTCTAGAGGACAAGCATGCGGTTTAGAGAACTGTGTGGGGCAGGGACTGTGTCTGATCTAACCCTCTTGATTATACCCCAGTGCTTGGAACATAGTAAGCACTCAATGTGTCTACTTTCTCTGTTATATTGCACGCTCCCAAACACTTAGTAGAGTGCTCCGCATTCAGGAAGCGCTCAATAAATTCGATTGGTTGATTGACTGATTAAGTAATAAATACTATCAACATTAAGGCCCCAGGATCGGGAAAGGTACGGACTGACAACAAGAGAGGTTGTCCATTCTGCCTCAGTTGTAAACAGAAAGGTTGGCTTTAAAGAACATTATTTGCAACTTTCTGCATATGATGATCTAACAAGGTTTCATCCTTTCAGTTTCAGGAGACTTCCCCAAGGGCTCCCGCTCCTCCCTCCCGGTTCTGGAGATTTAGGACTCCTTCAGTCCCAACTTTAACGTTCAGTTCAAGCACGAAGCAAATCTATTAAACATACTGTATGGCCGGCGCGTTTCCAAATGGAATTCTCCCCACGATTTCCATTACTTTTTAGAAAGAAAAAATACGGGAAAAGGGAAAGCTGCATGCATCTTATCCACTGGCATTGCTTGATTTATCAAATTCCAAAACCATCATCTAAAATGGGGGTAACATCATTAGAAGTTCAGTTGTTCTATTGCTTCTTGGAATGGGGCTAATTTCATATCTACAGAGTCATAAAATAAGGACCCCAAAACCCAATTACAAAGGTTTAATTTCAAATAATCTAAAGAGAAACATTTCTATCATAAAGAAAAAAAATAATACGCTACTTAGGGAAACAATTTGTCAGAAATGCAGGGGCCAGGGCAGGGACTCCATTACTGTCATTCAATTTTGCATGATAATGCATCAAAACGGGTGGGAAGTCTTGAGCAGGGAGTAAATTTAATAAGTTGAAGTCGAAGTAATCAGGATAGGTTTGACACATTTCAGGAAAGGTCAGTGTTAACCACATTTCCTCAGGCTCTAACTTGGTTACAATTTAATCATCTGTGAGTTAGTATTCCTCCAGCTTGAATCCATAAAACTGATGTCTACTGTAAACAGCTAACTCAGTTAGGGATAACAGAATTTATTTCACATTCCATTATTTGTTATTCCTCATAATTTTCCATGTGTCGTGCTGGAAGACTGGAAGGGTAATCGGATTAAACTCAGAGTTTAACAGCTAAATATATATTAGCAAATCAATCTGAATTTGTGGGTAACACAATCACCATCCCAAAGGCTGTGGATAATAAATTCATTTGCTTACATTATGTTTTAACTCAGTTATCATTTGTCAGAATTAGATATGGAGGCTGCATTTGTTCCCGTATCATATGGGAAACACCACTAAACTTTACAAAGGTCTGAAACGGGCGCTTTCTTGTGGGGCGACTCTTCGACAACTCCTCAAAGACTTCAGGATGATTCCCTGCCTCGAGGGGGTTGGGATGGTACCCGAAACCTTCATTTCTTTCCAGGAAACCCTGGACGCTAAACCAGAAACCCCAGCTATCACTGTGTACAGGAGTTTAATGTAGGCTATTTGGTTGGGACTCTGCAATAAAGCATATATTCCCAACACTGGGATTTTCCCAAAGAGTTGGTTTTGCTCCCTCTCTTCCCTCTTCTTTTTCATCCTCTCCTTGCCTCTCCCCCGCCCCCCGCCCCCAGTACACATTGAGCAAGATATTCCCAACGTCTCTGTCACTTACTCCTTGATAGTAAGTGAAGGAGTGAGGAAGACAGTCACTCTGTGAGACCGCTGAAGGACCATTTAGTTCATGACTCTATGTTCCAACCGCTGCCAGATTGAGCTAAATTGTCCCGTAGCGGCCTGAAAGAGTTAAAGCACCTCCCTAAGCACATAACATTTCTAGGGAGCGTCTCAAACTGGGGATAATATAGACGATTATAACGTAGAGACTATCACTCCATCTAATAATTTTAAACACTATTTGTCATTTATGTTGTCTCTCCATGGCTGATATTGGGAAGATATTAAATCTGTAAAACATCATAATGGCTTTATACATGCTTTCGATCTTGATAGTCTATCATCGCTTTTATAATTATTATTTCCCAAGAGCCAACTTTCAACTAAGGTCTGCCTAGACGAGAGAGCTAACGGGAAACTGACTTAATGTCCTACTTTCAAATGTGGATACAAAATACTCTTTATATTTTTACCAAGTAAAACAAACCCCGATCCAGTCCTTCCCCTCGTGCGGCTCAGTCGTCATTCAAACGTAACTTTTAGAAGCAGATGTGAAACTCATAAATTCAGCCAATAAAAATGAAAATCTCCCAATGTCTGGTCCATACTTGGCCCGCTCATTAACTTGCTCGGCTCAGAACCATAAGACCGGGGCAAATGTTCAAACTCATTTTGTGTTTGAAAACAGAACACTTCTAAGTGTCTAACTACGTATTGCATCACATTCTCATTTTCCCATCACTTCCTCTTTTATGTCTCTCAATCGGTGATATTTATTGAGAATCCACTATGTTCAGAGCACTGTACTAAGTGCTGGGAATGTGTCTGTTTATTGTTACTTTTTTTTTTTGGTATTTGTTAAGCGCTTACTATGTGCAGACCACTGTTCTAAGCGCTGGAGTAGACACAGGGGAATCAGGTTGTCCCTCATGAGACTCACAGTCTTAATCCCCATTTTACAGATGAGGTAACTGAGGCACAGAGAAGCTAAGTGACTTGCCCACAGTCACACAGCTGACAAGTGGCAGAGCTGGGATTTGAACTTATGACCTCTGACTCCAAAGCCCGGGCTCTTTCCACTGAGCCACGCTGCTTCTCTAAAATTAAGGTTCCCCAACTCCAGCCAGCCAAGAGTCGAACCTGGAATCTTCTGATCCGTAGTCAGACACGTTATCCATTGCGCCACTGGCCCGGGGATACTCTCCCAAGCGTTTAGTACAGTAGTGAGCGCTCAATAAATACAATTGTATGAATGAAAGAACGTGTCAATATGACAGAATTGGTAGACACATTCCCTATCCACGATGAATTTACAGTCTAGAGGGTTCTTGTGTGTTGGGGCGGTGGGGAGAAGGGTCTATTTTTCAGTCCCTTGCTATTTCAGGTGAGCCTTTGTCAATGTGTCAATAGTTCTCTGCAGTGTGACCTTGAGCAAGTCACTTAACTTCTCTGTGCCTCTTCTGTAAAATTGGGATTAATAATAATGATGGCATTTGTTAAGAGTTTACCATGTGCCACGCCCCGTTCTAAGCACTGGGATAGGTTAACAGGTTTTTCCACTTGGGGTTCACAGTCTTGATCCCCCTTTTACAGATGAGGTAACTGAGGCACAGAGAAGTTAAGTGACTTGCCCAAAGTCACACAGCTGACAAGTGGCCGAGTCGGAATTAGAACCCACGACCTCTGACTCCCAAGCCCGGGATCTTTCCACTAAGACTGTGAGCCCTACGTGGGCCAGGGGGTATACCGAACGAACCCGGTTATCTTTTCTTTCCTCCAGTGCTTAGAACAGTGCTTGGCCTAGAGTAAGCATTTAACATATGCCATTAAAAAAAGTGTACAACACAGAAATGTGAGCCCTTTTGTTGTGTTGTAATTTTGTGATTAAGATCTCTCTGTACTGCTCTAGGGTGAAGGATACTGCCATTTGCACTATGGCACTTAGTTGATAGTCATGATATTAATGGGGATAATAGTGATGATCAATATGAAGTGCTCGAAAAGGTAATCTCAACACCCAGGCACTCCTTGGACTGAATTTCCTTCCCCTCTCTCAACACCAGGCTCCTACGTTGTAGCTCAGCACTGAGTCCAAAGGGATTCGGTGCAATTTATGACTGTGAGCCCCATGCAGGATAGTGAAAGTTTCTGGCCTCATTGACCTCTCCCAGCGTTTGGAACAGTGTTTGAGACATACTAACAAATACCATAACAAAAATAAAATAAGGTGAAGAAGCATGGTCTAGTGGAAAGAGCAGGGGCCTGGATGTCTGAGGACCTGAGTTCCAATCCTGTCTCTGTCTTGGGTCTGCTGTGTGATCTTGAGCAAGACATTTAACTTCTCTGTGCCTCAGTTCCCTCATTGTAAAATGAGGATGCGAAACCTATTTGACCTCTTAGTGATAGAGTAATAATATAGTATAATAATAGTATAATATAATATATAATAATAGTAGTATAATAACAGTAATGATAACTGTGCTATTTGTTAAGCGGTTACTATGAGCCAAGCACTTTTCTAAGTACAGGAGTAGATTCAAGGTAATCAGTTTGGATACAGCCCAAGTCCCCCAAGAGGCTCACAGTCCTGATCCCCATTTTACAGATGAGGTAACTGAGGCCCAGAGAAATAAAGTGGCTTACCCAAGGTCACACAACAGACACGTGGCAGAGCCAGGATTAGAAACCACAACCGTTCACTCCCGGGCCTATGCACTCTCCACTAGACCATGATCTTCTTTCTCCTACTTAGACTGCAAGCCCCTTAGAGGATCTCATGAACTTGCATCTACTCCAGTGTTTAGTACAGTGCTTGGCCCTTAGTAAGCACCTTCCAGATCCATTATTATTGTTATTATTATTATTATCATCATTATTATCGATATTATTATTAACCAAGTGTGCTAAGAAATTAAAATTGAATGACCAATTTTATGCTGCTCAGAGAGTTTATAAACAGCTTCCCTCTTCTGCAAGGCAACGAGATAATAAATAGTAACCTCCAAACTCTGCAAACAAGGGTCTGTGAGAGCTCAGTGTTCAAGATTAGATCACTGAACAGTAGAAGGGGTTGGAAAGCTGCTCCATGCATTCTGCAGAATCAGGGCGCCTGAGTCTGCCTGGATAAAATAATACCTCAATTCACCTATTTCCCTTGAGCATTCACTCTGTCCACCAATTCTACGGTATCGCGCTTTTTCAAGCATTTATTATATTGATCTGCACAAAATGCTCAATAATAATAATATTTGTGATACTTGTTAAGCACTTACTATGTGCCAAGCACTGTTCTAAGTTCTGGGGTAGACACAAGCTAATCAATTTGCCCCTACAGGGCTCACAGTTTTAATCCCCACTTTACAGATGAGGTTACTGAGGCACAGAGAAGTTAAGTGACTTGCCCAAGGTCACACGGCAAGCAAGTGGAGGAGCCGGGATTAGAACCCACGACCTCTGACTCCCAAGCCCGTGCTCTTGCCATTAAGCCACGCTGCTTCCCTATAGATACCATTACCGGTTGATTGAAAAACAAGGGATTGGATTCTAAGATGTGATTTTTCACCTGTTTCAGCTGGGTTTCTGAACCCAATCCTGCACACACACAGGCATCCTGTCTCAAATACAGGACGGCCGCTCAAATTCCTCAGTCACATACGTGATGGTGCGTCCAGAGAATGATGATGATAATACTGTTGGTATTTGTTAAGCGCTTACTATGTGCAGAGCACTGTTCTAAGCGCTTGGGTAGATACAGGGCAGATACACAATGCAGTGGAAAGACGTCTCGTTCCAGACTAGAAATCCCTTGCGAGCAGGGAACATGGCTATCGACTCTAACGTACTGTACTTTCCCCAATTCTTAGTGCGGTTCTCGGTACACAGTAAGTACTCAATAAATACCATTGATGGAATGGTTGATTTACAGGTCGCCCTTAGTGGAAGTTTGCACGAACCTAGAGCATTTTTCCAGGGGGCAGAGGGAGGAAGCTCTTTGACCCTACTAGGTCTTTCTTCATAGCTTTTGTGATCTCCTCTCCGCCGAACGTGGGAGCCACTTCCCAGCCACGGACCTCAGTGCTAGGAAGTGAGGCCGATATCTCCTAGATTGGAAGCTCCTTGTGGGCAGGAAAGGTGTCTGCCAGCCCTTTTCTACTCTCCCACCTTGTGGGCAGGGAACATGTCTACCGATTCTGTTTCACTATACTCTCCCAAGCTCTTGCTTAGAGAAGCAGCGTGGCTCAGTGGAAAGAGCCTGGGCTTCGGAGTCAGAGGTCATGGGTTCGACTCCCGGATCTGCCGCTTGTCAGCTGTGTGACTGTGGGCGAGTCCCTTCGCTTCTCTGTGCCTCAGTTACCTCATCTGTAAAATGGGGATAAAGACTGTTAACCTCACATGGGACAACCTGATTCCCCTGTATCTCCCCCAGCGCTTAGAACAGTGCCCTGCACATAGTAAGCGCTAAACAAATACCAACATTATTATTATTATTCTAATCCCGCCTCCACCCCTAGTCAGCTGTGTGACCTTGGGCAAGTCACTTAACTTCTCTATGCCTCAGTTACCTCATCTGTCAAATGGGGATTAAAAAAAACTGTGAGCCCCACGTGGGACAACCTCATCACCTTGTATCCCCCAGCGCTTAGAACAGTGCTTTGCACATAGTAAGCGCTTAACCAATACCACAATTTTTACTCTGCCCACAGCACTCAATAATACCAATGATTGATTTGAGAAGGTGACTACACTTCAAATAAAAATACTTATAATAAAGGCATCTGGTGTCCTATTTAAACCGGATAGGTGGAAAATGAACAGTCCAGTATCAAACCGGGTGAATAGCTACCCCCTCCACCGAATACAAGCACGGCATAGTGGACAGAGCCCGGGCCTGGGAGTCCGAAAGTCATGAGTTCTAATCCTGACTTTACCCCTTGTGACCTTGGACAAATCACTTTATTTCTCTGTGCCTCAGTTACCTCCTCTGTAAAATGGGGATTGAGACTGTGAGTCCCAAGTGGGACAGGGACTGTGTCTAACCCGATTTGCTTGTATCCAAAGCAGTACCTGGCACATAGTAATGATAATAATAACGTTGGTATTTGTTAAGCGCTTACTATGTGCAGAGCACTGTTCTAAGCGCTGGGGGAGATACAGGGGAATCAGGTTGTCCCATATGAGGGTCACGGTCTTCATCCCCATTTTACAGATGAGGTAACTGAGGCACAGAGAAGTTGAGTGACTTGCCCACAGTCACAGAGCTGACAGGTGGCAGAGCCGGCATCCGAACCCATGACCTCTGGCTCCCAAGCCCGGGCTCTTTCCACTGATCCACACTGTTTCTCCCACCTTATGGGCAGGGAACATGTCTACCGATTCTGTTTCGCTATACTCTCCCAAGCTCTTGATACGGTACTCTGCCCACAGCACTCAATAATACCAGTAATTAATTGGAGAAGGTGACGACGCTCCATAGCAAGCACTTAACAAATACCATAATTATCATTTTATCAGAGAATGTGAAACCACGTGGTAAAATCCTAAACTCGAGTCCCCTTAAGAGCTCCGATTTTGACGAGAGACACGGTTAAGGCGATTAGTAATCTACAGAGCAGATTTCAGTCACTGGTTTTCCACCGTGACTTGTTGGACCCGCACTGAGCCGCTCCACCGCACAGGGCCATAGTCTTGGGTAATTTGATGGTAGAGGTTCAATAGAATAATGACTGTACTGAAAGCAGTGATAAAACATGGGTCAGTAGGAATCATTCAGGCCTGCCCCGTGTATAATTAAAGTGAAGAAGGAATTTAATTACCTTGAGTAAGTCCAATTTCAGCTGGAGTTCTCCTTGAGTGGAAGAGCACAATGCGCCAATGATTATGCTCATGTACTCTTCTGTGTTAATGAGCGAGAGCTGCTCCAAGATAGCCAGAGACTCGTTGCGGTAGCATCCGTCATCCAGAAATATCTTGATGAAGGGAACCATCCCATGATCCTTTAGGACAACTGGGGATCAGACAGATAGTTTGGTCATGACTGGTTAGAGCAGCATATGGGTCTCGACAGCGGGGCAATTCGAAAGACTCTTTGCAGTGGAAAGAGCCCGGGCTTCGGAGTCAGAGGTCATGAGTTCGACTCCCGGCTCTGCCACTTGTCACCTGTGTGACTGTGGGCAAGTCACTTCACTTCTCTGGGCCTCAGTTACCTCATCTGGAAAATGGGGATTAACTGTGAGCCTCACGTGGGACAACCTGATTCCCCTGTATCTCCCCCAGCGCTTAGAACAGTGCTCTGCACATAGTAAGAGTTTAACAAATACCAACATTATCATTATTATCAACTCTTGAACCACGATAAGGGAGACTGATTCCTTCTCAGACTCCTCTGACGTAAGAAAATATGTCTCCCGACTCTGGAGAAGCAGCGTGGCTCAGTGGAAAGAGCCCGGCCTTGGGAGTCAGAGGACCTGGGTTCGAATCCCGGCTCTGCCACTTGTCATCTGTGTGACTGTGGGCAGTCTCTTAACTTCTCTGTGCCTCAGTTCCCTCATCTGGAAAATGGGGATTAACTGTGAGCCTCACATGGGACAACCTGATGACCCTGTATCTACCCCAGTGCTTAGAACAGTGCCCTGCACATAGTAAGTGTTTAACAAATACCAACACTATTATTATTATTATTATTATTATTCTCCTAAGTGCTCTGCACACAGTAGAGGCTCAATAAATATGATTGATCAGCTGATAGTTGTCCTTTCAATTTGGACATTCTACTGACACTGAAATTTCCCTGTCAGAATATGGGTGACTAAAAAGGCCAAAGCAGGACCCACAAACTGGAACACGTTGCACACACAAAAAAGTTGTCGTTTGTTGTATTGTCTGCCTTGCAAATAAGTCTCTCATCAGAAGTTTCATCCATAAATTGTGACGATGTTTGTGGTATGAAGTAACAGTACAGATAACTGGAGAAAAGGTAGATGGTAAACTCCCCGAGGGCAGGATCATTTCTTCTGACTCTACTGTACTCTCTCAAACACTGAATATAGTGCTCAGGATGCAGGGGATGCTCAGTATTAATGATCGGTTGATAAGGTGGGTGCATTAAACATCACTCAAATATCATGTATAGAAGGAAGCATTTTAGTCTTGCGGAAAAATCACGGGCCCGGGAGTCAGAAGCCCTGGGTTCTAATCCAAGCTCCACCATCTGTCCGCTGGGTGACCTGAGGCACTTTTTGGTGCCTCGGTTTTCTCATCTGTAAAATGGGAATTCAATCCGACTCCCTCCTACTTAAATTAGAGTCCCGTGTGGAACAGGGACTGTATCCATTCCGAATATCTCTTATCTACCCCAGCACTTATTAGAGTGCTGAGCGCATAGTTAGTGCTTAACAAGTACAATGATTATTTTAAATGGTAGTTTTCACGAGGCTTGATCAGAGTTTGAACTATCCTTACCAGTATTCCGGATGGAATCATGAAGCAGTGAGGCCACAACTTTTAACATCACACAGATTAAGTCGTGTTCCACATCCTGAATGCCAGAGAGCTCTCGGTTTCCTGCAACGTTCAATGTGAAAAAGGGAACGTGCCCCATCGTTACCAGTGGATATTTTGTCTGCCACTTGCCTGCTGTGTGATTTTGGGGAAGTCACTTAACTTCTTTCTGCCTCAGTTTTCTCATTCGTAAAATGGGGATTCAATATCAATGGTCATGGGTTCGAATCCCGGCTCTGCCACTCGGCAGCTGTGTGACTGTGGGCAAGTCACTTCACTTCTCTGTGCCTCAGTTCCCTCATCTGTAAAATGGGGATGAAGACTGTGAGCCCCACGTGGGACAACCTGATTCCCGTGTCTACCCCAGCGCTTAGAACAGTGCTCTGCACATAATAAGCGCTTAACAAATACCAACATTATTATTATTATATCTGTTCTTCCTTCCCTTTAGATAGTGAGCTTTATGTGGAACTGTACCTGGACAGGCTATCTTGATTCTACTGCTATTCTTAGAACATTTTTTGACTTATATTAAGTACAATTATTTTTATTGTTGTTATAATTAACATTAGAGATGAGGGTCATTCTAAAAGATTATTTACATTTACTTCACAAAAAATGAGAAGAAGCTTGGTTTCTCCGAAGTCTGGTATTTTCATCCAAGTTCTCATTGGCTACATTTCAAAATTACTTTTCAACTGAATCAAGTCAGGCAGGTTCATATTAGTTGTGTTATGTGGAATATTTCCTCCACTAGATTGAAAGCAACCTGAAGGCAGGGATCATGTCAAATAAGTCTATTATATTCTTCCCAGTGATTAACCCTGGTATTAATCCACGATCACCTAATAACAACTATATTCCTTAATCTTCTATTAGCATTTATAGTAGCCCTAGTAGGAGTATTTATCTACCGAGAACACTTCATATCAACTCTACTATGTCTTGAAGGCATAATACTATCCATCTTTATTAAAGTGGAACTCATTCTTCTTCACCACCACCTAAACTCAACTATAATGTTTCCTCTTATTTTACTAGTCTTCTCCGCCTGCGAAGCAGGGGTAGGCTTAGCTCTTCTAGTTAAAACCTCCAACTCATATGGGATATAAAATACAATGGGACATAAAATTCCTCTAGACTATAAGCTTCTTGTGGGGAGAAAAGATGTCTGCCAACCCTCTTGCATCGTACTCTTCCAAGCCCTTAGTACAATCCATTGCAAACAGTAAGAGCTCAATAAATACAATAGATTGATCTTTTCTACTAATTCTACTGTTTCTGTTGCACTCTCCCAAATGCTCAATACAGTGTTCTGCACAGAGTAGGTGCTCAGTAAGTACCACAATTCATCAATTCATCGATTTATAGGCAAAATCTATCACCCATTGATGACCTCCACCTTTTCTAAAGCATGACTCTTTATATGGACCCAAATATGAGGCAGTTGAGCTATTACTAACTCCATTTATATGCAGGTGAGTCCCTTTTTCTATTATTTCCTTTCCAATGACTAAAGGAATTTTGACGACCGGGAAGTGATTTTATCTGTCATACACTATTACTAACTCCATCTATATACAGGTGAGTCCCTTCTTCTATTATTTCCTTTCCAATAACTAAAGGAATTTTGACCATCGTGAAGTGATCTTATCTGTCATACCTGATTTCCTCATGATCTTGGCCTGTTTCCTCAACTGAGCCAGCAACAGACCCAAAAGCCCCGAGTCCCTGAATATATCTGTGAAGAGCACGTGACGCAGACTGATCTGGTGGACGGTCTTTAAGGCAGTGAGGGTACACGTTGGCAAAGTGTTCACCTTGATCAAATTCTGGACCTTCTTGAAAATCTCGTAGGGGATAAAATTCAGTTCGAACACTACCGACTCTAACAACTGGAAAAACTGGGTCTGGATCAGGGGAGGTTTCAGGTGAATGATCTCCACGAACTGAGATATCGGCTGCAGAGTCCACTCCAAGAGGAAAAAATTCCTGGCATTCCAGTCCCATATTGATTTGATAGTGGATAATATTTTCCTGCAGAGACAAGGATCGATGCTTTTCTGGAAAACAGTCTGCAGCACCTGAAAGGCCTGGAGATTTTTCACGGTCATTCCTGTGGGAAGAAATACAAACACCGTGTGGTTGTGAGATTGTATCGTTGTTTCCTTCTGAAACTTGAAACATTCATTTGCATTCTGATGAAATACTTCTGTCCAAAAATCTAAATGTAGGCTCTGTTGGCTATTTTAGGAAGTGGCTAGCAGGTGACCTGAATAAAACACAGGCTTTGGCTATGGTGAAATGGAGCATTGGTTGAGTTTAGAGAGTTGGTTTAGCATAGACGACGTCTACCGATTATTTTAAAGGAAACGACTCAGCAAGTTTAGGGAAAATGTAATCATCGGTACCTCGGTTTTGATTATTTGGGCTCTAGCATATTAGGTAACTTTTGTCTGCTAATTTCCCCCACTAGATGGTAAGTGCCTTGAGGGCAGGAACTGTGTGTTTCATTTCTGTTGCATGTTTCTAGTGTGGTGTTCTGCACACTGTAGATGTTCAATTAATGCTTCAGATACTCCTGATCACAAATGACACCACCTGGGGAAAAAAAAGCATCCTCCAGAACACTATTTATTATCAGTTAAGTAATCAGTTGTATTAATTGAGCATTTACTTTGTGCAGAGCATTATGCTAAATTCTTGGGAGGGCACAATATAGTAGGTAGATGAGATCTTCTGCCCTCAAGAAGTTTACAGTCTACAGTAAGGATAGGAACTGAGTATGAGAAATATGAATGTAAGTGTTGCTGGCAGTGGTTGGAGATCAAAGAGAAGCAGCATGGCTCAGTGGAAAGAGCACGGGCTTTGGAGTCAGAGGTCATGGGTTCGAATCCTGACTCTGTCACTTGTCAGCTGTGTGACTGTGGGCAAGTCACTTAACTTCTCTGTGCCTCAGTTCCCTCATCTGTAAAATGGGGATTAAGACTGTGAGCTCCACGGGGGACAACCTGATTCCCCTGTGTCTACCCCAGCGCTTAGAACAGTGCTCTGTACATAGCAAGCGCTTAACAAATACCAACATTATTATCATTAATGGGTATGAACCCAAGTGGAAGTATCATGGGCTAGTAGATCAAGCCTGGGCCTAGGACTCAGAAGGGTTCAGATTTTAATCCTGGCTCCACCACGAGTCTGCTGTATGACCTTGGGCAAGGCATTGAACCTCTCTATACCTCAGTTCCCTCATCTGTAAAATGAGGTTTAAGACTGGGAACTCCATGTCTGACAGGGACTGTATCCAACCTGATTAGCCTGCATCTATTCCAGCTCTTAGTGTCTGACACAAAGTAAGGCTTAAAACAAAGTGTGTAGATTCATTCATTCATTCAATCGTATTTATTGAGCGCTTACTGTGCGCAGATGACACAGAGGGGATTGATGGAGATGACATATTAGTCAAGGGGAGGTTTTCAGTAGGTTCTTGAAAATAGAGAGAATGGTATGAATCACATGCGAAGTGGTCAGGAGAGTGTGGGCGGGGGGAGGTTGGAAAGAGTTCCGGGAAGGAGAAAGGACATGAGCAAGGAGCCATCATCAGCCAGAGAGATGAGACAGAGCCTCAGTGACTAGGTTGGATTTAGAAGTGTAAATTGTATGAGAAGGGTTGAAGGGGGCGAGAAATTAGGATTAGTAGGAGGGAGAAAACTGACTGAGTGCTTTAAAGCTGGTAAAACGGTGTTTCTGCTTAACATGGAGATGGATGTGTAGCCCCTGGAGGATTCTGAGAAGTGTGGAGATGTGTGCTAAATAAAGTTGTAGAAAAATGATCCCAGCAGCTAAGTGAAGCAAAGGACTGGAGAAGCGAGAGGCCGTAGGCAGGAAAGTCAGAGACGAAGCCGAATCAATAGTCGAGACGGGACGCCCAAGCCTTGCTCCACACCCTCCCTTTCCTAAAACTTATTTGCAGAAAGTATAGATTTGAAATATCCATAGGTGCTGTATTTGTTTAGTGCTTACTCTGCGAGAAGCATCATGCTAAGCATTAGGGTAGATGCAAGATAGTCGAGCCAGACCTTGTATTTATCTCACAAAGGGCTCATAAGCTAAAGGGGACAGAAAACATAGATTTAGTGTCCATTTTCCAAAAGAGGAAAAAGAGAACAATGACGTGCCTAAGGCCACAGAGCAGACAAGCTGCAGGGTGGACTAGAACCCAAGTCTTCTGACTCCTAGACCTGTGCTCTTTCCAGAAGTCCACGTTGCTTCTCAAAAAAAAAAAAAAGCCCCAAGTGTACAAGGGGAAACACCTCCAATGAAGTGGTGTAATTTCAATTAACATAAAGACCAGAGTGGTTTCGTATGTATTAAATGTAAACTCTGTCGATCTGGAATCTCTCTTCGGTTTAAAGGCGGTTACCAACGGTCAGATTCCACCTAAGGGTGGGTGTAGCACAATGAGAACATTTTGCTCAACTGGTCCATAGCAGTGTACAACACATGTCAAGTACATATCAAGTATATTTTGGTAGCAGAGATAGTTTAGCACACTAGAGACATATATTGTACCAGAGTTTCCACTCTGCGGCAACTTAAAATCTTCAAGTTGAGGATAGGTGACGTTATCAAACACTTTCAGTTCAGTTTTGCCACAGATGGTGAGCCATGCCATCAGTTCCAGAAGTTCTTCTAGGTGAGATTCTCCCTCTCTTTGGGATTTCCCTTCATACCTATGGAGAAAAATTTGGTAAATGACTAGAGTGTTCTGACAGAACCAACAGTTTTTCCTTGAAAGCTTGTTCTAAGGGAGGGAGAGAAGGAGAAAGGAAGAGAGGTGCCAAAACCCTGCATTCAGATCAACTTTTCTTGAAGAGTCTGCCCTGCTGTTGAGGGGCTTTGGTCTTTTTTTGGGGGGGGGGGCACACTGTCTGTTAAGTGCTTACTACATGCCAGGCACTGTACTAGGCGCTGGGGTAGAGAAGCAGCATGGCTCAGTGGAAAGAGCCCGGGCTTGGGAGTCAGAGGTCATGGGTTCGAATCCCAGCTCTGCCACTTGTCAGCTGTGGGACTGTGACTTGCCCACAGTCGCACAGCTGACAAGTGGCAGAGCCACAAGTGGGCGAGTCACTTCGCTTCTCTGGGCCTCAGTTACCTCATCTGTAAAATGGGGATTAACTATTAGCCTCACATGGGACAACCTCATCACCCTGTATCTCCCCCAGCGCTTAGAACAGTGCTCTGCACATAGTAAGCGCTTAACAAATGCCAACATTATACAAGAGTATCAGTTGGAAACAGTTCAAGTTGCACATGGGGCTAACAGTATTAATACTCATTTTACAGATGAG
The DNA here is from genome assembly GCF_004115215.2 of Ornithorhynchus anatinus. NCBI lineage: Eukaryota > Metazoa > Chordata > Mammalia > Monotremata > Ornithorhynchidae > Ornithorhynchus > Ornithorhynchus anatinus. The sequence goes on along the minus strand of NC_041730.1, from coordinate 128,578,854 downwards.
GTAAATGAGGACAAGTTAATTTAAGTGAATCGCAGACTCATGGTGGAACTGGGTTTAGAACTCGGGTTCTTCTTACTTCCAGGGCCTTCCACTACATCGTGCGGCTTCTCACGCCGCCATGTGACTTAAATGTTTTCCCATGTACAAAGAGTTTATTTCCCATTGCAGCCAAGGGTGGAACTGCATCATCTTAATAATAATCATTATTACGATTATTATTGGGGTAATAATACTATTACTTACATTATTTATTAAGCACTTACTATGTGCTTAATACCACTGATTATTCATTTATTAGGACTTTCTGAGACCCGTAGACCCAGAGAGAGTATGCACCTTGGGAACTCTTGGATTCCCAATGAGCATGTTTCAAGTCCCAGTTCTAACACTCGGGTCTCTCACAGTCAAAAGTATTTATTGAGCTCTTACTGTGTGCACAGCACTGTGCTAGTTATTTGGTCAATCGTATTTATTGAGCACTTATTGTGGGCAGAGCACTGTAATAATAATAATAATGATATTTGTTAAATGCTTACTATATGCCTGGCACTGTACTGAGCGCTGGGGTGGATACAGACAAATCGGGATGGACACAGTCCCTGTCCCACGTGAAGCTCCCAGTCTCTATTCCCATTTTACAGATGAGGGAACTGAGGCACAGAGAAGATAAGTGACATGTCCAAGGTCACACAATAGTAAGTACACTGTAGTAAGTGTTTGGGAAAGTATAATATGAGAATTGGCTTTTCCTGGGAAGGGGCATCATAGTGCCATGGTGCAGTGGGTAGATACTATCCTGGGAATCAGAAGTAATGGGTTCTAATCCCGGCTTTGCCACTTGTCTGCTGCCTGACCTTGGGCAAGTCACTTCATTTCTCTGGGCCTCAGTTCCTTCTTTTTTAAAATGGGGATTGAGAGTGTGAGCCCCACATGGGACAGGGACTATGCTTGTATCCACCCCAGTGCTTAGTACAGTGCTCAATACATAGTAAGCACTTAGCAAATACCATTATTATTATTATTATTTATACATAGATTGTAAATGCCTTTGGGAAGAGGTTGTGTCTACCTATCATATTGTACTCTCTCAAACACTCCATTCAGTGCTTGGCATGTATTAAGCATTCCGTAGATGCTACTGATTGATTCTGGAAACCTGGACTCCCAAAATACCTCTAGTAGGAATAATAATAACAATAATGATGTTATTTGCTAAGCGCTCACTATGTGCCAAGCACTGTTCTAAGCACTGGGGGAGATATAAGGTAATCAGGTTGTCCCACGTGGGGCTCACAGTTCTAATCCCTTCAGTCCCTTGAGTCCCTTCAGGCTCGCATCTCCTCCTGCCTCCAGGATGTCTCCACCTGGATGTCGGCCCGCCACCTAAAACTCAACATGAGCGAGAGTGAGCTCCTCATCTTCCCTCCCAAACCCGGTCCTCTCCCAGACTTCTCTATCACCGTGGATGGCACGACCGTCCTTCCCATCTCTCGGGCCCGCAATCTCGGTGTCATCCTCGACTCGTCTCTCTCGTTCACCCCACGCATCCTATCCGTTACCGAGACCTGCCGGTTTCACCTCTACGATATCGCCAAGATCCGCCCTTTCCTCTCCACCCAAACGGCTACCTTACTGTTACGGGCTCTCGTTATATCCCGGCTAGACTACCGTGTCAGCCTTCTCTCTGACCTCCCTTCCTCCTCTCTCGCCCCGCTCCGGTCCATTTTTCACTCCGCTGCCCGGCTCATCTTCCTGCAGAAACGATCTGGGCGTGTCACTCCCCTTCTTAAACAACTCCAGTGGTTGCCTATCGACCTCCGCTCCAAACAAAAACTCCTCACTCTAGGCTTCGAGGCTCTCCATCACCTTGCCCCTTCCTACCTCTCCTCCCTGCTCTCTTTCTACCGCCCACCCCGCACGCTCCACTCCTCTGCTTCCCACCTCCTCACCGTCCCTCGGTCTCGCCTATCCCACCGTCGACCCCCGGGTCACGTCCTCCCGCGGTCCCGGAACGCCCTCCCTCCTCACCTCCGCCAAACTGATTCTCTTTCCCTCTTCAAAACCCTACTTAAAACTCACCTCCTCCAAGAGGCCTTCCCAGACTGAGCTCCTCTTCCCCCTCTACTCCCTCTGCCATCCCCCCTTTACCTCTCCGCAGCTAAAGCCTCATTTTCCCCTTTTCCCTCTGCTCCTCCACCTCTCCCTTCCCATCCCCACAGCACTGTACTCGTCCGCTCAACTGTATTTATTCTCGTTACCCTATTTATTTTGTTAATGAATTGTACATCGCCTCGATTCTATTTAGTTGCCATTGCTTTTCGAGATGTTCTTCCCCTCGACTCTATTTATCGCCATTGTTCTCGTCTGTCCGTCTCCCCCGATTAGACCGTAAGCCCGTCAAACGGCAGGGACTGTCTCTATCTGTTGCCGACTTGTTCATCCCAAGCGCTTAGTACAGTGCTCTGCACATAGTAAGCGCTCAATAAATACTATTGAATGAATAATCCCCATTTTACAGACTATGTAAGTGAGGCACAGAGAAGTGAAGTGACTTGCCCAAAGTCACCCAGCTGATAAGTGACAGAGCCGAGATTAGAACCCATGACCTTTGACACCCAAGCCCGGGCTCTTTCCACTAAGCCACGCTGCTTCTCTAAAGAATGAAAGAATGCCCCTCTCTCTCCAACACTGCACGACACATGGCTGTAGAAATATTGGGTCTCCCAGATGGGCCTAATTTATCTGTGTCTTAATTTCCTCATCTCTAAATGGATATTAAATACCTTTCTTTCTCCCCCTAACACTGTGATCTCCATGTGGGTCAGGCACTGTGTTCAACTGGGTTATCTTGTATCTATCCCACTGCTTAGTACAGTGCTTGGCACATAGTAAACACTCAGTACATAAAACAACGATTACTATTATAATAGTCCTGGGCCCATTGATGCACAAATTTTACAACTAGAGAGAGGCAATCTTCAGTTTGCCTAGACAGTAACTCCAACCTAGAATAACATCTACAGTTATAGCATTAAGGTTACAGACACTAAAATTGAAGTCACTGTTCAAAGCTCAAAACAGCATGTAATTGATAGAAGTTAAGAAATTAAAACACAGTGATAGATTCGCCGCATCATAAATAAGGCTTTTTTTGTATCTCTTTTGGGAAATATACAGATATGGAGACCCCACACTCCTGTAAAACTCATTCCCAAGGCGTGGAGCCGATTAGGAGCTGAGCTGGGAATAGAATCCATCTTCTTTGGCTCCTGATCCTGAACTCCGGTACTTGGTACTACCCACAACGCTCTCTGTCCTGGATAGACAAAGTTGATGAGAAAATTGTAAACTACACGAGGTAAATAGACTCACTTAAGGAGATTTACGGAACCTGCCATTGCTTTAAATGTTCTTGGAGTTCTCTGACTGAATAAGGCAGTCGTTTTATTTCTTCCCAAGTAGAGACACACAATAAAAAAAAAAGTCTATTCACCAAAGTAGCACTTTGAGCAGCAGTGGGTATCCCCCGCTGCTTTCCAAATCAAGGAGTAAAGCTGAGGAATTGGGATAGGAGTCCTTTACGAAGCACAAGAGGAGGGTCACCACGTCACTCAGGTCATGAGCGGGTGAGGTGTTCGAGAGTCGAGTCAGGTTTTGAACGATTGTCTTCACGCAGTCTGTCTCTGTAGGAGAAAGTGAAGTGAGGGGAAACTGATGTCACCTTGAACAACAGGACTAGAAATCACCGTAATCTACGATATAACCTAAAGTGGTCTTCGGCCTTCCACCCTGGGCTGGGTGATGGTGAGCGAGATGTACTTCCAGTTAGGAACTGACTCGAACAAAGATACTTTCGATCATGCCCGCTAAATCTGGGAATCTGAACGCTAGAAATGAAACCAGGCACTTAGTCTATCTACACTAACTGTCCCTGGGGAAGAGGCCAAAACTTTTATTATAATTTGGTGCAGTATAACTTAATCAAATCACATTTCAACCAGACCGATGACTCTGTCTAATATTAGGAGTCTAACAGGATTTTCTTGCATAATAAGCAGCATAAGCAGCGTGGATAGAACACGGGCCTGGGAGTCAGAAGGACGTGGGGCATAATCCTAGCTCTACCACCTGTCTGCCATATGACCTTGGGCAAGTCGCTCAACTTCTCTGGACTTCAGTTACCTCATCTGTAAAATGGGGTTGAAGACTGTGAGCCCCATGTGGGGCAGGGACTATGTCCAACTTGATTTGCTTGTATCTACCCCAACCTTTAATATAGTGCCTGGCACATGGTAAGCACTTAAATATGATAATAATAGCGACAACAATAATAATAACATAAGATCCAGCTGCTTATTTTTTTGCAACATACAACCGGCATTTTGGTACTTGAAATGTGCTAGTTACTGGAGTGGAGACTAGAAGATCAGATCAGTCACTATTCTACATGGGGCTCACCCTGTAAGGGTGCTGTAAATCACAATTTTAGGGATGAGGCACAGAGAATTCAAGCTACTTGCCTAAGGTCACACTGCAGACAACTGGCTGAGTTAATTGTTATAAGTCAGTCTTTGGCTGAATTGAAAGATAAGGCCGGATCCAAAATGGCAAAATGAGGTGTCACAGAAGGGAATCATTGATCCTTTAAATATTACTTAATGAGTGCCTAGTTTATACAAAGCTGAACTAGGGAAGTGTTAGAAAGCAAATCTTCCCACTCCTTATCCATCTCTGCATCAAAAAAATACTCTTTAAAACACTCAATTAACTTTCTCCCTTCTATCCTACATTGGTCATCTCCTACTTCAACCCATTCAGCATACTTTGCTCCTCCAAAGCCAACCTACTCTCTGTACCTTGATTCATTCTCCATTCAATAGTGTTGATTGAGTGCTTACTATGTGCAGAGCACTATACTTAAGTGCTTGGAAGGTACAATTCAGCAACAGACAGAGACAATCCCTGCCCAATAATGGGCTCAGAGTCTAACAATAATAAGTATGGTATTTAAGTGATTACAATGTGCCGGGCCCTAACTGGGATTAGAACCCATGACCGTCTGACTCTGAGGCCTGTGCTCTATCCACTAGACCATTGTCCCTGTCCCCTATCACATCTGTCAGACCACCACCCCCCTACCTTCAAAATAATTGTAAAAATCACATCTCTTCCAAGACTCCTGCCCTAAATCCTTATTTACCCTATCCTCTCTCCCTTCCGTGTCTTCTACGCACTCGACAATGTAACCCTTAAGAACTCTGCTACTCGCCCCAGCACCACAGCACTCTAATGCTTCCCCTCTCTGTGATTTATTGCAATGTTTGTCACCCCCTATAGACTTTTAGCCCCTGTGGGCAAGACTTTTGTCTCCCAGCTCTTTTATATTCTACTTTGCCAAGGTCTTAGTACAGTAGTCTGCACACTGTAAGCACTCAATAAATACCATTCATTGACTGAAACACACAGTCTGTGTGCTCAAAGATCTCATAACCGAGCACAATTCTTTTTAACTCTTTTTAAACTACCGTAGACAGGATAAATTCATCTCCTCTGAAAACTCCCTACACATAGGAAAATATTCCATACAATGTTTTTCATTTATAGAAAAGTCTGAGGGCAAAGGAAATCAATCTATGTGAACTCTATGAAATAAAAATTGAATCTCCTTCCAATGTATTATTGCAAGTAATTTGCATTCATTTTAAATCAGGCAAGGGTGGGCATTGTTGGGTAGGGATTGTCTCTATCTGTTGCCGAATTGTACTTTCTAAATGCTTAGTACAGTGCTCTGCACACAGTAAGTGCTCAATAAATATGATTGCATGAATGAATGAGTAATCACTGTCTAAGCAGGCAGCAGCCTGACCCAGAAGACAGACTATTAAAAAATTATTCCAGTGAAAGGGTGAATTAAAAAAAGTCACATCACCTGAAACAATCAATTAATGGTATTTATTGAGCCCTTACAGTGTGCACAACACTGTACTAAGTACTTGGCAAAGTACAAACCAAGAGATTTAGCAGATACTTTTGCTACAACAGCTTTCAGTCTAGAGGGGGAGACATATTAATATGAATAATTAAGTAATTCATAATATATAATCTAAAGATATGTACATAAATGCTGTGGGGATGAGGATGGGATGGATATCAAATGCCCAAAAGTCACAGATTCAACCACAATTACCCGAGATGCCCAACACTGTCACCTTTGTGAGTAAAATTAATCAATCGATAGTATTTGTTGAGCCCCTACTGTGTGCAGGGTTCTGTACAATGTGTTTAATTTTCTGAAAACATTTGACTGGAAGCACTGCAGTTATGGCTATAAAATGTACACACTTGGGTGTTAGCAGATTTGGTGGATTTTTTTACTTCAATTACAAAGTGATAGCACTCTAAAACTGTGGAAACAGTGCATAAGTTGCCTAACTAGGTGAATAAAATTTGTACTGCTTGAGGCTCACAGTCACGTCTTCATAAATTATTTTGCACAGCTGCATCATTCCTAAGGGGAGAATTTAGCAGCAGCAATGCTGATTTTTGGGTTATGGAACCCTACTGGCTAAATCAGTCAGTGAATTAATCATTTGTATTTATTGAGGGCTTATTGTGTGTAGAACACTGTACTAAGAGCTTGAGAGAGTACAACACAACAACTTACAGAGTAGGTAGACATGTTCCCTGCCCATAGAGACCTTAAAGTCTAAAGGGCTAGATATAGATAGATAGATAGATAGATAGATAGATAGATAGATAGATAGATAGATATAGAAATAGATAGATGTAGATATATATAGATATATATATATAGATATATATATATATCTATATATATATCTAGTCCTTTAGACTTTAAGTTCTCTGTGGGCAGGGAACATGTCTACCAACTCTCTCTACATATATATCAGCTGTGTGACTGTGGGCAAGTCACTAAACTTCTCTGTGCCTCAGTTACCTCATCTGTAAACTGGGGATTAACTGTGAGCCTCTCGTGGGACAACCTGATTACCCTGTATCTACCCCAGCGCTTAGAACAGTGCTCTGCATATAGTAAGCGCTTAACAAATACCACCATTATTATATCAGGTAAACCAGCCTAGCCTATTATTCTTGTAAACGAAAGTAACTGTCCTATAGTGTTGCATACTCAACTTACTGTATACTTGCATACTCAAGCTGTTGTCTTGTGGATGTAATGATCTTAAGGTAAACTAAAATATCTTTCTGTGAATCTCATGGATTTTCAACATAAGTTTCACTTTTGAGAAGGTTAATGTCTTCAATCAATGGATCGATCAATCAGTGTCATTTATTGGAAAGCAACATAGTCTAGTGGAAAGAGTACAGGCCTGGAAGTCAGAGGATCTGGGTTCTAATTCCAACTCCACCACTTGTCTACTGTGTGATCTTGGTCAAGTCACATAGCTTTTCTGTATCTCGGTTCCTTCATCTGTAAAATGGGGTTCAATCCCTCTTCTCCATACTATTCATTCATTCAATAGTATTTATTGAGTGCTTACTATGTGCAGAGCACTGTACTAAGCGCTTGGAATGTATAAATGGGCAACAGATAGAGACAGTCCCTGCCCTTTGACGGGCTTACAGTCTAATCGGGGGAGACAGGCAGACGAGAACAATGGCAATAAATAGAGTCAAGGGGAAGAACATCTCATTAAAACAATGGCAAATAAATAGAATCAGGGTGATGTACATCTCATTAAACAAGATCTTATTACCTTCTATCTACCCCGGTGATTAGTAGAGTGCCTAGCACATAGTTAACTCTTAACCAATACCACAATTTGTTTTATGGTATTTGCTTAGCGCTTACTATTTACTGAACACTGTTCTAAATGCTGGGGTAGGTACGAGTTAGGTCAGACAAAGACCCTGTTCCTCATGGGGCTCACAGTCTAAATAGGAGGGAGACCGGGTATCTAATCCCCATTTGACCATTGAGGAAACTGAGGTAGAGAGAAGTAAAGTGACTTGCTCAAGGTCACACAGCAAGCAGTTATCAGATCTGGGAATAGATGCCCTGGTCCTCCGACTCCGAGGCCCATGCCCCTCCTTCCTCTAGGCCAAGATGCTTCTCCGATCGAGCACTTATTGCCATTGTTCTTGTCTGCCCGTCTCCCCGGATTAGACCGTAAGCCCGTCAAAGGGCAGGGACCGTCTCTATCTGTTACCAATTTGTACATTCCAAGCGCTTAGTATAGTGCTCTGCACATAGTAAGTGCTCAATAAATACTATTGAACGAATGAATGAATAAACACCATCAACATTCTGCAGTGGGCAGCATTTCTGGACCATACCTTGCAGGTAGTCAGTGACCTGTTGGTTCTGGGCTCTGGAGATGGTCCTCAGCACCCAGAAGGTGGGCCCTTTCCAGGACGGGCTGCTCTGATCCCACAGGGTGGATGTGGCGATGAGGAGAGACGGGAGTTCCCGGCCAGTGAGGAGTTCCTCCACTCCCTGGGGCTCGCTATAAAGTCTGAGCATCACCTGAAAAAGAAGCTTCAATCAATTATCTGTTGGGAGGCAGGGGAGTGGGAGGGAGTCAAATGACTATGTTCACTATATTAATTGAATCGTATTTATTGAGTGCTTACTGTGTGCAGGGCACCGTACTAAGCGCTTGGAAAGTACAGTTCGGCAATAGAGACAATCCCTACCCAACAACGGACTCACAATCTAGAAGACGGTTTCACAGTATCTTCCATAGCTCATCTGTAATGCGTCGCTATAAGTCAGAAATGACAGCATAAGTCAAGACAAGATGGGGAATAAGATTGGGAGCCCCATGTGGCACATGGATTGTGTCCAACCTGATCCCCTTGTAATAACAGGGGTATTTGTTAAGTGTTTACTATGTGACAGGCACTGTCCTAAGCGCTGGGGTGGATACAAGCAAATCAGTTTGAACACGATCCCTGTCCCATGTGGGGCTCACAGCCTCACTCTCCATTTTACCGCATGGGTGACTGAGGCTCAGAGAAGTGAAGTGACGTGTCCAAGGTCACACAGCAGACAAGTGGTGGAACCAGGATAATATTGTATCTATCCCAGCACTCAGAACGGTATCTGGCACATATTAAGTACCTAACAAATACCATTAAAAATATATATATATCCATTAGTCTGATAGCACTGACCTTTCCAAGTATTTGGTCCAGTGCTCTGTAAACAGTAAGTGCTCAATAAATACCTTTGCTTCGTCTATTTATTGATATATAATTCATCTGGAGTCTCATAAATGTCCTGATGATATGACCCAACAGGACTTTTTACTGCATTGTGCGAAGTAACATGGCCTAGTGGAAAAAGCATGAGCTTACGAGCCAGAGGACCTGGGTTCCAATCCCAACTATGCCCCTTGCCAGCTGTGTGACCCTGGGAAGGCACTTACCTTCTCTGCGCCCCAGTTTCCTCATCTGTAAAATGGAGATACCTGTTCTCCCTCAACTTTGGACTGTGAGCCCCGTCTGGTAGAAGGATTGTGTCCAATCTAATTTCTCTGTATCTACCCCAGTTCTTAAGATAGTGGTTGGCATACTGTAGACGCTTAAGAGATACAACAATTATTATTATCATAACCGCAGTATACTCTGAGGATTCTTGAAAAAATAGTTGGCTAGTGTGGGTACCAAAAACTGCAGCGGCTACCAAAGCAACGACCTATCAGGTTATGGTATTGTGGTTTAGTGGATAGAGCATGGGCTTGGAGTCAGAGGGCCCTGGGTTCTAAACCCAACTCTGCCCCTTGCCAGCTGTGTGACCCTGGGAAGGCACTTAACTTCCTTATGCCCTAGTTTTCTCATCTGTAAAATGGGGATGAAGAGTGTGAGCTCCATGTGGAGCAGGCACTTAATTAATTTGCATCTACCCCAGCACTTAAAACAGTGCTTGGCACACAGTAAGCATTTAACAATTACCATGATTATCATGATTATTATTGCTTTGGGAAGCAGTCACTTCAGCCATAAATCAATCCATTTTTGGACCCCCTTGGTAATAATAATAATAATAATGTTGGTATTTGTTAAGCGCTTACTATGTGCCGAGCACTGTTCTAAGCGCTGGGGTAGACATAGGGGAATCAGGTTGTCCCACGTGGGGCTCAAAGTTTTCATCCCCATTTTACAGATGAGGGAACTGAGGCACAGAGAAGTTAAGTGACTTGCCCACAGTCACACAGCCGACAAGTGGCAGAGCTGGGATTTGAACTCATGAGCCCTGACTCCAAAGCCCGTGCTCTTTCCACTGAGCCACGCTGCTTGGTAACGTTTGGCCCCCCCAGCTCTAGAATAGATTCCGCTTTGCAAGCGTTCAGTCCTGAAGTCCCAGGACCAAGGCTCATCCACAGTTCCTGATGGGGGCATCTTTCACTCACTCCAACTTCCATCCATTCATTCATTCAGTAGTATTTATTGTGCGCTTACTATGCGCAGAGCACTGTACTAAGTGCTTGGAACGTACAGATCGGCAACAGATAGAGACAGTCCCTGCCCATTGACGGGCTCACAGTCTAATGGGGGGAGACGGACAGACGAAAACAATAGCAATAAATAGAATCAAGGGAATGTTCATCTCATTAAAACAAATTAATACAATAGCAATAAGTCAGACAGGGACAGCGTCCAGCCGGATTATCCTGTATTCATTCATTCAATCATATTTACTGAGCGCTTCCTATGTGCAGAGCACTGTACTAAGTGCTTGGAATGGACAATTCGGCAACAGATGGAGATAATCCCTGCCCAGTGACGGGCTCACAGTCTAATCAACTGTATTCAATTCTAATCAACTCATTCAATCATATTTATTGAGTGCTTCCTATGTGCAGAGCACTGTACTAAGCGCTTAGAATGGACAATTTGGCAACAGAGACAACTTTCCCAACACTGCAGACAACACCGCCATTCTCCTTTGTCTCACCAGCCTGTAACCTACAGCATCGTTCTCGATTCATCTCTTCTTTTCAACCTGCTTTCTCAGTCTTTCACCAAATCCTGTAGGTACTACCTTCACAACATCTCTAGAATCCACTCTTTCTTTTCCATCCAAATTCCCACCATGCCGGTCCAAGCATTTATCCTACTCCGCATCAGCTACCACCTCAGCCTCCTCACAAACCTCCCTGTATCTAATCTTTCCCGACTCTAGGCCACTGCTGTCCAGTTCGTTTTTCTAAAAAAAAAAAAAATCTATTCATCTCTCCACTCCTCAAAAGCCTCCAAAGGTTGCCCATCCATTTCTACCTCAAAAACTTCTTACTTTTGGCTTTACATCACTTCATCAGCTCTCCTCCCCTCCTTGCCTTGCTAATTTTCTTCTCCAAGCCGGCCACACATTTTATTCCTCTAATGCGAACCTACTCACTGAACCTAGATCTCATTTCTCATTTCTCCAATTCATTCATTCAATAGTATTTATTGAGCGCTTACTATGTGCAGACCACTGTACTAAGCACTTGGAATGTACAATACGACAACAGATAGAGACAATCCCTGCCCAGTGACGGGCTCACAGTCTAATCGGGGGAGACAGGCGGCAGAGCAAAACAGAACAAAACAAAAACAGGACAACATTGGAAACTTCCTCCTCCTATCTGGTAGACCACCTCTCTCGCTCTCCTCGAAGCCCTAATAAAATCATGTCTTCTTCAAGAGGCCTTCTCTGAATGACCTCTTTTTTCCCCACCCTATTTGACTTTGTTACTCACTCTACCTGCAGCCCTCAGCATTCATATAAATATCCTTCTACTCCACTGCTTCTACAATCTGTAATTATTTTAATGTCTGGGATCATACAGGATGGCGTAGTCAAAAGCAGCATGGTGTAGTGGATAGAGCCTGGGACTGGGCGTCATGAAGGGCCAGCCATGGGTTCTAAACACTTGTCTGCTGTGTGACCTCGGACAAGTCACTTCACTTCTTTGGGCCTCAGTTACCTCATCTGGAAAATGGAGATGGAGACTGGAAGCCCCTCGGGGGGACAGGGACTGTGTCCAGCCCAATTTGCTTGCATCCACCCAAGTGCTTACCACAGTGGCTTCCGCATAATAATAATAATAATGATAACAATAATAATTGTGGTATTTGTTAAGTGCTTACTATGTGTCAAGCACTGTTCTAAATGCTTGGTTAGATACAAGATAATTAGGTTGTCCCAGGTGGGGCCCACAGTCTTCATCCCATTTTACAGATGAGGTCACTGAGGCACAGAAAAGTGGAAGTGACCTGCCCAAGGTCACACAGGAGACAAGTGACAGAGCCAGGATTAGAACCTATATCCTCTGGCTCCCAAGCCCCTGCTCTTTCAAGTACTCAACGAAGACCTTCATTAATATTATTATCACTGTGTCTACTAACCCCATTGCATTGCTCTCTCTCAAGTGCTTATTACAGTGCTCTGCAAAGAGTAAGCACTCGATCAATACCATTGATTGACAGATAGTACTAGACGCCCTTAATTCTCTATCCAAAAATAGAAATCTGTAAAGGGGATTCCGTCTGAATTATTCAACAACTCACTTGGAAGGGTCTAAAACTATTATAATGAGGACTAAGTATTAATTTGTGTCCACCCACTCTGTCTCCATGCATCACCATGATCTCGAAGAAAAGAGTCTAAATTCTTATTAAATAAGGTTAATTCTGCTTGAGAAAATGCAAGTTATTGCTTTCCCTCAGTGTAGCAATTCAATATCCTCACTGGTGGGATAACGGTGATATTTCATGCTAATAGAAAGCTTTTTTTTTCCCCTTAATTCTTGAGGAGCTAAAAGTAGCACAGGCAACTCATTCACTCAGGGTTGGTGTGTAAAACAAATGAGATCAATTTTTTGAAAGTGGAGCCTTTTGTAAGTTTGATCGATTGAAGGCCTATTGTTATTTTCTAGGTGGGCAATCATGTTCATTCAAATATTGGCAGCAAAACTGAGGTACTGGATCATTTTATTTCTCCAAGGACCCACTGAAAATCTCTTATATTAAATAGCAGTGGAAGTAATAATGGTAATTATAGTCATAATACTAGTACAAGAAGGAGGGGGAATAGCAGTTGTACTAGAAATAGTAATAATAGTGGAATTTTTAAAGTTATTACTATGTGCCAGGCACAGTTCTAAGCGCTGGGTCAACAAAAGCAAAACAGGTTGGACACAGTCCCTATTCTATATGGGGCTCTCAATCTCAATCTCCAATTTACAGAGGAGGTAACTGAGGCTCAGAGAAGTTAAGTGACTTGACCAAGATCACAAATCAGACCCAAAGTCACAAGTGGCAGAGTCAGGATTAGAACTCAGGTCCTTCTGATTGTCAGGTCTGTGCTCTATCCACTAGGCAACACTGTGTAGCAGCATTTATTGAGCACTCACTTGGTGCGTTGCACTGAATTAGGCATTTGGAAAGTACAAAATTGCAAAATGACTTGTTCCCTGCCCACAAGGAGCTTAGTCTAAAGTGAAAGATAAACGTAAAAATATTTATAATAATAATAATAATAATCTTGGCATTTGTTAAGCGCTTACTATGTGCAAAGCACTGTTCTAAGCACTGGGGAGGATACAAGGCGATCAGGTTGGCCCACGTGGGGCTCACAGTCTTAATTCCCATTTTACAGATGAGGGAACTGAGGCACAGAGAAGCTAAGTGACTTGCCCAAAGTCACACAGCTGACAAGCGCCGGGATTTGAACCCATGATCTCTGACTCCCCAGCCCGTGCTCTTTCCACTGAGCCATGCTCCATTTATGACCTGAGAGATCAAAAATACATAAAATGGAAATGTATAAATGAGGGCTAAGGCGGGCATAAATACACTGATGACTGAAAGAGAAATGAGGCCCATAAGAAAACCCACAGTCCTTGACTGTTCACTTATGAAAAGCTAAGAAGTTTGAATTTGAAACAGTCAATCGATGGTATAAATTGAGCATCCACAATCTGCAGAACTCATTAAGTGCTTGGAAGAGTATAGCATAATAGAATTGGTAGACACGTTCTCAACCAAAATGAGCTTACAGTCCAGGGAGAACAGATATTAATATAAATTAAAAAGTAACTTATAACATATAATTTAAAGATAGGTACATAAGACCTGTGGGTTTGGGGGTGGAGCAAATATCATATGCCCCAAGGTCACAGAAACAAGTCCAGAGACAACACAGAAAAGAGAGTAAGCAAGTCAGTGTGAATCCAACTTGGCAGATGCATTCATACAATTTCTTAATATAGGTGAGGAAAAACTGTCATCAGAGTGTCCCAGAGGAACAGGTTTTGGCTCTGCTGGAGAAAAGGGACCTCCCTTTGCTCTTACTCACCTGTACAAACATTTTCTGAATTTGGATGTCACTCTCAAGACACTCATCTTTATCCAGGGAGAATGCAAAGAGAAGGTAGAGGCACTGTAAAAGGACTCCAGGGAGACCAGATTTTATGATGTTTTCCAGTGTCTCCTGAAAAAAAGCGCACAGAAACACTATTTTTATTGTTTTAATGATTTCTCAGTTTGTTCAAACCCTTCATCCCCATTCTGCCCCACCAAAACCCAGAAGCACTCTTTCCCTGCCTTCAGTCTTTCCTTGAAGATCAGGAGTCTGGTGCTTAATACTTTTCCGATGCTGAAATAATTTGATCCTAGGGACCTGCGGAAAGCTATATGGGGGAGAATGAGGCACTGAGCTGGGTTCTGGAAAAGATGGGGAAAAGGAAATTTCAGGGTCCAAACATTCCATTTTAAACTAATCCTGGTCAAATTAACTAGAACCAAACCTGCAAACTTCATTGTCCTGATGGTCTGAAACCCAGGACCCCATCTGGGAATTGAAAGGAAATAGTACGCAGCTTGGTTTGACCAAAGGACAACTGCACTATGTCATCTGGTCATGGAGGCTCATTTTGCTCTGAACTTAGGAGCTCTTTCTAACATAAAATTGAGAGGGAAATAAATCAGAAAATGGAAATCAAAATGTGAGAAGTCATATTACAGGAACTCCTGAAGGGGGAATTGTCCTATTGTAATTTCAATACCATTTGTAACTAAGATTTAAAAAATAAAGTTTTTATGCTACTACTAACTTTTGTACCTACAGGTAGGCCTAATTTTATACATGGTCCCAAATCTGATACTATTTGAGAATTATGACCTAGTCTAGAGGTATAAAATTAAACCAATTTTTCCTAAATCCAAATGACAGAATTCCAATTCCGGGCCAAACATGATGGAAAATTGGAAGAAAACATGTCCCTAAAATGATATGATTGTCTTTCATGACAAAATATCAAGTAAATGACGGAAGCTCTGCTCAGAGACTCTAATCTGCTTCTTGAAAAAGAAACTCCAGATTAAAGGAATTGCATTTCCTGGAGTTAATAATAATAATGTTAATGTTGGTATTTGTTAAGCGCTTACTATGTGCCGAACACTGTTCTAAGCGCTGGGGTAGACATAGGGGAATCGGGTTGTCCCACGTGGGGCTCACAGTCTTAATCCCCATTTTACAGATGAGGGAACTGAGGCACAGAGAAGTGAAGTGACTTGCCCACAGTCACACAGCCGACAAGTGGCAGAGCTGGGATTCGAACTCATGAGCCCTGACTCCAAAGCCCAGGCTCTTTCCACGGAGCCACGCTGCTGTTTCTAAGCAAGTGGTACAGAAGATTTCTTAATCTTGTGAATAGTGATGAATTACAATGATGCATAATACTAGTCATTATTGTCATTTCTGGTCTTTAGGAAATGTGTGTGTTTGTGCGTGTGGTAATGATAATAATTATAACAATAATAATAATTGTCATATTTTAAGTATTTACAATGGGCCAAGCACAGTACTAGGCACTGGGAATAATGTAATACGAATAGATTGGACAGAATCCCTGTCCTACCTAGGGCTGACTGTCTAAGAGGAAGGGAGATCGTGTCTGTTATCACCATCTTAAAGATGAGGGAACTGAGACACAGAGAAGCTAAGTGACTCGTCCAAAGTCACAGAGCAAGCAAGCGACGAGGCCAGGATGAGAATGCAGATCCTTTGACTTTCAGGCTCATGCTCTTTACGCTGTATAAAGGAAGGTGATTTAGCCAAATGGCCCTCACTACCGCAAATGTCGGGCTCCTTTCCTACCTGAAGAAACAAGCGCCAGTAACCAACCATAATAATGAACCAACCATAATAATGAGGAAGTTCCCATTTCCCTACTTTGGTGTTATTAGGGAAGTGGCCCAAACAAAGATGGGGGAAGGGAAGAAATAAGGACATAGAAATTAAAATGAGCACAACTTTTGAAACTTTTGACAGGCAATTCAAAGTTTCAATACAACATTTCAAATACATCAGACATTAGCTTCTTTCAAAACGTTGCTAGCTAATTCACTTTCTAATTTGACACTGTCCTAGTCTTACAGAGAGTCAATCGATCCCTTTTTGGTACCTGAGGGATTGTTCTCTGTGAAGGTTTTGGTGATCATCTCTAAATTAGAGGGTTAAATATGGCCAAAAAACTTACAGGGTCAGCTTGGGTGAGTAAAAATACAGATTTCAGGAGTAAGTATCCATCATTTTCAACATCTCTCCACTGTAGAAATTGTCCAATTGCCAGCCGGGCTGCTTCTGAAATCACAATATTGTTACAGAATAACAATTTCAACATAGACACACTGATGAAAACTGTCCTGAGCAGTTGATATCTACCTGTTTCCAAGGAGTGGATCTATGAAAGACAAATGGGCATGACTTTAAAGCTCACACCTTCTACTCTGAGCCACAAGAATATCTGGGAACATCCTTACACACTATCTTTGAATCTCGTTGCGAGATCACAAAATTATCCCAGTCCTCTCACTCCCAGGCCCAGGCTCTTTCTCCTTAGGCCATGCAGCTTCTGAGAGCTTCTTATATCCAAAACAGTCCAGGATCTGATCTTCTTCATATCAGTATCTCTGTTTTTCAAGGTGAATTAAATTGAAGAGGCCCCAAGGAATTTAAAGGAGATTCATCAAGGCTGGTAAGAAAAAGTGAACGTAGGGTTGTGGTCATGGAAAGGGCAAAGATAAAAGTTACTTATTTTGCTCTCATCCTTTAAAAGAGAGTTCTGGTCAGAAATCTACATGTCTTTTTTCGTGAATAATTAGCCACGCCTCCGTTCCACTGGATTTATAGAACAGTGTCTTACCTGCAGGCTTGAAAGCAAGCACATTCTGTATTTGTCGGACAAAAACTTTAGAAACTTCGCTAGCGAAATCTTGGATTCTGGAAAAGCAGATAATCCCAGCAGACTGCTCCCAAGCCTGAAACATAACAGGAAAGACTTGAATGGTAATTTTGTAATTGATTTTTCCCAAGTATTAAAGTGGAGCTGTCATCTCTCTAATTAGATTGATCCTTTTTAATTAGATTAATCCTTTTTCCTATTTTTAAAAATACATTCACCAGCCCTTATCCAATCCTCAGAACACTTTGCAAGAGTCTGGTGCTGAAATCACATTCCATGTAATATCACTTGCTCTTACAGGTAAGGAGACAGCGTTAAATAGTGGATTTGCACGTTTGTGACATTGTCTACAGTATAATTTTTGCCCACTTGAACACAAACACAAGCGATCTAGTGTTGATAAAAAAGACATTTGGTAATTTTCACGTGACATCCCAAACTAAAATATTTCCAGTAAATAAATAAATGTCAAACCATTTTATTCAGAAAACATGTTATAAAATGATCTGCCAATCCATGGTGGAAAACCCAGTTCTGGATGTTTTCTAATACATTCTCATACTCACCCAGTGCATTTGTAAAACCTCAAAGAGGAATTCTGTAGTGGATGACTCCAGAGAATAAGCATCATGTAGTGAGCAATGGGACTCCAAAAGGCTCTATACAATAAAGCAAACTGGGCCGTTGTGAGCTGTGCAGTAATTGTACGTTGAGCCAGACACTCCCAGTGCATCTCCACCTCCCTGGGAGTAAGGTCCTGCTGTTAGCTACATTAACTGTTTCGGGCCACCTGGGTGCCATTTAGTGTGCTGAAGCAATCACTTACAAAATGGCACCCTGGTGGCCTGAAAGAGTTAACACCACTTCCACTAAAGCCTAATTTGCTCTTAGAGAGAGAAGGCTACATCCTGGGAGAATCTAGCCTGACAGTTCTTACAACTTTTCTTTCCAACAGTTGGATAAAGTGATCCATTACCCCTGATAAAGTGATCCATTACCCTGATAAAGTTGTAATTGACAAGCCAAGAAAGGACATTAAGCGCCCTGATCTCTAAATCACAGTAAAAAAAATAAACAAATAATCGAAAGGTTCTGGTGTGAAAGAAAACCTTTGCTTCTTTAATGACTTGATTCACCAGTCATAATAATCATAGTGATATTATTACACATTCACATAGTGTCTTCATTCTAGCTATCTCGAAGTACTTCATAGCCATTACTTCATTAATTTTCACAATCCTTCTCTGATGCAGACATTATTATCTCTGTCGTTCAAATGGGGAAAATTAAGCCCACTGTTTGCAGTACTATAATGACTATCTGAAAATACAACTGCTATCTTCCCTTCAACTCACAAGGTCAGTATGTAACCTTCACATAAGTTATAGAGATCTTGTTGATGAGTCATAAATCAGGACTGCTCTCAAAGGAATGAAAAGGAAACAGAGTCTCTCCCTCTTCGTCTAAGGGAGAGGAGATCGTAGCTAAACACCTCATAGCTGCAAAAGTATTGTGTCCTGAAGGGAGGAGATGGTTTCCCCTTTCATTTGCAGACAGGGTTTCAAAAGTCATCCCCTTAAGGTTGAGACAGTGGAGGAAAGGTTCAGGTTACGGAAAACTGCCACATATTTCACAAAGTAAAATGAGCTCTTTAGTGTGGAGAAGACCCACATTCAGATTCTGAGGAAAATGTAATAAAAAGAAAATTGAGCAGGGAAGCTATAATATTTTGGACCATAAAAGGAAATCACATCCACTGAAAGTCATCTCTCTGTTCAGGCCTGCGGTGTTCATCTGGGGACAGCAAGGAGAGAGAGAGAGAGAGAGAGAGAGAGAGAGAGAGAGAGAGAGAGAGAGAGTCTGCAGGGAAAGTAATCCAATTTCAAAATGGGTAAAGTGAGGCAACACCTTTAAGAGGGAGAGATTTCAAGAGGGGGGAAGTGCCAAATGAGAATAAAACCCAAACCCAGATATACTACCCAATTAACAAGTGGGGACACATCCCTGTGTATTCAAATCCATTTTCATCTGCAACTAATGAAGACCTATACGCTTCTTGGGGAATTATTGTTTCCACATAAACCCTGAAACATCATCATCATTATCAACAATGGCATTTTTTGAGCACTTACTCTGTGCAGAGCACTGTACTAAGCACTTGAGAGAGTACAATCGTCGGTAGACATGTTCCCTGCCACAGACAAGCCGGAAAACACTGTAAACAAGTCCTGCTCATGCTTTGGGCATGTCCCAACAAAACTAGATGGGATTATAGGATTAAGAGCATTTGAACTATGGTTTGTTTTTTGCTCTTAGTGAAATTTGTTAAGTGCTTGCTCTGTGCCAGGCACTGTACTAAGCACTGGGGTAGATACAAGCTAATTAAGTAGGACACAATCCGTGTCCCGCATGGAGCTCACAGTCAATCCCATTTTACAGATGAGGTAAATGAGGCCCAGAGAAGTAAAGTGACTTGCCCAAAGTCACACAGCAGACAAGTTGCAGGGTCAGGATTAGAAGCCAGGTCCTTCTGACTTGTCAGCTGTGTGACTGTGGGTAAGTCACTTAACTTCTCTGTGCCTCAATTCCGCACCTGTAAAATGGGGATTAAGATTGTGAGCCTCACATGGGACAACCTGATGACCCTGTATCTACCCCAGCACTTAGAACAGTGCTCTGCACATAGTAAGCGCTTAACGAATACCAACATTATTATTATTATTACTTCCAGGCCCGGGTTCTATCCACTAGGCCACACTGCTTCTCTGCACTTCTGCACTTTCTTTCTGTCAAACATACAGCAGCGTGGCTCAGTGGAAAGAGCCTGGGCTTCGGGATCAAAGGTCATGGGTTTGACTCCTGGCTCCGCCACCTGTCAGCTGTGTGACTGTGGGCAAGTCACTTCACTTCTCTGGGCCTCAGATACCTCATCTGTAAAATGGGGATTAAAACTGTGAGCCCCACGTGGGACAATCTGAGGGCCCTGTATCCCCCTCAGCGCTTAGAACAGTGCTTTGCACACAGTAAGCGCTTAACAAATACCACCATTATGATTATTGTTCGAGTCTCTGAATGCTGTGAATGATCCTCCACTTTGGAACCACATAAAGAAAGGGGGCCAAAAAAAGGTAACTGACATTTAGTTCCTCAGTGAGGTCTGCCTGGAATAACGGTTGTTTTGAAAATCAAAAAAAAAAAAAAAAAAAAAAAGGCACTTAGGCAGCTATTTCCCTCTCCTACCTATCTTTACTCCTCTCCCACTACAACTCAGCCCTCTCACTTCACTCCTTTCCCACCACCCTATTCACTGCACTTCACTCTAATCTCTCTGGCTGTTGAACATCACCCTCACACTTCCTCCTTCCTGAAATGCCCTCCCCATTCATATCTGACTCACTCTCCCCATCTTTAAAATCCTACCAAAATCATATCTCCTCCGAGAAGCCTTCCCTGACTAATTTCTCATCTTCCTACCCTATTTTTTCCTCTCTTCTGCCTCACCTATGCTCTTAAATCCATACCTCCTATGCATCTGGGTACTCACCCCACCCTCACGGCACCTAGGTACATATGAGAATCGGCATGGTTTAGTGGAAAGAGCACAGGCCTGGATGTGAGAAGGACCAGAGTTCTAATCCCTGCTCTGCCACTTGTCTGCTGTGTGACTTTGGGCAACTCACTTCACTTTTCTGCGCCTTAGTTACATCATCTAGAAAATGCGGATTAATACTGTGAGCCCCATGTGGGATGACGTCCAACCCAATTTGCTTGTATCCACTCCGGTGCTTGGTACAGTGCCTGGCACACAGAAAGTGCTCATCAAGTACCATACTTAGTATCTGGGTATTTGATTGCTTTCCCTACTTGTAATTTCTTGATGTTTGTCTCTCCCAGTAAGTCTATTTAATAATAATAATGATGTTGGTATTTGTTAAGCGCTTACTGTGTGCAGAGCACTGTTCTAAGCGCTGGGGGAGATACAGGGTAATCAGGTTGTCCCACATGAGGCTCACAGTTAATCCCTATTTTACAGATGTGTTAACTGAGGCACAGAGAAGTGAAGTGACCTGCCCACAGTCACACAGCTGACAAGTGGCAGAGCCGGGAATCGAACCTATGACCTCTGACTCCGAAGCCCAGGCTCTTTCCACTGAGCCACGCTGCTTCCCCAATTTTACTCTATTGTACTTGGCTATGTGTTTAGTACAGTGTTCTGCACAGAGTAAATGTTCAATAATCGCCATTGATTTATTGATTGATGGATTGTAACCAACAGTTCCACGGTAGAACCAGTCTGCTGCAAGCAGTTGATCTGGTCCCCTTTGCAGTTAGGGAGCCTGAGAAAAGCTTGGAATACTTCAGGGAGGGATATAAGGGATAATGGAAAAAGAGAAACAAATCAAAAATAGAAAGAGAGGCCAACAGGCAGGTGAAAATCAAAGGTTTCTACTTGAGGCTTCCCATTAATTCATTCATTCAATCGTATTCATTAAGTGCTTACTATGTGCGAAGCACTGTACTATGTGCTTAGAAAGTACAATTCACTTTGTTGCAGATATGAACCAGTGGCATTAACATTTTTCTAACGTTGGTCAGATTAAAATGCACTTTTACCACTGACTTGGAGTCTTGTGAATGGAAGGGGAAACTGTTTCAGTCACCCCGATTCTTTAATGATTACTTTATTAGCTAGGTCACTGTAAACCTGTTTCTTTAATAATTTCTTTATTAGCTAAGTTACCCCACTCCCAAACTCTGGTCTGGATGATTCCTTCTGTCAACCAAAGTACTTAGGTTTTAAAGAGCTCCAATCTGAGGTGCTCTTATCAAGTAATCAATTAGAGAAGCAGCGCGGCTCAGTGGAAAGAACCCGGGCTTGGGTGTCAGAGGTAATGGGCTCGAATCCAGGCTCTGCCACTTGTCAGCTGTGTGACTTTGGGCAAGTCACTTAACTTCTCTGAGCCTCAGTTACCTCCTCTGTAAAATGGGGATGAAGATTGTGAGCCCCATGTGGGACAACCTGATCACCTTGTATCCTCTCCAGCGCTTAGAACAGTGCTTTGCACGTAGTAAGCGCTTAACAAATGCCATCACCATCATCAAGTAATCAAGGAAGCCCTGATTCTTGTGGGCCCAGAGAAAGAGAAAACATTTCAGGATTGTACAAAGTGGTAGAAGTTTCTTTCAGGGGAGTGTGTTTTTGTAGGAGGTGGAATAGAATATAACATATATGGTGTCAGGAAGCAAGAAACAGACTCATTTAGTTTCTTCCATGCTTCTTAATTTTCCCAATTTCCCGAAACAGAGCACAGTACCTGCCTTCTCCTTCTTCCCCAGTATACCGGGGTTTGGGGAGCGAGTTTAAGGATGTATAATGCTTTGTACACCTCCTCTATTCATTCGTTCAATAGTATTTATTGAGCACTTCCCATGTGCAGAGCACTGTACTAAGCCCTTGGGATATACAATTCAGCAACAGATAGAGATAATCCCTGCCCAGTGACGGATTCAAAAGATGCAAATAAAGTGTACTCATTATGTATGAACACCTGGAAATTTTGGAAGTATTTTTGCTTAGGGGGAGCTCAATAAGATGAAGATAAATCAGTTTTTAATGACTCTGGGTCAATTTACCATTTGTTAAGTGAGTATACTCTGGACAGGTTGGTTGCATAATAGATTCTCCCCCGTCTCCCCCGATTAGACCGTCTCCCCCGATTAGACTGTAAACCCATCAAAGGGCAGGGACTGTCTCTATCTGTTACCGATTTGTACATTCCAAGCGCTTAGTACAGTGCTCTGCACATAGTAAGCGCTCAATAAATACTACTGAATGAATGAATAGATTCTGGGCTTTCCTAGTGAGAACTGATAACAGTAACAACAACAATAATAATAATAATATTAAACTGTGGTATTTGTTCACCTCTCTTTGTTGCCTTTGGGCACTTTGCTTTGCTTCCATACAAGTAACTTCCCAGTATCGACAATATCATTAATCAGTAAAAATATGGGCCTTACACTGTGACAGAAAAGGAGGAAATCCCTAAATATGTGATTCCTGGGAATTGTAACTTTCATCAGTAAACCCCGAACCCGACTCCGAGAAAGGAAAGTACCGACCTTCAGAAACAGGGGGAGGAGTCCCAGCAACTTCTTCTGCTGTTCTTCTGGGCTGAGAAGAGGAATGGATGGCTCGTAGTCTAGAAACTGTCTCTCAAATATTTCCCAGAGGGCGGTGGAGCATTGGATCTGCCCTTCTCGGAGCAATCTGTGCTGCCCAGTGTCCTGTCCACCTTCAGCCTTGAAATGGGTTTCCTGTTCTGCATCATCGCGTTCAGCCAATTTTTCTTCTGTGCTCATGACTTAGCTGCACACGACTGCTTTAAAGGGAAAATAAAAGGAGTTATATTTTGCCATAGGTTTTCTGCTGAGAATTAGATTCTTCTGGTTCCTGTAAAAGTTCCAGAGTTGAAATGCCTTGACTCTTTTCCAACAGAGCACGAGTAGTAGCATATATTGACCTCCTGTTTTCAGAACCTTTGAGCAGCCTTCTTATGGGAGAAAATTCTTTTAGTGGCCTAGTGGAAAGAGCACAGCTCAGAGACTCAGAGATCTGGATTCCAATCCTGTTTCTGCCTCTTGTCTGCTATACGGCCTTGAGTGAATCACTGTCCTCCACCTCCCTCATCTGCAAAATGGGGATTAAGGCTGTGAGCTCTATGTGGGACAGGGACTGTCCAACCCGATTTCCTTGTATCCACCCCGGCGCTTGGTACAGTGCCTGGCGCATAGTAAGCACTTCACAAATACCATTATCATTATTACTCTTATTATCATTAATGATAAGAACAAATACCATTGAAAATACATCAATTTTTTTTTTTAGAAAATGTATACAACTGTGATGATACTTTTCTCAGCATAAATCCTTATAAAGCCTTAACAGGAAATATAAGTGAAACCACTGACAGCTTGGTGGGGTGTATAAAATGGGCAAAGCTCGTATCACCCAGCTGGAAATACAACAGTGGATTACTCAGGCCTGACAGACTTCCCGGACAACTGAAAAGACCCACCACTCACTATTTTTAGCCTTGGGCAGAATGGCTACTTGTTCCTTTCAGGAATGAACTGAAAGTACAGGTTCCCTTTGCCTATCGACCCTCCCCCTGGCCAACTTTCCATGACAGTGCAGACTCTCCGTCCCTTAAAATGCAAACCTTTCAAGGTATGACCTTCCTCTTGAGAAGTTTCAAAGGCTGGTGGGCATTCACTATATGCCCAATAAGTAGGCACCCTAGAACAAAAATGATTGGGAAAAGAGCATGTGCTCTCCAAGGCTCCAGTGAGTACTAGGATCTTACTGAAATGAAAAACCGTGCAGATCACGACCCAGTGGCAAGAGCACAGGCTTGGGAGTCAAAGGATGTGGATTCTAATCCCAGCTCTGCCACTCATCTTCTGTGTGACCTTGGGCAAGTCACCTAACCTCTCTATGCTTCAGTTACCTCATGTGTAGAATGGGAATCAAGAAATGTGAACCCCATGTGGGATAGGGATATGTCCAACATGATTGCCTTGTATCTAGCCCAGTGCTTAGAACAGTGCTTGAGACATAGTAAGCACTTAACAAATACATGATTATTTTTATTAATTATTACTAGTATTAAACTGCAGGGAAAGTCTGGAGCATTAAGTGAAAGGCAGGGTCAGCTTCAGGATTTTTTTCCACCCTCAGATTGTTCTGGTGATATCAACATATAATAATAATAATAATAATAATAATAATGTTGGTATTTATTAAGCACTTACTATGTGCAGAGCACTGATCTAAGCTCTGGGGTAGATACAGGCTAATCAGGTTGTCCCAAGTGGGGCTCACGGTCTTAACCCCCATTTTACTGATGAGGTAACTGAGGCACAGAGAAGTTAAGTGACTTGCCCACAGTCACACAGCTGACAAGTGGCAGATTTGGGATTCGAACCCATGATCTCTCACTCCTAAGCCTGTGCTCTTTCCACTGAGCCACGCTGCTTCTCTAACATACCATGAAGTGCAACCATCCATTGGAATATAACAACATCTTATGAAACCTTTTGTGGCTCCCCTGGATACAGCAACCAAATCCCCCAGCTCAGCTCAGAGATCCTGGTTTATGCTCCATTCATGATTCGTTGCCAACCTTCCGCCGATAGACTGAATGCTTATTGAACGCTTACTGCATGCAGAGCCCTGTGTTAAACACTTGTGAGAGTACAATAAAACCGTACAACAGAAACATTCCCCGCACACAATGAGATTACTGTCTAGAGGGAGAGACAGACATTAACAGAAATAAATCAATTACAGATATGGACATAAATACATATAACAATAAACCGACAGAGTCCATGCCCATAATGAAATCACAGCCTCGATGAGAGCTTCCTCCATCTGAGAAGCACTGTGACCTAGTGGATAGAGCACGGGCATGAGCCTGGAAGTCAGAAGGACCTGAATCCTAATCCTGACTCCATCGCTTGTCTGCTGTGTGACTTTGGAAATGTCATTCCAACTTCTCTGGGCCTCAGTTATCTCATCTGTAAAATGAGGATTAAGATTGCAAACCCCTATTGGGACATGAACTGTGTTGGACCTGATTATACCCCAGTGCTTAGTAATATACCTGGTACCTTGGAAGCAGGCCAATAAATTCCATAACCAAAAAAGCTCCCATGGTGTGCAAAGCACTCTAGTAGGTGTTTGGGAGTATTTGATACAAGTAAATGCCATGGACCCTGCCCTCGAGTAGCTCACAATGCAGAGGGGGGAGACTATCATCATTCTATACCTGCAAAGGAAGCTGGAGGACTTCTCTGTGCCTCAGTTTCCTCATCTGAAAAATGGGGATTCCGATACCCATTCTCCGTCCTCTTTAGTCTACGAGCCCCCATGTGGGATAAGGATTATGTCTAATTGGAGTGTATTATAACTATTCTTGACACATACTGAGTACTTAACAAATAACATCAGTTTTATTATTATCATTACTCTCATTGTTATTATTCATTCATTCAATCGTATTTATTGAGCGCTTACTATGTGCAGAGCACTGTACTAAGCGCTTGAAATGTACAGTCCGTCAACAGAGACGATCCCTGCCCAACGACGGCTCAGAGTCTACCCATAGAACTCTTGAACAATCATGAGTGCGATATGTTATAGTATCATCTTTAAATCAGCTTCACATATAATAATTATAACCCTGGTATCGGTTAAGCACTTACTACGCATCAAGCACTGTACTAAGCACTGGGGTAGATTCAAGTCAATCGGGTCAAACACAACCTCTGTCCCCACATGGGCCTCACAATCCATGTAGAAGGAAAAATAGGCATTGAATACTCTTTTACAACAATCCATCAGTCAGTGGTCTTTATTAAGCACCGATATGTGCAGAGCACGGACGTAGTGGACAGAACACTGGCCTGGGCATCGGAAGGTCATGGGTTCTAATCCCGGCTCCGCCCAATGTCTACTGCGTGACCTTGGGCAAGTCACTTCATTTCTCTGGGCCTCAGATATGTCATCTGTAAAATGGGGATTGAGACTGTGAGCCCCACGTGGGACAGGGACCGTGTCCGACTTGATTGGCTTGGATCCACCCCAGAGTTTAGGACAGTGCCTGGCACACAGTAAGCACTTAACAAATACCATCATTATTATTCTTATTAAGAGCTTGGGAGAGTATAGTACGACAGAGTTGGGAGACACATTTCCTGTTCCACAAGCTTGAGGCACGGAGAAGTCATGGGACTAGCCCGAAGTCACATAACAGGTAAGTAGTGGAGCTGGGATGAGAGACCAGATCTTCTGACTCCCAAGCCCATAAAAACGTATGCGTGGAAACTACGGCAAGCTCGAATTTACACAAACGATTCATTCGATCGGATTTATTGACTGCTTACTGTGTGCAGAGCGCTGTTCTAAGTGCTGGGGTAGAGAAGCAGCGTGGCTCAGTGGAAAGAGCCTGGGCTTCGGAGTCAGAGGTCATGAGTTCGACTGCCGGCTCTGCCACCTGTCAGCTGTGTGACTGTGGGCAAGTCATTAGAGAAGCAGCGTGGCGCAGTGGAAAGAGCACGGGCTTTGGAGTCAGGGCTCATGAGTTCGAATCCCAGCTCTGCCACTTGTCAGCTGTGTGACTGTGGGCAAGTCACTTCACTTCTCTGTGCCTCAGTTACCTCATCTGGAAAATGGGGATTAAGACTGTGAGCCCCACGTGGGACAACCGGATTCCCCTGTGTCTACCCCAGCGCTTAGAACAGTGCTCTGCATATAGTAAGCGCTTAACAAATACCAACATTATTATTACTTAACTTCTCTTTGCCTCAGTGACCTCATCTGTAAAATAGGGATTAACAGTGAGCCTCACGTGGGACGACCTGATTCCCCTGTATCTCCCCCAGCGCTTAGAACAGTGCTCTGCACATAGTAAGCGCTTAACAAATACCAACGTTATTATTATTATACAAGGTAATCAGATTGTTCTACATGGGGCTCACAGTTTCAATCCCCAGTTTACAGGTCAGGTAACTGAGGCACAGAGAGGTTCGTGGCTCAGTGGAAAGAGCCTGGGCTTGGGAGTCAGAGGTCATGGGTTCGACTCCCGGATCTGCCAATTGTCAGCTGTGTGACTGTGGGCAAGTCACTTCACTTCTCTGTGCCTCAGTGACCTCATCTGTAAAATGGGGATTATGACTGTGAGCCCCACGTGGGACAACCTGATTCCCCTGTGTCTACCCCAGCGCTTAGAACAGTGCTCTGCATATAGTAAGCGCTTAACAAATACCAACATTATTATTACTTAACTTCTCTTTGCCTCAGTGACCTCATCTGTAAAATAGGGATTAACAGTGAGCCTCACGTGGGACGACCTGATTCCCCTGTATCTCCCCCAGCGCTTAGAACAGTGCTCTGCACATAGTAAGCGCTTAACAAATACCAACGTTATTATTATTATACAAGGTAATCAGATTGTTCTACATGGGGCTCACAGTTTCAATCCCCAGTTTACAGGTCAGGTAACTGAGGCACAGAGAGGTTCGTGGCTCAGTGGAAAGAGCCTGGGCTTGGGAGTCAGAGGTCATGGGTTCGACTCCCGGCTCTGCCAATTGTCAGCTGTGTGACTGTGGGCAAGTCACTTCACTTCTCTGTGCCTCAGTGACCTCATCTGTAAAATGGGGATTATGACTGTGAGCCCCACGTGGGACAACCTGATTACCCTGTATCTACCCCAGCGCTTAGAACAGTGCTCTGCACATAGTAAGCGCTTAACAAATACCAAGATTAAGTGATTCGCCCAAGGCCACCCAGCAGATAAGTGGCAGATCCGGGTTTAGAACCCACGACCTCTGACTCCCAATCCCGGGCCTTGCCACTAGGCCATGCTGATAACACTAACTGAGCACAGCTCAGGGATGCTATTATCATGAGTCTCACTCCTCCGTCCCCCATCCCATCATATCCCCATCACAGGACAACTCTTCCCCTAGAGAATTCAAGGTTCGAGACCCAACTCACCACTTCCTGCTCCACAGACAGAAGGGGACCTGACTGGCTTGGACTGAGCTGCCAGTTGCCCTTTCATTCATTCATTCATTCATTCAATTGTACATACTGAGTGCTTACTGTGTGCAAAGCACTGTACTAAGTGCTTGGGAGAGTACAATATAACAATATACAGACATATCCCCTGCCCACCGTGAGCTCCTCCCCCTGGCCCTCACCTCCCTGTGACCCTACAGAAGAAGAACTCTTGCGAAAGGATTAGTTAAGATGTCTGGATGAAAAAAATGTGCTGACAATTAATGGTTTTGCCAAGAAAAACTCAGTCCGATATGATGATAGTGGTATCTGTTTAGCACTTACTTTGTGCCAGGCACTGTACTAAGCGCTGGGGTAGATACAAGCAAATCAGGTTGGACACAGTTCCTGTCCCATGTGGGGCTCATAGTCTTAGTCCCCATTTCACAGATGAGGTGACTGAGGCGCAGAGAAGGGAAGTGACTTGCCCAAGGTCACACAGCAGACAAGGGGTGGAACCGAGACCAGGTCCTTCTGCTTCCCAGGCCCGTGCTCTATCCACTAGGCCATGTTGTCAATGGATTTTTTCGGGTGAAGCGGGCAGTTGGAAGTTACCTGCTCTTCCCGCTACCCTGGCCATTCAAACTGTAGATCAGATTATCCCACGATGAATATAATAAAGAATCTTGTTATTGACCCCTTAGGTAGACAGATTATTCCCCGGGAAATGAGATTCAGTTTCTCCTCTCTCAGGAGGTTGACCACAAAGGCTGCTGTTAATCACATTATACGTACTTCCCCCCATTCAAACAATCCTTGGCATTTCAAACTGTCATTTTGCAGGGTGCAGTTCACAGGTTATGTAGAAGAGGTGCAAAAAGGTATTTTATCAATTTTCCATTTATTAATCATTGAGTAATACCTGCTCAAACATACTGTTTTCAAAATGGGACATGCATTAAAGTTTAACTAACTCCTGTATCATTTGTAATTACAGAATCTCACAAAGACTATCTCTGGCTAAAGAATATCCATTAGAAAGATGACACGCAGAATTGTCTCTCAGACAAGATTCAACAAAATGAAAGTCAGTACCGTATTTTATCTCTTTTCCTAAGAAGCAGAGGATCTCTGAGTCCCAAATAAATGGCTGCTCTGACAAACTTACAGATTAAAATCAATTCTCTTTCCTCTGTCATTATGTGTCACCTCATATGTTCTCAAATTGTCAATGCTGGATGCAGAAACCGTGACTTTTTTTTAATATACATCATTGTAAATTGCCCAAAGGCCTCAGTGGTGGGAACAGACTGTAAATCCAATGAATAAATAATAAAAGATTCATTTTCCACAACATGTAGTTTAAAATAATTTGCTTCTTTTTCGTCTGGAACGAGTAATAGAAAATGAGTCAATGTGTCTCAGCCAAACCTCCTTCCAGAACACACTTCATCTGTTTCTAGAGACATAGAAGCCAAACTTGACCGAAAATATACTTTTTATGTCTTGTAAACTGGCAATACATAAGGCCCTCAACCACTCTACCAAACTAGGGCATCTGAAATCTCCTGGGCAAAGCTCCATTGGCTGTTTTGGGGAAACACATCTCTCGTTTTCCCGGGAATGTGAAATGAAACAGTCAAAAGTCAGGTGTGGGGCATTCTAATAATAATAATAAAGTTGGCATTTGTGAAGCACTTACTTTATGCAGAACACTGTTCTAAGCACTGGGGTAGATACAGGGTAATCAGGTTGTCCCACGTGAGGCTCACTGTTAATCCCCATTTTACAGATGAGGTAACTGAGGCCCAGAGAAGTGAAGCGACTTGCCCACAGTC
Source organism: Ornithorhynchus anatinus (assembly GCF_004115215.2). Taxonomy (NCBI): domain Eukaryota; kingdom Metazoa; phylum Chordata; class Mammalia; order Monotremata; family Ornithorhynchidae; genus Ornithorhynchus; species Ornithorhynchus anatinus. The sequence continues at coordinate 128,548,231 of NC_041730.1, read as the reverse complement.
ACACAGCTGACAATTGGCAGAGCTGGGAGTCGAACCCATGACCTCTGACTCCGAAGCCCAGGCTCTTTCCACTGACCCACGCTGCTTCCCTGAACATATGTCTAAAGATATGTCTCTCACAGACAAGTGATTTGAAAGAGTCTGAATGCCATGAGTCCTATTGATGAATTATCTAGGTAAGGGTGAAAGTTCAGTTTAGGTTTGCCATTCGATATTTTTTTTTTTTTGTCTAAGTTTGTTACCCACTCAAAGAAATGGAGAAACGTTCTGTTTTGAGGACAGCGCAAAAGTGGTAAGGAGGGAGACTGAGACGTGTTAGCTATTGAAATCACACAGAAGGGTCCACCTTCTTTGAGAAGCAGCGTGGCTCAGTGGAAAGAGTCCGGGCTTGGGAGTCAGAGGTCATGGGTTCGAATCCCAGCTAGGCCACTTGGCAGCTGTGTGACTGTGGGCAAGTCACTTAACTTCTCTGTGCCTCAGTGACCTCATCTGTAAAAAGGGGATTAAGACTGTGAGCCACAGGTGGGACAACCTGATCACCCTGTATCTCCCCCAGCGCTTAGAACAGTGCTCTGCACATAGTAAGCCCTTAATACATACCAACATCAGTATTATTATTATTATTAAGTATCCAGGTAGCTGTGGCTGAGGAGATCTGCCAAGGAGATGTTTCTGAAAAGAAATAGTTCCACAAATCTGAAGCCAAGTCTCAACTATTTCCAATGTTGAGGAGATTTTAAAACTAAAGGCTAATGAGGATGACATGGATGGTGGGAACTAGAATTTTCCATCTGTATCTTGGACCTTTAAAGGTGGACCCTTCTGTGTGATTTCAATAGCTAGCTAGTCTCAGTCTCCCTCCTTCCCACTTTTGTGCTGTCCTCAAAAGAGAACACTTCTCCATTTCTTTGAGTGGGTAACAAGATTTGGTGTGACTTCCTCTGCCAACTACCAATTGTTTACAGAGATACCATGCTTTTTGAGGTTTTGCTTCATTATGTTTATAAATCATTGAATAATAGTACTACTAATAATAGCTGTGGTATTTCTTCAGCGCTTACTTCTTGTAATGAACTTTACTAAGTCCTGGGATGATAAAATAACAATAATTGTGGTATTTGTTAAGCACTTACTATGGGCCAGGCACGGTACTAAACACTGGGGTAGATAATAATAATAATAACTGTAGTATTTGTTAAGTGCTTATTATGTGCTAAGCACTGTACGCAGCACTGAGGTGGATACAAGCAAATCGGGTTGGACATCTTCACCCATGTTTTACAGATGAGGTAACTGAGGCCAGAGAAGTGAAGCGATCTGCCCAAGGTCACACAGCAGAGAAGCAGAGGTGTTGGGATTAGAATCCCTGACTCCCAGGCTTAAGCTCTATCCACTACGTCATGGTAGACACAATACAGTCATAGTGGACACGGGCCCTGCCCTACATGGGGCTCACAGTCTAGAGAAGCAGCGTGGCTCAGCGGAAAGAGCCCGGGTTTGGGAGTCAGAGGTCATGGGTTCGAATTCCGACTCTGCCCCTTGTCAGCTGTGTGACTGTGGGCAAGTCACTTCACTTCTCTGTGCCCGAGTCCCCTCATCTGTAAAATGGGGATGAAGACTGTGAGCCTCACGTGGGACAACCTCATTCTCCTGTATCGACCCCACCGCTTAGAACAGTGCTCTGCACGTAGTAAGCGCTTAACAAATGCCAACATTATTATCAAGAGAAAGGGAACGTGGGTTCTTAATTCCCGTTTTACATATAAGGTAACTGAGGCATAGTTAAGGGACTTGCCCAAGGTCACCCTGCAGACAAGTAGCAGAACCAGAATTAGGATCCAGGTCTTTCCGCTAGGCCAAGTTTTCATCTTTGAATCTGAGTGGAGGGGGCTTTAACTGTTAACTGTTCAGAGCCTCCTCTCTGTCTTGTTGCCGTGAGTCGGAGACCCCAACCCCAGTACAAGGACCTTCCCTACCGGAGTCTGTGACGACAAGTGATCTGCATCACAAAATAGAGAGGTTAACTAGCATGATCAATAAAACAGAGCAGTGCCACGGCTCCCAGTACTATGTTTATGACCGCCAGATAGTCATTCCAGGACACGGTGTCTAGAGGGGCTAAGCTTCCATTTAAGACCTTCTCAAACCGCAGGGCCCCTTGCTTTGTAGAAAAGGAAGTGGGAAAACACTAGGTATTCTGGCAGAACAAAATCATTTCTTTTAAATGAAGTGTCAACTAAGTTTACCCAAATTTGCATCTACTTCCTGCATATAGCAGGTGCTATATAGAGGCTTACTTTTTTGCCCAGAGTTAGTAAAGCATATAGGTGTCTTGAGGTGGCTCTTCAGACCCCTCTCACTTATAACTGGTCATTCATTCAATCGTATATATGGAGTGTTATTTAGGGAGCGCTTACTGTGTGCAGAGCACTGTACTAAGCGTTCGGGAGAGTACAATAAAACAATAAACGGACATATTCCCTGCACTCGATTGACTGACGGACGGACTGAATCGCGTCTGTAAGAAGCCCTCACTCATATCGATAGAAGAAGGGCGAGTCAGACTGCCAAGGAGCAAGCAGCAGTTTATACAATGCAGGAAGTGAAACAAGTTCTTCTGTTCTCCCTGGTATTTCAGATTAAATTAATGTTCAATAAACTACCCAAGCGATTAAACGGCATTTACCAGATTGCTAAGGATAAGCAGTTGATCATTGCCAAAGGAATTTGGTGATGAGATCACTGACATGAGGGAAATGAGGAAACCGGGAGGTGAAAAGTATTGACGTAGCTCTGCCTCGCTACCTCCAACTGGGAAGTCCCAAGGCGAGGAATTCGAGAAACAGCGTGGCCTAGTAGATAGAGCACGGGCCTGGGCGTCAGAAGGACCTGGGTTTTAATCTCAGCCCTTCCATTTGTCTGCTGTGTGATTTTGGACAAGTCACTTCACTTCTCTGTGCATCTCATTTTATCTGTAACAATAATAATACTAAGCATAATTCTGGAATTTGGTAAGGGCTTACTATGTGCCAAGCACTGTTCTAAGTTCTGGGGAAGATACAAGCTAATCAGGTTGACCCACGTGGGGCTCACGGTCTTAATCCCCATGTGCAGATGAGGTAACTGAGGCACAGAGAGGTTCAGTGGCTAGCCCAAGGTCACCCAGCAGACAAGTGGTGGAGCCAGGATTAGAACCCACATTCTCAGACTCCGAAGCCCATGCTCTTTCCACTAAGCTGTGAACCCCACGTGAGACATGGACTGTGTCCAAACTGATTAGTTGGCATCTACCCCAGCGCTTAGGACAGTGACTTGCCCATAGTAAGCACTTAACAAATACCATTTAAAACAATGGAGGGGAGAGGAATAGTTATCATGTACCAGATGTTTCCCAGCTTCTGAGTATGCTCAGATTCACTTCCTTGAACTACCTGAGCATGACAGTGGTACTTATTGAGTGCTTACTATGTGCAGAGTACTGTTTTAGGCACTTGGGAGAGTACAGCACAATAGAGTTGGTAGACAAGATCTCTGCCCTCAAAGAGCTTACGATCCCGTGGTACTCAACCCATCAGTGTCAGCAGCAGAATCTTCATGGGTCCGTGATAACTGCTGATGGCTCCAAAGATTTGGGGCCTCTGCCGTTCTTATGTCTCTGAGCGGTTTCCTGCTCCCGATTCCCTTAGGGTCGGTCCAGGGAGACTGGTGTAAAGCTCTTGGGCTCCATGAGACCTCCTCACTAAGACCACTGGCTTATCCCTAAATCACAATACGCGCCATCCTCCCATCAATCATTTCATCAATCGAATTCATGGAGCAGGTACTTGTGAGCTCTTTGTGGGCATTCATTTATTCATTCAATCGTATCTATTGAGCGTTTACAGTGTGAAAAACACCATACTAAGCTCCCGAGACAGTACAGTATGACAACAAACAGGGAATTGCATCTACCAAATCTGTTCTACTGTGCTCTCCCAAACATGTTTTACAATGTTCTGCACACGGTAAGCTCTCAATGTATGAGTGATTGCAGAGCACTCTACTAAGGGATTGGTAGAGTTCCATACAACAGAGTTGGTAGACATGAACCCTACCCTCAAGAAGCTTATAGGGGGTGACAGATATTAAGAAAGATTGGGGTAAAGGAAATAGAGGAGTATAAGAATATATACATAGGTATTGTGGGGCTGGAGAGAGCACTAAATATCACAAAGACTTGATCTGACTCTTTGTAGCAACCTGGCCTAGAGGGTAGAGATGTTGCTCATATCCTTATGCTTAGCTGCTTCCCCTATTTGTAATTTATTTTAATGTCTCCCACACTGAACTACTTGAGTTTAGGTTTCTGACCACATAGACCTCTATTCAAACATTAATAATAATAATAATGTTGGTATTTGTTAAGCGCTTACTATGTGTCGAGCACTGTTCTAAGCGCTGGGGTAGACACGGGGGAATCAGGATGCCCCACGTGGGGCTCACAGTCTTAATCCCCATTTTACAGATGAGGGAACTGAGGCACAGAGGAGTTAAGTGACTTGCCCACGGTCACACAGCTGACAAGTGGCAGAGCTGGGATTCGAACTCATGACCTCTGCCTCCAAAGCCCATGCTCTTTCCACTGAGCCACGCTGGATGAAAAGAACTGGAAACCCTCAAATCTTCATACCCCAGAGAAATAACTAGGACAATAGTGTTCACTTTATTTTGAAAAGGACAGACACTAGGCTAGATTTTACTCACATCTCTTAATTTATCTATCAATATCTTTGCTTTCTGAATGTCCCACTCTCCTTGTGTTTTTTACCATTTTTTTACCCTATTCTGTAATGAAGAACTGTCAGCCACTTTTTCTCTCTTTCTCTTCCAGATCTAGCACACCACCTCTCAGTTGGTCTTCAGGAGACTAGAGAGAATCTGTGACTATTCGCCAATTGAGAAACTCCTCGTGTCTCAATGAGGGGACCAGAGATGTTCCCCAAATTAAAGAATTCCAGATCTGAATCGATCTTGTTCCCTTATCCCTGACTTCTAGCTCCGAGGCATCTTAACCATCTAATGCCATGGTTACTGCTCTGCTCCCAAAGCGGTCCCACAGAAGAATATTCTGACTCTGATTGAGACTGTGAGCTCCATGTGGGACAGGATCTGTGTCTAACCTGAATTGCTTGTGTCCACCAAGTGCTTAGTACAGTGCTTGGCACATAGTAAGCACCTAACAAATACGATTATTATGGGAAGCAGCGTGGAGTCTGGGAATTAGCATACCATAATGGAAAGAGACCAGGCCTGGAAATAAGAAGGTCATGGGTTCTCATCCCAGATCCACCCCTTGTCTGCTGTGTGACCTTGGGCAAGTCACTTCACTTCTCTGTGCCTCAGTTACCTCATCTGTAAAAATTGGAGATTAAGAGTGTGAGCCCAATGTGGGACGGGGACTGTGTCCAACCAATTAACTTGTATCTATCCCAGGACTTAAAACAGTGCTTGACATATAGTAAGTGCTTAACGAGTACCATAATTATTATTTTTTATTATTATCATTATCTGCTCCAGTGCTTAGGACAGTGATTGGGACATAGTAAGCACTTGAATGCCATTATTATCATTTTCATTATTATTATTATTATCGTTGTGATTACTTCCATCTGCCTTCCTGTGAGATATATGGGTGCTAAGTCTCAGGACAGTCAATCTGTAGTAAGAAAACATTTCTTCACTTCCAAAGTCAAGGGTGTTATTTTGAAGGCGATGTTTTCCTATTGAATTTTTCCTCCTTTCTAGTCAACCAATTTGCGAACCAGCGGGGCTTAGAGGAAAGAGCAGAGGCCTGGGAGTCAGAGGGCCTGACTTCTAATCCCAGCTCTGCCACCAATCTGCTGTGTGACCCTGTGCAAGTGGCTTCATTTCTCTGTGCCTAACTTACTTCATTTCTACAATGTGATTGAAACCTCCTCCCTCCAGTTTAAACTGTGAATCTCAAGTGGGACAGAGACTGTAGCTGACAGCTGACCTGATTATCTTGTATCTATCCTAAGGCTTAGGAAAGTGCTTAGCACCTAATAGATGCTTAACAAGAACTATTAAAAGACACAAACGAAAGAGCCAACGGTGTTTGCTGGACATCAGAACAGTACAAAGTTAATAACTCCATAAAGCCATACACTTTTTCCTCATATTCACAGCCCTGAAAATGCTTTTGAACTATTCAAAAAAAGCAACAAAAAACAAAGGATAGAAGCTTAAGCTTTCCCTAACACCTGTTCCAAATGTGGTTTTCAGCACAAGCTTAGCATTCAGAAGACGTTCCAAAAATACCAAGGGTAAGAATAATAGTAGCATTCGTTGGTGCTAACCTTCTCACCGAACCTCAATTTTGCCTGTTTCACACCCACCTTCGGCCCACGGCCTACCTCTGGCCCGGAACGCCCTCCCTCCTCAAATCCACCGAACAATCACTCTTCCTCGCCGTCAGCGCCCTACTGAAGGCGCACCTCCTCCAAGAGGCCTTCGCAGACTAAGCCCCCTTTTCCTCACCTCCCACTCCCTCCTGCGTCACCTCGACTCGCTCCCTTTACTTTTCCTCCCATCTTCTCACTCCGCAGGACTTATGTATATATGTATATATATAATTCTATTTACTTATATTGATGCCTGTTTACTTGTTTTGATGTTTGTCTCCCCACCTCTAGACTGTAAGCCCGTTGAGGGCAGGGATCGTCTCTCTTTATTGCCTTACTGTACTTTCCAAGCACTTAGTACAGTGCTCTGCACGCAGTAAGCTCTCAATAAATATGACTGGATGAAGGAATGAATTTCTTAAGTGCTTATTACATGTGCCAGGCACTGTACTAAGCGTTATGGAGAAGCAGCGTGGCTCAGTGGAAAGAGCACGGACTTTGGAGTCAGGGCTCATGAGTTCGAATCCCAGCTCTTCCACTTGTCGGCTGTGTGACTGTGGGCAAGTCACTTAACTTCTCTGTGCCTCAGTTCCCTCATCTGTAAAATGGGGATTAAGACTGTGAGCCCCACGTGGGACAACCTGATTCCCCTATGTCTACCCCAGCGCTTAGAACAGTGCTCGGCACATAGTAAGCGCTTAACAAATACCAACATTATTATTTATGGGGTAATGCAAGCAAATCAGGCTGGACAGAAGCTCTGTCCCACACTGTGCTCGCAACCTTAATCCCCATGTTACAGAAGAGGTAACTGAGGCACAGAGAAGTGAAGTGACTTGTCCAAGGTCACCCAGAAGATGAGTGGCAGAGCCAGGATTAGAACCCATGACCTTCTGATTCCCAGGCCCGTGTTATATCCGGTATTCTATGCTGCTTTCTGATCACGATGAACACTAAGGAAAAGAAGAGTGGTCCATTGTGGGCAATGATAGAGCATCTGGAAGCCCCAAACCAAGCAACTAAGAAGGAATATGCTCTATGTTTTACCTTCTTCCCTTTCCAAAATCCAAAGATTGATTTAAATTTTGCAAGGGCACACTTTGCTAAGAATGAACAACAGCCCAGGTATTCAGGAACTCAGCTATATTGTCCTGTCCAACCTCAGCATTCCTGAAATACTCAGCATTCCTGAAGTACTGAAATAATTTCTGTACTCATCCATTCAATCGTATTTATGGAATGCTTACTGTGTGCAGAGAACTGCACTAAGCGCTTAGAGTAGTAAAATATAACAATAAACAGATACACTCCCTGTCCACAACAAGCTTACAGTCAAGAGGGCTAAAGAACCTGTCAATATCGAACTTTGGGACTTGGACAGAAGGGTTTTTGCCTGATAATTTTTTCTGTATTTCTAATCACAGAAATGAACCATTTCAAGCTAGCTTGTAATACAATATTTCGTGAGAAAACTTTTACTCTTACATTACTATTCTCTCTTTCCTTCCTCCCTTCTTCCAAAATATCGTTGCCTTTTCCTTGATCTCACATCCACTTTTGGGCTTCCTCTGAAAACCCCCTTGTTTTACCACCCCCCAAAAACAATACCATTTGAAATTCTCTGTTGTACGGTCTAGACTTTCATTTTTGCTTTTACATAATAATAGTAACGTTTGTTAAGCACTTACCGTGTGCCCAGCATTGTGCTAAAAACTGGGGTAGGAACAAGTCGATCACATCATATACAGTCCCTGTCCCACAGGGGACTCACAGTCTAAATTGGAGAGAGCAGGATTTAATCCCTACTTTACAGATGAGATAACTGAGGCGCAGAGAAGCTCAAGGACATACAGCAGCCAAGTGGTAGACTTGGAATCAGAACCCATGTCCTCTAATGCCCCGACCTGTACTTTGCTACAAGTGTACTCTTTTATATCAGTCTTCTCTCCAGTAGTTCTTTTCCAATGGTTTTTTTTCCATAGGAGAGACTAGGGAAGAAGTCTAATCAAATGTGAAGAAACTGATTTTTAGGCTAAATCATTACCTTCAAACAGATTGCAATTTATGATCTAGAAAATCCTTTTGATTATAAGCAAATATAAACAAAGAATGCAACTTAAATGCCTTAGGCTAGGTTAGTCCCTGGTCCCTAAAAATCCTAGAGAACACAGTGTACAAAGTGATGATACGTTTACCTAGTGACCGTACTAGAGTTTAGGCATTTCACGTGCTTTGTAGTCTTTTCTAATCCTCCGCCCTCTCCACGTGAGCGATTTGTATTCCAAAAGTGATGTAACAGGAGCAAACCTGAAATTTGTAACGAAGGCATACACCAGTTTACTGCCTCTCCACCATACACATAATAATAATGGTATTTGTTAAGTGCTTACTATGTGCCAGGCACTGTACTAAGCAGTGGGGTAGATACAAGCAAATCAGGTTGGACACAGTCTCTGTCCCACAGGGCGCTCACCGTCTCAATCCCTATTTTACAGATGAGGTAACTGAGGTCCAGAGAAGTAAGGCGACTTGCCCAAGGTCACACAGCGGACAAGTGGCGGAGCCGGGGCTAGAATTCATGACCTTCTGCCTCTTAGGCCTGTGCTCTATCCACTACAGCACGCTGGTTCTCCCACACATGACCCGTGATGATCTATCGGGTAATGTTGATTAATAATAATAACGTTGGTATTTGTTAAGCGCTTACTATGTGCCGAGCACTGTTCTAAGCGCTGGGGTAGACACAGGGGAATCAGATTGTCCATACTTTACCCCAGGTTACACCAGCCTTAGGATACAACCTATATTGTATGAAGCGTCACTTTGTGGCAAAGGCCAACCATCCCGACCTTGCTGCCCAGTGATGTAGCTAACTCAGTCCGTGTTTGTCTCCTGCCCCACTCATTCCTGTCTGGTCTGAGATTAAGCAATCAACAACGAAAGGATCTCAGAGAAATCTTTGTACTGATTGCAGTTTGTGTCTGAGCTCCAAGCAGAGAAGAGAATAAATCCTGAGCAGATAAACTGACGAACCGTTGAACTGGGAGGCTGCTTTATTTGGCTCAGTGGAAAGAGCCTGGGCTTCGGAGTCAGAGGTCATGGCTCTGCCACTTGTCAGCTGTGTGACCGTGGGCGAGTCACTTAACTTCTCTGTGCCTCAGTTACCTCATCTGTAAAATGGGGATTAACTGTGAGTCTCACGTGGGACCACCTGATTACCCTGTATCTACCCCCGCGCTTAGAACGGTGCTCGGCACATAGTAAGCGCTTAACAAATGCCAACATTATTATTATTAGATATGGTTGGTGGAAATGTCACAGTGTTCATTGCATTACATTCAGAGGAATAGTGCTGCACTTCTCCATCTCAACTGCCAACAAGCACTTGTTATACACCATTTCATCATCATTATCATAATATTGTCAGCTGTGTGACTTTGGGCAAGTCACTTAACTTCTTGGTGCCTCAGTTACCTCATCTGTAAAACGGGGATTAAGACTGTGAGCCCCACGTGGGACAACCTGAACGCCCTGTGTCTACCCCAGCGCTTAGGACAGTGCTCGGCACATAGTAAGCGCTTAACAAATACCAACATTATTAATAACAATAATGATGATGGTGTTAGTTAAGCACGTAATAGGTGCCAAGCACTGAACTAAGCGCTGGGGTGGATACAAGCAAATCAGGTTGGACGCAGTCCCTGTCCCATGGGGGGGCTCACAATTTCAATCCCCATTTTACAGATGAGGTAAATGAGGCACAGAGAAGGGAAGTGACTTGTCCAGGTTCACACAGCAGACATGAGGCAGAGCTGGGAGTAGAACCCATGACCTTCTGACTCCCAGACCGGCTTCTGACCACAGCACGCTGCTTTTCTTTCATCTACTGTGGTAGTCACCTCGCTAACCTCCCTTTCTCTTTTTCACTTTTTCCTTGCTGCCACAACAAGCCTTCCAGGTGCAAGGGGGAGAAAGTCGGCTGATCTGTTCTTGGGCGGAAGCTCAGTGGCCGCATAGAAATGTCAAGAGCAGACTCAGCATGAACTCCCCCACATCAAAGTTATCCACGAATGCCAAACCGTACCAATCAATCAGTGGTATTTATTGAGCTCTTACTCTGTATCATTGACAAAGATCTTATCGATAGGATCTTGAAAGGAGTTTGATGATTAGTAGAGAATAAGGAGTGATCAACCCAAGACCGGATTTAAACATCTGAGCTCTAGAGAAGCAGCCTGACCTAATGGAAAGAACATCTTTCCTGGGAGACAGCGGACCTGGATTCTAATTCTAGCTCCGTCGGCTGCTCTGTGATCTAGGGAAAGTCTCTTAACTTCTCTGTGCCTCGGTTTGTCATCTGTAAAATACCTGTTCTCTCTCCCACTTTGATTATGTTCCTCACGTGAGAAAGGGGCTGTGTCCAATCAGTTTATCTTGTATCTACCATACGGTTTAGTACATCGCCTGGCACACAGTTAAAGTCTTAACAAATACCACATTTCGTATTATCGCAGTAGCCGTCCTATTACGTGAAACCATCTCCTCTCCTGCCATTCAACGATAGCCTGCCTTTCCCCTGATTAATTGCATCGCAACTGCTTTAGGATAAGTGGTTTGGATTTACACACATTTAAAATGGCTATTTTCATATTTTTTCCTTCGTCCATTATGCGCTGGGGGCCTTCCAAAGACAGCCAACGTCTCTATGATTAGATCTGCAGTCTAGTCGATAATTTAAAACCGAAAATGAGCTGTCTGTTTAAGCTGAGGACAATCAGCGTGCGCTTCCAACTCCTGGCCTGGGAACCTGAGCAGCATGGCTCAGCGCAAAGAGCACGGGCTTTGGAGTCAGAGGAGCCAGAGGTCATGGGTTCGAATCCCGGCTCGGCCACGTGTCAGCCGCGTGACTTTGGGCAAGTCACTTAACTTCTCGGTGCCTCAGTTTCCTCATCTGTAAAATGGGGATTAAGACTGTGAGCCCCACGTGGGACAGCCTGATTCCCCCGTGTCTACCCCAGCGCTTAGAACAGTGCTCGGCACATAGTAAGCGCTTAACAAATACCAACATTAACCTGAAGTAATAATACTAATGGTATTTGTTAAGTGCTTACGTTGTGCTATACACTGGGGGAGACGGAAGTTAATTAGATTTATCACAGTCCCTGTCCCACCTGGGGCTCAGAGTCCAAGGACAAAGGTGAACAGGTATACAGATGAGGAAATTGAGAAACAGTGCTGCCAAGTGGACAGAGCACAGGCAACCTAGGAGTCACAAGGACCAGAGTTCCAATCCTGATTCCACCACTTGTCTGCTGTGTGACTTTAGGCAAGTCACTTTACTTCTCTTGGCCTCAGTTACCTCATCTGTTAAATGGGGATTAAGACTGAACCGCACGTGGGACCTGGACTGGGTCCAACCTGATTACCTCATATCTACCCCAGCTCTTGGAACAGTGCCTGACACATAGTAAGTGCTTAACGAATACCATAAATGAAAGCAAAAACTCACGGCAGAGGGCAGTTTGGTGACATTTTCTGAATCCCTGCCCACCTGACCAAGTCCACCAAAAAATTTTGGTGAGATAAACCTGGCTTGAGTTTGAGCCTGAGACAGGAAAATCTCATAAACCAGCTTGGCGAGCACCTTTTCCCAATCATCCTGTCACTGAGTCACAAAGCTGAGGATGCTGTCTCTCACAAGGAAGAAAGAAATGCATGCCGCCCTTATGCCAATGCAGGACTCGGTGGAACGGGAAGCAAAACCAGTCACGCGAACCTTACAGACAAAGAAAGTGTTTGTAAAACAACGACTAAATCCATTCAAAATATCCAAGGGACATGACCCTGCTGCCGGAATTCATCCCCTTATCCAAACAGTCATTGTGTCCAGCCCGATGATCTTGGATCTACCTCAGCACTTAGTACAGTAACTGGCCCATAGTAAGCACCTAACAAACACCAGAAAAAAATATGTCGTTTTCCTTCACCTCCTGGATCACCTTTAAGTTCCCAATACACAATCGTTGCCCAAGGCCTATATCTAGCTGAATGTTTCCGTGAGATACATGTCTTTTTGGGTAAAGTAGGCACATTGATAGAATGAAAACGAAATGGAACCCCTGAAGCCCAAGGCTCTGTGGTTCTTTGGCTTGCAGAGGACACCCACCTGTATTTGGACCATTCAGGGGGTCTCCGGGATTGCAGTATCCCAAGAAGTTCCCGATGGCTGCTTGGATTTGTAAGGCGACTGTCCGGGCATCATAAATCTTCACCGACTCCCTTTTGCTTCTTTCAACTTTTCTCTGCGAATTACTCAAATAACTCCTGTGCTTTACTTCCTGAAGAAAGCAGAAGTGGAGAGCACGGGTGTTTGGCTTGGGTTCAACGCACTGGGGCTAGAAGCCACTTGGTTCAACTGAGCGTTTCAGCCCGAGTCATACTTTACGCGGAGGAAAGAGCGGGTCAGAAAATCAAAAACTTAGAGCTACCGTTTCCCACCCTTGACATCCCAACACTGGCGTGATTCACAGGGTGGAAGGGGCGTGGAAAAGAATCAGCCCCGTGGTGATCACTGGACTCGAAACTTTAAAAAGCAGGAGGGGAGTCTGAAGTAAGAAAGACAGAATTTTGAAGCTGGTAATGGGATGTGGGAGGGGTCTAAAGATAATGAGGAAGCGGGGGTGCACGCGGAAGGCGGTGAGAAAAGGAGCCGTCGGGAGAGGAAAAGGCAGAAGGGGAACCTAGAAAGCAGGGGAAAGGGAAAAAGGGGCAAGAGAGAAGGATACTATAAACAAGGATAGAATAGAAAGAGGGAGGGGAAGAGAGGAGAGACAGAGTGGAATAAGGGGGAAGTGGGGGAGGAGAGCAAGGAGAGACTGGAGAAGAGGGAGAAAAGAGGACAAGAAGAGGAAGGAGCAGACTTCTTCCTTCTACGCCGTCTCCCCTGCCTCATGTCCTTTAATGACTGTAAGCTCATTGCGAGCAGGGAACGTGTCTACCAACTCTGGTGTACTGTATTCTCCCAAACTCTTAGCGCAGCGCTCGGCACACAGAAAGCCCTCAAGAAATACAATTGATTAATCGACTGATTTCCCTTGACGGACCCCGCTATTCTCGGCCATCACCCGCAAGGGCGGTAGGCAGCCGGCAGCAACACATCAGCCGATTATAATAATAATAATTATAATAATAATGGTATTGGAGAAGCAGCATGGTGTAGTGGCTAGAGCACGAACCTGGGAGTCAGAAGGTCATGGCTTCAAATCCTGGCTCCACCACTCGTCTGCAGTGTGACCTTGGGCAAGTCACTTAAATCCCTAGGCCTCGGTTACCTCATCTGTAAAAAACGGGGTTAAGAGTGTGAGCCTAAATTGGGACAGGGACTGTGTCCAACCTGATTAATTTGTATCTACCCCAGTGCTTAGAATACTGCTTGGCACATAGTAAGTGCTTAATAAGTTAATAAGTTAGAAGCAGTGTGGCTCAGTGGAAAGAGCACAGGCTTGGGAGTCAGAGGTCATGGGTTCAAATCCCGGCTCAGCCGCTTGTCAGCTGTGTGACTTTGAGCAAGCCACTTAACTTCTCTGTGCCTCAGTTACCCCATCTGTAAAATGGGGATTGACTGTGAGCCCACATGGGACAACCCGATCACCTTGTATCCTCCCGAGTGCTTAGAACAGTGCTTTGCACATAGTAAACGCTTAATAGATGCCATAAAAAAAGTTCCGTGAATATGACCATTACTATGTGCCAGGCACTATACTGAGCACTGGAGTGCCTACAAGCAAATCGAGTCGGATCCAGTCCCTGTTGCTTGTGGGGCTCCCAGTCTCAATCCCCATCCAACAAATGAGGGAACTCAGGCCCAGAGAAGTAAAGTGACTTGCCCAAGGTCACACAGCAGACAGGTGGTGGAGCTGAGATTAGAATCCATGACCTTCTGACTCCTAGGACCGTGATCTATCCACTAAACCATGATGCTTCTCATAGGCCACAGGTGTCCACTTGCTCAGCCTTCCCCAAACAGACCGGACAGAGACGGGCTCCCAACCCCAGCTCGGGCAGGCCCACCCAGCCCCGGAGCTGATGATCAGGACAGCGGCTGGTCTAGGTGCAACTGAGACGAGAAGGAAGAGTCCTCTTCGGCAGCTTGAACTGCCGTCGGCTCACAGCTGGAGCTTTCTGTCCTGACACCCCGGCCCGAAGCGGGACCCTCAATAAATCCCCCAGGCTTGTTGGGGGATGTGGGATAACCTCGGGAAGCTGGAGATCTTAGAAGTCAATCACTAGGCTGGAATCTAGATATGACAATGTGAATGATAATAATCGCGGCATTTGCTAAGCACTGGGTAAGAACAATTGGATCAGGGGTGTTTCCTGTCCCAGATGGGGCTCACAGCCTAAGGGGAAGTGAGAGTGGGCATTTGATCCTCGTTTTACGTAGGGAGAAACTGAGGCACAGAATAGTGAACTTGCTCAAGATCATTCATTCAATCGTACCTCTAATTTTATTTACTTGTACTGTTGTCTGTCCCCGCCTGCCCCAAGACTGTGAGCTCATTGTGGGCAGGGTTTGCAACTATTTATTATTGTATTTTTCTTTCCTAAGAGCTTAGAACAGTGCTCTGCACACAATAGGCACTTAATAAATGTGATTGAATGAACAAATGAATTTATGGAGAGCAAATTGTGTGCAGAGCACTGTTAACAAGTGGTTGGGAGAGGAGAGTACAATAATAAGCAGGCTCATATCCTCTCCACAACAAGCTTACAGTGTAGAGGTTACACAGCTGGAGAGTGGCAGGGGAGGATTCGAACCCAGATCTCCTGACCCTTCTATCCCGTGCTCTTTCTACTAGACCTTGCTGCTTCTCTTATTTTCTGAACCCCCAATCAATCAATCATATTTATTCAATGCTTACTATGTGCAGAGCACTGTACCACGTGCTTGGAAGAGGACATTATCACAATATAACGGAGTTGGTGATAATAATAATAATAATGTTGGTATTTGTTAAGCACTTACTACGTGCAGAGCACTGTTCCAAGCGCTGGGGTAGACACAAGGGAATCAGGTTGTCCCACGTGGGGCTCACAGTCTTAATCCCCATTTTACAGATGAGGTCACTGAGGCACAGAGAAGTGAAGTGACTCACCCACAGTCACCCAGCTGACAAGTGGCAGAGTTGGGATTCGAACCCATGACCTCCGACTCCAAAGCCCGTGCCCTTTCCACTGAGCCACGCTGCTTTCCGGCCCACGATGAGTTTATAGTCTAGAGGGGGAAACAGACTTCAGTATAAATAAATAAATTATGGATATAATGTCGGCCCGCCACCTAAAACTCAGCATGAGCAAGACTGAGCTCCTCATCTTCCCTCCCAAACCCGGTCCTCTCCCAGACTTCCCTATCACCGTGGATGGCACGACCACCCTTCCCGTCTCTCGGGCCCGCGATCTCGGTGTCATCCTCGACTCGTCCCTCTCGTTCACCCCACACATCCTATCCGTTACCGAGACCTGCAGGTTTCACCTCTACAATATCGCCGAGATCCGCCCTTTCCTCTCCACCCAGACGGCTCTCTTACTGTTACGGGCTCTCGTTATATCCCGGCTAGACTACTGTGTCGGCCTTCTCTCCGACCTCCCTTCCTCCTCTCTCGCCCCGCTCCGGTCTATTCTTCACTCCGCTGCCCGGCTCATCTTCCCGCAGAAACGCTCTGGGCATGTCACTCCCCTTCTTAAACAACTCCAGTGGTTGCCTATCGACCTCCGCTCCAAACAAAAACTCCTCACTCTAGGCTTCGAGGCTCTCCGTCACCTCGCCCCCTCCTACCTCTCCTCCCTTCTCTCTTTCTACCGCCCACCCCGCACGCTCCGCTCCTCCGCCGCCCACCTCCTCGCCGTCCCTCGGTCTCGCCCGTCCCGCCGTCGACCCCCGGGTCACGTCCTCTCGTGGTCCCGGAACGCCCTCCCTCCTCACCTCCGCCAAACTGATTCTCTTTCCCTCTTCAAAACCCTACTTAAAACTCACCTCCTCCAAGAGGCCTTCCCAGACTGAGCTCCTCTTCCCCCTCTACTCCCTCTGCCATCCCCCCTTTACCTCTCCGCAGCTAAAGCCTCATTTTCCCCTTTTCCCTCTGCTCCTCCACCTCTCCCTTCCCATCCCCACAGCACCGTACTCGTCCGCTCGACTGTATATATTTTCGTTACCCTATTTATTTTGTTAATGAATTGTACATCGCCTCGATTCTGTTTAGTCGCCATTGTTTTTACGAGATGTTCTTCCCCTCGACTCTATTTATCGCCATCGTTCTCGTCTGTCCGTCTCCCCCGATTAGACCGTAAGCCCGTCAAAGGGCAGGGACCGTCTCTATCTGTTGCCGACTTGTTCATCCCAAGCGCTTAGTACAGTGCTCTGCACATAGTAAGCGCTCAATAAATACTATTGAATGAATGAATGACTATTTGTTAAGCGCTTACTATGTGCAGAGCACTGTTCTAAGCGCTGGGGTAGATACAGGGTGATCAGGTTGTCCCACGTGAGGCTCACAGTTAATCCCCATTTTACAGACGAGGTAACTGAGGCCCAGAGAAGTGAAGCGACTCGCCCACGGTCACCCAGCTGACAAGTGGCAGAGCCGGGAGTCGAACCCATCACCTCTGACTCCGAAGCCGGGGCTCTTTTCCACTGAGCCACGCTGGATATGTACATACGTGTCCTGGGCCTGAATGAAGGGAACAAATCGGGGTGACGCAGAAGGGATCGGAGAAGAGGAGCTGAGGATCTGATCGGCTCGGAGAAGATGTGCCTTCAATAATGTTTGAAGGTGGAGAGGGTAAACGTCTGTAGGATATGAAGAAGGAGGGGATTGCAGACCAGCCACGAGAAGCAGCGTGGCTCAGCGGAAAGAGCACGGGCTTTGGAGTCAGAGGTCATGGGTTCAAATCCCGGCTCGGCCACTTGTCAGCTGTGTGACTTTGGGCAAGTCACTTAACTTCTCGGTGCCTCAGTTACCTCATCTGTAAAATGGGGATGAAGACTGTGAGCCCCACGTGGGACAACCTGATTCCCCTCTGTCTACCCCAGCGCTTAGAACGGTGCTCGGCACATAGTAAGCGCTTAACAAATACCAACATTATTATGTGGGCAAAAGGTCAGCGACGAGATAGGTGACCTCAAAGTACAGTGAGTAGGAGGAGGAGAATCCAAGTGTGAGGTCTGTGTGGTAGGAGGAAGACGATGAGGTGAGGTAGTTCTCTTGTCACTAAGCAAACGTTAAGTCCCTTTGTGCCTCAAAGGGTACCTGTGGAAATGGGAAAAATTAGATTCCCCAAGTGGAATGTTCAGTAGACCCTTCGCCGATGAGAACAGCAGTCCGCGTAGTAGAGCAACAGGTGCTACATCAGTCATTATGAAGTCGGAATAAATGACCCCACATCTCTGAGAAAAGAGCCACACTGACACAGCTTCTTGAGATCAGCAACGGCGATATCCTCTCCACCCCTGACCCCCAAGACCCTTATTCAATTTTCCTTCTGCCTCCCTTGTGCATTTGGAGTGCTCTGCCACTTGTCGGCTGTGTGACTGTGGGCAAGTCACTTAACTTCTCTGTGCCTCAGTTCCCTCATCTGTAAAATGGGGATTAAGACTGTGAGCCCCACGTGGACAACCTGCTTCCCCTACGTCTACCCCAGCGCTTAGAACAGTGCTCGGCACATAGTAAGCGCTTAACAAATACCAACATTATTATCATTACCCCTTCAGCATAAGGTTATTATTCATCCCACCCTCAGAATTTATGTAAATATTCTTATACTCCCACATTTCCCCATCAGTACCGTATTTGAATATCTGCATTCCCTTCCAGAAGGCAAACTCCCTGTGGGCGGGGAACGTGCCTTTCGCTCTACTATTTTGTTCTTTCCCAAGTGCCTAGGGCAGCGCTCGGCCCACCGTAAGAGCTCATTAAATGGCATCGATGATCGATCGATCGATCGACTGAACTAACGTACCTATCTTTAAGCTCGGTTGCTTCTCCCTATCCACAGTTTATTCCGCTGTCTCCTGCTGCTAGATCGTAAGGTCTTTGAACACGGGGATCATAAAGTGCTTAGTACGGTGCTCTGCGCACAGTCAGCGATCGGTAAATGCAATCGAATGAATGAATAACTTAATTCTATTGTAGTTCTCCCAGCGTCCGGCACAGCGTTCTTCCCAGAGTGTGCACTCAGTTCATGCGATTGATAGATTGATTGAGGTTGCCATGGTACAGCAGTTAAGAAAGGTGGCCGGTAGCGGGGACCTCCTCTCTGGCAGAGTTACTTGACATGGGTGACATTTCTGTCACCGATTTATCACTCGTTCACCTACTCTGTGCCACCAGCAAACCTACCTACCAGGGCTTTTAAACTTCAGTGACTTAAATCTCGACCGTGTTCCACCTCTCTGTCTTGGAGAAAAACGAAGGGGAGTTGCACAGCCTGCCTTCTCCCTCAGCGGTGAACTGAAATTATTTGAACCGAGGACGCTATTTGTTTCTAAGGCTCACGGCTTTTAATCCTGTCAAATATTCCAGGTGATAAATCACATCTCACACGCTTCGACAGAACAGGAGGGGGCAAGGATTATGAAAATGAAAGGGCCAATTCATGCAGAGATTCTTGTTGAAGAATTCGTTTTGTAAGGGAGTTATAAAATCCCGACATATTAATCAAGCATCTCAACAGGATTTAAGCAAAAGCGGGGATAGAACTTATCCGGGCCACACAAATATAGAGAGTCATTAATACTCTCTGCAGTTGCCATGTACACAGAACAAAGGAAGAAAGAAGAGTTTTTCCTTCCAGAAGGACAGCTACAGTAATAATGATAATAATAATGGTGTTTATTAATAGTGAGAAGGAGCAGGCAGTGTGGCTCGATGGAAAGAGCCCGGGCTTGGGAGTCAGAGGTCATGGGCTCGAATCCTGGCTCTGCCACTTGTCAGCTGTGTGACTTTAGGCAAGTCACTTAACTTCCCTGTGCCTCAGTTGCCTCATCTGTAAAATGGGGATTAAGACTGTGAGCCTCACGTGGGACAACGTGATTACCCTGTATCTATCCCAGCGCTTAGAACAGTGCTCTGCACATAGTAAGCGCTTAACAAATGCCAATATTATTATTATCACTATTAGAGGAAAGAACATGGGCCTGGGAGCCAGACGACCTGGATTCTCATTCCAGCTCCACCAGTTCCCTGCTATGTGACCTTAGGCATGTTCCTTAACTCTTCTGGGCCTCAGTTTTATCATCTATAAAATGGGGATTCAACGCCTATTTTCCCTCCTACTTAGTCTGTAAAGCCCATGTAAACCCGGAACTGTGTCCAGTCTAGATCATTTATATCTACCCCAGGACTTAGAATAGGGCTTGACATCTAGTAAGCGCTTAACAATCACATAAAAAACCCCAAAAACCTATTAATCCTTTCCTTCACTACTCAATCATTTGCATTTATTGAGCATTTACTGGGTGCAGAGCACTGTACTGAGCTATTGGGAGAGTACTATACAACAATAACTGACATTCCCCGTTCACAATGAGCTGAGAGTCTGGGGGGAGGCAGACATTAATATAAATTAATAAATTACAGATACGTACATAAATGCCACGGGGCTGGGAGGAGGGATAAATAAAGGGAGGAAGTCAGGGTGATGGAGAAGGGAGAAGGGAGTGGGAGAAGCGGAAAGGAGGGCTTAATCAAGTACGGGCTTTTGGAGATGTGCCTTCAGTAAGGCTTTGAAGAGTAATTGTTTGTCAGATCTCCAAATATCCATACATCTCAGGTTCTGTTCCTAAATGCTGCTTGCAGTCCCTGTCTCTCTAACCTGTAACCGCTTCTGCAGCTATCAGAAGCTCATCCCTGCTCAACTATTGCCGGGACTTAGGCTGCAGGTGGAGAAGCAGCGTGGCTCAGTGGAAAGAGCACGGGCTTTGGAGTCAGAGGTCATGGGTTCGAATCCCGGCTCTGCCGCTTGTCAGCTGCGTGACTGTGGGCAAGTCACTTCACTTCTCTGGGCCTCAGTTCCCTCATCTGCAAAATGGGGATTAAGACTGTGAGCCCCACGTGGGACAACCTGATTCCCCTGTGTCTACCCCAGCGCTTAGAACAGTGAATAATAATAATAATGTTGGTATTTGTTAAGCGCTTACTACGTGCCGAGCACTGCTCGGCACGTAGTAAGCGCTTAACAAATACCAACATTATTATTATTGCAGTTCCATTCTCCAGTCCCGGTGCTCTCCCCAATGCCCTTCTGGTCCCTCAGAAATCTCCTACTGCAGAGAGCCTTCTGGCGAGTTCAGTCAGCTACTGCCATGTTATAAACTCGGCTAATCCCAATCAGGAACCAGCACAGCCCGGTGCTGGCGATGGTGGAATCAAACCAGAGCTGTTGAATGCTGATTTTTTTAAAATGGTATTTAAGCGCTTAGTATGTGTCAAGCACTCTTCTAAATATTGGGTAGAAACGAGGTAATCAGGGTGGACACAATCTGTATTCCACATAGGAATCATTTATTCCTACGTATTTATTCCTTTATTTTTCTGTTGCCAAAGTGTATATTCCAAGCGCTTCGTACAGTGCTCTGCACATAGTAAGCGCTCAATAAATACTATTGAATGAATGAATGAATCACAATCTAAATCCAAAGGGAATAGGACTTAAGACCCAGTTTACAATTGAGGTAACTGGGGCACAGAGAAGTTAAGTGCCTTGCCCAGTATCACACAGCAGACAAGTGATGCAACCGGCATTAGAGGACAGGTCCTCTGACTCCCCGGCCTGAGTTCGTTCTTTCATTCAATCATATTTATTGAGCACTTACTGTGGTCAAAGCACTGTAATAATAATAATAATAATAATAATTATGGTATTTGTTAAGCACCTGCTATGTCCCAAGCACTGTTCTAAGGTCTGGAGTAGAAACATTGCAATCAGGTTGAACACAGCCTCTGTCCCATATGGGGCTCATAGTCTCAATCCCCCTTTTACAGATGAGGTAACTGAGGCACAGAGAAGGTAAGTGACTTGCCTAAATTCACACAGCAGACAAGCAGACAAGAGAAGCGGCCCGGCCTAGTGAAAAGAGCATGGCCCTGGGACTCAGAGGACCTGGGTTCTAATCCCAGCTCTGTCACTTGTCTGTGTGATCTCAGGCAAGTCACTTCACTTCTTTGTGCCTCAGTTACCTCATCTGGAAAATGGGGATTAAGACTGTGAGCCCTATGTGGGACGGGGACAACGTCCAACTCTATTATCTTGTATGTATCCCAGCGCTTAGTACAGTGCCTGGAATATAGTAAGTGCTTAACAGATACCGTAACGATTATGACGACGATGAAGGGGCAGAGTCTGGATTAGAACCCGTGACCTTTGACTCCCTGGCCCCCGCTTTTGCCACTAGGCCATGCTGCTTCTCTAATTAGGAATTTACTTCTCTGGGGGTTTCTGAGGTTGTTGCGTGGTCTTCCCTGTTGTGTCTCCTGTTTCTCCTTAGTTGCACAATACTTTCCTGTGTAACACATTTTCTCAAGCAACTCCCCCAGTTCCTTCTCCTTCCCCTTTTATATGTGGTCCACAGAAAGCTTCCTGTCTCTTTAAGACCTACAACTCTTTAATCTCTCTACTCTTTTCCTTAGCTATTCTGGGCTGTCCCAAGGCTGCTCTGTCCAAAATCCCTCCAGTTCCCGTACAGACGTAACATACCATCGTAGAAACGTTATCAGAGGGGACCCGGGTAATTGGGGATGTAAGCGAACCCTCCTACAAGGCTATTAAAGAAATTTGTCTAAAAGGCACGAAGTGAAGCTCGGCCCATTTCATTTCTTTCTTTTCTTCTTTAGACGAAACCGAACTTACCCGAAGGTTTCTTTTCTCACCAACTCAGCCTTAGCAATTGGACTTGGGGAACGAATGTGGGCAGCGGTAAACCCGGGCTTTGGGAGTCCCAGGACGTGGGTTCTAATCCCGTCTCCACCGCTCGTCTGCTGGGTGACCTTGGGCCGGCCGCTTCACTTCGCTTAGAACGGGGCCCGGCGCTTAGAACAGGGCTCTGCACAATGTAAGCGCTTAAATGTCATCATTATTATTATTCTTCTCTCCGCCTCAGAGAGCTCATCTGTAGAAAAGCAGCCTGACTCAGTGGAAAGAGCCCAGGTTTAGGAGTCAGAGGTCATGGGTTCTAATCTGGGCTCCGCCACCTGTCAGCTGTGTGGCTTTGAACAAGTCACTTCGTGGTGCCTCGCTTACCTCACCTCGCCCCTTCCTACCTCTCCTCCCTTCTCTCTTTCCCCCGCCCACCCCGCACGCTCCGCTCCTCCGCCGCCCGCCTCCTCGCCGTCCCTCGGTCTCGCCCGTCCCGCCGTCGACCCCCGGGCCGCCCCCTCCCGCGCTCCCGGAACGCCTTCCCTCCTCACCTCCGCCAGACTGACTCTCTTCCCCTCTTCAAAGCCCTACTGAGAGCTCACCTCCTCCAGGAGGCCTTCCCAGACTGAGCTCCCCTTCTCCCTCTACTCCCTCTACCCACCCCCTTCACCTCTCCGCATCTGCTATTGTTTTAATGAGATGTTCATCCCCTCGATTCTATTTATTGCCGTTGTTCTCGTCTGTCCGTCTCCCCCGATTAGACCGTGAGCCCGTCAAAGGGCAGGGACCGTCTCTATCTGTTACCGATTTGTACATTCCAAGCGCTTAGTACAGTGCTCTGCGCATAGTAAGCGCTCAATAAATACTATTGAATGAATGAATAAGCATTAACGATGTTCATCCTTCTTTGGGGTCATTATGCACAGAAACGCCCAGTCGGAAGCAACATGGCGTAGCGCTTAGATCACAGGCTTGGGAATCAGAAGGTCATAGGTCGTGAGCCCCGCTGCACCACTTTTCTGCTGTGGGACCTTGGGCAAATTACTTCATTTCTCTGTGCCTCAGTAACCTCGTCTGTAAAATGGGCATCAAAACTCTGAGCCACATGTGGGACAAGGACTGTGTCCAACCCGATTCACTTGTAACCACTCCGCCGCTCAGTATAGTGCTTGGAACATAGTAAGCACTTAATAAATACCATAATTATTATTATTATTATTAATAATTGCCTTTGCCACCCTTTGCTCACCCTTCCTTCCTTTTTCTATTTTTCCTTCCTGTGAAGAAGCGTGTGTGTTTGTGTGCCTATAAGTAGTTATGCAACCTTGGTGTGGGAATGAGACAGAAATGGAGAGAACAAGGATTTGATCCCCATTTTATAGGTGAGAAAAATGAGGCACCGAGAGATTGAGTTGCCGTAGAACACCCAGGAGGCAAATGGCAGAGATGGGATAAGAACTCAGGTCTCCTGGCCCACAGGGCTGGGATCTTTCCACTAGACCACACTGCTTCCTGCCTCCTTAGAAATAATGGGCAGGAAAGTAAGAGGAAGAATGGTGGCCTTCTTGGGTCACAGGGCCGAGACTGGGGTATTTTTAGGGCTTCCTGAGGGTTTGCAGGAGAATCAGCATGACTTAGTGGAAAGAGCCCGGGCTTGGGTGCCACGGGTCATGGGTTCTAATCCCACCTCCACCATCTGTCAGCTGTGTGACTATGGGCAAGTCACTTCTCCGTGCCTCTTCTGTAAAATGGGGATTAAGGATCAGTGGAAAGAGCCCGGGCTTTGGAGTCAGACGTCATGGTTCGAATCCCGGCTCTGCCACTTGTCAGCTGGGTGACTGTGGGCGAGTCACTTCGCTTCTCTGGGCCTCAGTTACCTCATCTGTAAAATGGGGATGAAGACTGTGAGCCCCACGTGGGACAACCCGATTCCCCTGTGTCTACCCCAACGCTTAGAACAGTGCTCTGCACATAGTAAGCGCTTAACAAATACCAGCATTATTATTAAGGATGTGAGCCCCCACGTGGGACAACCCGATGACCCTGTATCTGCCTCAGTGCTTAGAATAGTGCTTGGCACATAATCAGCACTTAACAAATACGATCACTATTATTATTATTATTGGTTCTCTGCCGCTCTCGTGGGGACCTTTTTATTTTAGCATGGCATTTAAAAAAGGGATATTCGGGAGTTGAGACACATTGGGTCCCAAGATCAAGACTGGCTATGGTTCGAGTCGAGCTGTGATTTTCCTGGAGAGGAGGAACTATTTCTGTAAGGAGCATCACCTCCCTTCCTCTCTCCCCCAGCCTACACCCTTGGGCGGGGCGTCAGAAATGATCAATGATGTGGGGAAGCCAACGGCTGTCATCAGCTACCCTCCTCAACCTATTCTGAGTTTCTAAGAAGAAACTCCGGCCTTGTTTGACAAAGAGCAGAAACAGAACAGAAACAGTGCATCAGGTTGGCGGTGAACTTCATGCCCCAACTGCTAAGCTCTGCACGCAACTCTGCAGAACACACCGACACAGACACACACACACGCAATCTCCACTGCACCATGTCCTCCCTGATGATACCTTCCAGAGTGCCTGGTACTCTCCCTGAGCCTAATCTAGTGGACCAAACTTTTGATAATAATAATATTGTTGGTATTTGTTAAGCGCTTACTACGTGCAGAGCACTGTTCTAAGCGCCGGGGGAGATACAGGGTCATTAGGTTGTCCCACGTGAGGCTCGCCGTCTTCATCCCCATTTGACCGTTGAGGGAACTGAGGCCCAGAGAAGTGAAGTGACTTGCCCACAGTCACGCCGCTGACAAGTGGCAGAGTCGAGAATCGAACCCATGACCTCTGACTCCCAAACCCGGGCTCTTTCCACTGAGCCACGTTATCCTCTAGATCGTAAGCTCCCTGTGGGCTGGGATCTTTGCTATCAACTTTATTGTATTGTATTCTCTCACGCACTTTGTAATAGTTATAACAATAATAATTATGGCCTTCGCTAAGGACTTACTATGTGCCGGGTACTGTAATAATAATAATAACGACGTTGGTATTTGTTAAGCGCTTACTATGTGCCGAGCACTGTTCTAAGCGCTGGGGTAGATACAGGGAAATGAGGTTGTCCCACGTGAGGCTCACAGTTAATCCATTTTACAGATGAGGTAACTGAGGCACAGAGAAGTTAAGTGACTTGCCCACAGCCACACAGCTGACAAGTGGCTGAGTCGGGATTCGAACCCATGACCTCTGACTCCCAAGCCCTTGCTCTTTCCACTGAGCCACGCTGCTTATGGATACAAATAAATTGGGCCGGACACGGTCTCTATCCCACGTGGGGCTCACAGTCTTGATCCCCGTTTAACAGATGAGGTAATGTAGGGACAGAGAAGTGAAGTGACTTGTCCAAGGTCACACAGAAGACAAGTGACAGAGCCAGATCTGACTACTGAAGAGGTCAGTGCTCTTTCTACTAGGCCACGCTGCTTCTCTACTTAATTCAGTGCTAATGATCAATAAATACGATTGAATGAACCAATACGCACAGTAAGCACGGTGTAGCGGACAGAGCATTGGCATGGGAATCAGAAGGTCATGGGTTCTAATCTGGACTCTGCCACTTGTCAGCTGCGTGACCTTGGGCAAGTCACTTCTATTCCCTGGGCCTCATTTGCCTCACCTGTAAAATGGGGAACGAGACTGTGAGCCCTCTGTGAGTCGGGGATTACGTCCAACTGGATTTGCTTGTATCCACCCCATTGCTTAGTACAATGCCTGGCACATAGTAAGTGCTTAACAAATACCACAATTATCATAATTAGTACAGATCCCAAGTCCTCAATATATTCAGTCAATTTATTCCCATATTATAAATAAGGATCGTAAGGTCCAGAGAAATTAAGAGACTTGTTCAAGGTCTCACAGAAGGCAAGTGTAGGATCCAGGATCAAAACCCAGGAGCAGCAGCATAATTGGATAGAGCAGAGGGCTGGAAGTCAGAAGGTCATGGGTTCTAATCCCAGCTCCACCACTTGTCTTGCTGTGTGGCCTTGGGCACGTCGCTTCACTTCTTTGTGCTTCAGTTACCTCATCTGTAAAATGGGGATGAAGACTGTGAGCCCCACGTGGGACAACCTAATTGCCTTGTATCTACCCAGCGCTTAGAATAGTGCTTGGCATATAGTAAGCGCTTAACAAATACCAAAATTATTATTAGTAGTATTATTATTATTAATCCCAGCTCCACCACTCGTCTTGCTGTGCGGCCTTGGGCATGTCGCTTCACTTCTTTGTGCTTCGGTTACCTCATCTGTAAAACGGGATTAAGACAGGACAGGGACTGTGTTTAATTTACTTGTATCTGGTGCTTAGTACAGTGCCTGGCACAAAGTAAGCCCTTAACAAATACCACAACTATCATTATTATTATCATTACATTTATAAAACGGCCAGACAGAAAGTCCGTGATGATTCCCAAGCCATGTGGAAGCCTTGGTCGAGTAAGAACTGGCCTCTGAGGAGAGAATTCTTTACCACTCAGGGAAATGGGCAGTTTCTTATGGAAATAGAATGGTTCACATAAATAGCCAGTGACTACCAATTCTGGCTGGCCCAGAGGACCTGTGATTCATGTTGGAACTCCTGGTTTTCAGTCACTTCTTCTTTCTAGCTCAGCCAGAACCCAGTGATCCAGCGTGGGCTTGGGGGCCAACTGATTGTCTCAAACCTCAGGCCTGATTCACTTCAGGTTTTTAGTGAAAGTTCTTGCGTGTTGAATCATTTGAAACGCTTGCTCTTCCACACTGACTAAAATATTAGGAGCCCTACGACGCTCCAGCAAGCAGCATGGAGAAGGAGAGCTACGTGGCCTAGCGGACAAAGCGTGGGCCTGAGAAGAGGAAGGACCTGGGTTCTGATCGCGTCTCTGCGACTGGCCTGCTGTGTGTTCATTGCTTCTCTGGGCCTCAGTTACTTCATCTGTAAAATGGGGTTTGAAATTGAGATCCCCATGTGGGACAGGGACTGAAACCAACCTGATATGCTTATATGAACCCCAGCACTTAGTACAGTGCTTGGCATATAGTAAGTGCTTAACAGATACCATAATGATTACTATAATTATTATTATTATTATTTTCTGTGCCTCAGTTAACTTATCTGCAAAATAAGGATTAAGACTGTGAGCCCCACATGGGACATGGACTGTGTCCAAACTTGTATAATGATAATGATGATGGTATTTGTTAAGCATTTACAATGAGCCAAGCACTGTTCTAAGCGCTGGGGTAGATACAGGGTAATGCGGTTGTCCCACGTGGGGCTCACAGTCTCAATCCCCATTTTACAAACGAGTTAATTTAGGCACAGAGAAGGGAAGTGACTTGTCCAAAGTCACAAAACTGATACATAGCAGAGCTGGGATTAGAACCCATGAGCTCTAACTCCCAAGCCTGTGCTCTTTCCACTAAGCCACACAGTGCTTAGAACAGTGCCTGGCACATAGTAAGCAGTTAACAAAACCCATAAAAAAGAGAAAAACGGTATAAATACAAAGAGTGTGAATCATATTTATCTACATCTACTCTAGCTAGATCGATGTATTCAAAAGTGATACTATGGTGGGGAGTTTTCCTTGTTGCTGGTGGCTCTGATCAAAATGACAATTTCTTCCACACGGCGCAGAGGAAAAAAAATAGGATGTGTTTTCTAGCTCTTCCCTATTCTAGATGATCAGTTCATTCCTCAATAGGTCAGGGAGTTCTAACGTAAGGGGATGTTGATTCTTTACTATCGCTGGGGTGCCTTCTAACGTAGGACTTTAATTTAGGAATGCATCAATGTTTCTAATCTCAAGATAGTAAGTACCACTATCCAATTATGTTTGAAAATTACCCCATCTATTACTTTTGATTCATGACAAAATCCCCAAAATGGTTATGAAATTCCCCTGGTGTCACGTCCCGATTGAATTTCATTCATCACTGTTTTTTTTAGCATGTGCTCTTTCTCTAACTGGGAAACAGTGTGACCTAGTGGAAAGAGCACAGGCCTGGGATTCAAAGGACTTGGGTTCTAAACCTATCTCTCCCAGGTGCCTCCAGTGTGACCCTGGACAAGTCACCTAACTTTTCAGTGGCTCAGTTTCTTCATCAGCGAAATGGGGATTCAATACCTGAGTCCCTCCTACTTCGACTGTGAGCCTGATTCATGAACAGAGTCTGTGTTAATTTTTTTTTTTATGATATTCGTCAAGCACTTCCTATGTGCCAGGCACTGTCCTAAGCACTGAAATAGATACAAAGTAATCAGGTTAGACACAGTCCTTGTCCCACATGGGGCTCACAGTATTATTTTCCAGACCTGAATCCTTTCATCTTCCCCAGTTTTAGGATGGTGATTGGCACAGAATAAGTGCTTAAGAAATCCCACCATTATTCGTTCTCCCTCTCTCTCTCTCATATATATGTTCAATCATATTTACTGAATGCTTACTATGTGCAGAGCACTGTACTAAGCGCCTGGAATGTACAATTTGGCAACAGATAGAGACTATCCCTGCCCAACAACGGGCTCACAGTCTAAACGACAACGGGCCCACATGTACATAGAGAAAATGGAGGTGATTGTTAAGCACTTATTATATGCCAAGACTGGGGTAGAAACAAGATAATTAGGTTGTCCCATGTGGGGCTCACAATCTTAATCCCCATTTTACAGTGAGGGAACTGAGGCATAGAAAAGTGAAGTGACTTACTCAAGGTCACACAGCAGACAAGTGGCAGATTTATATATATATATATATATATATATATATACATATATCCAAATAGATAGATATAGATAGCTATATATAGCTACAGATATAGATATCTAGAGAGAGGTGATACACCCATACACCCAGTTTTATACTTATAATACAGTCGTCCTTCATTTTTAAAGAAGCTATCACTGATGGTGCATACTTAAATGAGCTCATCGTATAGACTGTGAGCCCGTCACTGTCTCTATCTGTGGCTGAACTGTACATTCCAAGTGCTTAGTACAGTGCTCTACACATAGTAAGCGCTCAATAAAAACCATTGAACGAATGAATGAATAAACACACACACACTCACATAAGCATATGTGTGTCAAGTTTAATTGGAAGTGAACAAGCCTGCATTTGGGTTTACCTCTGAATTTCCATGTAGGTGTGCTTGTACGCTGTTGGCTAGCTGCACACATACTTACATATTTATACACCTATAAACATGTGCAATACAAGTTTAATTGGAAGTGCACAAGTCTGTATTTGTGTTTGCCTCTCAATTTGCATGTAGATGGCCTTGTACACTGTTGGCTAGCGATTTGTGGCTGAGACTAGATGGATGCAGGCAAAAGAGCGTGTAGGTATGATGTGGACAATACACAACCATAAGATGCTTGCGTTTGGGGGCCAGAAATTCATGGCATAGTGGATGGAACACAGGCCTGGGAGGCAGAAGGTCATGGTTTCTAATCTTGGCTCGGCCACTTGTCTGCTGTGTGACCTTGGGCAAGTCACTTGGCTTTCCATGTGCCTCCGTTATCTCAGTTGTAAAGTGGGGATTGAGACTGTGAGCCTCACGTGTGTCCAACCTGATTTTCTTGTATCCACCCCAGTGCTCAGAAGAGTGCCTGACACATAGTAAGACCTTAACGAATGCCATTATTATTATTATTAATTATTAATTATTATTGTAGAGCAACTATAAGGGAGATTTAGAGTCCCTTGCATTTCTAACAGGAGACCCTCCAACCTCCTAAAAATATTTTACCACTTTATCCACACATCACTCTTTACAAGCTTCTTGTCGTCCAAAAGCACATTTAACAAAAATATGGACCCAGGATATGTAAGTCATGCTTCATTTTTCTTTTCTTTTTTTATGATATTTGGTAAGCAGCTACTATGTGTCAAACACTATTCTAAGCCATGGGGTAGATTAATTAATTGATTAAGTTGAACACAGTCCCTGCCCTACATGGTGCTCATAGTCTAAGTAGGAGGGAGAAGAGAACAACAACAATAGTAATAAGTAGAATAACAATTATAATAATTGTGGCATTTGTTAAATGCTTACAGTGTGTCAGACACCATTCTAAGCACTGGGGTGATTACAAGCAAATCAGGTTGGACAGAGTGCCTGTCCCGCATGGGGCTCACAATCTTAATCCCCATTTTACAAATGAGGTAACTAAGGCATGGAGAAGTTAGGTGATTGGACCAAGATCACACAGCAAGCATCTGATAGAGGCGAGCATCTGATAGAGTCAGGATTAGAACCCAGGTCCTCCGCCTCCCAGACCCATGCCCTTTCCACTAGGCCATGAGGCTTCTTCTCATTAAATATATTGTTGCCTTTTATACGTGGAGGTCTTCCGCGACTAAGTCCTAATTTCCCCTACCCACCCACCCTTATGCCTTTACAGCGGACCCCTTCAGCCCTTTGATAGAGAAGCAGCGTGGCTCAGTGGAAAGAGCCCAGGCTTGGGGGGCAGAGGTCATGGGTTCGATTCCCCGCTCTGCCACTTGTCAGCTGTGTGACTGTGGGCAAGTCCCTTCACTTCTCTGTGCCTCAGTTAGCCCATCTGTAAAATGGGGATTAACTGTGAGCCTCACGAGGGACGACCCGATTCCCCTGTATCTCCCCCAGTGCTTAGAACAGTGCCCTGCACGTAGTAAGCGCTTAACAAATA
Organism: Ornithorhynchus anatinus; assembly: GCF_004115215.2. NCBI lineage: Eukaryota > Metazoa > Chordata > Mammalia > Monotremata > Ornithorhynchidae > Ornithorhynchus > Ornithorhynchus anatinus. The sequence continues at coordinate 128,517,200 of NC_041730.1, read as the reverse complement.
CCAACATTATTATTACCCTCACCCCAGCCCCACACACTTATGTATATATTCTTATAGTCTACTAGTATTTTTACTTACTACATATCAGGCACTCTTCTACATATTGGAGTAGGTACAGATTACTCAGATTGGATGAAGCCTCTTCCCACTTGGAGCTCACAATCTTAGTAGGAGGAAGAACAGCTACTGAATCTCCATTTTCCACTATCAATCAATCAATCAATCAATCAATCGTATTCACTGAGCACTTACTGTGTGCAGAGCATTGTACGCAGCACTTGGGAGACTTTGATACAACAGAGTTGGTAGACACATTTCTTATCCACATGATGACTAGGTCATGCTTCTCCTATCTCTTTCGCCTAGAGAAGCAGCATAGTGTAGTGGATAGATTACGGCATGGGAGTCAGAAGGTCCAGGGTTCCAATCCCTGCTCCCCCATTTTTCTGTTGGGTGACCTTGGGCGATTAACTTCACTTCTCTATGCCTCAGTTACCTCATCCGTAATATGGGGATTGCGACTACGAGCCCAACATGGGCCAGAGACCGGGTCCATTCTGATTTGCTTTTATTCATTCATTCAATAGTATTTATTGAGCGCTTACTATGTGCAGAGCACTGTACTAAGCACTTGGAATGAACAAGTCGGCAACAGATAGAGACGGTCCCTGCCGTTTGACGGGCTTACGGTCTAATCGGGGGAGACGGACAGACAAGAACATCCACCCCAGCGAGCAGCGTGGCTCAGTGGAAAGAGCCTGGGCTTCGGAGTCAGAGGTCATGGGTTCGAGTTCCGGCTCTGCCACCTGTCAGCTGTGTGACTGTGGGCAAGTCACTTCACTTCTCTGTGCCTCAATTACCTCATCTGTAAAATGGGGATTAACTGTGAGCCTCATGTGGGACGACCTGATTACCCTGTATCTACCCCAGTGCTTAGAACAGTGCTCTCCACATAGTAAGCGCTTAACAAATACCAACATTATTATTACAGTACCTGGCACATAGTAAGCACTCAACAAATACCCTAATTACTATTATTATTTTTAGTTTGTTCCATTGTCAGTTTCCCCGATAGACTGTAAGCTCCTTGTGGGCAGGGATCTTGCCTTCCAACACTTTTATAGTATATTCTCCCAAACAGTTAAGTGATGAACACACAGTGAGTAAATAAACATAATTGATTGATAGGTATGCAAAGAGGAAATCCACTGGCTGTGTATTTCATCTAGGGGAATGCAAATATCATCAACAGATGAAAAACAAAGAGAACGTCTTGGATTCCGGTGTCTCCTTTTGGAAACATAAATCACGGCTTCAGCAAAACCGGGATAATCCTTGGTGCCGGCTGTAATTCATCTTTTTGATATACGTGATATTATGCCATTCTTCTTCCTGAACAACTTACTCGAAATACAGCAAACGGCCACTCACATTGTAATCATTAACTATGGCCTATCCTTGGAACTCAGGACGGACCGTTCAAAGCACCTCAATAAGTTATTCGAGCATAACCCTTGTGAAAATAAGTTTTTTTGGAGGAAATTAGCAATCACAACCTCAAACAGTAAAAAAAACCTAAGACTCGTACGATTCCCCTCTTTTGGCAAAACTGGGCTGTGTCCTCCATCTTCTCTGCAGAAACCTAGAACGCTGACTGGAACCGGGAATCTTCAATGAAGTAGGGGTGGATTGTTTTAATTTAGAAGGATTACTAAGGCATCCACCTCAGTGAGTCAGGAAAAACCTTAATCGGAGAGCACAGCCTTAGAGATCCTCTATATCTTTCTCTGGGCAGAGTTCCTCCTCCACGTGGTGCAAATTAAAAATCATGACCACGGCATCACTCAACCAGGTGACTGTATTCCATCACCATCAGCCGACGGAGCGTTAGATCCCCAGATAGTCTTCAAGGGTCAGTGATTCTTTGGCCCTCTACGCGCGGCCATGGAAACCACCAAACGTCACACCTACCAACATCAGTCATCCACAGACAAACCACCCCCTGCCTCTTACTCATTGCAGGAAGCCCCTCTTAACAAGTTCCCGTTCCCTTGGAAGTGATAGTAGTACACTTACTTTGTACCAAGCACTGTACTAATGATAATAATGCTGGCATTTGTTAAGCGCTTACTATGTGCAGAGCACTGTTCTAAGCGCTGGGGTAGATACAGGGTGATCAGCTTGTCCCACGTGGGGTTCACAGTTTTATTCGCCATTTTACAGATGAGGTAACTGAGGCCCAGAGAAGTGAAGTGACTTGCCCACAGTCACACAGCTGACAAGTGGCAGAGCCCGGGATCCGAACCCATGACCTCTGACTCCAAAGCCCGGGCTCTTTCCACCGAGCCACGCTGCTTCTCTGCGTTAAGCACTGCGTTATGTAAGTAGTTAGGCACTTATTACATGCAAAACACCCTTCCAAGCGACGGGGTAGATAGACGGTAATCAGGTTGGACACAGTACCTGTCCCAGATGAGGCTCACAATCTTAACCCCCATTTTGCGGATGAGGTAACAGGCACAGATAAGTGAAGTGACTTGCCTAAGGTCACACAGCAGACAAGTGGTGGAGCTGGGATTAGAATCCCAGTAAGAGAGAAGGCCAACCAATATGGCCATTCAGCTGAGCGATGTGGCCCCTGTCTACTAGAGAAGGGACCAAGGCAGTGAAGACATTGTATCTCCTTTCCTCTTCAGAAATTAGAGTATGTTTGTGTTTCCTCCTTCAGACAATCACTGGTGTTTGTTGAGTGCTTACGGTGTGCAGAGCAATATGCTAAGTGCTTAGGAGAGTACAGTACAACACGGGTGGTAGAAATGAGAAGCAGCGTGGCTTAATGAATGATGTTGGTATTTGTTAAGCGCTTACTATGTGCAGAGCACTGTTCTAAGCGCTGGGGTAGACACAGGGCCATCAGGTTGTCCCACGTGGGGCTCACAGTCTTAATCCCCATTTTCCAGATGAGGTCTCTGAGGCACAGAGAAGTGAAGTGACCTGCCCACAGTCACACAGCTGACAAGCGGCAGAGCCGGGATTCGAACTCATGACCTCTGACTCCAAAGCCCGGGCTCTTTCCACTGAGCCACGCTGCTTCTCGTGCTCAAGAGCATGGACCTGAGAGTCAGAGGGACCTGGGTTAATAATGATAATGATCATAATGATGGTATCTGTTCAGTGCTTACTACGTGCAAAGCCCTGTTCTTAGTGCTGGAGTGGATACAGGGTAATCAGGTTGTCCCACGTGGGGTTCACACTTTTAATCCCCATTTTATTGATGAGGTAACTGAGGCACAGAGAAGTGAAGTGACTTGCCAAAGGTCACACAGCAGACCAGTGGCGGAGCCAGGATTAGAACCCACGTCCTCTGACTCCCAAGCCCGTGCTCTCTTGCTACTAAGCCACACTGGGTTCTAATCCCGGCTCCATCACTTATCAGCTAGGTGTCCTTGGGCAAGTCGTTTAACTTCTCTGGGCCTCAGATACCTCATCTATAAAATGGGGATTAAGAATGTGAGCCACATGTGGGACAGGGACTGTGTCCAACCTGATTAACTCCTATCTACCCCAGGTCTTAGGACAGTGTTTGGCACATAGTAAGTGCTTAACGAATACCATTATTATTATTACTGCACATTCACTGACAACAATGAGCTTCACACCCTGCATGGTGTGTGTAAGCAGCGTGGCTCAGTGGAAAGAGCCCGGGCTTCGGAGGCAGAGGTCAAGGGTTCGACTGCCGGCTCTGCCGCTTGTCAGCCCTGTCACTGTGGGCGAGTCGCTCCACTTCTCTGTGCCTCAGTTACCTCATCTGTAAAATGGAGATTAACTGTAAGCCTCACGTGGGACAACCTGATTACCTTGTATCTGCCCCAGCGCTTAGAACAGTGCTCTGCACATAGTAAGCGCTTAACAAATACCAACATTATTATATATATATATATATGTATATATATATATATGTATTGTGGTATCTGTTCACCTCTTACAGAGTGGCGTGAGAGGGGCTTATCAGGAGGACACATTCTGGCCAACCTTCAGCAATTCAGAGAAGCAGCATGGCAAAGTAGATAGAGCACGGGCCTGGGAGTCAGAAGGTCATGGGTTCTAATCCCAGCTTCGCCCCTTGTCTGCTGTGTGACCTTGGGCAAGTCACTTCACTTCTCTGGGACTCAGTTACCTCATCTGTAACATGGAGATTAAGACTGTGAGGCCCCACGGGGGCAAGCTGACTACCTTGTATCTACTCCAGCGCTAAGAACAGTGCTTAGTAAACACTTGACAAATACCGTAATTATTATTATTAGAAAAGGAGGACCAGTCTTAGAATGAAAATTCAAGAATATCATGATTCAAAAAGAGAGAAACAAAAATGGCTTTGCATTGTGGGGAAGAACTGAAACCCCTAGGGACAGTCTTTGGTTTACCCAAAATGCCGGAAGAATCAGTCTTATCAGCCTCACTGATAATAAAATGTCATCTCACCATCTGGGGTATGGTCTTCAATAATAATAGTGATTGTAGAATCGGTTAAACATTTACTAGGTGGCACATAGTAAATGTGTCAAACACTCAGCTAAACACTGAGGTAGTAAAATAGTTGCTGATTGGAAACAGCCCCTGTCCCACATGAGGTAGCGAGGGGAAATGGGTATTTTATTTAAAATTTTAAATGGAGTGACTGGCCCAAGTTCACGCAGCAGGCGAGCGATAGAGCCAGGAAGAGAAACTATGCTCCCCGACCCCAAGACCTGTGCTTTTTCCAGTTGCAATGGGTAGTTATGTACTCAAGCCCTGTAATCTGGGGTCGTTGTATCCCGTTACATGGCCAGAGGAATCAACTCAATAAACAACACTAAAATAGGTCAAAATAATCTGAATTGAAGAGGATGGACATCAACCCGTTTCCAAGTGCCCTGGGTGAATCCTTATATTGAGCCTATTTGGGGATTTTTGAATTGGGATTAGAGTTTCACCTTTCTCCTCCCTCCCTCCAAAATAAAAGTTGTTTTTAGAAAAGGTAGCAAAAATGAAACCAATTGTTTTTCAGCCCGCCAATGTTTAAACCACGACACGTGGGCCAATTCTGACATCTAGTGGTCCAAACTAATCTCTACTCCTGTATGTTGGGTGGGTTCGGATTTAATTTTTACCCAATTTTATTTGTACCCCTCTTAAAGGTATGTCTGGTGCCCCATTTTTATTTTTAATTAAGGAATATGAGAATTTTGATTTTCAGGAAAAATTCTGCAAGTTGTTCTCAATATTTGCCATATGACTCTCAACACTGTCATAGTTGACTAATCGATGAATCACTTGCATTTATTGAGTGCTTATGGTGTGAGGAATACTGAACTAAACATTAGGAAGAGTACAATACCTGTTTTACGTGTTCTCATGTGTATATATATATATGTATATATAGAATATAATTAGAATATATAGAATATAATTAGATATATAGAGAGTACAATACCTGTTTGACATGTTCTGATGTGTATATATATGTATATATAGAATATAATTAGAATATATTAGAATACTATCGAATATGATTAGATGTGTATATATGTATATATACACACATATATATTATATATATATACATATGTGTACACATCTAATTATATTCTATTATCTAATTATATTATATATACATATATACACACATCTAATTATATTCTATAGTATTCTATTCTAAATATATACATATCTAATTCCATTTATTTTTATTTATGCTATTGATACTGATATTCTTATTGATGCTACTATTGTTTCCTTGTTTTGACGTCTGCCTCCCCCCTTCTAGACTTTGAGCCCGTTGTGGGCAGGGATTGTCTCTCTTTTTTGCTGAATTATATTTTCCAAGCACTTGGTACAGTGTTCCACACACAGAATGAATGGATACAACACAGTAGAGTTTAGCAACTCTACCGACACATTCCGTGCCCACAAGGAGTAAACAGTCGAGAGAGAGGGACAGACGTTAAAATAAATTAGGGATATGTTATATGAGTGCTGTGGAGCTGAGAGTGAGGTGACTATCCTCTAGACTGGGAGCTCGCTGTGGGCAGGGAATGTGTCTGATTTTTGTCATATTGCACTCTCCCAAGAACTTAGTATAGTGCTTTGCACACAGTAGGTGCTCAATATATGAATAAATGAATGAATATCAAGTGCTCAAAGGGGATAGCTCCAAGTGCAGGGGTGACTCAGAAGGGAGAGGGAATAGAAGAAACGAGTTCTTAATCGGATAAGGTTTTTTGGAAGAGACGTGATTTTAATAAGGCTTTAATGGTGGGGAGAATGGTTGGTTGCCTGTCAGACATGAAGGAGGGAGGGAGTTTCAGGATAGAGGGTAAACACGGGCAAGGGTTTGGTAGTGAGATAGGTGAGATAGTGTAGTGGATAAACCCTGGCCTGAGTCAGAAGATCATGGGTTCTAATCCCGACTCCGTCACCTGTCTGCTCTGTGTGACCTTGGTCAAGTCATTTCACTTCTCTCGGCCTCAGTTACCTCATCTGTAAAATGGGGATTGAGACTGTGAGCCCCATGTGGGACAGGGACTGTGTCCAACCCAATTTGCTTGTATCCACCCCAGCACTTAGTACAGTGCCTGGCATAGAGTAAACCCTTAACAAATATCATAATTATCATTGTTATTATCATTATTATTATTGAGGGACAGTGAGTAGGTTGGCATTAGAAGAGTAAAGTGTGAGAGCTGGGTTTTAGTAGGAAATAAGGGAGGTAAAATAGGAGGGGGCAAGGTGATTGACTGCTTTACAGCCAAAGGTGAGGTTTCTATTTGAGGCGGAGTTGAAATAACAACCACTGGAGGTTTCTGAGTAGTGGGGAAACACGAAATGAACATTTTTGTTAGAAAAGTGATGTGGGAAGAAGAGTAAAGTGTAGACCGGAAGTGGAGACAGGTATAAAAAGTCTTTCTAGACTCTGAGCCCCTTGTGACTGGGGACCATAACTACCAATCTCCTTGTATTTTACTCTTCCAAAGGCTTAGTTTAATGCTCTGCACACACTAAGTACTCAAAGAATACCACCGATTGACCAAATTCCAACATGTGTATTAATTCTATTGCTTCAAAATGACAATATTGACAATCCATAATGCAAAAATGTAACCCATTTTTCAATCGTCAAGTATCTTGGGATTCCTCAGGGGCTGCTCTCCGAATCAAGCTTTCATGTCCTTCGGGTGATCTGTCATTATTATTTCTGTTTCAGTAAATCATGATGATCGACCTATAAGTCAGAACTACACACTGTGGCAGGCTAAGCTAACTTCCTCACGTAGCTAAACGGAAAGTTACAGATAGTTCCGGAAAAACAGAATTTGGAAAGTTGTTTTCCATAGGAGGTCAGTCACTCACCTGGTCACATCATGCAGACAAGCAGCATGGCATAGTGGATAATGCATGGACCTGGGGGTCAGAAGGTCATGGGTTCTAATCCCGGCTCCTCCACTCGTCTGCTGGGTGTCCTTGAGCAAGCCGCTTAACTTATCTGTGCCTCAGTTACCTCATCTGTAAAAGGAGTGGGGATTAAGAGTGTGAGCCCAATCTGGGGCAGAGATTGTGTCCAGCCTGATTGACTTGTATCTACCTCAGTGCTTAGAATGGTGCTTGGCACACAGTAAGCGCTTAAGTACCATAACTATTATCAGGTCGTGCACAGCTAAATGTGCAGATGAACCCAACGAGGAGAAGAGAGATGGAGGAAAACCACAGTGTCATGAGGAAAGAGTCCCTGCCAGGCAGCTGAGGGGAAGAGTGTAAATAAGGGGTTTGCCAGAATGGGAGAGTTTCCTCTGGGGAGCTACCACGGAAGCACCTGAGGTCAGAATGCCCACAGACACTCTGCTAAGGGAAGTAGGACAATATTTCAGCCGGGGGGGTGCCCCTGGGTCTCCGAGGGACTGGATCTGACCTGATAATAATAATTATGGTATTTGTTAAGCACTTACTATGCGCCAGGTGCTGCACTAAGCACTGGGGTGGTTACCAGCAAATCGAGTTGGACACAGTCCCTGTCCTGCAAAGGGCTCACAGTCTTCATCCCCATTTTACAGATGAGGTAACTGAGGCACAGAGAAGTTATGTGAGTTGTCCAAGGCCACACAGCAGACAGGTAGCAGAGTCAGGATTAAAACCCATGACCTTCTGACTCTCAGGCCCATGCTCTATCCACTATGCCATGCTCTTCCTCTTAAGATCAGATGATCTTATGTTACCCCAGTTACTGTTCCCCTCTTTGAAGCCTTATTGAAGGCATATCACCTCTAAAGAGGTCTTCCCAGACTAAACCCCAATTTTCCTCATCTCCCACTCCCTTCTGCATCGCCCTGACTCGCTCCCTTCACTCTTCCCCCTTCTCCCCTCCCCACAACACTTATGTACATATCTGTCATTTTATTTATTGGCATTGAATCTTGTCTCCCCCCACAATCTGTAAACTCGTTGTGGGCAGAGAATATCACTGTTCGTTGTTGTACTGTACTTTTCCAAGCGCTTAGTACAAAGATCTGCACATAGGAAGCACTCATTAGATACATTTGAATGAAAGAATAAATGCTTGGCCCATAGTAAGTGCTTAACAAATACTATGATTATTTTTATTAGTACCCTGGCATTGAAAAATAGACACGTGACCTTAAAAAATGATCAAAATCTCTGACTTTCTCTGCCTCTGTCTCTCTCCGTCTCTCTCTCTCTCTCTCTCTCTCTCTCTCTCTCTCTCTCTCTCTCTCTCTCTCTCTCTCACACACACACACACAAGCACACATTTTCTCCCCATGAAAGAAAATTTCAGCATAGGCCAAACATCAATCTCACTTGAGCCATAGCCCCAGTTCTTCCTCAGACTTTTAGACCTTAGTCATGTCATTCCCCTCTTCCCTTGCCCGTAAAATGGGGGAAATAACGGTGTTCTCTCCTCATGGGAGGTAGGGAGGTGGGGAGGTGGATAGGTTGGGAAGAACTGGTTCATGTATCACTCATGGGTGGTAAAAATTACTGGGAATGATGACCTCAAATGTCGTATTAATATGGCAGCCGTCAGGGTGTTGGTGAGCTTTCCCTCCCCACCCATTGTTATCACCTCTTAGTTTGTGGGGCCCTGCTCCATTCTTCACTGAATCTTCCTTCTAGGTACATCCTCCAGGCACCTCATCCTTCATTTCCACATGGACTTCAAGCTCTTTGTGAGCAGAGAATGTGTCTGTTTATTGTTATATTGTACTCCGTCAAGCAGTTAATACAGTGCTCTACATACAGTAAGCGCTCAGTAAATATGCATCTGTTGCCGATTTGTAATAATGATGTTGGATTTTTGTTAAGGGCTTACTTTGTGCAGAGCACTGTTCTAAGCGCTGGGGTAGATACAGGGTAATCAGGTTGTCCTACGTGAGGCTCACAGTATTAATCCCCCTTTTACAGATGTGGTAACTGAGACACAGAGAAGTTAAGTGACTTGCCCACAATCCCACAGCTGAGAAGCGACAGAGCTGGGATTTGAACCCATGACCTCTGACTCCCAAGCCCGTGCTCTTTCCACTGAGCCACATTCCAAGCGCTTAGTACGGTGCTCTGCACATAGTTAGCGCTCAATAAATACTATTGAATGAATGAATAAATATGATTGAATGAATTAATTAGGCAGGTTCTGCAGCAGCTAAATAATAAGTATATTAATAATCACGCTATTTGTTAAGCACTTACTATGTGTCAAGCACTGTACTAGGTGCTGGGGTGGCTACAAATAAAGTGGGCAGGACACAGTCCCTGTCCCGTGTAGGGCTCACGGTCGCTATCCCCACTTTACAGATAAGGTAACTGAGGCACAGAGAAGTGAAGTGCTTTGCCCAAGGTCACACAGTAGACAAGTGGCAGAGCCAGGATTAGAAACCATGGGCTTCTGACTCCCAACCCCTTGCTTTATCCACTACACCATGCTAAATGGGGCTTACAGTTTAGAGGGGAGCTTACACTCCCAAGCACTTAGTACAACTTTGGTAGAACCAAGGATAGAACCCAGTTTTCCTTTTTTTTTTTTTCCATGGTATCTCTTAAGCCCTTACTATGTTCCAGGAACTTTTCTAAGCACTAGGGTAATAATAATAATGTTGGTATTTGTTAAGCGCTTACTATGTGCCGAGCACTGTTCTAAGCGCTGGGGTAGACACAGGAGTATCAGGTTGTCCCACGTGGGGCTCACAGTCTGCATCCCCATTTTACAGATGAGGTAACTGAGGCACCGAGAAGCGAAGTGACTTGCCCAAAATCACACAGCTGACAAGTGACCGAGCCGGGATTCTAACCCATGACCTCTGACTCCAAAGCCCGTGCTCTTTCCACTGAGCCACGCTGCTATGTGAGATAATCAAAATGGACACATTCCATGTCCCACATGGGACTCCCAGTCCTAATCCCCATTTTACAGATCAGGTAACTGAGGCACAAAGAAGTTAAATGATTTACCTGAGGTCACATAGCACACAAATGGCAGAGCTGGGATTAGAACCCTAGCTTTCGGGACTCCCAGTCCTGGGCTCCAGGCACTAGGCCGTGGCCAGGCCCACCATCTTTACACTAGGCCAAAAAGGAAGGGGGATAGGATGCTAAAAATATAAATTTCAACTGTAAAGGTATCCGGGGTCTTACCTGTATCAGATTGAATTCATTTATGTTGCTTAAAAACATCATTCTCTACACAATGAATGAATTGAATTGAATTCAATCTGGTATAGGTAAGACCCTGGATACTTTTACAGCTGAAATTTCTATTTTTAGCATCCAGAACCCTTCCTTTTTGGCCCAGGGCAAAGATGGTGGGCCTGGCCACGGCCTAGTGCCTGGAGCCCAGGACCGGGAGTCCGAAAGCTCGGGTTCTAACCCCAGCTCTGCCACTTGTCTGCTGTGTGACCTCAGCAAGTCACTTGACTTTTCTGTGCCTAAATTTCCTCATCTGTAAAATGGGAAGCGAGACTGTGAGTCTCACACTGGGCATGGACTGTGACCAATCCAATCTGCTTGTATCTAACCCAGTGCTTAGTTCAGTGCCTGGTTCATGGTAAGCACTTAGCAAATACTTTTATTATCATTATTATTATGAATAATAACAATATACAAACTTTACAAGCAGTCACTATAGTGATTCACTGATTCATTCATTCAATAATATTTATTAAGCGCTTATTGCGTGCAGAGCACTGTACTAAGCATTTGGGAAAGTACGATACAACAATAAACAATGACTATCCCTGTCCATAATGAGCTCAGAGTCTAGACATGGGGAGACAGACATCAATACAAATAAATAAAATTACAAATATATGCATACGTGCTGTGGGGCTGGGAGACGGGGAAGAGCAAAGGGAACAAGTCAGGGTGATGCAGCAGGGAGTGGGAGATGAGGAAAAGTGGAGCTTAGTCTGAGAAGGCCTCTTTGAGAAGATGTGCCTTCAGTAAGGCTTTGAAAATCGGGGGAGCAATTGTCTGTCAGATTTGAGGAGGGAGGGTGTTCAGGGCCAGAAGTAGGACGTGGGCTAGGGGTCGACGGCGATACGTGTGTGATCAAGGCACAGCGAGAAGATAAGCACTAGAGGAGTGAAGTGTGTGTGGTCTGCGTTGTAGGAGAGAAGGGACGTGAGGTAGGAGAGGGCAAGGTGATGGAGAGCTTTAAAGCCAATGGAGAGAAGTTTTTGTGTGATACAGAGGTGGACAGGCAATCACTGGAGATTTCTGTGGAGGGAGGGGCAGCATGGCTCAGTGGAAAGAGCCCGGGCTTGGGAATCAGAGGTCATGGGTTTGAATCCCGGCTCTGTCACTTGTCAGCTGTGTGACTGTGGGCAAGTCATTTAACTTCTCTGTGCCTCAGTGACCTCAACTGGAAAATGGGGATGAAGACTGTGAGCCCCATGTGGGACAATCTGATTACCCTGTGTCTCCCCCAGCGCTTAGAACAGTGCTCTGCAAAAATAATGTTGGTATTTGTTAAGCGCTTACGATGTGCAGAGCACTGTTCAAAGCGCTGGGGTAGACACAGGGGAATCAGGTTGTCCCATGTGGGGCTCACAGTTTTAATCCCCATTTTACAGATGAGGTAACTGAGGCAGAGAGAAGTTAAGTGACTTGCCCACAGTCACAGCTGACAAGCGGCAGAGCCGGGATTAGATAGCAACATTATTATGTCCTGAACATTTATGTGAAAAGATGATCCGGGCATCAGGGTGAAGTATGGACTGGAGTGGGGAGAGACAGGAGGTTGGGAGGTCAGCAAGGAGGCTGATGCGGTAATCAGATCATCAGTAGTGATGATCTGGGGAGTGTGGCGGCACAGCCTATGAGTAACAGACAGGAGGAGATGTGCAGAGGAAGGAAGTAAGGAAAGGGGAACTTAGAGGGAGAGAGGAATTAGATGAAGCTCCCCTCCGCAAAATTAGGGACAGAGAAAGAGGAGCAACCCAAGGAAAGGATTCGCTTAATAACAATGATAATAATAATGATAATAATAATAATGTTGGTATCTGTTAAGCGCTTAGACACCAACTTGATCTAGATGAAGCAGAGAGCTCACTTCCTCCAAGAGGCCTTCCCTGACTGAGCTAACCCTTTTCCCTCTGCTCCCAATCTGCTCCCCCTCCGCCCTCTGCTCCTTCCCTTTTCCCCTTTCACCTCCCCTCAGCTGAGCCCCCTTTCCCTCTGCTCCTCCCCCCTTCTTTCCCCTCCCCTCAGCACTGTGCTCATTTGTATATATTTTTATTACCCTATTTATTTTGTTAATGAGGTACCCATCCCCTCGATTCTATTTATCGTGCTCACGTTGTCTTGCTTTTGTCCGATTGTCTCCCCCGATTAGACTGTGAGCCCGTCATTGGGCAGGGATTGTCTCTATCTGTAGCCGAATTGTGCATTCCAAGCGCCTAGTACAGTGGTCTGCACATAGTAAGCACTCAGTAAATACTATTGAACGAATGAATGAATTAATTAATGCCATCCCTTCATATCCTGAAGGTGGCACTCCCTTCAAGGAACAAGGAACGAGGGAAGGGAGGGAAGACACAGATGTCAGATGTGTCCTTCCAGACCTGGACCAGCAGTGGCTTCATCAGGGGAACGATTCCAGCAGACCAGTGAGAGCCTGTTCCCGAGCCAACCTGCCCTCCTCAGCATCGGGACAGAAGAGCCAGGAAATGTGATTTTCCATTGATAATTATTGATGAGGCCCACATAGTGCAGACTCATCCCTTGAGCACTCTCCCCACTCCGGCCGCACCAGGATTTCTAGGGGAGAAGTGGTGAGGGTAAAGAAGTGGGGAGGTGCGAGGGGGTGGATGTGGCGAGGGGCAGGAGGGGGGCAGTGGAAGGAGAAGCAGGTTTCTCCGGGATGGCACAGTTGTGGCTACGTAAGAGGAGCCGAAGTATGCAGTGCCCTGCAGATCTGCCTCCTGGCTTCCGGCCGCTGGTTGCACCTTCTGCAGTCCTGAGCTGATCTGGATGAGTCAGGTGGCAGAGACGACATTATCTAAAGACAAGCGGGCACCAAGGTAACTCGGGACCGAGATTTTTGCGTGTGTGTTTAATGGGAAGAGGCCGGCCGTGGGGTCCGAGACCGAGCGGCGACGGCTGACCTTGGGCGAGGAGCTCCTCCGGGTTCTCGTTCTCCATCCGTGCGGTGGGAATTAAAAGCCCGTCGCCAGGGCGACGGGGCAAGTGTCAAGGAACGAGAGAGTCTGGGATGCTCGGGTGAGAGTTGCTGAATAGCAAGTGAATGAGCTGAGCCCAGACGATAATGATAAGACGACAAAAAATGATAATGGCATTCTAGGTGCCAAGCACCGTACTAAGGTTTGGGTAGATGCGAGATAATCAGGTTGGACACAGTCCCACAGTCTAAGTGAGAGGGAAGCAGGGAAAAAACAAAGCCATCAAAGAGATAGGTCCTATTCCTCCTGGGGAGGAGGAAGCGAGGAGAGGCGGTAGTATAATTACACTGTGAAGCTTCAACGGTGATTTTTGTGTTATTATTACTGTCATTATGGTATTTCTTAAGTGCTTACTATGTGCCAAGCACTGTTGTAAGCACTGAGGTAAATACGAGGTAATCAGATTGTCCCACATGGGGCTCACAGTCCCAATCCCCATTTTACAGATGAGTTAGTTGAGGCACAGAGAAGTTAACTGGCTTGCCCAAGGTCATACAGCAGACGAGTGGCGAAACCAATCATCTTGTGCCTGCTATGTTCAACGTAGAGTGAGATGTATTTAATATTTTATAAGTACTACTAGGAATTGTTAACTATGCGTTCATTCTGATGCAAAATGAGCATCTGTCATCTTTCTGAGACTTTTTCTCCCCTTATCTCAGAGGCCTGGGAGGCAAGTAGGAAGAGAAATAGGGTGGGGAATGAGGGATTAGTCAGGGAAGACTCCCTGGAGGGAGTGTAGGGATTCGAAGATGGGGAGAGTAGTGATCTGTCGGATACAAAGTTCCAGGGAGGAGGTAGGATGTGGGCAAGAGGCTGATGATGAGAGAGATGAGAAACAAGGAAAAGTGATTGGGTTGGCTCGGGAGAGTGAAGTTCGTGAACGGGGAAAGGGGTGAAGATAGGTAAGGGAGAGAGTTGATAAAGCAGTTAGACACAGTGGAGAGGATTTTCTGGTTCTCAATGGATGTGTGTCCTTTGGAGGGCTCTGAAAAGTGGGGAGCCATGTGGAGAATGGTGTTTTTAAGCAACGTAATTCAGGGAGCAGAGGGAAGTATGGCCTGGAGTGGGGAGAGGCTGGAGTCAGGGAGGTCAGTGAGGAGGCTGGTGTAGTCAGTGAGATGGGCTATGGCATGTAGTATGGTCTCAGCTGGTCTTTTGAGGCTGGCTGCTCTCCACGTAAAGCAGGAGGTGAGAGACAGAGCGACATTCTCCCCTTCCTCTGTCTATCCCAAACTCCTTCCCCTTTAATATCAAAATGTCCACTACTCTCCCCACCTTTAAAATCCTCCTAAAATCACATCCTTCCTTAAGGTAGACAGAGCTCTTTATTTCTCCTATCTGCCCACCTCAGTCCCACCCTCCCCATCCCACCCTTTTTTCACTTCATTTCTCCACTTTCCACCTTTTTCCCAGCAATATTGTCCGATTATTCAGCAGCCAAATCCTCTCTCCACACTCTGGAGGGCAGAGCTGCTCCACCGACTGTGAACCTATCCAGGATCCTTTACCTTTCCTATTTCAGGTGAAGGCCATGCTTCCCTTCAGTAAATCAATCAGTGATACTTACTGAGCACTTCTCGTGTGCCCTGTACTACTACTAATAATAACGTTGGTATTTGTTAAGCGCTTACTATGTGCAGAGCACTGTTCTGAGCGCTGGGGGAGATACAGGGTAATCAGGTTGTCCTACGTGAGGCTCACAGTCTTCATCCCCATTTTACAGATGAGGTAACTGAGGCACAGAGAAGTTAAGTGACTTGCCCAGAGTCGCACAGCTGCCAAGTGGCAGCAGCAGAGTGGCACAGCAGAGTGGCAGAGCTACTAAGCACTTGGGAGAAATAATACAGCAGAGTTGATAAGCTTTGACGACAAGGAGCTTACAGTCTGGAGGGAGAAACGGATATTAAAAAAGATTAGGGATAGAGAAAATAATAGCGGATAGCTATACTTACGGGAGTACTGTGGGGTTACAGTGAATATCGATGTGCTTAATGGGTACCTACAGAGAAGGGCAGATGGGAGAAAGAAATAAAGGGCCTAGTCTGCCCTAAGGAGGAGATGTGATTTTAGGAGGATTTTCAAAGAGGGGACAGTGGTGGACATTTTGATATGAAGGGGGAAGGAGTTCGGGGCTGAGGGAGAAGGTCGACCAGGGGTTGGAGATAGGATAGGTGAGATCTAGATAACACGGAGTATGTGGTCAGGATAGGTCTTGAGTGCGACCAGACTTGTAACAAGTCATCCAGGGATGGGAAAATGGGAGAGATGTAGCAGGGGGCAGAGGGTGGGAAGGGGAATTCAAAACCTTTGGTTGAGGCTGGTTTTCCAGTGCTTACTATAGTGTCTGGCACACAGTAAGCACTTAACAAAAACCATAATTGCTGTTTTTACCCTTACATCATTCCCCTCTGGATTCCCAAGAAACACGGGCTCCTGGCCTGATAAGGTCCTGTTTTAGCTGACTCTCCTTCTTGCTAGACAGGGTGGAGAGTTCAAAGACATGATACCGATAATGATAATAATACTTGTTAAGTGCTTACTCTGGAGCAAGCACTGTTCTAAGCACCTGGATAGATACAAGTTAATCAGGTTGGACACAGTGCTGTCCTACATGGGGCTCACAGTCTTAATCGCCATTTTACAGATAAGATAACTGAGGCCTAGAGAAGTGAAATAAGTTGCCCAAGGTCTCACAGCAGACATGTGGCAGAGGCAGGAGTAGAACCCAAGGCCTTCTGACATCCAGGTCCATGCTCTATCCACTAGGCTACACTGCTTGAGTCTTGGGCACAACTGCCCCAATCCACCCTACCTCAGGAGAGCCCTACCCACGGTGTGACTGCTCTCCTTTAACCACTTGATATTCCTCCCCACCTCCTCCCTCTGACCCTCAGTCTCACAGCACTTCTGTACATATTCTTATAATCTATCATGTCCCTTATCTGTAATTTATTTTAATGTCTGCCTCCCCATCTAGTCTGTTTACTCCTTTCAGGCGAGGATCATGCCTGCCTACTCTATTATACTTTACCAAGTGTTCAGTACAGTGCTCTGGACACAGTAAGTGCTCAATAAATATAATAGAAATCAGAATCGTGTACCTCCTGCTGCTACGGTTTCTCCGTCTGTAACTTTAGTCATTCCCCGAGCTCCCCTGATTTTAGTGCCCCCCAAACCCCATTATCAATATTGGGTGGTAGAGGGGAAGTTGATTAGACTGTAAGCCCGTCAGTGGGCAGGAACTATCTCTATCTGTTGTTGATTTGTACATTCCAAGAACTTAGTACAGTGCTCTGCACATTGTAAGCGCTCAATAAATACTATTGAATGAATGAATGAATGGACCTTCCGGATGAGAATAATAATAGGATATTAAAGGGCCTATAATATCCTAATAATAATAGGAAGTGTTTATTAAGAGCTTACTATGTGCCAAGCTCCATGCCAAGTACAGAGATGCATTCAAGATCATCTGTACCTTCTCTCCCACATAGGGCTCACAGTTTAAGAGAAAAAGAACAGGAATTTGATCCTCATTTTACAAATGAGGAACAAAGGCATGGAGAGGTTAAGTGACTTGCCCAAGATCATACACAGGTAAGTTGAAGATACAGGAGTTGAACCTGGGTGTTCTCAACCCCAGAGCCCTGATTTTTCCATTAGGCCACAGATGCTTCACAATCTCTTGTATATAAATATATCCTTGTATATATGTGTGTGTATATACACATATTCAGAAATAAATCCAGTTATATATATATATATATATGTGTGTGTGTATATATATATAACCATATTATATGTCATATATATACATATATCTGTATATATTATATGCCAGTAGTATATATACATATATATAATGGCATATATACATATACATATGCCACTACTGATGGTACAGTCATGCAATAGCACAGCATGGTATAATATAGAGCAGTATTGCATAGTGGATAGAGCATGGGCCTGGGAGTCAGAGGTCATGGGTTCTAATCCCAGCCCTACCACTTGTCTGCTGTATGTCCTTGGACAAATCACTTCACTTCTCTGGGCCTCAGTTACCTCATCTGAAAAATGGGGATTAAGACCGTGAGCCCACGTGGGACAGCGGACTGTGTCCAATCCAATTTGCTTGTATCCACCTTAGTACTTAGTACAGTGACTGTAAGCCCCCTGATTAGACTGTAAGCCCGTCAGTGGGCAGGGACTGTCTCTATCTGTTGCCGACTTGTTCATTCTAAGCGCTTAGTACAGTGCTCTGCACATAGTAAGTGCTCAATAAATACTATTGAATGAATACAGTGCCTGGGACATAGTAAGCACTTAACAAATACTAGTATTGTTATTATTATTATTTTTACAGAGAAGTAGTGTGGCTTAGTGGTAAGATCCCGGGCTTGGGAGTCAGAGGTCGTGGGTTCTGATCTCGGCTCCCTCATATGTCAGCTGTGTGACTTTGGGCAAGTCACTTAACTTCTCTGTGCCTCAGTTTCCTCATCTGTAAAATGGGATTAAGACTATGAGCCCCACATGGGGCAACCTGATTATCTTGTATCTACCCCTGCACTTAGAACAGTGCTTGGCGCCTAGTAAGCATTTAACAAATACCAACATTATTATTATTATAGGTGGGATTGAAATAATCGATGCATGGTAGACATTCCTTCCTCTCTGTGGGCTGGTAAAAGTACGGTCTTGCTGTGTATGCTAATCAGTTGGTCCAATTCCATTCCTGGCTTTGTGGTCAAGCCTGCCTCTTGCAATCAATGGTATCTACTGATTGATTAATAATAATAATTATGGTATTTGTTAAGTACTTACTGTGTGCCAAGCACTGTTCTAATTACTAAGTGCAGAGCCATGTAAGCTCGCTGTGGGCAGGGAATGTGTCCGTTTACTGTTATATTGTACCCTCCCAAGCCCTTAGTACAGTGTTCTGCACACAGTAAGCACTCAATAAATATGGTTGAATTAATAAATGAAGTAGTAAGCGCTTAGGAAAGTACAATACAACAGAGTTGGTAGACACAATTCTTGCCCACAAGAGGAAGGCAGGCAGTAAAATAAATTACAGATAGGGGAAACAGTATACTACCAGGTTATTTGAATTAATGTTGCAGGGCTGGGGTGAGTATCAAAGTGAATCAGTGTCAGTTGAATTTATAGAGTTCTTACTATGTGCAGAGCACTGTACTAAGCACAATCTTTAGGATGTTTTTGCACCAGGAGAGCAAACCCTCTCCTGCTATGCTGCACTTTAGGCTCTCAATCAATCGATCGATCGATCGATTGGATTTATTGAGCACTTAGTGTGTGCAGATCACTATATGAAGTGCTTGGAAGAATACAATAGAACAATATAACAGACCCATTGCCTAAGCACGACGAGTTTGCCCTGTCTGCTGCATTCATCTCCCGTCAGGTCACTGCTACATCTCATGGGACTGCATTCACTGGGTCTTTAAATAATTAATTCTGTCCTCCTAGGTTGTGCATGCCTCCATTTAATTCTCTCAGCAGCAGCTGATTAGGTATTCTGCTGTCTCCCACTTTCCTCCGGCATCTACCCGGTGAACTGCTTCCATTAACATTGCTTCAGTGCTGGTGAGCTAGCTGAATTCTAGGTCCTTGAAGTTGGAAAACCTATTCTGCTATACAGTGTTGAGTAATAGGTCAGAGGTGGAGCTGCTGGAGCTCAAGAAGCTGGATCCATCCTTTGTAGTATGTCCAGGTCTCCAAGTCACGAAGGAGGTTGTCCACCCCATAAGACTTATAAATCTTCAATTTGGAATGGAGCTAGTTGTTGTCATCAACACACCTCACCTGCCCCCCTGCCATAAGCTTCTGGCCTTTTGGATTCTGTTTTGTGCTTCTTTGTCCAACTGTGTGATCTTGAAGAGTGGGCTGCCTATGTAGCAGAATTGGTGACCGCACCCATTTCTTTGTTGCTATTGAAAATTTTTGTTTCGTGTCACATTACCAGGGCACGGGCTGATGTATAGCTTATGTTTTCTGCAGAAATATTGTCAGGACCTATAGCTCTGCAGGGAGATTCATAATCACCATCTTGCCTTCTTATGTATGTACCTCAAGAGCATAGGTGTCTGCATAGAGCAGTTGTCAAATGGCTGCTCAAAGGCCTTTGGTGCTTGTGGTCCATTGAGTTGGAAGGGCTTCCTAATGAATTGTAAGTGTATTCTACCTTCCAATTCCAGAACCTCCACTGAATTCTCAAGCCCTGCAAACTAGACGAAGTTGTAAAATACTGAGCCTCTCCCACAGCTTTGTTTTACTCAAAGTTTTCTCACTTTGTTTAGTCAATCATTGATACAGGGCACTGTACAAAGCACTTGGGAAAGGGGAATACAACAGACACATATCCTGACCACATTAAGTTTACAGTCTAGAGGACAGTGAGGAGGAGAAGGGGTGAGAGATGATCACCTTCAGCTCCAACCCCCACCCCAACCATTGGGCACTAGCTTAAGAATCTTGGTGAATTGCATTCATTCATTCATTCATTCAATCATATTTATTGAGCGCTTAGTGTGTGCAGAACACTGTACTTAGCACTTGGAATGTAAAACTCGGCAACAGATATAGACAATCCCTGCCCAACAATGGGCTCAGGACAGCCAAATTTGATTAGCGATTTCAAGAACACTGGTCTGAAAAGACAGTAAGGTTGTGTTAGTGTTCTCCCCTACACTTTTCTCTAGTACCTGGAGTGTTGTTAAGATCATTTCTGCTCTGCTGCATTTTGATCTGAAACCACAATACATTTTAATAATAAATTCAGAAAGGGTCTGAGTAGACTCTTGACAGCAACTGTAAGGAGTGAGTTGTCCTGGTATTTCCCTTTAAGCACTTGACATTCACGCAACCTTCAACCCCACAGTATTTAGGTGCATATTTACTATTTATTTTAATGTCTGTCTCCCATTCTCTACTCTAAGCTTCTTGTGGGCAGGGAATGTGACTTTTTCATTGTGATATTGTACTCTCCCAAGCAATTAGTGCTCTGCAAACAATAAGTGCTCAATAAATACTATTGACTGTTTGATTGATCTTCAAAATTCTGTAGCAATTCCTCCATGTCCCATATAGATTTCTGCAGCAGTTTGAGGTCTTTCCCCTACACAGAGTGAGAGAACAGATCTGATAAGCAAGGAACAGAAATTGTCTGAAAGTCTGTTAGTGGCCACTGAGACAAAATTTCTGTCTGAGGTTGAAGTATAGTTCAGAAATGATTAGTATGCATCTGTATTCCCTCATTTTATTAGGAAATGACAACTAATTGCTAGCAACTTTTAAAGAGGCTAAATGTGAATGTCCATCTCCTCCATTAGACTATAAGTTCCTTCTGGACAGAACATAAATCTTTACATCTGCAGTACTTCCTGAAGTGTTTAGTACAATGCTTTGCCCTTAACGTCTGCTTATTAAGTTCCATTTTGGCTAAAGATATGGGACTTAGGTTCTCATCACAGCTCCACCACTTGTCTGCTGTGAGACCTTGGCCAAGTCATCTAATTTATCTGTGCCTCAGTTTCCTCATCTGGGAAGCGGGGAGTAAAACTGTAGCCCCATCTAGACTGTAAATTCGTTGTGGGCAGGGAATGTCTCTGTTTACTGTTGCATTGTCCTCTCCCAAGCACTGAGTACAGTGCTCTGCACACAGGAAGCGCTCAATAAATAGGATTGAATGAAAGAATGACTGTGAGCCCCAGGTAGGATATAGGCTGTGTCCAACCCAATTAGCTCTTTTCCCCTGCCTCCACATTTACCATTTGAACTATAAAAGTTGAGGACCGTTTTTACTACATGTGATTTGAAGGGCAAAAAAAATCCCTCCTTTAAGTCTTTGAGGAAATCAGAGCTTTACAATTAAAATCTAGGGTCAGTTCAATTCAGATTATTAGTCTGATTCAAAACAGTAAGCCCTGTTTGGGGCCTACACTGATCGCATTGCTGATCCAACTCTAAAACTCCAGAAAACAGAGGGCCTTCTAAATATATTTCTTTTCTATAGATGCTGATCCTTTCTTACTGGAAAACAGGAATTAGCTTGTCTGTTTGAGGATGTGGTTGGTTCAGTACAAAAAGGATATAGAAGAAATGCGCACATAAACCGTCAGCTTCATTATGCTGCCTACAGCTTCCAGCCGAAGAAAGACGTTCGCAGCGAGATATTTCGGTAAGAATCTGATTTCCTTTTAAATAATCGGGGTTTCACTCGGGCTGGCTTTGTTCAGAGCTGGCTGCGTCTCGGTGAAACTGGACCAGAGGGGGCAGTTCAGACCCGTGGGGTGGGTTGAGTCGGGCTACGGCTGCACGATCGCAATGGAAACTTCCTCAGGGCTGTTCGGGCCGTCAGAGAAGGGAGTTAAAACCGTGGGGAAATGTTCCCATTTGTCCACGACTAGCGGCGGAAGGAGCAGATACCTCTCTGGGGAGGTTCATCAGCCACCCAGACTCTGGCCCTGGATGTGGTCTTGTTAGAATAGGCACCAGGCGATCAGAATAGCCACTGGATTCTAGTGATTTCAAGCTGCTTGCTCCAAAGATGGCCACCGATGACCTCGGGGCAGCCCCGGATCTCCGTCTTGTTTGTTTAGGCAGGTTCATGTTACCGTTCTCTGCTGTTGCTAGGGACGGGGTAATCTACTGAGGCTGATGAAAAGACTTAGAATAAAGTATCCCTGTGGCAGTCTTATGAAGGTCACATCTCCTCCAAGAGGCTTTCCCTGAATAAGCCCTCTTTTCCCCAGCACCCTCTCCCTTCTGCATCATCTCTGTTCTTGCATCTGTGACCTTTGGGCATCTGATATTTGCTCCACCCACAACCCCACAGCACTTTTATGGATATCTACGAATAATAAACGATTCATTTATATTAGCATCTATCTCCCTCTCTATATTGAAGCTCAGTGAGGGCAGGGATCGTGCCAATTCTGTCGCATTGAACTCTTCCAAGGGCATACTGCAGTGCTCTGCAAATAGTAAGCGCTCAATAAATAATAGAGATTAATTGATTGCTTGATTGAATGACTGTTATCACCTACCTAGTCCCAGAGGAACAGTAACTCATGCAGCTAAGGTACTGGAGGATTATTTTCTCAATTTCATATGCAGAATTATCCAGGTTAAGAAAAAGGACATCGGGCAGATGCAGTCAAATTTTAGGTTTCGACAGAAAAGTCATGAGTTTGTGACAGGTGACCTTTCCAAAAATATGAGCAAGTAGCAGCTCTCTGGCAGAATCTCTTGATTCTATGAACAGAGCACTGAAAAATCTCAATCATCAAAGCTTTTAGGATTTAGCTCAAATTCTGCCAGTACAAGGAAAATCACTCTTCTCCTTTTATCCCTGTTCTTATCCCCACCCTCAGCATACAGTTTTGAAAATTAGATGTTTTTTCTACCACATCCTCATAAATCTTTCTTAAGCAGAATACCTGATTGAAGATTAAAACAGAAAAAAAAAATATTACTTGGGATTACTTCAAGAAGTAAGAGCACAGTCCTGAGAGTAAGGAGGATTTGGCTTTCAACGCTGACTCCGCCACTTGTCTGCTGTGTGACGATGGGCAAATCACTTAACTTCTCTGGGCCTCGGTTTCCTCATCTGTAAAATGGGGATTAGATCCTACTTCCTCTTGAGACTGTGATCCCCATGTAGGTTGGGGACTGTGTCCAACCTGATTATCTTATATCCACCCCAGTGCTCAGTACAGTATTTGATATATAGTAAGTCCTTAACAAGTACCTTAATTATTATTAGTAGTAATAAAGAAAATGTAACAAAGAAAAGCCTATCAATTAGGAAGATTTTTGTTGATAATTCCTGTCTGGCCTCTTGTCGCATAGCTATTTTAGTTGTTTTGAATTTCTCTTATCAGGATGGTGACTCTTTCTGGCTCCTCACACATTCAACTCAGCTTCCTTGAACCACTTTGAGACAAAACTATTTCAATTGACTGAATTTGGGTATGGATTTAAAGACCAAAGAATGCATACCAAGGTAGTGTTGTCTACTGGAAAGAGTACACACAGGCCTGTTAGTCCCGGGACTTAGCCTCTTATCCCAGCTCCACCACTTGTCTGCTGTGAGACCTTGGCCAAGTCACTTAATTTAGCTGTGCTTCAGTAACCTTATC
Organism: Ornithorhynchus anatinus; assembly: GCF_004115215.2. Taxonomy (NCBI): domain Eukaryota; kingdom Metazoa; phylum Chordata; class Mammalia; order Monotremata; family Ornithorhynchidae; genus Ornithorhynchus; species Ornithorhynchus anatinus. Next base: position 128,493,316 of record NC_041730.1, on the reverse strand, counting down.
TGTAAAATCAGGATTAAGCCCCAATCTGATTAGCTGTATCTACTCCAGTGTTTAGTAATAATAATAATAATGTTGGTATTTGTTAAGTGCTTACTATGTGCAGAGCACTGTTCTAAGCGCTGGGGTAGATACAGGTTAATCAGGTTGTCCCACGTGAGGCTCACAGTCTTCATCCCCATTTTACAGATGAGAGAACTGAGGCCCAGAGAAATTGAGTGACTTGCCCACAGTCACACAGCTGCCAAGTGGCAGAGCTGGGAATTGAACCCATGACCTCTGACTCCCAAGCCCGGTCTCTTTCCACTGAACCATGCTGCTTCTCTAGTACAGTGCCTGGCACATAATAAGTGCTTAAATACCATTTGTAGGATACCAGGGTTGCTCTTAGGGAATGTTAAGGAAAAACGGGGTCTAGTGAAGAGGAAGGGACGGGAAGCAGCGTGGCTCAGTGGAAAGATCCCCGGCTTCGGGGTCAGAGGTCATGAGTTCGACTCCCGGCTCTGCCACTTGTCAGCTGTGTGACTGTGGGCAAGTCACTTAACTTCTTTGTGCCTCAGTTTCCTCATCTGTAATATGGGGATTAACTGCGAGCCTCAGGTGGGACAACCTGATTACCCTGTATCTCCCCCAGTGCTTAGAACAGTGCTCTGCACATAGTAAGCGCTTAACAAATACCAATATTATTATTAAGAAATCTCATCTCTATTCCTAACTTTGCCACAGGCCTGCTGTGTAAACTTAGGCAGGTTGTTTGACCTCTGTGTTCTCATCTCCTTATCTCTAACATGGAGATAAATTGATGAATTGTTTACTACGCACAGACCACTATAATTTTTGTTTGGGAAAGTACAGTTTAGTAAAGTTGATAGATATGATCTATTCCACAAGGAGTTTAGTGTCTACAGAGGGATGATATACTTGGTCTCCTTGCTTCTTATATTATGAATGATCCCTATGAGAGGCCAGGGCTGAATCTTATTGTGGGCGAGGAATATGGCTGTTATTTTGTCTTGTTGTACTCTCCCAATAATAATAATATTAATAACTGTGGTATTTGTTAAGGGCTTAATATGTACCAAGCACTGTACTAAGCACTGGGGTGGATACAAGCAAATCAGGTTGGACACATAGAACTCACATTCTAAGTCCTCATTTCACAGATTAGGTAACTGAGGCACAGAGGAAGTGAAATGATTTGTCCAAGGTCACACAGCCAACAAGTGTCAGAGCCGGGATTAGAATCCATGACCTCCTGACTGCCAGACTCATGCTCTATCCACCACGCCATGCTGGTTCTCTTACACCATGCTGTTTCCCAAGCACTTAGTACAGTGCTCTGCACACAGTAAGCACTCAATACCACTGATTAATAGTCTAATCCAATTATCTTGTATCTTCCCTATTGCTTATCATATTGTTTTGACATGTAGAAAGTGCTTCATAGGTAGGATTTCAACAGAACTGTCGTGGAAGGTAGGGAGTGGGCAACCATCTGCTTCCTTGCACTGGCTTCATGAAAAAAATAACACTAAGGCACTTTGAAATGTAGCTGGTAGTGTATTATTTCAAACGAGTCATTTCTGACTATTTCTTATTATTATTTACTCTATCCAAGCACAACCAGGCTGTCATAGCACTTGAAGGTCCAGTTCCAGTATTTTTCAGATTTGTGCGTGGTTTTCTCCACTTCACCCTTGTCCTCTCTCCCCTGGTCTCTCAAGGCCAGGAGGCACCATTCCCTTGGGGGACTAACGTTCCGGGCACTGTACTAATCAGTGGTGTAGATAGACTGTGAGCCCATCAGTGGGCAGGGATTGTTTCTGTTGTCGAATTGTACATTCCAAGCGCTTAGTACAGTGCTCTGCACATAGTAAGCACTCAATAAATACGAATGAATGAATGAACAAGCAAATTAGGTTGGACACGGACCATATCCCAAATGGAGCTCACAGTATTAATTCCCATTTTACAGATGAGGCAACTGAGGCCCAGAGAAATAAAGTGATTTGCCCAAGGTCGCACAGCGGACCAATAACAGAGCTGAGATTAGAACCTAGGTCTTACTGATTCCCAGTCCCTTCTGATTCCCAGACCCCATGCTCTATCCACTAGGCCACTCTGTACCTCATGGCCTTAGAGAACTCTTCTGTACTTTCTTAAGACTCATCCAAGGTGAAGATTTTCTCTCTCAGGGTCACACCCGGAGAGTTTCCAGTCCTCTACCAGTCTCGGCTACGGGAGGGAGAGTCAGGCAGAGACCTACCAGTTCCATTCCTAACTTGGCCAGCGGCTAGTGAGTGGAAGGCCATCTGATAGAAGTCAAAACTCACCTGTACTGGACAGCAGCTGCATGGGAGAGAGTCGAAGGCGAGATTTGAGTAAACTCCCCAGAAGAAGGCAGTGGTAAACCACTTCCCTATTCATACCAAGAAAAGTCTATGGACACATTACCAGAACGATTTCAGATGGAGGTGGGACATTCTGGAAGAGATGTGTCCGTGGTGTCACTGAGGGTCGGAGACAACTCGACAGCATAAGACAAGACAAGGTGAAGATTGGATGGGAAGATCTGCTGAATGGCTGGAAGGAAGGGGTCTCCAGAGAGGAAGGAGGTGTTCCCAAGGTTCAGGGGCATATTTTGTACCCACTGGCACACGATCTCTTCTAGATTAAATTCCAAGAAAATGATCCCACTTGCCATGCTCTCATCACAGCCCTCTCCCAAGCATTTAATACAGTGCTCTGCACACAGTAAATTCTCAAAAAATATGATTGAATGAATAAATGAATGCTCTGCACACAATAAGCACTCAATAAATAACACCTATCCATTAATTATGGCAGAATCCTCTGGTTATCCCAGCTCCGACACTTGTCTGCTATGTGACCTTGGGCAAGTCGCTTTACTTCTCTATGCCTCAGTTACCTCATCTGTAAAATGGAGATTGAGACTGTGAGTCCTACATGGGATGGGGACTGAGTACAACCTGATTTGCTTGTATCCACCCCAATGCTTAGTACACTGCCTGGTACAAAGTAAGTGCTTAGAAAATACAGTAATAATAATAACTGTCCTTCCAATGGCCCTATCACCCAATTTCTTCACATTTATTGAGCACTTTCTGTGTGCAGAGCACTGACCTAAGCACTTTGGAGAGTACAGTCTAACAGAGTTGATAGATATGTCCGCTGCCTTCAAGGACTCAGTGTCAGTCAACTGTATTTATTGAGCACTTAATGTGTGCAGCACGCTGTACTAAATGCTTGAGAGTGTACAATATAGCGCTATAACAGACACGTTCCCTTCCTACAACGATCTTGGAATCTAGAGGGAGAGGCAGATATTAAAATAAAGTATGGTTATGTACATAAGTGGTCTTTGGAAGGCCAAATGACTCGACTTGGATTAGCATATTTTGGACACATAATCAGGAGTTCTAATTATCTGGAGAAGACACTAATGCTAGGAAAAAGTCCAGGGAAAAGGTGGAAGAGGCAGACCAGCAGCTAGATGGGTAGAGACCATAACAACGATAACAAAAGAACCATTAGAAAGGTTGCAGATTATGGCAGAGGACAGGGGGATCTGGAGAAAGTATATCCATGGAGTCTCTATGTATCGGAAATGACTTGATGGCACTTTATAAAAAAAATTACATAAGTTCTTTGGGGCTCAGAATATCAAGTGCATCAAGGATACAGATCCAAGTATGAGAGTGGCACAGAAGGGAGAGAGAGTAGTGGAAATGAGGGCTTAGGCATGGAAGGCCACCTGGAAGAGATGTATTTTTAATAAGGTTTTGAGGTGGGAAGGGTGATCGACCGTTGGATATGAAGAGGGAGGGAGTTCCGGGCCAGGGACAGGAAGTGGTGAGGGGGTCATCTGTGAGAAAGATGGGATCAAGGAACAGTAAGTGAGCTGGCATGAGGAGGAGGAAAAACTGTGGAGGACAGAAACGTCTCTAGGAAGGCTGATGGGAGAGATTTTAAACCCTGAAGGATGAGCATCAATCAATAGTATTTACTGAGTACTTACTGTGAGAATATAATATACTTCAAACTTGTGGGAGTACACTAGAGGTAGAAGTCACACTCTCTTCCCACAAGGAGCTTTCAATCTAACAGGGGAGGCAAAGATAAAAGGAGAGCAAGTACTTGAGTAGTACAGAATGGAAATTAGGATGTGCAAAACCACAGTGAGAGGCTGTGGGTACAAAAATGCTCAGTTGAGACTAGGTGACTCAAAAATGTCAATCAGGAAATACCACCTGAAAGAGGCAGGGTTCCAGAAAAGCTGTGGAGCTAGGGAGACCTTCTGGACATGAAGGAGGAAGACAATCCAGGCAAAAGGGAGGATGTGGGTCAGGGATTAGAGGCAGGAGAGTCAGGATGGGAAGAACAGGATGTGGGAACTATGACGTAGAAGAAGAGAGCGTAGCGGAAAAAGAGGGTCGATAGAGTGCCTTAAAGCAAATGGAGGGAAGATCTTGAGGAGACGGAGGGGTAATGATTTCAGGATTTTGAGGATTTTGAGGGATGTTTTGAGGATTTTGAGAGATGTTTTGAGAATGACAGATTCAAATATGATCGGCCTGGAGTGGTATAGACTAGAGAAAGGAGAAACTAGAATCAGGGAAACCAGTGAGGAAGTGGCTACAGTTCCTAGCATATAAGGAGTAACTGGACCCGGATGAGGGTCATTTGCATCGAGAGGATAGGGAACATCCAAGAATTCTTCTGGAGGAAAAACCAAAGGCAGTCTGAATGGGAGATTTTGAAAGAGAGTGAGGAAAACAAGTTAGTGGGCTCCCGAAACAGGGAGAACAGTGGTGTTGTTAACTGTGAGGGCAAAGTTAGGTGAAAGGGAGAATTTGAGAGGACAGTTCTCCATGAGCCAGGAACAAAGCCATTGCTATAAGAAATTTCATCCTCTCTACACAGTTCCAGATAACTCAACATGAGCAAAACTGAGATCCTCATCTTCCCTCCCAAGCTCTGTCCCTTCCCTGACTTCCCTATCACCGTGGACAGTACGCCCATCCTTCCCGTCTCTCAGGCCTGCAACCTCGGTGTCATCTTTGACTCTTCTCTCTCGTTCACTCCACACATCCCATCTGTCACCAAAACCTGCCGGTCTCACCTTTATAATATCGCCAAGATCCACCCTTTCCTCTCCACCCAAACGGCTCTCTTACTGTTATGGGCTCTCGTAATATCCCGGCTAGACTACTGTGTCAGCCTTCTCTCTGATCTCCTTTCCTCCTCTCTCGCCCCGCTCCGGTCTATCCTTCACTCTGCTGCCCGGCTCATTTTCCTGCAGAAACACTGGGCATGTCACTCCCCTTCTTAAAAACCTCCAGTGGTTGCCCGTCGACCTCCGCCTGAAACAAAAACTTCTCACTTTAGGCTTCAAGGCTCTCCATCACCTCGCCCCTTCATACCTCTCCTCCCTTCTCTCTTTCCACCGTGCACCCCGCACGCTCCGCTCCTCTGCCGCCCACCTCCTCACCGTCCCTCGGTCTCGCCTATCCCGCCGTCGACCCCTGGGCCACGTCCTCCCGCGGTCATGGAATGCCCTCCCTCCTCACCTCTGCCAAAGTGATTCTCTTCCCCCCTTCAAAACCCTACTTAGAGCTCACCTCCTCCAAGAGGTCTTCCCAGACTGAGCTCCCCTTCTCCCTCTACTCCCTCTATCGCCCCCCTTCACCTCTCCGCAGCTTAACCCTCTTTTCCCCCCATTTCCCTCTGCTCCTCCCCCTCTCCCGTCCCATTCCCTCAGCACCGTACTCATCCGCTCAACTGTATATATTTTCATTACCCTATTTATTTTGTTAATGAGATGTACATCACCTTGATGCTATTTATTTGCTATCGTTTTAATGAGATGTTCATCCCCTCAATTCTATTTATCGCCATTGTTCTTGTCTGTCCGTCTCCCATGATTAGACTGTAAGCCCGTCAAAGGGCAGGGACTGTCTCTATCTGTTACCGATTTGTACATTCCAAGTGCTTAGTACAGTGCTCTGCACATAGTAAGCGCTCAATAAATACTATTGAATGAATATTGTAATGGTCCTTTCATTCATTCATTCATTCACTCATATTTAATGAGCACTTACTGTGAGCAAAACACTGTAATAAATGATTGGCCCTGTGTTAATGGAGGCCTTGAAAACCCTGCTCGTAGATGATGGGTGCTCCCTTCCATCTCCCTTGAATGTGACCGTGCCTCTAACATCACTGGTGCTAGTAGCCATTTGGGGAGAGGAAAGTGTAAGCAAGTAAGCTGCTGAGAAGCAGCGTGGCTCAGTGGAAAGAGCACGGGCTTTGGAGTCAGAGGTCATGGGTTCGAATCCTGGCTCGGCCACTTGTCAGCTGTGTGACTTTGGGCAAGTCACTTCACTTCTCGGTGCCTCAGTGACCTCATCTGTAAAATGGGGATTAAGACTGTGAGCCCCACGTGGGACAACCTGATTTCCCTGTGTCTACCCCAGCGCTTAGAACAGCGCCTAGAATATCGCTTAACAAATACCAACATTATTATTATTATTATTATTATTATTATAAGAGGGGAAGAAGGGGAGGATTGCTCTCTGGATAGTGTTAGCTGGTGACCCCAGCTGCCCAGGAATTTCAACTACTCAGACGCCGCATGGTCAGTTAATTGAGATGAACACTCCTGCCCACACATTTTTATTATCATTATTATTATCAATTGGTTAATAATCAATTATCAATATTATATGAATAATGATGATAATAGTGGGATTTGTTTAATGCTCAGTATGTGCTAAGCAAGCAGTGTACTAAGCAATGAAGGCTAATTCAAGATAATCAGGTCAGATGCAGCCTCTGTCCCACATAGGACTCAGTCTACTTAGGAGGAGGAACGGGTAATGAATCCCCATTTTACAGTTGAGGAAACTGAGGCACAGAGAAATTAAAGGAATTGCCCAAGGTCACACAGCAAACAGTTAATGTTGGTATTTGTTAATTGCTTACTATGTACAGAGCACAGTTCTAAGCGCTGGGGGAGATACAGGGTAATCAGGTCGTCCCACATGAGGCTCACAGTGAATCCCCATTTTACATATGAGGTAACTGAGGCACAGAGAGGTTAAGTGACTTGCCCACAGTCACACAGCTGACAAGTGGCAGAGCCGGGAGTCGAACTCATCACCTCTGACTCCGAAGCCCAGGCTCTTTACACTGAGCCACGCTGCTTCCCGTGCTGCTTCCCAATTGCAGAGCAAGGATTTGAACTTGGGTCCTCTGACTCCCAGGCTTGTACTCTTTGCATTAGGCTACACGGCTTACCAAATACCAGTTATTAGTCTTCTTTATTCTTATTTTATTTGGGTTAAAATGGCACAATTATTCCATTCAACATCTTTGTTTTGCTATTTGAAGTCACACACCTTTCCTACTGTGTGTAGATCACTGTACTAAGCACTTGGGAGAGGTAAAAGACATGATCCCTGACCTCAAGGGCTTACAATATAACCGGATACAAAATAATTTATATGTGGAAGAAAAAAGAAAGGGAAAGTAGATAGGGGAATAATCAAGAATCTCTGTTGCCTAGTGGAAAAAGCACGAGACTGGGAGTCAGGGGACCTGGGTTCCAATCCTGACTCCACCACTTGTCTGCTGTGTGACCTTGGGCAAGTCATTTGACTTCTCTGAGCCTCAGTTATCTCATCTTTAAAATAGAGATCGACTGTGAGTCTATGTGGGACAGGGACTCTGTCCAACATGATTAGCTCGTATCTATCTGCTTCAGAGTTTAATACAGTAGCTAGCCCACAGCGAGTCCTTAAAAAATACCATTGAAAGAAATAAAGAAAATAATGAATATGGACAAGAGTGCTATGGATGGCTGGGATACATTGCTGGGGAAATACTTGGGGTAATACGGCCAAGGAACAATGAATCAGAGAAAGCTTCCCGGAAGAGGTGAAATTTGGGGAGGGATTCAAGATGTGAATCTATGGCAGGAGTGATATCCATTTATCCTGTCACTCTGCCTGCTCTAACAGCCGTAGCTCAGTAGTTCAGTCTGGGCAGTTTAAGGCTGTCTTCAAGCCACCTCCAGAAAGTGTGTTAGGGAAGCCTCACTCAAAAAAGAGGAACACAGGAGACGGCATGAGATACTTCCACTTTCTCTTTGCTCCGCTGTTCCTTGCCAACCCTCCAAAGTATGGAGTTTGCCAGTTGACCAACTACCTCTTTCATCATTTCAAAACGGGTATTCCCAGAAGGGCAACCCCAGATGGGTTTGCTAAATAAATCAGTCAAATGTATTTATTATTTACTGCATGCAGAGCACAGTACTAATCACTTGGGAGAGTACAATATATCAGTGTTGGTAGACACATTCCCTGTCCACAGCATGTTTACAATCTAAAAGCTGTAACTGAGCCAAAAACTAAAGAGCTGAGGAAAATGAGGACAGAGCTCTCCATCACATGTTAATTATTTCTGGTTGTGGTTTAAGGTGGGTCTTTCATTTTGGCTAGAATGGCCTTATACCCATTTGACAAAGGTTTGGAACTTTTTTTATGGTATTTACTAAGTGCTTATTGTGTGTCAAACACTGTACTAAGACCTGGGATAGATACAAGTTAATTAGGGCTCACAGTCTATTAGGAATAATTATGTTTTTCATGTCCCTTAAGATGCTAAGCATGCTTCTTCCCAGACAAAATGCGCTGTGGGTTTAGGATGAGTTTTAAGTACCATGCTGAATGTAGTCAAGAAAATGTTTTCTCTTTGGAATTCCTAATGCCACTAGGCAAGATGACAGAAACAAAAGAAGATGAAGGGCTGGAGGAAAGGAAAATGTTGAATTATGGATATGATCCAGGTGATGCACCTGCATAGTAGCCTTACACTTACTGCCCGCTGACTTCAATGAGCCATTTCACTCATTCATTCATTCAATCGTATTTTTTGGGTGCTTACTGTGTGCAGCACACTGTACTAAGCACTTGGGAGAGAATGATTCAGTAATAAACATACTCCCTTCCCACAACGGGCTTAGAGTCTAGAGTGGGGGAGGCAGACATCAATACAAATAAGAAAAATATAGATATGTATATAAGTGTTTTGGGGCTGGGATGGGGAATGAGCAAAAGGAGCAAGTCAGGGCAACGGGATTTAATTTTCTCAGTCGGCATAATCCTGTCAGTCCTTTTTCAAATTTGTGGCACTTTCTAGCCCCAAGTTTAAAATGAGGTGATAGCATGGCCAGTAGAATAAACAAGGAAATGGGAGTCAGAGGATCAGGGTTCTAATCCCAGCTCCACCAGCGGTGAACTGTGTGACTTTGGGCAAATCACTTAACTTCTCTCGGCCTCAGTTTTCTTAACTGCAAAAACTGTCAGCCCAGCCCACGCAGTTAGCCCTTCTGCTACCCTTCTCATTGTTCTTCAATCTCATCTATCTCGCTGCCGGCGCCTCGCCCACGTCCTGCCTCTGGCCTGGATGGCTCTCCCTCCTCAACTTCAACAGACAACTACTCTCTCCCTGGTTCAAGGCCTTAAAGAAGGCACATCTCCTCCCAGAGGCCTTCCCTATGCGCTCCTTTCCTCTTCTCCCACTCCCTTCTGCATCATCCTGACTCGCTCCCTTTATTTAACCCCACTCCCAACTCCACAGAACTTATGTCCGTTTCTATCATGTATTAATTTATATTAATATCTGTCTCCCCTTCTAGTCTGTAAACTCATTGTGGACAAGGAATGTGTCCGGTTATTGTAATATGGTACCCTCCCAAGTGCTTAGTACATTGCTCTGCACACAGTAAGGGCTCAATAAATATGACCGAATGAATGAATCAATGCCCATGAATGTATTGAGAATGGTGAAAGAAAGTTTTTCATGGCTGACAAGTTCCTGGCAACCTACTAAACAGGACACCTGTGTTCTAAACCCAGATTCTTTAATTTTCCTGCTAGGTTCCAGACAGTAAATCACTTATGTTCTCTGCATGTTAGTTTCTTCATCTGTTCAATGGGGATTAATTATCTATTCTCCCTCCCCCTTAGGCCGTGAACACCATATATATCATCATGGTATTTGCTAAGCGCTGACTATGAGTCAAACACCGTTCTAATCGCTAGGGAAGGTGCAAGTTAATGAGTTCACACACAGTCCCTGTTCTGCATGGGGCTCATTTTCTAAGTAGCAGGGACACCCGGTATCCCCATTTTTCAGATGAAGGAACTGAGGCATAGAGAAGATATGTGACTTGCCCATCTCAAACAACAGACAGGTGGTAGAGTCGGGATTAGAACCCAAGTCCTTCTGACTTCCAGGCCCGTGCTCTATCCCCTAGGCCACGCTTCTATGTCCCCCAACTGAGAAATGGAATGACCTCGACAGGCTATTGCATGACCCTACCAGAGGTTTTGACACCACTGTAGACATGAGTTCAGAAACAATAGCAATAAGAATTATTGCATTTGTTAAGCACTTACAATGTGCTAGGCGCTCTGGGATAGACACAGGCAAAGCTGGTTGAACACAATTCCCACCCCACATGGAGCTCACGGTCTTAATCCTCATTTCACAGATGATGTAACTGAGGCCCAGCGACGTGAAATGAATTGTCCGAGGTCACACGGCAGACGAGTGTCAGAGCTGGGATTAGGATCCACGGTCTTCTGACTTCCAGGCCTGTGCTCTATCCACCAGGCTACACCGCTTCTCCTAAGTTCATTAGTTCAGACAACTGTTTCTTAGTTCAAATAACTAAAAAAAACATTCAGCTTCTCTGAGTGGTTGCTCCAGACCCTAGGATTATGGTCAGCATCATTATCAGATGAGCTCACTGGAGCAGTCTTATTTTAACCTTTCTCCATTATCATGGGAGTAATGCCATCCTGTTCAACTTATTCTACACATCCAGGCTCGAGGATGAAATGAAGAGTTTCAGAACATGAGTCCACTCTTCTGGGAAACTCTGAGAGCACCATCAGAAGTCCTTGAAACTCTCCTACTTGAACTCTTTTATGCTAATGAATGTGCCCTGTAAGCAAGCTCTGAACCACTTCTCCAAATCAGCAAAGTGCTATGGATTGACAATGAGTCTAAAGAAGACTAAAATTATGTATCCATCTGCCTTGGCGAATATTCATATCCCCAGGGATCTCCTGAAGTAACTCAGAATTGAATGTTGTCCCTTAATCTGTTACCTGGGAAACATATTGTTCAAGGATGCAAAAATAGAAAAGAAAATAGAAAACTCAATCGAGATGGTTACCGGACCCTTTGAGAGACACAGAGTCAGTGTGCAACAGCAACACCAAAGCGGTATTAAGATTCAAACCAAACTACAGAAGCAGCGTGGCCTAGGGGAAAGACCACGGGCCCGGGAGTTAGAGAATCTGGGTTCTAATCCTGCGCCTCCACTTCTCTCCTGCGTGACCTTGGGCAAGTCACTTAAATTCTCTGTGCCCTTCATTTCCTCATCTGTAAAATAGAGATTAAGACTGTGAGCCCCATGTCGAACAGGGACTGGGTCCACCCCGATTATTTCATATCTACCTGAGGGCTTAGTTCACTGCCTGGAACATACTTAATGCTTAACAAATATTATTATATAAAGGAGAAATGTGGCATCTAACTGTGGGCATTTTTCAATTTAGATACTGTGAGCCCTGTGTGGGACAGGCACTGTGTCCAATCTTGTCAATAGATCAATCGTATTTATTGAGTGCTTACTGTATGCAAAGCAGTAAACTAAGGGCATGAGAGAGCACAATTCAGAGAGTTGGTAGGCATGTTCCCTGCTCACAACAAGCTTGCGGTCAGAAGGGCCGTACAGTGCCTGACACATAGTAAACGCTTAACAGACACCATCATCATCATCAGGAAGAAGCAGGTATTGAGATAAATCAATCCCATATAGATATGTACAGAAGTACTGAAGGGCTGAGGTGGGGGGAGAATACCAAATGTTCAAATAATAATAATTGTAGTGTTTAAGTATTTAGTATGTGCCAAGCACTGTTCTAAGCACTGGGGTAAATACAAGGTAGTCGGGATGGATATAGTCCCTGTCCACATTTTACATTTTGCAGATGAGGTAACTGAGAGCCAGAGAAGTGAAGTGACTTTCCTAAGGTCACACTGCAGACATATGACTTGGATTAGAACCCATGTCCATGGCCTGTAGTCTCTCCATTAGGCCACGCTATCTTGTATGTACTCCAGTGCTTCATACAGTGCTCGGGACTTCGGAAGCGCTTAAGAAATATCACAGTTATCATTATTAAGATATATAATAACACCAAACGTATTTTAAGGAAAGCCCCATCTATCAAATGGAACCCTTCAGAATAAAGTTATTTCTCTATGTAATAATAACGATGATAGTTTTGGTTAAGCACTTACTATGTGCCAAGCACTGTTCTAAGCACTGGGGTAGATACAAGGTAATCAGGTTGTCCCACGTGGGGCTCACAGACTTAATCCCCATTTTACAGATGGGATAACTGAGGCACAGAGAAGTCAAATGGCTTGCCCAAAGTCACACAGCTGTTAAATGGCAGACCAGGACCCACGTCTTCTGACTCCTAAGCCCATGCTCTTGCTGTTAAGCCGCGCTACCTCTCCTTGTAATAATAGTCATAGTGGTTTTTTTGAGTTCTTACCTTGTGCCAAGCACCGAATTAATATGAGTCAACCAGTTCAAACACAGTCCTTGTCCCACCTGGGGCTCTCAAGTCTAAGAACTTAGGGAGGCGGGTATTAAATTTTATAGATAAAGTAACTGAGGCATAGAGACTTTAAGCGACTGCCCCAAGGTCACACGGCAGCAAGTGGTGGACCTAGGATTAGAACCTAGGTCACCTGACTCCCTGGTCCCTGCTCCTTCCATTTAGGGCATGTTGCTTCTCCCCTCAATATTTGCATGAAAGGTGTTTCCATGCAGAAACTCGTGAACCATTAGCGACACAAAAAATGAAGTGTGAGAAAAAATGTGTGACACACTTCCACAGTGACAACACTATCCTTTGAAATTGCAAATTAATTAAGGATCTCTTTGAACCATTTCATTCATCATATTTTTGACAGTTATTTTGAGGTAAATATACCTTCCCCATTTTATTTGTCCTTGCATGCATCAGCATATTTTTATTCATATGCTATAGTGTGTTGTTCACATTTTCATAAGCATATAAATTAAGATGTTTATAATTAATGGGCATATGAATAAAAAATATGCTAATGCATGCAAGACAAATAAAATGGGGAAGAGATCTACTTCAAAATAACTCAGTCAAAAATATGATGAATGAAATTCGATCAGGATCATAAATTCCTCTCTTCTAGACTCTAAGCTTATTATAGGCGGGGAATATGTCCACTAACTCGGTCGTATTATATGCTCCCAAGCACTTAGTACAGTGCTCTTTACATAGTAAGTATTTGATAAATATCACTGATTGACTGATTGACTGATTGATAATGGATGGGCTTCCCTTCCCAGTTCACCATATATGAGCTTCTATCATGGGCAGAGACATAACAGCATGAAAATGACTGTACTCTAGTCACTGGGGAAAGGAAAGAGGAGAAAAAAAAACAAAATAAGAACGGGTCCCTGGTTGAGAGTATCAAGAGGAAAACCGAATTCCCGTGATCCGTGACAAATATCAATAGGAACCTTTTGGCTGCAAATCTCCTTGAGTACCGAGATCGAATCTAGCAATTCTGTTGTAGTCTTCCAAGCCTTTAGTACAGTGGTCTGCACAAAGTAAGGGCTTAATAAATACTGGAGAATACTTAGAGAAGCGGCGTGGCTCAGTGGAAAGAGCCCGGGCTTGGGAGTCAGAGGTCATGGGTTCGAATCCCAGCTCTGCCATTTGTCAGCTGTGTGACTGTGGGCAAGTCACTTAACTTCTCTGTGGCTCAGTTGCCTCGCCTGTAAAACGATGATTAAAAGTGTAAGCCGCATGTGGGACAACCTGATTACCCTGTATCTACCCCAGCGCTTAGAACAGTGATCTGCACATAGTAAGCACTTAACAAATACCAACATTATTATTATTATTACTGTTGATCGATTGACTGATTAAGGTAGATAGCCAGTGATCTGGGTCAGGGACCGTGTCATCTCCCTCTATAGTATTTAAAGGCTTAGTATGGTGTCCTGCAAGCGGTAGGTGCTCAATAAATAATACTGGGTGATTGTGCATCGGCTCTCCCCTCCTACCTTACCTCACCGATTTCTTACTATAGTCCAGCCCACATAGTTTGCTCCTCTAATGTAAACGTACTCACTGTACCTCAATCTCATGGACCTTACTACCGACTCTTGCCCATGTCTTACCTCTTGCTCCCTCTTCATATATCCCACCACCCTCATTGCCTTACTAAAATCACATCTCCTCCCAAGAGGCCTTCTCTGGCTAAATCCTCATTTCTTTCACTCCTTCTCCCTTCTGTGTCACCTTGAATTGCAACTGTAACATTTAAGTACTTGATATTCACCCCACCCTCATTGTACATTTCAATAATTTATTTTAATGTCTATCTCACCCACTAGAATGTAGGCTGACTGTGGGCAGGGAACATTTCTAATAACTCTAATGTACTGTTCTCTCCCAAGTCTTTGAACAGTGCTCTCATACCATTGAATAATTGATCGACTGAGACCTGGAAAAAACAATCTTAAATCTGAGATCTTAAATCAAAGAAGGATGATGAAATTATGTCATTTAGTGGAAACTATCACGTGGGACATTTAAACATAAACAATTTTGTTAGAGAAATGAACTACATATTGCTCTAGACTTAACCCTGTTATGGGCAGGGAATGTGCCTGTTATAGTGTTGTATTGTACTCTCCCAAGCGCCTACTCTACACACAGTAAGCACTCAGTAAAGACAATTGACTGCCTGAGATTAGAAAGGACACAGTGACTGGCTGGATTTTCTGTGACCGCCATCTAACTGGACACAGATGTAATGAAGAATTGCAGTGAAACTGAAATTCTCACTGAGTGGTTTTCTAGGGTGGAATAGTAACCATGGAAATAGTAATTATTAAGTGCTTAGTATGGAATGAACACAACTAAGCACTGGAAAAGAATACACCTGAGGGAATTAGAGAAGATCTCTGTTCCATGGGGTGGGAGTGGAGGCTTATAATCTAAAACCACACAGGAAAATAAAAGCAAGCTGTCCGCTTCTACTGAGCAGAAATTGGATGAAGTGAGTTTGTGCTATAGGAGGAGAGATTTCATTCATTCAATCGTATTTATTGAGCTCTTACTGTGTGCAGAGCACTGTACTAAGTGATTTAGGTTGGTTATAGGAGGCACGCTTAAGATATATATCATAAATAAATATATACACATGCACACACACACACACACACATCATTTATGAAGAATTGAAAGTTAAGAAATGCAATTTTGGTGACAATCATCAGACTTTTTTAAAAAATTAGGGTCAAATGAGCTTAATTTTATAAACTGTAGTTGTTATATTCATTGTTAAAAAATGATTCACCAGTCTAAAATTCCTCTGCACAGGGGGTGGAGGAAGTGTTGGGTAGTGGGCCACAGATGTCACTTATTTGAGGTGGAAGCATTGGGGAAGTGCAAGGAATACCAGGTTGGCAGGGTCACGGAGGGTCAGGTGCTACAGCCAGAATTTACCCACCAAGAAGAAAAAGTAGCATGGCCTAGTGGATAAAGTGTGGGCCTGGGAACCAAAGCTCACTGTGGACACGGAATGTCTCTACTTATTGTTATACTGTAGTCTCCCAACTGCTTAATTCAGTCCTCTGCGCGCAGTAAGTACTCAATAAAATACGATTGACCGGGGTTCTAATCCTGGATCCACCACTCGCCTACTGTGTGACCTTAGGCAAGTCAGTTAACTATGTTTTTAATGGTATTTGGTAAGTGTTTACTATGTGTCAAACACTGTTCTAAGTGCTGGGACAAGTTAATTAGTCTGGATACAGCCCCTGTCCTGGATGGGGCATGCAGTCAGCTCCCCCTCCCTTCCACGTCACCTCGACCCTCCCCCTCTGTCCTTCCTTCTCCCCTCTTCCCCACAGCACTTATGTATATGTATGTATACATAAATCTATTTATGTTGATGCCTGTTTAGTCGTGTTGATGTTTGTCTCCCCTTTCTAGCCCAGCGTGGGCAGGGATTGTCTCTCTTGATTGCTGAATTGTACTTTCCAAGCGCTTAGTACAATGCTCTGCACACAGTAAGCGCTCAATAAATACGATTGAATGAATGACCTTCCCCCTGAACCTTGATCCCATCTATCTAGTCACTCATCTCTCAACCATAACCTAGTTCTGATCTGGAACACCCTCCCTGTTCATATCTGATGGACAGTTAGTCTTCTCACCCTTCAAAGCTTTAATGAGGGCAAATCTCCAAGAGACCTTCCCTGACTAAGCCCTGAGCGGGAGAACAGTCATCCCCATTTTCAGTTGAGGAAACTTAGACACACAGAAGTGAAGTGACTTGCCCAAGGTCACGCAGCAAGCAATTGGCAGAGCCAAGTCCTTCTGACTCCCAGGCGTCTGGCTCAGTTTTCTCAGCTGCAAAATGTGAATTCAAAACCCTATTCTCCCTCCTACTTGACTGTGAGCCCCTTGAGGAACAGGGCCTGTAACTCAACCTGTCCCTCGCACTTCAAACAGCACTTGACATGTAGTAAGCATTTAACAGATACCAAAAAAAAGGAAGAAAAAAAAAAAACAAATCTGAGTACAAGAGTTGGGGAAGAAAGTGAGTACAGTCTGTAGCCGCAGTAGGAGAAACAGCTGCAGAACTTGCAGCAGCAGAACACGTAGAAATGCTCTCCTCCATCTTTCCGCAACTTCAGACCCCGTGGATTTCGCTGGGAGGAGAGGGAGGGGAAGAGAGAGGAAAAAGAAAAAGAGGAGATGGGGCTTCCCAGAGAACAGGATTTGCAAAATCTACAAAAAGCAGTTCAGCGGTATTAGTGTTGCTCCATGTATTTCCTCTGTGTCTGTCGAGCTCAGCCCCACAATACTTATGTGCATCTCCACAACGAATGTATTTATAGAAATGTCTGCTTTCCCGCTTAGACTGTAAGCTCCGTGTGAGCAAAGAACGTGTCTACCAAATCTGTTCTCCCAAGGGTTTAGTATGGTGCTCTGCACAGAGTAAGCACTCAGTATAGATTGATCTGTTAGAGAAGCAGCCTGGCTCAGTGGAAAGAGCCTGGGCTTGGGAGTCAGAGGTCATGGGTTCAAATGCCGGCTCTTCCACTTGTCAGCTGTGTGACTGTGGGCAAGTTACTTCGCGTCTCTGTGCCTCAGTTACCTCATATGTAAAATGGGGATTAAGACTGTGAGCCCCAAGTGGGACAACCTGATTACCCTGCATTTACCCCAGTGCTTAGAACAGTGCTCTGCACATAGTAAGTGCTTAACAAATACCAACATTATTATCTGTTGTCCTGAAGCCCCATGATAATTGAAGCAGTGCTTGAAGTGGGTGGGATTACCAGCCAGCCATCCCATTATTTTGAGAGGACCTGAATGATCCTGTCCCTGGGTGGTTGTTAAATCTGTGCTTAAGGGTAACCATTTGACTTCTCCATTTCTACAACTGAAATTGTGTCCAAATCATCCCACTTCTCTTTTCTGGCATTTCAAATGCAGGTTTGTAAATAAGATAGCTCTTAAGCACTGGACTGAGTAACCAAGGACAGACAGATGATTTCCTTGTTTTTTTGTTTTTTTGCTTTTAATGGTATTTGTTAAACGCTTACTATGTGCCAGTTACTGTATAAGCTCTGGTGTAGATGCAAGATAGTTAAGTTGAATACAGTCCATGTCCCAAATGGGGCTCACAGTTTTCATCTCCATTTTACAGATGAGGTAACTAAGGTACAGAGAAGTGAAATGGCTTGCCCAAGGTCACACAGCAGACAAGTGATGGAGCTGGAATTAGAACCCAGGTCTTTCTGACTCCAAGGCCCGGGCTCTATCCAAATCCCTTTTTCTCTCTCTGAGATGGCTTAGAGATAGTACTGCCTGAAGACTGGCGGAAGAACTTAATGTCCTTGAAGCAAACTTTCAAGGACCCTTTCCATCAGGCCTTCCTAAGATTCTGTAACCTTCGATTTAAATATCTGGACTGAGAATATTTCTACACCCTGAAGCTTCCTGTAACCCCACCCAACCCCTCACATGAAAGATGAGGTCACTTCCCTGACATAGCCTGATTTTGCCAGCACACAATCATTATAAAGTAACAAGAACATTATTTGATCAGGAACTCCTTGTACACGGGGATCATGTCTACCAGTCGATCATTCTGTGGTAGTTATTGAGCACATATGGTGTGCGGAGCACTGTACTGAAGCTTGGCAAAATACAAGACAAAAGAATAGGTATAGATGATGCCTGCCCACAAGGAATTTTCGGGCTAGCTGGGAAGACAGACATTAAAATGAATTCCAGATGGATACATACATAAGTGCTGTCAGTCAACCATCACTAGGTGAATCATATTTATCGAGTACTTACTAAGTACAGAGCACTTGGAAGTATATAACAATAGAAAGACATTCCCTGCCCAGAGTGAGCTTACGGTCTAGAAGACTGTGGGTGTGAGTTGATTATTAAAGTGCTTAAGGGGTGTCTACTTACTCTTACTCTATTGTCTTTTTCCAAGTACTTAGTACAGTGCTCTGGATACCGTGACTGCTCAATCAACATCATTAATTGATTGAGTGATTTGTCACCGTTATAGTCATACCCACTTAATGAGCTGAAATTTCTTTCTGTTCATGCAGCCAGCTCCTACAATATGAATCATTTCCTTCGTGCAAATAAGCAAACATAAATTTTATACCACCAAAGGGGAAATATGCAGTTTGTAACTGCATATTTTATCAACATAACTATTATTTAACCGGATGTGTATATGCTTAAACATTTTCCAGCTGATAGCACTGCACTCAAAGGATTAGATTTTCAGATTACTGAGCAATCATTTCTCTTGAGAGTCTCTTAAAACCACAGGCTCATTCTCTCCAGCTTATTTCCTGGAAAGAAACACAGATATGTTCACTCAAAGGGCATTAGAGATCTCTGCATATTAAGTGCTCACCCTTTGGGAAGCTCTGGACTTGAGGCTTGGAAGAGTACAGAGATATTCTCTCAAACCCCACTCTGATTCAGTAGCGAGAACAGACATGGAGGGAAAGATCAATGAATCCATCGATCGTATTTACTCAGCACTTACTGTGTGCAGAGCACTGTACTACACACTTGGGAGAGTACAGTTCAAAAGAGTTGGCAGACATGATCCCTGTCCACAAAGAGCTTACACAGGGAGGAGTTTACAGCAGTGTAGCCTAGTGGATAAAGCGCTGACCTGGGAATCAGAAGGACCTGAGTTCTAATAAATCTGTCACTTGTCCGCTGTGTGACCTTGCGCAAGTCACTGTTCTTCACTGCTGTGTACCTCACTTACCTCGTCGGTAAAATGGGGATTAAGACTGTGAGCTTCATGAGGGACATGAACTGTGTCCAACCTGGTAAGCTGGTATCTACCACAGTACTTAGTACAGTGCCTGGCACGTAGTACACCCTTAACAAATACCATAAAATAAAGAGACCGAGACCCAGATAAAAGCAGAAACATCCTTTCCTCAATGCCCCAGTCCAAGCTGCCTCTTTCAAAATGGCAAAATCTTCCCAACATTTAAAATGTGGAGCTGCTTCTCCCTCACAGGCAGGAGTGGAATTTGTCTCGTGTTCAAAAACAGAGGGGTTGAATGTATTTCAGAGGATGAAGCTGGAATGGATGACACACAAATTCGTGATGCATTCCCTATTTTTCCTGGCCCACATCCTACCACTGACCTGGAATGCTCTCCCTCCTCACATCCGCCAAACTAACTCTCTTCCCCTCTTCAAAGCCCTACTGAGGGCTTGTCTCCTCCAGGAGGCCTTCCCAGACTGAGCCCTCCCTTTCCATCTGCCACTCCTCCCCTCCCCATTCCCCCTACTCCTCCCTCTGCTCTTCCCCCTTCACCTCCCCACAGCACTTGGGTATATTTGTATATATTATTACTCTATTTTATTAATGTGTATATGTCTACGATTCCATTTATCTATTTTGATGGTATTGATGCCTGACTACTTGTTTTGCTGTCTGTCTCTCCATTTTAGACTGTGAGCCCGTTGCTGGGCAGGGATTGTCTCTATCTGTTGCCGGATTGTACATTCCAAGCGATTAGTACAGTGCTCTGCACACAGTACGCTCTCAATAAATGCAATAAAATGAATGAATGAATGAATGAATGAATGAATGAATGAATGAATGAATGAATGAATGGGGGAAATGGACTCAATTTTCCAGAATCCATTAACAACTAACCTGACTGTCTCTAAGATTCATACGCTCTGAGACAAGTAGTCATTCACCAAATAGGCTCTTATTATTTATTTTAATGTTTGCATTAACTCTCCTATCATAAGTAAATAAAATTTGGTGTATCTGAGAAAAGCTTCCAAAACAACAAGTGTGACTTCAACCAGATGAAAAACCTGCTTTTATGAGAGAGAAATACACCAAAAATCAAAAAATAAAAAAAAATAGTCTCCCCTTGGGTAATAATAATGTTGGTATTTGTTAAGCGCTTACTATATGCAGAGCACTGTTCTAAGTGCTGGGATAGACACAGGGGAATCAGGTTGTCCCACGTGGGGCTCACAGTCTTAATCCCCATTTTTTACAGATGATAGCTGTGGAATATCTTAGGCACCTACTATATGCCAAACACTGTACTAAGAACTGTGGTAGATGTAATATAATTAGGTTGAACAAAATCCCTGTCCCATATGGAACTCTAATCTAAGTGGGAGGGTGAACAGGCAGAAGAGAGCACATAGTAAGCACTTAACAAATACCAACAATATTATTAATAAAAATAAATGAATTGCAGACATTTACATAAGTGCTGTGGGGTCGGTGTCGGGTGAATAAAGAGAGCAAGTCAGGGTGACACAAAAGGGAATGTGAGAAAAGGAAATGAGGGCTTAGTCAGGGAAGGCCTCATGGATGAGATGAGCCTTCTATAAGGTTTTGAAGGTCAGGAGAGTAATTGTGGATATAAAAAGAGCATTTCATCCACCATGGCATCAAACAAAAACTCATCACAATTGACTTTAAAGCAGTCCACCACCTTGCTCCCTCCTACCTCACCTCGCTTCTCTCTTTCTACAACCCAGCCCATACACTTTGCTCCTCTAGTGCTAACCTTCTCACTGGGCCTCGATCTCTCCTGTCTCACCTCTGACCCCTCCTCCACATCCTTTCTCTGACCTGGAATGCCCTCCCTCCTCTAATCTGACAAGTACTCTCCCTCCATCTTCAAAGCCTTATTGAAGGCAATCTCCTCCAAGAGACCTTCCCAGAGTAAGCCCCATTTTTCCTCATCTCCCACTCCCTTCTGCATCACTCAGACTTGCTCCCTTTCCTCCTCTCCACTCCCAGCCCCACAGAACTTATGTACATCTGCGATTTTAATCATTTGTATTGATGTCTGCCTCCCTTGCTCTTAGATCGTTGTGGGCAGGGAATGTGATGGCTTATTGTTGTACTCTCTCAAGCGCTTAGTACAGTGCTCTGCACACAGTAAGTGCTCAATAAATACAATTGAATGAATAAATAAAAGAATTTCAGGGCAAGTGTGAGCGGTCAGCGGCAAGATAGAGGCGAACAAAGTACAGTGAGTAGATTGGCATTAGAGGAGCGAAGTGTGCAGGCTAGCTTGCAGTAGGAGAGTAGCGAGGCACGGTAGGAGGAGGAAAGGTGACTGAGTGCTTTAAAGTTTATGGTAAAGCATTTCTGTTTGATGTAGAGGTGGATGGGCAACCCCTGGAGGTTCTTGAGGAGCGGGGGAAACATGGACTGAGAGTTTTGTAGAAAAAGAATCCATGCAGCAGAGTGAAGTATGGTCTGGAGTGAGAAGAGACAGGAGGCAGGGAGGTCAGCAAGGTGGCTGATACAGTAATCAAGTCAGGATAGGATAAATGCTTGGATTAACATGGTCGCAGTTTGGATGGAAGGGAAAGGGTGGATTTTAGCAATGCGGTGAAAGTTGAACTGACAGGGTTTACTGACAGATTGAATTTATAGGTTGAGTGAGGAGAGTCAAGCATAACACCAAGATTACAGACTTGTGAGACAGGAAGGATTTTGGTGTTGTCTTCCGTGATGGCAAAGTCAGGGAGAGGACAGGGTTTGGGTGGGAAGACAAGGAGTTCTGTTTTGCACATGTTAACTTGGAGGTGACGGGAGGACATCCAAGTTAGAGATGTCTTGAAAGCAGGAGCAAATGAGGGACTGCAGAGAGGGAGAGAGAGCAGGGCTGGAGGTGAAGATTTAGGAATCATCTGCATAGAAATGGTAGTTGAAGCCATGGGAGCAAGTGAATTCTCCATGAGAGTGGGAATAGGTGGTGATAAGAAGGAGACCCAGAAGTAAACCTTAAGGGACACCCCCCACAGTTAAGGGGTGGGGGGTAGAAGAGGAGCCCACAGAAGAGTCCCACAAAAGAGGCTGAGAATGAGCAGCCAGAGAGGTAGGTGGGAAACCAGGAGAGGACAGCGTCAGTGAAGCCGAGGTTGAATAATGTCTCATCCAGGGAAAGGTTAAACCCATTAATCAATGAAGAATTTGGAATGTGGCACTGTCTCTTCAATTTGACTTGCCGTTAATGAGAAATGCGAACTGGTAACTCCGACCGTACCTGCTGTCTCTCCTCATTAGAAGAGTGGGAAGAAAACAATCTCGGGGTCAATTTACATTTTAATCTCATTTCACACTGCCTTATTATACGGAGCCGATGAAACTGGAGCGGACTGCTTTAGGACACAGTTCATTTCTCTGGACATTCAGAGACTCAGTGGCTAAGAACACATTTCTCTGGCACCATTTTTGCTCTCAATTGAAAGACGGCTGCCCTCTGACCTTGGATATCCCTGGGAATTGGCATTTCTAAAACAATGGACTGGGGCATTTCGGCAAGATGTTTATCTCTCTTTTCATAGAAACCACTCTTGCACCCTGTCCTTAGTATAAATTTTTTCCACCCAGCCATCCCTTCTGGTTACATGACTGAATAGATTTTTCGTCTACATCCCATGTCATTATTCAAATATTAAGGATAGTGCAATTCCTCCATGGGAAAAATTGAAAGACTATATTATACTGTCACTTATAATTATGCTGATGAGGTTTTTTTTCTTCTCAATAGCTCAAAGCACTTGTGGTTAGGCATCTTCAACTAATCAATCCCTTCGCTGTATGTTTTAGGAAATAACAAGTCACTTGTTTATTTATAGGACTGAACAATTTATAGATGATGTGACTCTCTTGCTCTCATGCACAACGCTGTATTTGAAACTGTATTTGTTAAACAATTACTATGTGCCAGTTACTGTACCAAGCACTGGGGTGGATATAAGCTAATCAAGTTGGACACAGTCCATGACTCACATTGGGCTACCAGTTTTAATCCCAATTTTACAGATGAGATAACTGAGAAACAGAGAATTCATTCAATCATATTTATCGAGTGTTTTCTGTGTGCAGAGCACTGTACTAAGCACTTGGGAGCATACAACAATAAACGGACTCACTCCCTGCCCACAGTGATATGAGAACCCAGTTCCTTCTGATTCCCAGACCCATCTCTACCCCCTGGGTCACGCTGTTCCTAAAGTTGGTTCATTCCAGTTTTACCTCATGGGCAGGGAATGTGTCTACCAACTCCATTGTACTGTACTCGCCCAAGTGCTTACTACAGTGTTCTGCATACAGTAAATATCATTGATTGATTGAAGATTTGAGATCATAGAGGGCGTAAATAGATCAGAGGTTTCTCTGAGGAGATAGAACAAGTTCTCCGCAAAGCCATTTCCCCCACTCACTTAAGGGGGCCTCACCTCCACAAACATAATAGCGATAATAATGTTGGTATTTGTTAAGCGCTTACTATGTGCCGAGCACTGTTCTAAACGCTGGGGTAGACACAGGGGAATCAGGTTGTCCCACGTGGGGCTCACAGTCTTAATCCCCATTTTACAGATGAGGTAACTGAGGCACCGAGAAGTTAAGTGACTTGCCCGAAGTCACACAGCTGACAGGTGGCAGAGCTGGGATTCAAACCCATGACCTCTGACTCCAAAGCCCGTGCTCTTTCCACTGAGCCACACAAACATCTTCTCCACAGTCTCACAGGGAGCGAGGGAAAAGTCGGCCCGTTGCTCACCTCTCACTGCGGCTTTGGCTCTATCTGAAACCCTCCAACGTATCTTCTATAGAGAAGCAGCGTGGCTCAGTGGAAAGAGCCACGCTTTGGAGTCAGAGGTCATGAGTTCGAATCCCGGCTCTGCCACCTGTCAGCTGTGTGACTGTGGGCAAGTCACTTACTTCTCTGTGCCTCAGTTCCCTCAACTGTAAAATGGGGATTAAGACTGTGAGCCCCACGTGGGACAACCTGATTCCCCTGTGTCTACCCCAGCGCTTAGAACAGTGCTCTGCACATAGTAAGTGCTTAACAAATACCAACATTATTATTATTATCAAATCTCACATCTTTACCACCCAACAGACCTACTCCAGTGGTTGCCCATCCACCTCTGTATCAAGCAAAAACCCCTCACTATTGGTTTTAAAGCAGTCCACCACCTTGACCACTCCTACCTCACCTCACTTCTCTCCTTCTACAACCCAGCCCACACACTTCACTCCCCTAGTGCTAACCTTCTCACTGTGCCTCAATCTCACCTGTGTTGCCACCGACCCCTAGCCCACATCCTGCCTCTGGCCTGGAACACCCTCCTTCCTCAAATTTGACAGACAATTACTGTCCCCAGCTTCAAAGGCTTATTGAAGGCATATCTCGTCCAAGAGGCCTTCCCAGACTAAGCCCCACTTTTCCTCATCTCCCACTCCCTTCTGCATCACCCTGACTTGCTCCCTTTACTCTTCCTCCCCTTCCATCCCCACAACACTTTTGTATATATCTCTAATTTTATTTATTTGTATTGATGTCTGTCTCCTCACTTCTAGACTGTAAACCCATTATGGGTAAGGAACGTGACTGTTTATTGTTGTTTTATACTCTCCCAAGCACTCAGTACATTCTCTGCACACAGTAAGCACTCAATATAATTGAATGAATGAATAGAATCCACCCATCAATCAATAGTATTTATTTATTGAGAGCTTACTGTGGGCAAAGCACTTTAGTAAATGCTATCCTGCTCCAAGATCTTGTAATGCCATCGCAATGTTGCTTTATCATTCTCACCCTCTAGAGTGTAAACTCCTTGTGGACAGCGAACACGTCTATCAACTCTGATGTACTCTCCCGACTGCTTGTACAGTGTTCTGTACACTGTAAGTTCTCAATAAATTTGATTGATTGATTCTCTTTGCCTCTAATCTTTCCCTTCTTCAGGCTAACTGAGTCATTGCTGCCCAGATCATGTTCTTAAAGGATTGTTCAGCACATATCTCTACACACAGCGAGTACTTCCACTGGTTTCCTCCCTCTCTTCGTACCGAATCTCCTTATAAGCAGCTTCCTGATATTCTCCCTCCTCTCCTTTATTGGCATATTGGCTCTCTTCACCTGCTACTTCCCAGCTCACACTCTTCAGTCTTCCTAAATTGTGATCATAATAATGGTATTTGTTAGGTGCTTAATATGTGCCAGGCACTGTACCAAGCCCTGGGGTGAATACCAGTAAATTCATTTGGACATAATTCCTGTCCCATGTGGGGCTCACAGTCTCAATCCCAATTTTACAGATGGGGTAAAAGAGGAACAGAGAAGTGAAGTGATTTGCCCAAGGTCACACAGCAGATAAGTGGCAGAACCAGGATTAGAACCCGTGACCTTCTGACTCCCAAACCTGCGCTCTAGCCACAACAACCTCCTACATGTACCACATTTCCACCCCTGTGCTCCTACTGTTCCAGGACTAAAACTCCCCCTACTCTCCACCCACGCCCCTCTTCCACTGGATCACCATTCTCCTAAAATCCTACCTTCTTCAGGAAGACTTCCCTAGCTCACACCTCCTCAGTCCTGTCGGCATGCTTTTACATATTTTATCATTAATGCCAACACTTATGTACCCATGGATATTCAACTCTTTATAGAGCCTATCATCCTTACATATTCACAGTAACACCTGTTATGTTCCTGTTCTTCCTCCCTCTTCCACTATTTGTGAATAATTTTTGTCTGGCTTTCTCATTGAATTGTGAGCTCGTTGAGGACAGGAAACGTGGGTGAGAAAGCAGCATGATGCTGGGGCAGAGCACTGTTCTGGGAGCCAGATGACCTGGATTCAAATCCAAGCTCTGCCACCCATCTACTGTGAGATCCGTGGGCAAGTTACGTTTCCTCGTCTGCAGAATGAGAATAATAATACCTACCTTTCCTATCTACCTCACGGTAATGTTGTGAGGGCAAAAATGAATTCACTAATGTGATGAGGCTTCAGGAAACAAAAATGCAATTAAAAAACAAGGTAGTATTAATCCCCCTCTAGACTGTAAGCTCCTTATGGACAAAAAAAATCATGTCTACTATCTATAGCATTATTAAAAAAAATGGTGGTATTTGTTAAGTGCTTACTCTGTGCAAAGGACTGTTCTAAGTGCTGGGGGATACAAGGTGATCAGGTTGCCCCACGAGGGGCTCACAGTTTTATTCCCCATTTTACAGATGAGGTAACTGAGGCACAGAGAAGTGAAATGACTTGCCCACAGCCACACAGCTGACAAGTGGCAGAGCTGGGATTCGAACCCATGACCTCTGACTCCCAAGCCCTGTGCTCTTTCCACTGAGCCACGCTGCTTCTCACTAGTGCCTAGGACAGTGCTCTGCACACAGTAAATGCTCAATAAATACCAGTGCTTTATTGATCGATTAATGGGGTGTTGTACTTTCTCCAGCACTTAGGACAGTGCTTGGAATTCAGTACTTGCTCAGTAAAAAGGAGTGATTAATTAACCGACTCACTCCACTTTCGTACCATGAGGTGTCTTCTGGTGTCTATTTTACCAAGTTGGATTAATTTAATAAGATTATCACTGATTTAGCAGCAGTAGTAGCATTTACTTGTACTAGCAGTAGAGAAGCTGTAAAGAAGCAGCGTGGCTTAGTGGAAAGATCCCAGACTTGGGAGTCAGAGGACGTGGATTCTAATCCCGGCTCCACCACTTGTCTGCAGTGTGACCTTGGGCAAGTCACTTCACTTCTCTAGGCTTCAGCGATCACATCTGTAAAATGGGGATTAAAACTGAGAGCCCCATGTGGCACAACCTGATTATCTTGTATCTTCCCCAGAGTTTAGAACAGTGCTTGGCACACAGTAACCACTTAACAAATACCATCATTATTATTGTTATTATTTGGCATATTTGGGAAACACAGGATAAGGAAATGGCACATCCCCTTTCCTAAATGACCTTAAGAAGTTGTCCCTGAGCAGGAGATAATCATTTAGAGAGCAAGAGCTTCAGTTTCACATCTTTGAAAAGGCATTTTAGGGCAGACATATAAAGGTTTCTGTCAACCAACCCTGTTGTAAACTACAATATGATCCATGTGGATATGCAACATGTCTGGTCCACGTAATTCCTTGTAATGGCTTTCGATATTGGAAAATAAATCAAAATACTTTGTGCTGGTACAGACTCGGTGTCTGCACTGATTATACCGCGATGTAATCCTTACCAAGCTTTTAAGTTGTAAAGTCGGGGAAACGAGCATGAATAATCCAACTTTCTCAGATGTGAGTAATGGACCTGAGTCATCAGATTCAAATGCTTTGAAAAGGGTTAAGTAACCCCAAGGTCTCGCTACCGTTCAGTATCCATTAAAATAAATGTCACGTATTGTATTTTTGACCTTTGCCATGGGAGAGAAAAAATGAGAAAATTTGAAAGATCATTAAATTTTTAGAAAGCACATGGTTTCTCTGCCTGCTAAAATAGAGGAATTTGAAAAACTAGCAGATGATGACTGAAAACAGTGGTCCAGCTTATTGTATTCTCTTAGAAAACTAAATAACTAGGATTTAATTGGATGTATACAGTTTGCATTTACATTATTTGCCAACCTCTACTGGAATACATTTTGACACATAGGTCTACTAAAAAAGGAATATGGAATAGCAAGGAATGTGCTCTCCCGGGTGCTTGTAATGTTCCATAGAATGTTGGTTTACTCTGAACATGATAAGTAAAATATGGATACCAATTGATCCTTGAATGAATGACTGAATGAAAATAATAGTGCTCCTTTTAGAACTCTAGATAGTAAACTCTTTCATTCATTCATTCAGTAGTATTTATTGAGCACTTACTATGTGGACAGCACTGTTCTAAGCACTTGGAATGTACAAATGGGCAACAGACACAGTCCCTGCCCATTGACGGGCTTACAGTCTAATCGGGGGAAACAGACAGACAAGAACAATAGCAATAAATAGAATCAAGGGGATGTACATCTCATTAAAACAATAGCAATAAATAGAGTCAAGGTGATGTACATCTCATTAACAAAATAAATAGGGTAATGAAAATATATACAATTGAGCAAACGAGCACAGTGCTGAGGGGAGGGGAAGGGAGAGGGGGAGGAGCAGAGGGAAAGGAGGGAAAAGAGGGCTCAGCTGAGGGGAGGTGAAGGAGGGGTAGAGGAGGAGCATAGGGAGCAGAGGGAAAAGGGGAGCTCAGTCTGGGAAGGCCTCTTGGAGGAGGTGAGCTCTCAGTAGGGCTCTGAAGAGGGGAAGAGAATTAGTTTGGTGGAGGTGAGGAGGGAGGGCGTTCCAGGACCGCGGGAGGACGTGGCCCAGGCTGACACAGTATCCACCCTACCGACTGTATTGTACTCTCCCAAGCACTTAGAACTGTGACCTATACAAAGTAAGCACTTGGTAAATACCACTGATTGACAGATCGCTGATTATTCTACTATAAACCCCATGTGGGACAGGAATTGATTATGTCGCAACTACTGCAGGGTTTAGTTCAGGGCTTGGCACATGGTAAGTGCGCAACAAATATCTATGCTATTATGTGGGATGAGCATTACTCTAGACCCGGAGCTCTCCTCTAAGATTGTAAGCTCGTTGAGGGTAGGGAATATGTTGCTTTATTGTTATACTGTACTCTCCCAAGCAATCTGCACATAGTAAATGCTCAATAAATTTGAATGAATTAATTTATGAATTAATGGATGCTCAGACACCAAATGGGGTAATCTGAGCTCAATGGGATAAGAATAATAATAATAATATAAATGGTATTTGTTAAACTCTTACTGTGTGCCAGGCACTGTACTAAGAGCTGGGGTGGATGCAAAAACCTCTGGAGTTGGACATGGTCCCTGTCCCATAAGGGGCTCATAGTCTCAATCTCCATTTTACAGATGGGGGAACTGAGGCCCAGAGAAGTGAAGTGACTTGCCCAAGGTCATGCAGCGGACAAGTGGCAGATCCAGGATTAGAATCCAAGACCTTCTGACTCCCAGGTCCATGCTTTATCCACCACTCCATGCTGCTTCCCAGGATGTCTTGCATCCGCTGGAAATTACCCAGAACCAGCAGTCTAACAGCTCTTCTCTGAAGTGAAATGCCTTATATAATAAATCACAATCCATGCATTTCTTATAATCTTAAAACACTGCTTCTGAAAGGGAAATGCTCGTAACTGCAAGCCAGCTGCTAAATCTCAGTGTCACTGGGAGATTTTCAATATACTAGCATTAAAGTGGCTAAGGACAAGGAAATCAGAGGCAACTGGCAGGCTGTGATCCTGCCCAGATCTAGTCAGAAGCGATAATCTCTGAATGCAATAATTTAACTAGAGGATGGTGGTTTTGATGTGGGAGAAGATGGTGTACTGATTTCCTCCTCCCCTTTCATTCATGTTTCACAAGCATAAGGGCACCTACTCATCTATCAGAGGAGAGAGGCTCTTGTTGTTCTTTCATTCATTCAGTAGTATTTATTGAGCGCTTACTATGTGCAGAGCACTGTACTAAGTGCTTGGAATGTACAAATCAGTAACAGATAGAGACAGTCCCTGCCCTTCGATGGGCTTACAGTCTAATGGGGGGAGACAGACAAAAACAATAGCAATAAATAGAATCAAGGGGATGAACATCTCAATAAAACAATAGCAAATGAATAGAATCAAGGTGATGTACATCTCATTAACAAAATAAATAGGGTAATGAAAATATATACAGTTGAGCGGACGAGTACGGTGCTGAGGGGATGGGATGGGAAGGGGGAGGAGCAGAGAGAAAGGGGGGAAGGGGGCTTAGCTGAGGGGCGGTGAAGGGGGAGCAGAGAGGGAGCAGAGGGAAAAGGGGAGTTCAGTCTGGGAAGGCCTCTTGGAGGAGGTGAGCTCTCAGTGGGGCTCTGAAGAGGGGAAGAGAATTAGTTTGGTGGAGGTGAGGAGGGAGGGCATTCCAGGACCGCGGGAGGACGTGGCCCAGGGGTCGACGGCGGGATAGGCGAGAACGGGGGACAGTGAGGAGGTGGGCGGCAGAGGAGCGGAGCGTGCAGGGTGGGCAGTAGAAAGAGAGAAGGGAGGAGAGGTAGGAAGGGGCAAGGTGATGTAGAGCCTCGAAGCCTAGAGTGAGGAGTTTTTGTTTGGAGCGGAGGTTGATAGGCAACCACTGGAGTTGTTTAAGAAGGGGAGTGACAGGCCCAGAGCGTTTCTGCAGGAAGATGAGCCGGGCAGCGGAGTGAAGAATAGACTGGAGCGGGGAGAGAGAGGAGGAAGGGAGATCAGAGAGAAGGCTGACACAATAATCCAGCCGGGATATTATGAGAGCCCGTACCAGTAAGATAGCTGTTTGGGTGGAGAGGAAAGGGCGGATCTTGGCGATATTATAAAGGTGAGACTGGCAGGTTTTGGTGACAGATTGGATGTGTGGGGTGAACTAGAGAGCCGAGTCAAAGATGACACCGAGGTTGCGGGCCTGAGAGATGGGAAGGTTGGTCAGTGATAGCGAAGTCAGGAAGAGGACAGGGCTTGGGAGGGAAGATGAGGAGCTCAGTTTTGGCCATGTTGAGTTTTAGGTGGCAGGCAGACATCCAGGTAGAGACGTCCCGGAGGCAGGAGGAGATACGAGGCTGCAGGGAGGGGAAGAGGACAGGGGCAGAGATCTAGATCTGTGCGTCGTCTGCATAGAGATGATAGTTGAAACCGTGAGAGCGGAGGGAGGGAGTGTAGATGGAGAACAGAAGAGGGCCAAGAACTAACCCTTGAGGAACCCCGACAGTTAGAGGATGGGAGAGGGAGGAGGAACCCACAAAGGAGACCGAGAATGAACGGCCAGAAAGATAAGAGGAGAACCAGGAGAGGACGGAGTCCGTGAAGCCAAGGTGAGATAAGGTGTGGAGGAGAAGGGGATGGTCGACAGTGTCAAAGGCAGCTGAGAGGTCGAGGAGGATTAGGATAGAGTAGGAGCCATTGGATTTGGCAAGAAGGAGGTCGTGGGTGACCTTAGAGAGAGCGGTCTCGGTAGAGTGGAGGGGACGGAAGCCAGATCGGAGGGGGTCCAGGAGAGAATGGGAGTCAAGGAATTTTAGGCAGCGAATGCAGACGACTCGTTCTAGGAGCTTGGAAAGGAAGGGTAGTAGGGAGATAGGGAGATAACTGGAAGGGGATGTGGGGTCGAGAGAGGATTTTTTAGGATGGGGAGACATGGGCATGTTTGAAGACAGAGGGGAAGAAGCCATTGGACAGTGAGCGGTTAAAGATAGAAGTTAAGGAGGGGAGGAGGGAAGAGGCGATGGTTTTTATAAGGTGAGCGGGAATGGGGTCCGAAGCACAGGTGGAGGGGGTGGCATTTGCAAGGAGGGAGAAGATCTCCTCTGAGGATACTGTAGGGAAGGATGGGAAAGTAGGGGAGAGGGTTGGAGGGGGCGGGAGACAGGAGGGGGAGGGATGACTTTGGGGAGCTCAGACCTGAGTGTGTTCATTTTCGTGATGAAGTAGGTGGCCAGATCGTTGGGGGTGAGGGATGGGGGAGGGGGAGGAACAGGGGGCCTAAGGAGAGCATTAAAGGTCCGGAACACTCGGCGGGGGTGACAGGCATGGGTGTCTATGAGGGAGGAGAAGAAGTTTTGCCTGGCGGAGGAGAGGGCAGAGTTAAGGCAGGAAAGGATAAAGTTTCAATGGATTAGGTCGGCTTGGTGCTCGGACCTTAGCCAGCAGCGCTCCGCAGCTTGAGCATATGAGCGTAGGAGGCGGATGGAGGTGGTGACCCACAGCTGTGGGTTAGTGGAGCGAGAGCGGCAGAGGGAAAGGGGGGCGAGAGAGTTGAGATGAGTAGAGAGGGTGGAGTAGAGAGGGTGGAGTTGAGAGCGGTGACCTGGTCATCGAGAGTGGGAAGAGAGGACGCCGGGCAAGGTGGGGAGAGATGCTTTTGGAGAGATGGATGGGATCAAGAGAGTGGAGGTCTCTGTGGGGGAGTAGTATAGATTTGCAGGGGGAAGGAGTGTGAGAGATGAGGCAGGTGAGAAGGTTATGGTCTGAGAGAGGGATTTCAGAGTCGGTGAGGGAGGAGATAGTGCAGGGGTAGGAGATGAGATCGAGGGTGTGACCGAGGCGGTGAGTGGGCGCGATATGGTGGAGCAGGAGCTCGGCAGAGTCGAGGAGCGATAGCAGGCGGGAGGCAGAGGAGTCACCGAGTACATCCATGTGGATGTTGAAGTCTCCGAGGATCGGAGTGGGCAGAGTAAAGGAGAGAAGGAAGGTGAGAAAGGGTGGGCAGAGAGAAGGTGAGAAAGTTCTTGCCTTCGTTGGGATAGTTTGTGCACAACCAACCATACCATAATGGAGGAATCTTTGCCTCTTGGATCAACATCTCAGGGCAAACATGTTGCTGGCAACTACCTCCCGCCAACAGATACCAGGGTCCCTGTAAGAGATTCCACATAGAAAGAAATCCACCAGTCGCCTTGATATAATTACCAATCAAATCCCCTCTCGACTGTAAGTTCCTTGTGGGTAGGGAGCTTATTTATCAACTCTGTTATACTGTATTCTCCCAAAAGCTTAGTACAGTGCTCTGCACACAGGAAGAACTCAATAAGTGTGATTTTTTGATTGAACCAGAGGACCCTGCAAGAGGTTCAAAGCCACTCATTTTGCAGACGCCTCGAAGCGGTGGACAGACCGGGGGTCTCTGGCCCACAGATTACAGCTCCTGATCCCTCTTTTATCCCCTCCAATATCCCTAGCTGCAACCCAAAGATTTGCTTTCTCTCCTCTAAAAGCACTCTGAGCGACCTAGGTTGTTCCTGAGGCAGGCCTGCATATTTTCAATGCACTGCCTGGTGATGGTACGATTATCTATTTTTGTTGGAGTCCCACTACCTTTCTCTAACCTGCCCATAAATATCCTAAATATCTGACCTCCTACTACAACCTTACCTGCACATTCTACTCCTCTAATGCCAACCTGTTCCCTGCATCTCGATCTTGTCTATTCTGCTGCCAACTTCTTTCTCACATCCTCCCTTGGGCCTTGAACACCTTCCCTCTTCATATCCGACAGCCCACCACTCTCCCCACCCTCAAAGTCCTCCTAAAATCACATCTCCTCTGAAAGGTCTTCCCTGATGAATCCCTCATTTCCCCTCCTACCCTCCCCTCTGGACTGTCTATGAACTTGGCAGTTTGATACTCCCTCCAGCCCCTCACACTTATCAACATAACCTTATATTCTACTATCTCCCCTATTCATAATTCATTTTAGCGTCTGCCTTCTCCCCCTGGAGACTATAAAGAACTGGTGGGCAGGGGTCGCGTGTCCCAACTCTCTTGTACATTTCCAAGCATTTCATATAGTGCTTTGCATACAGTTTGTGCTCAATAAATATCATTAATTAATTAACCCTCCTTGTGTTTTATACATTACTGTGCTACGGCCAGTAACTAACCATGGGCGACTTCCTGTGATCTCCCAGACATAGTTTGAATACCCCAAGCCTCGTATATGTATATATATATATATATATATATATATATATATATATAATTCTGCCACAGGTCTCCACGTCAGCAACCCTAACGAAACCTAATTATTATATTCCTATAACCTGGGGTTTGCATTCTTGTGACTTACTGCATTAAGAAAAAAACTCACACTCTTAGTAATAATAATATAATAATAATAGTAATAATAATGATAATAATAATGCTATTTGTTAAGTGCTTACTATGTGTCAGACACTGTACTAAGCACTGGGGTGGATACAAGCAAATCAGGTTGGACATGGTCCCTGTCCCATGTGGGGCTCACAGTCTCAATATCTATTTTACAGATGAGGGAATTGAGGCCCAGAGAAGTGAAGTGACTTGCCCAAGGTCACCCAGCAGAAAAGTGGTGGAGCCGGGATTAGAATTCACGACCTTCTGACTCCCGGGCCCGTGCTCCATTCACTACACCATGCACTCTTGTTCTCACCCTTTACTGCCCCACAGGTGTGCGCTTGAATTATTTCTTCCAACATGGCACTGTGCTATAGTCCAACAGCCTGCATTGGAAGGGCGATTCCTAAGGAACGCATGAGTGCTGGCAGGCCTGAGGGTGGTTTCCAGAGTTTGCTTCTACTCTTCATACACCTTGTGTGTTTGGGGGGGGGGGGGTGCACCAAAAGGGACACCCCACAGACCCCCAAACACCAGGTTCTCCATAAATGCTTACTTGATTTGGGCTACAAGATACCTTCAAGTAGTGTTTCTGCCCACCCATCTCAGCATCGAGGAGAAATTCCTCACCACAGGCTTTAAGGTACTCAGCCAACTCTCTCTCCTCCCTATTTATCCTCATTCCTCTCCCATTGCACACCTCGCTCCTCTAATGCTACGTATTCTCTGTGACTTCTTCTTCATCTTGCTCACTGTCAACCCGCTGTTCACATCCTCCCTCCTGCTGCTAACTCCCCCTTCATATAATAATAGTGATATATGTTAAGTGCTTACTATGTGCCAGGCACTGTACTAAACACTGGAGTGGATATAAGTAAATTGGCCTGGACACAGCCCCGGTCCCGTGTAGGGCTCACAGTGTTAATCTCCATTTTACAGGTGAGGGAACTGAGGCTCAGAGAAATGAATTGATTTGCCCAAGTCCACATGGCAGACAAGCAGAAGAGCCAGAATCAGAACCCATATCTAAGAGACCACCACTCTCTCCATCATCACAGTCCTACTAAAACCACACCTCTTCCAGGAGGTCTTCCTTGACTAATCTCTCATCTCCCTACCCTATTTCCCCCCATCGACTGCATCACCTATCCATTTGAGTCCTTTTCCGCTAATTACTTAAGTGCTCATCACACACCCTCCCACTCCAGCACTTATTATATATCTGTCCATTCAGATGTTTTCCCCTCCTGTAATTTAACTTAGTATCAGTCAATTTCTTGAGAGCTTTATTGTTTGCAGATCTCTGTACTAAAAGCTGGGGAGAGTACAGTATAACAGAGTTGGTAGAAATGTTCCCTGCCCACAGCAAGTTTAGAGTCCATAGTCTAGAATATCTGTCTCACACTATATCACAAGTGATATATCACTTTATCACTGAGCAGCGTGGCTCAGTGGAAAGAGCACAGGCTTTGGAGTCAGAGGTCATGAGTTCGAATCCCGGCTCTGCCGCTTGTCAGCTGTGTGACTGTGGGCAAGTCACTTCACTTCTCTGTGCCTCAGTTACCTCATCTGTAAAAATGGGGATTAAGACTGTGAGCCCCACGTGGGACAACCTGATTCCCCTTTGTCTACCCCAGCGCTTAGGACAGTGCTCTGCACATAGTAAGCGCTTAACAAATACCAACATCATCATCAAGCTCTTATAGGGCAGGGATTATGTCTACTAATTCTATGCTCCCAATATAGTGCTTCACACAGAGCAAACGTTCAATAAATATTTTTGATTGAATGATTGATCACTAAACTAAAGAAATTTCATTCATTAATTCAATCATATTCATTGATCACTCACTGTGTGCAGAGCACTGTATTAAGAGCTTGGAAAGTACAATACAGCAATAAAGAGAGAAAATCCCTGGCCACGGCGGGCATTGTTTGAAAGTTAAATGACTTCATCCTTTTCCTACCTGACAAATCCTATTCCAGTTTTTTCACATCGTCTGTCTACATGTAACCAGAAGAAACTAGGCTTAGTGGATAGAGTAGGGACCTGGGAGTCAGAAAGACTTGGGTTCTAATCCCAGCTCCATCACTTGTTTGCAGTGAGACCTAGGGCAAGAAATCCACCCTTTCCTCTCCATCCAAACAGCTACCATGTTACTAAAATCACTCAGCCTACGCTGCCTGGATTGCTGCGTCGGCCTCCTTGCTGACCTCCCAGCCTCCCGTCTCTCTCGATTCCAGTCCATAATTCATTCTCCTGCCCAGATCATTTTTCTATAAAAATATTCAGTGCCACTCCTCAAAAAACTCCATTGGTTGTCCAACCACCTCCACATCAAATAAAAACTCCTCACCACTGGCTTTAAAACACTCCACCACCTTACCCCTTCCTACCTCACCTCACTACTCTACTTCTAAAACCCAGCCCACACACTTCACTCCTTTAATGCTAACCTTCTCACTGTGCCTTGATCTCACCTGTCTCACCACTGACCCCCGGCCCACATCCTGCCTCTGACATGGCATACCCTCCCTCCTCAAATCCGACAGACAATTGCTCTCTGGGCCTTCAAAGTCTTATTGAGCAGCGTGGCTCAGTGGAAAGAGCCTGGGCTTCGGAGTCAGAGGTCATGGGTTCGACTCCCGGCTCTGCCACTTGTCAGCTGTGTGACCGTGGGCAAGTCACTTCACTTCTCTGGGCCTCAGTTACCTCATCTGTAAAATGGGGATAAACTGTGAGCCGCAGGTGGGACAACCTGATTACCCTGTATCTACCCCAGCACTTAGAACAGTGCTCTGCACATAGTAAGCGCTTAACAAATACCAACATTATTATTATTATTATTATTATTACAGGTACATTTCCTACAAGAGGCCTTCCCAGACTAAGCCCCACTTTTCTTCATCTCCCACTCCCTTCTGTGTCACTCTGACTTGTTCCTTTTACTCTTCCCCAATCCCAACCCTACAGAACTTATGCATATATCTTTAATTTTATTTTATTTATTTGGGTTGATGTTCATCTTCCCCGCAGTAGACTATAAGCTCATTGTGGGCAGGGAGTGTGACTGCTTGTTGTTGTAATGTACTCTCCCAAACGTTTAGTACAGTGCTCTACACATAGTAAGCTCTCAATAAATATGATTGACTGAATAAATAAATGACTTAACGTCTCTGTGTCTCAGTTCCCTCATCTGGAAAATGGGGATTAAGACCGTGAGCCCAATGTGGGACAGGGACTGTGTCCAACCATTTACCTTATATCTACCCCAGATCTCAGTACAGCACCTGACACAAAGTAAGCACTTAACCAATACCATTATTA
The DNA here is from genome assembly GCF_004115215.2 of Ornithorhynchus anatinus. NCBI lineage: Eukaryota > Metazoa > Chordata > Mammalia > Monotremata > Ornithorhynchidae > Ornithorhynchus > Ornithorhynchus anatinus. The sequence goes on along the minus strand of NC_041730.1, from coordinate 128,455,752 downwards.
TTATTATTATTATGCAATACAATGGGTTTTAAATCCACCATTGACCAGGAATTAATGCGAGACCTACCTCTAGGTTGAATCTACTTGTACAGGTTAGCCAAAGAAAGTTTCCTTTTGCATGGACCTTCTCTGACGTTCCATACTAGGGTCCACTTGGAAGCAGAAAGGTGCCCCCATAGGAGGGGTGCTGTTCTATTCTCAGATACTTCAGATACTTTCATCTCTGCAGGAAAATCATGCTGGTTCCCAGCTCCTGGCTGCTTCCCCGATTAGGAGCAAAAGGGCACAGCATCCACCCAGGACCCCCTCCAGGGAATACCCTCTCGGTGTTGGGTGAGGGCAAAGCTGGCTCATTGTACTCACAGGGCAAAATTTGATAAATATGTATGCAGCAAATAAAAGAACTGCAAAGTATAATTGTCCACCAGTGTGCATTTGAAGCCAATTCTCTAACACAGCCAAAGGGTGATTGGGGAAATTCACTTCCGGGAATTTTGGAGAAGCAATGTGACCTAGGAAAACAAATACTAGACTTGGAATCAGGAAAGCCAAGTTCTATTCCCAGCTTTGGACCAGTCACTCTACCAATCTCCACTACAGGAGGGAGGGTCAAGTAGAGGCCTACCCATTCCGTTCCTAGCTTGGCCACTGGCTAGCGAGGGAAAGGCAATCTGCTACAAGTCGAAACCCACCTATGCTGGGCAGCAGCGGAATGGGAGAAAGTCAAGGGCAGAGGCTCAAGTTTACGGTGCGGAAGGAGGGAGTCGTAAACCACGTCCGTAGTTTTACCAAGGAAACTCTACGGATCCACTACCAGAATGATTGCAAATGGAGGTGGGGTGTTCTGGGAGAGATGTGTCCTTGGCGTCGCTATGGGTCGGACACGACTCGATAGCATAAGATAACAACAACAATGTGTGGGTGAGATATCTATTCTCCCTCCTTCTTAGTTTCTCAGTCCATGTCATCATCAACGGTAGTTACTGAGCACTTACTGAGCATTTATTGAGTGCAGAGCACTCCACTTGGAAGAGCACAATTCAGTGGAGTTGGCAGACACATTCCCTGCTCTCAGCAAGCTTACAATCTAGAGGGGGAGGCAGACATTAACATAAATGATAATTGAAAATATATTATTAAATGTATGTATTTATAGGACAGGTATTATGCTCATTATGATTTTCTTCTCTTAGAACATAACAAATGCTTAATAAACATCATTATTAATAGTATCGGTTATAGCGATGTGATTTAGTAATCAAGTAGATAGAGTCTGGTCCTGCAAGTCAGAGGGATCTGGAACCCCGGCTCCACCACACGTCTGCTGTGTGACTTTGGGCAAGTCACTTAACTTCTCTGTGCCTCAGTAATCTCACCTGTAAAATGGGGATTAAGAGTATGAGCCCCATGTGGGGCAGGGACTGTGTCCAACTTGATTAATTTGCATCTACCCCAGTGCATAGAACGGTGCATGGACGGTAGTAAGTGCTTAACGAGTACCATGATTTTTATTTATTATTATTAATATTACTATAGATTGGGAGAGCAAAGAGCTTATCTCATTTTACCCATGAGGAAATTAAGGTACAGAGTGGCCAAATGACTAGCCCAAGATCACACGGCACTGTGTGTGAACCTGGATCTATTTATGTAGGGGAGATCCCAGCCTTAGATATTTCATCGCACATACCTTCTCTCAAGTGGTCGCCATTTCAGATTCAGTAGCTTACAGCCACATTTTCTTTTCTTTCATCTGAGAAATCAGGCAGAGATATGTTTTAATGTTTCTCAGAGTCCAACGTAGCTGCTGATGTCCCTGTCCCCCTTGCCTTTGTCACTCTGCATTGATGGTGTGCTGTGTGGCAAGTGGAAAATAAGGCGAGGAAGAGGGGGCTTAAGAAGCCCTCCCGGGGCAGTTACAGGACCAGGGTTGCTCTCTTTCCTTGTTGCTTACCACAGGCAGCATCCAAGAAGATGGGGCTGATGTCCCTCCTCTGATTTGACACATTTAGCATCTGGCAGGTGTTCTCACTGAACTCCCTCCTGGGCCACCCCCTGCCCTCAGTCATGATGATACCCGAGAGGAAAGCTTAAGAAAACCAACTGTAAATCACCCGGCTGGGTCAGCTGGAGACTCGGGAGGCAACGTGACCTCACCGTGGATGGATCTGTGGGGAGGCACCGGAGTCGGGACTGCTCGCTACCCCTGACGGAGAGAGAGAAATACGGGCCCGGCTCGGAAATGTAATTCCATCTATAACAAAGCGCGGTGTTCTCAGCTCCCTGAAATCTGATTTTCCCTGAGATCCTTTCATCCGAGGTGGATACCAGCTCGGTTCCCAGGGGGCCACGGTTGACAGCAGCAACCTGTTTGTTGACTCGTTATTATTATATCGATCTCCAGCCTCCTCTTTCCACATGATCTAGTGCTAATGTTCTCCACTCTGCGGTGGTTTGAGAGGTGGGGGCCGGAGTAGAAGCAGAAATCCTATTTTCCAGGCTGAAAGCTATTAGCCACCAATTTAGCAGGCTGATACTTGGAACAAATTCTTAGTTTTCAGACACAGAAAGAGAGAGGTGAAATTGAGCTTTAAACTCATGGCTGAAATTACTTCCAGCAAGAATACTGGGATGATAACTTCACTTTCAGCTAGCCCTTAGCTTTTTTAAAAAAAATGAACAGTGACTGTTTTATAAAGAGGTATTTTTCTGAGAAACACACTCAGAGTTGGGTTTAGATTTTTGACCATTTGGAGGCAGGGAAAATTTTGCCATGTAGTATGATGTCATTTCATATACTGGACGTGTAGCATAATATTAGCAATAAAGAGAGGCAGCACAGTCTAAAGGATAGAGCGTGGACCTGCGAGGCAGAAGGACCTGGGTTCTATTCCCAGCTCTTGTCACTTAATAATAATAATAATAATAATAATGATGGTATTTGTTAAGCGCTTACTATGTGCCAAGCACTGTTCCAAGTGCTGGGGTAAATAAAAGGTAGATTGTCCCACCTAGGGCTCACAGTCTTAATCCCCATTTTACAGATGAGGTAACTGAGGCACAAAGAAGTTAAGTCACTTGCCCAAAGCCACACAGCTGACAAGTGGCAGCACCAGAATTAGAACCGATGACCTCTGACTCCCAAGCCCATGCTCTTTCCACTAAGCCATGGTGTTTCTCTTGCCTGCAAGTTCACGTTTCCCTGCTGCGTGACCTTAGACAAGTCATTTCACCTATATGGGCCTCAGATTCCTCATCTGCAAAAATTGTACCTTCTCTTTCAGCTAGCCCTTTGCTTTAAGAATAATGAACAGTGACTATTTTATAAAGAGGCATTTTTCATTTCTGAGAAACACCCTCAGAGTGGAGTTTAGAGATTTGACCACTTGGATGGAGGGGAAAATTTGCCATGAAGTATGATGTCATTGCATACTCTTGGCATGTAGCATAACATTAACAATAAAGAGAGGCAGCATAGCATATTGGATAGAGCATGGGTCTGGGGAGCAGAAGGACCTGGATTCTATTCACAATTCTGTCATTTGCCATGGGAAGCAGCGTGGCTCAGTGGAAAGACCACGGGCTTTGGAGTCAGGGCTCATGAGTTCGAATCCCGGCTCTGCCACCTGCGTGACTGTGGGCAAGTCACTTAACTTCTCTGTGCCTCAGTTCCCTCATCTGTAAAATGGGGATTAAGACTGTGAGCCCCACGTGGGACAACCTGACTCCCCTGTGTCCACCCCAGCGCTTAGAACAGTGTTCTGCACATAGTAAGCGCTTAACAAATACCAACATTATTATTATTATTTGCCTTCTGTGTGACCTTGGACAAGTCATTTCACCTATATGGGCCCCAGATTCCTCTTCTGTAAAACGGAGATCCCATGTCTCGCCGCCTCCCCACAAAGTCCGAACCCCATGTGGGACAGGGATCGTGTCCAACTGTTCTCAGTGGATCTATCCCAGTGCTTAGAGCAATGTTTGGCACAAAGGACAAAATGGATATTTCAATTATTATCATATAGAAGTCCCAAGAACTCTTTTTTTTTTAATGGTACTTGTTAAGCCCTTACTATGTGCCAGGCACCGTACTAAGCAATGGGGTAGATATAAGATAATCCAGTTGGACACAGTCCATGTCCTGAATTGGGCACACAGTCTTAATGCCCGTTTTTCAGATGAGCTGAGGCACAGAGAAGTGAAGTGACTTGCCCAAAGTCACACAGCAGACGGGTGATGAAGCTAGGACTGGAACCTAGGGCCTTCTGAATCCCAGGCCCATGTTGTTTCCAAGACTGTGAGCCCGTTGTTGGGTAGGGGTTGCCTCCATCTGTTGCCCAATTGTGCTTTCCCAGCACTTAGTGCAGTGCTCTGCACACAGTAAGCGTTCGATAAATACGACGGAATGAACGCTTCTCTACGACAGTGATGCCACCGACCTCCCCCTCGCATTCTCCTCCAAGGTCCCTGTTGACAGAGATACCTCGGGCAGTGGCTTTCAAATTTCTAACCATTGATACCCCTGAGACGGTCCACTTTGAGGATCCTGCCTTCCGGCTTTACCGTCCGAAGCTGGTCCTGAACTTGCACTAGGTGGGCCAGGAATATTTCAAATACTCACTTTTCTCACACAAGCCTGCATCAATCGGTCAAAAGTATATATATCAGAGGGCTGGCTATGAGCTATGAGCTATGGCTATGAGCTATGAGCTATGGCTATGAGCTGTACTAAACTAAAATGAGCTGTACTAAACTAAACGGAGAAGCAGCGTGGCTCAGTGGAAAGAGCACGGACTTTGGAGTCAGAGGTCATGGGTTCCCGGCTCTGCCACTTGCAGCTGTGTGACCTTGGGCAAGTCACTTAAGTTCTCTGTGCCTCAGTTACCTCATCTGTAAAATGGGGATTAAGACTGGGAGTCCCACGTGGAACACCCTGATTCCCCTGTGTCTACCCAGCGCTTAGAACAGTGCTCCGCACATAGTAAGCGCTTAACAAATACCAAAATTATTAAACTCTTCGGAGTATACAATGCAACAGAGTTAGTACACATGTTCCCTGGCCATAACGAGCTTATAGTTCAGAGGGCAGGGATCATCTTTCCACTAAGCCACGCTGCTTCCAGGGCTTAGAACGGTGTTCGGCACATAGTAAGAGCTTAATAAAAACATTTTCATTACCTTATTTATTTTGTTAATGAGCTGTACATCCCCTTGATTCTATTTATTGCTATTGTTTCTGTCTGTCTCCCGCGATTAGACTGTAAGCCCGTCAAAGGGAAGGGACTGTCTCCATCTGTTGTTAACTTGTACATTCCAAGCGCTTAGTACAGTGCTCTGCACATAGTAAGCGCTCAATAAATACTATTGATTGAATGAATATCTACCACCTCTAGTATACTGCCCTCTCCCAAAGCACTTAGTACAGTGTTTGGCACCCAGAAGGCACTCAATGCATGCCATGGATTTATTAAGGTAAACTGGAAAATCAGATCACTGAAAACAAATCGACTGCTCTTACTCTGGCCGACTCTGATGATGATTAAGGACAAATGCATCTTAAAAAAGGAATGTTTTGATCATTTCATCTAAATGTGCGATGGGCTCATGTATCAGGTCACAATGGCCGGGAATTTAGATCCTATTCTCTAAAACCAAACAGTCATTTCTTAATAATTATACTTGTGGCATTCGTTCAGCGCTTACGATGTGTCAGGTACTGTTCTAAGGCACCGGGGTTGATACAAGATAATCAGATTGGAAGCAGTCCCTGCCCCTCAGACGTCTCACTGTCTTAATTCCCATTTTGCAGATGAGGTGACTGAGGCATAGAGAAGTGAAGTGACTTGCCCAGACAAGTGGCAGAGCTGGGAATAGAACCCAGGTCCTTCTGACTCCCATTCCCCTTCTTCCTAGTGGACTGAAAATTCCTTTAAAAAAGAATGTTTACTGGAATCAGTTTGTGGCTTGTAGAGCAGGCACTGCAGGGTTATTGACTTATACCACTACCTAATCTTTACAGCTCCTCTGGAAAGATTTGTAGTATCTTTGTAAAAGAAGTTTGTAAAAGGCACTAAAGCCTAGAGAAAGGTTCCAGCTCAAGTGCTTTTTAATGACTGTCCCCAGGACCCCCGGAAATTCCAAAACACCTTTGAAGATTCAACTCCGGAGCTGTTGAGACGACAAGGAAATTAGTACAGTGCTCTGAACATAGTAAGCGCTCAAGATATACAATTTAATGTTAATGTTGGTATCTGTTAAGCGCTTACTATGTGCCGAGCACTGTTCTAAGCGCTGGGGTGGACACAGGGGAGTCAGGTTGTCCCACGTGGGGCTCACAGTCTTAATCCCCATTTTACAGATGAGGGAACTGAGGCACAGAGAAGTTAAGTGACTTGCCCACAGTCACACAGCCGGCAGGTGGCAGAGCCGGGATTCGAACTCATGAGCCCTGACTCCAAAGCCCGTGGTCTTTCCACTGAGCCACGCTGCTTCTCAATTTAATTGAATGAAGGAGATGCTGCTTCTCCTTGGAAACAGATTCAAAACATATTAGACGTTAGTGGCGGGGTTTCACTATAGCAGTGCCTTTTGAAGGTACTCCCAGCCCTTTGTATAGATCTGGACAGCAAAATGTGTTCAATAAATAATAATAATAATAATAATAATGTTGGTATTTGTTAAGCATTTACTATGTGCAGAGCACTGTTCTAAGCGCTGGGGTAGATACAGGGTAATCAGATTGTCCCACATGAGGTTCACAGTTAATCCCTGTTTTACAGATGAGGTAACTGAGGCCCAGAGAAGTGAAGTGACCTGCCCACAGTCACACAGCCGACAAGTGGCAGAGACGGGATTCGAATCCATGACCTCTGACTCCCAAGCCCGGGGTCTTTCCACTGAGCCACGCTGCTTCTCTAAATAGTTTTGATGATGAAGACAGGTTGCCCAGAACACTTGAATGACAGAAGGGATAAGATTTCTTCAGGGAATCAGCAAAGCATAGTGGATAGAGCACGATCCTGGGAGTCAGAAGGTCATAGGTTCTAATCCCAGCTCTGCCACTTGTCTGTTGTGTGACTTTAATAATTATAATAATAATAATGTTGGTATTTGTTAAGCGCTTACTATGTTCCGAGCACTGTTCTAAGCGCTGGGGTAGACATAGGGGAATCAGGTTGTCCCACATGGGGCTCACGGTCTTAATCCCCATTTTACAGATGAGGGAACTGAGGCACAGAGAAGTTAAGTGACTTGCCCACAGTCACACAGCCGACAAGTGGCAGAGCTGTGATTCGAACTCATGAGCCCTGACTCCAAAGCCCATGCTCTTTCCACTGAGCCACGCTGAGTCACTTCACTTTTCTCTGCCTCAGGTACCTCATCTGTAAAATGGGGATTGAGACTGTGAGCCCCATGTAGGACAGGTACTGTGTCCAACCAGATTAGCTTGTACCTATCCCAGTGCTTAGTACAGTGCCTGGCACATAGTGAGCACTTAACAAATCATAATTATTATAAATATTAATATCAGTAGTTCCAGTCACTACTTTGCTTCTTTGTTTTCTCCCTCTGCTCCATCCTTCTTCCTGGATGAAATACCTGGCTAAGCCCAGATGCCATTTCACATCCAACAATAAAACAGGGGTGCTTAGCATTCAGGCCCTAGGAATGACAAGCCTTGATATACAATTTTTAAAATGGTATTTGTTAAGGCCTTACTATGTGCCAGGCACTGTACTAAGTGCTGGGGCAGATACAAAATAATTAAGCTTGGACAGTCCCTGTCCCACATGAGGCTCACAATCTTAATCCCCATTTTAGAGATGAAGTAACTGAGCCACAGAGAAGTTAAATGACTTTCCCAATGTCATAAGGCAGAGAGAAGGTGGAGCTGGAGTTAGAACCCATGTCCTTCTGACTCCCATGCCAGTGGTCTATCCACTAGGCCATGCTACATCTCAGCTTGGTTAAATATCCTTCCCTCACGGACCCAGGTTGGATGGTCTGAGAATTAATGCAACTCCTGCCGTTCCGCTTTTATGCAATGTATTGTTAGAACCATGACTTGATTCCCTGCCATGGCAAAACATTTTTAACAGCTTAGCTAGAAGGTAGTGGCATTATGCACTAGAAGCTGCCTTCCTTGGCAGTCTCCCGGGCCAAGAGTTATTGGCTAAATTATTCAGATGCATCTCCCATCCCTCCAGCTGCTTATTCTTTGCCAGCATACTGGAACAGGATACAAGAGAACTCAATCAATGGTATTTATTGAGCGCTTACCGCATACAGACTACTTGTATGAAGCACTTGGGAGAGTACACTAGAACCATGTAACAGACATATTCCCTGCCCATAATGAGCTTACTGTCTATAGGGGAAGTCAGGGAGTAATATAAATGAATAAATTCTGGATATGGACATAAGTGCTGTGGGGCTGGGAAGGGGGATGGAAAATGATGGAATCTCTTTTTTCTGGATTTCTTACTAGGGAATTTCAGTGCAGGGAAGAGAAATATAGCAACACCCCATCTCTCTGAATCAACTCCATGATATCCAGATTGGCACAGTCTTTTCCCCAGATCCCCGAAGACCCCACTAGTATCCCAGGAGGGTTATGAACCCACTTCATTACCTCCAAAAACTATCCTTATTAATAATTATAATAATAATAATGATAATTGTGATATCTTGCTCTTGGCCAAGTACCTTACTAATACAGGGGTAGCTGCAAGATGATTCTATTTAGACTGTGAGTCCCATTTAGGACAGCAACTGTATCCAACCTGCTTATCTTGTGTCCAGCCCAGTACTTACTCCAGTACTTGTCCTATAGTAAGCACTTTATTAAAAAAAAAAGTCAGATCAGACACAGTCCGTGTCCCACGTGGCTCAAATTCTAAACTAGAGGGAGAACAGGTATTAAATCCCCATTTTACAGATGAAGAAACTGAAGCACAGAGCAGTTAAATGACTTGCCCAAGGTCACACAGCAAACTAATGGCAGGAGAGAGATTGGAATCCAGGTCTCCTGACTTCAAGGCCCATGGGCTTTCCACTAGGCCACACTGCTTGATAGCTTAACTAACTGCAGATCCCTTTAAGCTGGCAAAGATCCTTTATATTCCACTTTTTCACCCCTAGCTTCTTTTTAGTGGTTTTGGGCTATTGTGAAAAATTGCCAAGGGAGGATTAAATGGTGTACAAAAGATGTGGCTTTCTAAGACTTTGGGTTTAGCTTCCTTCCTGCCTGGAAGCAAAGAGTTGAATTTTTCAGGATCCTTTCCAACTTCTGATTCCCTGCTGGCTGCATGAACTCAGTGTTCTTCTCTAGGGGATTAAAAGGAAAAAAAAAAAAAGGTTCCAGGTTTCAAGACTTGTTCTGCTTATGCCACTGTCACTAGAATCTGGGTGTTACAATCAATCAATCAATCAATCAATCAATCAGTGGTATTCATTGAATCATTCATTAATTCATTCAATAGTATTTATTCAGTCCTAACTGGGCGCACTGTATTCTATTCCAGTGTTTGGCATATAGAAAGTGTTTAACAAATACCACAGTTATCATTATTAAATCTAACAAATTAAGTCTCTCAGCTTTTATAAATGTGTATAGAGGACTGTACTAAGCACTTGGCAGAGTGTAATAGCAGTAAAAGACACAGTCCCTAACCCTTGAGGAGCCTATAATCTAAACCGGGGAGAAAGGCCAACATAAATTGTTTACAAAGAGCAGTAGCAGAAGGAAAAACACAGATATGACTGGTAACAAAAGAGAAACAGGGTTGTCTAGTGCAGAGACACGGTCCTGGGTTCTAATCTCAATTCCACCACTGTCTGGTGTGCGACCTGGGGCAAGTCACTTAACTTCTCTGCACCTCAGCTACCTCATCTGCAAGATGGGGATTAAAACTGTGAGCCCTATATGGGTCATGGACCGTGTCCAAACTGATTAGCTTGTATTTACTCCAGTGCTTAGTACAGTGCCTGGCACATAGTAAGTATTTCGCAAATGCAAAAAAAAAGGATGGGAAATGAAGTAAATAAATGTGTAAAAATGAATGGATTGTTATAATCGATGTATACAACTAGTTGCTAGGATTGCGTGTTTGGAATTGCATGCCTAGGATATTAGAAAATCAGAAAGACATTTCCACCTAGTACTAAGATTATTTTTGCATGGTTGTTTTTGAGCTCTATAGGAAAACTTTGTAGTATCATATAGGTCATTGCGGAGCAGTAACCATTTCCTGCTCACACTCAATTCCCTTTATTTTGGCCACACACTCTTATTGCTGTGCTGCTGCAGGCCCTGGGGATTTGTCACAGTACATCTGAGAGAGAGAGAGAGAGAGACTTCATCCACCTAGTGATCCTCTTTCTTTCAGTGTTTCTTTCTAAAATCCGATATGTGGAGATAAAGAGGTGAAACCTCAAATGGTGCATTTGAGAAATGGAGCAGGAGAGACATTCAGAGAAGTTGATCATACTGCAAGGAGACTAGAATTCACGATCTAGGGAAGTGTGGGTGTCAGTTGCGGGCTGCTTGTCAGACTGCCTCTTGGTGACCCCATGATCTCAACGCCTCCTGACACTTCTCCTGATTGATGTCTGCTAGTAAAATCTAGCTGCTGCTGCTGCTGTCATCCCCGTAGATTGCAAGCTCCTTGAGAGCAGGGACCAAAGCTACCAACTCTATTGCTTTGTGCTTTCCCAAGGATTTAGTACGGTGCTTGCTCGCAATAAGCACCCAGTAAAAACCACTGATTAATCTCTAAGATTAATCTTTTGTGTTTTTACCAAGAAAACTCTCTGGATCCACTACAAGAACAATTGCAGATGGAGGCGGGACATTCTGGGAGAGATGTGTCCGTGGCATCGCTATGACTCAACGGCATAAGTCCAATTAAATACATCTTCCAGACTGTAAATTCATTCAATAGTATTTATTGAGCGCTTACTATGTGCAGAGCACTGTACTAAGCGCTTGGAATGAACAAGTCGGCAACAGACAGAGACAGTCCCTGCCGTTTGACGGGCTTACAGTAAATTCATCCCTCTCGACTGTAAGCTTATTATGGGCAGGGAAAGTGTCTGCTGGTTCTGTTGTAGTGTACTCCCCGAAATGCGTAGTACAGTGCTCTGCACATAGTAAGTGCTTAATACCATTGTTTGATCTTCAAACTCTTCGTTCTGCCCCACCTCACCTACTCATTCATGCTCCTATCCAGTTCTCCACAGAGCAGCAGTTTGAAGAGCTTGCTGCCATCCTGTCGTATTTTGTTTCCTGCCAGAAAAGTCGTCCTGTGAAGATGCTGGTGAACGTCTCCCTGCATCTGACTGTGGGTCACTTTGTCTTGTCATTCGATGCAGAATTGGCTTCAAAGGTGACACTGACAGCTTAAGGAACTGAAAGTGTCTTCTGCGGTTACCTCCACCAGACTTTCTATTCGTTTTGGAGCTTGATGCTCACCAGAGAAAGCTGACGTGAAGATGCTCAGTTGCCATATGAAATATAAGCCACTCCTGCAACTACTGGGAGGGGTACCCCATAGGTGAAATGGAAAATATTTCTGTTAATTGCGGTCTCCTTCCTCCCACCTCCATGGCGTATTGCTTAGAGCACACTCCTGGGTCTCAGACGGGCATGGGTTCTAATCCTGGCTCTGCCTCATCTGCTGTGTGTCCTTGAGCAAGTCGCTTCTCTACTCTGTGCCTCAGTTTTCTCATTTGTATAACGGGGATTGAGACTGTGAGCCCCATGTGGGACAGGGGCAGTGTCCAACCCAATTTGCTTGTATCCACCCCAATGCTTAGTACAGTGCCTGGCACATATTAAGCACTTACAGAATACCACAGTTATCATTATCATTATTATTATTATCATTTAGTTCATTATGTTTGAGAGCCAATAAGGAACTGGGTCCTTGATTCATGTTCTTAGATTTACAGAAACATTCAGTCCCAGAATGTCCAAGTCCCACTGTAGTAACCACTACACCATATAATAATAATTGTGGTAATTATTAAACACTTTCTATGTGCCAGGCACTCGTGGCTCAGTGGAAAGAGCCCGGTCTTGGGAGTCAGAGGTCATGGGTTCGAATCCCGGCTCTGCCACTTGGCAGTTGTGTGACGGTGGGCAAGTCACTTCACTTCTCTGTGCCTCAGTTACCTCATCTGTAAAATGGAGATTAACTGCGAGCCTCATGTGGGACAACCTGATGACCCTGTATCTACCCCAGTGCTTAGAACAATGCTCAGCACATAGTAAGCACTTAACAAATACCAACAATATTACTATTATTGTTATTACTAAGCGCTAGGGTTGGATGCAGTTCCTGACCCGCATGGGACTCACAGCCTTAATCCCCATTTTACAGATGAGTTATGTGAGGCACAGAGCAGTGAAGTGGCTTGCCCCATACCACACAGCAGTCAAATGATGGAAGCAGTATTAGAACTCCTGACCTTCTGACTCCCAGGCCCAGACTCTATCTGCTATGTCACGCAGCTTTCCCAAGGGAAAGGCTGTGTGTGAGAAGCAGCAACAGGAATAGTTTTCTAATTTAAAAAATGTCAAGTAGACGGAGAATGAACCTTCGGGGTGTTTTAGTGACGCTAACTCAGAGAAACATACCAGGGCTGCATTAGTCACTGACTAGAAAAACAAAAAAACAAACACCAATTCTTAGGGAGGGAGACTCTCTGCCATGAAAGTGAACATATTTGAGACTTCCCAGCTTGGTTTAGTGTCCATCTGTCTATACGTATTACCCCCAAGGAGACCTCCGTTCTGTCTATGACTCTCACATAACATCATCACAAGATTAAAGGGAAATCACAATTCATCCTCCCAAGCAGCAATCCTCCCTGGTAGCTCCAATTCTTGGTATCCCACTAAAGCTTGAAATTACTAGACTATAAGGTCTTAGTGAGCAGAGATCATGTCTACCAACTCTATCTGATTGCGTTCTCCCAAATGCTTATAGTTCAGTGCTCGGCACACAACGCGTGTTCAATGCAGTCTATCGATTAATAAAAGTGATTCAAAAACACAGCATGAATTGAAAACAGATAAGCAAATTTACTGAGGTTTGCTGCCGTCTGATTTGGGATGGATAGAATCTGACAAAAAAACTCTGTCATCAGTAACCTTAGAAAGGAAACTATTATAGTCTTGGCAGGTCTCAAAGAGCTCGTGGACTGGGAATCTCACTTGTTTAACTCCCCCAAGGACTTAGTGCTGGGTGGGCATTCAATAAATATTGATTGATTAATTGACTAATTCAGGTTGTTCAGCCACTCAGGCTTTCTGGGAGACGGGAAGGGAAGGCAGAAGCTAAACTGATCCTGGTTAGTTGTTCAGAAGTCAAATTGCTGAAAGACTAAGTAAGAAGGGTACCTCTTCATCTCCCATAGACGATCACTCTCCCCACCTTCAAAACTTTATTAAAATCACATCATTTCTAAGAAGGCTTCCCTGAATAAATCCGCATTCCCTCTTCTCCACCTCCTTTCTGTACCACCCTTACTTTTGGATTTGTTCCCTATATTCTCCCCTCTCTCAGCCCCAGAACAATTCTGTACGTATCTATAATTTTTTATTTGTATTAATGTCTGTCTCCTCCTCTAGACTCATTGTGGGAGGGAACGTGGCTACTAACTCTGTTATTATGCACTCTCCCAAAGTACTTAGTAGAGTGTTCTGCGCTCAGAAAGCACTCAATAAAGTGCTCAAGAAGCAGCATGGCCTAGTTGTCATAACACGAGCCTGGGATTCAGACCTACCTGGGTTCTAATCCCGCCCTGCCACTTGTTTGTTGTGTGACCCGGGGCAAGTCACTTCACTTCTCTGGGCTACAGTTACCTCATGTGAAAAAATGGGGATGAAGACTTGGAGCCCCATGTGAGTTGTGGACTGTGTTGAACCTAATTAACTTGTATCAACCTCAGTGCTCAGTACAGTGCTTGGCATATAATAAGCACTTGACAAATAAACAACTAAAAATTAAAATTGACAGATAGAATAAAATCATAATTAACTGTAAAGAGGAAAATATAGACTGTCAGCAACAGATCACATAGGGGAAGACTCTTACCTGATGTTCACTTCGGGCCCAGTGAAATCTGGAGAGGATTCCTTGATCCCAACTGAAGCTAGGGGAAAAAAAGGAAAAACCTCTTTGTAAGAGACACCCTGCAGAGGATTGACTGTAAGAAGAAAACCCTTTTACACACAACCTCAGCCCCATGACAAGAAAGCACTGTGGTGGAGTTAAGCAAGCAGCCAAAAGGAGATCTGCTTTAGGGGAAATCACAACTGATTATCCTTAATTGAAAATCTCTTGAGGCTCAGGATTTTAAAGACTAAATCCAGCCACTCCCATAGGTGTGGGGCTCCCCTTGCTCTTGCTCTATGGTTTTAATTAACCTCTGTTGTTCACCTCCAAATGCCCGCAGAAAATGTGGTGCCCGTGACGTGGGTCCGGCTCCTTTTCTTCTAGGAAAGGGAGGAGGACCCATGGGACTAAAAATCACGGTCTTTTCAATCAGTCAATTTACAATCTGCATTGACTGTTTACTCTGGGTAGGTTCCTCTGCTAAGTGATTGGGAACATCGACCATTCATTCAGTCGAAGTTATTGAGCGCTTACAGTGTAATAATAACAATAATAACGTTGGTATTTGTTGAGCATTTACTACGTGCAGAGCACAGTTCTAAGCTCTGGGGGAGATCCAGGGTCATCAGGTCGCCCCACGGGAGGCTCACAGTTAATCCCCATATTACAGATGAGGGAACTGAGGCACAGATAAGTTAAGTGGCTTGCTCAGAGTCACTCAGCTGACAAGTGGCAGAGCCGGAATTCGAACCCATGACCTCTGACTCCCAAGCCCGGGCTCTTACCACTGAGCCACGCTGCTTCTCTAGAGAGCTACTGCATTACGTGCTTGGGAGAGTACGATACCACTATGAACAGACCCTTTCCCTGCCCACGAAGAGCTTACAGTCCTGATCTTTGGAAGCCTCTGGTGCTGTTTTGGGAAAGCTAATGCTAAAGGACAGAATTTGGCACTCTCAGTCATAGGCTGTGGGACTGGAAACAGAAAGGTCTGGGCTGTGCTCTGCCAGGATCCATAAGAAGCAGTGTGGCCTAATGGATACAGCACAGGCCCGGGGGGTGTCAGAAAGACCTGGGTTCGAATCCTGGTTCTTCCATTTGTCTGCTTGTATGACCGCGGGGAAGTCACTTAAACTCTCTGGGCCTCAGTTACCGCATCTGTAAAATGGGGATTAACTGTGAGCCTCACGTGGGACGACCCGATGACCCTGGATCTCCCCCAGAGCTTAGAACTGTGCTCTGCACATAGTAAGCACTTAACAAATACCAACGTTATTATTATTATTATGTTTCTTAACATTAGAAACACCACACCAAAGAGCCACTCAATGATTGCTTCCACTACAGTTAATATTACTATCATCATCAATATCAAAGGTATTTATTGAACATTTACTAGTTAAAGATCATTGTACTAAGCGACTGGGAGAGTACGGTATAGTGGAGTTAGTAGACACAGAGAGCGTCTACTCTACTCTGTCTCCTCTACCACAAAGAGGAGACAGACATTAATATGAATAAATAATTTATAATATTCCTCTACTGCTTCTACTGTGTTCATTGATTATAGGGTACCTATATTAAGGCTACATACCACTCTAATAATCAGCTGAAGCAAAGCTAAGATGTCAACTGAAGAAACCCAGTATTTTGTTCTCCCACGGAGATTGAGAGGACTTGTGAATGAGAGTAGAGACTTTAAATATTTATAAATGGAGGAATTAATATTATGAAATTATTGGCAATCGACTGGGTTTCATTAGGGGGTTTGAGGACACCAAGCGTCTAGGTATAAGATCTGGCCAAGACATAGCTGAGCACCGGTCTGGCTGATACTACAGTTCTGCGTTAATTAAGATAGTAATAAATACCATTAAAGTCATATGGAAATGGAACATAGGATATTATTGACCTTCAAGCAATTTGTCTGATTCCGTTTCCCAGAAAGATTTTTTTTTCTATAATTCCTACTGGGCAGATGGTGTTGGAAATAGTCACACGACCAGTTGGACTCTGCTCCCAATTATCTGTTTTGCACCATTACCTCATCTCTTTGTCCTTTCCTTATAATTGTCCACGTTGGGCATATTACCCTTTCAGCGGCCGGCATGAGAAATATTACACAACGACTCAGGTCCGCGTGCTGAGATGGAACGATGACATTTTCCAGAGGCTTTACAGCCTGCAGGTCTGTCAATTGACAGAAAAGTTATTTTTCTCCTTGTAGTCCTTGTCTCATTTAGAACATTTCCAGAGTGCCAGTGCTGGGGTTAGCCACT
Source organism: Ornithorhynchus anatinus (assembly GCF_004115215.2). NCBI lineage: Eukaryota > Metazoa > Chordata > Mammalia > Monotremata > Ornithorhynchidae > Ornithorhynchus > Ornithorhynchus anatinus. Next base: position 128,439,350 of record NC_041730.1, on the reverse strand, counting down.
GTCCCCTTTCTCCCTCTCCCTCCCCTCCAGCCACCCCTCCACCCCCGCTTCTTTTTTTTTTTTGTCCTAGCCCCCACCTCTTTCAGAACTACAAACCCCACACTGATTCAGCCCTGGCTCTCCGATTGCATTACTCAGAAGGCAGTCTGACACACCACTTCCCTGTGGACCAACACACTTATTACTGCTCCTAATGTACAACCTTATCAGATCCGTGCGATAAGCTGCATGTTTTCTGTGCCCTTTCCCTCCCCTCCACCCCCCTCCCTCCAAATCCCTCTCATACTCTTCCTTGACTCACGCCTGCATAGCATCTCTCATGAGCCCTCCTCTCTCTCCCTCCTCCTCCTCTCCCCGTCTCTCCCTCCCTCCATCTCAATTTGATTCTCGTCGAGTCCGAGCTTCTGTTCGGCACAACCGGAGGATCTGACAGGGACACGCGAGCATCCGTGCTCCTTGTTCTCCGGCGGAGACATATTAATACCACTGATGCATGGCCAATTAGAAGCAGGACCCAGCTCCGGCCCCTCCCGTCTATGCCCTAGTGATTTATTGACAGGAATTGCCGAGGCTCTTAATGGTTAGTTTGGATGGGAATTAATTCTGGGCTGGATAAATAATGCATTAAGGTTTATTTAGTCAAACGTAAGGCATCGTTCCCCAGCTTGTAGTGGGAGCAAAGAGAAGCGAGTCTTGCCGGAGAGACGGGGCCTGAGGGAAGCAGCGGCGTCGGGGACAGGCTAGGTTATTATGAGGAGCGACAGAGAGCAGCCAAAAGGAGAGAGGATGAAAGCACGCTGAAGGCTGGGAAGAAAGCATCTCTGGAAGCAGGAATATGTTGAGCCCTAAGATAAGACAGACTAGAAGAGGTGAGTACAACTTTTTCCCGTCTCTCGTTCTCTATATAAGCAGCTGTCCGAAAGCCACTCCTCTCCATCACATTCAGCGTGGGGCAAACTTTGGATGCCGTCACGCTGGCCGATACGGTGAGCGGTTGGAGTCTGGTCTTCTGACGGTTTAGGGCAGGAACCAGTTGCACCATTGCGAAGGAGCCGTGCTCTCCAAACCGCTTCATTTTCCAAAACACTTTAGGGAAAAACATCTGGATGCCCTGGAGTCAAATGGTGCTTTCTGGGGGATGAGAAGGCAATGACCATGGCAACGGAAACGACCGGCAATTGGATGCAAATGTCCTAGGGAGTTTTTCCTCTCCTATAGTCCATTGATCTGCAGGTGGTCTCCTCACTGTCTGGTATGACCAATGTGCCGCTCTCTCTGTCCTCTAATCCTACATCTTGCTAATTGCATGTCCATTAAGACTCCATCAGACCTGGTGGGGTCGGGTGGGGGGCGGGGGAGGGAAATGAGGTCTTTATCCTCTGTGCCTGTGTAAACACAAAGTACAGATGTCCCAAGTGATCTCTAGTTTTAAGGATCAGAGTCCAGCACATCTTGGAGCTTTTGGAAAAGTCACTGACCGTCTTGAGAGATTCAAACTTATTCATAACATAGGCATGGGAGCCAGGTGGCTGAAAGCAGCTGGAGGGAGTCAAGGGAGTATATCCCTCCAGCACCACAGACAGAGAAGGAAATGCTTCAGCTGCCTGCTGGAAAGACAGAGGGAGAGGGTGCAGCCTTGAAATAATAATAACAGCAATAATAATGATAATAAATACTATTTGCTAAGCACTTACTATCTACCAAGCACCGTACTAAGCGCTAGGGTAGAAATGAGCTATTCAGGACAGATGCAGTCCCTCCCTGCTCCAACCAGGGTTCACATCCTTAGTGTGAGGGAGAACAGGTACTGAATGCTCATTTTACAAATGAGAAAATTGGCACAGAGAAGTTGAGTGTCTTGCCCAGGTTCACACAGCCGGCAAGTGGTGGAGCTGAGATTAGAACCCAGATCATCAGTCAGTCAGTCAACCAATTGTATTTATTGAACGCTTACTGTATGCAGAGCAAACGTGGCTCAGTGGAAAGAGCCTGGGCTTCGGAGTCAGAGGTCATGGGTTCGACTCCCGGCTCTGCCACTTGTCAGCTGTGTATCCGTGGGTGGGTCACTTCACTTCTCTGTGCCTCAGTTACCTCATCTGTAAAATGGGGATTGACTGTGAGTCTCACGTGGGACATCCTGATTACCCTTTATCTACTCCAGCGCTTAGAACAGTGCTCTGCACATAGTAAGCGCTTAACAAATACCAACATTATTATTATAATAATTGCTTGTGAGAGTACAATATGGCAGATGTATTCGCTGTCCACAATAAGCTTACAATCTAGAGGGGATACAGACATTAATGTAAATAAATACAATTACAGGCATGTGCATAAGTGTTATGGGGCTGGGATGGGGGAGGAATAAAGGGAGCAGATCAGAGTAACACAAAGGACAACGTAATGAAATCATGTATTCAATTTTACTGAATTCGACCTGATTCCCTTGCTCCCATCATTTGAACTGTTCCAGAATCATTGTGTTTCCATCCAAGGATGGTGTGAATATGGGCACAGCTTCTGAGTCCTGGAACTTGGTGGCAGAGGCCAAGGCAGAGAGAGGCTGAGTTCTTAAAATAAAATTCTGACCATAAAGGCATCTCGTATCATATAAGGATTGGCCAAGGGACAGATCACCTGAAAATTGTACTCTAGACCAATGATCATTCTCTCATTTTCTCTTTCTCATTTTCACGTGATTTATAATGATGATGTTTATTAAGTGATTATTAGCCAAGCACCGTGCTAAGGGCTGAGTCCAAACTTGATATCCAAATCAAACACAGTCCCTATCCGCCGAGAGGGCTCATGTTCAAAAAGGAGGGACAACAGGTATTTTATTTCCATTATATAAGGTGGGGAAATGGAGGCAAAGAGCAGTGAAGTGACTTGCCCCAGGTCACAGAGCTGGGGCTAAAACCCAGATTTCCTGATTCCCAGTCCAGTGCCATTTCCACCAGGCCACACGGCCAACAGGCTCATAACCTATAAGGATTTCACGATTTAAAAGAGGGATGGCAAAACATAGAGAAAAATTAACACGAAAGAGAATTCAAGACGCAAAACTTCAAGAATACAAGTCAAAATCCATCCTTTCCAAAATCTGAACAGCAAGAGAGGTAACGCAGGCAGTTCTCCTGTAACACCGGGTTTGTGTTCTTGCCAAATCCTGATGTCAGGTGTACATTTGTTTCTTCTGACATCGCAATAGTGTTCTATCCAGACAGACGAGTGCTGTCAGAGTAACAAGGTTTGATTCACACACGCAGTGAAAGTGAGCATTATGGAAGAGTTGGCTATAGTTCATTACTGCCTCAATGGAGGTGTCTGAGGGGGAAATATCAGCCCCAAGCTCCTCACCACTTTGGGTACAAAAATTCCTGCAGCCAGCTTCCTACTCCTTTCCCACTCTTCTCTCCTCCTTGTAAACCCCTTTCCTCACGGGAGCAGTGTGGACTAGTAGAAAGAAAACAGGCCAGGAAGTCAGAGGACCTGGGTTCTAATTACATCTCCTCCAAAAGACGTTTTTTGATTAAGTCCCCTTTTCTCTGGCTCCCTTTCATTCATTCAGTCATTCATTCGTTCAATCAATCATCTTTATTAAGCTATTAGTGTGTGTAGAGCACTGTACTCAGTCCTTGGGAAAGGACAATACAACAATTAACAGTGACATTTCCTGCCCAAAATGAGCTCACAGTCTAGAGGTGGGGAGACAGACATCGCCCCACCTGAAATTGCAGGTATATCCATAAGTGTTTGGGGGCTGGGAGGCGGGGAAGAGCAAAGAGAGCAAGTCGGGGTGACGCAGAAGGGGGTGGGAGATCAAAAGTGGGGCTTAGACATGGAAGGCCTCTTGAAGAAGATGTGTCTTCAATAAGGCTATGAAGCGGGAGAGGGTAATTATCTGTCAGATTAGAGGAGGGAGGGCGTTGTAGGCCAGAGGCAGGACATGGGCCAGGGATTGGCGGCAAGACGGGAGAGATGGAGGCCCAGTGAGGAGGTTAGCGGCGGCAGAGGAAAGGAGTGTGCGGGCTGGGTTGTAGATGGAGAGAAGCAAAATGAGGTAGGAGGGGGCAGGGTGACGGAGAGCTTCACAGCCAGTGGTGAGGGGTCTTTGTTTGATTCTCTTAAGCCACGAGAAGCACTGTGGCTCAGTGGAAAGAGCCCGGGCTTGGGAGTCGGAGGTCATGGATTCTAATGCCGTCTCCGTCGCTTGTCAGCTGTGTGACTTTGGACAAGTCACTTCACTTCTCTGTGCCTCAGTTCCCTCATCTGTAAAAGGGGGATGAAGACGGTGAGCCCCACGAGGGAAAACCTGATCACCTTGTATCCTCCCCAGTGCTTAGAACGGTGCTTTGCACATAGTAAGCGCTTAAGAAATACCAACATTATTATTATTATTCAGAGGTGGATAGGCAGTGTTTCACCTATGCACTTGGATTTGTGACTTTTGGAGATTTGATCTTCGGCGCACCCTCAACCCCACAGTACTTGTGTAGACATCTTTAAATTATATATTATAATTGTGCATTTATTTATATTAATGTCTGTCTCCCCTCTACACGTCTACCAACTCTGTTGCATCATACCCTCCCAAGCACTTTGTTAGAGCGCTCTGCACATAGTAAGTGCTCAGTAAATACCATCGATAAATTGATTGCCTATCCCAGCTCTGCCTCTTGCCTGCTGTGTGATTGTGGGCAAATCACTTAACTTTTCTGTGCCTCAGTTTCCTCATCTGTAAAATAGGATACATCATCTGTTCACCCACCTACTTAGAATGTGAGCCTCGAGTGGGACAGAGACTGTGTCCGATCTTGCACTTTGTCGCACACAGGTCTACCAGTCCTGTTATATTGTACTCTCCCAATTATTACTGTGCATTTACTCCATGCCTTAGTACAGTGCTTGGCACATAGTAACGTGGCTCGGTGGAAAGAGCCCGGGTTGGGAGTCAGAGGTCATGGGTTCAAATCCCAACTCTGCCACTTGGCAGCTGTGTGACTGTGGGCAAGTCACTTAACTTCTCTGTGCCTCTGCTACTTCATCTGTAAAATGGGGATTAAGACTGTGAGCCTCACGTGGGACAACCTGATTACCCTATATCTACCCCAGCGCTTAGAACAGTGCTCTGCACATAATAAGCGCTTAACAAATACCAACATGATTATTATTAGTAGTAAGCATTTAACAATGACCACAGTTATTTATGGTGGTCTGGTGATGAAACAGCATGAGAAAACATGCTAAGAACTTTCTCCTCAGGAGGGTGAATGAAAAGAGGTTGGGGATAGAGGACCTGCCCCAGACTTCAGCTTCCCTCCCCTTGTCCTTTTAGTCTCTTTATGCACATATCTATAATTTATTTATTTATTTATTTATTTATTTATTTATTTATTTATTCGTTCATTTATTTATTCATATGAATGAATGTTCCTCCCTCTAGGCTGTAAGCTCACAGTGGTCAAGAAATTTGTCTATCTACTCTGTAATATCATAATAATAATAATAATGAAGATGGTATTTGTTAAGCACTTACTATATGTCAAACTGTTCAAAATTCTAGGGTAGAAACAAGGTAATCAGATTGGACACAGTCCCTGTTCCACACGGGGCTCATAGCCTTAAATCTACATTTTACAGACGAGGTAACTGAGGCCCAGAGGAGTTTAGTGACTTGCCTAAGGTCACACAGCAGACAAGTAGCGGGGCCAGGCCCTTCTGACTCCCTGACCAGTGCTCTATCCACTAAGCCACGCTGCTTACCTGTTGTACTCACCCAAGCATCTAGAATAGCACTCTGCTCAAAATTAGTGCTCAATAAATACAATTGATAGATGGATTAATAGATAATTCCCTGAGCCTAACAGCTTATCTCCAGCTGATAGCCAGCCTGAAAAGTGGTCTCCCCCTTTCTTTCAGTTTCTTTGTACCAAAGAACAGTCATGTCCCGGGGGGCCAGATCATTTGCGACTCTAATTGGTGGGTGCCAGATGTCTTGGGTGCGATGATTGCTAGATAATATTGGAGCAGCATGGCCTAGTGGAAATCAATAAACCAATCATTATTTATTGAGTACTTACTTAGCACTTGGGAGAGTACAATATAACAGGACTGGTAGACCTGTTCCCTGCCCGCAATGAGTTTACAGTCTAGAAGGGAAAATAGACATTAGTATAAATAAATTACGGCTATAAACATAAATGCTGTGGGGCTGAGAGAGGGGTCGATAAGGAGCGCAAAACAAAGTGCAAGGGGGATGCGGAAGGGAGTGGGAGAGGATGAAATGAGGGCCTATTCAGGGAAGGCCTCTTGGAGGAGATGTGCCTTTAATAAGGCTTTGAAGGTGGGGAGTGTAATGGTCTGTCAGAGAGTTCCAGACCAGAAGCGGGATGTGGGTAAGAGGTCGGGTGGCGAAAGAGATGAAATTGAGGTGCAGTGAGAAGGTTGGCGTTAGAGGAGCGAAGCCTGCTGGCTGGGTTGGAGTAAGAAATCAGGGAAGTAAGGTAGGAAGAGGCAAGACGATTGAATGCTTTAAAGATGATGGTAAGGAGTTTCTGTTTAATGCAGAGAAGGATGGGCAACCACTGGAGGTTTCTGAGTAGGGGGGAAACGTGAAATGAACGTTTTTGTAGAAAAATGATCTGAACAGCAGAGTGACATAGGGACTGGAGTGGAGAGAGACAAGAGGCAGGGAGGCCAGCAAGGAGGTTGATGCAGTAATCAAGGAGAAATAGGATGAGTGTTTGGATTAATGTGGCAGAAGTTTAGAAGAGGAAAGGATAACTTCTGGTGATGTTGTGAAGGTTGAACCGACAGGATTTGGTGACGGATTGAATATATAGGTTGAAATGAGAGAGAGGAGTCAAGGATAACACCCAAGTTATGGGCTTTTGAGACAGGGAGAATCAATCAAACAATCAATCATATTTATTGAGCACTTTTCTTGTGTAAAGCACTGTACTAAGTGCTTGGGAGAGCACAATACAACAGAGCCGGTTGATACATTCCCTGCCCACAAGGATAGTGGTGCTTTCTACAGTGATGGGAAAGTAAGAGTGAGGACAGGATTTGGGTGGGAAGATAAGAACATGTTTTGGCCATGTTAAGCTGGAGGTGTCAACTGGACATTCAAGCTAACATGTCCCGAAGGCAGGAGGAAATGCAAGACTGCAGCAAAGGAGGCACATCAGGGCTGATGATGTAGATTTGGGAATTGTCCACATAGAGATGGCAGTTGAAGCCATGGTAGAGAGTGAGTTCTCAAGGGAACGGGCGTAGATGGAAAATAGAAGGGGACCCAGAACTGAATCTTGAGGGACTCCCCTAGTTAAGGGGTGGAAAGCAGAGTAGGAGCCTAAGAAAGAGAAGCAGCGTGGCTCAGTGGCTTGGGAGTCAGAGGTCATGGGTTTTAACCCTGGCTCTGCTACTTGTCAGCTGTGTGACTTTGGTCAAGTCACTTCACTTATCTGTGCCTCAGTTCCCTCATCTGGAAAATGGGGATTAAGTTGTGAGCCCCACGTGGGACAACCTGATAACCGTGTATCTTCCCCTGTGCTTGGCACACAGTAAGCACTTAACAAATACTATTATTATTATTAAGAGGCTAAGAATGGGTGGGCAGAGAGCTAGGAGAAGAACCAGAAGAGGCCAGTCTTGGTGAATCCAAGATTGAATAATGTTTCCAATGAAGAGGGTGATAACCATGTTGAAGGTAGCCGAGCGGTCGAGGAGGATTAGAGTGGAGTAGAGGCCATAGCACAGGAAATATAGAAAAGAGCACAGGACAGAGTGTTTCGAGGACGTAGGCTCTAATCTGGGCTCTGCCACTCGCCTGTTATATAAACCTGGACAGATCACTTAACTTCTCCATGCCTAAGTTTCCTCATCTGTCAAATAGGAGTAGAATCCCTTGTTCTCCCTCACTCTAAAACTGTGAACCTCGTATAGGACTGAAATTGTGTCTGATCTAGTTCATTCGTATCTGCCCCAATACTTAGTTTATTGCTTAGTACATAGTAAGTGTACAGTAATTACCATCATTATTGTTCAGAAAAGAAAATCAAATTAGTGGTAACTAGTGAGCGGAGGGGTATGTGAATCTGCGTGGCATAGTTGTCTCTATCTGCTGCCGAATTTTACGTTCCAAGCGCTTAGTACAGTGCTCTGCACATAGTAAGCACTCAATGAATACTATTGAATGAATGAATGAAATAACACATACCTGGGAGTCAAGAGATCGGGATTCTATTCCATGGTTCTGCCACTTGCCGGCTGTGTGGCCTTGGTAAGTCTCTTAATTTCCCTGTGCCTCAGTTTCATCATCTGTAAAATGGATATACACACCACGGAGTCACACCTGGAGAGTTTCCAGTAGTCTACCAGTCTCGACTAAGGGAGGGAGAGTCAGGCAGAGGCCTGTCCACTCCATTCCTAGCTTGGCCAGTGGCTAGCGAGTGGAAGGCAATTTGACACAAAACTCACCCGTTCTGGGCAGCAGCGGCATGGGAAAGAATCAAGGGCGAAGACTCAGGTTTACTGGGTGGAAGGATGCAATGGTAAACCATTTTCGTATTTTTACCAAGAAAACTCTATGGATACATTACCAGAATGACTGCTGATGGAGGTAGGATATGCTGGCTCAGTGGAAAGAGCACGGGCTTTGGAGTCAGAGGTCATGGGTTCGAATCCCAGCTCTGCCACTTGTCAGCTGTGTGACTGTGGGCAAGTCACTTCACTTCTCTGTGCCTCAGTTACCTCATCTGTAAAATGGGGATTAACTGTGAGCCCCACATGGGACAACCTGATTCCCCTGTGTCTACCTCACCGCTTAGAACAGTGCTCTGCACATAGTAAGCGCTTAACAAATACCAACATTATTATTATTCTGGGACAGATGTGTCCGTGGTGTAGCTATGGTTGGGACATGACTCGACAGCATAAGACAACAAAAACAAAATGGAGGTAAAATAACTGCTCCTCACGCCTCAAAGACTGTGAGCCACCTTAGGGGCAAGGGCTGAGCATCTTGCTCGTCTTCTATCTAGCACACTGTCTGGCTTGTAGCAAGTGCTTAACAAATACCACAGTTATTGTGAATGGTCGGTTCTCTCTGGGTGAAGCAGGTTTAGCTCTTTTAACACTAGATATAGGCTCTCAGCTTCTTTTACCTTTCCTTGGAGAAACATCCCCAAAATTTGAAAAGAAAGTTAGGCCTTCAGAGTCAATAAAGTCCAAGGATTCTCTCCTTGGGACAACCACCCAAAGGTAGAATGTCACGGTGAAAATGGGGACACCCGTCTAAAAAACGGAGATTAGACTGGGCTACTGTACAGTGGATCTTGGAATCTCTTAGACTGGAATGCTGCCATCAATCAATCAATCAATCAGTCGTATTTATTGAGCACTTACTATGTGCAGAACACTGTACTAAGTGCTTGGGAGAGTGCAGTGCAACAGAATTAGCAATAAGGTTCCCGGCCCCTAACAAGCTTGCAGTCTAGAGGTATGTGTTCATAATAAGTATAGTAATAATGATGATAATGGTATTTGTTAAGCCCTTACTTTGTGCCAAGCACTGTTCTAAGCACTGGGGTAGACACAAGGTCATCAGGTTGTCCCATGTGGGGCTCAGAGTCTCAATCCCCATTTTCCAGATGAAGTAACTGAGGCACAGACTTGCCCAACGTCACACAGCAGACAAGTGGAGGAGCAGGATTAGAACCCATGACCTTCTGACTCCCAGGTCTGTGCTCTATACACTTCACCATGCTGCTTCACCAAAACCTTGTCCAACAAATTCTAGACAAATATGTGCTTGCACATGTATTTGCTGCAATTATTGAGCCCATAAGAAAAGTCTATCAATCAATCAATCAGCAGATCCAATTACTGAGCACTTACTGTGTGCACAGTAGTGTACTAAGTGTTTGGGAAAATACTATATAACAATCAATCAGATACATTCCTTGCCCACAACAAGCTTATATCTTGACATATGAGTGCTTACACATCGATCACTTAATCGATTAATGGTATTTATTGAGCACTTACTATGTTCAGAGCGCTATATTAGGTGCTTGGGAGACTACAGTACAATAGACTTAGCAGCCACATTCCCCGCCCATAATGATGTATTTGCTACAATTATTGAGCCTAAAAGAAAAATATTGACTTGATATTGATTTGGCTGAGTCATCATCCATCTACTGCATCGTTTAGTGTGAAAGGTCACAAGACATCTATCAAATAACAGAGGTTTGGAAAAGGAAGAATTTTAGTCAAAGCTTGAATGATGGCCCAGCATTTTAATAGAGTTCTTAACTGCTTCACAGCCGTCATCGACACCTTCAATCCACCAATCGTATACAGAGAGCCCTTTCTGAGCACTATATTGAGCACTTGGGAAAAAAACAGTTGTAACAAGAGTAAGTAGATATGTTTCCTGGCACACAAGGAGCTTTCAGTTTAGAGGTCAGACATCACTTAATACAGTGCTCTGCACACAGGAGGTGCTCAATAAGTGCAACTGATCGATGGGTTGCTCTGATATCGGTAGCCGGGGACAAAGCTAGCAGGCTGAGCATCTCCCAGGGTTACCAACTGCTGCTAGGTATGGCCAACCGGACCCATATTAAGAAGCTAAATGTGGCTGATCTCCTAGCATCCTAGAGGATTTGTCAAGCTGTGGACCGAACACCTAGTACAGTGCTCTGCTCACAGTAAGTGTAAAATAAATACATGGCACCGATGTAGACCGAGAGCTCGTCGTGGGCAGGGAACGTGACTGTTTCTTGTTATGTTGTACTCTCCCAAGAGATTAATAAAGTACTCTGCACAAGGTAAGTGCTCAAATAAGATTGAATGAATTAATGAATGAATGCAAGACGTATGGCCCAGCACTTTGATAGCATTCTTAAATTACCAAGCTCAGTACCATATATTGATTGATTGCCTGACTTCCTCCTGATCTTTCCTGTAGAAAAATCAAGACTGGTTTGGATATCTGTTTGGACGTTAGAGAAGCAGCAAGGGATAGCGGATAGAGCCCGGGCCTGAGAGTCAGGATGTCACAGTGTCTCATCCCGGCTCCACCACTTGCCTGCTGTGTGGCCTTCGGCAAGTCACTTAACTTCTTTGTGCCTCAGTTACCTCATCTGTAAAATGGGGATTGAGAGTGTGAGCCCCACGTCGGACAAGGGACTGTGTCTAAACCAATTTGCTTGTATTCACCCCAGGGCCTAGTACAGTGCCTGGCACATAGAAAGCGCTAAAAAAACCCATAATGAATTAATTAATGTCTCTGGGATATTCTGCAGCACGGACACTTTACCGGCCTTCTCCACATGGGTCAGCCACCCTGAATCCTGAGGACCCTGGGGGTGAAAAGGCAGTTCTCAAGGTCCTCTGCCAATTCAAGGCTCTGAGTGTGGACAGGATTGAAGGAGGGCTCTAGACTGCAAGCTTCTCGAGGGCAGGAATAATTTCTACCTATTCTATCGTACTTTCCCAAGTGCTTAGTATGCTGGTCTCCCCAGTAAGTGCTCAGTAAATATTATTGAATGGTTGCAATGTATTGTAACTACGCACTTGTCTTATGCCGTCCAGTCGATTCCGACCCATAGTAACACCATGGACACATTTCTCCCAGAAAGCCCCGTTCTCCATCTGCAATCGTTCTGGTAGTGGATCCAGAGAGTTTTCTTGGTAAAATTACGGAAGCAATTTTCCATTGCCTCCTTCCTCTCAGTAAACCCGAGTCTCTCGACTCTCGACTCTCTCCCACGCCGCTGCTGTCCAGCATGGGTGAGTTTGGACCTGTAGTCGGAGACGACTCGACGGCACAAGACAACTGTGTGCAGAACGCTATACCTAGTGTTTACAAGAGGACAATATAGAGTTGATAGACAAATTCCCTGGCTACAAGAATCTACAGTCTAGAGGGATAACTACTATGGGTGGCTGAAAGAAGCATGTGGCGGTGAATAGAAAGACAGATGAGTGAACGGAGCAGAGCAGTTACATCCTCTGTGGGGCTTGCATTTTTAATTGTCTGATAGACACATCCCCACATTCGCTCAAGCTTCCTTGGCATCTGCAAGAGAAGTTCAGATAGAGCTCATTGAATGAATTCCAAATAGCTGTAATATTTGTTAATCATTTAGTATTTGCCAGCTGTGGTACTAAGCTCTGGGGTAGGTACAAGATAATCAGGTTGGATGCTTTCCCTAGCCCACATGGCGCTCACAGTCCAAGTAGAAGGGTCAACGGAGATTTGATCCTCATTTTACAGATAAGGAAAGTAGGTTACAGATGAGAAAAGTAAAGCAAATAGATCGAGGTCACACAGCAGACAAGTGGCAGAGGGGGAATTAGAACTCAGATCTTCTAACTCCCAGGCTTGGGCTCTTTCCACTAGGCCACACTGCTTCGTCTAGAGACCAGTGCACAGGTTCTGCCTGAGGAAGAGTTTTTTTAGGAGCGGTCTCCAGAGTCAGATTCATTCAGTCATTCCTTCAATCGTATTTATTTAGTGCTAACTGTGTGTAAAGCACTGTACTAAGAGCTCGGGAGAAGCAGCATGATGTAGTGGATAGAGCACAGACTTGGGATTCGGAAGATCATGCGTTCTAACTCTGGTTTCTCCACTTCTCTGCTGTGTGACCTTGGGCAAATCACTTAGCTTCTCTGTGCCTCAGTCACCTCAACTGTAAAATGGGGATTGAGACTGTGAGCTCCATATGGGACAGGGACTGTGTCCAACCCGATTTGCTTGTATCCATCCCAGTGCTTAGTACAGTGCCTGGTGCATAGTAAGCTTGACCTCTCTGCTGCCTTTGACACTGTCGACCATCCCCTCCTCCTCCACACCTTATCTCACCTTGGCTTCACGGACTCCATCCTCTACTGGTTCTCCTCTTATCTCTCTGGCCGGTCATTCTCGGTCTCCTTCGCAGGCGCCTCCTCCCCCTCCCATCAATTAACTGTCGGAGTTCCTCAAGGGTCAGTTCTCGGCCCTCTTCTGTTCTCCATTTACACTCACTCCCTCGGTGAACTCATCCGCTCTCAGGGCTTCGACTACCATCTCTACGCAGATGACACGCAGATCTACATCTCCGCCCCTGTCCTCTCCCCCTCCCTTCGGGCTCGCATCTCCTCCCGCCTCCGGGACGTCTCCACCTGGATGTCTGCCCGCCACCTAAAACTCAACATGAGCGAGACTTGAGCTCCTCATCTTCCCTCCCAAGCCCGGTCCTCTCCCAGACTTCCCTATCACCGTGGATGGCACGACCATCCTTCCCGTCTCTCGGGCCCGCGATCTCGGTGTCATCTTTGACTCGTCTCTCTCGTTCACCCCACGCATCCTATCCGTTACCGAGACCTGCCGGTTTCACCTTTACGATATCACCGAGATCCGCCCTTTCCTCTCCACCCAAACGGCTACCTTACTGCTACGGGCTCTCGTTATATCCCGGCTAGACTACTGTGTCGGCCTTCTCTCCGACCTCCCTTCCTCCTCTCTCGCCCCGCTCCGGTCTATTCTTCACTCCTCTGCCCGGCTCATCTTCCCGCAGAAACGATCCGGGCATGTCACTCCCCTTCTTAAACACCTCCAGTGGTTGCCTATCGACCTCCGCTCCAAACAAAAACTCCTCACTCTAGGCTTCAAGGCTCTACATCACCTCGCCTCTTCCCACCTCTCCTCCCTTCTCTCTTTCTACCACCCACCCCGCACGCTCCGCTCCTCCGCCGCCCGCCTCCTCACCGTCCCTCGGTCTCGCCCGTCCCGCCGTCGACCCCCGGGCCACGTCCTCCCGCGATCCCGGAACGCCCTCCCTCCTCACCTCCGCCAAACTGATTCTCTTCCCCTCTTCAAAACCCTTCTTAAAACTCACCTCCTCCAAGAGGCCTTCCCAGACTGAGCTCCCCTTCTCCCTCTACTATCTCTACCGCCCCCCCCTTCACCTCTCCACAACTTAACCCTCTTTTCCCCCCATCTCCCTCTGCTCCTCCCCCTCTCCCTTCCCATCCCCTCGGCACCGTATTCGTCCGCTCGACTGTATATATTTTCATTACCCTATTTATTTTGTTAATGAAATGTACATCACCTTGATTCTATTTAGTTGCTATTGTTTTTACGAGATGTTCTTCCCCTTGACTCTATTTATTGCCATCGTTCTTGTCTGTCCGTCTCCCCCGATCAGACCGTGAGCCCGTCAAACGGCAGGGACTGTCTCTATCTGTTGCCGACTGGTTCATTCCAAGCACTTAGTACAGTGCTCTGCACATAGTAAGCGCTCAATAAATACTATTGAATGAATGAATGAACAGTAAGCACTTAGCAAATACCATAATAATCATTATTATGATGATGATGATGCAACTAATATCACTAAGAAATAGCTCACAGGGTTAGAATTCTAATGGCCTGCCATGTCCAACACGTTACACCCCTCAAAGACCTCTTACCATATGCACCAAGTCTGTATCTGGGTGTGTCTTTTTAAAAAATGTCTTACACCAACTTGGTCGAGGAAGTCAAATTCCTACCCAAACCCAAATCTGAACTGTCACTTCCCAGACAGTAGCTTCCCACAAAGGAAGAATTTAGCAAAAGTCACTCCAACAGTTACAACAGGCCTTTGAATTCATCAAGCATGAGTTTATAATTGGCACGAACAAAGCAACCTTTTCGACATGACAAAATTTCTCTTGGATAGGATATTGAGGGAAGTTTTTTCTAATCGGTGACCTGAAGTTAATTACATGAGTCACTGAAGCAGCGTGGCTCAGTGGCAAGATCCCGGGCTTGGGAGTCAGAGGTCATGGGTTCGAATCCCCTCTCTGCCACGTGGCAGCTGTGTGACTGTGGGCAAGTCACTTAATTTCTCTGGGCCTCAGTTACCTCATCTGTAAAATGGGGATTAACTGTGAGCCTCACGTGGGACAACCTGATGACCCTGTATCTACCCCAGCGCGTAGAACAGTGCTCTGCACATAGTAAGCGCTTAACAAATACCAACATCATTATTATTATTACAGTGCTCTGCATACAGTCAATGCTCAATAAATATGATAGCTTGATCGATTAATGTCATTTTATGTCAGCCAGATTTTAGTCAATCAAAATTGCAAAGCATTTGGGCACTAAGTGCTGATAGAGGCAAGTTGTACTTTTGCAAAATTCAGGAGAGCACTCATGAATATCTAAAACATTATGGATTGACCATCTTTAATGGGTACAAATGGACTTCGTTATTCTAACCACTACATGTGGTATAATAGTTTCGCGCTCATTTTCCTACTTGATACCCTTCAGCTTTGCTTATTGAAGTGCATCAGGAGTAGGTGCCCATCATCAGAGTAAAAAGCAGGTACAGATTCTTAGCAAGATTTCTCCGGGTTACTAGTGAATGAACTGGTGTTGGTAGTTCGGGGAATCAAGAAATTTGGGGTTTTGTCCCGACTCTGTAAGCAGGGGAAGTTCCATTGAGTAACTGGACTATGGAGGAAAACATAAAAATAACTGGCTAATGCTATGTTGAGGACCAAGGAGTAGTGGAGGAATAGTGTGGCTTAGTCAAAAGAGCCCGGGCTTGGGAGTCAGAGGACGTGGGTTCCAATCTCGGCTCTGCCGCTTGTCTGCTGTGTGACCTTGGGCAAACTGCTACATTTCTCTGTGGCTCTGTTATCTCATCTGTAAAATGGGGGTGAAGACTGTGAGTCCCACGTGGGACAACCTGATTACCTTGTATCCACCCCAGTGCTTAGAACGGTGCTTGGCACATAGTAAGCACTTAACAAATACTATTATTATTGTTATTACCATTAATGGCATCATGACACAGCATCAAAACTGCTCCAGTCATGTCTGCTGTAAATGAATCCTGAAATTTTTTATGTATTTGTTAAGCACTTACTCTGTGCCAGGCATTGTACTAAGTACTGGGGTAGATATGAGCTGATCAGGTTGGACACAGTCCCTATCCCACGTGGGGCTCTTGGTCTTAATCCTCATTTTACAGTTGAGATAACGGAGCCACAGAGAAATTAAGTGACCTGCCCAACATCACACAGCAGATAAGTGGCGGAGCTGGGATCAGAAAGAAGGTCCTTCTGACTCCTGGGCCCACGTCCTACCCACTAGGCCAGTTGTTATTATGGTTTGTTTTTATTATCATTATTATAATTGTTGTTATTAGTCAATCATATTTATTGAGTGCTTACTGTGTGCACAGCACAGTACTAAGCTTTTGGGAGAGTACAACAATAAATGGATGCATTCTTTCTTATCATTTTGGGGGAGGGGTGGTTTTTGATGATATCATCATTATCATCAGTATTATTATACTGTATTTGTTAAGCACTTACCATGTTCTCAAGCACCGTTCTAAGTGCCGAGGTAGAAAGAAGTTAATTACGATGGACACAGTCTGTGACCCAAATGGGGTTCACAGTCCAAGTGCTGGCATGTTTCAGTGTGCAGCCCACTTGCACTCTATTTCCCAGAAGAAACAGGACTGGAAGAGAAGATAAGTGAGGCTATCTCTACAAAAAGCACTGTAACTATAAAAGATTCCTTTTCCCAAATTCTCAGTCCTGAAGTTTCAGGACTGAAGCTCATCTGCCGTTCTTGATGGAAGACTCGATTATACCAAAATGTAAAGGGTAGATAGTAATATCTAATGTTAATGATGTGTAAATATCTATGATTCTATTTATCCCGTTGATATTTACACCAGACTACTTATTTTGTTTTGTTCCGTTTTGTTTCGTTGGCTGTCTCCCCCGTTTAGACTGTGAGCCCATTGTTGGGCAAGAATTGTCTCTATCTGTTGCCGAATTGTACATTCCAAGCGCTGAATACAGTGCTCTGCACATAGTAAGCCCTCAATAAGTACAATTGAATGAATGAATGAAAATAAAGAGATCTCAACAATCCCCCTCCCTTCAAAGGAGGAACATTTTGGCTTAGTTTCCTCCGCGTTTTCTTTATTTTTTAAAAAAATCTAAACAATATAGATGGATTTGTCTTTGAGGATAAACAGAAACATATGTTCTGCAGCACAGAAATGTGGAGAAAGAATGTTGATCTTGGTAGGGGTCGGATTCTTGGAAATGGAGTATTTATTCTTGGAAATGCAGTATCAGGTGGGTGATACTTGAAGACAGAGTGGAAAATCCCACTGTCCTTTGGAGGGATCAGGATGCCCGGGGGGAAGGCACTGGACTGGCAGCTGCAGGGTCCAATCGGAACCCAAGGATCAGAAGGCCACTAACTTCTTCTAGACTGTGAACTCCTTGTGGCAGGGAAATCTACCGACTCTGTTACACTGTCCTCTCCCAAGCGCTTAGTACAGTGCTCTGTATTCAGTAAGCACTCACATATCAGTGACTGATTGATTCCCTTACTTCCTCCTCTAATACCATGCCTCCTTCGGTCCCTTAACCCGGAATATTCTCAGTGCTTCAGAGTTAGTGAGCCTCTACGGAACCGGCGTTATTTTGCTTCCGAAGAATAAGTCAAGGGGATTGGATCTAAAAAGAAATGGAGAATGAAAATGAATCGGCCTGATTCTCCTCTTGGACCTTGCTGAGTTTCACTTCAGGTGCCGCAGATGCTGAGTTGTACTTCCCAAGTGCTTAGTACAGTGCTCTGCACACAGTAAGCACTCAATAAATACGACTGAATGAAAGAATGAATACATGGTTGGTAGTTCTGTCCCAGTACCGGACATTAGGTCACCTAGCTTGTGCACTGAGTGTGTGTGTGTATTTCAGGGTGGAGACTTTGTGTTAAGTCGGAAGAAAGCCCCGGGCCTTTTTTTTTCTTTTTTACATATTGGTTAACCACTTAACTAAATGCCAACCACTGTGTTAAGCACTGGGGTAATTGCAAGAATATAATCACATCAGCCATAATCCTCTGCCCCCACACGGAGGGGGAAGGGGATTTGATCCCCATGTTACAGATAAAGAAACGGAGACCCAAAATAATTAAAGGACTTGTCTGGACCTGCGGACCAGAAACTGAGCTGCAATTAGAACCCAAGATTCCTGACTCAGTCCCGTGGTCTTTCTGCTAGGGCATGTTGCATAATATTAGTCTTCCGCTTGTCCTTATGCCAGTTTTTTCTTCTCATGTCCAGGGGAAAAATAGATCTAGATATTTAGCTTTCTCTACTTCTCAGGGAGACCATTCAGATGAATAAGGGTGTGTGGGTAATGGGTTGTGTTTGAAAAATATATGACTGGAGCGTACAATCAACAATTTCCAGTAGGCTGTTTTCCAGATGGATAGGAAGGAGACCATTAGTATATTCAGTTCTTTTTTAGAAATAATGACACTCATGTGGCCAACTTCACCACTGAAAGTCAAATTGGAGTGTGCTGGGTTGTCTATGAAAACAACCTGAAAAGCAGTGATGTGCAATAGGAAATCTTGCAAGGTTTTGCAATCATTTCCTAAGGACATAACATCATCTCTACATAAAAGGCATGATCTGTCAGGCCCCAACCCACCATTAGTCCTCTAACTTTGTGTATTTTAAGCTATTCATTCTCTGAACACACATGTGTTGTGTGACTTTGGGCAAATCGCTTAACTTTTCAGTTTCTTAGTGTCCTTGTATGTAAAATGAGGGATAAGTACTGTTTTCCCTCCTGCGTTAGAATGTGAGCCCCCTGTGAGACAAGGTTTGTGTCCAACCTAATTATCTTGTAGCTACCCCAGCACTTAATACAATGCTTGGCACATAATGATAATTATTATCATTACTATCATTATTATAACTATTAATAATAGTCACCTCGCCCTTCTAAACCATAAGGTTGTTGTGGGTGAGAAACATATCTACCAACTCTGTTATATTGTACTATCCCGTCATTCAATTGTATTTATTGAGTGCTTACTTTGGGCAAAGCACCAACTGCTTAGTACAGTGCTCTGAACACAGTAAGTGCTCCGTAAATAGGATTAGATTAGATTAAATTATTACTGAAAGTATATTTAGAGGAAGGAAAAGGGGAAATAGGAATGAAGTGGTAGGTTTTATGGAGAGGGAAAACTAACCAGCAGCTAAGTTTCATATGAAGGATTGTTTACAGACCTTAAGCTTCTTGTATAGATTCTAGACCATAAACTCCTTGTGGGCAGGGAACATGTCTACCAACTCTGCTATACTGTATTTTTCCAAGAGTGTAGTACAGTGCTTTGCACACAGTAAGTCTCTAATAAACAACAATAATAATAATGTTGGTATTTGTTAAGTGCTTACTATGAGCAGAGCACTGTTCTAAGCACTGGGGGAGATGCAGGGTCATCAGGTTGTCCCACGTGAGGCTCACAGTTAATCCCCATTTTCCAGGTGAGGTCACTGAGCCCAGAGAAGTGAAGGGATTTGCCCACAGTCACGCAGCTGCCAAGTGGCCGAGCCGGGATTCGAACCCATGACCTCTGACTCCCAAGCCCGGGCTCTTTCCACTGAGCCACGCTGCTTCTCTATTGGTCTACTGATCGATTCGGTGCGATGGCCAGGAGGAACATCATCAGAGTGTGATGATGGGTGAGACATGTTCAGGGATGATATTAATAATAACCCCATCTCAGAGTCACACCTGGAGAGTTTCCAGTACTCTACCAGTCTCGACTATGGGAGGGAGACTCAAGCAGAGGCCTACTCATTCCACAGCCATTCCTAGCTTGGCCAGTGGCTAGAGATTGGAAGGGAATCTACTACAAGTCAAAAGTCGTCTTTGCTGGGCAGCAGAGGCACGGGAGAGAGTCGAGGGTGGAGATTCAAGTTGACTGTGAGGAAGGAGGCAGTGGAATACCACTTCCGTTTTTTTATCAGTGTAACTCTATGGATATATTACCAGAACGATTGTAGATGGAGGTGGGGCGTTCTGTGAGAGATGTGTCCATGGAGTCGCTTTGGGACTGTGGGGTTGAGCCGATTCGACAGCATAAGACAAGACTAATAATAATTGCAGTATTTGTTAAGTACTTATTCATTCATTCAATAGTATTTATTGAGCGCTTACTATGTGCAGAGCACTGTACTAAGGGCTTGGAATGAACAAGTCGGCAACAGATAGAGACGGTCCCTGCCGTTTGACGGGCTCACGGTCTAATCGGGGGAGACGGACAGACGAGAACGATGGCAATAAATAGAGTCGAGGGGACGGACATCTCGTAAAACAATGGCAACTAAATAGAATCGAGGCGATGTACATTTCATTAACAAAATTAACAAAATAAATAGGGTAATGAAAATATATACAGTTGAGCGGACGAGTACAGTGCCGAGGGGAGGGCAAGGGAGAGGGGGAGGAGCAGAGGGAAATGGGGGGAAAAGAGGGTTAAGTTGCGGAGAGGTGAAGGGGGAGCGGTAGAGGGAGTAGAGGGAGAAGGGGAGCTCAGTCTGGGAAGGCCTCTCAGAGGAGGTGAGTTTTAAGTAGGGTTTTGAAGAGGGGAAGGGAATCAGTTTGGCAGAGGTGAGGAGGGAGGGCGTTCCGGGACCGCGGGAGGACGCGGCCCGGGGGTCGACGGCGGGACGGGCGAGACCGAGGGACGGCGAGGAGGCGGGCGGCGGAGGAGCGGAGCGTGCGGGGTGGGCGGTAGAAAGAGAGAAGGGAGGAGAGGTAGGAAGGGGCAAGGTGAGGTAGGGCCTTGAAGCCTAGAGTGAGGAGTTTTTGTTTGGAGCGGAGGTTGATAGGCAACCACTGGAGGTGTTTAAGAAGGGGAGTGACAGGCCCGGATCATTTCTGAGGGAAGATGAGCCGGGCAGCAGAGTGAAGAATAGACCGCAGCGGGGCGAGAGAGGAGGGAGGTCAGAGAGAAGGCTGACACAGTAGTCTAGCCAGGATATAACGAGAGCCTGGTACTTATGATGTACCGACCGCTGTACTCCACGCTGGAGTAGATGCAAGTTCATCAGGCCAGATACAGACCTGTCCCACATGGGGCTCACAGTCTAAACAGGAAGAAAAATAGGGTATTGAAACCACATTTTAAAGATGAGGAAACTGAGGCCAAGACAAGCTAAATGACTTGCCCAAGGTCATACAGCAGACAAGTGATGGAGCAGGGATTAGAGCCCAGGTCCTTCTTACTCCCAGGCCAATGTGCTATCCTCTAGGACACACTGCTTCTACACAGCCCTTCGTAGAGCTCAATAACATTCAGAAAGGTCTCAACTTGGGAACCTACCTGGGCTTGGTCTTCTGACCTTCTCAGTCTTAGGACAGACAACTCTGCTTTCTCATTCGCCTTGCACAGACTTGCAATCGTGTCCTGTTTCCAAATCTCGGCCAGTCGGTTTTGCTGACACTTGGGTGGATAGACATTTCGCCAAGATCCACCCTTTCCTCTCCATCCAAACTGCTATCGTGCTGGCACAAGCTCTCATAATATCCCGACTGGATTACTGTGTCAGCCTCCTCTCTGGCCTCCCTTCCTCCTGTCTCTCCCCACTCCAGTCTATTCTTCATTCCGCTGCCTGGATCATCCTCCTACAGAAACGCTCTGGGCAAGTCACTGCCCTCCTCAAAAACCTCCAGTGGTTGCCTATCAACCTTCGAATGAAACAAAAACTCCTCACTCTTGGCTTCAAAACTCTCCATCCCCTTGCCGCCCTCCACCTCACTTCCCTTCTCTCTTTCTACTCCCCACCCCATACGCTCCGCGCCTCTGCCGCTCACCTCCTCACAGTCCCCAGTTCAAGCCTATCCAGCGGTCGACCCCTGGCCCACGTCCTACCTCTGTCCTGGAATTCCCTCCCTCCTCACATCTGCCAAACTAACCCTCTTCCCCTCTTCAAAGCCCTACTGAGAGCTCACCGCCTCCAGGAGGCCTTCCCAGACTGAGCCCTCCCTTTCCCTCTGTTCCTCCTCCCCTCCCCATTCCCCCTTCGCGCGCCCTCTGCTCTTGCCCTTTCCCCTCCCCTTAGCACTGCGCTCATTTGTGTATATTATTTATTACCCTATTTATTTTGTTAACGAGGTGTACATCTCCTTGATTCTATTTATCTTGAAGATGTCTTGTTTTGTTCTGTTTTGCTTTGCTCTCTGTCTCCGTTTAGACTGTGAGCCCCTTATGGGGCAGGGATTGTCTCTATCTGTTGCCGAATTGTCCATTCCAAGCACTTAGTACAGTGCCCCGCACAGAGTAAGCACTCAATAAATACTATTGAATGAATGAAGATGTTTGCCTCTATGTTCCTGTGGAAGCTGCTGGAGGTAGAGGAAAATTGCTACCAGCACCAGCCCTCTCCCCTCTGCAACACCCACCCACTATTTCCTTGAAGAGATTTACAGCCCAGAAAACATGTGAATGATACAGTTCATGTATTTGTAGGGTGGAGAACGTGCCTCACTTTGTCTCCATCTCAGGTGTGTCGCCGCCGACCACTAGCCCATGTCCTGCCTCTGGCCAAAAATCCCTTCTTCCTCCGATCCACCAGACAGTGACTCTCCCCGGCTTCAAATCCTTACTGAAGGCCCATCTCCTCCAAGAGGCCTTCCCCGACTAAGCCCCACCTTTCCTCATCTCTACTCCCTTCTGCATTACCCTGACTTGATCCCTTTGCTCTCTCCTCCTCCCAGCCCCACAACAATTATGTACATATCTGTAATCCATTTATTTGTATTGATGTCTGTCTCCCCGCCTCTAACTGTAAGCTCATTGTGGGCAGAGAATGTGTCTGTTTACTGTTGTATTGTATTCTCCCAAGTGCTCAATAAATATGATTGAATGCATGAATGAGTGGAGGGAGGAGGGGGTGTCAGTACATACTAGACTGTTCCCCTCTTCTAGACTTTAAATCCTGTGTGGGCAGGGATTGTCTCTCTTTATTGCTGAATTGTACTTTCTTAGCGCTCAGTACAGTGCTCGGCACACAGTAAGTGCTCAATAAATACAACTGAAATGAATGAATGAATGAATGTACTAAAGGAATATAGTCTCCCTAGGGTGTAAGCTTGTTGTGGGCAGGGAATATGCCTACCAACTCCATGCGTTCATTCATTCCTTCATTCATATTAATGGAGCGCGTACCGTGTGCAGAGCACTCTGCTAGTACTTGGGAGAGTTCAATATAACAATGAACAGACATAATCCTAGCTCACAGTGAGTTTACGGTCTAGGAGGGGAGACAGATATTAATGTAAATGTTGTATTGTACACTCCTAGGCACGTAGTATAATGCTCTGCACACAGTTATTACTCAATTAACAAGCAGCATAGCTTAGTGGAAAGAGCATAGGCTTCGGAGTCAGAGGTTGTGGGTTCTAATTCCACCTCCTCCCCTTGTCAGCTGTGTGACTTTGGGCAAGTCACGTAACTTCTCTGGGCCTCATTTACCTCTCCTGTAAAATGCGGATTAAGACTGTGAGCCCCAAGTGGGACAATCTGATTACCTTGCATCTATCCCAGTGCTTTGAACAGTTCTTGGTTCATAGTAACAAATACCAATACATCTATATAATAATAATAATAATGTTGGTATTTGTTAAGCACTTACTATGAGCAGAGCACTGTTCTAAGCGCTGGGGTAGATACAGGGTAATCAGGTTGTCTCACATGAGGCTAACAGTTAATCCCCATTTTCCAGATGAGGTAACTGAGGCACAGAGAAGTTAAGTGACTTGCCCACGGTCACACAGCTGACAAGTGGCAGAGCCGGGATATATAAGTGCTGTGGGTCGGAGAAGGGGACGAAGAGCAAAGGGAGCGAGTCGAGGTGATGTGGGGGGGGGAGGGGGAGTTGAGAAAAGGGGGGGCTCCATCTGGGAAGACCTCCTGGAGGAGGTGAGCGCTCAGTAGGGCTTTGAAGGGGGGAATTGTAATTGCTTGGAGGGTTTGAGGAGGAAAGCTTCCAGGCCAGAGACAGGATGCGGGCCAGTGTTCGACGGCGGGACAGGAAAGATGGAGCTACAGTGTGCAGGTTAGCGGCAGAGGAGCGGAGTGTGCCGGCTGGACTGTAGAATGAGAGAAGGGAGTTGAGGTAAGAAGGGGCAAAGTGATGGAGAGCTATGAAGCCAATAGCGAGGAGCTTTTGTTTGTTACGGAGGTGTCAAACAAACTGAATCAATCCAACTGACTGAATGACTGACTCTTTACAGGTCCTTACACTCATTCATTCATTCATTCAATAGTATTTATTGAGCGCTTACTATGTGCAGAGCACTGTACTAAGCGCTTGGAATGAACAAGTGGGCAACAGATAGAGACAGTCCCTGCCGTTTGACGGGCTTACGGTCTGATCGGGGGAGACGGACAGACGAGAACGATGGCGATAAATAGAGTCGAGGGGAAGAATATCTCGTAAAAACAATGGCAACTAAATAGAATCAAGGCGATGTACATTTCATTAACAAAATTAACAAAATAAATAGGGTAATGAAAATATATACAGTTGAGCGGACGAGTACAGTGCCGAGGGGAGGGCAAGGGAGAGGGGGAGGAGCAGAGGGAAATGGGGGGAAAAGAGGGTTAAGCTGCGGAGAAGTGAAGAGGGAGCGGTAGAGGGAGTAGAGGGAGAAGGGGAGCTCAGTCTGGGAAGGCCTCTCGGAGGAGGTGAGTTTTAAGTAGGGTTTTGAAGAGGGGAAGGGAATCAGTTTGGCGGAGGTGAGGAGGGAGGGCGTTCCGGGACCGCGGGAGGACGCGGCCCGGGGGTCGACGGCGGGACGGGCGAGACCGAGGGACGGCGAGGAGGCGGGCGGCGGAGGAGCGGAGCGTGCGGGGTGGGCGGTGGAAAGAGAGAAGGGAGGAGAGGTAGGATGGGGCAAGGTGAAGTAGGGCCTTGAAGCCTAGAGTGAGGAGTTTTTGTTTGGAGCGGAGGATGATAGGCAACCACTGGAGGTGTTTAAGAAGGGGAGTGACATGCCCGGATCGTTTCTGCGGGAAGATGAGCCGGGCAGCGGAGTGAAGAATAGACCGGAGCGGGGCGAGAGAGGAGGAAGGGAGATCAGAGAGTAGGCTGACACAGTAGTCTAGCCGGGATATAACGAGAGCCCGTAGCGGTAAGGTAGCCGTTTGAGTGGAGAGGAAAGGGCGGATCTTGGTGCCAAACTCCAGCTCTGGAGACTTGGCCTGATGGTGTCCCAACTCCCAGTAATAATATAAATAATATTAATAGTAATATCTGTTAAGCACCGTACTAAACACCGGTGAAGATATGCCATAATCAAGGCCCACGTGGGGTTCACAGTCTAAGTAGGAGGGAGAACAGAAATTGAATCCCCATTCTGCAGATGAAGGCCCTGAAGCACAGAGAAGTTGAATGACTTGCCCAAGATCATACAACAGGAGAGTGGCAGAGCTGAGAATAGAACTCAGGTCCTCTGACCCACAGGCCTGTGCTCCTTACTCTAGGCCACTCTTTCCTCTAGGCCATGCTGCTTCTCCATGATTATGTAGAAGAAGGAGCATAAACATTGAGAAGTAGCGTGGCTCAGTGGAAAGAGCCCAGGCTTGGGAGTCAGAGGTCGTGGGTTTGAATCCCGGCTCTTCCACTTGGCAGCTGTGTGCCTGTGGGCAAGTCACTTCACTTCTCTGTGCCTCAGTTACCTCATCTGTAATATGGAGATTATGACTGTGAGCCCCAAGTGGGACAGGACTATGTGCAACACAATTACCTTGAATCTAACCCAGAGCTCAGTACACTACCTGGCATATAGTAAGCACTTAACAAATACCAAAATTATTAGTAGGAGGAGGAGGAGTAATATAGGTTCAGAAATAAAAGGGTGAAAACATAGGGATAACAGAGAGTGTTCTTTGCTAATACCCTTTTCTCTTGCCCTAAGAGATGGATGACTGAAGCCCAGAGAATTTGGGGTTTTCCATGAGTTCAGGTCCTGCACCATACCGTCTTCCTGACTGACTAATAATAACTGTGGTATGTTTTTAGTATTTGCTATGGCCAAGCACTCTACTAAGCACTGAGATAAATAAAATCAATTCAGATAGGCGGTTCACAGTATCAAGGGGAGGGAGAACGGCTATTGAATTCCCATTTTACAAATAAGGACACTGAAGTACTGAGAAGCGACCTGCCCACTGTTACATAGCAGGCAAGTGCAGGAGCCGGGATTAGAACTCAGGTCTTCCGACTCCCAGTCCTGGGAGCTGCCCGCTAGTCCACGCTGAGTCTCGAGGAGAACCTAACAGAGCCAGCCAAACATCACTGACTCCATTGAGAGTTTCCAGTCATGAGTTCCCCAGAACGGCAGGGAGGGACTTAGACTTCCATAATGAAGGCACACCAACCTTGAGAAGTATATTCTTCACACTGACTAATCCTTCTCTATCCAAAAACGGTCCCAGTGAGATAGCGTCAAAAATAGTCTTTTCCTTCCCTCTCCAGGCACTTGAGTTCCAATTCGAGACACGGAAGAAAAAACGTTGCACGTGAGGGATGTTAAAAATTTATTTTAAGAACCAAATGGAATGCAAATATATACAGGAATACGTAGTGAGCCTCTGGTGACTGATATCCTCTAACTCCAAAATAAGTCCAACCTAGAGAGAAGTAGAGCAAAGGATCTTAAACACCACCTCTCTGCAGATTGTAAGCTCATTATGTCCACCAAACACCCATCTTTCTCTAGCCTGTAAGCTTGTATTGTCCACTAATGCTGTCATACGGAACAACCAAGAGCTTAGTACAGTGCTCTGAACATTGTAAGCGCTCAATAAATACCACTGATCGATGATTGAGATGCCAGGACCAGGATTGAGGCCTCACACCATGGACAGAGTAGCCCGTGATCCAGCTTTCTACCCAGCAGATTGGATTTCGGCCAGTCTGATTCTTGTCCTGTTCATGGGAAGTACCAGTTCCCTCCTCAAGATTTTATTTCTCCACCTGGGCTCTCTTTGCCACAGCTCCTGCCCATAGCTCAGTGGTGGCACCTATGCTTCTCCACAAGTTCCTGTGCTAGCTGGTTCATAATAATGATAATAATAATATTTGTTAAGTTCTTACTATGTGCCAGGCGTTAAAATGAGTGCTGGGGTGGATACAAGCAAACTGAGCTGGACACAGTCCCTGTCCCATGTGGAGCTCACAATTTCAATCGCTATTTTACAGATGAGGTAACTTAGGCCCAGAGAAGTGAAGTGACTTGCCTAAGGTCACACAGCAGAGAAGTGGCAAAGCCGGGATTAGAACCCATGAGCTTCTGACTCCCAGGCCCGCGCTCTAGCCACTGCACCATGCTGCTTCTCAGGAATTGTGGTATTTGTTCAGCACTTACTATGTGCCGGGCACTGTACCGAACACTGGGGTGGACAGAAACAAATCACGTTGGACACCGTGCTGCCTGAGACACACGGTCTTAATCCCCATTACACAGATGAGGTAACTGAGGCACGGAGAAGTGAAGTGACTTCCCCAAGGCCACACAGCAGACAAGTGACAGAGTCAGGATTAGAACCATCTGACTCCCAGGCCCATGCTCTATCCTCTACGCCATTCCTTACACTTAAATAAAGTTGTTCTGTAAATCTAACCTCAATCTCTCTTTCTGAAATTTAAACTCATCTCCTCTTGTCCTGTTCATTGTGGAGGTGAAAGGCTTGGCCAGCACCCTCCTGATTATGTCTTGGCTCCCCACTAGATCTTCATGACTGAAATATTTATAGTTATTTATATTAATGTCTGCCTCCCCGGTTTAGACTGTAAACTCGTTATGGACAGGGAACATATCTGCCAACTCTGTGGCACTGTACTCTTCCGAGCACTTAATACAGTGCTCTGCACATAGTAAGCGCTCAACAAATACCGCTGATGGTGATGATCATGATGATAACGAATAAAACAGTGATCGGCACGTCATTATCCACAGGCCACTGATCTGTTGTTTGTCCTTCTCTGGACAGGGCCAATCTGGTTTGCATTTAAGAGCCTGAGGCCAGAGTTTCATCCTGTGAAATTCTATGGAAGTACACAAACAAAGCCTTTATTTCCCAGACTGTGAGCATGGGATGGCTTGGAGGCATCTGTTTAGTTGAATCCTCTGGATTGGAGACAATCCAGAATATTTTTCTCTTCCCCTTCCTCGGCTTTTTTTTTTCCCATTGTGGAAACATCTGCAGGTTAGTAGACTTTACCATTTTGTTAGTGGAATTTAGACACACTCCTTATTATTGATAATAACATCCGGCTTCCTGGTCTTTTGTCCCCTCTAGTAGGTTCTTCAGCCAGAAAGTTGAAAGGTGAAAGTTGAAAGGCGACCTAAGGAAATTTGCTAAATCAGGGAGGGGGTTAGCAGGGAAAATACTTGACTCATTCATTCAATCATATTTATTGAGCGCTTACTGTGTGCGGAGCACTGTACGACGCGCTTGATGGTGCTTCACCAAATCTCCAAGGCCAGGACTAGAGAGCTTCCATTAAAGCTTAAAGACGATTTGATTCAAAACAAGCCAAATGAAACACTTTTTTTAGACTGCAGGTGGTAGATGGATGGAATTCATTACTGCAGGAAGTTGTGCAAGCGGGAAAATATCAGTGGGTTCAAGAAGGGTACATGAATGAATAAGAGAACCATAATAAGTTTTCAGAAAGAAAAAAATTACAGAACAAATTTTCACCATGGGATTGGATGACAAGAAGGGCAGCCATCACACTCGTCCTCCAATCTTCTTATTGCGTGGCTCAGTGGAAAGAGCCTGGGCTTTGGAATCAGAGGTCATGGGTTTGAATCCCAGCTCTGCCACTTGCCAGCTGTGTGACTGTGGGCAAGTCACTTAACTTCTCTGTGCCTCATTTACCTCATCTGTAAAATGAGGATTAACTGTGAGCCTCACGTGGGACGACCTGATTACCCTGTATCTACCCCAGCGCTTAGAACAGTGCTCTGCACATAGTAAGTGCTTAACAAATACCAACATTATTATTATTATTATTATTATTAGAGTGGCTTAGTGGATAGAAGATGGTCCCAGCAGTCAGAAGAACCTGGGTTCTAATCACATTTCTGCTGTGTGACCTTGCGCTATTCACTTAATGTGCCTGGACCTCAGTTACCTTATCTTTAAAATGAGGATTCAGAGTGTGAGCCACATGTGGGACAGGGACTGTGTCCAAACTGATTAACTTGTATCTACCCCAGTACTTTAAGCAATGCTTGGCACATAGTAAGTGCTTTAGAAATACTATTATTATTATTATAATAGAGAACAATCAATCAATCCATCAACGGTATTTACTGAGCATTTAATGGGTGCAGAGTTCTGTCCTAAGCACTTGGGAGAGTACATTATCATGTATTTGTTAAACACATTCCCACATACAGTCTAGAGGGGCAGACGGACATTAATATGAATTTAAAATTACAGACGTACAAAAACGCTGCGGGGCTGAGGGTGCGGTGAAAATCAAAGGCTTAATTTAGAAGAGACATTAGAGTACTATCTCCTCCATTAAAGTTTAAGCTACCCGTGGGCAGGGAATGTATCACCTTCTTATTTCATATTTCCCAAGTGTTTAGAACATCATATTACACCCTGTGGGAGCTCAATAAGTACTGTTTCTTCTACTTAGTATCAATTCTACCAGTATCACTACTTCAAGGCTCAGTGGAAAGAGCCCGGGCTTCAGAGTCATAGGTCATGGGCTCGACTCCCAGCTCTGCCACTTGCCAGCTGTGTGACTGTGGGCAAGTCACTTAAATTCTCTGTGCCTCAGTCACCTCATCTGTAAAATGAGGATTAACTGTGAGCCTCACGTGGGACAACCTGATTACCCTGTGTCTACCCCAGCGCTTAGAACAGTGCTCTGCACAGAGTAAGCGCTTAACAAATACCAACGTTATTATTATTATTACTTCCTCCAAGCTTCTTCATGCCTCTGTCACAGAGAAGAAGCGTGGTCTAGTAGAAAGAGCATGGGCCTGGGCATCAGGAGACCTGGGATCTATTTCTGGCTCTACCCCATGCGTGTTGTCAGATTCTGGGAAAGTCACTGAATTTCCCTGTACCTCAGTTCCAATATCTGTGAAATGGCATAAAAAGTCTGTTCTCCCTGCCTTTTAGACTGGCAACCCCATGAGGGACAGGAAATGAATTCAAACTCCTTATCCTGTATCTATCCTGGCGCTTAGCATGTCACTTGCATAGAGTAAGCGCTTAACAAATGCCACAATTATTAATAAATGCCCACTTGAATGGTCCACTATCCTGATCCGGTCCACAACCCACACCTCCACCAACCACTTGAGACAGAGATTGTGTCCGATCCAATTCTCCTGCCTCTATCCCAGTTCTACGTATTTAGTTGGTATTTAATATAGGCTGTTATTAATATTCATTCATTCATTCAATAGTATTTATTGAGCGCTTACTATGTGCAGACCACTGTACTAAGCGCTTGGGATGAATAGGTCGGCAACAGATAGAGACAGTCCCTGCCGTTTGACGGGCTTACGGTCTGATCGGGGGAGACGGACAGACGAGAACAATGGCAATAAATAGAGTCAAGGGGAAGAACATCTCGTAAAAACAATGGCAACTAAATAGAATCAAGGCGATGTACAATTCATTAACAAAATAAATAGGGTAACGACAATATATACAGTTGAGCGGACGAGTACAGTGCTGTGGGGATGGGAAGGGAGAGGTGGAGGAGCAGAGGGAAAAGGGGAAAATGAGGGTTTAGCTGCGGAGAGGTAAAGGGGGGGTGGCAGAGGGAGTAGAGGGAGAAGAGGGGCTCAGTCTGGGAAGGCTTCTTGGAGGAGGTGAGTTTTAAGTAGGGTTTTGAAGAGGGGAAGAGAATCAGTTTGGCGGAGGTGAGGAGGGAGGGCGTTCCGGGACCGCGGGAGGACGTGGCCCGGGGGTCGACGGCGGGATAGGCGAGACCGAGGGACGGTGAGGAGGCGGGCGGCGGAGGAGCGGAGCGTGCGGGGTGGGCGGTAGAAAGAGAGAAGGGAGGAGAGGTAGGAAGGGAAAAGGGGATGGACAGCCTCGAAGCCTAGAGTGAGGAGTTTTTGTTTGGAGCGGAGGTCGATAGGCAACCACTGGAGTTGTTTAAGAAGGGGAGTGACATGCCCGGATCGTTTCTGCAGGAAGATGAGCCGGGCAGCGGAGTGAAGAATAGACTGGAGCGGGGCGAGAGAGGAGGAAGAGAGATCGGAAAGAAGGCCGACACGGTAGTCTAGCCGGGATATAACGAGAGCCCGTAGCAGTAAGGTAGCCGTCTGGGTGGAGAGGAAAGGGCGGATCTTGGCGATATCGTAGAGGTGAAACCGGCAGGTCTCGGTAACGGATAGGATGCGTGGGGTGAACGAGAGAGACGAGTCGAGGATGACAATGAGATCGCGGGCCCGAGAGACGGGAAGGATGGTCGTGCCATCCACGGTGATAGGGAAGTCTGGGAGAAGACCGGGTTTGGGAGGGAAGATGAGGAGCTCAGTTTCGCTCATGTTGAGTTTTAGGTGGCGGGCAGACATCCAGGTGGAGACGTCCCGGAGGCGGGAGGAGATGCGAGCCCGAAGGGAGGGGGAGAGGACAGGGGCGGAGATGTAGATCTGCGTGTCATCTGCGTAGAGATGGTAGTCGAAGCCGTGAGAGCGGATGAGTTCACCGAGGGAGTGAGTGTAAATGGAGAACAGAAGAGGGCCAAGGACTGACCCTTGAGGAACTCCAACAGTTAAAGGATGGGAGGGGGAGGAGGCTCCAGCGAAGGAGACAGAGAATGACCGGCCAGAGAGGTAAGAGGAGAACCGGGAGAGGACAGTGTCCGTGAAGCCAAGGTGAGATAAGGTATGGAGGAGGAGGGGAATATTCCCAGGTCTCAAGGAGTTTACCATCTGCTGAAGACTTTTACAACCTAATGGCAGAGTTATCAGTTTGACCCCTGATGATAATCCTTCATATTTCTATGTCATACTTTCAAAGCTGTACAATCTTCTATTTTGAATACGTTGTTCTAGGAATTAGTGGTTGTGATATTTCATTTGGATAAATCCGGAGGGCAGATAAATTAAATTACTTCCCTAGATCACTCAAATCAGGGGTCAACCTTGGAATGATAATAAAAATAATAATAATGATATTTGTTAAGGGCTTACTTTGTGCCAAGCATCGCTCTAAGCACCGGGGTAGATACAAGGAAATCAGGTTGTCCCACGTGGGGCTCACAGTCTTCATCTTCATTTTACAGACGAGGTAACTGAGGCACAGAGAATTTAAGTGGCTTGCACAAGGTCACACAGCAGACATGTGGCAGAGCCGGGATTAGAACCCACGTCCTCTGACTCCCCAGCCTGTGCTCTTGCCACTTAGATCATCATGCTGCTTGGGAATAGAATCCAAGCGACTGGATTCCAGTTAACTAACTCAGCCTTCCTAAGCATTGATCCAAAGGCACTTTGCCATCCATCAATCAATCGTGTTGAGTGCTGACTGTATGCAGAGCACTGAACTAAACGCTTGGGAGAGTACAATATAACAGAGTTGATAGACAACTCTGCCCACAAAGAGCTTACAGTCTAGAGGCAGAGGCAGACATTAACATAAATATTTATTCATTCATTCATTCAATAGTATTTATTGAGCGCTTACTATGTGCAGAGCACTGTACTGAGCGCTTGGAATGGACAAATCGGTAACCGATAGAGACAATCCCTGCCCAATAACGGGCTTCCAGTCTATGCACATAAGTGCTGTGGGGCTGAGGAAGGGGTACCGAACATTGGAGTCGATAAACGTGTTCCCTGCTCTCAAGGAGCTTACGGTCTAGAGGGGGCAACCATAAGTCGCATTGCATAACTAATTATACTCCTAAGAAATGCACTACCTCGATCGGCAAATCTATCTTTCGTTTTCATCTCTAAGTAACCATGGATCGAATATCGTCCTGCGTGCAGAAAGGGGAGGCCCTGATCCGTTCTATAATTTGAAGACCACCCTGCTAGGGTGGCGTTTCCCCGCCAATCTTGGAGACTTAATGAGTCAGTGTCAGGATCAGAGAAAGAAAGGAGGAAATGGCTAGCAAAAGTCAACTCTAACCACAGGAAGTTAATTTTTCTCAGAAGTAAAATGAGGATCAAACGGAAGATGGTTGTAGAAGGCAGTCATGGGGGCTTGAGAGCAGGACAGTTGTGAATCAAAAATACTGTTCCCATTTTCTAAAAGAGACCCAACTCCACCTGTTAGAAGTTTCCCAAATGGTATTCTAGAATTTGTTTTTCGATTTTACTCCAAACTTCCCTGTAAGAGTTATGAAGTCCTGACAATGACTGCCAATAGGAACAGCTTGTCGTTTTCTATTTCTGATTCTGAAGAGGAAAGGCTTTTTGTTGTGATATTTAATTTGTGTCTTCCCTCCCTCCCAACTCCTTTCTCCTGAATTCTCGAGAAACGCCGTGTGTTTGCCAAGCAAGATTTATTGCCAAAAGCCCGTCTACCCTGCCTGAGACCATGAGGAAGATTTCACTGAAACTTTTCCCCGGGGCCCAGTTGCCCCGATGCAGGCCGGCAACTGTTCCAATCGCATACCTGGAGCGACGTTGAGGTTGGGAAAAATCCAGTGTGTGCCACATTGCGCCGAGCCATTATCCTATGGGGATTCCTTTGCTTCTGCCATGTTACTCTCCCTTCAGGCCCTAAAGGTGCCCCTTTCCCTTCCTAGAAGTAACATATGCCCTTTTAACTATTTGGGCTAGGATAATAATGATGATAATAATGACAATAATAATAATAACATTAATTGTAATTGTAGTATTTGTTAAGCCCTTACTATGTGCCAAACAATAATCTAAGCTTTAGGGTAAGATACAAGATAATCCAGTTGAACCTAGACCCTGTCCCACATAGGACACACCATCTAAGTGGGTCACAGAACAGGCATTGAATCGCCATTTTACAGATGAGGAAAGTGAGGCACAGAGGATGGTTTCACATTATAACCTAAGGGCAACATGTAGAACATGTTATTGTATTAATGAATTCTATTTATTATTACAGAGAAGCAGTGTGGCTCTGTGGAAAGAGCTCGGGCTTGGGAGTCAGAGGTCATGGGTTCAAATCTTGGCTCTGCCACTTGTCAGCTGGGGGACTGTGGGCAAGTCACTTAACTTCTCTGTGCCTCAGTTACCTCATCTATAAAATGGGGATTAAGATTGTGAGCCTCATGGGGGACAACCTGATTACCCTGTATCTTCCCCAGTGCTTACAACAGTGCTCTGCACATAATAAGCGCTTAACAAATACCAACATTATTATTATTATTTATTGAGTCCTCAGTCTACGCAGAGCACTGTACTTAGGAGAGTACAATGAAGATGGTAAGCATGATCTCTCCCTTCAAGAAGGATCCAATTGAGCTGGGAAAATTATTTCCTACTGTGGGAATTTTCAGGACCCAGAGCATTTCCCTAGGGAGACCCCTGATGCTCCACCCCACTTTTCTAAAAATAAAATTTTATTTGTTAAGTGTTTGCGATATTCCAGGCTCTGTACTAAGCCTCTGGTTAAATCAAACTAATCAGGATGGACACAGTCCATGACCCAAATGGGGCATACAGAGTAAGCGCTTAACAAATACCAACATTATTATTAATCTCCATTCTACAATTGAGGTTACTGAGGTACAAATTCATTCATTTATTCAATCATATTTATAGAGCGCTTACCATGTGCAAAACACTGTATTAAATGCTTGGAAGAGTACAATACAACAACAAACAGACATATTCCCTCCTCACAGGGAGCTCATATTCTAGAAGGCGAGACAAACATTAATACACATAAGTAAATAACTCAGTCAATAAATAAATAAATAAATAAATAAATAAATAAATAAATAAATAAATAAACAACAGATATATGTGTATGTCCTTTAGGAAATGGAGGGAGAATGAATGAAGGGAGCAAGTCAGGGTGATGCAGAAGGGCAAGGGAGAAGAGGAGAGGAGGGCTTATAAGGAAGCCTCTTGGAGGAGGAAGAAGTTTAGTGTCTTGCCCAAGGTCACAGAGCAGACAAGTGGTGGAGCCGGGATTAGAATCCATCACCTCTGACTCCCAGACACACCCACCATCAACTTGGCCATGCTGCATCCCGAACTGTCTGCTCGTGAACCATGGCTGACGCTCCTGAGAACCCGGGTGTTACTTCCTAAGTGATGGATTAAGTGACAGGAGCCCAATTAGAAGGAAGATGGCCATCAATTAATTAATCGATGGTATTTACTGAGTGCTCACTGTGTGCAGAGCACTACCAGTATTGTGAAGAGTACAAAAGAGTTAGAGGGCACGATCCCTGCCCTCAAAGAACATAAAATTAAAGAATGGGTATAAACGGTGTCTTCTGCCCTATCAGCTTTGGACAGTAAAGAGACCAGCTGAAAACTGTGCTGTCTGGTATAAAAATAGACAAATGTTCACCCTAAATGTCTCCTCCTGAACCGAGGAGAAGCAGCATGATCTAGTGGATAGAGCCCGGGGCTGGGAGTCAGAAGGACCTGGACTCTAATCCCGGCTCCGCCACTTGTCTGCTGTGTGACCTTGGGCAAGTCGCTTAACTTCTCTGGCCTCAGTTACCACATTTGTAAAATAGGGATTGAGACGGGGAGCCCCATGTGGGACAGGGACGGCGTCCTACCTGATTAGTTTGTATCTGCTTCGTACAGGGTGTAGGACATAGTAAGTGTATAACAAATACCATTTTAGAAAAAAAAAAAAAAGCTTGGCTCAGAGCCACCTCCCTCAGCCCCACAGAAGCAAAAGAATTTCCTCTAAACCCCATCCACCTCTGTTCTCGAAACAGCATGGCATAGTAGATAAAGCACGGGCCTGGGAGTCAAACGATCATGGGTTCTAATCCTGACTCCTCCACGTATCTGCTATGTGACTTTAGGCAAGTCAATTTACTTCTCTGTGACTCAGCTGCCTCATCTGTAAAATGGGAATTAAGACTGTGAGCCCCTTGTGGAGCAGGGACAGTGTCTAACATGATTCCCTTTTATCCACTCCAGCATTTTCTAGAGTGTCTGGGCCCATTGTAAGTGCTTAACAAGTACCATAATAATAATTATTATAATTCTTATGCTCTTGGGCATTCAGGCTGGCCCAGAGGGACCTTCCAGCTGGCTGAGTTCAAGTCTGTTGCGTCTCATAGCTGACCATGCTCTTGCTGGTAACAGGGAACAAAACCTGCAGAAATCTGCCTCTAGGTCACTGAAAACACTCCCTTTCCTGCCACACTTTCTGAGGCTAACAAAAAGAGAGAGGCCATGATGTTCCGGGAACCAACGTCAGAAAAACAGAGAGCTGGGTGTTTCCCAACTGGAATTTGGATTCTACCCTTCTTAAGCAAAAAGGAAATGGAAAAAAAAGGGGCTCCATTATTGATTTATTTTCAGCAATATAAAAGCATTGATCATTCTTGTCAACTGAAGAAGCAAACAAACTGAAATGTCATCTTTAGAAATGGATTACTATAAATAATCTATAAAGGTACGACTCGCTTTTATGAAGAGAGTAGGTCGGAAAGCGCCGGGGGAGGGGAAGAAAGGGAAAGAGCTAGAATGAGACAGGGAGTGAAACTCGATGTATTTTTTCTTAGTTGATTAAAATGAAAATAAATCAGAAAGAAAATGTGTCAGTAAACTCGGCACTATATGGAACGAAGGGAAGAGCTAATTTTATTAAGGTACTCGTGCCTCTGTAGATATCAGAGGCAAGGGAGCAAGAATAAGTATTCAATAACATTTCATACTTGTGAAGCTGTCAGAGAGTTAAAATATAGCTCCATGTTAGAAAGGAGCTGTATGAGCAGTAGATAACCTTTCCCCTCTGAAAAAACAATCCCCACACGCATACACTCCTCACAAAAGATATCACCTCTTTTTGATCATAACGTGAATAAAAATTCCTCCCTGACCGGTCACAATAAAGCTTTACAAAATGAGTTTGTGCAGCTATAGAGAACAATCGTTTATTGAAGACAAGCAGAGCGTACGGCATAGGTACGACCAGTTATTTGCCCAGGCCAGAGTGGATACTAGCATTCTCAAGTAATTAAATTTCTGAACAATTTATCTCCATAGAAAAATGCCTAGCAAATCTCTATCAAAGGGTATTAGGCCCAAGTGGAACTTTAAAGGTGATGCAAGACACTGGGTCTTCGTTTCTCTCACCTTAGGGTGACCCAAATGCTAATTTATATTCATCGTAGTAGTCGCTTTGGTATCTTGCCCACTGCTCACAGAAATTAAACGGATAGATTTGTGTCACAAAACAGCGTGACCCAGTGGGAAGATCACAAGCCCGGGAGTCAGAGGACCAGGGTCCTAATCCCAGTTCTGCCACTTGCCTGCTGTGTGACCTTGGGAGAGTTGCTTAACTCCTCTGGGCAGCCTGTCATGGGCAGGGAACGTACCTGCAAATTCTGTTGTACTGTACTGTCCCAAGCGTTTAGTACAGTCCTCTGCACGCAGTAAGAACTCAATAAATACCATCGATCGAATGACTCATTGGGTTTGTTAATTCATCTATGTAATGGGGATTAAATCCTACCCTCTCAGATTTAAACTGTGAGCCCCAAGTGGGACAGGGATTGTGTCCTACCTGATTATCTTGTATCTAACCCAGCGCTTAGTACGGGGATTGGCACACAGTAAGCACTTAACAGGTATCATTAAGATTAATCAATTTCCATGGGTCAACAAAAAATCTAGAAACCTAAAATTGAAAATATGAATATTGCCAGTACACTGTTGCCTTCAACTGAACGTCTTAGGAGAATTTGCTGTGAAGCTCTGTTTTGGAGTCCCTCCTTAAATTGGTTTGGATGCAGACGTGTTTACAGAGAGTAGGCTAGGAATGAGGAATGCAAACACAGATGTGTGCATGTGAGCTCCCAAATCCCCTCTGTAATCTCTAGCAAATGTACTGCCAACCCACTGGACATGGGAAATGAGCTAACTTGTTTTGCAGTTAAACCGGCAATTTTAGCCAGGAGAGTAACTTTTTGGAAAAAACGTCTCTTTCTTCTTCAAGGTCTCTGCTCTTCTCCAGTCCCCAGGTAACATTGGCTGAGATGCTGTTGGGAACGTGGTTTTTTTTTTCGGTTTTTTTTTTTCCCTGTTGGAAATTGGCACCTCCTCATCACCACCCCAGGAATAATAATAATAGTAAAAATAACTGAGGTATTTTATAAGCATTCACTATGTGCCAAGCATTCTACTAAGCACTGAGGTAAATACCAGCAATCAGATCAGACACAGTCATTCTCCCCCATGAGGTTTGCAATCTGATGGGGAAGAAAAACAAGCATTTAATCCCCATTTTATAGATGAAGACATTGAGGCCCAGGAAGGTCAAGAGATTTGCTAAAAGTCACTCAGCAGGCAAGTGAAGGAACTGCAATTAGAACCCATCTTTTCTGACTCTGTGGTCCGTGCTGCTTCTCAGTTTCTAAAACGCCACCTGTGAAGTCCTCGGGACCGGGGGGTGTATGAGGGGCTGAAAGACAAAAATGAAAAGGTGATGGTATTCGTTAAGCAGTTATTATGTGTCAAACACTGTTCTAATCGCTGGGGTGGATACAAGCTAATCCGGTTGGATACAGTCCCTGCCCCATATGGGGCTCAGCTTTCTATTCCCCATTTTATGGATGAGGTCACTGAGGCCAAGAGAAGTAAAGTGAAGTCAAGTCACACAGCAGACAAGTGGCAGAGTCAGGATTAGAACCCATGTCCTCTGACTCCCAAGCCCATGCTCTATCCACTAGGCCAAGCTGCACCCAGCTTGTTGGTCAGTTTCCAGGAAGAGGAGTCAACCTTGACTGGCAGGAAGCCGTCCCCCACCCTGAGACAGAATAAATGATCTGGAAGACACTAGCATTGAACACATTATAATAATAATGATGGTACTTGTTAAGTGCTCACTATGTGCCAAGCACTGTTCTAAGCACTGAGGTAGATATGTTAGTCAAGTTGGACACAGTCTCTGTCCCTTATAAGACTCAGACTCTTCATCCCCATTTTACAGATAAGGTAAATGAGGCCCAGAGAAGTGAAGTGAGTTGCCCAAGGTCACACCGCAGACACGTGGTAGAGTCAGAATTAGAATCCAGGCCTTCTGAATCCCAGACCCGAGTTCTTTCAGCTAAACCACACTGCTTCACGACTATCCTTCTACTCCTAAGCACCTTGCGGTGCCTAGTATTTCTTGGGAATCATCGATCAATCGTACGTATTGAGCACTTATTGTTCATTCAATAGTATTTATTGAGCGCTTACTATGTGCAGAGCACTGTACTAAGCGCTTGGAATGTACAAGTCGGCAACAGATAGAGACAGTCCCTGCCCATTGACGGGCTTACAGTCTAATCATTGTTGGGTTGATGATAAAATAATTATTAACATAACATAACTATTAACATATATTAATAATAACACTATTGTGTCCAGAGCACGCAACTAAATGCTTGGGAGAGTACAATTTAACAGAGTTGGTAGACACGTTCCCTCCCCACAATGAGTTATATTCAAATTTATACTGATTTAAATTGATAGAATATATGGATTTTTTCATAGAATAGCCCTTGTTCCCATTGTTGAGGCTAACAATAAAACGGTAAAGCAGAATACACATCACATGTGAAGAGACACAAGGGGATGAAGTGACTAGAAAACCAATTGAAAGAATTTTCACTGATCCAAGCTAATTGACCAGGCAACGGTAGAGAATTGGTTTTACAATTGATAATAAATTACGCTGGTTTTTATCACAGTTTTCCAGAATAAGTAAGCTTCCCCTGCTGAGCTGAGTGCTTGGAGAAGAAAGAATTAAGGAGAACGGGCGTGTAGCAAAGGCGTCTAAGGAGGAAGCCAATTCTCCTCACTACCTATCAGTGATCTAGCGTAACAAGAGGGTCCCTGGGGGCACAGCTGGATTCTCTGAGAAAAAAAATTCTTTGTTAGTATTTTAGGGGGTAGAAAAGTGTCTTTTTGGGGTGACCTAAGGACACGGTAAGGGAACGTGCCTACCAACTCTGATAATAATAATAATAATAATAATTGCCTTGTCTTATGCTGTCGAGTCGTCTTCAACCCATAGCGACTCCATGGACATACCTCTCCCAGAACGCCCCACCTCCATCTGCAATCGTCCTGGTAGTGGATCCATAGTTTTCTTGGTAAAAATCCAGAAGGGGTTTACCATTGACTCCTTCCGTGCAGTAAATTTGAGTCTCCACTCTCCACTCTCTCCCACGCCGCTGCCCGCTGACTTGTAGCAGATGGCCTTCCACTCTCTAGCCACTGGCCAAGCTAGGAACGGAACGGGTAGGCCACGGCTTGACTCTCCCTCCCACAGCTGAGACTGGTAGAGTCCTAGAAACCCTCCAGGTGTTATCCTGAGAGGGGGAATAATAATGATAATTCTAATAATGATAATAATAATAATCGTGGCATCCATTAAGCACTTACTATATCTCAGGGTGAGAAGCAGCGTGGCTCAGTGGAAAGAGTCCGGGCTTGGGAGTCAGAGGTCGTGGGTTCTAAGCCCGGCTCCGCCGCTTGCCAGCTGTGTGACCTTGGGCAAGTCACTTCACTTCTCTGTGCCTCAGTTACCTCATCTGTAAAATGGGGATTAAAATTGTGAGCCCCACGTGGGACAACCTGATAACCTTGTATCCCCCCAGTGCTTAGAACAGTGCTTTGCACATAGTAAGCGCTTAACAAATACCACCATTATTATCATTGTTAGGCCGAAAGCAGGGTGAATGAAAGCAGATCGGGTTGGACACAGTCCCTGTCTCACATGAGGCTCCCAGTCATGACGTAGTGGATAGAAGACGGACTTGGGAGTCAGAACGTCGTGAGTTCTAATCCCTGCTCTGCCACCTGTCTTCTCTGTGACCTTGGGCAAGTCACTTCACTTCTCTGGTCTTCGGTTACCCCATCTGTGAAATGGGGATTGAGACTGTGAGCCCCACATGGGACAGGGACTGGGTCCAACCCAATTTGCTCGTATCCACCCCAGCCCTTAGTACGGTGCCTGGCACATAGTAAGTGCTCAATTATTATTAATCTGTTTCACAGATGAGGTGACTGAGGTACGGAGAAGTGAAGTGATTTGCCCAAGGTCTCACGGCGGATAAGTGTTGGAGCTAGGATTAGAACTCAGGTCCTTCTGACTCCCTTGGCATTATCCTTGACTCCTCTCAT
Source organism: Ornithorhynchus anatinus (assembly GCF_004115215.2). Taxonomy (NCBI): domain Eukaryota; kingdom Metazoa; phylum Chordata; class Mammalia; order Monotremata; family Ornithorhynchidae; genus Ornithorhynchus; species Ornithorhynchus anatinus. The sequence goes on along the minus strand of NC_041730.1, from coordinate 128,398,166 downwards.
TCAATCCACATATTCAATCCATCACCAAACCCTGTCGGTCTCACCTTCACAACATTGCTAAAATCCGCCCTTTCCTCTCCATCTAAACTACTACGACGTTAATACAGTCACTGATCCCATCCTGGCTAGATTACTGCATTGGCCTCCTTGCTGACCTCCCATGTTCCTGCCTCTTTCCACTCCAGTCCTTGGATCATCTTTCTACAGAAACGTTCAGGACCTGTCACCCTCCTCCTCAAAAATCTCCAGTGGTTCCCTATCAACCTCTTTATCAAATAAAAACTCCTCAGCATTCGCTTTAAAGCTCTCCATCACCTCACCCCCTCCTACCTCACCTTAGTCCTCTCCTTCTACACCCCAACCCACACACTTCGCTCCTCTGGTGCTAACCTTCTCGCTGCGCCTCCATCTTGCCCGTCTCACGGCCGACCGCTGGCCCACGCCCTGTCTGGCCTGGAACGCCCTCCCTCCTCAAATCCGCCAGACAATCACTCTCCCCACTTCAACGCCTCGCTGAAGGCACTTCCCCAAGAGGCCTTCCCAGACTAAGGACCACTTTTCCTCATCTTCCGCTCCCTCCTGCGTCACCCTGACTTGCCCGGTCCCCACAGCCCCACAGCACTTATGTATATATCTGTAATTTTAATCACTTGTATTGATGTCTGTTTCCCCCCATGTAGACTGTGAGCTTGTTGTGTGCAGGGATTGTCGCTATTTACTGTTGTATTGTACTTTCCCAAGCGCTTAGTACGGTACTCTGGGGAAGCAGCGTGGCTCAGTGGAAAGAGCCCGGGATTCGGAGTCAGAGGTCATGAGTTCGACTCCCGGCTCTGCCACTTGTCAGCTGTGTGACTTTGGGCGAGTCACTTCACTTCTCTGTGCCTCAGTTACCTCATCTGGAAAATGGGGATTAACTGTGAGCCTCACGTGGGTCAACCTGATTACCCTGTATCTACCCCAGCGCTTAGAACAGTGCTCTGAACATAGTAAGCGCCTAACAAATACCAACATCATTATTATTATTACTCTGCACACAGTAAGTGCTTCATATGAATGAATGATTGAACTCCCAGCCCCATGCTCTATCCACTAGGCCATGCTGCTTCTCATGGTTACATTGTAATTTCCCAAGCAGTTACTACAGTACTCTGCCCACAGCTGACTGCTCAACAAATATGATTGATTGATATCTACAGAGTAAGGCTGGAGCCATGACATTCCTACTACAAACCCAAAACTCTTGGAAGAACTCATTGTCACTGAGGGTAGAACAAGAGGAACCAAGCCTGGATGGCAGCTTAGAAGAGGTTTTTATGGAACGTTGCTTTTGGTTCTTATTCGGGAAGTTGTACAGGCAGAAAGTAGCACTTGGTTCAATAATAATAATAATGTTGGTATTTGTTAAGCGCTTACTATGTGCAGAGCACTGTTCCAAGCGCTGGGGTAGACACAGGGGAATCAGGTTGTCCCACGTGGGGCTCCCAGTCTTAATCCCCATTTTCCAGATGAGGTAACTGAGGCACAGAGAAGTGAAGTGACTCGCCCACGGTCACACAGCTGACAAGTGGCAGAGCTGGGATTCGAACTCATGACCTCTGACTCCAAAACCCGGGCTCTTTCCACTGAGCCATGCTGCTTCAAGAGAGATTTGGATAAATTCATGGGCAGGTGGCCTTTAATTGGATATTAGCGGGAAAGGTAAGGATGCAGAAGGGAAAAATTAAGCAGGTTAGATGCTGGATTGTTTAAATACTAGGATGAATGTCAAAGAAGGTAACCATCCCACAGTCTCTCTAAGCAATGTGTTATCACTGTCAGAGATAGAATACTTGGCTGGATAGACGAATGATCTCCTATTATACTGTTATATTGTACTCTTCCAAGCGCTTAGTACAGCGTTCTGCCCACAGTAAGTATTTAATAAATACAATTGAACGAACTGATCTAAGTGAGGGCTTTTTTTGCGTTCTTAAACGGGGAGAACTTCCAGGCGGTGCAGATTGTCATCGCCGAAAGAGGCACAGTGAAAGGGAGTGGAATTTCCTCACGTCTTTGAAAGTAGGATTGATTCTTATCTGGCAGGGACATTTTGGCTGTCCTCTCTGAGGGGGAAAGAGAGGATGATAATCATTATTATAGTACTGTTAAGCGGTTACTATGTCCAGCACTGTTCTAAGCCCTGGAGGAGAGACAAGCTAATCAGGTTAGACCCAGTCCATGTCCCACAGGGTCTCACCGCATTTATCTGTATTTTACAGATGAAGTAACTGAGGAACAGAGAAATGAAGTGACTTGCCCAAGGTCACACAGCCGACAGTTGGCAGAGCCAGAGTGAGAACTCTGGCTCTTCTGACTCTCAGCCCTGTGCTCTATCCGCTAGGCGCGCTGCTTCTCATAGAGGACTTTAATGTTGTATTGAGACCCCATTAAGACCCCCACCGTGTTTCATGGGTTAATGTTTGGCTCCTCTCATTACACACAATATTAGTCAGTCGAGGAAACCGAGAGATTGGGGATGGGGACTCAACAAAATAATATTTGAAAAATCAGGGCTTCTCTAGCTGAATTTTCTTCCTGGGTCAGGGAATATGAATCCTCCAAACAGAGGAGGGGAGAAAAGCTATCTCCACCCCTTTTCTAGTTTCTCCCCATTTGGCCAGCAAGGAGACTGAGCTGGGTGTTGCCTGTTGCATTAAGATGCCAGAAGGAACTCCTCATTCCTCAGCTGGTGTCCAGTAAATATCATTGCTCCTACTACGGTAGAGGCAGATCTCGGACATCATCTTTCCTCCTCAGGAGGTTGCCCTGCTCACTGAGTAGCCCATTACCTTTGTGAAAGTGCCTCATTTGAACTCAGAGTGGGCCCCTTCCATTAACTTCCCTCCCTCTTTTAAAATCCATCTTACAGACTCGTCACGCTCCCTTTAAATCAATTCGGCTTGAAGATCCATCTTTCCTCGGTCTACCCTAGCTTTAAAATTGCATCGACTTTCTAAATCAATCGTATTTCAGCAATCTCAGCAGTCGTCCTTGCCTCCCTCGCATTACTGCTGACGATTTTTCCAATAATCCTTAGTTGAACTTTTCCTTGAACAAACATCCCCCTTTCTCCCACCACAAACACCATCTGCCCCCTTTGCCATAATCCTATATGAACTGGGAGCAAGAGCACCCGGTAATATAAAGGGCAACTATAATCACTCAGTCCTTCTTCAAAACAATTTACAGCCATTATCTGCAGCCAGTTATGGTTGTCTTCCTCTGTCAACGGATGAGCTGAAATACAGTGCACTGGAGAAGCAGTGTGGCCTAGTAGAAAGGACACAGGCCTGGGAGTCTGAGGACAAGATTTTTAATTCTGGCTCTGCCCCATGCCTGCTGTGTGACCTTGGGCAAGTCAATTAACTTCTCTGAGACTCAGTTTCCTCATCTGTAAAATGGAGATTTACTTTTACTCCCTCCAACTTAGACTTAGAGTCCCATGTGAGAGGGTGACAGCCTGTCAGACTGTCTTGAATCTATTCCAGAGATTAGTACAGAGCTTGGAACATCATAAGCTCTTCAGTCATTAGTTCAGCAAATCAAATCAATCAAACAATTAATCAGTGATTTTTAATTGGAGAAAGTTGCCAACCTTTCACTTAGAACAGGGGACAAATTGGGCTTGGTCTTAAGATGAATGAGGATCAGGTGGGAACAGGCTTCAATTAATCAGTGAGGATATTTATGGAGCATTTATTGTGGGCAAAGCATTGCACTAAATACTTGGGAGAGAAGAATTCAAGAGTTGGTAGATCCAATTCCTGCCCTCAAGGGGCTTACAGTCTAGTCGGGGGAGATGGATATTAATATAAATCCATTATTGAAGATATATAATTTAAAGATACGTACGTGTAGGACAGGTGTTTACCCAATGCGATTGTCTTCTATCTTAGCACATAACAAATGGGTAGTAAACGTCATTATCAATAATAATGATTTGAGTAATACAATATAGTAATAAAGAGTAGACAGCTTTCCTCAGAGAGACACTGAGATAAATTGCAGATAGGCTTTAAAGAGCGAATATACTGGAAAAACCCCACTTTTAGAGTTTTCAGCCCCGGCAGGGAAGTTTTGGGTCTTATCAGAGCCAGGGGTTGAACACGCGTAGGAGTCCAAGTGTTTAGTGCAGAGCTTTGCACAAGGTAAACGCTCAATAAATACAGCTGAATTGATTGAATGAGCCTGGCCTCCTGTCTAGTAGAGTTACAACACTGGATGCTTTTAGATTTGGTATTTTTATTCTAAACACCCAACCAATCCCCTGCTCGGCTCCTCATGCCGAGTGGGTTCCATAGCTCGGAGTGGAATGCGTATCAGATCTGGGAAGCAAATATAAAGATTCTGGATAAAGATGGGGGGAGGAGGTGGGACAGGAGTCCACCCAGAGAAAGGCTTGATCTTCAAGCAGATTTAGACCAACTAATAATAATAATAATGTTGGTATTTGTTAAGCGCTTACTATATGCCGAGCACTGTTCTAAGTGCTGGGGTAGACACAGGGGAATCAGGTTGTCCCACGTGGGGCTCTCAGTCTTGATCCCCATTTTACAGATGAGGTCACTGAGGCACAGAGGGGTTAAGTGACTTGCCCACAGTCACACAGCTGACAAGTGGCAGAACTGGGATTCGAACTCATGACCTCTGACTCCAAAGCCCGTGCTCTTTCCAACTAGCACCAAATGTTCTATGTGTTAGAGAAGCAGCATGACTTAGTTGATAGAGCACTGGCCTGGGAGTCAGAAGGACCCTAACCCTAATCCCAGCGCTGCCACAGGTTTGCCGCGTGACCTTGGGCAACACACTTCATTTCTCTGGACCTCCGTTACCTCATCTGTAAAATACTGATGGCATTTGTTAAGCGCTTACGATGTGCAAAGCACTGTTCTAAGCGCCGGGGGGATACAAGGTGATCAGATTGTCCCACATGGGGCTCACAGTCTTGATCCCCATTTTACAGATGAGGTAACCGAGACTCGGAGAAGTTAAGTGACTTGCCCGAAGTCATACAGCTGATAAGTGGTGCTGTCGAGATTAGAACTCAAGATCTCTGACTCCCAAGCCCGTGCTCTTTCCACTGAGCCGCACTGCTTCTAAAACGGGAATTAAGGCTGTGAGGCTCATGTGGGACAAGAACTGATTAACTGATTGTGCAAATTGATTAAACTGTATCTACCTCAATTCTTAGAATAATGCTTTGCACAGAGTAAGCGTTTAACAAGTGCCATAAGCAGCGTGGCGCAGTGGAAAGAGCCTGGGCTTCGGAGTCAGAGGTCATGGGTTCGACTCCCGGCTCTGCCACTCGTCAGCTGTGTGACCGTGGGCAAGTCACTTCACTTCTCTGTGCCTCAGTGACCTCATCTGGAAAATGGGGATTAACTGTGAGCCTCACGTGGGACAACCTGATTACCTTGTATCTACCCCAGACCTTAGAACAGTGCTCTGCACATAGCAAGCGCTTAACAAATACCAACATTACTATTAATAGAATTATTATTATTATTACGTCCATGTCCCCCAAAAGGATGTGATGTCACATGCATTCGGGGGTTCAGTATCTGCAAATGCCATCACCAACCCCCTTATTCACAAGGCAGAAGGCAAAGAGCTGACTTCATTTGGAATACCAGAAAGAGGTACCCAAGAATTAAGGAATTTTCCTGATATGTAGAAGAAGGCTTAAGAGAGCTTGCGGGTGTCCAGCTGATGAGCAGCAAGTGGGAGTTTGAAGTTAAGAATTGAGGAAAGCCTTCTTTGAACAGAGGATTTGAGCAATGAAGAAGGCTTCGTCTTACCTATCAGTGTGAAAACAGAAGGTCATCAGGGGTAGCGACAGTATAGATTGAGATTCTATTGGAAGAAAGAGACGGGATCGTTTGGGCGAGTACAGCAGAAGCAGTGCAAGACACGGTTCTAAGCCCACAGGGATCTTAGACTTAAATGGGAAAGACAGGAAAATAGACTTAAGAATAATAATAATTCATACTTACGATATATATTTAAGCTCTTACTATGTGCCAGGCACTGTACTAAGTGCTGAGGTGGAAACAAGCAAATCGGGTGGGACAGAGTCCCTCTCCCACCTGGGGCCCATATTCTCAATCCCCATTTTACAGAGGAGGAACTGAGGCACAGAGGAGTGAAGCGACTGGCCCAAGGTCACCCAGCAGTCAAGGGCCAAGCCGGGATTAGAACCCAGGACCTTCTGACTCCCAGTTCTGTGCTCCACCCATTACGGCATGCTGCTTCCCCCACGTGAAAGAGACCTGTGAAAGAGGGGAAGACAGAGCAGGAGTTAAGCTGATTCTCAGGTTCCGCGATGATGAGTCCGCATGTGTGTTTTTGGTTTCCAGCCCGATCGAAAAGCCTCGTGATGGGCGAGCAGAGCGGACCCTCTGCCAGGCCCGTGTCCCCCAACCTGCAGGACCGTGTGCTCAAGGCAGGTTGGCTGAAGAAGCAGAGGAGCATCATGAAGAACTGGCAGCAGCGGTGGTTTGTGCTGCGTGGGGACCATCTCTTCTACTACAAGGATGAGGAAGAAACCAAGCCACAGGTAAGATTCGTCTCCGGCGCAGCTAAGTTTCACAGTCAATCAGTATTTATTGAATGCTTTTTATGTGCAGAGCGTTCGGTCCCATACCAGTTTAGTGCAACACTGTACACCAAACGGAGAAAGTGAAAGGGAATACTGTTTCATTATTCTCTAGCCGCGCAAATAATGAGGTCGGCAGACACTGTGTACGTGAGTGATTCACAGTTGGGATTCTCAGGAGCACCATGTGCATTCTCATTATTTGCATTTTTGTCACATGAATTCTCATCACGCGGATTCTCACTATATTCATTCTCATTAGAGGAGCAGCGTGGTACAGTGGAAAGAGCCCGGGCTGGGGAGTCAGAGTTCATGGGTTCGAATCCCGGCTCCGCCGCTTGCCAGCTGTGTGACTTTGGGCAAGTCGCTTAACTTCTCTGTGCCTCAGTTTCCTTATCTGTAAAATGGGGATTAAAACTGTGAGCCCCACGTGGGACAACCTGATCACCTTGTATCCCCCAGTGCTTAGAACAGTGCTTTGCACATAGTAAGCGCTTAACAAATACCACCATTTGTTTTATTTTTATTCATTCATTCAATGGTATTTATTGAATGCTTACTGTGTGCAAAGCACTGTACTAAGCACTTGGAAAGTACAGTGCAGCAATAAAGAGACAATCCCTGCCCACGATGGGCTTCAGTCTATGGGGGGGTGGGGAGAGATAGACATCAAAATAAGTAAACAGGCATCATTATAAATAAATAGAATTATATATATATACATATATTCATAAGTGCTCTGGGGCGGGGAGAGGGGGGAAGGGAGCAAGTCGAGGGGAAGCAGAAGGGACGGGAAGCTGAAGAAAAGGGGGCTTAGTCTGGGAAGGCCTCTTGGAGGAGGTGCGACCTCAGTAGGATTTTGAAGGGGGGAAGAGTGATTTTTTTGGCGGATTTGAGGAGGGAAGGATGTGAGGCCAGAGGTAGGACATGGCCAGGGGTTGATGGCAAGATGGAGGCTCCATGAGAAGGATAGCACCAAAGGAGTAGAGTGTGGGGGCTGGGATGTAGAAGGAGAGAAGGGAGGTGAAGTAAGAAAGGTCAAGGTGATGGAGAGCTTTAAAGCCAATAGTGAGGACTGAAGTGACTTGCCCAAGGTCACACAGAAAACAAATGGTAGAGCTGGGATTATAACTCATGAACTAATGACTCCATGCCCATGCTCTATCCACTACGCCATTCTGCTTCCCTAGATGTCACTGGGCAAATAACTTAAATTCTTTGTGCCTCAGTTACCTCACCTGTAAAATGGGAATTAAGACTGTGAGTCTCATGGGGGACATGGACTGTGTCTAACCTGATTACTTTGTTATTTACCCCAGCATGTGCCCGGGACATAATAAGCATTTGACAAATACCACTAAAAAATGGTATTCTCATCATGATCGCTCTCATTATGTAAATTCTCACCCTGTGTAGTCCATTCTGGTGCTGTACTAATGTATAATTCCTCAGGGGCAGAAAAGTTTCTAGCTGTGAAATAGACATGTTTTCATGGAATATCTGCCTCTGTTCCTGGGATGGGGAGGGAAGATTGGCCAGAGAGCGTACTGATTATAAAAACCCTGGGAGCCACCTCTCCGGAGAGATTTCTCTTTAAGAAAGGCAAACTCGCTTTAGCTCCACCTTACCCTTCAAGCCAAATATTGATGGCCGAGAGCCAGAAATTACTGTGGAGGAGAAGTTGCGGTTTTGTTTCTTATTTCTTTTGTTATTGCTCTATTTTCAATTACTAACTTCCACTGGTTTAGCTCACTAAGTGAAAAGGCCCTCCAGTCATAAATATATCAATAGTGGTGGATGAAATGGGGGGAGGGTCCCGCAATATCTGCTGCCAAACGAGGTTGCCCGGGGATCCTCTACTCCACCCTACACTGGGATGCCTGTGAAATTGCCCAGGGGGTTTTCACCCCTAAATCCTGGCTGAAAGAGCCACTGGAGTCACTTTAGGACTGCCTAAACTCTCGCCGGCCTCCACTGGATCCTAAAAGCCTCCAATTCTCTCATTCATCTAATGTAGATCTGTGGATCTCTGTTCAGGACTCCCCAAATTCCTGCATCCCTATTACTCTCAGTGTCCTTGGTCCGAACCCCAGAAATCACCCCGAGGGTGCAAGGATCATCAGGGCCCAGTCTTCCACCCGCCTCCCAGGATCGGCTCCCCCCTCCTCAAAAAAGTCCAGCGGTTGCCTATCCACCTCCTTATCAAACACTCCCCACCAATGGCTTTAAAGCGGTCCATCACCTCGCCTCCTCCTACCTCACCTTGCTTCTCTCCTTCTAACGCAGCCCGCACATTTCACTCCTCTAGTGCTAACTTTCTCACTGTGCCTCCATCTCGCCTGTCTCGCCGCCAACCCCTAGCCCACATCCTGCCTCTGTCCTGGAACACCCTCTTTTCTCTAATTCACCAAACAGTTACTCTCCCCTCCATCAAAGCCTTGTGGAAGGCACGTCTCGGCCAGAAGGCCTTCCCTGACTAAGCCCCACTTTCCCTCATCTCCCACTCCCTTCGGCATCACCCCAACTTGCCACCTTCGCTCGTCCCCCTCGACCCCCTGCCCCGTAGCAGTTATGTACATACCTGTAATCTATTTATTTGTATTGACGTCTCCCCACCTCTAGACTGTAAGTTTGCCGTGGGCAGGGAATGTCACTGTTATACTGTACATTCCCAAGAGCTAGGTACAGTGCTCTGCACACAGTAAGTGCTCAATAAATACGACTGAATGAATGAAAGAAAGAAAGAAAGAAAGAAAGAAAGAAAGAAAGAAAGAAAGAAAGAAAGAAAGAAAGAAAGCATCGCCTTCAGTGTGTGCAGCTCCCACAGTCTACACGTTTCCCCAATCCCAGGAGCTCACCCTCCAACCCCTATTGTAGGTAGAGGCCAAGATCTGACATCTCCATGATGTTCATTGGGTTCTTAATTTGGAAATAATGAAAATAATTGTGATTCAAACTATCGTTCCCTTGATCGGATATTTGACTGAGACTATGAGCCCCATGTGGGACAGGGACTGTGTCCTACCTGATTTGCTTGTATTCACCTCAGCGCTTGGTACAGTGCCTGGAACAAAGTAGGCACTTAAATACCGTGATTATTATTATTAGCATTTTCCCCTGAGGACCTTATGTACTTCCCTCTAGGCATTTTGAGGCCCTCATTCCTCTGGTTTCTTCCCCTTCTCCTCTCCCAGAGTCCCAGAGTACTTTCTCCTCCTCAGGACCAGGGGTTTCACTCTTACTCAGTTCTATCTACTGGACCATGAACCCTCAAGATAGCCGATTCACTCCAATCATTTCCTGGGTCTGTGTTCTGGGCTCGTTCGGGGTCACAGATACGTCCTGCTCGCCCAGGCACACGGCTTTCAACCTCTTGCCTCAAGACGGCCTAAGCGTCTCCTCCTCCAACTAACTGGACCTGCTACTTCCTTCCGAATCCTTTTCTCCGAATGTCTCGGCTAAATATGTACACTTCTTTCGAGGAAGGGCACCGCCATCTCTTGGCTCCCTCTTTCCCCACCCAAGAGAAGCATCAGGGCCTAACAGATAGAGCACGGGCCTGGGAGTAAGAAGGCCCTGCGTTCCGATCCTTATTTCTCCACTTGTCTGCTGGGTGGCCTTTGACAAGTCACTTCACTTCTCTAGGCTTCAGGTACCTCATCTGTAAAATAGGGATTAAGAGTGTGAGCCCCATGTGGGACAGGAATTGTGTCCATCATGATTACCTTGTATCCACCCCAATGCTTAGAACAGTGCTTGGCACATAGTTAGTGCTTAACAAATACTGTAATGCGGCTGATGGATGAGTCAGCCTGAAACCAATTTAGTGTCTGTCTCCCCTGCCGGACTGTATATTCCTGTGGGCAGGCATTTGTCTACACAAATCCTTCTGTACGCTCCCAAGCATTTAATACAGTGCTCAGCACACAGTAGGGTCTCAATAAGTACTATTGATTGAATTGAGTGTTGGAAGTGATGGACCCAGGTCCTTCTAGGAGACTTTCTTGACTAATTATCAGCACTGGACTCTTATTGATCCTTCAGCCATCAGTGGTCTTCATTCAGTCAGTCAGCCAGTCAATTGTATTTATAGAGTGCTTATTGGGTGCAAAGCACTCTCCTAAGTGTTTGGGAGAGGATGCTAGAACATTATAACAGGCACATTCCCTGCCCACAACGAAATTAATTATTGAGCCTGAAAGCCTTTTGAGCTACTGTTGGGCTTTAAGCCTGGGTTATGTTACACAAGTCACCCCCCAGTTGATCTTGGATATTAGGATCATTTGATATAACTCCATCATATTGTATTTTTCCGAGTGCTAGGTACAGTGCTCTACACATGGTAAGTGCTCAATAAATACAATTGATTGATTGATAGATTGATTGATGAAAGAGCGGTATTCCCGATGATCGGGGAATGGACTTGGTGACTTAAATTTATGGATTTTTTTTCCCCCTACCAGTAATTACTGTGACTCCCCCTTCCTGAAAAAGCAGATCTCTCCTTGCTGCTGGGATTTCAGTATAATTGTTTGCCATATTAATCCCATAGTCTATGATTTATTCTTCCTATCCTACAGCTTCGAAGGGGGGAGGAAAAAACCCCCAAAACTAATTTCTATGGAATGGCACCAAATTACTTGTAATGAACTAATTCTTCATGCCTGGTTCCTGGAAAAATGTGGACCATCCCTACTCACATCTCCTAAAAATATCCGTGTGTCCTGAATCCTCCCATCCAAAGATTTTTCAGTTGGAACTGAAATTGTTAGGAGGAAGTGAGGCTGGCACTTCTGCTGGCTGCTGAGGGTTCACGGAAAGGGAACTTGTGCTAACAGAGAATTTTAAAACCAAACTTTTCAAGGAACTTTCCCCACTGACTCTCTTTCCCTCGCATGTTCAATGATGGAGGGTGGATGGTAGGGGAATCAGCAGATTCAAAGTAAGGTCCTTGATATTAACAGAAATATTTGTTAACCGCTTACTGTGTGGCAAGCACTGTACTAAGCAGTGGGATGAATACAAGATAACCAAAGCCCACACAGGGCTCACAGCTTAAGTAGGAGGGAGAACAGGCATTGAATCCCCATTTTACAGATGACAGAACCGAGGCACAGAGAAGTGAAGTGACTTGCCCGAGGTCAAATAGCAAGTATGAGGCAAGGTGGGGATTAGAACCCAGATCCTTTTACTCCCAGCCCAGGCTCTTTCCACTAGGTCAGGCGGTGTCCCGGGATGGCAAATATCATGGGTACCAACTCCACTGTATTGTATTTCCCCAAGTACCTAGTATAGTGCTCTGCATACAGGAAGTGCTCAATAAATCCCATTGATTGAGTGAAAGTCAGCCAAATTCTATTTTTCTGCAAATTATCCCAGCATCGAATAAAAGAGTTTCAGGAAAGAAGATATTAATGATGATAATAAAGCTAATAATACTAGTATTTGTTCAGTTCTTACTTTGTGCCAAGATGTGGGTAGATAAAAAATAATCAGGTTTGACACAGTCCCTGCCTCATAGTAGGCTCACAGTAATAGTAGCACGGGAAGCAGCGTGGCTCAGTGGTAAGAGCCTGGGCTTCGGAGTCAGAGGTCATGAGTTCGACTCCCGGCTCTGCCACTTGTCAGCTGTGTGACTGTGGGCAAGTCACTTCACTTCTCTGGGCCTCAGTGACCTCATCTGGAAAATGGGGATTCATTGTGAGCCTCATGTGGGACAACCTGATTCCCCTGTATCTACCCCAGCGCTTAGAACAGTGCTCTGCACATAGTAAGCGCTTAACAAATACCAACATCATCAATAGTAGGAGGAAGAACAATTACTGAATCCCTTCTTTACAAATGAGAAAACCGAGGAACAGAGAAGTTAAGTGATTTGTCCAAGGTAACAGAGCAGGTAAGCTTCAGAACCGGGATTTGTTCCCAGGCCCTCTGACTCCCGGGCCCATGTTCTGTCTAGTAGGGCCCCAATTCTCCTTAAATAGATTGTTTTCTGGATGTTTCATGCTCAGAAATCTAGTATTTATTGAGCACTTACTCTGTGCCGAGCATTGTACTAAGCACTTGGGAGTGTAGAATTAGCAGGCGTGATTCCGGCCCTCAAGGAGCTTATATCTCAGCACTATCGTGACCACTGATTGAGAATTTGCAATGGACAAGGGAGAGTAATAGGTGCTGAGGAAAATCCAGTCATTAATTCAGTTAAACCGTGATTCCTGACCAATAGGGCAGTCACTGCCTTAAGTGTGGAAGGTAGGCCTACAAAGCCATCAGAATATAATCAAAACCTTAAGAAAAGACATTCAACTTTGGCCATTCAGAAATATCAACAGTGACAGTGTACAATTCTTAATTTTTGCCTCAGTGAGAGACAGTATTAAAAATAATAATAATGTTGGTATTTGTTAAGTACTTACTATGTGCCAATCACTGTTCTAATCAATTAATAATATGTAGTGCCTGCGTCTGGGGAGTACCACACTAGACTCCAAGCTGATTGTGGGCGGGGAACGTGTCTACCGACTCTGTTATCTGGCTTTTCTGAAGTCCTTAGTAGACTGTGCTTCACACAGTAAATGCTCCATCAGTACGATTGATTAATCGATTAGTTTATAAAGCAGGGTTCTAAGGACCTGGGTGAGTACACTAGAAGCAAAACGCACGATTCTTGCCCAAAAAGAACTTACAATGTAAGGGAAAAGCAGATATACAGAATTATTTATAAATAGTGGAATCCAGAGAGGAGAAGAGGGATATAAAAGCTTACGATATGAGTATGTCAGGTTGAAATAGCTGAATAACAATTAATAATTATCATACTTGTTTAGTATTTGCTACCTGTCAAGCACTGTTCTAAGCTCTGGGGCAGAAACAAGCTAATCAGGTTGGACACAGGCCCTGTCCTATACGGGGCTCACAATCTAAGTAGGAGGGAGTAGGATTTAATCCCCATTTTACAGATGGGGTAACCAAAGTACAGAGAAGTCAAGTGACTCGCCCAAGGTCACACACCAAGCAAGTGATTAGAACCCAGGTCCTCTGATTCCCAAATCTATGCTCTTTGCACTAGATCATGCTGCACAACAAATGATTGAATATATACATGTGCTCAGAATGGGCACAGAATTACGTAAGGGAAGGTTTTCTGGAGGAGGTGGGAATTTAGGAGAGCCTTCAGTATGGAGAGCGTTGTGGGCTTGAAGATTTGTTTTGGGAAGGTGTTTTTGGGGGCAGTGAGGGTGTGGAGGTATGAGTGGTAAGGCTAAGGTACAGTTAAAATGAGAACCGGTGAAGAATGGGTGAAGAAAGCCACTATAGAAATCACTTAACTTCTCTGTGACTCAGTTACCTCATCTGTAAAATGCAGATGAAGACTGTGAGCCCCAAGTGGGAAATGGACTGTGTCCATCCTGCTTATCTTGTATTTACACTAGTGCTTAGCACAGTGCCTGACACATTCCTTCATTCATTCAGTCATATTTATCAAACACTTACTGTGTGTGCAAGCGCTGGACTAAGCACTTGGGAAAGTACAATACGACGATAAACAGTGATATTCCCTGCCGAGGTCAAGCTTACTGTGTAGAGGGGAGGCGGCAGACATCAATACAGATAAATAAAATTACAGATAGGTACCTAATTGCTGAGGGGTTGGGGGTGGGGGAGAGAGCAAAGGGAGCATGTCAGGGTAATGGAGAAGGGAGAGGGAGATGAGGAAAAGTGGGGTCTAGTCAGGGAAAGCCCCTTGGAAAGGATATACCTTCAATAAGACTTTGAAAGTGGGGAGAGTAACCGTCTGGTGGATATGAGGAAGGAGGGAGATCCGGGCCAGAGGTAGGATGTGGGCCAGGGGTCCGTGGCGAGACAGGTTAGATGGAGGCACAGTGAGAAGATTAATAATAATAATAATAATGTTGGTATTTGTTAAGCGCTTATTACGTGCAGAGCACTGTTCTAAGTGCTGGGGTAGATACAGGGGAATCAGGTTGTCCCACGTGGGGCTCACAGTCTTAATCCCCATTTTCCAGATGAGGGAACTGAGGCACAGAGAAGTGCAGTGACTCGCCCACAGTCACACAGCTGACAAGCGGCAGAGCCGGGATTCAAACCCGTGACCTCTGGCTCCCAAGCCCGGGCTCTTTCCACTGAGCCACGCTGCTTCTCACTAGTGGAGCAGAGTGTGTGGACTGGGTTATAGAAGGAGAGAAACGAGATGAGGTAGGAGGGGGCAAGATATTTCATTCATTCAGTAGTATTTATTGAGTGCTTACTATGTGCAGAGCACTTTACTAAGCACTTGGAATGTATAATTCTGCAACAGATAGAAACAATCCCTGCCCAATGACGGGCTCACAGTCTACTCGATGGACTGCTGCTTTACCACCAAATGGAGAGGAGTTTTTGTTTGATTAGGACGTGGACGAGCAACTGGAGTTTTTTAAGGAGTGGGGAAACATATGTCCTGAACATTTCTGTAGAAAAAGAATCCGGGGAGCAGAGTGAAATATGAACTGGAGTGGGGAGAGACAGGAGGCTGAGAGGTCAGTAAGGAGGCTGATACAGTAATAATAATGTTGGTGGTATTTGTTAAACGCTTACTATGTGCAGAGCACTGTTCTAAGCGCTGGGGTAGATACAGGGTAATCAGGTCGTCCCACGTGAGGCTCACAGTTAATCCCCATTTTACAGATGAGGTCACTGAGGCCCAGAGAAGTGAAGTGACCTGCCCACAGTCACACAGCTGACAAGTGACAGAGCCGGGAGTCGAACCCGTGACCTCTGATTCCCAATCCCGGGCTCTTTCCACGGAGCCAAGCTGCTTCTCTAATAGAGAAGCAGCCAAGCTACAGTAATAGAGGTGGGATGGGATGAGTGACTGTACTAATAATAATAATAATGTTGGTATCTGTTAAGCGCTTACTATGTGCCGAGCACTGTTCTAAGCGCTGGGGTAGACACAGGGGAATCAGGTTGTCCCACGTGGGGCTCACAGTCTTTATCATCCCCATTTTACAGATGAGGTAACTGAGGCACCGAGAAGTGAAGTGACTTGGTTTGGATAGAGAGGAAAGGGCGGATTTTAGCAATGTTGTGAAGGTGGGACCGACAAGATTTGGAGATGGCTTGAATATGTGGGTTGAATGACAGGGAGGAGTCAAGGTTACAGGCTTGCTTAGGGAATACCCAAAGAAAAAAAAAAATAAGGAACAACTGGAGATGTGCACTGTAGTGAATTTTGAAGAGGTTTTATTTAAGACAAAGGAAAATAGCTTGTACTTTAGTCTTTGGAGAAGAGATCTTTGGTAAGTGCAAAGATACTGAAGAAAAATGCTCAAAAAAAACCAAACAACCTGCCACCATCTTCTCACCATTTCAACATGGTGATGACAGCTTCTGCCCAAACTCCAACCCTGAAGGACTTCTCCCTCCTTGCCATGGGAAGGACGGAGCTCTCCAACCTCATCTTTACCCAGCTTCCCACAGACTCAATAACAGTAACAACACTTAACTGTACTCGCTAAGTTCTTACTGTGTGCCAGGCACTGTACTAAGCGCTGGGATGGAGACAAACAAATATAGTTGGACACAGTCCCTGTGCCACATGGGGCTCACAGTCTCAATCCCCATTTTACAGATGAAGTAATCAAGGCCCAGAGAAGTGAAGTGACTTGCCCAAGGTCACACAGCAGACAAGTGATAGATGGGGAATTATCATCCGTACCTCTGACTCCCAGGCCCGTGCTCTATCCACTAGGGCATCCTAGCCATATTAGCCTATTTTTTTGCTCGCGAGTGGTTACTGCAGCCTCTTTTCTCCAGAGTTTACGATCACAAATGAGAATCTAAGCAGCAGAGAGCCTCATCCTGCATAATTGAAAGAAAAAAATAAAATTTATTTTAATTATTGATTTGCTTCATTAGTCTTTGTAGAGAATATCTTCCAATTAAGTATTTTATTTTAGAAATAAGTTAGTGACTTTAATTCATTAAAGCATAATGTTCACCTCAAATACAATAAACCAAGTGCTTTGCTTGGTAAATGAATGAACATTTAATTAACGGAGATGAGTACTGATTCTTAAACATTGCTATATGTTCCTCTCAGGATGGAATTGTTCTATTTAATGTTATTGCTTGTTTAAATCACTCGTTTTATGAGCAGCTGGATGTTAGGATGTGGGCTTTCCTCTGCTTTGGGGAAATGATCTGAATCAATCAATCAATCAGTTAGAGAAGTAGCATGGCGTAGTGGATAGAGCACGGGCCTGGGAGTCAGAAGGTGATGGGTTCTAATCCCGGCTCCACCGGTTCTCTGCTATGTGACCCTGGGCAAGTCACTTCACTTCTCTTTACCTCAGTTATCTCATCTGTAACGTGCGGATCGAGAATGTGAGCCCTACATGGGACAGGGGCTGTGTCCTATTCGATTTGCTTGGATCCACTCCAGCGCTTAGTACAGGGCCTGGCGCATAGTAGGTGCTTAACAAATACCATATTTATTATTATGATAGTATTTATCGAGCACTTACTGTGTGCAGGGCAGTGTATTAAGATCTTGAGAGAGGGCTGTTAGACTTTATCCCTGCCCACAGGGAGCTCACAGTCTCCTCCAGCAATGTTTCCCCAGTCAATTCACAGTATCCCAAGACACATCAAACCAAAAGTCACCCTTGGCCCTCAGCATTTATGTACATATGTGCTTTTATTTGTAAATTGAATGAATAATTCCACTATTTCACATTGATACACTTGAGTTAGTCCCTGTTTTATTCACCTACTTGTCCCCACTATTTCTAAATCTTCACATCTCCCCCACTAGATTGTCAGCTTCTTGAGGTCAGGGAGATTGTCTTTTACCTCTACTGTACTTCCCAAGCACAGTACGGTGTTTTACACTTTCAAGAGCTGCTCAATAAACACAGTGATTAATTGATTACGGTATTTATTAAGCACTGACTATGTGCCAAGCACCATACTAAGAACCGGAGCAGAGACAAGATTATCAGGTTGGACACAGTCGCTACCCCAGATGAGACTCACGAAGTAAGTAATAATAATAATAATGTTGGTATTTGTTAAGCGCGTACTATATGCCGAGCACTGTTCTAAGCGCTGGGGTAGACACAGGGGAATCAGGTTGTCCCACGTGGGGCTCACAGTCTTAATCCCCATTTTCCAGATGAGGTAACTGAGGCACAGAGAAGTGAAGTGACTTGCCCAAAGTCACACAGCTGACAAGTGGCCGAGCCGGCATTCGAACCCACGACCTCTGACTCCAAAGCCCCGGCCTCTTTCCACTGAGCCACGCTGCTTCTGGGATTTAATCCCCATTTTACAGATGAAGAAACTGAGGTGCAGATAAATTAAGTGACTTGCCCAAGGTCACACAGCAGACAAGTGGAAGAGCCAGGATTAGAAGCCAGGTCCCCTGACGCCCAGGCCTATGGTCTTTCCACGAGGCCACACTGCTTAAAGTCACACTGATCTGATATTTGATATAAAATAATATGAAGGGAAATAGTGTGGCCTACAGGATAGAGCACGGGCCTGGGAGTCAGAAGGATTAGAGTTCATTCATTCATTCATTCAATAGTATTTATTGAGCGCTTACTATGTGCAGAGCACTGTACTAAGCGCTTGGGATGAACAAGTCGGCAACAGATAGAGACGGTCCCTGCCGTTTGACGGGCTTACGGTCTAATCGGGGGAGACCGACAGACGAGAACAATGGCACTAAACAGCGTCAAGGGGAAGAACATCTCGTAAAAACAATGGCAACTAAATAGAATCGAGGCGATGTACAATTCATTAACAAAATAAATAGGGTAACGAAAATATATACAGTCGAGCGGACGAGTACGGTGCTGTGGGGATGGGAAGGGAGAGGTGGAGGAGCAGAGGGAAAAGGGGAAAATGAGGCTTTAGCTGCGGAGAGGTAAAGGGGGGATGGCAGAGGGCAGAGTTCTAATCCTGGCTCCACCACTAACCTGTTGTTTGTCCTTGGGCAAGAAATTTCACTTTCTCTGTGCCTAAATCACTTCATTGGTAAAATGGGGATTAAGACTGTGAGCCCCATGTGGGACAGGGACTGTGTCCAACCTGATTTCCTTCTATCTACCCCAGTGCTTAATACGGTGCCGGGCACATAGTAAGCACTTAACAAATTACCACATGTTATTATAATAATGATAATTATTATTATTAACATTGTCATTATTAAGCAGCAGGGCTTAGTGGATTGAGCGTGGGGCTGGAAGTCGGAAGGACCTGCGTTCTAATCCTGACTCAACCCCTTGTCTCCTGTGTGACTCTTGGCAAATCATTTAACTTCTCTATGCCTCAATTACCTCATCTGTGAAATGGAGGTTAAGACCGTGAGCTCTATGTGAGACAGGGACTATGTCCAACCTGATCAACTTGAATCTATTCCGGTCGTTAGTACGGTACCTGGAACATAGTAAACACTCACAGGTAACATTAAGCAAACACACAAACGAATATCACTGATTGATAATCAGTACTCAAGAAAAGGCTGTAATCTACACACTAGTCCATAACCCATGGTTTCCCCCATTTTCACTCTGTAGAGAAGCAGCATAGCTCAGTGGAAAGAGCCCGGGCTTGGGAGTCAGAGGTCATGGGTTCTAATCCCAACTCTGCCACTTGTCAGCTGTGTGACTGTGGGCAAGTCGCTTCACTTCTCTGTGCCTCAGTTACCTCATCTGGCTGTGTGACCTCGGGCAAGTCACTTCACTTCTCGGTGCCTCAGTGACCTCATCTGGAAAATGGGGATTAACTGTGAGCCTCGCGTGGGACAACCCGATTACCCCGTATCTCCCGCAGCTCTTAGAACAGTGTTCTGCACATAGTAAGCGTAACAAATGCCAACATTATTAAAATGTGGATTAAGACTGCGAGCCACACGTGGGACAACCCGATTACCCTTTATCTACCCCAGCGCTTAGAACAGTGCTCTGCACATAGAAAGCGCTTAACAAATACCAACATTATTATCATTATTATCATCATCAGTCATAACTTTCTGGACTCTCTCTTCTGAACTCCCTGCGGTCAAGGATCTCGGGTGAGATGGGAGAGAGGAAATATGCAAACACATCTGTATTGAGCAGAGATAGTTCTGTGGCAAGGGGACAGAGATAAGGCCCTCAAGATATGGAACAAATCTACCCATTGCCGTGAGCCTCAGGCTCTGATCTCTCTTCAGCTGGAAACTCACACAGACTTTTTTTTTTTAATTCAGTTTGAAGACTGATTCTCGGCAGAATGAATGAGTGCCAGCTGAGCTGGCTAAGAGAAAATAGATTTAAAGTTTAATATGATTTAAACTAAAAGGGCTTGAGAGTGAGAGGAGGCAAGAGATTTGAAACAGATTTCAGATCAGTCCCACGCTCTATCCACTATGTCATCCACCGAGGCAGGCACTGAGCCATGACGAGGTAGACAGGAGTTCAGTTCTGTTCACGTTGCCCCTCCGTACCCCTAGGGTTTGTTTGTTTTTTATGGTATTTATGAAGTGATTATTATGTGCCAGGCCCTGTCCTAAACACTGAGATAGATACAAGCTAATTAGGTTGGACACAGCCCATGTCCCACACGAGGTTTATAGTCTTAATCCCCACTTTATAGATGAGGGAACTGAAGCATGGAAAGTTTAATGACTTTCCCAAGGTCACAAGGCAGATGTGGCAGAGCAGAATTAGAACTCAGTTTCTTCAGGCCCGTGCTCTATCCATCCAGAAGCCCTCTGGAAACCAACCCATGCCTCTGACTATCCCAGGATACCCAAGGTTTCATGAGCTCTGGGATTCTGGGCCCAGAAACTCTCAGCTGGGTATCTACAGGAAGTAGCTGAGTTAATTATTTTAGCGTATGTCTCCCCAGCTAGATTGTAAATTCCTTGAGGGCAGGAATTATGTCCAGAAATTCAACTGCCAAGATGACATAGAGGATAGAGCATAGGCTTAGGAGTCAGAAGGCCATGAGTTTTAATCCCGGTTCCACCACTGGGCTGCTGTGTGAACCTGCCCAAGTCACTTCACTTCTCTGTGCCTCAGTTGCCTCATCCGTAAAATGGGGATCGAGACTAGGAGTCCCATGTGGGACAGGGACTGTGTCCCACCCGATTGTCCCACATGAGACAGGGACTGTGTCCCACCCGATTTGCTTGTAACCACCCCAGCACTTAGTACAGTGCCTGGCACACAGTAAGTGCTTAACAAATACCACAATTATTTTTAATAATTATTATTATGATTACTGCACGTTCTCAAGTTCTTAGTAGAGAGCTCTGCACCTAGGAGGTACTCAATAAATACTGCCGAATGGGTTACCGATGTGATTAGAAAGAGATTGACAAGTAGAGGAGTTATCCCCACCAAACAGCCTCCAAGCCCACAGCTCACCCAGCAAAGCGGGCACCATGCAAAGGAAGAGAGGGTAAGCGGGGGGAAGGGTTATTCTCCCAAGCCCCCAGCACCCCCTCCCACTCTTAAAGCCAAAGACTGTAAAGGTTCTTCACTGTTAAGGTGCTTTTCTCTCTCCTTAAACTGGGGGAGAATAAGTCTAACTCAAACTAAGAGGTCAAAAGTCAGCAAGGTATCAGAGGGAAGGGGTATGAGGTCTCTGATGAAAAAAAATCATGCCAAGACCACCTAGAAATTCCACTCAATTCCACTCAAAATGGCCATTGGCCATTTTCATTCAGTGCGTCGGGGAAGCAGCATGGCTCAGTGGAAAGAGCCTGGGCTTCGGAGCCAGAGGTCATGAGTTTGACTCCCGGCCCTGCCACTTGTCAGCTGTGTGACTGTGGGCAAGTCACTTCACTTCTCTGGGCCTCAGTTACCTCATCTGTAAAATGAGGATTAGCTGTGAGCCTCACGTGGGACAACCTGATTACCCTGTATCTACCCCAGCGCTTAGAACAGTGCTCTGCACATAGTAAGCACTTAACAAATACCAACATTATTATTATTATTACCAGAGTCTGGCGCTGCATTGGCTATTTCTCCCTAACCAACTTCCTGTATAGGGGTGAGGTGGTCTCTGGTTTACAGATGAGGAAACTGAGTCCAAGAGAGACCTGCCCAAGTGAATGACGGAGCTGGCCCTAACACTAAGGATTCTAACACCACGCCATGTGGTTAGTCTTCTAAGAAACACTTCCTGTGAACCACAAACTCCCAGCAAATTTGGCACTATGAAACTTTTGGATGCAGTGTTATCTTTGCCTACATCGAAGAGATGATTGGGGTTTGGAGAGATGCCTATTGCTGTTCTAAGCAAGAGAAAGAAATTAAAACCTAGCTTCTCTGAGTCAGCCAGTCAGCTGATCATATTTATCAAGCACTTACTGTCTGCAGAGCACTGTACTAAATGCTTGGGAGAACACAATATAGCTATAAACAGACACATTCCCTGCCCACAGCGAGTTTAGGGGAAATTCATACACAGCTCTTCTATCCATCAATCAGTCCATCAATTATTTTTCCTCAGAATGCACTGCATTCTAAGCATTGCTTGGGAGAGTACAAAAGAAGAAAGACACACTTTTGTTGTCTTCAAGGAGGTTACAATCTAATGAGGAGACCAAACGGTAAAAAGTATTAGGAAATCCGCAGGAGCAAGAATTGGATGAAGCGGGAAATGGTACAAAGATACAGTTACCTCATCTGTAAAATGGGGATTAAGACTGTGAGCCCCATGTGGGACAACCTGATTACCTTTTATCCCTCCCCAGTGCTTAGAACAGTGCTTGGCACAGAGTAAGCACTTAACAAATGCCATTATTATTATTATAATGGGATGAAATAGAGATGCGGCCATGGCCTAGTAGATACAGCACGGGCCTGGGAGTCAGAAGGATCGGGGTTCTAATCTTAGCTCTGCCACTCGTCTTTTGTGTGGCCCTGGGCAAGTCACTCCACTTTCTGTACCTCAGTTGCCTCACCTGTAAAATGGGGATTACAGTTGTGAGCCCCATGGGGGACAAGATCTGTATCCAACTTGATCAGCTTGCATCTACCTCAGTTCTTAGAACAGTGCTTGACAGATAGCAAGAACTTAACAAGTATCATCATTATAATTATCATTTTCTTGTCAAGGGCTGGACTCTCCATTGCTCTCACAATGCAACAGCGAAACAAGCCAGAAGTTTCTGAGCCTGTTAAAAAATAGATTGGGATGCCTCAGCAATTCATTCTTTGCGCACTAAAGAATTTATTCAGCACTTAACCTTAACCCTTCTCATTGGGCAAGAAGCTGGATTTTCTTTAAGTAGAGTAAATCATCTGATCTCTCTTCAGTACACTCCACAGCTGTAAGGTCTTTTCCTCTCCATGTATGTTCGCCCTTACCTCTGATGTGCCTCCCCTTTTCCTCCAGACTGCCTTCCGCTCTCCCAAACATTCTGCTCATATCTATAACTCATCCGCTTGCCTTTCATCTGACTGCATCAGACACGGAAGGTTAATTGGGGTTTTGATGACTTTAAAAGAAGAAATGGGGGAGAAGGAGAGGACCGTATCACAGATTAGCACGAGACACCTTTGGGCAGGGAGGGAGGGAAAGCAGAACACAGAGTGGATTCCATTTCATGAGGATTTCCTCCAGCTGGCTGAATTAGACAGCTCTACACAGTACTGACCATGGCCCTGTCCCTGACCACGTGGTTGAAACTTTGGGTCTATCGTCAGAGACAAAAATCTCACAATTCAACTCGGTTTTGCATTGCCTGGGCTCCTGTTTTCTTTCCAGAATCTTTGTTATCAACTTGGTTTGAGATTCAACTCCTGTGCTCTCCTTTTCTGTTTGCTACCTGAGAGAATGAGATGTGATTAGCTAGGCTCAAGCCCACCGGGCATTGAGTTTTGTGCGTGTGTTTGTCTCCTCGGAGCCCTGAACAGCAATCAGTTCACTCGTAGGGTACCTGACCCAAGGCCATGGCCAGTGACTTTCCCCTTCGCACTAGCTTTCAGTCATCTCAACCCTAGCTGCAGTCCCAGACACAATCACAGCCACAACCAAGACTACAGTCCCAGGCCCACAGCCACAGCCAAAGTCACAACCATGACTACAGTCCCAGACACAGTTGCAGCCTCAATCACCGTCATGGCAACAGCCACGAAAACAGAGGTTGAGGCAGGAGGATGTGGTGAAATCCAAGGTCCTTGGGCCCAGAGACTTGCCAGTGCTCTAGAGTTGAGTTTGCAATCTACCGAGGCTATCTCCCCTGCTTGAATGGAGAGAGACACTCCTTACTCACAACCTGTATGGGATGAGCTCTGAGTATTGGAAATCAGGGATTCCCAAGCCCAAGTTCACCTCCTCTGCCTTTCCTAGAGTGAACACCCTCCCTGAGTTTCAGATATTCTCCCCTCTTGACTCCCAGAGCTGAGCCCGTCAAACGGCAGGGACCGTCTCTATCTGTTGCCGACTTGTTCATTCCAAGCGCTTAGTACAGTGCTCTGCACATAGTAAGCGCTCAATAAATACTATTGAATGAATGATTTTAGATCAAACAAAGTGCCCTTCCAGGATAGAGTCCCGAATACAAATTGAGTTGGTTTTATAGGGCTTCCCGAACCCAAGACAAATTCCCAGTGTATTCAAAGTGTAAAGATCTCTCGGGAATAAAGCATCTTATGTTAAACTCCTACTACAACCCAACCTACACGCTCCGTTCCTCTTACGGTCAACCTAATGTCTCTACCTCAAACTTGTCTATCCCACCACCTGCCCCTCATCCAAGTCCTCCTTCAGGTCCAGAACTTCCTCCCCTTTCATATTTCCCGTACCCACCCTCTCTTCAACAAATATGTAGTTGGCTGTGCATCCCAGCCCCATAGCATTTATGTCCATATCCTTACTTTCTACTACTTCCCCTATCTGTAACTGGTGTCTCCCACTGTCTCCCACTGTGGACTGTAAGCTTTTGGTGGGCAAGGACCATGTCTACCAGCTCTGTTGTATTGGACTTTTCCAGGTACTCAGTACAGTGATCTGCACACGGAGTTGTTGTTCAATAAATACTGTTGACTGATTGATGGATCCAAGAAATGCTCAGGAAGGAATGTCCACTAGAAGATGATGCCACCTTGCCTCACGGAGACACAGATTGGGTTAATATCGATAAATATTTTTGAAAACAATGTAGAAAATCTATACTTTTTCTTCTTATTAACAGGGCATACTTTCCTCCCTTCTCGGTTTTCCTTTCTCTTCATTCTGTCGTTCCCTCTATCATCCAGATTCCTAGAATGGTGCTAAATATAGATGCGTGAATAGGGTCTAGACTATTAGAATAGGGTAGTCGTCTTGACTGTAAGTTTGAAGTCCTCTACAAACTCTGTTTCATCATACTCTTCCAAGTGCTTAGAACACTGCTCTGTCCACAAGTGAAGCAGCGTGGCTGAGTGGAAAAAGCAGAGGTTTGGGAGTCAGAGGACGGGGGTTCTAATTCCGGCTCTGCCGCTTGTCTGCTGTGTGATCTTGGACTAGCCACTTAACTTCTCTGAGCCTCAGTTACCTCATCTGTAAAATGGGGATTAAGACTGTGAGCCCCAGGTGGGACAACCTGTTTACCGCGTATCTACCCCAGCACTTAGAACAGTGTTTGGCACACAGTAAGCACTTAACAAATACAATCATTATTATTATTATTATTTTGCCAAGGGTTGCAGAACAGGCAAGTGACAGAGCTGGGACAGGAACTCAGGTCCTCTAACTTTCATTCATTCATTCATTCATTCAATAGTATTTATTGAGTGCTTATTATGTGCAGAACACTCCACAAAGCGCTTGGAATGTACAATTCAGTAACAGAGACGGTCCCTGCCCAACATCAGGCTCACAGTCTAAACGGGGGAGACAGACAACAAAGCAAAACAGAACAAAACAAAACATTTCTACCTTCACTTCTAACAGTCTAGACCACTAGACCACACTGCTTCTCTAGGGCTAGCCCCCCTTGACACCTCTCCAATTTATCTGAGCTGTGAGGTTGCTTTTGGGGAAAAAGACATTCCTGTTTCTAGTCATCCATGGACGAGAATTGTGCTGAGAGGTTTATCTGAGGAAAACACCACTGATAATGAAGCTCAACAATGAGTTTCTCTGTGGATGAAAAGACGACAGTGGGACCCACAGTCCATCAATCAGTCATATTTATTAGTATTTGTATTTGTTAAACGCTTACTATGTGCCAAGCACTGTTCTAAGCGCTGGGATAGACACGGGGGAATCAGGTTGTCCCACGTGGGGCTCACAGTCTTAATCCCCATTTTACAGATGGGGTAACTGAGGCCCAGAGAAGTTAAGTGACTTGCCCACAGTCCCACAGCTGACAAGTGGCAGAGCCGGGATTCAAACTCATGACCTCTGACTCCAAAGCCCATGCTCTTTCCACTGAGCCACGCTGCTTCTCTGATTGAGTGCCTACTGTGAGCAGAGCACTCTACTAAGCGTTTGAGAAAGTATAACCCTTTTCCTGCCCAAAATGAGTTTACAAACTAGAGGGGAATACAGTCCCAGACATATTGGACATACAAAAAGTTTGTCCAGGATCGCTTTCATTACCTAGTGATGTTTTCTCTTTTGCTCCTTACTTTAAAAAAAGCAAGAGTTTCCCAACAGTGCCTTTGCCTTTTTTCCCCCCGATTATTTCTGCAAAACCCCTCTCTACTGAAACCAGCTGGTCCCTAAAGAGGTTGATTTGGAACCAACATTAGTCAACCGATTAGCCAACATTAACAGGAGACAATCGATTGTGAAAAAAATCTTTTATAAAAGGGGGTGCTGTTGTTGATGTTTGCTTATTGATTTTGCTTCTCCATCTTCTCAAGAGGTAATGAGAGTGGGGAGGGGGCTAGACAGATAACATCCTTCCCAGCTCTCTGACAAATGAAGAACTTCAAGGTAGCCAGATTAGATAACATGGACTAGAAAGGCCTGCAGCCCTGATAATAGAATCAAAGGAAAAATGCCTGAAATTCAGCCTTCTCCTGGAACTCCCTCCCCCTTCAGACAACAAACCGCTACTCTCCCCATCTTCCAAGCCCTACTAAAATTTCATCTCCTCCTAGAAGTTTTTCTTGACCCATGTCTCATCTTTCCATCCACATTTCCCTTCCTAACACCTAAGACCAATCACCTTTCCCCCTCCTACCTCATGGCTCAGTGGAAAGAGTACGGGCTTTGGAGTCAGAGGTCAGGAGTGTGAATCCCGGCTCTGCCATTTGTCAGCTGTGTGACTGTGGGCAGGTCACTTAACTTCTCTGTGCCTCAGTTCCCTCCTCTGTAAAATGGAGATGAAGACTGTGAGCCTTACGTGGACCACCTGATTACCCTAGATCTAGCCCAGCGCTTAGAACGGTGCTCTGCACATAGTAAGCGCTTAACAAATACCAACGTTATTATTATTATTACCAAGCGCTGGGGTAGATACAAGGTAATCAGGTTGGACACAGTCCCTGTCCCACATGGGGCTCGCAATCTTAATCCCCATTTTACAGATGAGGTACCTGAGGCCCGGAGAAGTGAAGTGACTTGCCCAAGATCTCACAGGCAACAAGTGGCAGAGCCGGGATTAGAACCCAGGTCCTTCTGACTTCCAGACTTCTGACTGCTCTGTCTATTAGGTCACACTGCTTCTTAAACACAGTGTGTGACTTTGGGCAAGTCACTTCACTTTGCTGTGCTTCAGTTCCCTCATCTGTAAAATGTGAGCCCCACGTGGGACAACCTGATCACCTTGTATCCCGCCACTCGTTTGGTCGCCAGACTACTTGTTTTCTCACGAGACTACTTGTTTTGTTTTGTTCTGTTTAGCTTTGCTTTCTGTCTCCCCCGTTTAGACTACGAGCCCGGTATTGGGCAGGGATTGTCTCTATCTGTTGCCGTATTGTACACTCTAAGTTCTTAGTACAGTGCTCTGCACATAGTAAGCGCTCAATAAATACTATGAGCTGTTAGTGTGGGAGGCTTGGGGTAAATCAATATCTCTACTGGAAAAAAGAAAAACAACTGTGATTCATGCCCTGCTGATATGAGGATAAACCCTACCCAAAGAAACCAAAAGTTCCATGAAGGGTTGAGAAGCAGCAAGGCCTAGTGGATCGAGCACGGGCCTGGGAGTCAGAAGGACCTGAGTTCTAATCCCAGCTCCACCACTTGTCGCCTGCGTGACGTCGGGCAAGTCATTTCATTTCTCTGTGCCTCACTTAACTCATCTATAAAATGGGGATTAAAACTGCGGGCCCCTTTGGGAAGTGAACTGTGTCCAACCTGATTAACTTGTATCTACTGCAGTGCTTAGTACAATGTCTGGCACATAGTAAGCCCTTAACGAATGCCATAGGTAATGTGATAAGGAAGCTTGGTCTTCAGGGGGTCTGAATAGCCCCATTTGGTGATGCATTGATTTTTTAATTTTTAAAAAATTAATTTAATAATGGTATTTTATAAGCATTCATAGACTACTTCACTGTTCATCAGTGGGCATTAAAGAACACCGTAGCCATGGGAAGGGTCAAAGAGTGCATGTCCACTCATATATTTCAAACACAAACCTTTGATACGACGTTTTAGAGACGCCGTATAGTCTAGCTGAAAAAGCCCAGGACTGGGATCCAGAGAGCCTTGGTTCTAATTCTGGCTCTGCCACTTGTCTCCTGTGTGACCTTGAGCAAATCACTTCACTTCTTTGAGCCTCAGTTACCTCACCCATAAAATGGGGATTTAATACTTGTTCTCCCTCCTATAGATTGTGAGCACCAAGTGGAACAGGGACCGTGTGCCATCTGATTATCACGTATTTACCCCAGTGTTTAGTATAGTGCTTGGCACATAGTAAGCGCTTAACAAATACCATAATTATTATTATTCATTCATTTAATAGTATTTATTGAGCGCTTACTATGTGCAGAGCACTGTACTAAGTGCTTGGAATGTACAATTCGGCCATAGATAGAGACAATCCCTGCCCATTGACAGGCTCACAGTCTAATCGGGGGAGACAGACGGACAAAAACAAGACAACTTAATCGCAATAAATAGAATCAAGGGGATGTACACCTCATTAACAAAATAAATAGGGTAATAAAAATATATACAAATGAGCACAGTGCTGAGGGGAGGGGAAGGGAGAGGGGGAGGAGCTGGGGGAAAGGGGGGGAAAGCAGGCTTAGCTGAGGGGAGGTGAAGGGGGGGGCAGAGAGGAAGCACAGGGAGCAGAGGGAAAAGGGCAAGCTCAGTCTGGGAAGGCCTCTTGGAGGAGGTGAGCTCTCAGTAGGGCTTATTATGATTATTATCATAGTAAGTCAATAGTACTTATTTAGCACTTATGGTGTAGAAAGCACTGTGCTAAGCACTTAGGAGAGTATGATATAACAGAGTTGGTATATATATCTCTGCCCACAATGAGCTTATACTCTAGAGGAGAAGTTAGATGTTATTAGAAATAAAGAAAATATGGATATGTACATATAGGCTGTGGGGCTGAGGAAGGGTTGAAAAAAGGGAGTAAATACAAGTTCAAGGGCAATGTAGAAAGGAGTGGGAGAAGAAGAAATGAGGGATCAGTCAGGAAAGGCCTCCTGGAGGAGATGTGCCTTCAATACCGCTTTGACCGTGGGAGAGTAATTGTCTGTTGGACATGAAGCGGGAGGGCCTCCCAGGTCAGAGGCAGGTCGTGGGCGAGAGGTTGGCGGCCAAGTAGGAGAGACTGAAGTACAATAAAAAGGTTAGTATTAGAGGAGCAAAGTCTGTGGGCTGGGTTGCAGTAGACAGTAACAAGGTAAATTAGAAGGGAACAAGGAGACTAAGTGCTTTAAAACAAATGGTGAGGTGTTTCTTTAGATGAAGAAGGTATGTTCTTGAGGAGTGAAGAAACATGGACTGAATGTTTTTGTAGAAAAATGGTCCGGCCAGGAGAGTGAAGTATGGACTGGTGTGGGGAGAGACAGAAGTCTAGAAGATCAGCGAGGAGGCTAACTAAGCCCTCCTTTGCTCTTATTCCTCTCTCTTCTGCATCACCCTTGAAGGACTTCGGGGACTCAGCAGTGGAATGGGGCTAAGCCTAGTTTTATGGCTAGAGCAAAAGTTATAATGCTTGATGAGATTGTGTTGTCAATTTGTATTAGAGTTCAATGACCGGTTATTCAAGTGTTAAGTGTCATCCATCCCCTCTCCCAGTCTCACAGCACTTATGTACATGTCTGTAATTTATTCATTTATGTTATTGTCTGTCTCCCCCATAGACTGTAAGCTTGCTGTGGGCGGGGGATGTGTCTGTTATTTTGTTATATTGTACTCTCTCAAGGGCTTAGTACAGGGCTCTGCACACAGTTAAGTACTCAATAAATACCACTGACTGACTGACTGGATAGTATAAGTGCTTGGCTTAACATAGTAGCTGTTTGGATGGAGAGAAAAGAGCAGATTTCAGTGATGTTGTGAAGGTTGAACAGATGGGATTTAGTGATTGATCGAATATGTCGGTTGAATGAAAGCGATACATCGCTAAGGTTATGGGCTTATGAGACAGGAGGGATGGCCATGCTGTCTACAGTGATGAAAAAATCAGAGGGAAGACAGGGTTTGGGTGGGACGATAAGGAGTTCCGGTTTGGATACGTTAAATTTGACATGAAAGGGTTTAAAAACTAAGTGTTTAACGAGTACCATAATTTTTTTATTATTATTATTATAGGCAATATATCACAAAGCACCACCCCGATTGTTCAGAATGCTGTATCTATTAAACATATAAATGCCTCACCCCAGCCCCATAGCTCTTATGTATATACTCTACTGCTTCCCCTATTATTTTATTATTTATTATTATTATTATTTAAATGTCTGCCTCCCCCTGGAAACTGCAAGCTCCTTGAGGGCATTCATTCATTCATTCAATAGTATTTACTAAGCGCTTTCCTTTCCCTCTCCTCCCCGTCTCCCGTCCCACCCCCTCAGCATTGTACTCATCCGCTCGACTGTATATATCTTCATCACCCTATTTATTTTGTTTATTTTGTTTAATGAGATGTACATCACCTTGATTCTATTTATTTGCCATTGTTTTTACGAGATGTTCTTCCCCTTGACTCTATTTATTGCCATTGTTCTCGTCTGCCCGTCTCCCCCGATTAGACCGTAAGCCCGTCAAAGGGCAGGGACTGTCTCTATCTGTTGCCGATTTGTACATTCCAATCGCTTAGTACAGTGCTCTGCACATAGTAAGCGCTCAATAAATACTATTGAATGAATGAATGAATGCAGAGCACTGAACTAAGCGCTTGGAATGTACAAATCGGTAACAGATAGAGACAGTCCTTGCCCTTTGACGGGCTTATAGTCTAATCGGGGGGCCTGGACTGTGTCTACCAATTTCATTGTATTGTACTTTCCCAAGTGCCTAGTACAGTACTCTGCATGTAATAAGCACTCAGTAAATAGGACTGATTGATTTAAGGTATAGGTTAGATAAAATTGGTCCCTTCTCAGGATCACACCTGGAGGGTTTCCGGTACTCTACCAGACTCGGCTATGGTAGGGTGAGCCAAGCAGAGGCCTACTCATTCTATTCCTAGCTTGGGCAGTGGCTAGAGAGTGGAAGGCAATTGGCTACAAGTCAAAACTCACCCGTGCTGGGCAGCAGCGGCATGGGAGAGAGTTGAGGGCGGAGACTTGAGTTTACTGTGTACAAGGCAGAAATGATAAGCCACTTCCATATTTTTACCTTGAAAACTATGGACCCACTACCAGAATGATTGCAGATGGAGAGCAGGGCGTTCTGGGAGAGATGCGTCCGTGGTGTCGCTATGGGTCGAAAATGACGACGGCATAAGACAAGATAAAATTGATAATAGAAAAATTAAGGAAAAAACTACCATTGATTGATCAACTGATTGACTTATATGAAGCCCTTGACCATTAAGAAGGCTCAGTGGAAAGAGCACGGGCTTTGGAGTCATGGGTTCGGCTCCCGGCTCGGCCACTCGTCAGCTGTGTGACTTTGGGCAAGTCACTTAACTTCTCGGTGCCTCAGTTACCTCATCTGTAAAATGGGGATAAGATTGTGAGCCCCAAGTGGGACAACCTGATTCCCCTGTGTCTACCCCCAGCGCTTAGAACAGTGCTCGGCACATAGTAAGCGCTTAACAAATACCAACATTATTATTATTCATTCACTCGTTCAATAGTATTTATTGAGCGCTTACTATGTGCAGAGCACTGTACTAAGCGCTTGGAATGTACAAATCGGCAACAGATAGAGACGGTCCCTGCCCTTTGACGGGCTTACAGTCTAACTGGGGGAGACAGACAGACAAGAAAAATGGCAATATATAGAATCAAGGGGAAGAACATCACAAACCTATTGGAACAAGGACTTTAGTTCCAATACAGATACAAACACAACACTTTCTAAGAGGCAGCTATTCATTCGTTCATTCATTCAGTGGTCTTTATTGAACGCTTACTGTGTGCAGAGGACTGTACTAAGCGCTTGGGAGAGGATGATACAACATAAACAGACGTACTTAGATGCTGGGTTTGACAGAGTCCGGTTGGAAGGAAACAACTCTAAGATTTAAAAACTACTTGCAGGAAAGCATGAAATGGATTAGTATTCATTCATTCAATAATATTTATTGGGCGCTTACTATGTGCAGAGCACTGTACTAAGCGCTTGGAATGTACAATTCGGCAACAGATAGTAGTCCCCTGCACTGCCTCTTGATTATAACAAAATACAGTCCTACAATGACAAGGGGATGTGTCAATTATCGCTGAATTGTCCTTTCCAAACGCTTAGTGCTCTGCTCACAGTGAGCGCTCAATAAATACGATTGAATGAATTAATTAATTTAAGAACCATATAGGGCCACAGGTGTGATTACCAAGTTTCAGAAAACTTAGGCTACGCTGACCTCCACGTAAATGTGTAAGAGCGTAGCAAAATATGAATTCAAGAGTTCAGATCACCTGTGTCACTCTGAGGTCAATCAATCAATCATATTTACTGAACTTTTACTGAATACTGAGCACTGGACTAAGTGCTTGGGGGAGTCCAATGCATCAGAGTTGGTAGACACATTCTCTGCCCTCAGATTGCTTCACAGTCTAGTCAGGAAGGTTCTAATGTATTCAGGGAATGTTTGTCGGAGATGGGCGGGATTAGAGCAAACTGTTCTAGGCATTCGATGACTGACCCAAGGTTGGAGAGTAACAGCAAAGTCTGTTTCCATTTCTAGACTGTAAGCTCCTTGGGAGCAGGGAATGTGTCAACTCATTCTGCTGTATCTTCTCAGCTGCTTAGTAAAATGCTCCGCACGCCGTAGACGCTCAAACAATATCATTGATTGATTGAGGCTTGTGTAGCTGGACCAGGAATTGGACAAAGATATGGGAAATGAAGATGAAGTGGTTAAGGGGGAATCAGGTTGGTGCCTCAAGACAGGGCTTTTGATTTGAACCAGTGGTTCCTTGGATCCTGAGGACAGTCAGGGATAGACACAAGGATGCTATTATCATTACGTCTCACGACAGCCTTCTCTTTTCCACTTAATCCTAGATGCAGAAACCCTTTTTTTCCTAGATCTTATTTCCCAATCCTTGTATATTTTTTTGGGGGGTTGTTTATGGATCGCTCCCTCTTCCCCATCACCAATTATACCTTCCCACACCCCTTTTAAAGTATTCAAAGCTGAGGAATCTATATTACTCGAACATAGCTGCACATTTGTGTCCCGTTTCTTTGGTATTGGGTAAAACCCATGGCTAATAAACTAATAGAAGTTAGGGAAGAGAAAAAAAAATCTATGAGCAGGAGGCTATATTGACTTAGACAGCGGTTGTCACTGCGAACGAAGCTTTGCTAAATGCAAACAGATTGATGTGTCCTTGCTCATTTCTGTTACGGTGCATTACTGACCTTGCTGGAAGCTAAATTAATGATGAATTAAATCAGCTGAAAATCCCAAGGGCCCAACTTGTATATTAAAGCCAAGTGAATACCAGAAACAAAACAAGAATGCTTGCACAGCCCCTTGCAGGAGCCCACTCTTACGCATATAGTCCGACAAAATGTATAATGGAAAAATGAGGAGCGATCTACTATCGCAGTCTGTTTCTCAGGAAGAGGGTGCATCACGGAGCCTACTCTGTTTTTTTCACAGACCTATCACTATTTAATTCTAGTTTCCAAGTTTTCTATCCTCTGACTGTACCCTCTATTATGATAGAAACTGTAAATCTGCCCAAATCCCAATCCAACAGCCAATCATAAAGACATGAGAAGGTGTCTTCTTGAATTTCCCAATTGCTAAACTGCTATTAGCTCTCATTATTTTTGAATTTGCCAGGGGATAGTGGATATGAGAATGGTTATCACAGGGTAGACTGAAAAACGAGCGACCTTAATTCCAAAAAAGACAATAACGGTATTACTACAGAAGCAGAATGGCATCCTGGAAAGAGTCTGAGGATTTAGGTTCTAATCCCAGCTCTGACATTTGCCCGTTGAATGACTTTGGGCAAGTCATTTAAATTCTCTATGTCTCACTTCCTCCACCTGTAAAATGGGGCTTAAATACCTGTTCTCCCTCCTTAAACTGTTTGCATTTGGGACCAGGCTGTGTATGAACTGATTATCTTGTATCTACCCCAGATCTTAGTATGTAGTAAGTGCTTCACAAATGCCAGAATTCATTTTTGTTATTGTTATTATCATTATCATTATTATCCCTCTCTTGACAGTCAGCTCCTTGTGGGCAGAGGACATGTCTACCAACTCTTGCTATATTGTACTTTCCCAAGCCCTTAGGACAGTGCTCTGCACATAGTAAGCACTCAATAATTATCACTGATTGATTATCATTACTTTGTGTCCCAATACCTCAGTTAAGTGTCTACTGGCTGGAGGGAGAAAGGGCCAGGAGGAAGCTCCTCAATTATTTGGAGGAGGACCTAGGCAGGAAGGACCTAACTTAACATAGCCCTGCAGCTGCAGGAATATTATTTCCTCTGAAACCTCCATTAGCGTGTAACCAGGGACGAGCAGGGATACTCTTTGCCCTCACCCGTAGAGGGGTCAGAGGTGGAATTCAGGACAATTTCAAGGCTGAATCGATTTAGTGAATCACACACAGGGAATCTGAGATACTCAACTGGTAGAAGTGCTATCCACTTCATCGATCTATCAATCACTGGTATTTTTTTCATGCCTTTCGAGTACAAACCACTGTACTAAGCATTTGGGAGAGAGCAATAGAAACAAGGCACATGTTCCCTGCCCTCACTGAATTCCCAGTCTCGTGGAGATTAGGCACAGTTAGGTGACCCAGTTTCTAGGCCTGCTTCATTACTTCAGAAATGTCACATAACCTTCCTGAGACTAATTCCTCACTATTGACTTCATTCAATAGTATTTATTGAGCGCTTACTATGTGCAGAGCACTGTACTAAGCGCTTGGAATGAACAAGTCGGCAACAGATAGAGACGGTCCCTGCCGTTTGACGGGCTTACGGTCTAATCGGGGGAGACGGACAGACAAGATCGATGGCGATAAACAGAGTCAAGGGGAAGAATATCTCGTAAAAACAATGGCAACTAAATAGAATCGAGGCGATGTACATTTCATTAACAAAATTAACAAAATAAATAGGGTAATGAAAATATATACAGTTGAGCGGACGAGTACAGTGCCGAGGGGATGGCAAGGGAGAGGGGGAGGAGCAGAGGGAGATGGGGGGAAAAGTGGGTTAAGCTGCGGAGAGGTGAAGGGGGGGCGGTAGAGGGAGTAGAGGGAGAAGGGGAGCTCAGTCTGGGAAGGTCTCTTGGAGGAGGTGAGTTTTAAGTAGGGTTTTGAAGAGGGGAAGAGAATCAGTTTGGCGGAGGTGAGGAGGGAGGGCGTTCCGGGACCGCGGGAGGACGCGGCCCGGGGGTCGACGGCGGGACGGGCGAGACCGAGGGACGGCGAGGAGGCGGGCGGTGGAGGAGCGGAGCGTGCGGGGTGGGCGGTGGAAAGAGAGAAGGGAGGAGAGGTAGGACGGGGCGAGGTGATTTAGAGCCTTGAAGCCTAGAGTGAGGAGTTTTTGTTTGGAGCGGAGGTTGATAGGCAACCAAAGCTCAAAGCTTCAAAGCTCTCCATCGCCTTATCCCCTCCTACCTCACCTCCCTCTCTCCTTCTCCATCCCAGCCCTCACACTCTTGCACTTTGGTGCTGTTAACCTCCCCGTTGTGCCTCCTTCTCACCTGTCCCGCTGTGAATAATTCTCACTTATCTAAAACTGGGATCAGATACCTGTTTTCCCCATAGCCAAATAATCTGGATAATTTCTCAGTAAAATTTAAAGGGTTTTTATTTTTGTTTTTTAAATGACAATGGAAAGGCTCTCCTCTAGAGAATTTAGAATCAGCATAGCTGAGTGGAAATAGCATGGGCCAGGGAGTCGGAGGAGCTGGGTTCTAACCCCGGCTCTGCCACTTGTCTGCTGTGTGACCTTGGGTAAATCACTTCACTTCTCTGTGCCTCTATTACCTCATCTGTAAAATGGGGATTAAGACCGTGAGCCCTATGTGGAATGTAGACCCTGTCCAACCTGATGATATAGTACCTCCTCCAGCTCTTGGGTCAGTGCCTGGCACCTAGTAAGTGCTTAACAAAGACCATTTAAAAAAAAAATCTAGACTCTACCTTTTTCAAATGCATTAAGATGACCTTTTTGGGTTAAAAGGGGAGCAGGACCCTTGATAATAATAATAAAAATAACTGTGGCATTTGTTAAGCGCTTACTATGTGCCAGGAACTGTACTAAGCGCTGGGTTGGATAGAAGCAGATCGAGTTGGATACAGTCCCTGTCTCACGAGGACCTTACAGTCTCAATCCCCATTTTACAGATGAGGTAACTGAGGCACAGAGAAGTAAAGTGACTAGCAGACAGGTGGCGGAGCTAGGATTAGAACCCATGACCTTCTGTCTCCCAGGCCCGGGCTCTATCCACTACGCCATGTTGCTTCTCGATGGCATGGATGACATGGTGAATGCTGTTTCCTGGATGAGAAACTGACTGATTGATCGATTTTACATCTGAGGCACAGAGAAGTTAAGAGACCTGTCCAAGGCCGAACAGCAGACAAGTGGCAGAGCCGCGATTAGTACCCAGGTCTCCGAACTTCCAGTCCTGCACTCTTTCTACAAGCCACACTGCTTCTCACTTGCGTTTGCAGAATTGGAACACCTCCTCCCCTAAATCTAGGAAAGTCATAGCTAGGACTAGAGAAATACGAGCTGGTGCCGGCATCAGGGTAGGTGAGGTTTCTGGAGGGAGGAGGGGAATGAATTGAGTCAGAGGAAGTGAGTAGCACATCATTTGTTAAGGAGCTACAAATATCCACGGGACCCGAGCATCCAGACGAACAGGAGGGGAGCTCTTAAAAGGTTGACTCATCCTTTACAAATCAAGTTTCTGATTTCAGCTGCCTGGTAATCCCAGAGGTAAGATGAAATTTAGACTGCTCTGGCCATAGAAATGATGAAATGTTTCCGGGAACGAAATCCCAATAGCTATCACCGA
Source organism: Ornithorhynchus anatinus (assembly GCF_004115215.2). Lineage (NCBI taxonomy): Eukaryota > Metazoa > Chordata > Mammalia > Monotremata > Ornithorhynchidae > Ornithorhynchus > Ornithorhynchus anatinus. The sequence goes on along the minus strand of NC_041730.1, from coordinate 128,360,938 downwards.
GATCACTTCTCATCTGCCTCTTTTTGAAATAGAATCCAGTCGTATTACCCAGTGACTCTACTCCTGAAAGGGAGAGCATCATAAAATCTGAGGTCGGGAAGGAATGCTAGTGATCTTCAAACCCATTCCTCTTGCCAGAGCACGATCTAAGCTACTCAAAAGACACAGTTGTCTAGTCTTTCTGAAAGGGTATTCAACCTTCTCGTGATCTTTCGTTACGAGGGACCAGCTTTCCTCATTAAAGTTTCCCCTAAACCCTTTGGGTTTGATTAGGAGCACTGGGAGAAATTTGGTGTTCAGAGTGCAAAGGGGAACAGGGAGAGGGGTATTTAGAGGGGAAACCAGTGGAATGCTGTTTAGGAATGATTGGGTCATTCATTCATTCAATCCTATTTATTGAGCGCTTACTGTGCGCAGAGCACTGTCAGCTTTGTAGATCTCATAGGTCAGACTGCATTTTAGGTCTTTTCTGTCCTGCTCAGTTGCACTCTGTAGTAACAGTAACATTTACTAGCAATAATAGTATTTACTCACTGTTTAGTTTTTGCAGAGCACTGTACTAGATGTTTGGCAAGAACACAAAGAGGGGAATTAGACACTTTTTCTGAAGTGATGTTTGTTAAACAATTTCAATGCGTCAAGTTTTCTAAGTGCTAGGGTAAATGCTAATTTATCAGTTTGGACACAGTTCCTGTCCCACAGGAGAGAGGTCAGGTATTTAGAACAGTGCTCTGCACATAGTAAGCGCTTAACAAATAATAATAATAATAATAATAATAATAATAATGTTGGTATTTGTTAAGCACTTACTATGTAAGCCCGTCAAACGGCAGGGACCGTCTCTATCTGTTGCCGACTTGTTCATTCCAAGCGCTTAGTACAGTGCTCTGCACATAGTAAGCGCTCAATAAATACTATTGAATGAACACTGTTCTAAGCGCTGGGGGAGATACAGGGTAAGCAGGTTGTCCCACGTGAGGCTCATAGTTAATCCCCATTTTACAGATGAGGTAACTGAGGCACAGAGAAGTGAAGTGACTTTCCCACACACACAGCTGACGAGTGGCAGAGCCGGGAATCGAACTCATGACCTCTGACTCCGAAGCCCAGGCTCTTTTCCACTGAGCCACGCTGCTTCCCCAACATTATCATTGGATCCCCATTTTACAACTGAGGAAACCGAGACGCAGAAAAGTGAAGTCATTTGCCCAAGATCACACAGCAGACGAGAGGTAGAGCCGGGATTGGAACCCAAGTCTCAACTTCCAGTCGAGCGCTCTTTCCACTAGGCTACACCGCTTCTCACCTCTGTCTCCAGAATTGTAGTATGTCCTCCCCCAAATCTAGGAAAATCATATTTTTTGTCCTGTCCATTGTGATGTCACCAGGAAGGGAGACTTAAGTGAGGGGTTAAACTGGAGAAGACTAGCCAGTAGATCTGGGTGTACGAGGAGCTGCATTCTAATCCTACCTCTGCCACTCGCCTACTCTGTGACCTTGAGCAAGTCCCTTAACTTCTCTGTGCCTCAGTTTTCTCATCTGTAAAAAGTGGTTCCAAAACTTATCCTCCCTCCCTCCTAGAGAGTGAGCCCTTTGTGGGACAAGTACTAAGAGTAAGGATAATTGTAGTATTTGTTAATATATGCGTCTGTAGTAGGCGCTGGAGTAGATACAAGTAAATTGGGTTGGACGCAGTCCCAGTCCCACTTGGGGTTCACGGTCTCAATTCCCATTTTACAAATGAGGTAACTGAGGCACAGAGAAATGAAATGATTTACCCGAGGCCAAACAGGAGACAGGTGATAGATCTGGGATTAGAACCCACGGCCTTCTGACTCCCAGGCCCATGCTCTATCCACTACACCACGCTGCTCGTCTCCAACTGCACCCGGCCTATTAACTTGTATCTACCTCAAGCACTTAGAACAATGTTTGACACACAGTAAGTGCTTAACAAGTACCGTAATTTCATAATTATGGTCCCAGGATAAGCCAATAAATCATTCCCTAAATTCCCAGGAAACTACAAATCCTACAAGGAGAGGGTCAGTGTCTTTTACTCTTACTGAATGAGCCCAAGCGCTTACTACACTGCCAACACATCTTTTGGCAACAGGGTGGTATCAGACTCGTTCATTTATTCAATCGTATTTATTAAGCGCTTAATGTGTAAGTGCTTGAAAAGCACAACCCAGCAACAAAGACAATCCCTGCCCATAACGGGCCCACAGTCTAGAAGGGGGGAGACAGCATCAAAACCAGTAAACAGGCACCAATAGCATCAATATAAATAAATAGAATTATAGATATATACACATAAAAACAAGTAAACAGGCATTCATATAAATAAATAGAATTATAGATATGTGTATATATGTACACAAGTAAACAGGTATCATTAGCATCAATATAAATAAATAGAATTATAGATACATATACATCAAAACAAGTAAACAGGCATTCATATATATAAATAGAATTATAGATATGTACATATATACACAAGCGCTGTGGGGTGGGAGCAGGGGTAGAGCAAAGGGAGCGAGTCAGGGCGATGGGGAGGGGGAGCTGAGAAAAAGGGGGGCTTAGTCTGGGAGGGCCTCCTGGAGGAGGTGAGCCTGCAGTAGGGCTTTGAAGCCTGAACAAAAAGTCTAGAGAGCTTCAGTGCTGTCAGTCAGTCAATCGCATTTATTAAGCGTTTACTGTATGCAAAGCACTGTACCGAAAACTTGGGAAAGTACAATATAACAATATAGCAGATGTTCCCCATCCAGCACAAGCTTACAGTTTACAGTCCAACATTTTCTCCGGCTGAGAGACCTGACCCCCTCCCAAGCCCTACATCTGGCCTCCTGATCATTTCCCCCAGCGTCACTGACGGGCCAGAATCAACATCAAATGGCCGAACGAGATGCTGAACAGTGAAGTTCTCGAAAGCAGTGAGTCTCCTAAGCATCCAAGCTACGCTCACCTTAACACAGTTAGGCCGGAAGGGACATGGGAAGAGAATGAGCGACAGGAGGAGACCCTCACAGCAATTCTATGGTGAGCTGAAATTGGGAACGTGAAAGCAAGGAGGGAAGAGGAAGCATTTTAAGGACTGGTGAAACGGAGACTCAGACATTGCTGTTTCCTCAATGAAAACTGGGAGTTGATTGCTGAGAACAAACCTACATGCCATATTGTCACCAAGAAGGGAGGGAATGTCTTGGAGCAAAAGTGTCAAGTAAAGAGAGACAGGGAGGGAAAAGAGAAAAACATCCCCAGGCACTGCAAAAATTAAACACAAAAACACATCAAGGAACAACTTCTTGTGTGTCTAGTGGGGAAGGGATTGTGAATCTTAAAATGGTCTTCTTAACCACACACTGACTCATAGTTGAAGTTCACCATCAGTGATGTCTTCTTTGCATATGAAGCACAAAGAACATACATATGTTCTTCACACATATATAGATCTATATATATAGATCTATATATATCCACCCACACACACACACTCCACTGTTCTTCAGCAAGGCTGGTAAAAATAATAATAATAATAATGATGGCATTTGTTAAGCACTTACTCTGTGCCAAGCACTAAGTGCTGGGGTAGATACAAGGTGATCAGCTTCTCACGTGGGGCTCACACTCTTAATCCCCATTTTACAGATGAGGGAACTGAGGCACAGAGAAGTTAAGTGACTCGCCCAAAGCCACACAGCTGACAAGTTGCAGAGCTAGCATTGGAACCCATGACCTCCGACTCCCAGGTCCGTGCTCTTTCCAGTAAGCCAAGCTGTCTTAGAGAGGAAGCTCTTCTTCTGCAGCAGCTCTGGAACCATTAGCTGGATGAATTTGCTCGGATTTCCTTACAGACGTTAGTTCCTTGTGGACTGGAAACAGCTATATCAATTCTGCCGTGTTGTGCTCTCCCTCGTGTTTAGTGCGATGGTCTGCACACAGTAAGCGCTCAGTGAAGACCATTGATTGATTGACTGATTGAGTTCCTTTGAGCTTGCATCATCAGCTGACCTTTTGACCTAGCATAGCTTTACATTTTTGCTTTCAAAGGAACTCATCTCCATATATTCATCATTAATTGATAAGAACAGTACTAAATAAGAAACCCATCAATGCTATCGTTCATTCAGTCAAGCTGACACTCATAATACTGCTCACAAAAATGCAGCTGGAGTTAGAAGAGCATTTTCATCCTATAAACTGATGAGGTACTTCCCTGCACTCAGGTCTGGATATATAATCTACTCCAAACAGTTCTAAATATTGATTTTCTGCAGAGACTATTACAAGGGAAGTTCAAAGAGAAGCAGTGTGACTTAGTGGAAAGACCACAGACTTGGGAGTCAGAGGTCGTGGGTTCTAATTCCGGCTCCGCCACTTGTCAGCTACGTGACTTTGGGTGAGTCGCTTAAATTCTCTGTGTCTCAGTTCTCTCCTCTGTAAAATGGGGATTAAGACTGTGAGCCCCAAGTGGGACAACCTGATTATCTCGCATCTACCCCAGGGCTTAGAACAGTGCTTGGCACAGAGTAAGCGTTTAACAAATACCATTATTATTATTATCATTAATATTAAGGGGTTATATGATCCAGGGCTCGATCATAGTAATCACGGTATTAATTAGGGCACTTACTATATATCACTTTCTTTTGCGTTGCCCTTTAATTCATCCCCCCTCCCAGCCCCACGGCAGTTGTGTATATATCTGAAATTTATTTATGTATTTATATTAATGTCTGTCTTCCCCTCTAGACCTCGAGCTCGTTGTGGGCGAGGAATGTGTCCGTTTATTGTCGTATTGCACCCTTCCTAGCACTTAGTAAAGTCTTCTGCACACACTAAGCGTTCAACAAATACAATTGAAGGAATGAATGAAAAACTGTGCTAAGTACTGGGATAAATAGAGGATAATAGAAGCAGACATAGTCCTGGGCATACACAGGGCTGACAACCTAAGAGGTAGGAAGAGCTGTCTAATCACTTTCTCACAGGTTCTGCAAGAGACATAGCAAATGTCATGTCCTGCCTGCATTTTAGGATGGAACCAACTTCATGGCATCAGTGAAATTGTTTCAATGTGTCTCACTGTTCAAATTTTACCAGGCCTGGGAGTCAGAAGGGCCTGGGTTCTAACCCTGGCTCTGTCACATGTCTGTTGTGTGACCTTGGGCAAATCACTTAATTTCTCTGGGCCTCAGTCACCTCATCTGTAAAATGGGAATTGAGACTGTGAACCTCCTGTGAACTAAGTAAGCGCTTAGAACAGTGCTCTGCACACAGTAAGCGCTCAATAAATACGATTGAATGAATGAAGGAGTGACAGGGACTGTGACCAACTTGATCAACTTGTATCTATCCCAGCGCTTAAAAGAGTGCTTGACGATGGTAAGCACACAATAACGATAATAATCTCAGTAATAGCAATGATTACTATTATCATTTGGAGATGGTGATGGTAGTTGTGGAGAAAAGGTTTTGTGACATTTGATTTGAAGAGGTTGGGCTAAAATGAATGTCCTTGGCGTGCCCTGCTACACTGATGGAGCACATAAAGTGTTAAAAGAATGACAAATGTTGTTTCCTATATTGGCACAACAACCTTAAAACATGTGAGGAAATGTGGATCTTTTAATCACATCATGTCAAGCTGTTGGCTGTATCCAAACAAATCTGCACTCTGCAACTGATTCACCCCCTTCCTCACCAGCCCAACTGCTACCATGATGGTCCAGGCCCTTAGCATATCCCATCTCAACTACCGAAACAATCTCCTTGCTGAACTATAAAAATAATAATAATAATGATAATAATTGTGAAGGGCTCACTATGTGCCAACCACTGGACTCAACTCTGGGGGAGAGGCAAGTTAATGGGATAAAACAAGGTCCCTATCCTAGATGGGGTTCAGATCTAAGAGGGGGAAAGAGTAAAGGCCCAAAGAAGTAAAATCACTTGCCCGAGGTCACACAGCAGGCAAGTCATAGAGTCAGGTAGAGTCTGACTCCCAGGACCATGTTCTTTTCACTAGACCTTTTTGCTTCTCCAGTATCTCCCTACTCTCAAATGTTTCTACAAAAAAGCTCTGCGCACATCTTCACACTCCTAAAAGACACCGGTTGGTTGCCCATCCATTTCCACATCCCGCAGAAAGCCTTTATCAGCAGTTTCAAAGCACTCTATCAGCTCTCCCGCTTTTACTTAACCTCTCTAGTAGTAATAAAAATAATATCTGTGTTATCTGTTAAGTGCTTACTATGTGCCAGGCACTGTACAGAGTGCTGGGGTGGTTACAAGCCAAATGACACAGTCCCTGTCCCATATGGGGCTCACAGTCTCAATGCCAATTTTACAGATGAGGTAACTGAGGCCCAGAGAAGTGAAGTGACTTCCTCAAGATCACACAGCATATAAGTGGCGGAGTGGGATTAGAACCCATGACCTTGTGACTCCCAGGCCCATGCTCTAACTGCTACACCGTGTTGTTATCTTCTACGACAACCCAGCCCACACACTCTGCTCCTCTAATGCCAACCTACTCACTGTATCTCAGTCTCTTGTGTCTCTCCATCAACCCCTTGCTCATGTCCTCTCTCTCTGACCTGGAACCTCCCTATCCCTTCTCTTCTGACACACCACCCCCATCTTCAAAGCCCTATTAAAATTAGACCTCCTCTAAAACACCTTCCATGAATAATCTCTCTTTTTCCCACCCTATTCCTCCTCCTTTCTGCATCGCCTATGCATTTAGGAGCTCACCTCCTCCAGGAGGCCCTCCCAGACTAATCCCCCCTTTTCCTCTGCTCCTCCTCCCCTCCCCATCGTCCCGACTCCCTCCCTCTGCTCTACTCCCTTCCCCGCCCCACAGCACTTGTGTATATTTGTACAAATGTATTATTCTATTTATTTTATTAATGATGAGTAATGCCTATAATTCTATTTATTTATAGCGATGCTATTGATACCTGTTTACTTGTTTTGATGTCTGCCTCCTCCCTTCTAGACTATAAGCGCCTGTTGTGGTGTAGGGATTGTCTCTCTTTGTTGCTGAATTGTACTTTCCAAGCGCTATAGTGTAGAGTGCTCTGTGCGCAGTAAGCGCTCAATAAATACGATTGAATGAAGGAATGAACTTAGAGCCTGACTCCTGAAACACTTTGCGACTCACTCCCCAGCCCCACAGCGTTTATGTGCATGTCCTTCTTCTCTGCTGCTTCCCCTACCTGTAATTCATTCTACCATTTTTCCAACTAGACTGTAAACTCCTATCGTCCCAAGCACTTAGTACAGTGTTCTGCCCTCAGTGTCCTCACTGGTTCTCATTTAGCACTTATATATGAGAAGTAGCATGGACCAGTGACTAGAACTTGGGCCTAGGAGTCAGAAGGTCATGGGTTCTAATCCCAGCTCTGCCACTTGTCTGCTGTATGACCTTGAGTAAATCTCTTAATTTCTCTGGGCCTCAGTTACCTTATCTGTAAATGAGGATTACAAGTGTGAACCCCAGGTGGGGCAGGGACTGAATCCAATCCTATCTGCTTGTGTCCACCCAGCGCTTAGAACAGTACCTGGCACCCAGTAAGCGCTTAACAAATACCACAGTTTTATTATGTACTAAGATCTTGGGAAAGTACAACAGATAGCAGACACATTCCCTCCCCACAACAAACCTAGGGAGAGTTCTTAGGGGGGAGACAACTTACAGAGGGAGACAAACAGTAATATAAATAATTTATAATTTAAATATTTATACATAAATCCTGTAGGGTTGTTGAGGGTGGGGTGAATATCAAATGCCCAAAGTCACAGAATCAGTACTCAATAATTACCATGGATTGACTGATCCCAGGGATCGGGTTTCAAAAGAGGTTCTTCTTCCTGGTGAAAGCTAGTAGGTCAAGAACTCTGAAACAAGGTGTCCAAACACAACATCTTTAAATTATATATTATAAATTATTTACTCATAATACTGCCTGTCTCCCATCCAGAATATAAGATCATTGCGGGCAGGGAATGCGGCTACCAATTCTGCTCTATTGTACTCTCCCAAGCACGTTTTATGGTGCTCTGAACAAACTAAACGTTTGATAAGTACCTAAGTACTTATGATGATGAACAGCTCATAATTGTCATTCCCATAATCCAATTAAAGGAACACTGTTTTCCAGTCACAGAGTGAATGGATTTAGATTTTGTTGGACTAAACATTTCTTTTATGTCTTGTCATGTGTTTTTTTTCTCATAGTAATAGCCTGATATGTAATAAAGTTTCTTATCTCTATTCCTCAGGTAAAGGCACTGATGTATAGAAGGATTTTCCTTTAACCTTAATCGATTTTAATGTCTGTCTTCCCCTATAGAGTGGAAGTTCCTGGTGGGCAAGAATAATGTCTACTAGCTCTGTTGTAATTTAGTACAATACTCTGCACACAGTATGTGCTCAATAAATATCATTGATAATAATGATAACATTTGATAAGTACTATGTACTTATCATAGCGTGTACGTATCATGTGCATAGTATTAGCACTTACTATGGGCTAAGAGCTGTACTAAACGCTGGAGTAAATGCACGATAATCGGATCCAACATGGGGCAAGTCTAAATAGGAAATTGACTGAGTGTTTAGCCCGGAGTTAAAAAACAACTAGTCTTTGAGGAGCCAGAGTAAGAGCCTAGAATCCTCCCTAGGCTAAGTAGTGAAAAATTAGAGTTTAGTCCCCAAAAGAAAATATTTTCCAGTCCAAGATTTACTGTATTGGTAATGTATTCCCTTTAGTTTCTGGATTATGTAGAGAGAGAAAATAAGAGTGTAATCCAGTTACATTGAATACCAGCTGGCGCTTTAGAGAAATTACAGTAATAAACCAAAGAAAGCATCTGTACATAAACGCATTATTCTAAAAGGCATTGCTAGAGGAAAAAAATGTAATAATATAGCTGTAATGAGAAAATTAATTTACTTGTTTTTTGCAGATCAAGATTCCAAATGTTACAAGGCAGATTTTGTTCATTCTGTTAAAGTTAAGTTTGTTTTGGCCATTACATTGGATAATTGTTTATACAAGTAATTTGTATTGTATGACTCTGGAAGCTGCCTGGGATTTGATTGAAATTGATCACCAAAACCTCAACTGTCATGTAGCAATGTGTCACAATGTTTCAGATTATATTTCCAAGACACAAAAACTCAAAAGTTCAGGGCACCAATTCTGTGGGACAGTGGAATGCTACATAGCTTCTAGAAAGGTTTGGATTAATACATCCAAAAATCAATCAATAGTGACATTTTTGGAGGGCTTACTGTGAGCAGAGGACTGGATCAAGCACTTGGGAGGATACAATATAATAGAATTTTTTGTTTGCTTTTTATTGGTATTCGTTAAGGGCTTACTCTCTCTCAAAGACTGTTCTAAATGCTGGAATAGGTGCAAGTTTATCAAGTTGGACACAATCCCTGTCCCATATGGAGCTCGCAGTCTAAATTCAAAGGAGGAAGATTTGCAAATGAGGAAACTGAGGGACAGAGAAGTTAGGTGGCTTGGCCCAAGTCATAGAGCAGACAAGTGGTGGAGGCGACTTAGAACGCATATTCTCTGACTCCTAGGCCCGTGCTCGTTCCGCTAGGTCACGCTGCTTCCCAGTAAATAAACTTGTTTGATTAATTCTTATAACAGGATTAAGGACAACAATAACATTGTTCATCTAAATACATTTTGGTGCCCTTTCTGGAAACTGAACGCTTAGACTGGATGTGCCATTAGAATTGTTTCTCATGTATTTCTTATATTCTTATTGCACAGCCCTTGAGTTGAGAATTCTTGTCAGTCAGCCAGTCGGTCACTTGCATTTATTGGGAACTTACTGTGTGCAGTGCACTGTACTAAGAAGGAGAGTCATGAGGCGACGTAAGAGAGGACAAGGTAATTGACTGCTTTAAGCCTAATGGTGAGGACCTGTATGGACCTGGGGGAAAAAAATAAATTAACATAAACCCTGAGTCTGAAAGCAAGCTGAGTTGTTTAAGGAGTGATGGAGGCCTTTGCTTCTTTTGGACCCTATAGAAACTGGAGCAGTATTGGCCTAGTGGGAAGACCATGGGGATGGGACTCAGAGGACCTGGGTTCTAATCTCTGCTCTGCCAGTTGCCTCCTGTGTGACCTTGAGCAAATCACTGAACTTCATGCCTCAGTTTCCTCATCAATAAAGTGGGGATTCATTGCCTCTTTTCCCTCCTACTTAAACTTTGAGCCCCAAGTGGGACAAGGACTGTGTCCAACCCAATTAATTCATTTATTCCCCAGTGCTTAAATCTAAGCTTGATATACTTTTTGATATGCATTTAATAATAATAACAATAATAATTACCAACAATGATTGGGATAACTGTATATAAAGAAATATATGTTTCTATGTAGTTAGATTGATGCAATGGAATCCTTTCCGTATGGGAGGTGGAAAAGTATTCATTAATTTCCACTTTCCATTTGGGGCCAGTTCATATTGTTATTTTGGTATTTGTTAAGGGCATACTGTGTGTCAAGCACTGTTCATGTAAGGGAAACAAGCCCTTACAAGCCAACTCCACCGCCCCAAAAAAAGTCACACTGGATCAGAATAATGACCACCCAGCCTAACATTCTTCTCTCTAACTGTACCAAAAGGGATGCTCTCCCCCCAGTAGACTGTAACCTTCTCAAGTGTAGGGATCATGTCTACCATCTCTATTATACACTCCTAAATACTTAGTGCCATGCTCTGCCCACGGCAAGTGATCAGTGAATACGACAGATGGAATTAAAGGATACATAAAAGGATTAATATATCGGTTGCTTTCCTTGGCTATTGCACAAACAGGTAAGGATGGTCTAATTTTGAAGCACTGTGGTGTAGTGGTAAAAACACAGGCTGGTAATCAGAGGACTTGGGCTTTAATCCCAGCTATGCCACTTGTCTCCTGTGTGATCTTGGGCATGTCATTTACCTTCTCTGAGCCTCAGCTACCTCATCTGTAAAATGAGGATTAAGAGGGTGAGCTCCATGTGGGACATGGATTATCTTGTATATACTCCATCATTTAGTACAGTTTCTGGCACATAATAGGTGCTTAACAAATACCATTTTAAAAAATCCATAACTTTTTACCTCTATACACCTATCATAAACCTTAAGTTGTTCTCAAGCCCTCCAACAATCCCAGGACTTTCAATTCCCTGATTTTTCCTCTGAAAACATAATTCTTTAGCCACTACATTATACGTACAGATTTAATAGTCTCTAGACTGTAAACTCACTGTGGGCAGAGAGTGTCACTGTTTACTGTTGTATTGTATTTTCCCAAGTGCTTAGTACAGTGCTCTGCACACAATAAGTACTCAATAAATATGATTGGATGCATGAATTAATTCATTTACCCAAACCCATCTTGAACGAATATTAATATAGCAATTAATAAACCAACCTTATGTACCTATCTATAATTTATATGCCTATTTGTAAGTCATTTATTTATATTATGTCCTTCTCCCCCGTAGACTGTAAGCTCACTGTGGGCAGGAAATGTGTCTGTTTATTGTTATATTGTACTCTCCCAAGTGCTTTGTATAGTGCTCTGCACCCAGTAAGAGCTCAATAGATACCATTGATTGATTGATCTCTTAAATTCAAGAAATATAAATGCTCCTTATTCCAAATAATAGCAGAATAGGGTGCAGGTAGACACCAAGGAATATAAAGGAGTGCACGTGGTAAGCCACAAACCATATTAAGAAAACAGGCTAATTTGAGAGTTTCAAGAAATCTCCCAGTTGTAATCGTCACCTCCCACTTACTCGGTCAATGTTTTGTTCTTTACCTATCTCTTTGGAGATATTTTACAGTTTTGTGCTTGTATCCATTTTAGGGATTTATTCCACTGCAAGGAAATCAGGTGGCCGAATTCCTTCCCAATCCTGAAGAACCAGGAAAACATCTCTTTGAAATCACTCCAGGTAAGCAGAGGCTGCGGTTTCTGTTTCTCTCTCACCATCATCTCTTGTGGTACCGAACTGAGAGCGAAAGTGAGCAGGAAGAGATTCCTGTGTCTGGAGTATTACGACCATTTTGATAGAGCCTGAATGTCAGTGAGGTTCTCTGTCAAGGACCTGTGGGGATCCTCCACCCCTGAACAGAAATTAGTGGCTCCCCAGGAAATTTGCCTCCCAGTGGGGTCAGATGGGTTTGACTGTCTTCTCTTTGACATTTGAGCCAGAGATAAATAATAAATCAGTAGTTGGTTTTAAGGTGCTTCATCTGTGTTTTGAAGATAGCTACTGTATCTTTTTGCCTCTATGGTCTTCCATGTTTCCTTAGCACTATAAAGTTCAAGTGTTTCATTGAGACAATTGCCTGGACTAACTCATTTCATAATGTGATGCTCTTTGTTATATTCAGGAAATCATATATCCTGTATCGTGTCACGTTGGACCTTTATTTAATCACGTTTTTAAGAGCTCCCCCATTCCTTTTTGGCATGAAGGTAAAGTGCTGCAAAGTTAAATAGTGGTGAGATTCCTCATCTGTAAAATGGAGATTAGGACTGAGAGCCTTATGTGGGACAGGGACTGTGCCCAAACTGATTACCTTGTATCTACCCCAGCTTTTAGTACAGTGTCTGGCACATATTAAGTGCTTAACAAACACCACGGTTACTAATATCATGAAAGCAGACTATTAGATCCAGGCAGAACAGAGGAGGCAGCCAGAAGATCATGGACAGGAGAGTAGGTATCTGATCCCCATTTTATCAATGAGGAAACTAAGACCAAAGCAATCAGTGGAGGCCAGTAGAAGCCATAAGATCAGCATCAAAAGTACACCTACAGCAAGACGCACATTTCCTGCTCTCAAGTAGTTAATGGGCTAGATGGAAAAATTAATTTACCAGTAGCGGGAACAGGAGAAACATCAAAGAGATAGCATCAAGTAGCACAAATACATCTAGATACTCTTCGTATTTTAAGACCACCATTGATGTAATTCACCCTTGAGAGCGGGAATGAATGAAAAGGCCAATGTGAGATCTAGAGTCCTGGGAGTCTGGTGGCCACCCAAAGACTCGTCCTTGTTGTGCTGTCACACTTTGATATTGGTACTAATTTTATTTTTCTCGTCTTGTCCCTTGATCCTCATGAAACTTCTACTTCAGAAGAGCTGCTCCTCGATTAATCACTTATATTTATTGAGTGCTTACTCCGTACAGACCACTGTACAAAGCACTTGGGAGAGTACAGTGTAACAATACAGCAGAGTTGGTAAGCACGTTCTCTGCCCACCATGAACTTACAGTTTAGAGGACTGCTCCTTTCTTGATCTCTGGGCACCAAGCTGATCTCTCCATGCCAACTGAATTCCAGTTTTCAGCTGGGATGTAACATTGTCTGACAAGTTGTTTTACAGTTACAAGGACACTTGCAAGGACGCCTTTGGGTGAACTTAGACACAGAGCCCTAAGAGGCCAATGTCCCTGCCTGCTGGATGTTTAGATGATGATCTTGGGTCTACACCAGCACTTAATAATAATGTTGGCATTTGTTAAGCACTTACTATGTGCAGAGCACTGTTCTAAGCGCTGGGATAGATACACGGTAATCAGATTGTCCCACGTGAGGCTCACAGTCTTAATCCCCATTTTACAGTTGAGGTCACTGAGGCACAGAGAAGTTCAGTGTGTCCTCAGTCACACAGCTGACAAGGGGCATAGACGGGATTCAAACTCATGGCCTCTGACTCCCAAGCCCGGGATTTTTCCACTAAGCCACGCTTAGCATAGTGCTTGGCCCATGGTAAACATTTAATAAATACTATTATTCTATCTGAATGAAATAACTAAATTATTTACTGTACAAACGAATGTATCTGTGCGTATGGATGAGGAATGGGAATGAAATATGTCAGTGCTAATGTTACTTCCCTGTTAGTTATTTTCATTTATAGGAAATTGTCTTCCATAATATAATCAAAATTAAAAATAATTATGGTATTTGTTAAGCGCTTACTATGTGCCAAGCATTGTTCTAAGCGCTGGGCACTACGTGAAGTTGACTAAAGAGTTCTTGTGGATAGGCCAGAATTAGAATTGATGGAATGGAAAGAGTGATGGAGAAAGGTTATAGGATCGTGGGAAGTTTAGATTAAGCATCTATATTGGACAATATCTGGGGGAAAATATTTTGATGGACTTGGTAAGTGAAATGGTTCCATGCAGAAGAAGGAGAATGAAAGGGAAGCATGGAGGCTTTGACTAGTTTCAAATGGCACAGAGAGGGTTTTAAAAGATGTGGGGCGAAATATTTGATTCCCAAGCAGCAGAGGAACGCAATCCTGATAAAAGTCTGCAGACGATTCACCGGCTGAGTCACCGCCTATTTTTACAAGGGCCGACTGACCTTTATGTTCATAATGTAGCCATTTGCATGCTTCGCAGGGCCTGTACTAACGGCTTATGTCAAGATGTTGGGATTATTGATCTTTTTTCCAAGTAAGTAGACCTAATGTTTGGTACAACCTTATGTTTCATTTTGAAATCATGCCTATAGGTGGCAACTGGAGAATGACATCTTCCAAATGCTTGGGTTCTTCTTTTTTTAAAATCGCATTTGTTAATCGCTTAGCACGTGCCGGGCACTGTACTAAGTGCTGGGTTAGATAGAAGGTTGGACATAGTCCCCGGTCCCACGTGGGGCTCACAGTCTTATTCCCCATTTTGCAGATAAGCACGGAGAAGTTAAATAACTTGCCTAAGGTCACACAGCAGACAAGTGGTGAAGGTGGAAATGGAACCCAGGGCTTTCTGACTCCTAGGCCCATATCTATCCACTATGCCGTGCCGCTTCCCAAGCATCACTAATGTCTCCCCATTGTCTGCCCATTCTGCAAATTTTCCAGGCCCGTTGAGGGATTTACTCTTGGCTGATAGGTCTGAGACAGTTGGGTGCCTGTAAGGTCCCGCTTCTATCTTAGACTAGATAGCCCTCCATTCATTCATTCATTCATTCAACCATATTTATTGAGCATTTACTGTGTGCGGAGCACTACACTAATCACTTGGGAGAGTAAAATACAATAAACGGTGATATTCCCTGCCTACACAGACATCAAAGTGCTCTGCACACGGTAAGTACTCAATGAATGCAATTGAATGAATGAATACAAATAAAATGACAGATATATACAAAAGTGCTTTGGGGTTGGGAAGGGGGAAGAGCAGAGGGAGCAAATCAGGGTGATGCAGAAGGGAGTGGGAGATGAGGAAAAGTGGGGTTTAATCTGGGAAGGCCTCTTGGAGGAGATGTGCTTTCTGTAAGGCTATGAAGAGGGATAGAGCGGTTGTCTGTCGGATTAGAGGAGGGAGGGCGTTCCAGGCCGGAATGAGCTCCTTGTGGGCAGGGAACATGTCTACCATATTGTATTCTCCCAAGCATTTACTGCGGTGCTCTGCACACAGTAAGCAATGAATAATGATAATGGTATTTGTTAAGGGCTTGACACAGTGCCAGACATAGTACTAAGCACTGGGATAAGTACAAAGTATTTAGGGTGGACAGAGTCCATATCCCACATGGGGCTCACAGTCTTAATCCCCATTTTACAAATGAGGTAATTGAGGCACAGAGAAGTGATATGACATGCCAAAGGCCACAGGGCCAACAAGTGGCGGAGCGGGGAATGGAACCCATGACCTTCTGACTCCCAAGCCCGTTTTCTATCCTCTACTCCATGCTGCTGATTGGTATTTTCCAAGTGAAGTGAAAATGACACCTACCCACCAACTGCTGGTTTATATCTTGCACAAGAAGACACAGAAGCACATAGGAGGAAATGGAATTGGTAAAAAAAAAAAGGACCCCACCTCTTTTCTTCACTTCCATGCTCACATTTCTAGAATTAAACTCAAATGTGAATCTATGTAAGGTTATAAAATGGTCAGGAATGGAATTCCTTCTCTAGTCAGTTTATACTTTCAGATTATTTGGCATTTCCTTGTTTCTTCTCAGATAACTCTTGGATGGTCTAACTTCAATATCCCATCATGTAGGCTGTTCAAATCAAATCCCCATCCCAGTTCAGAATTGAAAGAAACCTTGAGTAGCTCACGGAAACTTATTTTCATGACTCTGCTGTCCCAGCTAGACATTTTCAAGGACTTTATCGACAGAATGCTATATTGCATACTTACCTTTTTGGCCTTTTATCAACAGTTGACTGCTTTCCTCTGCTACCCCAGCTAATGGGAAATAAGACAGAGATCTTTAACAGTCTTTATCCAATCTGAAGACTGCTGAGATTTATTAAATGTGATGCTAATCAAGCAGCATGGCTCAGTGGGATAGAGCACAGGTTTAGGAGTCAGAGGTCAAGGGTTCTAGAGAAGCAGCGTGGCTCAGTGGAATGAGCATGGGCTTGGGAATCAGAGGTCACGGGCTCAAATCCCGGCGCTGCCACTTGTCAGCTGTGTGTCTGTGGGCAAGTCACTTAACTTCTCTGTGCCTCAGTTCCCTCATCTGTAAAATGGGGATTAAGACTGTGAGCCTCACGTGGGACAACCTGATTACCCTTTATTTACCCCAGTGCTTAGAAAAGTGCTCTAGTACCTTATAAGCATTTAACAAATACCAACGTTATTATTATTATTATTAATCCCGGCTCCATCACTTGTCATCTGTGTGACTTTGAACAAGTCACTCAACTTCTCGGTGCCTCAGTTACCTCATCTGTAAAAGGGGGATTAAGACTATGAGCCTTACGTGGGACAACCTGATTACCCTGTATCTACTCCAGTGCTTAGAACAGTGCTCTGCACATAGTAAGCACTTAAGAAATACCAACATTATCATCATTATTATTATTATTGATTGAGGACTTCCCGTGTCCAGAGCACTTCAGCATTTGGGAGGATAAATGCAGCAAAATTGGTAGACCTGTTCACTGCCCATAGGGAACTTAAAGTCTTGTGGAGGTGACAGATTTTAAGATAAATGAAAAATATTCTGAGGTGTTCCTAAGTATATATGTATACACGTGCTGTGGGGCTGAGGGTGGGGTGAAAATCTAGTGTTTAAAGTGTACAGATCTAAGTGAATAGGAGATACAGAGGGGAAAAGGGAAATGTAGGCTTAACCTGGGAGGATATGTGACTTTAATAAGGGTTTGATGGTGGGGAGAGTAAAGATCTATTTTATTTGAAGGGAGAGGAAGATCCAGGCTAGAAGGAGGATGTGGGCAAGGGGGTCGATGATAAAATGGATGAGATGGAGGTACATTGAGTTAGTTGGTGCTAGAGGAGTGTGCTGGGTTGTAGCAGGAAATTGAGGAGATTAGAAAGGAGGGGTCAAGTTAATCGGTGCTTCAGAGCGAACGGTAAGGAGTTTCTTGTTGATGAGGAGGGAGATGGGAAACAACTGGAAGTTCTAGAGTGGGGAAACATTGCCTGAACTATTTTTTTTAGAGAAAATGATACAGGCAGCAGAGTGAGGTAAGGATTGGAGTGGGGAGAGACCAGGAAGCGAGGAGGTTAGCAAAGAGGTTGATGCAGTAGTCAAGGTGGGATTTAAGTCCTTGCATCAGTATAGTAGCAGTGTGGATGGAATGGAAAGTGGGGATTTTAGAGATGTTGCAAAGGTCACATAATAGGATTTGGTAACAGATTGAGTGTGTGGATTGAATGAGAGAGATGAATTGAGGATAACGCATTCATTCAACTCAATCATATTTATTGAGCGCTCACTGTATGAAGAGCACTGTATTAAGCACTTGGAAGACTGTAATAAAACAATAATAATAATAATAATGATAATAATGTTGGTATTTGTTAAGCGCTTACTATGTGCCGAGCACTGTTCTAAGCGCTGGGGGAGATACAGGGTAATCAGGTCGCCCCACGTGAGGCTCACAGTTAATCCCCATTTTACAGATGAGGTAACTGAGGCACAGAGAAGTTAAGTGACTTGCCCACAGTCACACAGCTGACAGGTGGCAGAGCTGGGAGTCGAACCCATGACCTCTGACTCCGAAGCCCAGGCTCTTTTCCACTGAGCCACGCTGTTTCCCAATATATAATATCAAGGTTAAGGGTGTATGAGATAAGGAGCGTAGTGGTTTTGTCTACAGTGATTAGAAAGACAGGAGGAGGACAGGTGTTGGGTGGAAAGATGAGGAGTCTGTTTTGGGCATAGTACTTTTGAGGTAGCAGAGAGACACCCAAATAGAGAAGTCCTGAAGGCAGGAGGAAATACAAGAGTGCAGAAAAGGAGAAAGATCAGGGCTGGAGATAAATATTGGGGAATCAACTGGGTAGATCAAACAATTATATTTATTGAGTGCTTACTGAATGCAGAACACTGTATGAAGTGCTCGGGAGAGGACAGCCTAGAAGAGAGAGTAGACATGTTTCTTGCCCGCAACAAGCTGAAAGCCTAGCGTGGCAGGCGAAGTCTTAGGAGGCATGAGTTCTGCAAGGGAGTGGGTGTAGCTGGAGAATTAAAGAGGACTCAGAACTTACTTCTGTGGGACTCCCACCATTAGCATTTTGTAGGCAGGGGAGGAGCCAGTGGAAGAGACTGAGTAAGACTTACTGAAAATGGAGAACCAGGAGGAGACAGCGAAGTTAAGGTTAGATGATGTCTCCAGGAGAAGGCGGTGGGCCACAGTGCAGACGGCAGCTAGGAGTCGGAGGCGGTTACAATGGAATAGAGGCCACTGAATTTAGCTAGAAGGAGATCACTGCTGATCTTTGAGAGGGCAGTTTCCACGGACTGAAGGGGAAGAGAGCCAGATTGGAGGAGTTCAAGGAGAAAATTGGCACAGAGGAAGTGGAGGCAGCAGGTGTCGACAACTCGCTCAAGGATTTTGAAGAGGAATGGCCCCAGGTAATTCAGGATGGCTTGATGGAGGATCTTGGAGATGGCAGCAAAGTCTTGGCAGGATGCCCGGATGTCTAACTGTGCCTGACCTGTACCCTGATTTCCCCTGGCTGACCCCCAGCGATTCAGGGAGTGGTCACGGCCCCGGCATGTGCAAATTCAACGTCACCTTACGCAAATTCACGTTACACGTCCAGACTTCATGCAGATGCTCATCTGAGCCTTGCCCACCCACCCCTCCTCGTTCTTTACATAGAGAAGCCGTGTTGCCCAATGGATAGAGCACAAAATTGGTCATCAGGAGACCTGGTTTCTGATTTCGGTTCCACCGCTGGCCGGTTGTATGTCCTTGACAAGTCACTTGATTTCTCTGGATTTCAGTTGACTCAAAATGGGAATCTGTTGGAGTGGAGAAGCAGCGTGCTTAGCGGATAGAGCATGGGTTCTAATTCCAACTCTGCCACAGGTCTGCTGTGTGACCTTGAGCAAGTGAATTAACTTCTCCGATCCTCAGTTCCCTCATCTGTAAAATGGAGATTAAGAATGTGATCCCCATGTGGGACAGGGACTGTGTCCAACCCGATTAGCGTGTATCTACCCCAGCACTTAGAACAGTGCCTGGCACATAATAACCACTTAACAAGTGCCATAATTATTAATTATTATCATTATTCTCCCTCCCCTTTAGACTGGGAGCCCCATGTTGGGTGGGGACCATGTCTGACCTGAATATAGGATATTTATCCTAGTGATTAACGCAGTCCTTGAGACAGCACTTTTAAAAAGCCACAATTATTATTGTTATAACTATTATGTTCTAGTTTCTGAGTGTATGAAGTGGCAGTGTTTTCCAGCTTGCCATATCCCTCTCCAGCTTTCCCTCCTGCTGATGCCATTTCTCCCAGCCCCCTACCACCCAGCTGCCCCAGGAAAATCCTGGAAATCCTGGAAAATCCTTGCATCTACTTTCTGACTCACTCTCACCCCCTCCCCTGAGGCTAGAACCAGTCCCCCCCACCAATCTGTCATTCCTCCATCCATGATCACTAACATTCCCATTATCTACTACTCCCCTGTGCATTTGTCTTAATCAATTTTCCTTGACTTCTAATTGTTTGCTATTGTTATGAGATTTTGGATAATGCCACTATGTGCTTTAGTTAATGTTCAGCCTTCAATTTCTTTTCCATAGGAATACAATTAAAAGATAGAATTGGGTTTATTGTGGGTTGCCAGTTTATACCCTAAGACAAAATAATTACAGTTTCTTAACATTGGTTTAGTACTTGCCAAGACCCTTTGTTAAAATGTCAGAACCAGCCATTTACCTTATTCAAGATATTCTTTTAGGTGTCAGGAGTGGAAGGCATTTATTCTGTCTTTTCTGGAACCGGTCTGAGTAGTTTTATTATAATAATTGAGAAGAAAAAAGTACAAACTTCAGAAAAAAAAATTCCCAAACACACACACTGAAGACATAATTGCTACAGGAAATCATGGTTCCTATTTGCTAATTTTAATTAAATGATCCCCATAGCTCAGTGCTTCTCTTAGCTTTCTTTCCTAGATATTCAGGGCCAAAAAATATTAGTATAAGTTCAAAGGGGAAGCAATTAAAAATGGAAAAATATGGAAAAAAATGGGAAATGTAAACAGGTTTCTCCACTGCACCACTCATCGTGGACAAGTTTTAGGAAACAATAAAGACAGCTGAATGGAAATAGCAAAGGTCTGAAAGTCAGAGTATGCTGGTTCTCTGTCATTTTTTTTTTTCTTTTATGGTATTTAATGTTGGTATTTGTTAAGCACTTACTATGTGCAGAGCACTGTTCTAAGCGCTGGGGTAGACACAGGGGAATCAGGTTGTCCCACGTGGGGCTCACAGTCTTAATCCCCATTTTACAGATGAGGTAATTGAGACACAGAGAAGTGAAGTGACTTGCCCACAGTCACACAGCTGACAAGTGGCAGAGCTGGGATTCGAACTCATGACCTCTGACTCCAAAGCCCGTGCTCGTTCCATTGAGCCACTCTGCTTCTCTTAAGCACTTACTATGTGCCAGGCATTTGCCTGCTATGTGACCTTGGAAACATCACTTAACTTTTCGGTGCATCAGTTTCCCCGCTCCAATCTATTTTTCACTCCGCTGCCCAGCTCATCTTTCTGCAGAAACGCTCTGGGCATGTCACTCCACTTCTTAAAAACCTCCATTGGCTGCCTATCAACCTCCACACGAAGCAAAAACTTCTCACTCTAGGCTTCAAGGCTGTCTATCACCTTGCCCCCTCCTACCTCTCCTCCCTACTCTCTTTCGACTGCCCGCTCCGCTCCTCTGCCGCCCACCTCCTCGCCGTCCCCCGTTCTCGCCTATCCCACCGTCGACCTCTGGGCCACGTCCTCCCGCGGTCCTGGAATGCCCTCCCTCCTCCCTTCTGCCAAACTATTTCTCTTCCCCTCTTCAAAACCCTACTTAAAGCTCACCTCCTCAAAGAGGTCTTCCCAGACTTATCTTCCCCTTTTCCCTCTGCTCCCTCTGGTCCCTCTCTACGCCCCCCTTCACCTCTCCTCAGCTAAGCCCTCTTTTCCCCCCTTTCCCTCTGCTCCTCCCCCTCTCTCTTCCCCTCCCCTCAGCACTGTACTCGTCCGCTCAACTGTATATATTTTCATTACCCTATTTATTTTGTTAATCAGATGTACATCACCTTGATTCTATTTATTTGTTATTGTTTTAATGAGATGTTCATCTCCCTGATTCTGTTTATTGCTATTGTTCTTGTCTGTCCGTCTTCCCCGATTAGACTATAAGCCCATCAAAGGGCAGGGACTGTCGCTGTTACCAATTTGTACATTCCAAGCACTTAGTACAGTGCTGTGTACATAGTAAGCGCTCAATAAATACTATTGAATGAATGAATGAATGAATGAATGAATGAATAAAATGAGCATCAAATCCTACTCATTCCTCCTTAGACTGCCCATATGGAACAGGGACAGGATCAAGCATGATTATCTTGCCTCTACCCCAGCACTTAATTCACTTATTGGCACATAATAAGAGCTTAACAAATAGCTTCATTAGTATTATTATTATTGGCATTGTTGCAGCTATTTGGTATGTTTGATATCCTCTTCTTCCTTCTTTTCCTCCCTCCCTCCCTTTCAGAGAGCTAAAACATTATCTTATCTTACTCAGTGAAATCTAATTGTTTCTTTTTCTCTTTCTCTTCACTGTGAGAGTCATTATTGGACCAAACTCTTTCCAACAGCTCATGGCTAGATGACAATAATGTAAATCGTGATTTGCTTCTCTATCTCATAAACCCTCCCCCTTTGCAGATTTTGTTGCACTTATGTACATATCTGTAATTTACTTATTTGTATTGACCTCTTTTTCCCCGCCTCTAGAATGTAAGCTCGACGTGGGCAGGGAATGTGTCTGTTTATTGTTGTATTGTACTCTCCCAAGCACATGGTACCGTGCTCTGCACACAGTAAGCGTTCAATAAATACAACAGAATGAATGTAGAGCCACAGAGCATATTTTACATCACTCTTCCAGTTGGAATGCCTGCCTTAATATCATAATATCATCAGATGAAGAATTTTGGATTCAGGGAGATTCTTGTTGGCCTCTGAATAGGCTTCATATGAAGTCTACGGCTCAGACAGGAGCATGAAGCAAATTGGGCTTTGGATTTCTATTGTATTCCCCCCTGCGCTTGGTACAGAGAAAGGAATTAATACATTTGGTTGAATAATTCTTCATTTGTATGGTATTTGTTAAGCACTTACTATGTACCAGACACTGTACTAAGCGCTGGGGTAGATACAAGCTAATCAGGTTAGACATAGTTCATGTCCCTCATGGGATTTACAGATTTAATCCTCATTTTACATCTTATGTCCATATCTGCAATTTATTTATTTATATTCATTCATTCATTCAACAGTATTTACTGAGCACTTACTATGTGCAGAGCACTGTATTAAGCGCTTGGAACGTACGAGACGGCAACAGATAGAGACAGTCCCTGCCATTTGACGGGCTTACAGTCTAATCGGGGGAGACAGGCAGACAAGAACAATGGCAATAAATAAAGTCAAGGGGAAGAACATCTCATAAAAACAATGGCAACTAAATAGAATCAGGATTCTATTTAGAATTATTAGAATTATATATATCAATGCCTGTCTCCCCCTCTAGACTGGAAGCTCATTGAGGGCAGGGAATGTGTCCGTTTATTGTTATATGGTGTTCTCCTAAGTGCTTAGTACAGTGCTTTGCACACAGTAAGTGCTCAATAAATACAACTGAATGAATGAATGAGTTTTACAGATGAGGTAACTAGGGTATGGAGAAGTTAAGTGACTTGCCCAAGATCACACAGCTGACAGGTGGAAGAGCTATGATTAGAAGCCAGTTCCTTCTGACTCCCAGGCCTCTGCTCTATCCACTGAGCAACACTGCTTCTTAATGTTAAATTTTGGCTTCCCAATCCCGGCAAGTCCCCTCTCAGGGTGGCACCTGGAGAGTTGCCAGTCCTCTACCAGTCTCGGCTATGGGAGGGAGGGTCAAGCAGAGGCCCGTCCATTCCATTCCTAGCTTGGCCAGTGGCTAGCGAGTGGAAGGCAATCTGCTACACCTCAAAACTTCCCTGTGCTGGCAGCAGCGGCACGGGAGAGAGTCGAGGGGGGAGATTCAGGTTTATTGCGTGGAAGGAGGCAGTGGTAATCCACTTGCATATTTTCACCAAGAAAACTCTATGAATCCACTACCAGAACAATTGCAGATGCAGGGGAAGCGTTCTGGGAGAGATGTGACTATGGTGTCGCTATGGGTCGGTGACAACTCGACAGCATAAGACAAGAATCTAGGCAAGACCATTTCCTTGAGGAAAACAAATTTGGTATATCTGAAAGACAGAAGAAATGACTCTATCATCGGCCCCACCCCCACCCAAACACCCACCCACACACAGACAGAAGTGTGGATTTGGGCAAGCGGCTAAATTCTGAAATAGTAAAAGGAAGGCTAATGTAACCTAAATGCCGTATGTTTGGTTTGTGTTTTGGGCTGAGACTTCAGCTGACCTGTGGCCTAGTGGATAGAGCATGGGCCCGGAAATCAGAAGGACCTGGGTTCTAATCCCAGCTCTGCCCCTTGCCTGCTGTGTGACCTGGGGCAAGTCACTTAATGCCTCTGTGCCTCTCATCTCTAAAATGGCTATTAAGACTGTGAGCCCCATGTGGGATAGGGACTGTCCCCAATCTGATTAGCTTGTTACTATCCCAGCACTTAGTACAGTGCCTGGCACATAGAAAGTGCTCAACAAGTGCTGTAAAAGCCAACAACAAGGAAAAAATTGTTTTCTACAGCCATACTGAGGCTTTCCGGTTGTTATCCTAGTGGTGGAGATTGTAGAAGACCTGCAATAAAAGCCTCTTTATACCACATTTAAAGGCCCCTTACATCCCATTCACAGCTGTTATTTTGCAGGACATTTTATGAATAACAGTGGATAAATGAAGAAAAGGGAGGAAGAAACAATTGAGCGGTTTTGAGAGACCTTGGGCTGCATTCATGAAGGTAATGAAAGACAAAAGGAGAGTTAAAGCAACCAATCTGAAGAACGCATTCCACTGTCACAGAAAGTCATAGTAATGGCTGAATCTAAGGATTTTTATTGGAGAATCTTAAAAGGTTGTGCCCCAAGTGTACCCCAGAGTAAGGCCACCCTGCAACATGTGCAACCAGGGGATATTCAATCAGTCATATTTACTGAGAGCTTACTGTTTGCAAAGCAGTGTACTAACTGCTCTCTAAGGGGGACATGCTCTACCCTATTTGTTGATTAAGCCCAGCATTCCTAAACCCCACCCTTGATGTTACAGCCGATCACTGAAAGTTAGCCATTTCCTTCTCTGCACCTTCCTCCCTTCTTTTATCCCCTTCCATCCCCGACATATTTCCTTCATTTATTCATTCAGTCGTATTTATTGAGTGCTTACTGTGTGCAGAGCACTGTATTAGCGCTTGGAAAGTACAATTCAGCAACAAATTGAGACAATCCCTACCCACCAACAGGCTCACAGTCTAGAAGGGGGGGGGGGAGACAGACAACAAAAAACAAAGCAAGTAAACAGGCATCAATAGCATCAGTATGAATAAATAGAATTTTGATTATACATACCTCATTAATAAAATAAATAGAAAATAAATATGTACAAATATACACAGGTGCTGTGGGGTGGGAAGGGGGGTAAAGCAGAGGGAGAGGGTAGGGCAATGGGGAGGGGAGTAGGAGCAGAGGAAAAAGGGGGCTTAGTCTGGGAAGACCTCTTGGAGGTGAGCTTTCAGTAAGGCTTCGCGGGGGGGAAGTGTGTTAGTTTGGCGGATGTGAAGGAGGGAGGGCATTCCAGGTCAGAGGTAAGACGTAGGCCAGGGGTCGATGGCAGGACAGGCGAGAATGAGGCACAGTGAGGAGATTAGCGGCAGAGGAGCAGAGTGTGCGGGCTGGGCTGTAGAAAGAGAGAAGGGAGGTGAACTAGGTGGGGGCAAGGTGATGGACAGTTTTGAAGCAACCCAATAGTGAGGATTTTCTAGATGTTTTCCTGCCACCCTAAAACCTGAGCCCAGCTTCCCCACTTCCTTTTCTACCCCTGCCCCCCTCTAGGATTTTTTTCTAGCTTTAAATTAATTCTAGTGAGGCCAGCAGCTGTTGCCTCCACAAACCACACACACACAACAGCCCCCCACCTTCCCATTCCTGGATGGCTGTCAACAGCTGGAGCCGGGGCCGGGTAGTGGGTGACGATTAGGAAAGGGGAAGAGGAAAAAGGATGTGTTGATGGTGCCAGGAGCAGCTGTGCCCATAGCAACAGCTGTTGCTAAGATGGAAGTTGAAACAAAACAGAAAGGATACTGGTGAAGAGGGAGGTAGGCGCGGTCTGGAGGATGGGGAGAGAGCAAGGGAGGAGGTTGAATTTAGGATTTGAGGTGTCAAGCCACAGTACATCAGGAAGAGAGGGTGAATGAGAAGGGAGTTGAAATTACCATTTTTCCCTACCTATTGGGTTTAGCCGTGGAATTGCTGCCAGGTCTGGAGCTGAATCTAACTAAATCCGTAGAGGTCTGAGAGAAAATGTACCCCATGATAGAGCTACGTTGTCAAGGATCAACGAGCTATATCATGGGGAATATCTGTACTGATATTTTAAACAGGGAAAAAAATGTCATGCTACCCTATCTGGAAGAGTTTCATGGTAACCAAGAATAAGATTAAGAGAAATTGGTTTTCTGATGCAACGATCCACGTCTCTAAGATATGTGCCAGATGTTTCCCACAGTATCCTGTCTCACATTTTCTGTAAGCTAGGTTTATGAAGGCAAGTGCTATCATTATTCAATAGAGCAGAAGTGAATGGCGCTGTTATACGGAAAATCTCAGTGCTCACCACTGATCGACGTAATTTAAGGAAACAACATGAAAAATTTTTCATCATCAGTTTAAAGGGGTTTTTTTTCCCAATCAATCAATCAACTGTATTTATTGAGCACTCGAGATGTGCAGAGCACTGTATTAAGCACTTGGGAGTGTACAATACAAAAGAATTAGCAGACATGTACCCAACCCAAAACAACTTTATGCTCTAGAAGGGGAGACCTCTTTGCTGCTGCCAAGCGGTGATAGAATGGGTAGGCAAAGGGGTCTTGGGCCACAGATTCATTTTCAAAAGTTCTCAGAGATCTTTGTAAGGAAGAAGAGAGAGTTCAGTTGAAGTGGCCTTAAAGGGAGCAGAACAAAAAGGAGCCAGCCAAGCAAAAACTTTTTGGCCCTGGACAGTTTCCCTATAGAGGAATGAACACTTAGATTGTACTGTGAGAAGTCCATCCTTGACTGCTGTTCAGATCATTTTTCTACAAAAACGTTGAGGCCATGTTTCTCTACTCCTCAAGAACCTCCAGTGGTTGTCCATCCACCAAAACAGAAACTCCTCTCCATCGGCTTTAAAGCACTCAATCACCTTGCCACTCCTACCTCACCTAATTTCTCACCTATTATAACGCAGCCCACACACTTCACTCCTCTAATGCCAATCTTCTCACTGTACCTCAATAATAATAATGTTGGTTGGTATTTGTAGTTGTTAAGCGCTTACTATGTGCAGAGCACTGTTCTAAGCACTGGGGTAGATACAGGGTAATCAGGTAGTCCCATGTGAGGCTCACAGTTAATCCCCATTTTACAGATGAGGTAACTGAGGCACAGAGAAGTGAAACGACTTGCCACAGTCACGCAGCTGCCAAGTGGCAGAGCCGGGATTCGAACCCATGACCTCTGACTCCCAAGCCCGGGCTCTTTCCACTGAGCCACTCAATCTTGTCTGTCTCTCCGCCTACCTCTTGCCCACATCCTGCTTCGGGCCTGGAACGCCCTACCTCCTCATATCCTGTAGACAATTACTCTTCCCTTTATCAAAACCTCAGTGAAGGCACATCTCTACCAAGAGGCCTTCCCTGACTAAGCCCTCTTTTCCTCTTCTGTGTCACCCTAAAATGCTCCCTTTAGTCAGCCCCGCCCAACCCCACAGTACTTGAGAAGCAGCGTGGCTCACGGGCTTTGGAGTCAGAGGTCATGAGTTCGAATCCCGGCTCTGCCACTTGTCAGCTGTGTGACTGTGGGAAAGTCACTTAACTTTTCTGTGCCTCAGTTACCTCATCTGTAAAATGGGGATTAAGACTGTGAGCCCCACGTGGGACATCCTGATTCCCCTGGGTCTACCCCAGCGCTTAGAACAGTGCTCGGCACATAGTAAGCGCTTAACAAATACCAACATTATTATTATTACTTATGTACATATCTGTAATCTACGTATTTATATTAATGTCTGCCTCCCTCTCTAGACTGTAAGTTTGTTTTTGGCAAGGAATAGGACCGTTCCCTGTTGTACTGTATTCTCCCAACTGCTTAGTACAGTTCTCTGCACACAGTAAGAGCTCAATAAATCTAATTGACTGACTGATTAACTGACAGAGAGGATGGAGTCTAGTTAGTAGAGTCCACAGCAGGGGGACCCAGGAACTATTCACCTCCTTTTACCTTATTCCCCTTATCTCCTCTGATCTCCCACTGGGTCCCCATTAAAAGGAATTATCAATTGCACTACGGCGAAGTTGCATCAGGCATTGTTGTGATGGAGAACTTTGATTTCCTTAGGAAAGTAGTGTGGCCTAATAAAGCACAGGTCTGAAAGTCAAAGGACTTAGGTTCTAATCCCAGCTCTACCACTTGTCTACTGTGTGACCTTGGGTAAGTCACTTCTTTTCTCTGTGCCTCAGTTACCTCATCAGCAACCTGAGGATGACGACTGTGGGACACATGTGGGACAGGGACTGTGTTCACCCTGATTATCTTGTATAAACCTGGCGCTTAAAAAAGTGCTTGCTACATAGGAAGTGCTTAATAAACATTTTATAATTATTATTATTAGCACTATAGAACTAAAAAATAGGATTGGTACTGTTGGGAAAAAACATCACTTGTTGGCTGAAGAGTAAAAGTTCAAGAAACCAAAGCTCCATTATTTCATATTCATACCCCTGACCCCTTTAAATGAAAGTATTGGAAGAAAAATCCATCCATCAATTAATCAGGGGCAATTATGGTCTACTTACTGTGAGCTGGAACATCATACTAGGTACCTGGGAGAGATTAATACAATAGAGTTGATAGACATAATCCCTGCACACAAGGAGATCTAAGTCTTGGGAGGAAGACAAACATTTAAAAAAAAATTACTGATAGTGGAATGGGAGAGTGTAAGGAGAGGGTAAGGATATGTATGTAAGTCTTGAGGGATTGTGGGTGAGGTGAATATCATGTGCCCCAGGTGCATAGGTGATCCAGAACGGGGGAGTGAAGGGAAGTGCTTAGTAAGTGCTTACTACAGTGCTCTGCAAATCTCTCAATAAATACCAGTGACAGGGGAAATGAGGGCCTAGTAGAGAAGGCCTCTTGGAGGAGGTGTGTGATTGGAGTAAGGTTTTAAAGGTGGGGCGAGTGGTGTTCTATTGGATTGAATTCCCCCGATTAGACCGTAAGCCCGTCAAGCGGCAGGGACTGTCTCTATCTGTTGCCGACTTGTTCATTCCAAGCGCTTAGTACAGTGCTCTGCACATAGTAAGGGCTCAATAAATACTATTGAATGAATGAATGAATGGATATGAAAGGGGAGTGAGTTCCAGGCTAAAGGGAGGACATGGGCAAGGAGTCAGTTGCGAGACAGATGAGATCACAGCACAGTACATAAATGGACACTAAAAGAACTAAGTGTGCAGGCTGCGTTGCAGTAGGAGATCAGTGAGGTAGGCTAGGAGAGGAAGAGCTGGACAAGCACCTTAAAGTCATGGGTAAGAGGTTTTGGTTTGATGCAGAAGTGGATGGGCAACCACTGGAGATTTTATTGAGTGGGGAGATATGGCCGGAACACTGTTTTAGAAAAATGATCCGGGCAACAGAATGAAGTATGGACGAGAGAAAGGAAAGATAGGGAGAAAAGGATGATCAACGAGGAGGCCGATACAGTAGTCGAGGTGGGAAATGATGAGTGCTTTCGTTTGGTTTTTTGTTGGTTTTTTTTAATGGCACTTGTTAAGCACTTACTTTGTGCCAGGCACTGTAATAAGCACTGGGTAGATACAAGTTAAGCGTGTTTGACATGGTCCCTGTCCCACTTGGGCCTTGTAGTCTTAATTCCCATTTTACAGGTGAGATACCTGAGATGCAGGGAAGTTAAGTGACTTACCCAAGGTCACATAGGTGGAGGTGGAGCTTGGGTGATCATGGTAGCATGGGAGAGGGAAGGGCAGATGTTAGTATTGATGG
The DNA here is from genome assembly GCF_004115215.2 of Ornithorhynchus anatinus. Classification (NCBI taxonomy): domain Eukaryota; kingdom Metazoa; phylum Chordata; class Mammalia; order Monotremata; family Ornithorhynchidae; genus Ornithorhynchus; species Ornithorhynchus anatinus. The sequence goes on along the minus strand of NC_041730.1, from coordinate 128,331,149 downwards.
AAAGATAGAAATGACAGAATTTGGTGACAGTTTGAAAATCAGGTTGAATGAGGGAGATGAGGGTTGTTTAACACCAAGTAAGCAACAACTTTTGCCTCTTCAATTAGAGATAATAATTTCCTTTCTTGGATCCTTTAAGCCACAGAGACCAGGATATTTTCTCCCCATATTAGTGGCACCATTATGCATGTTTTTCCGTAACAAGGACATCAATTCTTCGTCACATTTGTCTAGGGAGAGGAGTTGACATGGCTGATGCTAAGGAGAAGCTGGCATGGAAAATGATAAATAATAAAACTGGACTTACAGAGCCTGCAAGCCAAGAAAGGAGGGCGGAGAATAGTCAGTTCAAGGACATGAAGTGGACTATGCTTAAATGGAACCTCTGCTGTGTAAATAAAATGGAGAGATTTTGAAATATTCATCATGGCAAAAATGTGATCTAACTGAAATCAGATGCTAGCTCCTTCAGAGTTTTGGGTCTGGTTTATATTTTTTTCGAGGTATTTGTTATGACTTACTATGTTCCAGGCATTATACTACCTGCTGGGGTAGATTTAAGCTAATCACATTGGACACAGTCCCTGTCCCACAGGGGCCTCACAGTCTTAATCCCCATTTCACAGATGAGGTAACTGAGGCTCAGAGAAGGGCAGTGAAAGACCTAAAGTCACACAGCAGACAAGGGCCAGAGCTGGGATTAGAATTTAGATCCTTCTGACTCCCAAACACATCCTCTATCAACTAGGTCACGCTGCTTCTCAATTGAACATCATAAATAAATGAATATAACTGAGTGTAATTCTGAATGTAGTTCAAAGATGATCAGATTACTGTTCCTCAAAAGGAACAGTCTTCTCCTGAATTGCCTCTTTAAACTCCATAACACATGAGAACACTCCAAGTGCAGGGTTTAAACAATCTCTTCCCCTTGATTTATTCAGCCCCACTTTCCTAATTCCTGTCAAGAGAGGTCCAGGGCCTAGATATGAAATTTCCCCAATAATTTCTGGATGAATAAAATGTCTGGCTGCTGCAGTGGATAAAATATGGTTCACCGTGTACTGGAAATCTCTTTTTTAAACAAACCTCCTTTTGATTTGAAACATGATACCATAGTTCAGCATTGGCCTTGCTGGTGGCCCAGGGCATAGACCTGGGTTCTCATTGCAGTTCTGCCAGTAGGGAATCCTTGCTAGGGCTCTGCCATCAGCTGGGAATTTTTCTGAATAAAGACCCTCCTAAGCCATTCAACAAGCTGGGCAGGCCCAGCCTGAAAGTCTGAAAAATGGCCGGCTACTATGCTCAGTGAAAACCATAGTGCCTATCAAGGCAATTGTCCAGTGATCATGGCAATATAACAATGAAAAAATTGATTCTGATAATAATAATATTTGTGGTATTCGTTCAGCTCTTACTATGTGTCAAGGATCATAGATAATAATAATTGTGGAGTTTGTTAAGCACTAAGTGCCAAGAATCATTCTAAGACAATAAGTTTGTTGTGGACAGAGAATATGTGTAGTTTATTCTTACAGTGTACTCTCCCAAGTGCTTACTACAGTGCTTTCAACACAGTGAGTTCTCAATAAATATGATTGACTAAGTGCTGGGGTAGAAAGAAGATAATCAGGTCAGATACAGTCTGCGTACCACATGGAGTTCACAACAGGGAGCAGACATAATAAATCTCCATTTTACAGGTATGGAAAATGAGGCAAAGAGAAGTTACCTTATGTCACACAACCTGCAAGTAACAGATCTGGGATTAAAACCCAGGTCCTCTGACTCCTAAACTTATGTTCTTTCCAATAGGCCATGCTGTTCCCTAGTCCGCAGTGTGACGCGGAATCAGCAGTCCGCTCTTGGAACTTTGGCTATAAAGGGTTTCTGTGAATAAAAACCTCGTATACTCACTTCAGGAAAATGACTGCCAGAGGTGAGAGAGTGTGAATGGTATTCTCTACAAATCACCAACACTAAACTAAATTTTCCTCTCATGTTCCCCGCCCTGAAAAATAACAATATTTACGGCATTTGTTAAGCACTTACTCTGTGACAAGCCCTGTAGTAAGCAAGATGATCAGGTCCCATATAGGGCTCACATTCTAAATAGAAGGGAGAACAGGCATTGAAAACCCATTTTGCAAATGAGGAAACTGAGGCACAGAGAAGTTAAGTGACTTGCCCAAGATCTCATGGCAGGTGAGGGACAGAGCTGAGATTAGAATCCAGGTCCTCTGTCTCACAGGGTGGCCTAATGAAAAGAGCACTGTACTGGGCCCTCCCTCTAGATGATAAATTTGTTATGGGCAGGGAATGTGTATTGCACTTTCCCAAGCACTTAGTACAGTGCTCTGCACATAATAAGAGCTCGATAAATACGATTGATTTATTGATCAATTGAGAGTCAGAAAACCTGCATTCAAATCCTGGCTCTTCCACTTGCCTGCCATGAGACCTTGGGCAAGTCATTTGACTTTTCTGTGCCTTAATTTCCTCCTCCGTAAAATGGGGATTAAGTATCTGTTCTCGGTCTCTTCTGGACTTTGAGCCCAATATGGAACAGTGACTTTGTCCGACCTCATTAACTTGTGTCTACTCCAGAGCTTATGTGAGTACTTCAGAGGACGTGGATTCTAATCCCAGCTCTTCCACTTGTCTGCTGTGTGACCTTGGACAAGTCACTTAACTTCTCTTGCCTCAGTGACCTCATCTGTAAAAATGGGGATTAAGACTGTGAGCCCCACGTGAGACAACCTGATTACCTTGTATCTACCCAAGCCCTTAGAACAGTGCTTGGCACATAGTAAATGCTTAACAAATACCATTATTATTACTTTGTACATAGTAAGCACTTTAGAAATTTTTTATTATCATTATTATTATTATCACTGCTATTATTTTTCAGGAATGAGAGTTATCAGTTGTTCTCCATGAGAGACTCAATGGGTCCAGGAATGGACAAAAATAAAAGGGACAGTTAAAATAATCACCCAAGAGAAATGTTAAGGGTGGGAGTAGAATCAACCTATCAATCAGTGGTATTTATTGAGTGCTTACTCTGTGCAGACTACTGTACTAAATGACTGGGAAAGTATCATACAACAGCATTGGTTGATAATGGTATTTCTCTACAAGGAACTTAGTCTTCAGTACTAGGCAAACATTAAAATAGATTAGGGATAGCAGAAATAGTTGAGTAAAAAAATATATGTTTTGGGGGGCTGTGGTAGCTATCAAAGAGCTTACTCCTTGTGGCCAGGGAATATGTCTACCAACTCTTTTACATTGTCCTCTCTCCACCTTCAAAACACTCCTAAAATTACATGTCTTGCATGAGGCCTTCCCAGGTGAAGTTCTTTTTTTCTCCTAGCTGACCCCCCATCTGTGTCAATAATGCACTTCACTGTGAATCAACCAATCAATAATATCTATTGATTGTTTGGGTACAGACCACTGATCTAAGTGCTTGGGAGAGTACAATGCCACATAATTAGTAGACAGAGAGTTGACTTACATCCATGTGTCCAAGAAAGCATCTACCTGGCTCTGTTATATTGTCCTCTCTCAAGTACTTAGTACAGTGCTCTGCAATAGAGTAAACTCCCAATAAATACCATTGATCAATTGATTAATTGACGTGGGTGGATGTGACAGAAGCCTCTGGTGTGGGGCAGTTTTGATAGTCAGAAAGTAGGGTCTCGGGCCCTGTAAAGTGTAGGCCCAGTGAATAATTATAATAATAATAATGTTGGTATTTGTTAAGCGCTTACTATGTGCCGAGCACTGTTCTAGGCGCTGGGATAGACACAGGGGAATCAGGATGTCCCACGTGGGGCTCACAGTCTTAATCCCCATTTTACAGATGAGGTCACTGAGGCACAGAGAAGTTAAGTGACTTGCCCACGGTCACACAGCTGACAAGTGGCAGAGCCGGGATTCGAACTCATGACCTCTGACTCCAAAGCCCGTGCTCTTTCCACTGAGCCACGCTGCTTCTCTAAGGAGAAGCTCTTCTCTAATGAAGGAGACCAGTGTATTTTCCTGTCAATAGCTGTCTCCAGAATGAAAAGCTGAATCACAATTAAGGAAATGCCAATTTGCTATTGTCAACACGTTTGTCTTAAAGGTCCTGAAGCAAATTCAAACTGGTGTTGTAAATCAGGTTGGCACTCTCAGACCAGTCTTCTGCCTGGGGGTCAGAGACAAGTCTGTGAACAGGGAGTTCTTCACCTTTAGTTCAAAGTGTTGGATTCCTCCTGGCCCTCCCAATCATTTTACCTTCAGGGAAAAAGAAATCGAATGACTAAATCAATTATTTGTAGGGGTTTTTGCTGCAACCTTTTTATGGTCAGGGAAAGTGTCTACCAACTCTGTTACACTGTACACTCTCCAGCATTTAGTAGAGGGCTCTGCACACAGTAGCACTCAATAAATACCATTAATTTGGTGCCCACAGAAGCCAAAAGTGGCTAGGTCCTGAACAAATGAGTAATACAAATCATTATTTCTAGACCGTGAGCTCATTATGGGCAGGGAAAGCATCCGCTAATTCTGGTGCATTTTACTCTCCTAAGAGTTAGTACAGTGCTCTGCACTCAGTGAATACCATTGATTGATTGATGGAGTGGCTGTTTATAGGATACGGCACTGATATAGGTCAACACGAAGAAGAAAATGCAGTTGAGGACCCTTAAGAAATTCATGAACTCTGAGACTAACCAACAGCAAACTCCAGTGTCATGTCATGGAACCAATAGTATTGATTGAGCATTCGCTGTGCGCAGAGTACTGTACTGTGCACTTGGGAGAATACCGTAGATTTTATAAACGGGATCCCTGCCCTCAAGGAACTTACAGTCTAGTGGGGAAGAGTGAACATTAAAATAATTTCCAGATAGAGGAAGCAATGACGTATAAGGATATGTATATAAATTCTTAAGGAAGACAGTGTTGGGAGAATGCCTAAGTGCTTAAGGTGGGGAGAATTTGACTGCATAATTGGCAGAGTAGCAGAGGAAATAGGTTGGGGAGAGGAGAGATAATTCACAGAAAGTTCCCTGGAGGAGATGTGCCTTGAGAAGAGCACTGAAAATAGGGAGAGGTAGTGGTCTGCCAGATATTAAAGGGAGTGAGTTCCAATGCAGGAGGGAGAGCATGGACAAAGGGTGCATGAATAAAGAAATTGGTAGACTGTCCAGATCTCCAATCTCTGAACTGAAAATGGCAGCTCAGCAGCTTGATGTTCAACCAAGTACTAAATGATGCATTTGCAGCTGCACTACGACCTGCATTTTGCACAACCAGAGGCTTTTTTTTTAGCTCCAAATTGCCCAACTCGGAGTTGGGGAGATGAGAATTACATCAGACTGGTCCCTTTCTCTCCCAGCTCCTGCAGACAGTGGGACAGAGACTATGTCCAACCTGATTAACTTGTACTACCCCAGTGCTTAGAACGGGGCTTGGCGCATAGTAAACACATAACAAGTACCATTATTATTACTACTGTCATTATTATTATTATGGAAGCCTCTATTCCCTGCACTTGTGATCATGGGCAAGTCACAACTTCTCCGCCTCAGTTTTCTAATCTGTAAAATGGGGATTCACTACCTGTTCTCCCTTCCACATAGACTTTGGGCTCTATGGGGGAGAGAGACTGTATCCAACCTGATTATCTTGTATTTACCCAATCACTCAGTACAGTGATTTTCACCTAAAAAGTAACAAAGAGAAAAGGGATGCTGACAGTAGAGACAATGATCTTACTTGCAAAGTAATTTCTTCACTTTTTTTCGAATTTCATATTAAGTTCTAGTTACCAACACATCTCCCTCTGCACCCCTCATCTCTCCACTCCCACCCAGTTGTGGGGGAGTAGTCCTTTTTTTTTCCCACTGCTCGTCTGCTGCTCAGGGTTACTGGGGGAATTAAATAGGAGCTGCAGATGAAGTGAGAAAGTGAATGTGGTGGGGATGGGGCTTGGTTGTCCCGACTCGGAGTCCAGACCGGTAACTCGATGGAAATTGGATCGTGCCTCTACCCCATCTCTTCAGCTTTCCTACCCTGTGGCTCTGCTTTAATAACTTCTCAGTCTTATCGAGAACACGTGGAACCCATTAAGAGTCTTAACATGCTTTCTCGATGTGTCAGGCTAAGCCAGGCTGATTGAAAAATGGAGCATGGGGAGTTCTTAGGGAGAGTCTTGGGTGAATGACAAATCGGTCTGAAATTGAGACAGAATCCCAATTATGAATTTTTGTAATCTAGCTTGTTTATAAAAACCCTTCTTCATAAACGCTGAAAAATTATGGATGTTAAGTGGCTGCAAGCCCCCTTTTAATACTTAGAAAATAGTTAACCCCAAATATTTGGAATTCTTCTTAGAACAGCTGAACTTTTTCTGAGAAGAGGCCTATAAGGGTATTTTAAAGTCCGGAAGCAAGATGTCAATTGGTGTGAGGTCTGAAATTTGGGATCTACTATAGCAAGGCTAGAGTTCCCAGCATACTGTGGCTTTAAGAAAAAAAAAATAGGAAATGTTCTTCTCTTGAGATTCGCTTGGATAAGACCAGGGTGAACTCAATAATGTCCTTTCCTAGAGCTAGAGGTCCCTGGGTGACACTCACACTCCTGTTTGGGGGGTCAGGGGTCACTTCCATGATGCAGTGCTGAGCCTGAAGATGGTCAGAGTCAGTATCTCAGGCTATCAACTCAGCTTCATAGTAAGCTCCCTGAGAGCAGGGATCATCATTAATAATAATAATGTTGGTATTTGTTAAGCACTTACTATGTGCAGAGCACTGTTCTAAGCGCTGGGGTAGACACAGGGGAATCAGGATGTCCCACGTGGGGCTCACAGTCTTAATCCCCATTTTACAGATGAGGTAACTGAGGCACCGAGAAGTTAAGTGACTTGCCCAAAGTCACACAGCTGACAAGTGGCAGAGCCGCGATTCAAACCCATGATCTCTGACTCCAAAGCCCAGGCTCTTTCCACGGAGCCACGCTGCTTCTCCCACTGAGCCTTATATTTTCCAAGCACTTACTAAGTGCCAAGCACTGTACTAAGTGCTGTGATAAATACAGGATAATGAGGTCAGATCCAATCCCCATCCCACAAGGGGGCCCTCAGTCTAAGACCTGGAAGAACAGAGGCAGAACACATAATGAATCACTATTTTCCCAGTGAGGAAGCACAGAGAAATTCGGTGACTTGCTCAAGGGAGACAAGTGGCAAAACTAAGATTAGAACCCAGATCCGCTGAACCGTTGCTCTTTCCACTAGGCAACACTGCTTCCCATGTTTACAAACTTGACTGTACTCACTCCAGCTCTTAGTACAGTGCTCTGTACATAGTGAGTACTCGATAAAAACCTCTTGATTGATTGTGAGGTGGCCCACCTCAACTTCTTCCCTCTGCCAACTACCTATATCACTAGAGGTGGGGGACTTTGGGGGAGGGGTACCCTGAACAGACAACCTGTAGAAAACATGAAGTGAGGTAGCCATGGGAGTTCTGTCATCAAGGCAGCGGGTCACACGTCCATGGGAGCAGTTTTATGTTTCTAAACCTTTTTTGCGCCTCCTAGACTGAGTCTCATTGACTTTGGAGCAAGAAAGCAGTGAAGGTGTTATTCCACTTCCGAAGCATTAGATCCTTTAGATTTAAAATGCATGTTCAGTAACTATCAAGTGTTCCTTATTTGTCAAGGAAAAGTCTTTCCCAGTCATATGAATGGTTGAGCACTAAGCATCCTAGGGCTTTTTGTTTTTATTTTACCTCTTACGTTTGAGTGGTTTTGATTGTTTCACCTGTCCTTATGTGCCTTTCACTAGGCTTCTTCTCCTTCTCCCTTCCTCATGTCTATTCAACAATTTTTATCATTATTACTATTATTATTATAATGATAATAATAACGGTATTTGTTACGTGCTTACGATATACCGAGCATTATACTAACTGCTGGGGTACATAGAGGATAATCAGATCCCGCATGAGCCTCACAGAGTAAGTAGGAGGGAGAGCAGGGATTGAATCCCCATTTTGCAGATGAGGGAACTGAGGCACAGAAAAGTGAAGTGACTTGCCCAAGTTCATACAGCAAGTAAGTGGCAGAGGCAGGATTAGAACATAGATCCTCTGACTCCCATGCCTGTGCTACAGAAGCAGTGTGCCTTAATGAAAAGATCATGGGCTTGGGAGTCAGAGGTCATGGGTTTGAATTCTGGCTTTGCCACTTATCAGCTGTGTGAGTTTGGGCAAGTCACTTCACTTCTCTGGCCCTCAGTTACCTCATCTGTAAAATGGAGATTAAGACTGTAAGCCTGATGTGGGACAACCTGATAACCTTGTCTTTGCCCCGGAGCTTAGAACAGTGCTTGGCACATAGTAAGTGCTTAATGAATACCATCATTAGAGAAGCAGCATGGCTCAGTGGAAAGAGCAGGGGCTTGAGAGTCAGAGGTCATGGGTTCGAATCCTGGCTCCGCCGCTTGTCAGCTCTGTGACTTTGGGCAAGTCACTTCACTTCTCTGTGCCTCAATTACCTCATCTGTAAAACGGGGATTAAAACTGTGAGCCCCACGTAGGACAACCTGATCATCTTGTATCCCCCCAGCGCTTAGAACAGTGCTTTGCATATAGTAAGCACTTAAAAAATACCACTATTATTATCGATTAGACTGTAAACCCTTCGATTAGACTGTAAGCCCGTCAAAGGGCAGGGACTGTATCTGTTACCGATTTGTACATTCCAAGTGCTCTTGGAACACTTGGAACCAAGTGGAACCAAGTACAGTGCTCTGCACATAGTAAGCGCTCAATAAATACTATTGAATGGATATCGTTATTTCCACTAGGCACACTGCTTCCCATAAATTGTAAGTCCCTTAAGGGCCAGGGATAGGGCTTCTTTCTCACCCACATATACTTACCCAATATCTAGTACAATGCTTTTCAAACAATAGGTGCTTATCAAATAGTCTTACTACCACTAGCTTTGGAGACACTTAGTATGGATTGAAACTTAATAGGTCATGATAACACACTCTGTCCATTTGCCAGTGGACCTGCTTGCTTTTGTGACTAGGTGTTCCGCTTTGTCTACTTCTTTGTCTCATCAAATATTTACTACCTACAGAATGATTCCCATTGTGGGGTGACAATGAAGAACTCTTGAACTACCTACAGAATGATTCATCCCCTTGATTCTATTTATTGCTATTGTTCTTGTCTGTCCGTCTCCTCCGATTAGACTGTAAGCCCGTCAAAGGGCAGGGACTGTCTCTATCTGTTACCGACTTGTACATTCCAAGCGCTTAGTACAGTGCTCTGCACATAGCAAGCGCTCAATAAATACTATTGAATGAATGAATGATAGCATATGGAGATTCCCAGTTACAAATTGGTAAATATATTTAGTTTTCTTCAAGAAAGATCCCAGAATTATTTCTGCCTGGTTCCTCAAATTATATTTCCAATGTTTGGTGGTGGCCTAAAAGAGAAAATTTGCCTTTATCAGAAAAGATATTAGGTTGTAGTTTAAGCACTAAATAATATCACAAAGGTGGTGACCAAATTTTAGAAATGGCATAATAGAGCTGGAGTGGTTCCATAGAAAAATAATGAAAAAAAAAGCAGTAAATGCCCCTCTACCTTCAAATCTGCCATATCAGAGCTCCTCAGGAGGCTTTTCGACTAATTCTCATCTTCCCAATTCCCACCTCACATTAACCTGAGTATATTTACACGGTCACTATTTACATTCTCATACATACAGATTTACATAGGCTATATTGAAATATTTATTCACTTAATTAACTTTTCATTCTTTTTTTCCCCAATTGTAAATTATTTTGTGTTTGTCTCCCCTATTAGACTGTAAGCACTTTGAGGGCAGGGATGGTCTTTTATCCCTATTAGAGTCCCCCAGTGGCTTGTGATAAAATGAGCCCAGTAGGTGCTCAAAAAATAACTGTGAGACTAGGTCGAAATAATTTGAACTCTACTATGTGGAAAGACAAGGTGGTCGAGAGAGAATTTAGATACTAAATAAAATACAATGATAGGTGAATCAGTGTGGTTGCCATTTTGGATTCTGGGGGAAAAAGTTATCAGAATCAGAAAGAAAGACCCTGGAATGGACAGGAGCATTTTTAGGAGAATAGAAGATAATGAAGTCAAGATAGAAACCATCTTGACAAGTATTACTTGAACACCTATGAGTTACACATCACTGCATAGTGGGCATTTTTCAATCCTATGAGTTTGCAAATGGTACCCCTGAATTAACTTTATCCGACTGTAAGCCCGTCAAAGGGCAGGGACCGTCTCTATCTGTTGCCGACTTGTTCATTCCAAGCGCTCAGTACAGTGCTCTGCACATAGTAAGCGTTCAATAAATACTATTGAATGAATGAATATTCTAACGTGTGGTTGAAAGCATCCTCTTGGATACAAATGGAGTTTGTGCTTTGTTGTGAACTACCCATTTGCTACACAGGCAACTATTTGCAATGTAACCTTTTAGTTTCAGAAAATGAAGGTATCCCTAAATGACAAAGCTGACATTATTTATGCTTATGTTGGTGTTTAAATAGGAAAACTTCCCCCCAGACCCTTCACCCCGCTGATGTCTGCTGATGATGTGTAAACACAACTTTCCTGGAGAAAATGGGTCCCAGGAGTTGCTGACATGGGCTTATATTTTTACCTATCTCCAAATATTTACCTTCTGGTAGCATACTTACTCATTCTGTGTTTTCTTGGCAACATAAAAGTGCATTGTATGCATTCCTTAAAGCCTGACCTTGAAACCTAGCCAATTTAGACAGATTACTTTTTAACCGTAGAATTATACAGTGTGTTTGACAACCATAAACCATCACTGATCTAATTAGAAACCTACTTAAACAAAAGGTTGCTCTTTGGCGCTCCCTAAACCTGGTACCAGAACTGGGGCTATCGTCCTGAATCTTCACACTGATCATTCGCTTTGCTTTGGGAACACCAGATGGTGACAATTTAGGAAAGCTGAAAATTGCCACGACGGGCTCTCTAAAGAGTCTCAGCCTGGAGAATGTGGGGGGCAGGCACTTGGGGAAGATGCAGATCATTCTTATAAACTGGCCAAATGCCTAATCAGCCCTCCAGATGTCCAGTTCCCCATCTAAAATATAATAATAATTGTGATATTCGTTAAATGTTTGCTATGAACTAAAAACCGCACGAAGCAGTGGGGTCGGTATACATAAATTAGGTTCAATACAGTCACTGTCCCACATAATAATAATGGTATTCGTTAAGTGCTTACTATGTACCAGGCACTGTACTAAGAGCAGGGGAGAAAACAAGCAAATCGAGTTGAACACAATCTTTGTCCTACGTGGGGCTCGCAGTCTCAATCCCCATTTTACAAGCTAAGGTAATCGAGGCACAGAGAAGTGAACTGACTTGCCCAAGGTCACCCGGCAGACAAGTGGCAGTGCCCGAATTAGAACCCATGACCTTCTGACTCCCAGGCCCATGCTCTATTCACTGTGCAGTGCTGTTTCTCATGGGGTTCACAGTCTACGAAGACGACCTGGTAGTGAATTCCCATTGTAGAGATGAGGAAACTGAGGCACAAAAAAGTGAAGTGACTTTTCCTAGGTCACATAGCAGGCAAGTGGCCAATCCAGGATTAGAACCCAGATTCTCCGATTCCCAGCCTCAGGGTCTTTCCACTAGGCCACATTGCTTCTAGATTAAACTAAGCTGTCAATCAAGAAATCTTGACTCTATGGCAGAGTTTTAGGTGAGGTGTTACATGCGTCCTCTTAATCCATACTGGAGCCTCAGTTTGTCCATCTGTGAAATGAGGCTGATCGGAACTGTAGCGTTAGATATCCAAGGATCCTCAACCCTCCAATTTCACCTCTATTGAAAAGGGTCCCTGGCAAACTAGTTTAGGATGTCATCTTCTAGTAACTGGCTGGCTTTGCCAAGTATTTTAATTTGGCCTGGTCTCACAAGGAAAAAGCCTGTGTGACCTTGGGCAGTCATTTTACTTCTCTGTGGCTCGGGTTCCTCATCTGTAAAATGGAAATTTAATACCTGTTCTTTTTAGACCGTGAGCCTAAAAAAAGGACGGGGACTCTATCGGACCTGATGATCTTTCTCCGATCCTAGCACTTAGATGAGTGCTTGCACTTAGTCAGTGGTTAATAAACATTATTACTGGTATTATTATTATCATTATTGCCAGGTGCTTGTCTAATGTTAGCTGACATCGCATCAGAGACGAAATGAACGTCGAGCTATTGGCTGAAGGGTATATGTTGCGGCCCTGAGAAAATAACTGTAGCCTTGACTCCCCCTGAATGCCCCCTAAAAAAACTGATGGGAGCATTTTGGTAGGGGGAGCCGTGACTATCATTTTAAGTGCCTATGAATTACCCCACAGAGTTCCTACACCTGTGCATTACCAGAGTTGGTATTTGTTAAGCGCTTACTATGTGCCGAGCACTGTTCTAAGCGCTGGGGTAGACACAGGGGAATCAGGTTGTCCCACGTGGGGCTCAGTCTTCATCCCCATTTTACAGATGAGGTAACTGAGGCACCGAGAAGTTAAGTGACTTGCCCAAAGTCACACAGCTGACAAATGACCGAGCCGGGATTTGAACCCATGACCTCTGACTCCAAAGCCCGTGCTCTTTCCACTGAGCCACGCTGCTTCTCAGCCACTCACTTCACTCCTCTATGGCCAACCTATTTACTACACCTCAGTCACTTATTAAGATTGTGAGATCCATGTGGGACAGTGGCAGTGTCCAACTTGATTAGCTTGTTTCCACCCCAGTGCTTATACCAGTGTTTGACGTATAGTAAAAGCTTCACAAATACCATTATTATTATCTCATCTATCTCACCACTGACCTCTTACCCACTCTCTCCCCCTTCATATCTGACAGACCACCACACTCCACCTTCAAAGACTTATTAAAATAACATCTCCTCTAATAATAATAATAATGTTGGTGTTCGTTAAGCGTTTACTATGTGCCGAGCACTGTTCTAAGCGCTGGGGTAGACACAGGGTAATCAGGTCCCATGCGGGGCTCACAATCTTAATCCCCATTTTCCAGATGAGGTAAGTGAGGCACAGAGAAGTTAAGTGACTTGCCCAAAGTCACACAGCTGACAAGCGGCGGAGCCGGGATTGGAACCCATGACCTCTGACTCCTAAACCCGTGCTCTTTCCACTGAGCCATGCTGCTTGTCTAAGAGGCCTTCCCCGACTAAGCCTTCATTTCCCCTACTCTCTTTCCCTTCTGGGTCACCCTGTCACTTGAATCTGTACCCTTTAAACTCTGGATATTCACCCCACCCTCAGCCTCACAGCACTGATGTGCATATCCTTATTTTATTTTAATGCTAGCCTACCCCTCTACACTGTAAGCTCCTCAAGAGCAGGGAACATGTCTAGAACTCGAGTGTATTTGTCAGGTGCTTAGTACAGTGTTATGCGTGCTGTGAGCATTCCATAAATACCATTGATTGAAAGAGTTTGCATTTGCAGTTCAAGATGGGCTTGTTTGTGCAGAAGAAAACTTATTGTCAAAATCACTCCACTTCCATTTTCATACTATTTTTATTCTATCTGTGTTCCAAATTTTCTCAGCATGAATTTAGATCCAATAAATTCAATTAATAATAATTGTGATATTTGCTAAGCCCTTACTATATGCAAAGCACTGTACTAACAGCTGAGATAGATACAAGATAATTAGGTTAGACAGAGTCCCCGTCCCACAAGAAGCTCACAGTCTAAGCAGGAATGAGAACAGGTAATGCACAGGTGTAGGAACTGAGGCATAGAGTTTGGAATACTACTACTACTAATAATAATAATAATAATGCTACTGGCTAAGCACTTACTATGTGCCAAGCACTGTTTTAAGTACTGGGATAGGAGCTATTCAGGTTGGACACGGTATCTGTCCCACAGGGGGCTCACACTCTTAATACTCATTTTACAGATGAGGTAAATGAGGCCCAGAGAAGTGAACTGACTTGCCCAAGGTCACACAACAGAGATGTGTCAGAGTTGGAATTAGAATCTAGGTCCTCTGATTCCCAGACCCTTGCTCCTTCCACTAGGTCACACTGCCTCTCATAGAAGGGGATAAAAGTGATAGCAAGTAGCTTCCTTGATTGAAAATGCAACATACGTTCAGTCGTATTTATTGAGAGCTTACTGGGTGCAAAGTACTGTACTGAGCTCTTGGGAGAGTATAACAATAAACAAATTCCCTTCCCACAGCGAGAAAGATACCTCTCCAGCTCTCCAACTTCCTTCTCAATCTAACTAAAATAAGCTTAAGACATTTTTTTCCAAGCAAGGGGAGAAATTGTTAGGACAAACTTTTATCATAAAATTAGTATTTTGGGCATCGGGGTGGAGGAATCCTATTAACATCCCCACCAGATTCTTCTCACTTAATATCAACATCTATCGGCTAAGGAAAAAAGAACATCACTGTCTTGTGCTAACATTGTGCCTGGCTTGTTTTAACCTTGTTCCTTTTGACATAGGATCATAAAATAGTTTACACTTGTTGGCTTTTATTTTCTCCCCTCCTGGGGGTTGTGGGAGTATTTCCCATTTTATAGGAAACTAAATGGAAGCTTGTAAAGGAAAAATCTCCCGGTACTACAAACCAACAGAGATGCCAAAATAATCCTTTACCTCACGTTCAAGGTCCGATTTAGCTGCTCGGTCTAGGGTTCTGCAGGGAGTAAGCGGGTTGCTCAGGGCATACTATGGATGATGCTGTCCACTGGGCCACATTCTAAAATCAGTCATGAACTTCACCTAATAATACAACTAATGGACAAATGAGATGGGAGGATGTAACCACGTATGCAGGTGATGGTGAAAATGGAATCCTTGTGACCTAATGGAAAGAGCAAAGGTCTGGGAATGAGAAGAGTTAGGTTCCAATCCCTGCTCCACCACTTACCTGCTGGATGGTCTTGGGCAGGTCACTTAATTTTTCTTTGCCTCAGTTTTATCATTTGTAAAATGGGGATATATTGCCTGTTCTCCTTTCTGTGTAGACTGGGAGACTAATGTGACTGTGAGACTTAATTTCTGTGTACCTCAGTTACCTCATCTCTAAAATGGGCATTAAAACTGTGAGCCCCTTGTGGATCAGGGACTGTGTCCAACCTGATTGACTTGTACCTAATCCAGCGCTTAGTACATTGCCTGATACGTAGTAAGCTCCTAACAAATACCTTAAAAAAAAGGATCGTGTACCACCAGGCTACCTTGTATCTACCCTAGTGCTTAGAACATAGCTAGTTGCTTAGTAAGTGCTTAACAGATATAAAGTAATAATGACAACAATATTAAGAAGCTAAGGATACTAACGATACTTAGAAGCAGCATGGCTTAGTGAAAATAATAATCCTGACTCTGCCACTTGTCTGTCGTGTGACCTTGGGCGAGCCACTTCTCTGTGCCTCAGTTACCTCACCTGTAAAATGGGGATTAAGAATGTGAGACCTACATGGAACAATCTGATTACCTTGTGTCCACCCCATTGCTTAGAACAGTGTTTGGCACATCATAAGCGCTTAACAAATACCATCATTTTTATTATTATTACTAACCAGACTAATAATAATAATCACGGAACGACAGGGAAATACAGTTCTAAAACCCACAAATAATGTAATAGTAATACTAATTAAACAGGATTTGGGGCTGGTTTCTCTGTTAGCCAATTCCATTTCTAATACTATGCCAAAAGATATGCTTGTTTTTTTTTATTTTATAGGTAGGGTCGTGTCTAGATTATATATACCTGCTATGGAACATTGATTCAGCCTGATTCAGCGTAGAAGCAGCAGGGCCAAACAGGTGAAGATTTTGAGGAAAAGTTCAGGAAACAAAATAGAAATGGGGTGACTCATTGTGGGGGCTTGTATGAGCACCAGTTCAAAACCAAGAGATGGATGAGGTACTGCCCTGCCCTCATCTCAGGCTTGATGTAACACTAGAAAAATTGGTATGTGCGGGGAAGTGGATGGGGAGAATTCTCTATTCCGATAACTGCAGGAAAACTAATCCAGGACATTCTGAAGATTGCCAAGTGGAGTCAATTAAATTTCTTTTGTTTTTGCAGACAGAATAGGAATCTGGATGACTAGGCAGCCTTTAGAAAGCCTTTGAGAGGGTGTAGATCAAGATACTGCCTCTCTGGTGAGCCTACAGGGGTGGATTTGACGAGGGGGTAAAGAGGTAGGAGAGGAGGATTCCCTGAATGAGCCTGGCCGCTACTATCTACAGCCATTAATTCAAAATCTGGCAGAATCTTGCCTAAGGCAGACCAAAGATCCACCTAGTCCAATGTTCTCTGACTTTCTTGTCGTACCAAAGGATGCTTGGATCCATCAGTCAATCAATGTAATCTATTGAACTGTGTGCAGAGCACTATACTGAATATTTGGAAGAGCGCAATACAACAGAGCTGGTCACCTCTGTCCACAAGGAGATTGCAGTGTAGAGGGAAGACCATTTTGTTGCTTGGCCTCCTTGACCTCCATCTTCAAGAACTTGGGTGTAGCTTCTATGGATTTACTTTTTCCCCTTAAAGACCACATGACTCTACTTGTAACCCTCGCTCAAATAATCTTAAAAATTTGCGCTTTTTCTTTCCAGTACCCCAAGCTTTCGCCCTCTAAACCATAGAGTCCCTCAGCGTGGCTTAGTGTAAACGGCACGGGCTTGGGGGCCAGAGGACAAGGGCTCTAATCCAGCTCCGCCACTTGTTCTGCTGTGTGACCTTGAACAAGTCACATAAATTCTCAGTGCCTCAGTCACCTCATCTGCAAAAGGGGGATTAAGACTGTGAGCCCCAGGTGGGACAACCTGATTACCTTGTAACTACCCCAGCGCTTAGAAAGTGCTTTGGCACCTAGTAAGCATTTAAAAAATACCATTATTATTATTATCATCCCAAGGAGCAGGGTGGCCTAGTTGACAGAGCATGATCTTGGGAATCAGAGGACCTGGATTCTAATCCCAGCTCCACCATTTCCCTGCTCAGACAGAATTCCAGGGTGAGATCTTTACAGGAAAGTGATTACAAGGAGACTATATGGGAACCTAATTTACTTCTGATAACAAAAAGTTACAAAAAATTTCCAAACCTGCTGTGTATATGATAAATTGTGAAAGAAAGTGAATAGGGGAGGGTGACTGTGGGTTTTTACACTACTTGACCTCTGGCCATTCTTTCTTAATGTAGACTTTCAGGCTACCTCATTCTTTCTTTGCTTTTCAGGTTGTTTAACCCAATTAATAAGGGAAGGCTAGTCCAGGCGATCAGACAAAACGGGGTTTGGCTGTGACACTACCCCAATTTTTGTTCTAAAGGATTGTTCTTCGTTTGTTGTTTTCCATCGTATATCTTACACAAATTAACTTTGTTAATTATCTCCTCATTTGGTAACAGAGTGTTGGATAACAAAACTTCATTTAAAATATTATTAAATGTATTTTCTAATGGAGGACAAAGAAATAAGTATTTTTTTTCTTATGGTCTCTGTTAAGCACTTACTTTGTGCCATGCACTGGTTCTAAGCAACTGGGGGTAAATACAGGTAACCATATTTGACACAGTCCAAGTACCAACATGGGCTTACACCAGCAAAGGGTAAATGCTTTCATTTTGTTTGACAATAATAACGCAAATACTAACTGTGTATTTAAGTGCTTACTATGTGTCAAGGCACTCTACTAAGCACTGGGGCAGATATCCTATAAGCATATTTGGACACAGTCCCCACCCTACCTGGGTTCACTGTCTCAGGAGGAGGAGAATAGATATCTTATCCCCATTTTTCAGATGAAGAAACTAAGGCATAGAATAGTTAAATGTTTTGTCCAAGAATCATAGCGGTCAAGTGGAGACCAGGGCTTAGAACTCAAGCCCTTTGAATTCGAAGGCCAGGGAGCAGCGTGACTCAGTGGAAAAAGCCCGGGCTTGGGAGTTCAGGGCCGTGAGTTCTAATCCCAACTCTGCCACTTGTCAGCTGTGGACTTTAGGCAAGTCACTTCACTTCTCTGTGCCTCAGTTACCTCATCTGTAAAATGGGGATTAAAACTGTGAGCCCACGGGGGACAACCTGATACCTTGTATCCTCCCCAGGGCTTAGAAAAGTGCTTTGCACATAGTAAGCGCTTAACAAATACCGTCATTATTATTATTTCCACTAGACCATGTTGATATTGTTTTCACTGTTGGTGTTTTGGTCTAGAAAAACTCCAACTATTGTTATTGGGTGAGCATGAAGAAAAGCTATAAGGACACTAGATGGCAATCTAATGACTCAGAAAAAAGTACGTGCTTACATCCTCTTAAATTGGAAGGCAATTTATGAATAAATCAATAATCCCGCTCTCTTTTTTACAATGCTGATACACAGCTATAGAAAACGGCAGAAGCTTGTTGGCCTTGTTGTTCCACAAATGCATGATAAGAGTAATTGTCCTTAGCTCAGTGGAAATTTGCTTCTCTTTTAAGGTTAATGTAAATCAGATGGAGCACTCTGGGAGATAACTTGGAATTGACACAGGCCAATTAGTTGATTGAGCAGTCTGGTAGGTTGAACAGCCTTGATAATGACACCCGATGCTGGGTTCTGAGTGGAATTATTTGCAATTAAAATTGAAATCGGAGAATGCAAACATCTCAGTACCTTAGGCTGTAATGCTACTAATCTGTAATATCCATCTAAAGTCTCACTTCTCTTTAAACACGGTCCTTCCACTTGGCAAAATGAGCAAATTGATAACTGCCTGAAAATCCTCAAATAAGACCCCAGGCATCAGCTGTGCGCTGTGATTCCTAACACAAATGCCTCATCCCCCATCTAGTCGATACTTGTCCTGGTATTCAGGCATAGGTTATTCTTGGTGTTATCCCGGAGTGCTCTATCGATTACCACTTTGCTAACCATCCCTGCCTTAAGCAGCGTGGCTCAGTGCGAAGCAGTGTGGCTCTGTGGAAAGAGCCCTGGGCTTGGGAGTCAGTTGTCATGGGGTACTGTCCCAAACACTTATGTCTGCACATAATTAAGTTCCAATAAATGCAATCGATTGAATGTATTCATTCATGTCAATAGTATTTATTGAGCGCTTACTATGTGCAGAGCACTGTACTTAGCGCTTGGGATGAACAAGTCGGCAACGAGATAGAGACAGTCCCTGGCCGTTTGACGGGCTTACGGTCTAATCGGCGGGAAGACGGACAGACAAGAACAATGGCACTAAACAGCGTCAAGGGGAAGAACATCTCGTAAAAACCGATGGCAACTAAATAAATCAGGCGATGTACAATTCATTAACAAAATAAATAGGGTAACGAAAATATATACAGTCGAGCGGACGGGTACGGTGCTGTGGGGATGGGAAGGGAGAGGTGGAGGACACGAGGGGAAAAGGGGAAATCGAGGCTTTAGCTGGCGGAGAGGTAAAGGGGGGATGGCAGAGGGGAGTAGAGCGGGGAGAGGAGAGCTCAGTCTGGGGAAAGGCCTCGTTGGAGGAGGTTGATTTTTAAGTAAGGTTTTGAAAGAGGGAAAGAGATCAGTTTGGGCGGAGGTGAGAGAGGAGAGGGCCTTCCAGGACCCGCGGGAGGACGTGGAATCCAGGGTCGACGGCGGGATAGGCGAGGACCGAGTATTGAGCACTAGGTTCTGTATTAAGCACTTGAGAGAGTAAAACAGAAGTAAGAAACGTATTCCCAGCTCTCTCATTTCTTATGCTAAAATCCGGATTAACCTACCAGGAAGAATGTTTGTTTTCCCACCCAAATTCTGAGTCTGAAGGGTTTTGGAGCGAAGTGGCTTTAGTTAGAAGACTAATAATAATAATAACTGGGGCATTTGTTAAGCTGGGCTGGATGTGATACAGTTAGGTCAGATCCAGTCTAAGGGGGAGACTCACAGTCCTAGAAGCAGAGACAACAGGCAGCTGAGGCACTGAGAAATGACTTGCTCAAGGTCTCACAGCAGGCAAGTGATGGAGCCGGAACTGGGACTCGCAGGCCCTAATGCCCCTCTAGAGTGTAAGCTCCTTGTCAGCAGGAAGTGTGACTATCAAATCAGTTATATCATATAAAACTCTTAGTAAAGTACTCTGCTCATAGTAAGCACTCAATAAATATGATTGACTGATTGACTGAGAGGTTGATTGAATCGCAGTCCCATGCTCTTTTCACTAGGCCACACGGCCTCCCGATAACGAGTAGCTGGTTTAGGCTGACAGCAATCTCTCTATCATTCTGATAAATTTTCTACTGCCCAAAGCACTCAGAGCTCAATCCACCTCTTTGGGGCGTGAAAACAAGACAAAGCTGCACTAATGTGCATTCCTCTCCCATCTACAACTGCCCACAGATTCGCAGGCAATTCGTCAAGATGGCGTTCGTTGAGAATTTGACAGTTCAACTGAATCTTGGTGGTGTGTTTCTCTTCAAGACAAGCCACCAATCATTTTGTTTCCTTTCAAGGAAGCGGTTATATTGCCCCTACACCAAACCTTCCTATTATGGAGATTTTAAAATCAGGAGAAAATTTAAAAAAAAACCTACTGGATCTTCAGATTCTTTGTTTTTTTTTCAAACAAAACCACAAAACATCATAAAACCCATTACCCAAGACCTCAGTGGTCAGGGCTCCCAGAACATATGGGGCATAATAAAATACAGAAAGCAACAAAGAAAAGTATCTTTGCTTTAGGAACAGAAAGTAAACATGGCTAAAAGGCACTTAGGAAAACAAACCATAAAACCGGATTCAAATCCCAGAGACAGAGTGCCAGCCGGCCTATCCTGGTACGGGCTCTTTTCCAAGGTAGTGGGAGTCGAATCCAGAAGGGAAAGGCCACAGTACTTTGTGCCTGGATTACATGCTGGGATATCTGGATAACTGAGGTTTAAAATCGCATCCTTGTTGCTCTTGCCAAATAGCCATTCTATAAAATGTCCTCAAATCTCTTGCCAAAGCGCATTCGGGGACCTGAATGATTCTGATCATTTATGGATTTGATTCTCTTCTTTGCATTATTTTCTGGCAGTGAAGAAGGGAACGGGGCCTTCTAGAAGCATCTTGGAACCCCACTCCAGGAAGCACTTAAATTCCTGCATGGATGTCTGCCCCCGATCTCTTAATGACGCATGGAGAGCCCCTGAGACTCCCACTGTCTTTGGGAGAGCGAAACTACCCTCTTCTCTTCTTACCTTATTGCAGTGTATCACTCTCAGAACTTGTTATAGCCTTGATGTGACGTCACTGTTTTTCTTCCTTCCTCAACTCCCTTCTTCGTGAATTTTTTATGGTATTTGTTAAGCCCTCTCTCAGGGTCACACCTGGAGAGTTTCCAGTACTCTACTTCTTTAACCACCTTGACCCCTTTCTCACCTTCCTTCTCCCCTTCTCTCTGCCCACTCTGATCCTCGGCGACTTCAACATCCACATGGATGTACCCGGTGACCCCTCTGCCGCCTGCCTGCTATCATTCCTTGACTCCGCCAACCTCCTGCTCCACCACACCTCGCCCGCTCACCAACTTGGGCACACCCTCGATCTCGTCATCTCTCACCGCTGCACTATCTCCACCCTCACCAACTCTGAAATCCCTCTCTCGGACCGTAACCTTCTCACCTGCCTCCTCTCTCACACTCCCTCCCCCTGCAAACTTGTATTACTCCTCCACAGAGACCTCCCCTCTCTTGATCCCATCCATCTCTCCCAGAACATCTCACCCCACCGTGCCTCCCTATCCTCTCTTCCCGTTCTCAATGATCAGTCGACTGCTCTCAACTCCTCCCTCTCTACTCATCTCAACTCACTCACCCCCCTTTCCCTCCACCTCTCTCGCTCCACTAACCCACAGCCCTGGGACACCGCTCTGTCCGCCTCCTGTGCTCTTATGCTCGAGCTGCTGAGTGCTGCTGGTGTAGGTCCAAGCACCAAGCCAACCTTATACACTTCACATTTATCCTTTCCTGCCTTAACTCTACCCTCTCCTCTGCCAGGCAAAACTACTTTTCTTCCCTCACTGACGCCCATGCCCGTCACCCCCACCAATTGTTCCGGTCTTTTAACTCTCTCCTCAGGCCCCCTGTCCCTCCCTCCCCATCCCTTACCCCCAACCATCTGGCCACCTACTTCAACACAAACACTAAAACAATCAGGTCTGAGCTCCCCAAAGTCACCCCTCTCCCTTCTCCTTCCCCCCTGCTCCCAACTCTCTCCCCTACTTTCCCATCCTTCCCTGCAGTATCCTCAGAGGAGATTTCCTCCCTCCTCGCAAGTGCCACCCCCTCCACCTGTCTTCGGACCCCATTCCCGCTCACCTTATAAAAACCATCGCCTCTTCCCTCCTCCCCTCCTTAACTTCTGTTTTTAACCGCTCACTCCTCCAATGGCTTCTTCCCCTCTGCCTTCAAACATGCCCACGTCTCCTCTATCAAAAAAACCCCTCTCTCGACCCACTTCCCCTTCCCGTTATCGCCCTATCTCCCTCCTACCCTTCCTTTCCAACCTCCTAGAATGAGTCATCTACACTCCCTGCCTTGAATTCCTCAACTCCAATTCTCTCTGGACCCCTCCAATCTGGCTTCCCGTCCCCTCCACTCCACCGAGACTGCTTTCTCAAAGTCACCCATGACCTCCTTCTTGCCAAAATCCAATGGCTCTACTCTATCCTAATCCTCCTTGACCTCTCAGCTGCCTCTGACACTGTCGACCAACCCCTTCTCCTCCACACCTTATCTCACCTTGGCATCACAGACTCCGTCCTCTCCCGGTTCTCCTCTTTGTCCTTTCTGGCCGTTTCATTCTCGGTCTCCTTCGCGGGCTTCCTCCTTCCACTCCCATCCACTTACTGGAGGGGTTCCTCAAGGGTCAGTTCTTGGCCCTCTTCTGTTCTCCATCTATACTCACCCCCTTGGTGAACTCATTCATTCCCATTGGCTTCAACTATCATCTTCTATGCAGATGACACCCAAATCTACATCTCCTTCCCTGTTCTCTCCTCCTCCCTCAGGCTTGTATCTCCTCCTGCCTCCTGGATGTCTCCACCTGGATGTCTGCCCGCCACCTAAAACTCAACATGTCTAAAACTGAGCTCCTTATCTTCCCTCCCAAACCCTGTCTTTTCCCTGACTTCCCTGTAACTGTGGGCGGCACGACCATCCCTTCCCGTCTCACAGGCCCGCAACCTTGGTGTCATCCTTGGCTCAGTTCTCTCATTCACCCCACACATCCAATCCATCACAACACCTGCCGGTCTCACCTTTACAATACCTCCAAGATCTGCCCTTTCCTCTCCATCCAAATGGCCATCGTTGCTGGTACAAGCTCTCATAATATCCCGACTGGATTATTGTATCAGCCTTCTCTCTAATCTCCCTTCCTCCTGTCTCTCCCCACTCCAGTCTATTCTTCATTCCACTGCCAGATCATCTTCCTACAGAAATGCCCTGGGCATGTCACTCCCCTCCTCAAAAACCTGCCAGTGGTTTGCCTATCGACCTCCGCATGAAAAACAAAACTCACTCTTGGCTTCAAAAGCTCTCCATCACCCTTGCCCCCTCCTACTCCTCTCCTTCTCTCTTTCTACTGCCCACCCTGCACGCTCCACTCCTCTGTCACTCACGTCCTCACCATCCCCGTTCATGCCTATCCCACCGTGAGCCCTGACCCATGTCCTCCGCTGTCCTGGAATGCCCCTCCCTCCTCATCTCTGCCAAACTAACTCTCTTCCCTCTTCAAAGCCCTACTGAGAGCCCCCCCTTTCCCTCTGCTCCGCCCTCCACCCTCTGCTCCTCCCCCTTCCCCTTCCCCTCCCTCAGCTGAGCCCCCCTTTCCCTCTGCTCCCTCCCCTCTCCCCTTCCCTCCCCCCACCCTCAGCTCCTCCCACTTCCCCCTTTCCCTCCCCTCAGCACTGTGCTCATTTGTATATATCATTTATTATCTTATTCATTTTGTTAATGAGGTCTATATCTCCTTGATTCTATTCATCTTGATAATGTTGTCTTGTTTTTGTTTTGCTCTGTTTTTGTTCTGCTGTCTCCCCGTTTAGACTGTGAGCCCGTCACTGGGCAGAGATTGTCTCTATCTGTTGCCGAATTGTACATTGCAAAGCGCTTAGTACAGTGCTCTGCATATAGTAAGCGCTCAATAAATGCTATTGAATGAATGAATGAATTAATTAATTAATTATTAATACCAGTCTCGATTATGGGAGGGACAGTAAGCAGAGGCCTGTCCATTCAATTTCCTAGCTTGGCCAGTGGCTCGTGAGTGGAAGGCAATCTGCTAGAAGTTAAAGCTCACCCATGCTGGCAGCAGCCACATGGGAGAGAGTCAAGGGTGGATACTCAAATTTACTGGTGAAAGGAAGCATGGTAAACCACTTCCATATTTTTAGCAAGAAAACTCTACGAGAATGATTGCAGGTGGAGGTGGGGCATTCTGAAAGAGATGTGTCCATAGCGTCACTATGGGCCAGAGACAATTCGACAGCATAAGACAAGACAATTTGTTAAGCCCTTGCTATGAGCCAGGCACTTTATGAAGCACTGAGGAAGGTGGTATTTGTTAAGCATTTACTGTGTGCCAAGCACTGGTACTAAGCATTGGGTAGATACAAACAATCTGGTTGTCACAGTCCCTGTCCCACGTGAGGCATCACAGTCTCAATCCCCATTTTGCAGATGAGGTATCTGAGGCCCAGAAAAGTGAAGCGACTTGCCCCAAGGTCACACAACTGACAATTGTGGGCCGGGATTAGCACCCATACCTTCTGACTCTGAGGCCGATGCCTCTATCCACCAAGCCATGCTGCTTCCGACTTCCTACCTGCTTCCTGCCTGATGAAACGAGATCATCAGGTTGGACACAGTCCAGGTCCCACAGGAGGCTCCCAGCTTTAATCCCCATTTTTACAGGTGAGGTAACTGAGGCACAGAGAAGTTAAGTGACTTGCTCATGATCACCCAGCAGCCATGTGTCAGAGCCTGGATTAGAACCCAGATCCTCTGATTCCCAGACCCGTTCCCCTTCCAAGAGGCCACACTGCCTCATGAAATACTTGTGGTATTTGTTAAACACTTATTATATGCCAAGCACTGTACTAAGTGCTGGGGCAGGTACAGTACAAGGGAAGCAGCATGGCTCAGTGGAAAGAGCCTGGGCTTCGGAGTCAGAAGTCATGGGTTCGACTCCCGGCTCTGCCACCTGTCAGCTGTGTGACTGTGGGCGAGTCACTTAACTTCCCTGGGTCTCAGTTACCTCATCTGTAAAATGGGGATTAACTGTGAGCCTCACGTGGGACAACCCGATTACCTGATCACCCTGTATCTACCCCAGCGCTTACAACAGTGCTCTGCACATAGTAAGCACTTAACAAATACCAACGTTATTCTTATTATTACAATCAGAACAGAAATGACCCCTGTTCCACATGGGGCACACAGTCTAGAACAGTGCTTGGCACATAGTAAGCACTTAACAAATACCATCATTATTAACAGGGAGGGAGGTGTAGCTCAGTGGAAAGAGCATGGGTTTGGGATTCAGAGGTCATGGGTTCTAATACCAGCTGTGGAACTTTGGGCAAGTCACTTAACCTCTCTGTGCCTCAGTTACCTCCATCTGTAAAATGGGGATTAAGAGTGTGAGCCCCATGTGGGACAATCTGATTACCTTGTATCCCCCCAGTGCTTAGAACAGTGCTTGGCACATAGCGCTTAACAAATGCCATCATTATTATTATTATTTAATATCCATCTTATGGATGAGGAAATCGAGGCAGAGAAGTTGAGTTTCTGCAGGTCACATGGCAGCATGGCATGGCATCAAGAGGACCTAGATTCTCCTCCCAGCTCCACCACTTGCCTACTGTGTGAGCTTGAGCAAGTCACTTAACTTCTCTCTGTCTCAGTTTCCTCAACTGTAATATGGGGAGTCAATATCTGTTCTCCCTCCTACTTACAATATGAGTCCCATGTGGGATCTGATGATCTTGTATCTATATCAGAGTTTAGTAGAGTGCTTGGCATATAGTAAGTACTTTAGCATATACAACAAATATTATCATTATTATTATTATCTAGCCAGGTTTAGAAGCTGACACCCAGGCCCACTAAGACAAACTACTTCATGGCTTAGTGGAAAGAGCCCGAGTTTGGGAGTCAGAGGACATGGGTTCTAATCCCACTCGGCCACTTGTCTGCTGTGTGACCTTGGGCAAGTCGCTTCACTTCTCTGGGCCTCAGTTACCTTATCTGTAAAATGGGGATTAAGACTGTGAGCCCCACGTGGGACAATCTGATTACCATGCTTCTACCCCAGCGCTTAGAGAGTGTTTGGCACATAGGAAGCACTTAACAAATACCCTAATGATAATTATAGTAATATATGGCACATTTAGATCAGATAGTACTTTGCTTGCAGAAAAGGAAGCTGTTGGGTAAAGGACTATAGAAAATAGCTAATATGGTTCAAACCCAGGCCAGTTCAGCAATATTCGTGTATGTGGCTGTGAGAAAAAATGTCAGCCAGGAATTTCTGCCTAGAGATTTCCTTTGTATTTCTCTGTGGGAATTCGGAGCTTCAGATACATTCCATTTGTGAACAACATCCATTGTGGCTAAAAGTCCATTTTTCTTGTCCTCATAGCAAGCTAGACTTTTGCTTGGGTCTTTAGATTGCTGGCTCAGGACTAGTGGTCTCGGTGAGAAGGCAGCGTCAGAGTCTTTTAGTGCTGAAGTAACCTAATCTGGTTCATCCTCAGGCAAGGGAAAGAGATAATTGACTGAGTTTTTCCGCTCATTTTCTCAAAACAAGCTCCTCAGATTGAATGTCAAAGAGCAGTCAATTCACTACACTGTAAGCTCCCTGAGGGCAGGGATCATATAATAATAATAATGTTGGTATTTGTTAAGCGCTTACTATGTGCCGAGCACTGTTCTAAGCACTGGGGTAGACACAGGGGAATCAGGTTGTCCCACGTGGGGCTCACAGTCTGCATCCCCATTTTACAGATGAGGTAACTGAGGCACCGAGAAGTTAAGTGACTTGCCCAAAGTCACACAGCTGACAAGTGGCCGAGCCAGGATTCGAACCCATGACCTCTGACTCCAAAGCCCGTGCTCCTTCCACTGAGCCACGCTGTATTGAACTCCCCCATGCTTGGTACAGTGCTTTACCTATAGTAAGTGCTCAATAAATACCACTGATTGATTGTTTGACCTGCGTTTTGGATGATTCTAAGTTTGGGGGTTTTGATTTCTGAATTGAATTCCAAACTTTAAGTGTTGGTATTCATTTATTTACTATAAATAAGAGACAGGATCTTGTAGGATCTCAAGAGAAGCAGTATGGCTTATTGGAAAGAGCACGGGCTTAGGTCATGGCTTCTAATCCTGACCGCCACTTGTCTGCTGTGAGACCTTGGACAAGTCACTTAACTTCTCCGTGCCTGAGTTATCTTATCTGTTAAATGAGGACTAAGACTGTGGGACAACGTGATTACTTTGTATATATCCAGCCTTTAGAACAGTGCTTGGCACATAGTAAGTGCTTAACAAAAACCATCATCATTATTATTACAGAAGAAGTAATAATAATTATGGTATTTGTTAAGGGCCTCCTATGTGCTAGCTTACTATGTATTAAGCGCTGGAACAAACGCAAGATAATCAGCTCATATGGGACTTACAGTCTAGTGGGAAGGAGAATAGGTATTGAATCCCCATTTTACAGATGAGGAAACTAAGGCACAGAGCAGTTAAGTGACTTGCCCAAGGGCACTAAGCAGGCACGGGGGAGAGTCAGGATTTGAACCCCGTCTCAGCAACACCCATATATTATTACCCTATTTATTTTGTTAATGAGTTGTACATCCCCTTGATTCTATTTAT
This sequence comes from Ornithorhynchus anatinus, assembly GCF_004115215.2. Lineage (NCBI taxonomy): Eukaryota > Metazoa > Chordata > Mammalia > Monotremata > Ornithorhynchidae > Ornithorhynchus > Ornithorhynchus anatinus. The sequence continues at coordinate 128,303,158 of NC_041730.1, read as the reverse complement.
TGCTATTAAGTTGTCTTGTTTTAGTCCGTCTGTCTCCCCCGACTAGACTGTGAGCCCGTCAGCGGGCAGAGATCGTCTCTATCTGTTGCCGATTTGTACATTCCAAGCGCTTAGTACAGTGCTCTGCACATAGTAAGCACTCATTAAGTACTACTGAATGAATATGATTGTCCTTCCCTTCTAATCAAATAAAAAAAAAAACAACCCTAAGTTTATTTTAAAGGAAATTTCACTTTTACTGTTTTCTTCTTGAAATTGTTTTGTGGACTACTCCTTCCTTCTTGAAACCATCGCTGGCCTTGCTTTTGCTGATCCAGTACTAGCCAGGTTTTTCTCCTACGTCTCTGACCACTCCTTTTCAAGTTTCGTCCATTTGCTTCTCGTACCGTCAGTGTAAGTGTTCCCTATGACTTTCTTCAGGGTCCTCTTCACTCTCTTTCTCGGAGGACTCGTCCACTTTCATAATAATGATGATAATTATGGTATTTGTTAAACGCTTACTAGGTGCCAGGCACTGTACTAAGCACTGGGTTGGATACAAGCAAATCGGGTTGGACCCAGTCCCTGTCCCTGCATAGGGTTCACAGTCTTATTCCCCTTTCTCCAGATGAGGCAACTGAGACACAGAGAGTGAAGTGACTTGCCTAAGGTCTTAGAACAGTGCCAGTCCTTAGAACAGTGCTTGGCACATATTAAGTGCTTAACAAATACTATCATCATTATCATTATTGAGGTTACACAGCAGCAAGTGGCAGAGCCGGAATTAGAACCCATGACCTTCTGACTCCCAGGCCCGTTTTTCTCTCTAGTCCTGAGCTCTCATCTTCCCTGTTATCCTGCATCTCCTCTTGTCCTACAAGCCTCTCAGACTTAACATTCCCAACATGAATTACTCATCTTCCCTCCTAAGGCCTCTTCTCTCGGCTGTCCCATCACAGTCAGTAACACCACCATCCCCGTTCTAGAAGTCCATAATCTCTAGTCCTTAATACCATGCTCTGCAGACAGTAACTGTTCGATAAATATGATTGATTGAGTTGGTAATCACAATTCTTGCCCTCAAGGAGCTTAAAATAGGGATTAAACATCTGTCTTCCCTCACCCTTAGACTGTGAAGCCCATCTGTGAAAGAGACTGTGTCCAACCTGATTCCCTTTTTTCTAACCCAGCTCTTAATGCAGTGCTTATCACATATTAACTCATATTAACATTTTTATTATGATTGTAACGTAGTGGGTAAGCAACAGAGTGTAAGGATATGGGCGTAAGTGCCATGGACATGGGTTTGAGGTGACTATCCCAGTGTTTAGTGGGTACTGATCCAAGTGGATAGACAATGTAGGAGGGAGAGAGAATAGGTTGGGGAAAAAAGAGGTCAGTCAGGGAAGACTTCCTAGAGAATGTTTGGTTTTAGTAGAACTTTGAAGATGGGGAGAGTAGTGGTCTTTTGGACAGGAAGGGAGGAGACGGAGCTCCAGGTAGGTGGAAGGATGTGGTCAAGAGGTCAGGGATGAGAAAGATGAGCTCTAGATACATTAAGTTGGTTGGTGTTAGGGGAGTGAAGTATGTGGGCTAGGATGTAATCAGAGGGGAGCCGCTTTAGGTAGGAGGGGAAAGTCAAATACAAATTTCTGCTTTTTAGGCTTATTGCATATAAAGGCAGAGGCAAAATTACATATTTAAAGGGGAAAGTCTGTTCTAGTGTAAAGAAACTGGGCCTGGGAGTCAAAGGACCAGGGTTCGATACCCAGCTCTCCCACTTGTCTACTGTGTGACCTTGGACAATCTATGCCTTAATTACCTCATCTGTACAATGGGGATTAAGACTGTGAGTATCATATGGGAAAGGGACTATGCCCAACCTAATTATCGTGTATCTACCCCAGCACTTAGTATAGTCAGTCAGGCAAACATATTTAGTGAGTGTTTACCGTGTGCAGAATCCTGAACTGAGTGCTTGGGAGAATACAGTTGAACGATATATGAGATGCATTCCCTGCCCACAATGAGCTTACAGTCCAGGGGGGAGAGAGATATTAATATAAACAAATTACATATATGGACATAAGAGCTGTGGGGCTGGGAGGGGGGACGAATAAAGGGAGTAAGTTCAGGTTGACGCAGAAGGAAGTGGAAGGAGAGGAAAGGGGGGCTTAGTCAGGGAAAGCCTCTTGGAGGGGATGTGCATTCAATAAAATTCATTCATTCAATAGTATTTATTGAGCGCTTACTATGTGCAGAGCACTCTACTAAGTGCTTGGAGTGTATAATTCAGCAACAGAGAGAGACAATCCCTGCCCAATAATGGGCTCACAGCCTCTCCTGACACGTAGTAAGTGCTTAACAAATACCATTCAAAAAACTGACAATATATATGTCCCCAAACACCCCTGCCTGGAGAAGCAGCGTGGCTCAGTGGAAAGAGCATGGGCTTTGGAGTCAGAAGTCATGAGTTCGAATCCCAGCTCTGCCACTTGTCAGCTGTGTGACCGTGGGCAAGTCACTTCACTTCTCTGTGCCTCAGTTACCTCATCTGTAAAATGGGGATTAAGACTGTGAGCCCCACGTGGGACATCCTGATTCCCCTGTGTCTACCCCAGCGCTTAGAACAGTGCTCGGCACCTAGTAAGCGCTTAACAAATACTAACATTATTATTATTATTAAACCAAAGAGCTTGGCTGACTGGATAGAGCACAGGCCTGGGAGTCAGAAGGACCCGGATTTTAATCGTGGCTCTGCCATATGTCTGCTCTGTGATCCCGAGCAAGTCACTTTACTTCTCTGGGCCTTGGTTACCTCATCTGTTAAATAGGAATTAAGATAATTTTTCATACATTCATTCATTACTTCGTTTGTATTTATTGAGCATTTATTGTGTGCAGAGCATTGAACTAAGCACTTGGAAAGTACAATACAGAGAGAATCCCTGCTTACAGGCTTACAGTCTAGAGGAATATTTTGTACTTTTCTACAAAAACGTTCTGGACAGGTCACCTCGCTCCTCAAAAACTCCATTGGTTGCCCATCCATTTCCATATCAAATGAAAACTCCTCACCAATGGCTTTAAAAGCCATCTATCACTTTGCCCCTCCTACATCCCAGAAGCAGCGTGGCTCAATGGAAAGAGCACGGGCTTTGGAGTCAGAGGTCATGGGTTCGACTCCCGGCTCTGCCACTTGTCAGCTGTGTGACTGTGGGCAAGTCACTTCACTTCTCGGTGCCTCAGTCACCTCGTCTGTAACTCTGAGCCTCACGTGGGACAACCTGATTACCTTGTATCTACCCCAGCGCTTAGAACAGTGATCTGCACATAGTAAGTGCTTAACAAATACCAACATTATTATTATTATGCCATCACTTCTCTCCCTCTACAACCCAGCCTGTACAATTCGCTCCTCTAGTGCTATCCTCACTCTAGGCTTCAAGGCTCTCCATCACCTTGCCCCTTCCTACCTCTCCTCCCTTCTCTCTTTCTACCGCCCACCCCGCACGCTCCGCTCCTCCGCCGCCCACCTCCTCGCCGTCCCTCGGTCTCTCCTATCCCGCCGTCGACCCCCGGGTCACATCCTCCCGCGGTCCCGGAACGCCCTCCCTCCTCACCTCCGCCAAACTGATTCTCTTTCCCTCTTCAAAACCCTACTTAAAAATCACCTCCTCCAAGAGGCATTCCCAGACTGAGCTCCTCTTCCCCCTCTACTCCCTCTGCCATCCCCCCTTTACCTCTCCGCAGCTAAAGCCTCATTTTCCCCTTTTCCCTCTGCTCCTCCACCTCTCCCTTCCCATCCCCACAGCACCGTACTCGTCCGCTCGACTGTATATATTTTCGTTACCCTATTTATTTTGTTAATGAATTGTACATCGCCTCGATTCTATTTAGTCGCCATTGTTTTTACGAGATGTTCTTCCCCTTGACGCTGTTTATTGCCATTGTTCTTGTCTGTCCGTCTCCCCCGATTAGACAGTAAGCCCGTCAAACGGCAGGGACTGTCTCTATCTGTTGCCGACTTGTTCATCCCAAGCGCTAGTACAGTGCTCTGCACATAGTAAGCGCTCAATAAATACTATTGAATGAATATCCTTCTTACTGTGCCTCCATCTCATCTGTCTCACAGCTGAATCCCGATCCACGTCCTGCCTCTGCTCTGGAATGTCCTCCCTCCTCTAATCTGACAGACAACTACTCTCCCCAGCTTCAGAGCCTTATTGAAGGCACTTCTCCTCCAAGACGCCTTCCCAGAATAAGCCCCACTTTTCCTCATCTCCCACTCCCTTCTGCATCAACCTAACTTGCTCCCTTTGCTCTTCCCCCTACCCCCAGCCCCAAAGGACCTATGTACATATCTGTAATTTTATTTATTTGTATTGATGTCTGTCTTCCTGACTCTAGACTGTGAGCTTGTTGTGGGAATGTCACCGTTTATTGTTGTATTGTATCTCCCCAAGCGCTTAGTACAGTGCTCTGCACACAGTAAGTGCTCAATAAATATGATTGAAGTGAACTGAATGAATGAATGTGTGAATCCCATATGGGACAGGGATTATGTCTTACCTGATTAACTTGTGTCTACTTCAGGGCTTGGAACAATTCTTCGTGGCATAGTAAATCCTTAACAAGTACCATAATCATTATTATTAAACCCATTTGGTATGGCCCCTCTCCCTGTTTGTTCCAGTTTCTACCCTACTCACCTTCCCATTCCACCAGATTTTCATCTCCTACGCAGAACTCTAGCCAGAGGGTGTTCCCCTTTAAACTCGAATAGGCTTAAGTCGGCACGAGAACATTTGGGCTCGCTTTCTCCAGTCAGGTCTCATTCTGTAATGAATTGACTTTTTAAATGGTTTTGAAAAGTCTCCTCCCCAAATACATTTCAGCAGCTCAGTGGAGACAGTGACCCCATATAATAGGCTGGTTTGAAACTCGCCTGTTCTGCTATTTCCTCCAAGAAAGATAAACAAATCGCTACTACAATGGAATAGTTGTGATGTTTTCTTTTAAATCTTCCTTTTGAAATGTAAGACTTGGAAGTTAGACGGTCCAGACCTCTCTAAGGGCAGATTCTCTTTGAGCCTGTCCTGGAGTCTCATTAGGAGCTCTCATTTCCCCTCCGCGCTCTCCCATCTGTCTCCACTCTATCCTTGGCTGTGGACCTCTTAAAGCACTTCGTACTCACTCTAGCCCTACAGTATTTACGTATATTCATTCAGTCATACTTATGGAGCATATACTGTTTGCAGAGCACCATACTAAGCACTTGGGAGAGTACAATACAGCAATAAACAGACACATTCTCTGCCTACGAGGCACTTACAGTCTAGAAGGGGGAAGACAGACATCACTACAGATAAATTACAGATATGTACATAAGTGCTGTGGGACTAGGAATGGGGAGGACCATATCCTTATACTCTACTATTTCCCCATCTGTACATTATTTTAATGTTTGTCCCACTGCTAGACTGCAATTTCTTTGTGAGCAGGGATTGTGTTCACCAACTCAGGTGTATGATACTTTCCTTAGCATCAGCCTCCTTGCTGACCTCCCTGCCTTCTGTCTCTCTTTATTTCAATCCATACTTCACTCTGCTGCCCAGATCATTTTTATACAAAACTGTTCAATCCATGTTTCCCCACTCCTCAAGAACCTCCAGTGGTTGCCCATCCATCTCTGCGTCAAACAGAAATTCCTTACCATCAGCTTTAAAGCACTCTCACCTCGCTCCCTCCTAATAATAATGTTGGTATTTGTTAAGCGCTTACTACGTGCAGAGCACTGTTCTAAGCGCTGGGGTAGACACAGGGGAATCAGGTTGTCCCACGTGGGGCTCACAGTCTTCATCCCCATTTTCCAGATGAGGTAACTGAGGCACCGAGAAGTGAAGTGACTTGCCCAAAGTCACACAGCTGACAAGTGGCCGAGCCGGGATTCGAACCCATGACCTCTGACTCCAAAGCCCGGGCTCCTTCCACTTAGCCACGCTGCTTCTCTACCTCACTTCTTCTTCTGCTTCTTCTCCTACCTGCTTCTTCTCCTACCTCGCCTCACTACTCTCCTCCTATAATCCAGTCCGTGTACTTCTCTCCTCTAATGCCAACCTACTCAGTGAACCTCAATCTCATCTATTTCACTGCCAACCTCTCACCCATGTCCTGCCTCTGGCCTGGAACACCCTACCTCTTTATATCCAAAAGAAGATCACTCTTCCCACCTTCAAAACCTTATTCATTCATTCAGTAGTATTCATTCATTCATTCAATAGTATTTATTGAGTGCTTACTATGTGCAGAGCACTGTACCGAGTGCTTGGAGTGTACAATTCGGCAACAGATAGAGACAATCCCTGCCCAATGACGGGCTCACAGTATAAAAAACACATCCCCTCCAAGAGGTCTTCCCCAACTAAGCCCTCATTTCCTCTTCTCCCATTCTCTTCTGCTTCACCCCTCCCTCAGCCTTACAGCACTCAAATAGATATCCATAACATTTATTTATATCGTCCGTCTCCCCCTCTAGACTGGAAGCTTGTTGTGGGCAGGACATGTTTCTGCCAACTCTCTTATATTATACCCTCCCACATAAGTAGTATAGTACTCTGTACACAGTAAGCATTAATGAATACGATTGCTTGATTGATTATTCCTCATTATACAGATGGGGAAACCGGCACAGAGAAGTAAAATGGCCAGGCCAAGGTCACACTGCAGGCAGATAATAATAATAATGTTGGTACTTGTTAAGCGCTTACTATGTGCAGAGCACTGTTCTAAGCGCTGGGGTAAACACAGGGGAATCAGGTCGTCCCACGTGGGGCTCACAGTCTTAATCCCCATTTTACAGATGAGGGAACTGAGGCACAGAGAAGTGAAGTGACTTGCCCACAGTCACACAGCTGACAAGTGGCAGAGCTGGGATTCGAACTCATGAGCCCTGACTCCAAAGCCCTTGCTCTTTCCACTGCGCCACGCAGATGATTGAGCTAGGATTGGAACTCAGATCCTCTAACGCCAAAGCCCGAGCTCTTTCCACTAGACCATCCTGCAGACTAGAGGATTATCGCTGCAGTTAAGAATCAAACTTTTGGAGAATCAGAAGGCTCTGTGAGTCTTCACCACTTCCCATATCTTCAACAAGTCTCAGTGACATACTGTTTCCTTTGAGAAGAAAACTTTAATCTGGGTAAAGTGTAACGATACCTCTTTTCCCCTTTGCTGACATCATTTTACATTAGGTTAAACGGTCTTTTTATGCATGCTTATAGTTTACATTCAGAGCCTGTCTGCTGCCCCTCTGGCTATATGAGAACAGGCATCTGTTGCTCCTAAAAAAAGAAAAAAAATCCTCTCAGTGGCTCGTGGTCTTTCACTCCTTCAAAGGGGGGGCACTTAATAAGCAGTGGGAGAGAGAGAGACAGACACAGAAAACGAGAGAGAGAGAGGCAGAGAGAGACAGAGAGACAGTGGCATGTGGGGATCTCTGCTGGGGCCAGACAGAAGAAGAGCAGATAAAAAAGAATAACCACGGCAACAATCTGCTAGTTTTCCAATTGATTAGCGGGGGTCTGTCTGTGCTGGGGATGTTTACAGGACTTGGCAGAAATGCAGCTGGACCGCGCATCTTAGAGGGTTAGTGGGAGTTGGGAAGCGAGCGGAGAAAGCTGCCCAGGCAGGACTGTCTCCTTGCAAAGAGCAAGGGGGAGAGAGGGGAATGAGCAGGGAGTGAGGCTTCGTGCCCACCGTGGGAGGGCAGGTCTACCAGGAGCTGCTCTGGTCCTGGCTATGGTTCTCCAGTGCCCTGCACACTCTCTGGGAAGCCAGACAAGAGGTGGCTTTGCTGAGCAGCAGCAGGAGGAAGAGGAGGAGGAGGAGGAAGAGAGAATGACATTGTGACCCAGAGACTTGGACAGGCAGCAATGGGGCTCTCTTGCTGCAAAGACTGGAAAGGATCCCTGCGGGAGCCGAAAGGTAACTTTATTTCCCCCTCCCCACGTGGTTCGTGCAGCTGGACATCCCAGTGCCCGGTTGAGAGCAGAGAGGGCTTCGTGCCTTTATTGTGCAGAACGCTGAGCCTCAGCTCTTTAACTGCATTGTTCCTTCAAGCTTGCCGAGGGGGAGGTGGGAAGGGGAGATCCCCTCTGCAAACTCTGTATATATGCCTCTCGTCTCCTGATGGGACTCTCCCGGCTCTGAAAGCCCTGAAAAAGTCCTGGGTTTGCCTCTTTCTTAACATCGGGGAGTTGGTGTGAGCTAATCCGGAAAGGCAGTCCATTATTGCGAATTGCCAGTTTACCCTCAAGGATCTGCATTTACTACGAGGGAACTGTCTTTGGGAGGAAGAGCTGGGAATTGGCAGCGGAGATGGGAGCTCTTTGTTACTTTACCTATCTGCGAGCCCTGAAATTCAAACTAAGTCACCACAGTCTTCATGTAAAACAGGAATGCGTTTTAAGGAAAAGGTATCAACTCTGCCCCCCGACCCCCAAGATTGTCAGCTTGGAACCGATTTCAGGGTAATGTGCCTTAACCTTTCAAACTGCTGGGAGAGAAAACAAAAGTGGGGTTGGAGGTCATTTCATTGTGGGCAAGGAATGTGTCCGCTAATTCTGTTGTATTGTACTTTTCCAAGCGCTTAGTACAGTGCTCTGCACATAGTGAGCACTCAATAAATGCCACTGATCGATTGCTTTATCTTTGCCTCCCAAGCTTGTCACAAAATTGGAAAGAAGGGACTGTGACTCAGAGGTTTCCGAAGCAGGTTTTGAGTCAGTCGAGGCAATTGCATATGGAATGCAGCATGGTTGGATTCTGACCAAAAAAAAAAAAAGTAAAATCTGCTTATGAGATGACTATGATTTCCGGGAGTGGCTATTTGGCTTTCAAAGGTCCAGCCTAATTCACAAATATATTTTCTACAAAATCAATCAATTTATTGAGAGGTTACTGTGGGCAGAGCACTGTATCAAGCACATGAGGGAGTACAATAGAACAGGATCGGTAGACCTGTTCCCTGCCCATCAGGAGTTTATAAATTGAATTTCACTCACACTCCCCTCGTATCTCTTGGGGAATTATTAGTTTTCTTCATTGTGAATTAGGAAGTTGAGCTGAAACATTAATCAAATTATATCTCTTCTATTTGCCCCATCATTTCATTTTAATCACAGATGAGGAAAAAGCAAAATTCTAGCTATTTCCATAATTTGGAAGAAAAAAGTCCAACTGTTGGAGAGATCTCTGTCTCCTTTAAGAGTCTTATAGAAGCAGGTGCTGTAAAAAGTTGTTTCTACTACTGACAGAAGTTGCAAAAGAATTATTTAGCTCCAAGAATAAAACACAATGAACATTCTCTAGGAGCGCTTTTTTAATGGTATTTGTTAAGCACTTACTATGTGCCTGGCACAGTACTAAGCACTGGGTTAGTTACCAGAACATCAGGTTGTACACAGTCCGTATCCCACATGGGCCTCTCAGCCAATCCTCATTTTACAGATGAGGGAACTGAGGCACAGAGAAGTCAAGTGACTTGCCTAAGATCACACAGCACACAAGTGAAGCCAGGATTACTGACACTCTCTTCATCTTCAAAGCCTTACTGAAGGTACACCTCCTCCAAGAGGTCTTCCCTCATTTCCTTTTTTTCTTCTCCTTTCTGCATCACCCTTATTTGATCCCTTTATTCACCCCCACCCCAACCAGCCCCACAACCCTTATGTACATATCTGTCATTTACTTATATCAATGTCTGGATCCCCCTCTAGACTGTAATAACAATGTTGGTATTTGTTAAGCGCTTACTATGTGCAGAGCACTGTTCTAAGCGCTGGGGTAGATACAGGGTAATCAGGTTGTCCCACGTGAGGCTCACAGTTAATCCCCATTTTCCAGGTGAGGTAACTGAGGCACAGAGAATTTAAGTGACTTGCCCACAGTCACACAGCTGACAAGTGGCAGAGCCGGGAGTCAAACCCATGACCTCTGACTCCAAAGCCCAGGCTCTTTCCACTGAGCCACGCTGTAAGCTCACTTTGGGCAGGGAACGTGTCTGCTATATTATCATTTGGTACTTTCCAAAGTGCATAGTACAGTGCTCTGCACACAGAAGTTGCTCAACAAATACGATTGATTGATTGACTTCCAGGTCCATGCTCTACCCACTGCTCTATGCTGCTTCTCTACTGCAGGTGCTATATGAACCCAGAAGTGGAAAGAGTTGGAAAAATGAGGAGACCTTTTAATGGGACCCCAAAATCAAAGGGTCTTTGTCATGGAAAGTGGGACATCATTTCTTACCCCCAGAAGAATTTCACTAACACTCTAACACTAACACTAAGAATTTCACTTACCCCTTCAGTGTTCGACTGGGGCAAATATACGTGTGTGAGATTGAAAATTATGCCAAGTCCAGGGGAGATGGGGTATGCAGGGAGCCCGCATGTTTGTTAATTTGAGGCTTCGACAAAGAAAGAAAAAGTCACTCATTGCCAGACTTGGGCCTTCCTGCACCAGTAACGTGGTATTCTCTTTTCTAAGACCTTTGCTTTTACCAATCATCTCTCTACTTAAATGAAATGAACAGGTCTTTCTTCTAATTGGATGTTAGAACTGAGTTTATCTGGAGCACTTGGCTCAGATGGCATGAATAAACCCATAATTACCCTGACAGACTTGTTGGCAAAAAGTTAACAGAAATTTCAATAGCAGTGTAACCATAACAGGAGCTTAACCTTGCTGCCATTGAAATACAAACCTGACACTTTATCCTTTAAACTTCCCTCTTTCATTAACAGCAGCGAACACTGTTGGGGACCCTGAGCTATTGTTTTCTTGAAAATAGCAAGCATAGAAACTCTTTGGGGGGGGGTTTACACTGGCTTAATCACTCTTAACATCCCATGCAAAATATCACATGAGTAGGTGCCCCATTTGGAGAAAAATTGATAGCTGGAATGTAGGGTAACACAAATAATCTATTGATTCTGAAGAAGTAAAAAGCTCAGTAAATGGAGGATAATTCACATTAAGTATCAGGGCACCTACTCCTGGCTGCTAACAGGCTTGCTTTGAACTCTTTAGACCTTTATGTTTGATTTCATTGTTTGCTCTAGTAAATTTCTCTATGTTTCTGTTGTTCAGAGAACAATGATGGAGTCAGTCTCTGGCAAATTTTACACCTGTAAATTTGCCTTGTGGCTAGCCAAGATTCCTGGAGGTTGAGACCTGCTTCCTACTATAGAGGGAGTGGATTCAAAGACTCTTCAGAATTTAACTTCTTACTTTTTTGTCCTTGAATGTCACCAGAATTTAATTGTGTTTAATTAGAGAGGTAGAGATTCGTGAGTTGAAGCATTTCAAGTTTGGGGGAATTCTAGTCTAGTCAAGTGATAAGTGAAGGAAAGAATCTCTCCAGGAATTCTGCTCAGGGCTCTGACCTAACTCTTTTCCTTCCTTTCTATGGAGGATTCAAACACTTACACAGACTGCTGAACCATAAGTCGGGGAGAGCAAGTGAGCCCTCTATCTTGATCATTTATTTTATTGAATTTCTGCTTCTTCTCTGGCTCATTAGAGTACCCCACTGGCTTCCTCCTTCTCTGACAGGATTTGAATTCAGTCCCTCAATGGTAAGCACCCAATGCACTGAATATAATAATAATAATAATGTTGGTACTTGTTAAACGCTTACTATGTGCAGAGCACTGTTCTAAGCTCCGGGGTAGACCCAGGGGAATCAGGTTGTCCCACGTGGGGCTCACAGTCTTAATCCCCATTTTACAGATGAGGTAACTGAGCCACAGAGAAGTGAAGTGACTTGCCCACAGTCACACAGCTGACAAGTGGCAGAGCCGGCATTCGAACCCATGACCTCTGACTCCAAAGCCCGTGCTCTTTCCACTGAGCCACGCTGGAGCGCCATGGTGGAAAAATAGCTTACAAACAACTTTCAGCTGGTAAGGGAGTAGCGCCAGGCATTACCATATTGCTTTGGGGCGTGGGTGAATGTCAGTCAATCATATTTATTGAGTGCTTTCTCTGTGCAGAGCACTGTACTGAGTGCTTGGAAGAGTAGGGTATCACAATATATCAGACACATTCCCTGTCCATTCATTCATTCAATAGTATTTATTGAGCGCTTATTACGTGCAGAGCACTGTACTAAGCGCTTGGGATGTACAAATAGGTAACAGAACTGTCCACAGTGAGCTTACAGTCTAGAGAGGGAGACAGATATTAATATAAATAAATAAAATTACAGATGTATACATAAGTGCTGTGGGGCTGAGGGGGGGATGAATAAAGAGAGCCAATCAGGGTGACACAGAAGGGAATGGGAAGAGAAGAAAGGAGGGATTAGTCAGGGAAGGCCTCTTGGAGGAGATGTGCCTTCAATACGACTCTGAAGTGGAGAGAGAAATCATCTGTCAGATATGAAGAGGCAGGGCATCCAGGTCAGAGGCAGGACGTGGGTGAGATGTCGGCAGTGAGGTAGACGAGATCGAGGTACAGGTTGGTTTTAGAGAAGCAAAGTGTGCAGGCTGGGTTGTAGTAGGAGAGTAGGGTAGTGAGGTAGGAGGAGGCGAGGTGATCGAGTGCTTGTGTGTTTTGTGTGAGTGTCCATCAAAATGGTAGTAATCAGTCATTTAGTTGGTGCTAAGGAAGAACCAGGGTGACTAGAATATTTTTTTCTTTGTCCTTTTTTTATGGTATTTGTTACAGCGCTTATAATATGCCAGGTACTGTAATATGCACTGGGACAGATCCAACCTAATCAGGTTGGACACAGTCCATGACCCACATGGGGCTCACAGTCTTAATCCTTACTAAGATTTTAAGATCTCTGTTGTATTGTGCTCTTCCAAATGCTCCACACACTGAAAGAACTCAATAAATATGATTGATTGATGGTATGAACTTCCCCCAATTCCCTGCTGTGACAAAGCTACCTCATTCCTCTCCACCATGTGCCAGGGGTTTAAATGCATCTTGGAAGCTTCCCCTTTGTCCTCCTGTTTCAGCTCACTACGGGTATGGAACCAACTACAGAAGGACCCCCATTTCTGGCTTCGTTAATGGCTTTTAAAGGAGCCATTTTATCTGGTTATCTCTTCCCTATCTTTGAAATGGAATTGGGCCTGTATCCTACCTACATAAAGTAGTTACAGGAAAATGTTCTTAGATAGAAATCAGATTACATGGCACATACAGACCTTCATATATATATACAATGCTTATTTTTAAAAAACCTGCTTAGAAGCTAAATATTTATTTTTGAAGCTGGTAAAGAGCAGCTCCTTGAAGGATGGGGACAAAGTGCCAAGAAACTATAAAATAAAAGTACAACTGCTTCACACCTACAGTCTGTCTGTTGAAACATTATAGCAAAGGGCCACTTTCCTCAAGATGAACACAGTGGCTCTTTGGGAAAGTGGCCATTTCTAGCACTGACCCAGAAGTCTTGACCTTTGTTTAAGGCTTTACAACCTGAGGTTCCTTTTTTTCCCCCCCCTTTTTTCCCATGCTTCTTTACTTCCTGTTCCCAGCAGGGACTGGAAAAAATGCCAAGATGCAGCCAGAAGAACCTGTGAGACAGGTGATCCAGTTAAGAGCAAGGAGAAAAGGAAATTTTCACAGAAAGCAGGTCCCCATTAGTTGCTCAAAACTTATTCCTGGGTCCCATGAACTGCCGCTCGGCTAGGGTTGGACCTAGTTGGCTTTGTACCGACGACAATCTCCCCTTGCACTTTTCCACTATTTTTCCTGTGTTGCAGACTCAAAGCTTATTTGGGCAGAGGTCCTATTTCCTCAATTGTACTGGACTCTACCAAACGCTTAGTACAGTGTTCTGCACGTAATAAGTGCTGAAGATGCCACTGATTGATTGACTTTTAATCCCTATAGTCCCTCTCCCTTTAATGATAATCATGATGGTATCCATTGTGGGCAGGGATTGTCTCTATTTGTTGCTGAATTGTACTTCCCAAGTGCTTAGTACAGTGCTCCGCACACAGTAAGTGCTCAATAAATACAATTGAATGAATGAATGAACACTTACTATGTGGCAAGCACTCTACTAAATCCTGGGAGAGATCAATCATATTCCTTGACACTTACTACACTTACGTGCAGAGCACTGTACTAAGCTCTTGGGAGAGAACAATATAACAGACACATTCCCTGCCCACAACGAGCTTACAGTCTAGAGGGAGATACAAGTTAATCCTTGTCCCACCTGGGGCTCCCAGTCTAGGGGATGAGAGAATAGATATTGAATCACCATTTGGCAGTTGAGAATATGAAATGACTTGGCCAAGGTCACACATCAGGCAGGTGACAGAGCTGAAATTAGAACTCAGGTCCTGTGACTCCCCGGCCCAGCTCTTACCAGCAGGGGGTACTATTTCTCTGGACTCTTCGTTCAGTGACCTTTAAGAGGGATCGGCCTTTTTTTGAGTGGGAGAGGGGTCCCCTTCTGGCCTGTATTCCTGGGCTGGGGGGAGAGAGAGAGACGGCCTCACCTTAATCTTGGAAAAGTTGGGCAGGCATTGACTCTATCTGTTGCCGAATTGTACATTCCAAGTGCTTAGTACAGTGCCCTGCACCCGGTAAGCGATCAATAAATGCGATTGGATGAATGAATGAGTGAAAAGCGGGCCTCCAACCTAATGACCTTTGAAGAGCAGGGGAAGAACGTGGCTTGCGGTCCTGGTGGTCCAGAAGTGGGCCGGGAAGCCCCATGAGAACCCACTAGCTCAGCAGTGGTGGCATTTCAGGTTGCTCTGACTGTGGCCTCTGAAATAAATGCAACCCTCCCCAAACCGTTGACCTGAGTAATTCACCGCCTAACAATCACCCTTACCACTGAAGTAGGTTATCTTATTCCTCTCCTCACCACTTACATATATATTTATTTGGATTTCATCCAGATATATGTGACCTACTTCCTTTATATTATAACTTCTTGCACTCTCTCTCTCTCTCTCTCTCTCTCTCTCTCTCTCAATAAAGAGTTTTTGTCTGCTTTCCCCACTCTTTAGATTGTGAACTACCTGACAGCAGGGAATGTCTTATTTATGTTTTACGTCCCAAGCGTTCAGTACAGTCTTCATGGGCAATGGATGCTCTTTAAATACTGAAGTGAACTGAATTAAACTGAATTAAACACTGAACTGATTGAACCAGGTGGTTTAATAATAGTAATAATTATGGTATTAAAGTGCTTACTATGTATCAGGCACCGTTTGAAGAGCTGATGTAGATACAAGATAATTGAGTTGGACTCAGTCCCTGTCTCACATGTGGCTCACAGTCTTAATCCCCATTTTATGGATGAGGAAACTGAGGCACAGAGAAGTGAAGTGACTTGCCCAAAGTCACACAGCAGACAAGTGGCAGAGCTGGAATTGGATACCTCAGGGTATCATCTGGTATCTCAGGGTATCACCTAGGGCGGAACCAGAGCTGCCCCATTGGGCCAATCTGGCCTCCAAGATACTTTAAGGGACGCTCCAGTAAATCAGTTTTCCTTAAGCCTAGGGAATGTGTCCTCTATTTCTGTTATATTGTACTCTCCTAGGTGCTTAGTATAGTGTTCTGCATATGGTAAGTATTCAGTAAATACCACAGATTGACTGACTGAGGCTGCCTTCATGCTTTTAACCACCAAGACATTATTTGGGCTAACCCTAGCCGGAGTCACCAGAGTTATTTGTGTTATATGGTCTACCATAATAAAAATTAGTGACAGAGAATGGGCTCCTGTGAAGCTGCGACTCAGGCAAACATCAGCACACCTTTCCGAGTCAACAAAAGGCAGGCCACTCTGCTTGTGCCTGGAGCCGGGCAGAATGTTCTTGAACCAAACCTCTGGCTAGCAACTGATCTGAGGATCTCTAGGAGCAAAGTCCAAAAGGAACAGCCACTGAGAGACAGATGCTGGCTCTTGATTCTCTCTGTTTCTGAATCCCCAGGTCTTGAACAGGAACCGCAGTGAGAATTGGGCTTTTGCAGGGATTTTAACGGAATTTGCTATTCTGGAATACTGGGGAAACAAAAAGAATATAGGTACATAACTGCTTTAAAATAACACTCTTTGCTTACTCCAGAAAGGTTTCAGAGATTGAGGTGATTTTAACTGAATTTGCTTCTCTTGGCAGTTGGAGAAACCAAGGGAAAAAAGGCAGATGAACACTTCAAATAGTGTTCTTTGCTTAGCCCTAAAAAGTTCCAGAGAGGGTGAATTCCAGGTCTAAAGGGGGAGGAATGAGATTCAGTGATAAAGAATGTGTCTGTTTTTTGTTGCATTGTACTCTCCCAAGATCTTAGTACATTGCTCTGCACACAATAAGTGCTCAATAAATATGACTCGATAAATGAATGAACAAAGTAAGTGTTTAAGGGGTTTTATTAATGGTATGTGTTAAGCGCTTATTGTGTCAAGCACTGTTGAGGAGCTGGGGTAGATACAAGTTCATCAGATTGGACACTGTCCCTGCCCCCCTGGGTCTCGCAGCCAAGTAGGAGGGAGAACAGGTATTGAATCCCTATTTTACAGATAAGCAACTGAGGTACTGTCACACATCCATCAATCAATTGTGTTTACTGAGCACTTACTATGTGCAGAGTACTGTACTAAGCACCTGGGAGAGTACAATATAAAAGAGTTGGTAAAAACACGCCTTGCTCACGATTACTGTTATGTCGGTCCTTGAAATCAACAATGGGGGATGGAATACGTTGAGATTGTTTACCTGCCTTTCCTTTCCTGCTCTCCTTTACTCCCTTTCTGAAGCTGGCTGACTAAAAGTGAGTGAGCGAGCATCCACTGTTAGGAAAATATATCTCCCTGTACCTATAGCTTATGCAGGGTAATAATAATTATTTATGGTATTTGTTAAGCGCTTTCTATGTGCCAGGCACTGTACGAAGCGCTGGGGTAGATAAAAGCAAATCGGGCTGGACACAGTCCCCATCCCATGTGGGGTTCACAGTCTCAATCCCCATTTTATAGATGAGGTAACTGAGGCACAGAGAAGTAAAGTGACTTGCCCAAGGTCACACAGCATACAAGTGGCAGAGGCAGGATTAGAACCCATGACCTTCTGACTCGCAGACCCTTGCTCTATCCACTACGCCACTCTGCTTCTCAATGGATGGATTTGCACTCCAGCTTCTCAATGAGTATGGATTTACACTCCGGCCTAGAGACCTTCAATCAATTAATCAATGGTAGCCCTTCAATCAATTAATCAATGGTATCTATTGAGGCCCCCTCTCATGGTGGCACCTGAAGATTTTCCAGTACCCTACCAGTCTCGACTATGGACGGGAGAGTCAAGCAGAGGCCTGTCCACTCCGTTCCTAGCTTGGCCAGTGGCTAGCGAGTGGCAGGCCATCTACTAAAAGTCAAAACTCACCTGTGCTGGGCAGCAGTGGCACGGTAGAGAGTCGAGGGTAGAAACTCAAGTTTACCGCGTGGAAGGAGGCAACGGTAAACCACTTCTGTATTTTTACCAAGAAAACTCTATGGATACATTACCAGACGACTACAGATGGAGGTAGGGGGTTCTGGGAGAGAAGCAGCATGGCTTAGTGGAAAGAGCATGGGCTTGGGAATCACAGGTCATGGGTTCTAATCCTGGCTCCGCCACCTGTCTATGTGACCTTGGGCAAGTCACTTCACTTCTCTGTGCCTCAGTTACCTCATCTGTAAAAATGGGGATTAAAAAAAAAATGTGAGCCCCACATGGGACAATTTGACTACCCCAGCGCTAGAACATAGTAAGCACTTAACAAATACCATAATTATTATTATTATTATTATTATTATGTGTCTATGGTGTCTCTATGGATCGGAGACAATCCGACGGCATAAGACAAGACAATCTATTGAGCCCCAACTCTGTGTGCAGAACACACTGTACTAACTGCTTGCCAGAGTAAATACAACAGAGTTGTTAGACACATTCCCTGCCCACAACAAGCTTACGGTCCTGATCAGGGCTTCCCAACCCAGACTTTAATGAGTAGATGCTTTCTTTTTTCCTGGAAACCTGACTTCCCTCTTAGAGTTTCACCCAAGCATCCCTGAAAAAGCAAAGACTAATAATAATGAGAATTGTGTCCTTTAAGAGCTATTCATTCATTCATTCATTCAATAGTATTTATTGAGCGCTTACTATGTGCAGAGCACTGTACTAAGCGCTTGGAATGTACAAGTCGGCAACAGATAGAGACAGTCCCTGCCCTTTGACGGGCTTACAGTCTAATCGGGGGAGACGGACAGACAAGAACAATGGCAGTAAAAAAAGCTACGTGTCAGGCACTGTACTAAGTGCTGGGCTGGTTACAAGCAAATTGTGTTGGACTCAATCCCTGTCCCACAAGGGGCTCACGATCTTAATCCCCATTTTACATATGCTGTCATTGAAGGCCAGAGAAGTGAAGCGACCTGCCCAAGGTCACACAGCAAGCAAGTGGTGGAGTCGAGAGTAGAACCCTGGTCCTTCTGCCTCTCAGACCCGTGCTCTATCCACTAGGAGAAGCAGCGTGGCTCAGTGGAAAGAGCCCGGGCTTGGGAGTCAGAGGTCATGGGTTCCACTCTCGACTCGCCACTTGTCAGCTGTGTGACTGTGGGCAAGTCACTTCACTTCTCTGGGCCTCAGTTACCTCATCTGGAAAATGGGGATGAAGACTGTGAGCCTCAGGTGGGACAACCTGATCACCCTGTATCTCCCCTAGCGCTTAGAACGGTGCTCGGCACGTAGTAAGCGCTTAACAAATACCAACATTTATTTTTTTATTTTTAGGCCACACTGCTTCTCTAAGAAGGGATACGGAGACTCCACTGAGGATAGCAAAAACAGCTTTCCTCTGAGTCACCTGCTGTGAGCTGGTGTCTAAGATCCAATTTAGAGGTCTGGGCAGCTCTTAGTTTAGAGAGCACTCTGGGACTGTATGTTTATTTAAATCCCACTAGAAGCAATTCATCCTTGGTCTTCCTAAACAACAGATTGCCTTGCCCCTCAGGGAGGCCCTTTAATAAGTGACTCATCTGCTTGTGTATTTTAGCTGAGGGTTAAGCAGGAGTTGTTTGGGGTTGCATCTCAGATAGGCTGTTCTTTAGTTTCGGGTCAATCCCACTGGATCCCCATCGATTTGTGTTTTCTCAGGAAGAGGCCGGTGACCCGGCAAGATAAGTCCTGAACTGCCCGAGAAACTTTAGTATCCAATCTGAGGAAACTGAGTGTATTTAACCTCGGGTGAGAGGACATTAACCAGGGAGAAAAAAGTAGCCCGGGAACGAATACCCAAGGCCACCTTCTCACTCAGAGAGAGTAGAGAAGCAGCGTGGCTCAGTGGAAAGAGCCCGGGCTTGGGAGTCAGAGGTCATGGGTTCGAATCCAGGCTCTGCCACTTGTCAGCTGTGTGACTGTAGGCCAGTCACTTCACTTCTCTGGGCCTCAGTTCCCTCATCTGTAAAATGGGGATGAAGACTGTGAGCCTCACGTGGGACAACCTGATTACCCTGTATCTATCCCAACGCGTAGAACAGTGCTCGGCACATAGTAAGCGCTTAACAAATACCAACATTATCATTATTATTATTAAAGGAAGAAAGAGCAACACATAAGGGAGTGAGACAAGAGGAAAGGAAGGTTTAATCAGGGAAGGTCTCTTGGAGAAGATATGCCTTCAATAAAGCTTTGAAGAGGAGAGAATAACTGTCCGTTAGGAGGGTGGAACAAGACCTGAAGAAGGACGTAGGCGAGAAGTCGGTGGAGAGATAGTCGAGATTGAGGTGGAGTGAGAAGGTTAGCATTAGAGGAGTGAAGTGTGCCAGCAGGGTTGTAGTAGGACAGTAACGAGGTGAGGTAGGAGGGGGCGTGGTGATCGACTGCTTTACAGACAGTGGTGAGGAGTTTCTGTTTGGTGAAGAGGTGAGTGGACGACAACTGGAGGTTCTTGAGGAGAGGGGAGACATGGCCTGACTGTTACTATAGAAAAATCATCCGGGAAGCAGAGTGAAGTATGGACTGGAGTGAGGAGAGATAGGAAGCTGGGAGGTCAGCATGGAGTCTGATACCATGAGATAGGAGCAGTGAGGCTCAATGGAAAAAGCATGGGCTTGGGAGTCAGAGGACGTGGCTTCTAATCCTGGCTCTGCCACTAGTCTGTTGGGTGACCTTGGGCAAGTCCCTTAAATTCTCTGTGCCTCAGTTACCTCATCTGTAAAATGTGGATTAAGACTGAGAGCCTCATGTGGGATAACCTGATTACCTTGTATCTATCCCAGCGCTTAGAACAGTGCTCGGCATATGGTAGAGAAGCAGCGTGGCTCAGTGGAAAGAGCCCGGGCTTCGGAGTCAGAGGACATGGGTTCGACTCCCGGCTCTGCCACTTGTCAGCTGTGTGTCTGTGGGCCAGTCACTTCACTTCTCTGGGCCTCAGTTACCTCATCTGTAAAATGGGGATTAACCGTGAGCCTCACGTGGGACGACCCGATGACCCTGTATCTACCCCAGCGCTTAGAACAGTGCTCTGCACATAGTAAGCGCTTAACAAATACCAACATTATGATTATTATAGTAAGAGCTTAGCAGATACTATAATAATTATTATTATAGTATAAGTGATTGGATTAACAGGGGAGCAGTTTGGATGGTCCCCTGTCAGGATCGTACCTGGAGAGTTTCCAGTACTTTACCAGTCTCGACTACAGGAGGGAGAGTCGAGCAGAGGCATACCCACTGCACTCCTAGCTTGGCCAGTGGCTAGCGAGTGGAAGTCAATCAGCTACCAGTCAAAACTCACCTGTGCTAGGCAGTAGTGGCAGGGGAGAGAGTCGAGGGTGGTAACTCAAGCTTACTGCACGGACGGAAGCAATGGTAAACCATTTCTGGATTTTTACCAATACAACTCTATGGATACAGTACCAAAACAATTGCAGATGGAGGTGGGGGGCTCTGGGGGAGACGCATCCATGGAGTCGCTACCGGTCGGAAACGACTCGACAGCATAAGACAAGTTTGGATGGAAGGGAAAGGATGGATTTTAGTGTGAGCACTTAGTACAGTGCTCTGCACAATGTAAGTGCTCAATAAATACCACTGTTGGATTGATATCTCTGTAACAGGGACTGAGACAACAGCAGAGGTCATCAAGGCATAGCACTGGGATTGATGGTATTTGTTAAGTTCTTACTATATGTCACACATCGTTCTAAGTGCTATGGAAGGTACGGGTTAATTAGGATGGACACAGTCCCTGTCCCGCATTGGGTTCACATTTTAAGTAGAAGGTGAACAGATAACCCCATTTCACAGTTGAGGAAACTGAGGCCCAGAGAAGTTAAGAAGTGACTAAGAAGGGCAGGACGTTATTAGGCAGGGATCTTCTCTATCTGTTGCCGAATTGTACATTCCAAGCGCTTAGTACAGTGCTCTGCACATAGTAACTGCTCAATAAATACTATTGAATGAAGTGACTTGCTCAAGGTCACACAGCAAGCAATTGGCAGAGCCGGGATTAGAATCCAGGTCCTCCTGGCTCTCAGGCTCGTGCTCTCTCCACTAGGCCACATGGCTTCCACTAGGCCTCGCCGCAGTCTTGTTCGCCTACTTATTGTACTTCTGACCTCAGAGGGGCTGTGATTACCAGTGCTGAGAGAGAAGAAAAGGCATGTATCTCTATCCCTAGTATCAATTCCTTCACACAGGTTCTTGGTCCTGAAGTCTCAAGACTGAGGCTTGTCATCCTTCTCGACCAGAGACTTCATCTTCCTCCTCCTTCCTTCCACCAATGAAGGTGAATGTGAGTTAGCCAATTTTGGGGGGGACACGGAAATAGCTTCCTAGCTCCAACCACTCTAAGTTTGATGGTTTTAGCCTGCTACCTCTGACCTTGACATTTTTTACTTACGAACGTAAGAGTGAAATCTGTATTTTGAATGTGGAAGCAGATAAAGTATTATCCTAGTGGGCTGACCTATTAAATGAACTCTTACAACGTTGTGTGTCACTATTAGTATATCAGTAATAATTACCAAAATGCTTCTCCACTTGCCCCGCCCCTCCCCATCCCACTCTCTGCTCCTCCCCCGTCCCCCTTCCCCTCCCCTCACTGTGCTCATTTGTATATAATATTTATTACACTATTTATGTTGTTAATAATGTGTACATCCCCTTGATTCTATTTATCGTGATAATGTTGTCTCGTTTTTGCTTTGTTCTGTTTTGCTATGCTGCCCGTCTCCCCCGATTAGATTGTGAGCCCATCATTGGGCAGGGATTGCCTCTATATGTTGGCGAATTGTACATTCCAAGCACTTAGTACAGTGCTCTGCACATAGTAAGCTCTCAATAAATACTATTGAATGAGTGAATGAATTGGTAAAATTACATTATCTCTTCAGTCCTGACAGTAAATTGGAACCCCTGTGGGCCATATAAAGTTTCTGAACCTGTATTTATCTCTTCCCAGTGCTTAATATTCTGTTGTTGTTCTGCACGTAATGTACACTTTACAGTGAAAGGAAGGAAGGAACACCAAATCATTCTAAAGCAAAGTGAGCCTGAGGTGGAATGGTTTATATCATCTTGGGCAATGACAAGTCACAGGGAGATGTTGAAATCTAGTGGAAAGAGCCTGGGCTTGGGAGTCGGAGGTCTTGGGTTCGACTCCCGGATCTGCCACTTGTCAGCTTTGTGACTCCGGGCAAGTCACTTAACTTCTCTGTGCCTCAGTTACCTCATCTGTAAAATGGGGATTAACTGTGAGCCTCACGTGAGACAACCTGATTACCCTGTATCTATCCCAGCGCTTAGAACAGTGCTCTGCACATAATAAGCACTTTACAAATACCAACATTATTATTATTATTAGACTGTAAGCTCGTTATGGGCAGGGAATGTGTCCGCTAATTCTGTTGTACTCTACTCTCCCAAGTGCTTAGTTCAGTGCCCTGCACATAGTAAACACTCAGTAAATATCATTGACTCACCGATAGACTCTGAATTTTGAGTACCTCAACACTTGTGTTTAACCTCCTGTCTTTTTTTAGTCAAAAAATCAGGGAAACTGGAAGGAACTTAGAGAGTTCACTGAGTCCAGTCCCCTGTGTCCATGCAGACAAATCATTAAATCAGCCAGGACAATCTGATGTCTTTTCTTAAAGACATTCCCCCAATTAATTCTCTTCTCTACAAGATTTAGCCTCCCAAATCCTGCCTCAGCACTCATGTAACTATCGATTAGCACACTATATTATTTAAGCACCAATTTATTCACTTATTACTTTCCATTCTCTTTCCTCCTACTTGCAGATAATGGTATGTCTGTTACACCGTAAGCTCCCTGAGGTCAGGGATAGTGTCATAGTTCTATTATTACTTCATGAGTGCATAGAAGGTACTCTGTCTACACTAGGCTCTCAATAAATACTGTTGATTGATTGGTTAAAGATATTCAGGGATTTGATTCTTCAATTTCCCACAGAAGCCAATTCTATATCTTAAGTTTTCCTGATCTCCCACTGAAATCTCTCCTGGCCATTTTCTTGTTTCATTCCCAGAAGTACCAGTCGGATCTATAAATCCTTCTCGTACTTGAAACAATAATTAAGTCTCTGCTCTTGGATAGAAAGCAAACCTTTCCATCCTTCCATTTCTTCTTAAATCCTGGCAGGACTCTGTTGGAAACCTACTTTAGTCTCATGAGTTTCCAAATTGCTGTGCAATATGCATTAGCAACAATTAGAGAAGCAGCGTGGCTCAGTGGAAAGAGCACGGGCTTTGGAGTCAGGGCTCATGAGTTCGAATCCCAGCTCTGCCACTTGTCAGCTGTGTGACTGTGGGCAAGTCACTTCACTTCTCTGTGCCTCAGTTCCCTCATCTGTAAAATGGGGATTAAGACTGTGAGCCCCACGTGGGACAACCTGATTCCCCTGTGTCTACCCCAGCGCTTAGAACAGTGCTCGGCACATAGTAAGCGCTTAACAAATACCAACATTTAATTAGCCATGGACACTTCTTTCCGATTTAAATAAAAACCACCACAATTTTGTGCTCAAACTCTGACTCTTTGAAAATGTTGAGATCATCGATTTCTCCTTCTGCGTAATCTTTCCTATCTATGTTGATGCTTTCTAACTCTAATTTTCCTGAGAACAGAAGGGCAGAATTTAGTCTCACCCCAATTACCAGAGTTATTTTCTCAGGAAATAGGAGTAGGAAGGAGAAATGATTGCCACTTGTGTTTAAAAATTCAGATTACCCAAGGCAGAAAGTGACTGTTTTCACAGATCTTAGTTTTCCCATGATTAAAATCTGATTTTTTGCCCCCTGCACAGGAAATTCTTGGGCCTCAGCATAAATTTGAATGAATTAGATGAGTTATGCATCTTCCCCTCTCCAAAATAAACCCTCCCTTGACTCCATGGCACCTTCCAGCTATCGCCCCCTCTCCCTCCTAACATTCCTCTCCAAACCCTTCAACAAGTTGTCTCGCACTCTACTTCCATTTTCTGTGCTGAAATTCTCTCTTCAACCCCCTCCAATCCGGCTTCCGCCCCCTCCACTCCATGGAACTGGACCGCTTAAAAGGTCACCACTGAACTTCTTCTTGCCATGTCCAGTGGTTTCTGCTCCGTCCTAATCCTCCTAAACCTCACACTGCCGTCAACACTGTGGACCACCCTCTTCTCCTGGAAAATTATCTAATTTTGGTTTTACCGACCCTGTCCTCTGTTGGTTCTACTCCCATCTCCATGATGACTCCATCTCAGTATCTTTCCCAGGCTCCTCCTCTCCCTCCCACGCTCTTCTGTTAGAGAGCCTCACTGTTCATTTCTGGGTCCCCTTCTATTTTCCATCCATACCCACTCCGTTGGAGAACTCATTCACTCCCAAGCCTTCAACTACCATCTCTACATGGATGATTCCCACATCTGTCTCTCCAATCTGACTTCCCTTCCTCTCTGCATCTCAAATTTCCTACTGCCTTAGGGCATCTTAACTTAGATGTCTTGCTGAAACCTCAAATGTCCAAAACAGAACTCCTCATCTGATCTAAGCCCTGTCTTCCCCATGTTCCCCATGCATCAGAGAAGCAGCTTGGCTCAGTGGAAAGAGCCCGGGCTTGGGAGTCAGAGGTCATGGGTTCTAATCCCAGCTCCGCCGCTTGCCAACTGGGTGACTTTGAGCAAGTCACTTCACTTCTCTGGGCCTCAGTTCCCTCATCTGTAAAATGGGGATTAAAACTGTGAGCCCCACGTGGGACAACCTGATCACCTTGTATCCCCCCAGTGCTTAGAACAGTGCTGTGCACATAGTAAGCCCTTAACAAATACCACCATTATTATTATTACCACGTCTTTTCCATCACTGAGACAGTTCCACCATCCACCCTGTCTCACAAGCCTGTAACCCTAGCCTTATCCTCCACTCATATCATTCAACCCTCGTGTTTATGTGTATCAAAATTCTGTTGGTTCTATCTCCTTAACATCTTCTAGAATCTGCATCTTCCTTTCCACCCAAGCAGCTACCACTTTGAGCCAACACTCATCATTTTCTGCCTTCATTACTGAATCAGCCTCTTCTCTGACCTCTCTACCTCCTGTCTCTCCCCACTCCAATCAATACTTCACTCTACTGCCTGGATTCCTTTTCTGGAGAAAAAAATAGTTCAGTCATATCTCCCCACTCCCTAAAAACATCTAATGATAATAATGTTGGTATTTGTTAAGCGCTTACTATGTGCCGAGCACTGTTCTAAGCGCTGGGGTAGACACAGGGGAATCAGGTTGTCCCACGTGGGACTCACAGTCTTAATCCCCATTTTACAGATGAGGGAACTGAGGCACAGAGAAGTTAAGTGACTCGCCCACAGTCACACAGCCGACAAGTGGCAGAGCTGGGATTCGAACTCATGAGCCCTGACTCCAAAGCCCGTGCTCTTTCCACTGAGCCACGCTGCTTTGTCCATCAACCTCCACACGAAACAAACTCATTTCTTTCACCTTTCAGGCACTCAGTCAGTGATTTCTCTTCTATCTAACTTTTATTCATTCGTCAATTGTATTTACTGAGCATTTACTGCATGCAAAGGCTTTACAATATAACAATAAACAGACTTGTTCCTTGCCCACAATGAGCTCACAAGGCTAGAGAGGGAGACAGACATTATTATAAATGAATAAATTAATTACAGATTCATTCATTCATTTGTTCGTATTTATTGAGTGCTTACTGTGTGCAGAGCACTATACTAAGTGCTTGAAAAATACAATTCAGCAACAAATAGATTTAATCTCCACCCAACAATGGGCTCACAGTCTAGAAGGAGGGAGATATGTATGTAAATGCTGAGGGGCTCTGAGGGGGGATTTTTAAAAAAGGAGTTAATCAGGGTGATGCAGAAGGGAGTGAGATGTTAGCACTCTAACCTCACTGATCTCCTATTACAACCAACCTGCACACTCCACTTCTCTAACATCAACCTACTCTCTATACTTGAGGAGTAACAAGACGTAGTGGATAGAGCACAAGCCTGGGAGTCAGAAGGACATGGGTTCTAATCCCACTCTGCTACTTGTCTGCTGTGTCACCTTGGGCAAGTCACTTCACTGGGCCTCAGTTACCTCATCTGAAAATGGGAATCGAGACTGTGAGCCCCATTCATTCCATCGTATTTATTGAGAGCTTACCGTGTGCAGAGCACTGTACTAAGCACTTGGAAAGTACAGTTCAGCAACAAAGAGAGACAAGCCCTGCCTGCCCACAACGGGCTCACAGTGTCTAACCCACCCCAGGACTTAGTACAATGTCTGGTACATAGTCAGCACTTAAATACCATTATTATTATTATTGCTTCAATCTCTCTCTCGCTACCAACCACTTGCCCATGTCCTTCATTTGGCCTGGAACCTCCTACCTGAGAAGGAGGAACCTCCTCCCACGCTGAGAAGCAGCGTGGCTCAGTGGAAAGAGCACGGACTTTGGAGTCAGGGCTCATGAGTTCGAATCCCACCTCTGCCACTTGTCGGCTGTGTGACTGTGGGCGAGTCACTTAACTTCTCTGTGCCTCAGTTCCCTCATCTGTAAAATGGGGATGAAGACTGTGAGCCCCACGTGGGACAACCTGATTCCCCTATGTCTACCCCAGTGCTTAGAACAGTGCTCGGCACGTAGTAAGCGCTTAACAAATACCAACATTGTTATTATTATTATTATTATTATTACCACTCTAGTCACCTTCAAAGCTCCCCTAAAATCACATACAGTGCCATACACATAGAAAGCACTCAATAAATATCATCGATTGATTAAATGATTGATCAAATATGGGGGTCGAAGGTTAAGGTGAAAATGGATGGGTGATGCCTTCTATCATCCGAGCCCATCCTACATTACTTCACTGATTTCCTTCTACAACCCAACCTGCACACTACACTCCTCTAATATTAATGTACTCACTGAACCACAGGCTCGTCTATCTCACTGCTGTCCTCTTGCCCACTATCTGCCTCTAGCCAGAAGTGCCCTCCTGCTTCATAGCTGTCAGGCGATCACTTTCTCCACTTTCAAAGCCTTGTAAGAAGGCACATCTCCTCCAAGAGGACATCCCCACTAGGTCCCCATTTCCTCTTTCCCATTCCTTTTGGTGTCACCCTTGAACTTGGATTTTCTTCCTTTATTCACCACCTTCCTCAGCCCCGACACACTTATGTACATATCCGTAATTTATTTATATGTCTGTCTCCCTCTCTAGACAGTAAGCTCAATGGGGGCAAGGAATATGTCTACCAACTCTGTTATGTTGAACTCTCCGAGTGGTTAATACAATGCTCTGTACACAGTAAGTACTAAATAAATTTGATTGATTGATTGGGGGTGGAGGGGCTTTACGCTACTCTAATGGTTGCTAAGGCTTTTTAGTGGAATAGGTTGCTGGGATAAAGTCTGTCTAGCTACTTTCTGCTCATTTTCAATTAAAAAAAAAAAGACTGAATCACTCCTTTCGCAGGTAGGGGGAAAGTACTTCTTCCATTCAGTTTTCATGAAAAAAAATTTGGAGCACTTATAACTGCAGCACCATAAAAGCTAGCTCAGATTTGCTCTCTCTTTAAATGGATTCATGAGTCTTTCAGGGCCTCATTTCTGGCAAATTGGTTATCTATGATCCTGTTGTCTCTCAATCAAATCAATCGGTGGGATTTATTGAAAGCTTATATCATCTATATAACCTACTAGTAGTAATAATAGTAATATATATCGAATGTCTATTGGACACAATGCATTGTACCTTAATGATTTACTACAAAAAGCACATCCCAATCGTGCTCTTCTTCTCTACTGACCTATGTCTGCTGGAAGACAGTGGACTGTTTTAGTGTAATGATATCTTCTTGGTGGGAAACCTAATGAAAAACCCCTCAAGTCTCAAAATTCTAACTTTATTAGCTGATCCAAATTGCTGATCTCACAACCAAGATTCACATGGTCAAAGGGTATTACCCATAACTGACTGAAGAGAGAAAAGGAGTAGTCTTTGCTCAGGAAGCTATGTGATGTAATTGAAAGAGCATGGAACTGAGAGTCAAGCGACCTGAGTTCTAATTTCAGGACTGCCTCTGGCCTGCTGTGCCCTTGGGAAAGTTACCTAACCACCCCGGGCCTCGACTTCCTCATCTGTAAAATGGAGATTAGACCTTTAGCTCTCGCTAGCTGTGGTAGAACAACGACTGTATACTATATGATTCTCCGGGTTGCCCGCCCTGCGCTCAGATTAGTGCTTGGCACATAGTAAGTGTTGGATTATCATATGTAGCCAAAGATGCCTAAGGGAGAGTGTCAGTTAACATTCACTGAGGACAAGTGTGGCCAAGTGGAAAGAGCACAGCGCTAGGTGTCAGATGTCCTGCGTTCTGACAATTGCCTGGCATGTGAATTGGGCAAGTCACTTCATTCCTTTACTGTAAAATGGAGATTCAATACCTGCTGTCCCTCCCGCTTAGGCTGCTAGTCGCAGGGGAGACAGGGACTGTGTCCAATCTGGTTAATTTATATCTATCCCAGTGCTTAAAAGAGTGCTTAGCACATAGTAAGCATTTAATAAATGTCTTTATAATTGCTATTCATTCAGTGAGGTATATAAATTAATAAATTAATCATATTGACTGAATGCTTACTGTGTGCAGAGCACTGCACGAAGCATCTGGGAGAGGACAATATAACAGAGTTGGTAGACACGTTCCCTGCCAATTAATTAGGGACTGAGCAGATGTTACAACTTTTACCATTTTACAGTCTAGCTGTCTTCTGGAACTTTCAGTTTGCAAGGTTTTAGGAGACACTGATAGGAATATCTCTCTGAGATTAGGTTTAGAGGACAAACTCCATGAAGAGATTAACCAGACTGCTACTCGGTTCTGAGCGAAATTGAGATAAAGCACACTGCCATTCTCATCTTGGCCAGCACAGTTACCGGAATGTCGATCTCCCAAGGTAACTTCCTGAGCAATACCTGTTGTGTCTCGGGCTGACTAATCGACAAGGTCAGAAATGGATTCTGCCAGCCAAACTCAGCTTCTATTTCTCAAAGGAGAGAGATTAGATTACAGACAGGAGGAGGAGGAAGAGGGGCGACAAGGAGTAGCAAACAGAAAATGTTGCTCTTGCTTCTTTTCATTTAGTTTCCAGAAATGCAAACAAAAATCAGGCAGCACGGTTCTCTGAACAGCTTCTCTCTTGTGCTCTGATCAGTCCCAATTTTCCATGACCAAGAACAGCAAGATTCCCACTGTGCACCTGGGAAGTCTGACGATGTCGATGTGACATTTGTTATAGGAATAAAACGGGTCAGGGAGTCATAGGACCTGGGTTCTAATCCTGGATCCACCACTTGTCTGCTGTCTGACTTTGGGCAAGTCAGTTCACTTCTCTGTGCCTCAGTTTCCTCATCTGTAAAATGGGGATGAAGACTGGTGCGTCCCATGTGGGACAGGTACTATGTTCAACCTGATTTTCTTGCATCTACCCAGTGCTCAATACAGTGTCTGGCACAAAGTAAGTGCTCAATAAATACCATACACACAAAAAATAGTGGGAGAGAGTTGGAATCCCCATGGAACACTGGAAAAGGGCAGATGATTCAAGAAAAAAAAAATTAACTAGCAACTATGCCTTTTCTCTAGACCATTAGCTTGTCATGGGAAGGAACGTGTCTATTAATGCTATTATGTTGTACTCTTCCAAGTGCTTAGTACAGTCCTGTGCACACAGTTAAGTGCTCAATAAATATGATGAATTGATTGATGCCTGTTGGCTTCGGAGATCTCATCGACCAGGAAATTCCCCTAGCGACATATGCTATCAGGTTTGAATGATTTAAGATTAGAGCAGAATCAGTCAGCCTATCAGTGGTACTTATTTAGCACTTACTGTGTGCAGGGTACTCTGGCTCAGTGGAAAGAGCCCGGGCTGGGGAGTCAGAGATCATGGGTTCAAATCCCGGCTCCGCCGCTTGTCAGCTCTGTGACTTTGGGCAAGTCACTTAACTTCTCAGGCCCTCAGTTACCTCATCTGTAAAATGGGGGTTAAGACTGTGAGTCTCACGTGGGACAACCTGATCACCTTGTATCCTCCCCAGCACTTAGAACAGTGCTTTGACATAGTAAGCACTTAACAAATGCCAACGTTATTATTACTACTCTACTACGGCGCCTGGGAAAGAACAGTACAAAGAGTTAGAAAACCCCATCCCTGGCCTTAAGGAGCTTACAGTCTAGTGGAGGAGTTTCAAAAACTCCCCAGTGGTGACATTTCTACCTCATCCCTTTTCAACTTCAGCAGCCTCTATGCTTTAGATGTTCCAGAACCTCAAGGGTGTTTTTTTGCCTTTTTTATAACCTCAAAAATCAGATTGATAATAGCTCAAGCATGATTCTTCTTTCCAGGAGAGGCTGGAAATTAACCTATCTAGAGGTGAGCGATATTTGTCAGAATTCACAAAAGGGCTCCACCCTAGCCTAGAACTTTGAACTCACATTAATTCTCCTGTTCCTGACCTACTTGGGTTACATGCAGTTCCCAGACAGCGCACTTTGGCAATTACGGTATAATTTGCGACTCTGGATTTCCTGGCATCTGCTGCTAAAGTAATAGCTGGGTTTGCTCCAAGGGGAAGCTGCCTATTGAAGCTGTAAGTCTAAGGTTATTGAGGCTAGAAATGGAAAAGACCCATGGTCTCATTTCCCATTCTTACTGTAGACCTAGCCAAAGTGAGGGTTCGTCCCAGTGGAACTCAAGGGGAAGACAGGGAACCCGAGAGAGGAGCTAAGATACCCAAGGTCAGGTTCTGGCTTTAGCCACCAGACGCTGGAAACATCTTTCCATCTATAGAACAACCTTTAAGTAGGACATCATTCTATGGAATATTCTTTTTCTGTTTATGCCACTTAAATCTTTAATAACAACTGTGGCATTTATTAAGCGCTTACTATGTGCCAGGCACTGTACTAAAAGCTGGGGTGGATATAAGCATATCAGGTTGGACACAGTCCCTATCCCACAAGGGGTTCACAGTCTCAATCCCCATTTTGGAGATGAGGTAAATGAGGCCCAGAGAAGTCAAATGACTTTCCCAAAGTCACACAGCAGACAAGTGGTTGCTAAGCAGTATTTTCTAGGCTTAAGACGATGTGAGAAGTGGGAAGAGATGTGTAGTCTGCTTTCCTCTTAGAGATAAGGGAAGCATCTTTTTTTGATATTGTCTATAGATTTTGAGTCCAGTGGAATGCTTCTCCAAACATGTGTGCTTCTGTTTAATTCCTTCCCTTCCTTACTTTTAGAACAAAAGCAGTGCGCTCCCCCAGAGGTCAACAATTAAGTATGCATCAGAAGAAATGAAATAGATCCAATCAACATGTTCCCAATATCACCTTTTCTCTATGAATGTGTGCATTGGGTTAATAAAATGAGAAAAAGGACTGCCAGAGGGGTCAAGAATCCAATATTTTTTCTCTCCCCTTGCTTATGCTCCATGGATTCAATAATAATCTCTTTTTCTCTTAGTTCCAGCCAAGTGCACAGCCCACAGTAGAGAAAATAATCAGAGTCAATGAGGAAATTGTATTTCTCACTTTGGCTCTAAATAGAAAAGGCCTACAGGCTGCTGGTAGCAACCTTATGGATGGTGACTCTATTATTCCAGGTCCCCCTAAACTCCACCCAATTCTGGTAATAGCTCTGCTGAAATCCTTGAGTAGTAATCAACTAATCAATCAATCACTGGTATTTATTGAGCATTTACTGTCTGCAGAGCACTGTACCAAGTGCTTGGGAGACTATAATACAACATAGTACTTAACAAATACCATTATTATTAGGTCTCCCTATGGCACTCGAGACCACACAACCTAGGTGCTCTGTCAAAGAGATGCTTGAATTGGCCTCAAGATGAAAATCCACACTTTGTCTTAACACTGAGGGGTTAAGATGAACGACCTCCTTATCACCAGAGAGGTTTCCTGTGCCAATGAGCTTATAGACAAGAGGTCTAAATGCTTCCAGTTAACAAAATACCATATTAAACACTACAGAAAAAATACAAGGAAGGAAGAAAGGATGATGGGGCTAGAGATGAAAACGTTGGGAAGATTTTCAATTTAAAAAAATTTTCTGGGGAAACAATATCCTTGCTAAGTAAGGTGAGGTACATGGAGTTCTTTTCAATTTATAGACGTGGAAACCGAGGCACAAGTTTTAGCCGGCATTAGTAGGAGGAAATTTTGGCTCTGGCTCTCAGATCTACTGTGTTCCAGACATTGCTTTTTCTTTCGGACCAGGGTTTATTGTGTGTAGCTTGCGTGTGGAAATACTCTGTTTCAAAACTGGGGAAGCAGGAAAGGAATGTAAATCATGATGCATTAAAACTTGGCCGAAGTTTTACATCTTTAAAAACTGTGAGGCGAATTTGGATGTCTACCCCTTTTAGTACTTTCTTTTGTCTGGGACTGGTTCACTTAGACTGCGACTCATTGTCTTGTTTCTGATTGGAAATTTTTCCTGCTCTTGGGTGGGCATGGAAAAAATAGGTGGAAAATCAGACCCTGGTTAGCATGGGAAAGAAGACCTTCACTCCTTTATAACAAACAGTCGATCCCCATGTTAATTTGGACACATCTAAACAGCTTGGCTTGAGATAACCGTAGACAGCTTAAGGAATGTTTTACCTAAGAAGGATCTTAGCTCATAAGCAATTGGTTGGTCAACAGTTGCAGTCAAGGTAATTGAGCGAAAGACAAGGCGGGGAAGAATCACCACTTGACTCGGTGGCTTTGATGACTTCAGAGTGATGTCCTCGCCTACAGGTCGCTCCAGCCATTAGATTAATCTCCGTCCACTCTGCATCTCGATAAGGCAGGTGGCAGCTGGACTAATTGTTGAAATGGTGATCTCGAGCTGTGCCTAAATGGAAGTCTGTAACCACCTTGGCAAGCTTAACTGCCTCATAAAAGGTCTTTGACTGGGAGACACAGTAGCCTTGTGCGGTGGCAGGGTGGGGGACTTGGACTCAAGTTGGGGTATTCATCTTGTTTTTCTAGAACCTTAGAAGGATGCTTCTTTTGCCTCTTAGCTAAGCTGTTTATGTGAGAAGGAGTGTGACCTAATGTGTAGACCACAGGCCTGGGGGTAGGAAGGTCCTGAGTTCTAATTCTAGAGAAGCAGCGTGGCTCAATGGAAAGAGCACGGGCTTTGGAGTCAGGGCTCATGAGTTCGAATCCCAGCTCTGCCACTTATCAGCTGTGTGACTGTGGGCAAGTCACTTAACTTCTCTGGGCCTCAGTTCCCTCATCTGTAAAATGGGGATTAAGACTGTGAGCCCCACGTGGGACAACCTGATTCCCCTATGTCTACCCCAGCGCTTAGAACAGTGCTCGGCACATAGTAAGCGCTTAACAAATACCAACATTATTATTATTATTCTAATTCTGACTCCACCACTTGCCTGCTCTGTGACCTTGGACAAGTCACTTCACATCACTGGGCCTCATTGATCTCTTCTGTAAAATGGGGAGTAAGAGTGGGAATCCCATGTGGGACAGGGATTGTGTCCAACCCAATTTACTTGTATCTATCCCAGCATTTAACCTGGCACATAGTAAGCACTTAAATACCATTATTATTATTATCTGGGTCTCCCTATGGCACCCAAGACCATACAGTCTAGGCACTCTGTCAAAGAGGTGCCATAGCGAGAGAAAACCAGAGCAGGTTCTCTATGGTTTGCTGTGGAAATAGGCTCCAAGATGAAAATCCACACTTCTCTTAATAATGTTGGTATTTGTTAAGCGCTTACTATGTGCAGAGCACTATTCTAAGCACTGGGGTAGATACAGGGTAATCAGGTTGTCCCACGTGAGGCTCACAGTCAATCCCCATTTTACAGATGAGGTAACTGAGGCACAGAGAAGTTAAGTGACTTGCCCACAGTCACACAGCTGACATGTGGCAGAGCCGGGATTCAAACTCATGACCTCTGACTCCCAAGCCCGTGCTCTTTCCACTGAGCCATGCTGCTTCTCTTGCCACTGAGGGGTTAAGATGAACAGCCTCCTTATTGCTAGATAGGCTTCCTGTACCAGGTGGGATGGAAAAGGGCTCTTTGTTGGAGAAGGTAATTCTTCCCACCCCAGGGAAGAATTCCAGCATTCCACAGCTTGTGCCAGGATAAGAATGTGTTCAACAGAATGACTTTTATCGGTCAGATAATGGTATTCATTGAGCACTTACTATGTGCATGTATTGAGTTTCAGGGCAGGACCCAGGTATCTTTCTGGTTTTGCCTCCATTTGCTCCACAACATTTCCCACGTCAGAGAACTAGAACGTGGGTTCTCCTCCCTGCTATCAGGGAGTGGCCGAGATGTGACAAGCGAAAGGGAAATCAGGGGAGAATATTAAGGAAGTAGAATCTCAGGATCCTCTAAATTCCTGGCCCTAAAATCTGTCGTGTTGACGAAATGAAGTCAAGAGATTCAGAAAACCAAATGCATCTATGGGATTGGGGTTGGGCTTATTATTATTATTAAAATGATCTATACATTTTGTTGGAGGTTGTTTGGTGTGGAACAGAGGAGTGTTTTAATGACAGATTAAAATAGAGCCTCAGGAAATGCTGAATCCCACCTGAAAACTGGGAAGACCAGCACAGCGGACTGAAATCAAGAAAGGAGAAATCCTATTTTGAGGCTTCATTTGTATCAGTTAAAAGAAAGCAAGTACAAAGCAGTCAGACACTGCATATATATTAAAGAAGCATCATGGCCGAGGGGATAGAGCACAGGTCAGGGAGTCAGGAAGACCTGGGTTTTCAATCCTGGATCTGCCACTTGTCTGCTGCGTGAGCTTGGGCAAGTCGCTTTACCTCTCTGGGCCTCAGTTACCTCATCTGTAAATTGGGGATTAAGACTGTGAGCTCCATGTAGGACGTGGACTGTGTCCAACCTGATTAGCTTATATCTACCCCAGTGCTTATTTTGGGGCCTGGCACATACTAAATGCTTAACAAATACCAAAATTGTTATTATTATTGACAATGTGGTAGGGCCCGGAGCACCATCATTGGCCTTTTCAGACACAGGTGCACATATGTGAATTTCATCAACATTAGTGACTTTTTTGAGAACCAAGACACATACGTGTGGGTTCCTTCTCCTTGAAAAATGCATACAAGTATATATAAATTATATATATATATATATATATATATATATACATATATGTGTTTGTGTGTGTATATATATATATATATATATATATATACTTGGAACAGTGCTTTGCACATAGTAAGCACTCAACAAATACCATCATTATTATATATGTGTGTATATATATAAATTTTGTTACTTGTTAAATCCTTACTATGTGTCAAACACTGTATGAGTGCTGCAGCAGATGAAGACAATCAGGTCTGACACACTCTCTGTCACACATGGGGCTCACTGTTTCAGTAGAGGGGCAAACAGGTATTTTAATCCCAGTTTAAAGATGAGGAAACTGAAGCACATCCTTCTCACTCTATCAAAACACTTGCCCCTTTCTTCTTCCCTCCGTGACCATCCTCTTCAACCGTTCACTTTCCAGAGGCTTCTTTCCCACTGCTTTCATATATTCTCATGTCTTCGCCATCCTTAAAAAAAAAACAAAAAACCTCCCTTGACCCCACAGCTCCCTCCAGTTACTGCCCCATCTCCCTCTTACCATTCTTCTCCAAACTCCTTGAGCAATTTATATCCACTCACTGCCTCCATTTCTTCTCCTCCAATGTGCTCCTTAACTTCCTCCACGATAGTTTCCATTCCCTTCACTCCACAGAAACTGCCCTCTCTAAAGTCACCAATGTCTAAAGTTGCCAAATCCAACATCCTTTATTATCTGAGTCCTCCTCAACCTCTCAGCTGCCTTCGCCAGTGTAGACCACCCCTTCTCCTGGAAACATCATATAATCTTACTTTTACCGATACTGTCCTCGCCTGGTTCCCCTACCTTCTTGATGGCTCCTTCTCAGTTTCTTTCAGACTCCTTCTCTGCCTACCACCCTCTAAATATGGGTGTCCTTCAAGGTTCCGTTCTAGTTCCACTTCAATTCTCTATCTACACTTACTCTCTTCACGAGTTCATTTTCTTGCAAGGCATCAGTAATAACAATAATAATAATTGTGGTATTGGTTAAGTGTTTACTATGTGCCAGACACTGTTCTAAGTGTTGGGGTGCATACAAGCAAATCAGGTTGGATTCAGTCCCTCTCCCACATGGAGCTCACAGTCTCCATCCTCATTTTACAGATGAGATAACTGAGGCCCAGAGAAGTAAAGTGACTTGCCCAAGGCCACACAGCAGACAGGGGGTAGAGCAGGGATTAGAACTCATGACTCCCAGGTCCATGCTCTATCCATCCCTATCATATCATCTCTAAGGAGATGATTCGCAAATCTACCTCTCCAGCCTGACCTTTCTCCTCTGCAGTCTCGCATTTCCACCTGCCTTCAGGACATCTCTATTTGGATGTCTCACCAACACCTCAAATCTAACAAGTCCAAGCAGAACTCCTCTTCCCACCCAAACCCTGTCCTCCTTTGTCTTTCTCATCCCTGTACACAACATCACTACCCACCCGTCTCACAAGCCCCTAACCTTGACATTATCCTCAACTCATCTCTTTCATTCAACCCACGTATTCAATTTGTCACCGAATTGGTCAGTTCTACCCTCACACCACTAAAAGTCTCCCAAGTGTTCAGTACAGTGCTCTGCACACAATAAATGCTCAATAAATACCATTGATTGAAGTTAAGCGACTTATCCATGGTCACACAGCAGACACTTGGCAAGGCCAGGTTTAAAACCCAGGTCCCTTGACTCTGAGGCCTGTGTTTTTTCCACTTAGGTCAGGCTGCTTCATCGCGCACAATGTGTGTGTTTGTGTATGTGTGTATGGGTTGGAGGAGGTATTCATTCAATTGTATTTACTGAGCGCTTACTGTGTGCAGAGCACTGTACTAAGCACTTGGAAAGTACAATACAGCAATAGAGAAGACAATCCCTGCCCACAACGAGCTCACAGTCTAGAGGGATGCAGGGCAAGGAAATTATGGGTACCTTGAAGGAATATCAGAATGGTAATCAAGCAAGGGTATGTATTCAGTTCTTATTGTGTGCAGAACAATCTACTAAGCACTTGGGCGAGTACAGTATAAGAGCTGGTAGACATATTCCCTGCTTACGACAAGCTAGTTTGAGAACAACTGCTCCAACTCCAATAACAAGAAATAATAGGATCTCTGAGAGAAGGGAGACCTGTTTGTAAAGGGGTCTAAGTGCCAGAGTTTTCTTTCTCCGGGACATCTTATTTCATTCTTTATTCCAAGTAACATTTATCAGAATGTGTTCACATTACTACTCCACAGTCAGGGGACCTGGAAGAGAAAGAACTGGATTCCAGATGGCACCCAGGAAGCTTGGACCTTTTGGGGAAAATGTCCTTGAGGTTTTGTCTAACACATTACTGCTACCTTGAGCTAAACAGTGCCTCAGTTGCCTGAAAGAAAATCTTCTTTGAGGAAGCTGCCCATCCCTAAGGGCAAATCTTCATTATTCATGATCGAGGCTCCTAGGGGCATTTTCTTTCTTTAATTTGGGGCTATTAAGATAAGTGTTTAGGAAGCTTCCGTGATTATCTAATTGGTTTTTACTGCCTGCTTTACTGTAAGCAAAGCACTCTTCTATAGTCTCTGGGGGAGAATATAGAGGAAACAGTAAATGGATACAGTCCCCGGCCAGAAAAATTTAACAATTGAAGGAAGATTAACAGACAAGTGAAATTTTTCATCCTCCAGAAACATAGAAACTTTCAACAATATAACATGTGATGAATGTGGTGTTCCTCTCCAGGGATCAGAATGTGTAAATTGTGAAATGAAAGTTTAGTCATTTTGCTTTGAATGAACATATTCTATTTTGTAGATTGTGAACCTGCTGAAAGACAGAGACCCTGTCTAATTTCCAATCTTTTTCAGCTAACACAGTGCTCTGCACACCGTAAGTGCTTAATAAACAATATTACTACTACTAAAGGCCATATAAAAAAAAAAATCTCATCAGAACAGCAGACCAGACTGGTTAGACCTCAAGAATCGCCCTTGGTTGCTTTATTTCTCTTTAAGTCTAATTAATAAGAAAAAAAATGTTGTTGGTAGAACATCCTTTCTCCCCTGATAGAGACTTCATCCAATCAACTAGTTGCATTTATTGAGCATCTGCTGAAGGCCGAGCACTGTAGTAATGCTACCACATTAATGCAAGCACTTATCCTATCCCACCTTGATTATTGTATCAGTCTCCTTGCTTACCTCCCTGCGTCCTGTCTTCCCACTCCATACTTCATTCTACTCGCCGAATCATTTTCCATCAAAGACGTTCAGACATTGTTTCCTCACTCCTCAAGAAACTCCAGCGGTTGACCATCCATCTCTGCATCAAAGACTCCTCACCCTTGGCTTTAAAGCATTTAATCACTTTCCCCCCTTCTACTTCACCTCATTATTCTTCTACTGCAACC
Source organism: Ornithorhynchus anatinus (assembly GCF_004115215.2). Classification (NCBI taxonomy): domain Eukaryota; kingdom Metazoa; phylum Chordata; class Mammalia; order Monotremata; family Ornithorhynchidae; genus Ornithorhynchus; species Ornithorhynchus anatinus. The sequence goes on along the minus strand of NC_041730.1, from coordinate 128,264,041 downwards.
CAGCTGGCACCCTTTCTTCCTCTAATGCTAACCTTCTCCCTGTACCTCCATCTCAACCTCTCTCCTCCAACCTACCTGTGGCCTAGAATGCCCTCCCTCCTCATATCAGACAGATAATTGCTCTCTCTCACTTCAAAGCCTTATTGAAGGCTCATCTTCTCCAAGAAGCTTTCCCTAAGCCCTCCTCTCCTCTTCTCGCATTCCCTTCTGTGTCATCTGTACTTGCTTTTTCATTCATCCTCCTTCCCATGCCTATAGCATGTGTATCTATTAAATAAATTACAGATGTATACATAGATAGACCTATATATTTACACATATATATATCTGTAATATTTAATGTCTCTCCCTCTAGACTTTGAGCTCTCTGTGGGCAGGGGATGTGTCTGTTTGTTGTAAATACTCTCCCAAGTGCCTAGTACAGTACTTTGCACATAGTAAGTGCTCAATAAATACTACTGAATCAATGAATACTAAGTATTTAGGAGAGTAAAATAGATGGAAAACATTTTCCCAGTCAAAAAGGAGATTACAGTTCTAATGGGGGAATGCCATATTTACAAATAGTGGGAGCCAGAGGGAGAGCCAGGATAAATCAGATAGTAATAGAAATATGTCAGTATGAAATAGCTGACTAAGAAAATTAACCATGTCTAGATTTGCACATAGAACTGGTTCAGAGACAAGTGAAGATGAATGTACGGTCAATTGTTAGTGATTCTCTAGCTGATCCATTTGGGACTTATGCTGACCTGCTGGTCTCTCGCCTCTCTTGCTTTTCAGTTTATCGCCCAAGAATTATTTTAGCAGTCATCCAACAGAGCGCCCATGCTTCTATGCTGGAAATGAAAATACTTTTCAGTATTGTATATTCCTGGATCCCTTTTCCCCCTTGGGATAGAAAAGTAAATTAGCTTATTACTACTCCTATTGTTATTGGTGATGGTGGTAGTCTTATCATTATTATACTCGTTAAGCCCTTACTCTGTGTCAAGCACTGTACTAAGCTTCAGGGTAAGATAAAAGCTAATCAGGTTGGACAGAGTCCCTGTTCCACACAGGGCTCAATCTCACAGTCTAAGTAGCAGGGGGAACAGGTATTTTCCAATTGAGGAAACTGAGGCACAGAGATGTTAAGTATCCTGCACAAGATGACACATCAAGCAATTGGCAGAGCTGGGATTAGAACCTGGGTCTTTTGACTCCCAGGCCTGTGCTCATTCCATTAGGCCATGCTGCTCTTATTAAGATGTTCCTCTCTGGGAAATCCAAGATGGTATTATCTCAGAGTAAATGAACCTTACACCAAAAATATCATGGGTCTTTGCCAAGTAAGCACCTGATGTTGAGATTTGTCTTCTAACCTGGAAATCTACTGGCATGTCCCTTCAGGTGTTCTTTAGGCACCAGAAAGAGTGTTACCTTACTTTTAAACTCATCATCAACTTTGTGCTATTTCAAGCTCTTAAAACAGTGCTCTGCACAGAACAAGTGTTCAAGAAAAACTATTGAAGTCACAACTTCTCTGTGCTTTAGTTTCTTCATATGTGCAATGGAGATTCAATACCTGTTCTTCCTCCTGCTTTGACCGTGAGTCTCACTGGGACAGGGACTGTTTCAGCTCTGATTAGCTTGTATCTACCCCAGGGCTTAGAACAGCATTTGACACATAGTACGTGCTAAATAAATACCATAATTATTGATTCTTTCAGTCGTATTTGAGCGCTTACTGTGTTCAGAGCAGTGTACACTAAGCAGAGCAGAGTACACTAAGTGTACTCAGCCCCAGACTGAGCTTCCCCTTTTCCCTCTGCTGCCTCTCTGCCCCCCACTTCACCTCCCCTCATCTAAGCCCCCTTTCCCCCCCTTTCCCTCTGCTCCTCCCCCTCTCCCTTCCCCTCCCCTCAGCACTGTGCTCCTCCAGTCACTTGTATATATTATTACCATATTTATTTTGTTAATGAGATGTACATCCCCTTGATTCTATTTATTGCTATCGTTTTTGTCTGTCTTTCTCCCCTGATTAGACTGTAAGCCCATCAGTGGGTAGGGATTGTCTCTATCTGTTGCCAAATTGTACATTCCAAGCGCTTAGTACAGTGCTCTGCACATAGTATGTGCTCAATAAATACTATTGAATGATTGATTGACTGTGATGGATGTTGATAGTAAATTACCAAGATCACAAAACTCTCACTTATCCCATTCCATGTTTGTAAGGCAAACATTTTCCTAGGATGCATGGCCCTACACTCTTTGTTTTTCTACTGGCAGTGGTTTTTAATGGACTTTTTTAATGGTACTTACTGTGTATCAGGCACTCTATTAAGCACTAGGGTAGATAGATACAAGATAATCGTCTTAGACACAGTCCATGTCCCACAGGGTTCATGGCCTTAATCCTAATTTTACAAATGAGGTAATTAAGGCCCAGGGAAGTTGTGACTTGCCAAATGTCACAAAGCAGCTGAATGGAATTAGAATCCAGGTCCTCTGGATCCTAGGCCTGTGCTCTTCCATCAATAATAATAATTTATTAATGTCATCCTGGGAATGGGTCTTGAGAAAGTGAAGCAATTCAGAAGACCATGAAAAAATCCAGTGAAGCCATACCCTAGACTCAGTGAAACATTATAGTGGATCAGTTAATCAATAGTATCTATTGAACCCTTACTGTATCCAGAGGATTGTACTAAGCATTTGGAGGTGTACAGTGCACCAATATGAAAGACATTCCCTGGCCACAAAGAGCTGACAGTCTAGAGGATCAGCCTCTCACCCCACAAGAGGGTGCTCAAAAGTCACTCATTTGTGCAAATTTGTGCTTCAGTTGGAGTCACTTGCTACTGTGTGACAGTTGCATCTGCTCCTTTGGCAACTGGAAATGCCCCCAGCTTGCTCAACTACTTTCAAAGGTTATCAAAATCATTAGAATAGAAATGGAAAAGATGAAGGGGAAAACCACTGTCCTGCACTTAAAGATTAGCACCAGGCCCTGGAGCAGTTTCAGGCACTTCCTTAGAGAAAAACTACACCGGTAATTAAGGATTTATGAATCCAATTAAACAGAGTGGATTAAAAAAAAACAACCTCCATGGTATCCCTATCTCTTCATTTCCAGAAGCCTGAAGAAAATATAGTCTCCGGGATATTGTTTCCAAAACAAAAGTGAGTTTCCCCAAATAAAAGTGACCTTCCAAATGTGTCTTTTACTGGTTTTGTAATTAGCGATGCCATTTGAGGAATAGCTCTATTTTTTCCAATCATCAAGGACTCTGAGGTGAAATGGATGAATCCATTAAGGGATTGTGGAAAGTAATAGTTTTCCCCATTGTGAAGATTAAAAGTATAAAGGATTGGGGAGCAAAGGGCATTCAAGTAGAGATACAAAGAAGGCAGAAGAAAAACAAGGCTGAGGAGAAAGCTCAATCAACCAATCAATGACATTATAGAGCTCCAAGAGAGTGCAGAGCACTGTACTAAGCATCTAGTAGAGTACAATGCAATAAAATTGGTAGACATGATCCCTTCCCTCAAGCAACTTGCAATCTACAGGGGGAGAAGAACACAAATAAATTACAGTTAGGGAAAGAAGCAGAGAATAAGGATATGTACATAATTGTCATGATGGGCATGGGGTGAGTGTCAAAGTGCTTAAGGGGTACAGACCCAAGTTCAGAGGTAATGTAGAAAGGTGGGTGATTAAGGGTGGGAAGGGAAGGATTCTTGAAGAAAATATGATTTTATTAGGACTTTGAAAATCGGAAGAGTGCTGGTCTGTCAGATTTGAAGGGGGAAGGAGTATCAAGCTAGAGGGAGGACATGAGTAAGGAGTTGGGCTCATTGAGTTCATTGATGTTAGATCGGCAAAGTGTGAGGGCCAATTTACAGTAGGAGATTAGCAAGGGTAGGTGTGTAGGGGGATGTGAGAGAAGAGATCTGGGATGAACAGGTGGATTTGGGAAACATTTGTGTATTATAAAAGTAATGGTATTTGTTAAGCACTTACCATGTGCCAAGCGTTAGTCTAAGTCCTGGAGTAGGTAAAAGGTAATCAGTTGTCCCATATGGGGTTCCCAGTCTTAATCCCCATTTTACAGGTGAGATAACGGAGGCACAAAGAAGTTAAGTGGATTACCCAAGGTCACACATCCTCTGACTCCCAAGCCCGGTTTCTTTCCACTAAGCCAAGCTGCTTCCACAACATGTATGAGAAGCACTTTTGCCTAGGAGAAAGAACAAAGGACCTGCGTTCTAATTCCAGCTCCACCATTTGCCTGCTGTTTGGCTTTGGGCAAGTCAATTAACTTCTCTGTATCTCAATTACCTCATCTGAAAAATGAGGATTAAGACTGGGAGCCCCATATGGGACATGGACTGGGTCCAACCAGATTACCATGTACCACAGTACTATCCCAGTGCCACAGAATAAGCATTTAAATACTATAAGACACACATGAAAAAACACAACAAAATAGGCCTGGGAGTCAGAGGACCTGGGTTCTAATTCCATCTCTGCCACTTACCTATGTGACCTTGGGCAAATCATGAAACTTCTCTGTTCTTCAGTTTCCTCATCTGTAAAAGGCAGATTCAACACCTTTTCTCTCTCTTACTTAGATGGGGAGCCCAATGAGGGATAGGGATTAAGCCTCCTTATCTCGTATCCACCCAGTGCTTTGTACAGTGCTTGTCACATAGTAAGCGCTTAACAAATACCATCAGTATTGTTACGGGAGCAGATTTACTCATTCAATCATTTATTGAGCACTTACTATGTGCAGAGCATGCCACTGTTCTTGTCTGTCCGTCTCCCCCGATTAGACTGTAAGCCCGTCAAACGGCAGGGACTGTCTCTATCTGTTGCCGACTTGTTCATTCCAAGCGCTTAGTACAGTGCTCTGCAAATAGTAAGCGTTCAATACTATTAAATACTAAGTGCTTGGAAAGTACAATTCAGCAACAGAGACAATTCCTACCCAACACCAGGCTCACAGTCTGGGGGGGGGGGGGGGGGGGGGGGGCGGGGTGGAGACAGACAACAAAACAAATAAACAGGCATCAATATAAACAGAATTATAGGTATACACATCATTAATAAAATAGAATATGTACATAAATACACAAGTGCTAGGGGGATGGCCAGATAAGCCCCTCAAGATAGGGAGCATTAATGAAGAATAGAATTGAGATCTTGGACAGTTTCTCAGATTGCTGTGCTTTTGACAAGTGTTTATGCTGGTGGATATTTAAATATACTTAGATACACATCTTTAAATGTATACACATAGAGGCAAAATATATTTATATATCTAGTTATATGTTCCACTCCACTGAACTGTCACAGTTGCCCTAGCCATACACTGACATTGGAACTCAATCTGATTTATTGAGCACTTACTGGGTGCAGAGCACTGGACTAAGCACTTGGGAGAGCATAGTATAACAATCAGTAGACATGCTCCTTTCTTACTAGAGGCTTGCAGCCTAGGGAAAGGTAGGAGTCAATTAGTTAATAAGTTCATTACACTTAATCAGTTTTATAGAGAGGCCCACAAAAACATTCCAACTGACAGCAGAAGTTTCCACAACATCACTATCACTTTTCAGGACTCACCTCATGTTGAATCTTGGCAGGCCTCCTGCATCCTATATAACTACCCTTCTCTATATCAACTCCTTAAACACAAAAACAGAACTAGAAAACAGCTGTGAGGAGAAATTAAAAAGTAAAGACAGGACATTTCAAAACTGTTAGGAAGGAGAGAGAAGAGTCAAATAAAAGCAGAGAGAGGAAGAATAAGCAAGAGTAGTTACATGCATATATACACTAGCACAAACTCTAACCCCTCAACAACCCCTCTTCTTGATCATTTAGTTATATCTTCTACCCTCTGACCCCTAACTCATCTAACAAAGTGGAAGCAGGTGGACGACCCAACGTGTAATCTGCTGACTCAGGGAAATCAGACAGAGGGGCTGCTTCTCTGCTCATATAAAAAGGCCCAGAAGATCAACTTGCCTCTGACACTGTTTTCCACTGGGCTACCCTTTTGTTGCTGTGGTTATCATTGTCATTACCATTATTATTGACAATAGTTGTCTTTGTTCATTGGGCACTTTATGCGAAGTTCTCAGGACAAGATCAAGGATCATAAAAACAGAATGAGTGGAGAAGGAATCTGGGGGATAAGATTTGTTTCTCTACTTCTTTTAAACTTGCTTTCTCATTTCTTTGTGGGTACCTACATCCTCCAACTTGAAAACAGTGATGTGTACTGGAAAGAATATGGTTCCGAGAGTCAGGACACCTTGGTCCTCATCCTGGTTCTACCCCTGGTCTGCTGGGTGACCTTGGGCAAACCACTTAACCAATCTGAGCCTCAGTTTCTTTCATTTATAAAATTGGGACAAGAATTCCTGCCTCTCCCTACTGCCCAGATATGCTGTGAGACTAAAATGAGAAAAACAGTGTGGAAGTGCTTTGGTAAAGGTAACGGAAAGACACTATAGGGAAAAAAAAAGTTATATTCTGCTGTGTACAATTGAGTATGGTTCCCTATTTTCCTGCAACATTCAAGGCATTCCTTCCCTGTCCAACAAATTGACATACTTCGTATAAAAGTGGGGAGGAGCACAGTCAGTCAGATTTTTTTCTGGTCTAACAGTTGAGATAAGAAAGGTTTTTTAAAAATATATCTATATATAAAAAATAAATTTATTGCGAGGCTGAAAATCCTAACACCCATAAGTTAGTTGCTCCAAGAAAAATCCAAGGTGTAATTATCCTGTATTTTACATGTAGAAAAATGCCTCTTACTGGGTTCACCGAAATGACAGTTCTTTGAACTATCCTATTCCCACTTATTTGTAACTTTCTTGGATGCTTTCCATTTCGCCTGAAATTTCATACATTCGATCTTAGCCCAAAGGTGACACTCACTGTGGAAATCTGAGAAAAGCCCATTCACCTCCACGTCTCCCATATGTGTTATTAACAAGGCCTGCGTGGCTGCGATCATGTAACAGTGACAGTGGTCTGGAACTGGGTACATGACACTGGTGTGAGCTGCCTAAACTACAGATATCTGATTGGATTGTGGTCTTCCCAGGGGCCCCTGTTTGGTCTTCATTCACCCGTTGAAGGAGTTATTTTACGGCATGGTTATGAGCCGTGGTCACTGGCTGGTTCGTTCTTACAGGCCCTGAAACTTTATTAAACCTCCCCCCTCCCCGAAGAGATGAAGAGAATGTTTCTGAAAATAATCAAAATGAGTATCCTTCCCCACCCTCAACCTCATTTCCCCTACTGCAGGAGGTGTTTGAAGTCGGGATCACCACATCCCAGCAGATGGTGTGGGAGATGTGTGTGGCTGAACTTTTATTAAAGTCCCCCCATTCCCAGGTAATAGTGAGATATAGTGAGAATTCTCACTATAGTGAGACTGCTAGACTGTTTGCCCGTTGTCCGGTAGAGATTGTCTCTGTTGCCGAATTGGACTTTCTAAGCACACAGTAAGCACTCAGTAAATGCGATTGAATGAATCATAATGGGGCACAGATCGAGAGATGGAGAAAATGTTTCTGAAATACCAAAATGATGATGATATTTAAGTGCTTATTAATGCATCAAGCTCTGTTCTAAGTGCTGCGGTAGGTAATGATAATAATGTCGGTATTTGTTAAGCTCTTACTATGTGACGAGCACTGTTCTAAGCGCTGGGGGAGATACAAGGGAATCAGGTCGTCCCACATGGGGCTCACAGTCTTAATCCCTATTTTACAGATGAGGTAACTGAGGCACCGAGAAGTTAAGTGATTTGCCCAAAGTCACGCAGCTGACAGGTGGCAGAGCTGGGATTAGAACCCATGACCTCTGACTCCCACGCCCGGGCTCATTCCAGTGAGCCGTGCTAATCAGGTTGGATGCAGTCCCTGTCCCACATGAGGCTCACAGTCTTAATCCCCATTTTACAAAGGAGGTGACTGAGCCCCAGAGAAGTGAAGTGACTTGTCCAAGGTCACACAGCAGACAAGTAGCAGAGCCAGGATTTAGAACTCACATCCTTCGGCCTCCAGGACTGTACTTTATCCACTAGGGCATGCTGCTTCTCCTTCCTGTGAGCATGTTATGGGAAGGGTTTGAATAATAATAACAATAATAATAATAATAGTGGTATTTGTTAAACGCTCACTATATACAAAGCACTGTTCTAAGCGCTGGGGGGGGTGGTACAAGGTGATCAGGTGGTCCCATATGGGGCTCACAGTCTTAATCCCCATTTTACAGATGAGGGAAGTGAGGCCCAGAGAAGTGAAGTGACGCACCCAAAGTCACACAGCTGACAAGCGGCAGAGCCGGAATTAGAACCCATGACCCCTGACTGCCCAGCCCGTGCTCTTTCCACTGAGCCACACAAGCCAGGACTGCTGTGTCTTCAAGCTCACAGTCACCCCAGCTCCTAGAGGCACATAGCCACAAAGGGGATGGAAAAGAGGAGGAGGGATGGGGTACCAGGAGGGGTGGAAGCAGGGTTCACCAAACATCCCACCGGTGCTGGGACCACCCACAGCTAACCTAAATTCTCGAGAGACAAAGCCACGGAGAAGCAGCGTGGCTTAGTGGAAAGAGCATGGGCCCCTCTCCATCGAGACCATCGATTCTAATTCTGACTCCTCCAATTGTTTGCTGTGTGGCTTTGGGCAAGTGACTAAACTTCTAGGTGCCTCAGTTACCTCATTTGTAAAATGGGAATTAAATGCATTCATCCATTCATTCACTCGTACTTACTGAGGGTTTACTATGTGTAAAACAATGTACTAAGTGCTTGGGAGAGTACAGTGTGACTACATACTCATTCCTGCCCACAGCGAGCTCACAGTCTAGTCATATGTATATATGAACAGAGAAACAAATTTCAGATATATACAGATATGTACATAAATGCTTTGGGGAATTAAATTCTCCTCTTTCCAATTTATTCGTGAACCGCATATTCATTTAATAGTATTTAAGCACTTACTATGAGCAGAGCACTGTACTAAGTGCTTGGAATGTACAATTTGGCAACAGATAGAGACAATCCCTGCCCAACGATGGGCCCACAGTCTAATCGTGGAACAGGGACTGTGTCTAACCTGATAAATTTGTAACTACCCCAGTGCTTAGAACACTGTTTGACACACATTAAGTGCTTAACAAATACCATGAAAAACGGGGTGAGAGAAGAGGCAGAGGGATGGTGGAAGGGGGAGAAGACGGGCTCACCGAATGTCCCATCGGATCTAAGGTCTCCCTACAGGAACCCCGGCTTCTTGGGGTGCAGAGTCACAGAGAGGACAGAGAGGAGGCAGAGGAGCAAAAGTAGGATTCAACAAATGTCCCACTGGAGCTGGGGCCTCCTGCAGCCCCCCTGGATCCTCAAGGGGCAGAATCCATGAAGGGGGCAGAAAGGAGGTGGAGGAGGGTCGGAAGGAGTGATAATAATAATACTTGCCATATTTGTTAAGGGCTTACTGTGTGCCGGGCACTGTTCTAAGCACTGGGTTAGATACAAGATAAACAGGTTGGACACAGTCCCTGTCCCACATGAGACTTAATCCCCATTTTACAGATGAGGGAACTGAGGTAAAGAAAAGTGAAGTGACTTGCCCAAGATCATTCAGCAGACAAGTGGCAGAACCAGGATTAGAACCCATGCCCTTCTGCCTCCCAGGCCCACATTCTACCCACTAGGCCACGCTGCTTCTAGAAACCGGGCTCATCAAACATCCCACAGGAGCTGGGGCTGCCCACACCAGTCCCGGCTCCTCGGGGAGCAGAGCCATGGAGGGGGACAGAGAAGGGGTGGAGAGGGTGCTGGAAGGCAACAAAGCCACTCCAGCTCCTTGGGGCCCAGAGCTCACCAGTGCCACGGTAGTTATTTTTTATTTTTAACGCACTGCCCTTCCCACTCATCGCCCCCTCGCCCGGCCAACCACGGCATCCCCTTTGCTTGACAGTTATAGCCACAGACGGAGGGTCCCAGCACCGGGGGATTTGTTTTTTCAGCGTGGCTCAGTGGAAAGAGCGCGGGCTTTGGAGTCAGGGTTCATGAGTTCGAATCCCAGCTCTGCCACTTGTCAGCTGTGTGACTGTGGGCAAGTCACTTCACTTCTCTGTGCCTCAGTTCCCTCATCTGTAAAATGGGGATTAAGACTGTGAGCCCCACGTGGGACAACCTGATTCCCCTATGACTACCCCAGCGCTTAGAACAGTGCTCGGCACATAGTAAGCGCTTAACAAATACCAACATTATTATTTTTCATTTATTTATTTTTAAATAAAAAGAATGCCTGCTGCCTTCTCCCCCGGGCCAGTCTAAACCACAGATGGGGGATCCCCAGCTCTGGGGCATTTGTTTTTTATCTAGGACAACAGGAATGGCCACTATCTGGCCTAGTCCCCCACCCCACCTTCCCCTCCCACGGCCCCGAGAGCAGCCGTGGCAGGGACAGGGCAGGGGAAGGCGCTCTCCAGGATCAGCCGGTAGACCCTCGGCTCTGGCAGTCCAGACTTGGGTCTCCCCGCCAGCTCCGGGATCACTATAACCACTAAGGTGTCGGGGGAAACCAGGCTTGCTCCTGTGATCATCCTGGGTTCCTTCCTCCTACCTTCTTGGAAAGTCTCGCCTCCCTCTTCCCCGATCCACTCCTTGATCGGACAACCTCATATTACAAATTATGAGACCTATTGCTCCGCAGACATTTAAGAACACCGCCTCATGTGTCAACTCGAAGCCTGAATGACATGCCACAGTGAAAAACACGGGCCCTGCTGTGGAAGCTTAACACAGAGCTAATGGTTATGCGAAACATCCATTCATTCGATTGAATTTATTGAGCGCTTACGGATGCAGAGCACTGTACTGAGCACTTGGGAAAGTACCATACAACAATAAACGGACACATTCCCTGCCCCCAGAAACCTTACAATCTAGAACAGGGGACAGACATAAATATATATATATAAATGAATAGAAGCAGCATGACCTAGTTAAAAGAGCACAGACCTGGGAAACAGGGGACCTGGGTTCTAATCCTGGATGTCACTTGCTTTGTATTCTCTTACTATTACTCCACCCGCCCACTTCACCCCTCTAATGCCCCTCTAATGAGAGGGTTGGCATTAGCTGTACCTCAATCTCATCTATCTCACCTCTGACCTCTCGCCCATGTCCTGCCTCTGACCTGGAATATCCTCCCTCCTCATAGCCCACAGACAATTACTCTCCCCTCTTTCAAAGCCTTACTGAAGGCACATCTCCTCCAAGAGGCCTTCCCTGACTAAACCTTCCTTTCCTCTTTCTCCCACTTCCTTCTATGTCACCCTGACTTGTTCCCTTTGTTCATCGCCCCTCCCAGTCCCACAGCACCTATGTCCATATCTGTAATTTATTGATTTATATTAATGTGTGTCTCCCCCGCTAGACTGTAAACTCACTGTAGGCAGGTAATGTGTCCATTTATCGTTCTATAGTAGTCTTGTAAGTGCTTAGTTTTGCACACAGTAGGAGCTCAATAAATATGATTGAATGAATGAATGAGTAAATACATATATGTAATTCATTAGTAATAATAATAATAATAATAACGTTGGTATTTGTTAAGTGCTTACTATGTTCAGAGCACTGTTCTAAGCACTCGGGTAGATACAGGGTAATCAGATTGTCCCACCTGAGGCTTACAGTTAATCCCTATTTTAAAGATAAGGTAACTGAGGCCCAGAGAAGTTAAGTGTCTTGACCACAGTCACACAGCTGACAAGTGGCAGAGCCGGCATTCGAACCCATGACCTCTGACTCCCAAGCCTGCACTCTTTCCACTGAGCCATGCTGTTTCTCTAATAGTGTCAAGTAGGTGGCCAAATCACTGGGGGCAAAGGATAATAATAATGTTGGTATTTGTTAAGCGCTTACTATATGCCGAGCACTGTTCTAAGCACTGGGGTAGATACAGCCTAAGCAGGTCGTCCCACGCGAGGCTCACAATTAATCCCCATTTTATAGATGAGGTAACTGAGGTACAGAGAAGTGAAGTGACTTGCCCACAGTCACACAGCTGACAAGTGGCAGAGCCGGCATTCGAACCCATGACCTCTGACTCCCAAGCCCAGGCTCTTGCCACTGAGCCACGCTGCTTCTCTATTTAAATTAACACCTGTCTCCCTAAACTATAAGCTTTAGTGGGAAAGAACTGTGTCTATCTTTATACTGTACTCTTCCAAGCAGTACAGTGCTTGGCACATAGTAAGTACTTAACAAATTTATTATTATGGAGTGCCTTCAAGTCATTTCCGATTCATAGCGTTTCCATGGATGTACTTCCTCCAGAAAGTCCTGTCCTCTGCCATATTTCGCAACATTCCCAGTGGTTCTTGCATTATCTTTGTTATGTTCTCTATTCATCTAGCTGCCCGTCTGCCTCTTCTATATTTTCCCTGGACCTTTCCTAGCATTAATGTCTTCTCCAGAGAATTAATCCTCCTGATTATGTGTCCAAAATATGCTAATCTAACTTGAGTCATTTGGCCTTCCAAAGACCACTTTGGTTTAATTAGCTCTAAAATCTACCTGTTTGCCTTTCCGGCAGTCCATGGAAAAGCCTTCTCCGACACCAGCTCAACAGATACCACATTATTTTATAATGATGATAATAATAATAATGATAAATGAGAGGTTAGTTGGTGAGGGCCTCTTGAAGGAGATATGATTTTAGTAAGGCTTTGAAGGCGGGAAGAGTTGTGATCTGTCAAATGCAGAGGAGGAGAGAGTTCCAGACAGGAAGGAGATTGTAGCCGTGGGGTTAGGGGAGAGGAATGAAGTGGGAGGGTTGGTTTGTAGTAAGGGATCAGTAAGGTAAGATAAGACGGGGTGAGCTGATGGAGCGCCTTAAAGCCAATGGTAAGGAGTTTCTGTTTTATGGTTGCTCATCCAACCACTGGTAGATATTGAGAAATGGGGAGTCGTGGACTGAGCCAATTTTTAGAAAAGTGATCTGGGCAGCAGAATAAAGTATGGACTGGAGTGGGGAGAGACAGGAGACGGAGGTGTCAGCGAGGATGCTGATGGAGTGGTAAAAACGGGTCAAAAGTGCTTGGTAACAGTTCGGAAGGAACTCACTAATAATCACTGCCTTGACTGAAGCGTAGTAGTAGAGTAGAACTGCCCAAATAGCGTTCAGGGTGTTCACTCTCTGAGACTTCAAGACTCCTGGAGGCCGGATTCGGCCACAAATGCTCTGCAAAAACTCATTCTTTTCCATTCCCAGATGCAGCTATTCAGAAACTCTCTGTGCGAGGTGATTTTAAAGTTCCGGGAATAGAAGAAAAGAGTTCTCTGTATTCATTATATTTGGATACTTTGGATGAGCCCATTTACTTAATTGGGCTCTGGAAGGCCCCTCGATCTAAACTTTGCTTATAGAATTTCAGAAGAGATGGAAGATTTGATTTTAAAGATTGCAGAAATGCCATCCAGCACTTAGTACAGTGCCTGGAACATGGTAAGCTCTTAACAAATACTATTGTTATCCTTGTTCTGTCTAGAAAATGTGTCTCTTTATAAAAAAAAGAAAACTACTGTCAACCACTCACAATTTAAGAGCAAAACCCTGGCAATCAGCAGGCCTGAGTTCTAATACCTATTCTGCCAGCAGTCTGCTGTGCGACATTGGGCAAGTCACTTAACTTCTCTGTGCCTCAATTTCCTCATCCGTAAAATGGGGATTCAATCTCCGTTCCCCCCCTTAGATTGCGGACCCCATGTGCTACAAGGACTGTAACTGCCCTGATGAAATCATATCTACCCCAGTGCTTGGCACATAGTAAATGCTTAACAGTACTTCTGTTGGTATTATTTTTAATAATACAATGGGGATGAAACACTTGTTCTCTCTCCCTTTTAGATGATGACCCTCATGTGGGGTAGGGACTGTGTCTAATATAATTGTGTTTTATCTACCTATAATGCTTAGCACAATGGTACTTAGCACAGAGCAAGCGCTTAACAAACACCACAATTATTATTTATCACTACGTTTGTTGGGTGAGGTAGTGCTTTTATTTAAATTACCTGGATGTGCAATCAATTCTCCCACAACAAGTGTTTGGGTTACATATTTTCAATAGGGTACTGTTAGGTAATCAATCAATCATTCATTCAATTGTATTTATTGGGCTCTTACTATATGCAGAGCACCATTTCAAATTCTTGGGAGGTACAGTACAAGAGAATTAGCAATCAGGGAACTCTCTTCCAGAAATGCACATGTCCAGATAGAACACGCCCTGGAGTCAGAAGTAATATCGCCAAGATCCGCCCTTTCCTCTCCACCCAAACGGCTACCTTACTGCTACGGGCTCTCGTTATATCCCGGCTAGACTACTGTGTCGGCCTTCTCTCTGACCTCCCTTCCTCCTCTCTCGCCCCGCTCCGGTCAATTCTTCACTCCGCTGCCCGGCTCATCTTCCTGCAGAAACGATCTGGGCCTGTCACTCCCCTTCTTAAAAGGGGAGAAGCAGCGTGGCGCAGTGGAAAGAGCACGGGCTTTGGAGTCAGGGCTTGTGAGTTCGAATCCCAGCTCTGCCGCTTGTCGGCTGTGTGACTGTGGGCAAGTCACTTAACTTCTCTGTGCCTCAGTTCCCTCATCTGTAAAATGGGGATGAAGACTGTGAGCCCCACGTGGGACAACCTGATTCCCCTGTGTCTACCCCAGCGCTTAGAACAGTGCTCTGCACATAGTAAGCGCTTAACAAATACTGTTATTATTATTAAAAACCTCCAGTGGTCGCCTATCGACCTCTGCACGAAACAAAATCTTCTCATTCTGGGCTTCGAGGCTCCCCATCACCTTGCCCCCTCCTACCTCTCCTCCCTTCTCTCTTTCCACCGCCTACCCCGCACGCTCCGCTCCTCTGCCGCCCACCTCCTCACCGTCCCCCGGTCTCACCTATCCCGCCGTCGACCCCCGGGCCACGTCCTCCTGCGGTCCTGGAACGCCCTCCCTCCTCACCTCCGCCAAACTAATTCTCTTCCCCTCTTCAAATCCTTACTTAAAGCTCACCTCCTCCACGAGGCCTTCCCAGACTGAGCTCTCCCCTTTTTCCCTCAACCGCCCCCCTTCACCTCTCCGAAGCTAAACCCTCTTCTCCCCCCTTCCCTCTCCTCCTCCCCCTCTCCCGTCCCACCCGCTCAGCACCATACTCGTCCGCTCAACTGTATATATCTTCATCACCCTATTCATTTTGTTTAATGAGATGTACATCACCCTGATTCTATTTATTTGCCACTGTTTTTATGAGATGTTCTTCCCCTTGACTCTATTTATTGCCATTGTTCTTGTCTGCCTGTCTCCCCCGATTAGACTGTAAGCCCGTCAAAGGGCAGGGACTGTCTCTATCTGTTGCCGATTTGTACATTCCAAGCTCTTAGTGCTCTGCACATAGTAAGCGCTCAATAAATACTATTTTATTTTTATTTTATTTTAATGTACGTATGGCCATGTGTCATTCAAGATTCATGTTCTATAGCATTTGTTTGCAACAGAAACATGAACCTCAGGTTCTGGGAGAAATAGATGTTATCTTCAGTCTACTACACAAAAAACACTGTCTTCTCTATTTCACTCAATTCTGTTTACCACCATGTGAAATTTTCCAGGTATTAGTCTCAGGGTCTGCCTTCTAGATCTCCGAGAGTCTTTTTCAATAAAAATAACTGTGATAGTTAAAGTGTTTCTGTCTCTCAGGTTAGCACCTGAAGAGTTTCCAGTACTCTACCAGTCTTGACTACAGGAGGAAGAGTCAAGCAGAGGCATATCCATTACATTCTTAGCTTGGGCAGTGGCTAGTGCGTAGAAGGCCATCTGCTACAGGTCAAAACTCACCTGTGCTGGGCAGCAGCAGCTTTCCTCTGTTATACTGTACTCTCCCAAGTGCTTAATACAATGCACTACACAATGTAAGCACTCAATAAATACAATCGATTGATTGATTGAAGTGGCAAAGTCATAGAGCTGGGATTGGAACCCAGATCCTCTGAACCCCCGGCCCATGCTGCTTCTCTTGAGGTCTTCTGTAAGTCTATAGAACAAAAAGCAAGAATTAAGTAGGGGGGGAGGGGGGAGAGTACTGGGGGTATTGAGAATGAAAAGCATTTTCAGTCATTATACTTTGGACTAAATGAGCACAAGTTTATCATCTAGGAACTTGCCCAAGTTCTGTGAAGGGCTAACTGAAACTTTCCCTCGTTTTGCTGGGTTTTACAGTTGTACACATGTGCTTTGTTAGAGATAAAATGAAGTCCAGCCACACACAGAACACAGTTTGTGGTCACAGCTGTGGGAACTTGGTGGGATGGGAAAGGAGGAGAGAGTCAGTGGTTAAACTGAGAACTGGCTGTTTGGCTATTGGGGTTTCTAGCTTTCTAGATGAGATTAGCTGGAAGACAATACAATTTTTTGCTGAAGTGTAATTAATTATACTTTTAATGGCAAAGAACACTTTTAATGGCAAAGAATTAGAGTATGCCTTATATAACATGCTACCAGAGCTCTGTAATATATAGACTGAGATGGCCCCTTTAAATGTATTGCTTTAATAAATCCCCCCCTCCCCTTCTACACAAATTTCAGTGATTTGTGTTGAAAATAGGTTTAGGAAGAATTTAATTTCCTACCTACCGCTCTGTCTCAAGATGGTAAGTTGAGGAGCAGAGAGCAGAGAAATAGAAAGAGAATCACGAGAAACTGAGACAATCAGACGATCCCCGATCTAATCCCAGCTCTGCTACTTCAATCAGTCAATAAGTCATTCAATCAACTGGGAAGAAGAGAAGACCAAAGCCAAGCCCTGTGCTAAGTACTAGGGTAGGTACCAGATAATCAGGTCAGACTCAGTTCCTGACTGACATGGTAAGTAGGAGGGAGAACACATATTGAATTCCTATTATGCAGATGAGGAAACTGAGGCACAAATAAATTAAGTGACTTGCTCAAGGCCACCCAGCAGGCAAGTGTTCGAACAAGGATTAATAATAATAATAATAATGTTGGTATTTGTTAAGCGCTTACTATGTGCCAAGCACTGTTCTAAGCGCTGGGGTAGACATAGGGGAATTAGGTTGTCCCACGTGGGGCTCACAGTCTTAATCCCCATTTTACAGATGAGGGAACTGAGGCACAGAGAAGTTAAGTGACTTGCCCACAGTCACACAGCCGACAAGTGGCAGATCTGGGATTCGAACTCATGAGCCCTGACTCCAAAGCCCATGCTCTTTCCACTGAGCCACGCTGCTTCTCTATTAGATTAGGATTAGTATTAGGATTAGGATTAGATTAGGATTAGAACCCAGGTCCTCTGATTCTCAGGCCCTTGCTGTTTTCATTAGGCCATGCTAAAGTAAATTAAATCGCAAATAAGTAAAATGCGGAAAGGAAAGACTAAATGAGCATACCAACGAATTAACAACACAACAATACGGTTAGTATTTTCCCTTTGATATATTGTGTTTTCTTTTTTTAATGGTACTTGTTCGGCATTTTCTATGTGTCAGGCACTGTACTAAGCACAGGGGTAATGAAGACTAAGCACAGGGGTAATGAGGTTGGACACAGTTCCTGTCCCATATGGGCCTTACAGTCTAAGTAAGACAGAGTAGGATTTAATTTCCATTTTACAAATGAGGTAACTGAGCAAGAGAGAAGTTCAGAAACTTGCCAAAGATCACACAACAGACAAGTGATGGAGCTAGAATTAGAACACAGGCTCCAGGCCCAAGATCTTTCCACTAGGCCATATCACTTTCTCCCTCTCTCTCTCTCTCTCTCTCTCTCTCTCTCTCTCTCTCTCCCCCTCTCCCCTTCCACTCCCCTAGGACAGGTCCCAGAATTTTTTCTTATCCCACACAGTCCTCACCCCAGAACCCCTCCTCTCTTTCTAGCCTGCATGAAAGGTAGGAGGGGAGGACCTGTGTTCTAATCCTGTCTTTGCCGCCTTTCTGCTGTGTGACCTTGGGCAAGTAGCTGAATTTCTCTGGGCCTCAGTTACCTCTTCTGTAAAATGGGGATTAAGACTGTGAGCCTCATGTGGGGCAGGGATTGTGTACAACCTGATTAGCTTTTATCTGCCCCAGTGCTTAGTACAGTACCTGGCATACAGTAAGTGCTTAAAAATTCCGTAAAAAATATAAAGTACCTTAAAATTTGCTCTCCATTCACATCTTCCAGCTTGCACACTCTCTCTGCTACTATTTTATTCATTCATTCTTTCAGTCGTATTTACTGAGCACTTACTGTGTGCAAAGCACTGTTCTAAGCACTTGGGAAAATACAATAGAACAATACACTGACACATTCCCTGCCCACAGTGAGCTTAGATTCTAGAGGGGAAGCAATCTAAATAAATAAATAAATAAACAGCTTCCCTCTTGTGGGAAATTGGCACCTCAATGTAATATCGAGATAACAGGAGGATCAGGTGCTGATGATTCAAGGAGACTTTCCCTTTTCTTAGGGGTGCTTTTCTATAACCCCAAAGTCAAGCTGCCTGTTTCCAAAGCAACTATTGCAGTTTCCTTGGGACAGCTCTTCCCTCTATTGGGAGCCCTTTGCCTCGGTGGCTGACCCAGTTGCACTCTGCCCATTTACGCCACGCACCATTTCCTATCCCACCCTGCTCCTTCCTAAGATGCCTTCCTTCTAGGGCACATGGAGACAAGAATTTCCATTATCCCAATCCAAAGCAGACTCATTATCCTTGCTGTGGCAGAGACTTAAGTGAATGATTTCCCACATTTCCTCACTTCTTTTTTTTTCCTCCACCCCTAGAACACATCTCTTCCATTATTGATGGAGAGAGAAAGCATGGCTAATATCTCCATTGAGATTCCCTGAATACTTAGCCAGGATTCCTTGCAAATTGAAAATGGCAAGAAGAGTGGTCCTTAAAGCCACTGATTTCCTGCATGATGGTCAGAGATTCCCTCTTGTGATTTTCCAGTCATCAAGTCACAGTGCCCCTCAGCCTTAATAACTGAAATAATGTAAGAGCTTTTGATCCAAAGTCTTCCTATGGTTTGAGCTGTTGGAGCCAACAACAAACGCTATCGAAAGAGCAGTAATGCCGGTGTGATTTGCACAAGAGGTATGTGGTTGGTTTATAAAGTTTTCTGGGTGTTCTATCTATTCTACCAATCTGTAAAATGGGGGCTAAGACTGTGATCCCCATGCAGGACAGGGACTATGTACAACCCGATTGGCTTGTATCCACCCCAGTGCTTAGTTCAGTGCCTGGCATATATATATATATATATAGTAAGCAGTTAATAAATATCACAATTATTATTATTGTCATGATTATTATCAACCCTGAGGCATAGGAATTGAACTACAGTCCAATATGGCACTACTCCTCAACCTCCCTTTCATATTCTACAACCTGACATCACCCTAACCGCCCACCTCCCAGTCTGAAATCTTGCAGGAGTTCACCTAATTAACTTTCGTAGAGCTAACCCCAACAAACTGTTGGGGAACTCCGACTAGGCTATCATCTCGTGCTTCAAATTCCCCTTTTGTTAGAAGGTTGGTTCTCACAAGTTTCATTTGAGATCTAAAGTCTGGGTGCCGGTTCAAAGGTCAGGTCTCAAGTCCGGATGGCAGATATTCTATCCAGCAGATGGAATCTAGAATCCTATCTAAATTTTGCATCTCCATAAAAGATATGAGACAAACAAGTACAGCCAAGGTTTGACTATTCCGGAGGTGATGATCCAGTTTGTAGATTATTCTGGTCCTCAGTTTCCTGACCTTCAACCTTTTCATTTTTCATTAGTATTTCTCTGAGATGATAAGATTGGCATAAGAAGGTAGTTGAAATTCAATCATCGATGGACTGAAGCCACGTGGCCTAGTGGAAAGAACATGGGCCTGGTAGTCAGAGGACCTGGATTCTAACCCTGACTCCAGGACATACCTGTTGTGTGACCTTGGGCAAGTCACTTAACTTCTCTGTACCTCAGTTCCTTCATCTGCAAATTGGAGATTCATTATCTCTTCTTCGTCCTACTTAGACTGTGAGCCCAGTATGGCATTTGATTATCTCCTATCTACCCCAGTGCTTAATTCAGGGCTCATCACATAGAAAGTGCTTAACAAGAAGTATTATCATCATTATCATTATTACCCTCACATATACCACGGATTAGCCACTCTAGAAAACAGTTTGCTTGGAGAAGAGAAGAGAAAGACCCCACTAGCCAAATAAAGGAGATTTTTTTGAACAATGACTTTGTTTTACAGTGCCTATACACCTAAATGCATTAGTCTAAAATGAGACTGTTCTTTCCAATCAACACATAGTGCTGATTGAGTGCCTTTCATGGACAGAGAACTGTAATAATAATAATAATGGTACCTGTTAAGCACTTAACTATGTGCCAGGCACTGTACTAAGTGCTGGGGTGGACACAAGGAGATCGGGATGGACACAGTCCCTGCCCAAGTGGGGCTCACAGTCTCAATCCTCATTTTACAGATGAGGTAACTGAGGCCCAGAGAAGTGACTCGCCCAATATAACCCAGCAGACAAGTAGCAGAGCTGGGATTAGAACCCATGACCTTCTGACTCCCAAGTCCGTTCTCTACTACGCCGCGCTGCTTCAAGTAGTACACTCCTCATGGCTACTAAGCTCTGAGGAGTGCACTATATAATTAGTAGACATGATTCCTTTCTCAGGGATCTTACAATTTAGCAGGGGGATCCCTTATCGTGGTGTGGAGAGAGAAGGCTTGGTGAATCGGAGAGGAGTTATATTTATTTCACGCTTTCAGTTTATAGTCTCAAATACTTATCTAATGTGTGGATCCCCCACATAGACTCATGCTATCACTAAAAGAAGAATATCCTAGTTGATTACTAGTTGTACACGTTTTTGAAATATGCTCCTATTGTTCAAACAACTCAAAAAAACTGGGACTCTTGGAACGAGCAAGATCACGGATAAAGGAACCAGGTTGTAATAGTAATAGTAATGTTTTAATGTACTAATAATAACAGTGGTACTTGTTAAGCACTTATGATGTGCCAAGCACTGTTCTTGTAAGCGCCTACTGGTTTGCCAAGTTTCGTACTGAATGCTGGAATAAGTACTAGAAAAGCAGGTCGGACACGATCCCTGTCCAAAACATGACACATTCCCTATGAAGAAGAAAGAATAAGTAAAGATAACATCTATAGCTACGTAGCCCTCTCCAACTCCCAACTGAAAATAATTGAATTGTGAGCCCCTTGTGGGACAGGGTCTGTGTCCACTCTGATTCGCTTGTATTCATCCCAGAGCTTAGAACACTGCCTGGCACATAGTAAGCGCTTAATGAATACTATAATTACTATTGTTATTATTAGTAAGCACTTAACACTACCATAAGCTCAATGTGGGCAGGGAATACTTCTGTTTATCATTATATTGTATTCTCTCCCAAGTGCTTGGTACATTGCTTTGCACACACAGTAAGCACTAGGGAATCGAATCGAACGAATGAATGACCATAAAAAGAAATATAGGTCATCTCCATTTTACAGACTTTCTCACTTTCAAAATAAGACCTCTCCCCTTCCTAAGGAGGCAGGATATAGTAATCAGGATAATACCCACTTGCAGCTGTTTAGCCAAGGTACCATGGCGTCTGTGGTTTATTAGCCGCTTCTACCTAAAGTTTTTGCATCTTGAAGAATGGCCGAAACCATCCAGATTAAGGCAAACCAATTCATTCATTCATTCATTCATTCATTCAATAATATTTATTGAACACTTACTATGTGCAGAGCACTGTACTAAGTGCTTGGAATGTACAAATCGGCAAACCAATGCCTTTGAGGAATGAGAACTTCAATATCCCGGTGCATCTCTTTATGTACAAGCATGTCCTCAACCATTAGTGGTTTGCTCGAGATTCAGGGAGTGGTGCTTTCTCTAGTTTCAGTGGGGCTATCATTAAACAGGCTCAGGAGGGGTCTGGATATAGCCAGTACACCCCAGGGTGGGTACTTAATGGTCCCAGCTCTTAAACACTTCAAAATGCTCTGCCACTTGCCTGCTTTGTGACTTTGGGCAAGTCATTTCACTTCTCTATGCCTCAGTTCCCTCACCTGTAAAATGGGCATTAAGACTGTGAGCCCCAATGCAGGACAGGGACTGTGTTCATCCTAAATTGGTTGTATCTACCCCGGCGCTTAGTACAATGCCTGGCATACAATAAATCCTTAAAAAGTATGATGATAATCATCACCATCATCATCATCATTGTAAATGCTTAACAAATGTCACAATTCATCATCATCAATGGTATTTATTGAGCTCTTGCTGTGTGCAAACACCATAATGATCTCTGGGGAGAGAACAACAGAGTTAAGTAGACACAATCCCTCAGGAGTTTACAATCCAGTGGATTACAAAGGAAGGAAATGATAAGTCCCTCTGACTGGAAAATTATAGTCCTCAAACTCTTCACCACACCAGACAGCACCCTCTGTAGCCCCATCCACCTCCACAATAATCTAAATATTTTACAGGGTCTCCTTTCCACCCCACACAGCAGAGAAGGCAAGTCTCTTCCCCAGCCACGGCCGTGGGAACCGAAGAACCCTGTAGAGCTGGAAGTCCGCACAAATTAAGGCGACAGATCCTTGTATAGTATCCTTGTACTCCCCAAGCACTTAGTTTAGTGCTCTGCCAGCCTTAGCCCTCAAGAATTATTGATTGATTCTTACCTCTCCTTCCCCCCACCCATCAATCAGAACATTTTAATAAGAGCTTGGGTGAGTCCAGACCTTAAAACAGTGTACTACACACAGTAAGCTTAATAAATACTATTACTACCCCAACCAGAGTTTAGTAGACATGTCCCCTGACCTCAAGGACTTTACAACCTATAGAGAGACAGGTAAACAATCAATCAGTGGTATTTATTGAGCGCTTACTAGGTGCAGAGCACTATTCTAAGATGATGGGAGAGTACAGTGCAATAGAATTAGTCGATACGTTCCCTGTCCATAACAAGCTTACAGTCTAGAGGTACCCAGAAAGAAACATAGGGGGAAAAAAATAGCTTCCTCAATCTAACACCCTACTAGAAAGAAAAAAAAAGTTGGTATTTATTAAACGCTTATTATGTGCAGAGCACTGTTCTAAGCGCTGGGGGAGATACAGGATAATCAGGTTGTCCCACGTGAGGTTCACAGTTTTCATCCCCATTTTACAGGTGAGGGAACTGAGGCCCAGAGAAGTGAAGTGACTTGCCCACAGTCACACAGCTGACAAGTGGCAGAGCTGGAATTTGAACCCATGACCTCTGACGTCCAAGCCCGGGCTCTTTTCACTGAGCCACACTGCTTCTCTTAAAATTCTTATAAAAGAAGAATCTTATAAAAGTAATAAAGGTATTTATTGACTACTAAGCACTGGCTACTAGCTAAGCACTTGAGAAGCACAATCAACTGACTAAAGCAGAACACTGTACTTGGAAGAGGACAATAGAGTAAGTAGACAAAACCCTTTCCCTCAAGTTGGACTCTGTCCAGCTCAATTTGCTTATATCCACCCGAGTGCTTAGTACAGTGCCTGACACATAGTTCTACCAACTCTATGGGATTTGACTCTCCCAACCACTTAGTACAGTTTTCTGCATGCATTGAACACTCAATCAATACCACTGATTGTTCCCTGGCCAGAGTCTGATCAATAGTAAGGATCTGACCTTCCTAGGCAGAAGAAAATTTCAACTTCTAGTACAGTTCTCATCATGGAGCAAGCACTCAATAGATACCATTGATTGACTGATTAGGGAAACAATAACGATAATAATAATGGTATTCATTAAGCATTTACAATATGCCAGGCACTATACTAAGCACTCGAATGAATAGAAGAAAAGCGGGTGGGACGCAATCCCTGCCTTGCATGGGGCTCACAGACTTAATCTTCACTTTTATACATGAAGTAACTGAGACATAAAAAGTGAAGGGACTTGCCCAAGGTCACATAGACAAGTGGCAGAGCCAGGATTAGAACGCATGTCCTTCCGAGTCCCAGGCACAGTCACAGTCTCACTGCTTTGTGGCTTGTGATAGGTTAACAATCCAAAAACCCAAGTGAAAGACTGAATGCTTTAATTTGCGGCGGACTCCAAAGGTCAAGAAAGTTTGATTGGATGAAACCAATTATGGAAAAAAGGAATACGATATTCTTTGCCAATTCTTCCTGCATCCCTGAGAACGAATCTGGCTAAAATGCTCACCAAAGTATTTTGCTCGGGCATAATAAAACATGAATAACCACTGTACTCAAGAGCTTTTTGCCCACATGAGATCAAACTAATAAGTGAATTCTCCCTTCCTTAAACAGACATAGTCATCCCACAATGTGATAAGACATTGGGTTTTTGGAGTATTTTTCTCGGTGGTGTTGTTTCTTTCACCTTTGAAATGAATACTTATAGAAAGACCACAGAAGAAGTGTTCTCATGCTGCCTTTTTGTTGAGGACAAGGTCAGAGATTCCCTTAAAGGCCATGTTTGTCTCTGGCCCACTCTGACCCAATTCCAGAATTCTCCAAAAGGGATTTCCCAGTTAGGAGAAATAATACCACACTTCTAACAAAGCAGGAAGGGAAAATGAAGTTGGAAATGAGGGTTTCGGCAGGTGAAATGTACCTCTCTTCCCCTTTCTGTCCCGTTCCTGCCCCGATCTGTCCCGCTGCCCAGAATCACCCACCCTGGGCCAGGTAGAACCTAGACTACCTGGGTGAGATGGAGTCACAAAGCTGAAAGGACTGGTGGTGGTGTTGATGGCAGGCTGAGGGGAGCAGGAGAAGTGGCCCGAGGTAAGTGGCTCAGTGGAGAGAGCACAGGTCTGGGAGTCAGAGGACCTGGATTCTAATCCTGGCTCTGCCACGTGTCTGCTGTGTGACCTTGGGAAAGTCATTGACTTCTCTGGCCTCGGTTACCTCATCTGTAAAATGGGAATTGAAGATTGTGAGCCCCACAGGGGATAGGGACTGTGTCCAACTGACTTGCTTGTATCCATCCCAGTGCTTAGTCCAATGCCTGGCATAGTAAGTGCTTAACCAATACCATAATAACAATAATAATAATAATAATAAGGAAGTAGTCATCCTCCAGAGGGCAATGCAGGGGGAGTCACCAATGAAGACAGCAGAATTAGATATCACTTAAGAGCAAGATTCCTGATCACTTTAAGTGGAATGAAGGTGAAGGATAAAATATAAGTATTATTATTTCTATTGTACTCTTTAAGCACTTACTACGGGCCAAACATTATTCTAAGCACTAGATAGATACAAATTAATCCGGGTGGAGATAGTCCCTCTCTCCCGGGGGGCTCACACTCTTAATCTTCATTAGACAGATCAGGTAACTGAGGCCCAGAGAAGTTAAATGACTTACCCAAGGTCACACAGCAAATGCATGTTGGAGTCAGGATTAGAACCCTGGTCCTTCTGACCCCCAGGCCTCTGCTCTATCCACTAAGCCAAGCTGCTTCTCTAGGAGAAAGTGAAACTGTGTGGGTGCAAGGAGGAGGACTAGAGCAGAGGAGCAGAGTGATGGCCAGTGGGAGAGTAGAGAGTAGAGAGGAAAATGGGACAACAGAGGTGAGAGGAGGAGAGGAAGAAATGAAATGGGGAGAGGAAGAAGTAGGATAGGGAACAGGTGTCCTCCTTGAGAACAGGGATTGTGTCAACCAACTGTACTGTATTGTATTTCCCAAGTGCTTAATCAGTGGTATTTACTGAGTGCTATGTGCAAGCATTGCTTAGGAGAGTACAGTACAACAGAATTTGGAGGCACATTCCCTTTGAGAATCAGCACTGTTTAGTGGGAAAGACCATGGGCCTGGAAGTCAGAGGACCTGGGTTCTAATCCCATCTCTTCCACCTATCAGCTGGGTGACCTTGGGTAAATCACTTCACTTCTCTTTGCCTCAGTTACCCCAACTGTGACATCAGGGATTGAGACGGTGAGCCCCACGTATGACATGGACTGTGTCCAACCTGATATCTTGGATGTACACCATCGCTTAGAACAGTGTCTGGCAAATAGTAAGCACTCAACAAATGCCATTAAAAAAAAACAAGCTTACAGTCTAGTGCTCTAAACACATTAAATTATCAAGAAAAAGAGAAGTGATAAGGGAAGCAGAGATTCCTTTTCGTTCCTTCAGTGCTGCTACCTTGGCAGAAGCCCCGACAGCCACTGCAGCTGAACTGGTTTGCCTAGGTCCATGTTTGATTGTGCCCTACCTGAAACTCTCCATCACACATAGCTTCAGGCTGGGCCTCTCCTCTTCCTTCAATTGCCATGCCAAGAACCCATTCCCATCATGGGTCTTCTCACGGGACGCCCCCCACGATCTCACGTGGTGAGACAGAACCCCCAAAACACAATCATTCTCCCTATTGTGGTATGTCTGGTGACACTGAGGGCATAATTGGGGAAACACCCAACCTACGCTGGGATCTTCTTCTCCTTGCTAATGGGGATCCCTTTGCATATATTCCTTTCCACTGTGCAGAGACACCCAGAGAATCAGACCCAAGGTGTGAAGTAATGCATTGTTTTTTCTAAATGCTAGCAGGAAAGAAGGTTTGGATGATGGTAGAATGCACTCACTGAGGGGAAAGTCAAGAAAGTCAAGCTGAACTCAAATAATGAACTCCCAGAGAGCTATATGATGGTCAAAAAGTTGTTAAGGGAAGTGATGAAAGTCCCCTTTTTGGGATGTAGTCTTAATTCCACCGTGGAAACCCCCAAAGGAAGTCCCCATTGCGCAAGGAACAATTTAGCTCTCCAGAAGAAGCAATCATATGACCCAGTTTCCCTTCTTTTTCTTTTAAACTTGAGCAAGGGAATCCCACTGTTTTCTGTACAGTCTGGAAATCTGTAAAGTGCTTGTCTTCTCCATCCCAGACACTCAGAATAGGTTCGGTGACTTTGGGGGCCTTAGAGAAAAGAGCCTCAACCACATGTGAAACAAATTGCTTGACTTGTGGACGTTCTTAGCAAAAGGATGCCCTTGCCCCAAAAGTTCAGCGGGAAGTCCCGTGGTTTTAGTTTGGTGAGGCTGTGCTGCTGAACCTTTGAAGTCCCAAAAAACCTGAAGCAGAACTTCAGTAGAAAACACAGAAATTGCCACCCTCCCATCGTTTTCGAGCTATTAGTCCTTGGGGCTTTTCTTGAACTTGTGATCCGAGATCAAGTTAAGGAAACGGGGTGACTTTCGAAGAGGGATTTTTAACGAATTCTGGAATTTCTCCTTTATCACAGGGGTCGTTCTCTTGAAAAATTGGGTTCTAGCAACCATTAATTTTTATTAACAGTGTATTTTATAGGTTACTGGAAAGTTGCAAAATGCAAAGTACTGCAAAGCACCCGATACAAAAGTTGAAGCAATTGATCAATCAATCATATTTACTGAGTGCTTAACTTGTGGAGCACCATACTATGTCCTTGGGAAAGTACAATATAACAGAATTAGTAGGCATGTCCCCTGCACAGAGTGAGCTTAACATCTAGAGTGGGAAACAGAGAGTAATGTAAGTACATTTATAGATATGGATAGATAGTATATATATCTACTATCTATCCATATCTATAAACAGATATACATATATATATTTGCTGTGGGGCCGAGGGAGGGGGTGAATAAGGGTGTAAATCGAAGTGCAGGGGTTGGGAAGTGTAGCAGCAATAATAGATACATTCATATCAGACAGACAATTGCTCTTCCCCATTTCAAAGCCTTATTGAAGGTCCATCTCCTCCAAGAAGCCTTCCCTAAGTCCTCCTTTCCTCTTCTCCCACTCCCTTCTGCACCGCTCTTACTCTCTCCTTCATTCATCCTTCCTCCCATCCCCACAGCACAGATGCATATGTCTGTAATTTATTTATTTATCTATTAATGTCTGTCTCCCCCTCTAGACTCAGCTCTTTGTGGGCAGAAACGTGTCTGTCTGTGGTTCATTCATTCATTCAATAGTATTTATTGAGCACTTACTATGTGCAGAGCACTGTACTAAGCGCTTGGAATGTACAATTCAAAAACAGATAGAGACAATTCCTGCCCAATGACGGACTAACAGTCTAAACAGGGGAGAGAGACAGCAAGGCAAAACAGACCAAAACAAAAAACAAGACAACATCATCAAGATAAATAGAATCATAGAGATATATCAGTCATTAACAAAATAAATAGGGTAATAAATGATATATATACAAATATGCACAGTGCTGAGGGGAGGGGAAGGGGGAAGAGCAGAGAGAGGGAGGAGGGGCGATGGGGAGGGAAGGAGGAACAGAGGGAAAGGGGGGCTCAGTCTGGGAAGGCCTCCTGGAGGAGGTGAGCTCTCAGAAGGGCTTTGAAGAGAGGAAGAGAGTTAATTTGGCGGATGGGAGGAGGGAGGGCATTCCAGGTCAGCGGTAGGACGTGGACCAGGGGTCGACGGCGGGACAGACAAGAACGAGGCACAGTGAGAAGGTTAGCAGCACCAGAGGCTGGGCTGGAGAAGGAGAGAAGGGAGGGAGGTAGGAGGGGGCAAGGGGATGGACAGCTTTGAAGCCAAGAGTGAGGAGTTTTTGTTTCACGCGGAGGTTGATAGGCAACCACTGGAGGTTTTTGAGGAGGAGAGTGACATGCCCAGAGCTTTTCTGCAGGAAGATGATCCGGGCAGTGGAATGAAGAATAGACTGGAGTGGGGAGAGACAGGAGGAAAGGAGATCCAAAAGGAGGCTGACACAATAATACAGTAGGGATATTATGTTGTTATATTGTACTCTGACAAGCACTTAGTATGATGCTTTGCATACAGTAAGTGCTTAATAAATATGACGGAGTGAATGAATGAATGGGTGAATGCAATTCAACTGTTTATACTCAACTCTCTCTCCTCTGTCCTCTCCCTCATACTGTTTCCCCAGCTTAGAATTCTCTTCTACGCCAAATCCAACAGACCACAGCTCTCCCCATCTCTCAAACCCTCTCAAAATGATACCTCCGGGAACAAGCTTCCCCCAGTCAATCTCCCAACAACCCTGAGCCAAATAATAATAATGTTGGTATTTGTTAAGCACTTACTATGTGCAGAGCACTGTTCTGAGCACTGGGGTAGATACAGGGTAATCAGGTTCCACGTGAGGCTCACAGTTAATCCCCATTTTACAGATGTGGTAACTGAGGCACAGAGAAGTTAAGTGACTTGTCCACAGTCACACACCTGACAAGTGACAGAGCCGGAATTCGAACCCATGACCTCTGACTCCCAAGCCCGGGCTCTTTCCACTGAGCCACGCTGTTTCTCTAATAATAATAATAATAATAATAATGTTGGTATCTGTTAAGCACTTACTATGTACAGAGCACTGGTCTAAGCGCTGGGGGAGATACAGGGAAATCAGGTTGTCCCACGTGAGGCTCACAGTCTTAAACCCCATTTTACAGATGAGGGAACTGAGGCCCAGAGAAGTTAAGTGACTTGCCCACAGTCACACAGCTGACAAGTGGCAGAGTGGGGATTCAAACCCATAATCTCTGAATACCAAGCCTGGGCTCTTTCCACTGAGCCACGCTGCTTCTCCCTCTAGCAAACTGTAATGCTTAGGAACTCACAGAAGCAGTGAGTCTAGTGGGTGGCGCATAAGTCTGGAAGTCAGAAGGACCTGGGTCTTAATCCCAGTTCTGGCACTTGTTTGCTGTATTACATTGAGCAAGTCACTTTACTTCTCTGTGCCTCAGTTACCTCATCTGTAAAATGGGGATTAAGACTGTGATTTCTATATGGAACCGGGACTGTGTCCAACTTGATTAGCTTGTATTTACCCCAGCACTTAGTACGGTGGCTGACGTGTAGAAAGCGCCATACAATTACCTTAAAAAAGAACTGATTTCTACTCATGGTCAGAATTTTTGTATTTTTTTCATTTACTCATATATTAAATTATTTATTTTGCCTAGTCTATTTGAAAATATTTGAATGTCTTTCTCCCCCATTCTAAACAGGGACCATGTCACTTCTTTATTTTATAGTTCCTGAGTGTCTAATATAGTGCAGTGTTCCAAATAGACATTCTACAGATAGTATTTCTATTATTCATTTTCTCCTTCTCCTGGACAAAAGCCCGAGCACAAAGGAGAACGTAGGAAGAAGGAATGGGGGACACATTTCACCCTTCCCTTATGATTGAGGGGAGAATTGAAACCTGGACAGTCCTTACAAAATCCAGTATACATATTCATCAATCAGTAATATTAAGCCCTAGCAGTGTAATAGATTTTTAGGAAGCTGAAGAATGAATTTCCGTTGAAAAATATCTCTGTCCAGTATTCCAGTTACAAGTCTTATCATTTTCTGAGCCTTGCTTTGGTCCCTGGAAATCTTGAAAACCAAGACTTCCAACAAGCAAATGTCATGAAAATGCATGATCTTGCTACTTTTATTTTAGATTTTATATTGAAGAAGACCGTAGAAGATTTTGCTTCACCTCCAAAGGGGATATTTGAATATTATCCATTTCTAAGCACTTAGTCCAGTGCTCTGCACACAGTTAGCGCTCAATACATACTATTTATTGAATGAATGATTGATTGGATGCTCCTGGAACTTGTTTCATTTGTGAGTTGTTCTGCTTCCTTTACCGATCTGATAGCATGACATACTATCCAAAGACTCTCTCAGCCCTAGAAGCTAATCTAGTGCTGATTACAGGGTGATTTTTTTTTTATAGCATACTACTTGAAAGTCAATCAACTAATGGATGATAGTTACTGAGTGAATACTGTGTGCAGAGTACCATTCTAAACACTTAGGAGAATACAGTAAAGTAAGTAGACAAGATCCCTGCTTTTGGGATGCTCACAATCTAGCAGGGGGAGACTGACATTTAAAATAAATCACCTTTAAGAGAAACAAACTGCTATAAAAAATACGTACAAAAGTCCTGTCGGTGTGGGGAGTGGTGCTTTTTTTCTGGTATTCGTTAAGTGTTTAGTATGTGCCAGAGACTGTACTAAGCGATGGAGTCGATATAAGAAAATCAGTTTGGACCCAGTCCATGTCTCACCTAGGGCTCACAGGTTTAATCCCCGTTTTAGATAGGTGATAAGTGAGGCAAACAGAAGTTTAAGTGACTTGCCTAAGGTCACATAACAGACAAGTCACAGAACCAGAATTAGATCCCGCGCCTCTCTGGACTGTAAGCTTATTGTGGGTAGGGAATATGTTTGCTTATTGTTGAATTGTACTCTCCCCAGCACCTAGTACAGTGCTCAGGGTAAATACAATCCTATCCCATCTAGATTACTGCATCAACCACCTTGCTGACCACCCAACCTCCTGTCTCTCCTTACTCCAGTCCATACTTCACTCTGCTGCCGGGATCATCTTTCTCCAGAAACGTTCGAGACACGTCACCCCGCCCCCCCCCCCCTCAAAAATCTCCTGTGGTTGCCCATCCATCACCATATCAAACAAAAACTTCTCACCATTGGCTTTAAAGCCCTCGATCACCTTTCCCCCTCTTACCTCACCTTGCTTCTCTCCTACAGCATGGCTCAGTGGAAAGAGCCTGGGCTTCGGAGTCAGAGGTCATGGGTTCGACTCCCGGCTCTGCCACTTGTCAGCTGCGTGACTGTGGGCGAGTCACTTAACTTCTCGGTGCCTCAGTTACCTCATCTGTAAAATGGGGATTAACTGTGAGCCTCACGTGGGACAACTTGATTACCCTGTATCTACCCCAGCGCTTAGAACAGTTCTCTGCACATAGTCAGCGCTTAACAAATATCAACATTATTATATTTCACTCCTCTGGTGCTAACCTTCTCACTGTGCCTCCATCTCGCCTGTCTTGCCGCTGACCCTTTGACCCACATCCTATCTCTGTCTTGGAATGTCCTCCCTCCTCAAATCCACCTGACAATTACTCACCCTTGCTTCAAAGCCTTAATGAAGTCCTATCTCCTCCATTCATTCATTCATTCATTCATTCATTCGTATTTATTGAGAGCTTACTATGTGCAGAGCACTGTACTAAGCGTTTGGAATGTACAAATCGGTAACAGATAGAGACATTCCCTGCCCTTTGACGGGCTTACGGTCTAATCGGGGGAGACAGACAAAAACAGTAGCTAAATAGAATCAAGCTAGCAATAATAGAATCAAGATAGCAATA
This sequence comes from Ornithorhynchus anatinus, assembly GCF_004115215.2. Taxonomy (NCBI): domain Eukaryota; kingdom Metazoa; phylum Chordata; class Mammalia; order Monotremata; family Ornithorhynchidae; genus Ornithorhynchus; species Ornithorhynchus anatinus. The sequence goes on along the minus strand of NC_041730.1, from coordinate 128,231,767 downwards.
AACAGAATCAAGATAGCAATAAATAGAATCAAGATAAATAGAATCAAGAAGCCTTCCCAGACTAAGCCCCATTTTTCCTCATCTCCCACTCCCTTCTGCGTCGCTCTGACTTGCTCTCTTTGCTCTTCCCCGCCTCCCTGTCCCACAACACTTATGTATAAATCTGTAATTGTATTTATTTGTATTGATGTCTGTTTATTTGTCCTGATGCGTGTCTTACCCCCGCCGCCCCCCCCACCTGTGAGCTCGTTATGGGCAAGGATTGTCACTCTTCATTGTATTGTACTTTCCCAAGCACCTATTACAGTGGTCTGCACACAGTAAGCACTTAATAAATACGATTGATTGAATGAATGAATGAACAACAAGCGCTCAATAAATACGATTGACTGACTGACCGACTGATTTCGACTCCCAGGCTGTGCTCTTTACACTAGGCCACGCTGCTTCATAGTGCTTATGGGGTACAGAAAAACTGAAGGAAATAGGTGACACTAAAGAGAGGGAAAATCAAGTAGAAAGATGAAAAAGGAATATGTTCTCTTTATGCTAATTCCAGAGGAGAAAAATTCATCGAAGAGGGAAGTGTCCCTTTGACACCTCTTTTCGGTGGCCACTGTCAGAAGGAAAAAACACGTCTCTGGGAAACAGAACTGATGTGAGAGCAATGGCTGTGTGATGGCGA